>NC_143399.1:7970988-9452729 GCF_052110815.1 Crocodylus siamensis | reverse complement strand
GCAATGTTTAGGTGAAGCTGGAACGACTTGCTAGGATGGATGAATTCCTTTGTTACTGGAAGCCCTAAAATCAAGAGTGGTTATCTTGCTAAGAGATGCTGTAGCTCAGCTAGAAGCTGTGGCCTGAAACAGAAGTCACGTGCTGCAATTCTGCAGTCTGGGTCACACAAGAAATCATCCTTCTTGATCCCCAATGGCCCCTTCTGGTCTTCAGTGCCTTGAATCTGTGAAAGCTCCTCATACACCATGATCACACCAGTACTTTCCATCAACTTTTGATTTCCACTGGTATAATTATCAGGAGAGCCAGGCCACAGGGTAGACAAGACACATGAGAGCCCAAAGTAAGGGATGGCAAGGACTTAAATGTTTTACAAATTACTATTAAAGATGAAGACGTCATGCAGGTTTTGGGGGAGAACGGTTATTTCACCAGAGAGTGGCCTGCCCTTACACTTTACATAAGCAAAGAGAATATTTGAGCTTCTCTCCTTGGTGGCATCAAGCACAGGCGGGTCAGAGGCGGGTTTCTGTCACTTTGTAACATCCCAGACTTGGAATTCAGACTTTTTTTTTTAAACTGAAAACAAATCAGATTCATTTTTCTGTAGCTGCCTCCTGTGATAGAGTTGCCGGGCTTACCTTGCCTGAAATTGTTCAACGGGCACCCACGCAAGCCGGAAGACACGTCCTAGGGATGTTGCCTCCTCTGAGCCTTTCCCCAATATCACCAAGAATGGGTGACAAGCAGAGACAATTTGCTAGCAACCAAAACTGACGGCACATGGCCTTTAGCTCTATACGTGTCCTCTCCCTTGCTGATCAGATAGGGTGATCATTGGGATGAGTAGATGCAAAGCATCAGGAAAACTGTTTCTACCATGGCATAATTCGCAGAAATCAAATAGGCAGAACATTTGTTTTATGGACAATGGTAGGCTCAAGCCTTCCTCTGAGTGCAGTCAGTTGGGTCAGCTCTCTTATATAAAACACAAGGGTATTGCTTACTCAGGTGGGACACAGAGACATTACACCTGCTGAAAGTGGCACAGGGAGGAACTGGACAGGAGGTTTTCTTCGTTTAAGAAAACAGTTTCTAGCTGCTCTTGGCTTCTTGATGCCTGGCTATCCACCAATCTCCTCGTCTCCCAGGGCTGGTAACAGTCTGTGTCCCAAGTACAGCTCGCCTCAATTATTGGGGATCGTACTGTCGGTGATGGCTGGGAAGATCAGGGGTCTCAGAAGGCATGGCCTGGTACGTCAGAGAGAAACAGGAGGCCTTCTCCCAATCCATTGCATCACTGGATGTCAGCTGCAGCAGGAAGGCCAATGCAGACAGAAGTGACATAGCAAAAACTGTCCCATCATGAGACCTTTCACCCACGAACTTTTAGAGTAAATGGTGGGAACACACACGAGTCAGATATCTGACGACAGATGAGGGGTCCCAGGATCTCTGTGCATGTTGCCAGTGATTCATTAGGTCAGGAACGTCGATACTGTACCTTCCCATCACCCACTGCCTCTTATCCTCTTGATATCAGCTGACATCAGAAAAATACGGCTGCTCCCAAAAGCCTATAAAACAAATTATTCTGATGCTTAGCATGTTCCACTCATCTGCCTCGAGCACATTAGGAGCCTGGCCAGAAAAAGGACAGACCTCTGAAGAGAAATCCCATGTTCTTACTAGAAACGGGAAATACGTTCAGTAGAGGGTACATTGCTGTTCTGCTTTTCACCTGCTATCACCATCGCTTATCCACAAATCCTCCTTCCAGCCATGTGCTCATCTCCCAGATGTTGCCCATTAGAGGGGGGGAGGGAAAAAAAATTGCTCTCAGTGCAGAAGCTGCTGTGGAGTGACATCAGAGGGTTTGGCTCGAGACACGTTTGCTATATCTGCTTCTGCGGAGAGTGCTGAACTTGCCAAACCCTTTGCCGCTTCCAGGGGAGTTCAGAGGATGGATGGTGTACTGGATGTACTGTTTTGGGGCGGATGCTATAGCAATGAATGATGATTTCAACAGGTTTGATCTTTGGAGGACTAATGCTGGGGTTTTCATAAAGTTAAGCAGATTCAGTCCTAAGACGACCCGTATTTTACTCGTCTAAACAACAATAGACTGACTTCCAAAAGTTTTTTTTTTTTTTTTTTTTTGAAGCCTTGTTGCTGGACTCCCGTCTATGCTGCAGATTTCTTTTCTCCATGGTTAACTGCCAGATTAACCAATAAACCCCACACGCCACCATACAAACCTGTTTCCAGGGTTTGGAATCAGTTTCCTATTTGTCTGCTACAGCCCTGGGCAAAAGCAGCAATGAGCTGGGTCCAGCAAAGCCCATAATACCAGTGCCAATATTAGGATAGTTAGAACTTCTCAGCAATAAGAGGCTGATGATGAGCTTAGAGCAGTCAATACAGTAGCTTAGTACCTGCCCCGTGTTTTAGCAGACGAGGTTTTAATTATAAACGTGGCTTGCGCTAGACGCCCGTGGCCGAAACCTGGCGTGGAGGTTCTTGAGGCACTTAAAGGAAATCCGTACGAGCTATTTACCTTCAGGACAGCAAGACTGAACCTATGAGATCTTCTGTCTCCCCGACTTTGGCAATTTAAAAAAAAAAAAATGCACCTTGCTGATCTAGCTATATCTGAAGCTATCAGAGTCAAAGCAAGGTAGCATCAAGGTAATCCACAAAGTGAAAAGTAAACTACCAGCAAATCCCTGCTCTCCTCCAGACACCACAGTTGGTTGATTGCAATGTGTCCCAGTGCAGCAGGGATTCAGCTCAAAGCCAATCCGGTTTGTCCTGGCTCAAGTCTTATGAAGAAATGTGTGATTTTTTAGGTCAATAACTTCTCACTATAACTGCTTCTGACATTCGCTGAAATCTGCATTTTTCTCTTGGATACGTCTCTCCCTGCAGTAGTGTCAGGAAAAACCAAGCGCTGGTTTGTCACACAGGGAAAAACTGGAGTACAAAGTTTTGGAATATTAATCACAGTCTGGCTTGATCTTTTTCATGGCGCTGCTCACTGCCAAGACTGTTACATGGAAATGATGTTAGGAAGGGAAGGAGAGAACATGAAGTTACTGTACTAAGGAGCAGGTCCAGGTCTCGGTCATACCAGGGTAATTCCAGATGGAAAGTCACAGGAGTCATTCTGGATTTGTCCTGGCGCACCTGAGACCACGAATCTGGCCATCCGCATGCAAGTTAAAGGCCAAAGGGTCACAGGTATTCATACAGAGAAATTAAATGAATTAAAAATGCAACTTGGTCTCCACCTTCACAACTGAGCTTTCCTTTTTCTCCACTGACTTTTCTCAGGCATGACAGGTCCTCCCATAGCAAGTAATTTGGGGGATTCACTAAAAAAAACAAAAAACCCCACCTTAACGAGCACAAGCAAGGGTTTCTGGTGACATGTTTTATTGGAGTAATTGTATAGCTGGGAAAGAGATTAGATGATCTTTCAGGGACAAAGTATTCTTCCTCTCTCCAAACCCTGCAACAAAACACAACCCCCTTAAGAGCTGGGTGACTTGAAGGCATTTCCATCCCTGTTAGAAAAGTCGTACTTCTTCACTGCCCTCTACCATGGGTCATCAGCTGGGCAAGGACTTGGGATCTTTGCTGCTAAAAGAAAGACGTCCCTTTAGCTGAAAAAGTAACTGAATTAGCTGCTAGCAAGAGTAGACACTTACCAGTAACTTCTGATGCCAACCCACTAAAGGAGTGTGATACAAAGAGACAGGGAAGCAGTGGGGTACACCAGCACGGTCCCAAAATCTCAGTAGAACCAGCTTATTTCTAAGACACATTTACATTCGCTCCATAGTCCTCCAGACCCACTGGCCCAGTGGGGAGGGGACAGTTTTCAGTGAAGTGCAAATGGAGAAAGCTGTGGCAGTTTCCACTTCTCGCTGTTCGTCACACACCGCTGTTTCTCACCGCCATTACCCACGTTGAAATCGCACACCCAGGAGGACCCATGTGTGTTCAGCACAATACTAAAGTCATATAAAATACTCAAATCTTTTTTACAGTCGTCACATTCTTAAATTACACCGGAGAGCAGCTTCGAAACCCCTCTTACCTTATTGTTCGCAAGGTACAAGTAATTCAGGTTCTCCAGATGTTCAAATGACTCCTCTGGAAGCCCTTCAAACAACAGGAATGATTTACAGTCAACAACACCCTTTCTGAGTGAGAATATTACAGGGGCTGGGTGTTTCCCAAAAGATATCTATAATGTAAGTTGTAAGTATTGCTCAGTGCAACTGAAACGACCCAACTCATGCATTTTTATTATTATTATTTTTATAAAGGTCAAGAAAGTTCTGTCAAAGAACTAGAAAAACAACGAGCATGTTTGGCCTTTGGTAACAGGAGTGATGATGCTGAGAGACACAGTGTATAATCAGGTGTTAGATTAGTTGTTGCACAAAATATATTGCAGCTACACAGAGCATCCACACTGCCTGGGAAGAATGGACAGGAGTCATATATGAACTCTCTTTCCCCTTCCCAGAAATCTTTTACAACACTGGTGCTTATAACCTTTTTGCCCAGCAGGACAGATGAGCAGTGCCCAGACCGTCTGCAGGCAAAATTGGGCCGGTAATCCTGATCCGATACCCGGAGCAGATATAGCAGAGCCCCATCCAGTCATGCAGAGGGGGCCAGGGGACACCTCGGTTCTGACCCACCGCATGGAGCTTGGGGTTTGGGAATTTGGCAGGGGAGGGTGGCTGTATTAATTGTCACCACTTCCCCACCGCCACGTATCCCGACCTGTGGTGAGCCCCATGAGCCAGATGCAATGGCTTTGTGGGCTGCATGTGGCCCACTGGCCAGAGGTTGAGCACCTGTTTTATGGAGTACATGGGTAAATTATTCCTTAGAATAATTCTTTCCACAAAGAAAAATGCACATCGTGACACAGCTGTTCCACCCCCCTCTTTAGCCTTGC
This sequence comes from Crocodylus siamensis, assembly GCF_052110815.1. Taxonomy (NCBI): domain Eukaryota; kingdom Metazoa; phylum Chordata; order Crocodylia; family Crocodylidae; genus Crocodylus; species Crocodylus siamensis. The sequence goes on along the minus strand of NC_143399.1, from coordinate 9,447,750 downwards.
TCTGTGCTGGGAGGCTTCACCCCCACTGCAGCCTGGGGCACTGAGCACCACCCAGACCAGACAGTAGGAGCTGCTCCAGGGCAGGGCTGGGGCCATACCCCAGGCTGCAGAGTGCAGAAAGCCTGCCGGTGGGAGGGACAGGGGCAGGCAGGGGAGCAGAAGCTGCATGCGGGAAGGTAGTAGGGTGGGAAAAGAGGTGGCAGAGGGCAGCTGGCAGCATGCAGAGGTGGGGGTGGGAAGCTGCAGCCCCAATCCCAGGTAGGGACTGCAGCCTGAGCCACAGCACCTGCCTGCTCCCCACTCCCTCCCCAACCACCTTTATACTTGATCTTAAGACAAGGGGATTTTCTCCCCATGTTAAGTGGGCGTGGAGAGAGGGTTTTCATCTTAGACTTGAGTATATACAGTATTATTTCATTTGCTGTGTGTTATCAGAGTATAATGGAGCCATGTTTTCAATCACGTCAGTTCAACCTGCTGAAAAGCAACCTCCTTTGAACGTCAGGATGCATGTCATAGGCAGGGGAACACACCGGCCAGCAACAAGAACAGCTCCTGAACTGCACGCCGTCACAGGCCCACGGGCAGAAACGCTCTGGAGGAGTCTCCGGCTCCTCTGTAGGCAGGTGGGAGGTGGGGGAAGGCCACATGAAATGGTCTGGGGGCCAGAGACCAAGCGGAAATAAATGCCTAGGGAAGCTGCGGACTCTCCATCACCGGAGGTGTTCAAGAAGAGGTTGGACAACCACCGGTCAGGGATGATCTAGGCGTAGCTACGCCTGTGTTCTTCTATGGGCTGTTCCCATGCTTCTGGGCTTTGCCGATTGCCCCCACACTGCTCTGTCCGCTACATGCAGCAGGATGTTTTTAAGCCTCCTGCAAAGGCATTGTATGCTGGCTGCAGCCCAGGCTGGGGATTGCGACTGGGGTGTCCCAATACTCCTGCTAGGACCAAAGCCAGAAGTTCCTGGCTGGGGGCGGGGGGGCAGGGTGTCTTACCTTTCCTCCACTCACAGTCAGACCAAATCACCATAGTTGAGGTCAGGAAGGAATTTTACCCCATGGTCAGATTGGGGTGGACTGTGGGGCTTGTTGCCTTCCTCTTTAGCAGGGCATGGCCCGCTACTTGGGCCTTCTTGAGTGTCTACTGACAACATTTCATAGAAGCAGGACACTGGCTGCTGCGATTCCTCTGCTTTACCTGTGGCAGGGTAGGGTGTTAGGTCTGTGTTGCACCAGGGTTAACAGTCATTTCATGTGAGTTTTAGATTATGGGTTTATAGGATGGTTGGGATAGGGTTGAACTAGATGACCTCTGGAGGTCCCTTCCAGCCCCACTTCTCTCCGATTCTGTGGCGCGGTCCCTGGTGGAGGGTTTGGCCGAGACAGGGGGGAGGGTGACCCCAAGAGATGTTCACAGGAATATTTATGAGGGTTAGCACACAAGGAAATGATTTTGTCAGTTTTGTTTTACCACATACCATTGGCAAAGCATTTGATCGCTTCTTTTTTTATTCTATTTGTTCTTCTTTGTAATAAACCCTTCTGGTTTCCTGTTACTTTACTGAAGTACCTGTAGTAAATCATGATTCCTGAGCAAATTAATAAGCTGGGCATACCCATTCAGCAGAGAGGGGGACCAATACATTTACACAAACCCAGAGTATAGCTTTGGGAACACACTGGCACCCCAGGGTTGTGTCTCACACACACACACACCCCACCCCTCTGTCACAAGAATTTTCCCCAGATACTTTCCCTCGTCCTTGGAGAATTTGGCCTTTTCCATGTTAATTAAATGACATGTTTCTATAATAAATGCGCGAGTTATGCAGCAAAACTCACAGCAATTAAAGCGGGTTGAGAGAGGTTGGGACCCATGTTACTTTTAAGGTAAATGATATGGCTCCAGTGGCTTTGAGCAAACTAGACCTAGGATCAAATGAACCAAACTGAACAGAAGCGAAGGGGCAAGTTAAGAGGCTGGCCTGGTGGCAGGAAACTTGCTCAGCACGCAGACATCCCTGGCTTTCCATCACATTGCAGAGGGGAACCTGAGGGATTGAGGAGAGCTGCCTGGACTCGTGGCTGCCATGACAGTATGCAGCGTGGCTGCCAGGTCTCCTCCCCTGCTTCAGCGGGGCTGCATTTTTGTGTCCTGAGTATTGTTTCAGATGATGAAGTGCCTCCACATTTTGTGCAATGGCCAAAGGACAGATGCAGCTCACCAGTCATTCCAGGCATTTCTAAACACTCAAGTACACCCACCAGTCCTCGCACCTCCTGCTTGCGAGCGCCAGCAGGGTTATTATATAAGCTCATGCTGCAGTGCCTGGAAGCAACAAGGTCAATGGCTCCTCTCCCCTCTGCTCTCAGGGTTTCACGCTTACCTTTCGACGTGAGCCTGTTGTTCTGCAAATTGAGTGTTTCTAGCCTGTAAAGACGAGCAAGCTCTTCTGGAGAGATTTCTTCCAGTTGGTTATTCTAGGAAAAGGGAGAACAGTATTGATCATCAGCTAAGTAATCCAAGAAATCTCCCAACCAAACCCCAGGCTTTGAACCTTGGGAAAGTCTGGATCTGGATCCAAATGTCAGGAAAGGCCCTTTCTCTACAACGGGCCAGGCTCATACCCTGAATCCAAAGCACGTGAACATACAGTGTTCCTGTGCACAGCGGGGTTTGAAAACCTGGATGAATTTTTACAGCTTGGGCTCTTCTCTAATAATAGCCAAGTCTGTTCTGGTTACTCATAAGGAGCAGGTTATAGTAAAGCTTTGGCCACCATAAGCAACAGACCTTGTGGAAAAGCAGAAGGACCCCTGTAAGGCTGGCCTTGTGGAGCCTCAGAATTGCCTCGCAATGAATTTTCTCCCGATAAGACACGATAGCTTTATAAGCAAACACAGGATTTGCTAAGTGCAAACTCAGTGGGATCTGCACATCAAGCAGGTTCTGATCCGTGCCACCCTCCCCCTGACAGCCAGCCTGTCATCAGGCTTTCATTATAACAATTCCCTGAAACTGCACAAGGCTGAAAATCATCCATATCATTAGCCACCATGTATACTATAGAGGAGCTTAGAGGCCTGGTCAGCATGGGGGACCCTCTGTGCTAGGAGCTGTACAAATAGACATATATAGAAGTGACCGTCTCCGCTTCAAAGAGCACGCAGCGTGGAACCAGCCTCCCATCTAGCGGGCGAAACGAGTGAAAGGTCTGCTTTTGACAGGAGGGTAAGTGGCTGCGACTGGAGCACAGCAGGAACAGGCCTGTTAAGCAAGAAGGTACCAATTTGTATTACAGGTTTTCTGACTGTGGCTGCACTTTGAATGACAGCTCTGAATTACCTGTTGCAAACTACCTGCTCCACCTACGTACCATCAGTGGCACTTACCAAAGAATAGCTCATGAAAGGCTTTGGGACACGTTCTAAATGAGGGTAAAACGTGGAACCGCTTTAGATCAGGGGCATCAAACTTCTCTGGCCCTGTGGGCCCACTCCATGGGCTAGACAAGTGGTAGGGGGCTGACCCGCAGGCCGGACTGGGCTCACAGACCTGGGCCAGGTCTAGGATTGCACCACATGCTGCCTGCTCTGGCCTAAATTGGGAAGTGAGGTGTATGTAGTGCCTGCTCCAGCTGGTTCAGGGTGGATGCCATATGCAGTGCAGGTCCTAGACTGGCTGCAGCTGGCATCACCTATGGCACAGGTGCCGGATCTGGCATGTGGGGGACCCACAGAGCCCCATCCCCTGCAGGCCAGACCCGATGCCTGCTCTGGTTGATGCAGGACTGTGTTGCATGCAGTGCCTGCTCCAGGACCCAAGCAGTACCTGTCCTGAACCAGCTGTAGCCATCTCCATGTGCAGCAGTCTCAGGCCGGCCAGAGCAGGCACTGAAAGTGCTGAATCCTGCATATGGAGGAGGGCCCAGACTGGCACACACAGGGACAGCAGTGGGGGCCAGGTGACATGGCTGCATGGATCCAGTCCATCCCGCAGGCTGCATCTTTGACACCCCTGTTTTAGATGCACACTGCTGTACTAGAGAACTGAACCTGGCTCTCTTCCTCCAATAGAAGAGTGTAATAATTATGGATATATTCCCCAGGGCTGGCACTGCACAACACTTTAAAGCTGACGAATGACCAACAATCCAACTATAGCCTTATGGGGAGCAACAGCTTCATCCTGGGGTTGAGAGAAGAAAGGAACGGTCTTAGTGATATGGACCTTAGTCAGGAGTGATTTACACTGGCTTTAATCACTTTGTCTCGTGCACAGATGCCTTGTTCTGCCAGAATCCTCATGTAGTAGATAAAAGATGCATTTAGTAGCAGCAGCATGGCAAACTGCAGTACAGCCTCAGCTGGGAAAGATGAATCAACTGACAGGACACCGTCGCTTGAGTCCTCTAAGTGAAGTTTGGGCTCTCTGCCCACACACACACACACACACACACCCCCCCACCCACCCTTGCCTGGACGAACAGGCTATTCAGTAGAAAGGCGAGTTCACTACATGTACAGCCTTGCAAATAAAGTGACCTGACAAAATTACCTCCTGGTTGCACCGGGCTGGGATAGAGGCCAGCATCTAGCTGTCTGAGTTGCGAGTGCCTTGCCAGAGGAACTGGTGTTTGAACTCCTGCAAGTTTTTTCTAAGTGCATCATCTGGTTCATGACTTTCCTTTGCTTCCAGCCACCCTTTTGCACACAGACAGGGGCTGGAGGGAAGTTTGGGGCTGCAGCTTGGAACCTGTAGGTGACCAGCTGCCCCCATTTCTGGTATTTCAGTTAACACATGATAAAATTGCTTGACAGCTACTGGGGACGATTTATATTAGGGATGAATCCTGCAAACATCCTCCAAAGGAAGGTCAACACTAAGAGCCTTCAGTAAACAATACTTCTTATTTGGAATAAAACTCTCCTCTCAGAGCCATAAGGAAAGTCTCAGCTCTAACCACTTGCTCCCTGCATACAATCCGATCCCTGGGGAGAGCTAAGGTCATAGCAGAGCTCAATGTTCTCCTTTACCTGTCCAAGAGAAGCAGCCATTTTAAAAATAAATTCACGTGAAGTTAATGTGATTAAGATTAGTCAGGCACAGCTTCTCTCTGCTGCTAAGATCCCTGAGCCAAGAGGGCAGAAGAAGAAACAGGAAGGACAGCTAGGGACAGGGCAAAAGCAGCACCTGGATAGTGGAGTGGGCTGACACTGGCATTCAGTGGACTGCCAAGGCGCAACCCTCAAGATTGTGCTGCCCTCAGCCACAGCACAGATGGGCCTTTTGACACCGAGCAAGAGCAAGAACATAGGGTTGCTCTGGCCACCCATCCTCCCTGCTCTCAGCCAGGCCCAGAGCATCCGAGCGCCCTGCAGCTGGGATGCAAAGCAGCAAAAAGGATGATGCTGAAAAACAGCCCCTGGCAGGTTTGTAACCCAACCTGCTGGGTACTCTCTTACCTGCAGCGAAAGGTGGTTCGTTAACTCTGGTACGTTCATGGGGAATTCTTTGAGATCAATCCCTCCACAGTCCACAACTCCTTCCTGAGTGCAGCGGCAGTCTTTAGGGCAGTCAAGAGCTGGGAAATTAGGATCTGGATTCAGCAATCTGGATGAATTTTCCAGAAATTCGTTGTCTTCGTCATTCTGACTGTGGATCACGTGGGAGCTAGAGACCAACAGCCATAGCACCAGCAGAAAGCTGCTGCCTGGGAGCATTTCCCCTGAAACCAAACAGAAAGCATAGGGAGCTGGGTGTCAGCCCAACACAACACAGCTCAGACTGCTTGGAGTCACAGGCACGACGGGCCGTTTGTAGGAGACAAGCAAAACAACCTCATTATGCTGGGATGACTGCCGAGGGGCGATCCTCCCAGCTAGCACCTTGGCCTCACGTGCCGTCCAGCCGGCAGAGCAAACTTCTCCGCGCGCTCCAGGCGCCAGCCCCAGCTTTAGAAACTCCACACCTCTCTAGTGTTACTGCCAAAGGGCATCATGGCCATTTTATTTGTCTCATAATTAGAGACCTACTTAATTCGCGGTTTCATGGAAACCATGAAAACTGGCAATATCTGCGACAGCCGGGAAATATTCCATCGGCTGCCATTTCCCATGACGTCAACCCAAAAAAGGAAAAACTCCAGCACATTATTCATATACATTTTGCTGTTTTAGAGTCTCCCAATCCTTACCACAATACTTTGATAGTGTGGCAATCCCCGCAGCCACCCTCACGTGCTTGAGGCCTACTGACTGCCTGTGGTGACGGCAGGGCCCCTCCGCCAAGTAGCAATCGGTGGCAAGGGGCAGGGCCACCGGGAAATGCCTGAGAAATTGGCCAAGCATGCTATGGGCAAGCTGTAACAATGGCTTTGTTTTGCCACGAGTGCAGTAGGTCCCTACTCATAATGGTTTACAGCAGAGCCTGCCAGACCCGTGTTCCACTGTGCAGAAATGCGTGGAGAGCATAAGCACAGATACCCAAGTGCTGCAGGAAGCAACTGTTAAGAGTGCCACCAAGAGAAAGCCCTTTGTGAATCACCGGTCCTACCAAATCCAGAACGATGCTACACCTTGAATATCATCTGCCGGCACTGTATTCCCTAGTGACACCTAGCGCAGCCCTCTCTGCCAGACGCTGAATACTCTTCGTTGACACTGACCCTAGGCCCCCTCCCACTCACTGTTGGGGTAGCATTTAATTTAAGTTTCCTCTAACTGACCCATTCGCCATAGTGTCTGAGGACCTCAGTCTGATGTATTACCCTCATCACACCCCCCCCCCCCCACCCCCCAAGGTAGGGAAATGCTGCTAATCCACATGGGAAGCCAAGGCACCAGGACACTACCACTGTACTAATGTGAGAACCCCTCGTTAGTGCTCCAGTGTCCCTAGCATGGATCTACAGGTCCTTGGTAGCATCGGCTGAACTAGGCCTGGCTACTGAACTAGCTTACTCCCTTTCACAAACAGAGGAACACCAGATGACCAGGGAGATTTATATACAGCTTATGTAACATCAGTCTTATGCAACCATCGATCATAATGTTCCACCCAGTTTTGCATGGGGAAGTCACTGCCCTTCATTACATGCACCTCGCTTAATGTAAATGCGGTGTACTGGAAAAGGATAACTCAGCACCGAGATGGGCCTCACTTGGGGGCTGTTTAAAGTGTCCCGAGTTGCAATAAATCTTGACCTCCTGAAAAAACGATACGCCTGGACCTTACGTTGCTTTTGGAAAGCAGTGCTGAGCTGAACCCGAATGCCTTGGCTAATGTTCAACTTTGATCTTTCTGGCTGCAGGTTGGAATAATGCAAACAGAAGTTAAATCTCTCTCGAACGGGCCAAGTGGCCCAGGCCCAGCTCCCCTGCCTCACTCAGTGCTTCTCAGGTTTCACAGAGGGGGATTTGCAGTAATACAGCTGCTAGTGGCTTGTGTTTTATCCCTTCCCTGTCTCGTAGTGCTGCAGAAAAAAAAATAATCAGCATTGTGACCCATCAGTGTGATCTAGACTCTACCATGCAACTCGAAGCAGCTCCAAGTAGGAGAAATCATGGAACAGCTTTTCTGGGATGGTTCATATTTAGACCAGTCTTGCAAGATGGACTCTTGATCTTAAAATGGCACAAATACCCCATTCATCTCTGACAAATACTGCTTCTCCTTTGCATTTAGAAACAAAAACCTCTCCACTGATGTGAACTGCAGAGCCCTGGGGATAAATCAGTGGAAGCGTGCTGCCTTGCACCAACTTGGAACCTGGCTCCCTATCTCCTACATACTCTGAGCGCCCAAGCAGCCGGATCCTGTTCTCAGTACAAGTTCACTGAATTGCTTGAAGTTGCTCTTGATTTCCTCTTGTTAAAAGCAGAAGATGGAGTGGCCTAGTGGGTAGAGCCCTGGACTGTGACTCAGGAGATTTAACTTCAATCCCTGACTTCGCAGATGACCTGCTGGCTGGCTCCAAGCAAGTGATTTTGCCTCCGTGCATCTCTGCTTCCCTCTCAGTAGAAGTCCATGTTAAATGATAGCGGTCTCCTTTATAAGCACTTCGAGCCCCACTGCTGGAAAGGAGCGGCTCCTACAGTGCGTGGGGTCAGACAACCTCTGAAATCAGTTATGCCGTTGCCCTCACTCACTGAATTGTTACCAATTTCTCTTCAAACATGCAAAAGCTGAAGTGCGGCACCTGCTGATTGACTTCCAATCATTAGGTGTTTTTACGATAGCCAGATAGATATACACACACGTTTCTGCATGTGCATACATATGCACTCTTTTTTTTTTTTTTTAGCCAATGACAAGAAGTTGAAAGTTTCAAACATGGACCAAAGGCAGCCCTGGCCTAGGTATACTGATGGCACTGCAGCAGCACCCACTGATCCTAGAGCTAGTCTGGGCTCTAGTTCTGGGACTAGAAATTTTGGCTGGCTAACATTGTAGGGAGACAGTTGAATAAAGACTAAAAAGAGCTGTTAGCATGAAATTTGGTATCCTATTCTAACATGCGAGAGGAAATCTCACACTGCTGCCATCAATATGTGCTCTTCTGCAGCTGGGCCTTTGAAGTGAGAGTTGCTGTGGTGCCACAGAGACACTCTGGGTAAGGAAACATCTGCTTGCAGCTGGAGCACAGGCAATAAATCCTGGAATGATTTTGACTTCTCCGAGTTCAAAGAAAGCTTGAAGAAACGAACTCCATTTAAGCTCAAGCTCAGTCCGTTCACAAAGAGCCCGATCCAACCCCATAGTTTCCTATGAGTCTGATCCAACGTGCACAGAAATCATTTAAAAGATCTTAATGATCTTCAATAGACTTGGGACCGGGCCCTACAGCAAAGAATAAACTTCCAGTTATGCTGGGAGCTGATGCAGCATTTCTCCCAGCTGCAGCTTTCCCATTTCACTGTACGAGACCCCTCTCAGGACCAGCATTCACTCCACCGCGCCGCAGCGACTCTGACACTGCAGCACCAGAAGCACAAGTCGCAAGCACAGGGACATTTCAAGAGTTGCTCTGTACCCTACAAAGATGAGACTGATCTGAACTGCACAAACCTGCTCGCTGTATTCTACCCACAACTCAACCTGCTCGCTATCCAGAGGACTCTGTTTAGAAAAAGCCAACCACATCAGTAATCATTTATTTTCAAAATCAGCGGGTTGTTGGAATTTATTACTTGCACTGAATTCATGTTACATACACTAAGGACTGGAGCCAAAAGGCTGCTCACAGTCTCCCAGAATCAGGGTGTTACAAAATAAAAGCACTGAAAAAAAACCAAACACTCACCTTTGTTGACAGAGCTCAAATGGATGGAGAAAAGCATCTCTTGCCCAGAAAGGCTCCCTCAACTCATGCCATGTCAGCTACACGCTCTGAGTGCAGAATGATTTCCCCCTTTCCCAAGTCCGATCCTTTCCAGATGTGAGCAGCAAAACTAGAGACAGAAATAGGCAACCCTCTACCAAAGAGAATTTCCTGTGCTTTTCAGTGAAATCGGAGAGGAATTTTCCAAAGTCACCATATGGGAAAATGTGAGCGGAGAGGAGTAAGGCAGCTATAGCCCGAACATAAAGACTTGGGCAAAAAACAACCTCCACTCTCTTTTGTCAACACACTTTGCAAGACCCATGAGAGATGCCAGAAAGGGGAGCGTGCTGGAGCCGGCGGAAGGGAAGTGCAGACTGCCTGCTCCAGCCTTCTCCGTACGATATTTACATTTGCGCTGCAACGTCCTTCTTCTTCTCGCTTTCTTTTTAGCAGCTTGCCAGATTCTGGATTCTGGCCCCCTCCCCTCCTCTCCCCCCGTTGGGGCTGGCAGACGTTACCGAGGAGCAGACAGCTTGTCAGTTCTTCCCATTTCCCTCTCCCCTCTTCAACTGACCTTCAGGGACCAGAAATAACCCGCAAAATCCCAAATGCCTTGGGGCCGTCTAGAATCGGAGCCAAGTCACCCTAGTTCATCTCGCCCTCCACCCCGCAGCCCAGTACTGCACCACTCCTCAGAGTCAGGAACACTACATTTCCCGTGCGTGCTCCCGGGGCAGGAGGGAGATGGGCTTGCTGCATCTAACGGGGTTGAGTCCCAAGTGCAGCCGCATTTCTAAGCAGCACAAGGGCTTTTTCTTCCGTTTGCAGTTGGAAGGGGTTGCATTACCAAGAGCCTCAAATGGGAAACCACCTGTTGTGCAAACACCCTGCTGTACCCCACACCGTACCTGTGAGAAAGCACTTCCTGGGTCCCTGCCGTGCTCCAAAAGAAGAGACACCAGCTGTCACGTCCCAGCACCAGCAAAGCAATTTGGTTGCTTTCTCGCCCTCTTCCTCATCGGCTGGAGTGCAGCCACCTCTGGACCACGCGCAGGTTCCCAAAAGTCAACATGGGAAGTGTATGGTTTTGTTTAAAAGAAAAATTGGCTGCTTTGTGTGAAATGATTCAGAGATCCAGGATTAATTCCGCGCTCCCCACCCTCCTCCTCATCCCCCTGAGATACGACATGGCGCTCAGACCACACACAAAGGCAACAGGCAGCGGAAGATGATAGCAGTGGGGTGTGGTGCTGGATGTCAGAGGCGCAGGCTGCCCCAGCTTGGGAGAGTGGTGAAGGTGGCAGTGACTAGTGCAGTGCATTCACCAGTCCAGAAAAGGACACAAGGGAAAGAGGCAGGACTCGCCTGCTTTGGGAGACTTTTTTTTTTCTGAGCTTTGTACGCCTTTTAATAAACAGTCATCCTTTATTCTTCAACAGCATTTCCACCTATCCTTCCCAAGTGCTCAACAGAAGACATCATGATTGTGCCCACTGCACAGAGGAAGAAACCAAGGCACAGAGAGGAGAAGCAATTCTCAGATCCCTACACTGGCCAGTGCAGATCCAGGAATAGGCTGCAGGCCTCCAGCTGTCTAGCCTAGTGCTATATCCACTAGGAAATGCTACCTCTGAACGAGGGCAATTGCTTTAAGTTTCTTACTGTCTAAATAGAGGAACACTCCACCACACGCCCTCCCTAGACCCAGTCCTAGTTTCTTTTCACTTTTAACACCAGCATCTACTAGACCAGCAGGGGCCAACCTTTTTAAACCCCACGCCCTCCCGAGGTGTCACTTTGATCCCCTTTTCCTGCCTGGTCTGCTGCTCTGCTTTCTGCACTATCTGCCACTGTACAATGTTCCACACAGAGGCTGCCCATGCCACAAGCTGGTCACCCCTGTACTAAACATACCCCTCTAAAAAAAGGGTTTTAAGCAGACTTAAGTCAACACGATAAGGCAGGTGCAAGCTAAATGGATGGGCAAGGTTCAAATGACCTTCTCTACCTTGGTTACTGGAGGCCGTGGTGCTGGGCACTGTACAGCTGCCTCAATTAAAGGACACCTCTTCCAACAGCTCACGCCTAGAGCTAAGGAGTACTGGCACAAGACGTTCCCAGCCAGACTAATGCTAGCATAGCCTCCTCCCACGTGAGAGTCAGAGTGGATCAAAAACAGCATCTTTGACTTGGAAAGCTTTGAGATGACATTGAGATGTTGCTCCAATCCCTTCTTCAGACAGCAGGGGGGCAGCAGAAGGGGGTGTTTAGGCAGTTGATTTTTGATAGGAAACATCAGAAGACAAACAACAGCTACTGTAGCTTGCATTTTTCCAGCAAGTCAGTGTTTTTGAGAAGCGCATGGACTGGAGAAAGACCTGGGATGGATCCTCCCTCATCCCTGGTCCCCGATTGCTAGCAAAAGCATTCAAGTGGTAAAAGGGGCCCCAAATCTCCACTGCTCGTCACAGAAGGGCTCTGTTCTTCAGCCCAAACACTGGGGAAAGCAGGCATAAATCTGTAAGGGGTATGTCACTTGCAGCACGGTGCTATGGAAATCCTATCCTTGGAGAGGCTCACGAGGCACCCCCAGTATTGCCAAAACTGAGATAGGCCCAACAGGGGCTGTCCAGGCTCCAGAGAAGTCCAGAGTCAGGAGAACACAAAAAGTGGCTAAAGGTCACAACAATCTCCCTCCCTTAGATTGCATGGTCTGGCCTGCACCTTCCAGGCTCAGAACAGACTCTCACCATTGTCCTGCCCTAAAGAGATTACCATCTACATTCAGATGCAATGTGATGCGATTAGCTGGAGCAACAAGAGCAGGCACAAGAGATGGCTGGAGGGAGCAGAGTATAAGCATCTTCCCAGGAACCATGGGGGTAGTTCATTTAAAAAGCAGTTGTATATGTGATCGCTGCCTTGCTTATGGTCAGCCCAGAAGGAGCAAGTCAAGGAGGAATATACTAGATTAAAAATAATTTTAATATACGGTAAAACATTGAAAAGTTGCCTTTCTCATTTCATCTTACCCATTGCCTCTATTCTAGTCTAACTTGGCTTGTTACAGAAACATTGATGCATCTGAAGAGTCCATTAGAACTAGCTAAGGGCAAGCCTTATTTAACAGGAGGGATACACACATGTAAAACCTTTTAATGCTCAGTGACCCATGGCAAGCATTCTTCAATTCCCAGCACATACCTGAAAGCCCTACCCAATATCCATTAGTATCTTCCCACTGATTTTAGCAAAACCTTTGCTCAGGCCATTAATTTCCTTACATAAGCCTTAAAGACTTCTACCTGACCTGGTATAGCTGACAAAGCTAACCTAGTCCTTGCTGCGCTGCAGATTTTACACATCCAAACTAGCTTGCAGTAGCCTTATCAACATATTTCTGAACCTACATCACAACAAGTGATTACCATCTCCTGAACTACAACACTGCACCTCTCATCTCAGCCCATAGGACACCTTTTGTTTTCCGGAAGAACTTCCTCCGCTTAAAACCATGGCACAGTATAATGCACTGTCACTTCTGCCAACGATGGAGTTCTTTTTTGAAGTACGGGAGGGACTGCTTCCATGCAGCCTCAAATCTTTCTTCCCCATTTGTCTGCCACATCCAATTGGGCTTCCTCCAGTGTTGATTTTCAGTGGAGAGACTTTTTCCTGTCTTTTTTCTGGCAGGCTAAGCCAGAGCCTTCTTAATGTTCTCTGTGAGATGAGACTAGACATTTAGCTCAGCACCCTGTAAGACAAAAGGAAGAACAGTTTCTGCCCCAAGGAGCTGGAGACCCGAAGTGGCTCTTTATGAAGTGCAAAATGTGGCAGGGGAAAGTCGGATCCAGCCTCGCGTTTGTTTGGTTTTGTACTGATGGGAGGAGGAGCACATTTGTGAAGCTCTTTCCTTCCCAACAACCTGCAACGTCCTTCCACACCCTGGAAGAACAGGGATGAGGCCCCAACCCTCTACCAGGGGCTCCAAGCCCTTACCACCCTTCCTACCAATGACAAGCACCTGGTAGCTCTCTGCTCACCAAGTCTGTAATCTTCCTTAAGCACAAGCACCTGCTGCTGTTAAAATATAAGAAAACCACAGTCCACCCATCTGTCTAATCCTTACCTCCTCACCCCACAAAATTATGTTGTGCAGCTGTGAACATCTGCCCTAGGCCTCAGTTCTTGCAGCCCATAAGGTCACAAACACACAGGGCCAGTTAATATAATTATAGCATACTGAAAAGAACAATGTGTGTCTGCTGTGAGCGCACATTCACCCATGTGAGTGCTCTAGCAAAGATCCCTGATTTGGGACTTTTTATAAGCTGTCTTCAGGTCAGACAGGTCTCATTCTGCTCTGAGCAAGTTAGAATAGAAGAACCAGAACTAGTGACCAGATATTCAGAAAGCACTAAGCACCCACACCCCAACAGTCACATTCTCTTGAAGGAATTAAGGTTTTCCTTCTTAAGTGCAAGTTTTACAGAAAGGAACAGAGAAAAGGACAGAAGAACTAACAGGAGAGACTTCAGAAACTGGTGTAACTACAGACACATTTGCCTTCTGCCCCATACTTTGCTATTCTGTTTGATGCATTAAAGCACATAATCCCACTGACAGGGTAGATCTACCCTGCTTCTTGGAGAGAAAATTAATCTACACTGACCTTTGTGTTGTCCTGGCAAGCGAGCTACTTCTGAAGCCAGCTTGGGGGTGTCTACACTACACGACTGCCACTTTCTGAATGCAGTGTAGGTGCACTCTCAAAGGCCTGGGCCTTGTGTAAAACCAGAGATTTTTCTTCACATTCAGATCGCAGATGTGATGCACTTCATCTTGAGGACATACATTCCAGCCCCTCATGTTCCCTGAATAAACTAGCCATAAATGAGCTAAATTCTCTTCAAATTGCTTTCATGTCCTTTGATATCCTTTTTAGGCGCGTTACACCATTTCCATTTGCAAGTGTCTGTCTCTGTCTACCCCTACTCTGTCTCTTACTGTTAACAAAACCTAGCTGTGATCCACAAATTCAGAACCTACCTGGTTTAAATGGGAAGTTTCCCCATAGGGGACAGCTGTACCTGAACAGATTCAGAAAAAGGTTAAACTGCAAGCATTGCCAAGACCTAACCATTTTAAATCACTGATTCAATAAGCTACTGCACTGTATTTAACATAATGGAATTTATCTAAGTGTTTTTGGAAATGCATCAAAAGGAAAATGTTTGTAGAACCAAGCATATTAAAAGAAGCTATCAGCATCACACATTACAAGATCCCCAATTAGGCAACAGTTTTCTTTTACTGGGCTGCATCACAAAACCAACTTTCTGCAGAAGACTCCCAAAGCAATTCTGCTCAAATGCACTGAATGTTAGGGTTTGTATTACTTCAGGCTATGGACAAACAGATTTGGAGAGGTTTCAGAAGGAAAAGAGGGAGCTGTAAGTTACTTGTAGGAACCTGTAACAATACCACTGTACAAAATCCCTCCAACTTTAACCCCGAATGAAGCAGGGTTAAAGGGGCAATTGAGCTTACTTACATCACCACGTGCTTCTGCACACAGAGCAGTTACAACATAACAGGTGCCCAAACAGCAGCTCCTCTTCCCCTTCTGAAAGTAATCCAACTGAATGTTTGCCCACGCCCTCTGTTCAGCTAGATACAGCATTTATCGTTATAGTAAGAGGTGTATGAGAACACACTCTATATTCTCTTCAGAGTAATATAGGACAATGAGCATACAGGCCTGGACTTGCTGTACTTCCAGAGTAAGTATTATGAAGCTGCAAGAAGTCCAAAGAACTGAAGCATTATATGGTGATTTTTTTTTTTTTTTTTGCTTTCTAGCTTCTTGTTCTGAGAAAGTTCAAGTCAACTTTGACCCCAGCTTTGTTTTTCAAAAATGCGCTGAGGGCTAAAACATAAAAAGGTACATTTAACATCTGCCTGTAAAACAAGAACTGTTTGTTACTCACCCATTAGAGGATTTCTTTGACTGCTCTTCCAACTTGTTTGCTTGCTTTGAATTTGAAGCAGGTGCGAGAGAGTGCGCGGGGGTGGCTGTGTGAGGGTGTTCACAGAATGGTTGAGATATTGTTTGCAGACTGACCCATGATTGAAAAGCCATCAAAAAAAAAAAAAGGATTTTCCATGCTCAAAATTATTGGAATTGGGAGATTCTTCATTTGCCTAAAGGTAACCTCTTCAAACCCCACTGGGAGATGCCAATGATTTCAGATGCTCATTTGGATTTACCACAATACCTCCCAGGAGCAACTCCAAAAGGTGAGAAATCAAGCACTGCCACAATGTTCAATTATGACACCCTTGCCTCTGTCTGCAGCTACTGGCCTCTGGCAATGCCACCACACCCATCGGGGGCCTGGACTTCGCCTTTCCAACTGCCCAATGGGAAAACAACACACACAAGGATTGACATTTAACACCAAGTTCTTGCTACAGCTAAGCGGCAAGACCTTCAATGTTAATTAGCCAACCTGAAAAATGCAGAATTTGGCCCCGTAGAATGCACAACAGTTAGTCAAAAGACCTAAAATAGCCCCTGCATGAAGCCTGCTGCCTAAATGTTCAGATATATTTCAGGGCTGAGGAGCGTATACTGAAAACCTGAAACTTTTCATCTTGTTTTCAACCAGAGACTTTTAGTTTAGAATGTAATAAAAGCCGTGTCTTGCACTGCATTAGACGGTTTCACCTTAACCCTAATCTTGGGGCTGGGAGGCAGGTTATTTCTGCCTAACCCACTGGGGCAAGTCCTTCATATAGCAACAGTGAGTTGATCTCAACATTAGGCTCACCCTTTGACTTGGCTGTTTCAGCCATTCTGCTATAATAAATGCATTGATTGGCACTGAGATTGATTATATCCTGTTAGATCTTGGCTAAAACTGCCTTCCTTTAAATGTAGGGTTCGAGTACTTTGCATGCACACGCAAAAAAAATAATTTTTTACAACAATGAAATCTGATTTAAAAAAAGCCACACAGAAAAAACAGGAAAAGTATGTTTAATTTTCTATTAAACATTCAACCAGAATACATTGTATCTGCAAAACAGAATGCCAAGATAATTAATTATCAACTCCAGAACTGCTTAAGAGATAATCATTTAAACAAAACAGATTTTAAAATGTTAGATGATCTCCCCCCCCATAATTTTATTTCAGGGCAATGAGACATTACAAGCAAATGCTGTGAATCTCAGATCAAATTCTTTGTCCTGACCACTATTTTTGGATGCCTTTATTTAGTTACATATTTGTTCACTTCCAAAATGGAATGTTCTTTAAAAGCAGATTCCCAATGTTTGTTTTAAAAAAATTCTGTCAAATGTCTAGATCCTGCCCAGAAGGCGTTTATAAAGAAACACTTTTCTGTTAAGTAAAGGAAGTCTGATAGAAAGTGTCCCCTAAAATCCCATTACAGGTTTTTAAACATTGTTAACAAAAATGAACAAGATAAAAGAAACTAAACAAGTTATTACCAAATTATTTGTCTTCATCTTTCCATTGTCCTTCCAACTAGTCCATGTATCTGACTAAAACTGATAGTCAAAAGGGACTTTATTAAACATGTCCCAAACATTATTTAAATAATTTCATTAGTCAAAACTGATTTCACTTGCATAATACCTGCTAGTATATTGTTCATAACCACTGGTGCCCTAGCTCAGCCTAAAAATCATAATTAGTATATTAACTTTCCATAGACAGAGTTATGGAATTCAGCGAGATAGCACTGAGATCTCTATTAACACAAGATTTAAGAAAGATGGACCTGGCCATCCACAACCTGTGTCATGTAATTTCCAATGTCTAATTCCATTCTAGCTTTGACAAATACATGTACACACCAAATGTTGACTGTGAAATGTAGCCAAGTGTTTAATTTAATGAGTTCAAAGTTTAGCTTTGCCTGGCTGAAGCTGTAGGTTCTGAAGTTTCATTGCCAAACCCATGTTCCCAGCCACCTTCAATTTACCTTGAAAGAAAGCCTGCAAAAAGATGAGAGAAAGGTTGTTACACTCTCCTTTATTTTTGATTACTTCAGTCAATCATTCAGGTTGATATTTCACGTCCTAGCAAATACAAAGGGCAATGGCTGAGTTTCCAAAGGAGGTAACACCTGGCCTTTGGCATGATGGTTGAAGCACTATGCTCAGAAGTTAGAAACTCACGTTCAAAGGTTTGAACCTCCACCTGAACGAGGGTGAAACCTAGAGCTTTGGTCTCGTGGGGCACCCATACATGACCACAGAGGCTGCTATGATGTGCTGGAAGTCCAGTGTTGGAGCAGACTCAATTAATTACTGCTATTTCAGCACTCCAGTGGCCTCCTGCATCTTGTGCATCAGTTCCTAAAAATGGCAGCAGGGTGTTTGAACTAAAGTCTGTCCAACAAGCTTTAGTTCAAGCACCCTACCGCTATTCTTAAGTGCAGGGACACTGATACAGGAGACATGGCAATGCTTTAATTAGAGCTGCTCTAATTAAAAAATGCTGCTCCCCCACCACCCTTAGAGGACATGTAAAAGTACCCTTGTTTCCCAACCGAATGCCCTAACCACTCAGCTATGGGGTGGGGGGGGAGAAACAGCTCTTCTTCTCTTGTTTTGTTGCCAGGGTACATGCCTGGTCTGCACACAAATGTAGTCACCCTCACATGCAGACTTATGTATCCAGGAACAGGCCTCCTACCTGTGTATGAGAGTTATTTTTGGCACTTATGACTAAAATCTGGCCACTTAAGACAACTGGGAAGGGAACTGAATGCCACCCCAAGTATTCAATTTATTTACAGGGACCTTTCATTTGTATGCTGCTTGACAGAGCTTCCTTTAAATACTCAAAAGGCTATACTCAAAGGAGCAGAGATGTAGTTAGCTGTCTTAGTTTTAAGTCGGGGGGGGGAGGGGAGATTGTGTGCATATGTCTGTCCATCCCAAGCTTACTCAAAGGGGTAAGCAAAGGATTTTTTTGTGGGAAGTCACTGTATTCTTCATACACACAAAGTAGTTGAATCCTGCTTTAACTGTAGAACACGCAATTCAACCATAACTACTGAATCATAAAGTGCTTCAGTAAAATTTCTGTATGATCAGGAAGTCCAGTACTGCAAAATGAGAAAGAAAAGTATCTTTTAGCCTTCTTATATGATCGAATTCAAGAGCCACAAGGAAAACAGGAAATAATTTTTTAAAGAAACAATGCAGCTGAAATATTTATAGAACCCTAGGACACTTGTGGCACAATAACTGCTTTGTTTTCGACTGTTCAGTACTTAGGCATTCCATGATTAATGTACTTTCTACTCTTCACTTCTTCAGCCTGTAGCTCTTATCATAAAATTGAATACTGAAGTAATCCCAAAAGAGGAAGTTTCCTTGCATGTATTTTCCAGCTAAGTATTTTATCAAGAACAATAGAAACAGCTTAGTATAGGAGTTTAAAATTTGCTATCTTTTACATCTGAAAGGTGTTCAAAAGCAGGTCTGGCATAAAAATATTGATCATTTAGTCAAAAGAAACTAGAATAAATTTAAAGTTTTCTCCATTGGACACTGTTTGTAAAATGAAAGGCTAGGACAATTGTATCCAAGAGATCATCATTTTATCTTTTCTGTACTTACTGTCTGAGGATTCATTTTCCCCGTCATTAGAGCCAGCAAGTCAGCATCAGCCATTGTAATTGTACAATCAGCCTTCTTATCTGTAACACAGCAAAGTTAGACTGTTTAACATCAAGTGGAGAAAGAGATGAAGTTTGTTAGTTTTAAGCAAGAGCCATTTCAAAGCTCTTGAGGACGCAGGTGAGTTATGGGAACAAAGAAGTCATAGTCTGCAGGATCACATGCTACTTAACAACTCAGGAGATGATGGAAAGAAGGGGGATGAATTGTCAACAGGTAATGGCATCATAACTGATCAATATATGTGAAGAGTTGTGTCAGCAAAAATTTTGATCAAAGATGCTCTGTTGCACAAGGATCTACTAGAGCCCCAAGCAGGACTTCTACCAAATAACCTATGGAATCAAGCAATATTCAAGTATAAACATTGTAAATTCATTAATAAGGAACAGAGGGATTGGATGGCATTGAAACCTAAAGTCTTTTTTCTTTAGTCTCCTGGGACTACTAGGGCATAATTAGAGCTAGGCCATGCAATGGGGAGTCAACATCTGATGACTGCTGGCACCCTGTAAAATAAGCTTGCAGTCACAGACCAATTCCAAGGATTAGGAGTCCTAATAGCAAGGAGGCAGGAGGAACAGAAACAGAGCGATTGAATACACACTCCTCTTAATGCTGGTCAAAGGACTTCAGTGACATTAAACTGCCCACTGAAATCCCTGGATATTTCTACACGTGCACATGCCAGGGCCTTTCAATTAACTGAGTCTACTCCGAAGCAGTGGACCTCCAGTGGAAAAAAGGTATGTGTATAAATGCCCCATGGCTCTAATTGGGAAGGTTCTAACTTGGTACAGGCAGTCCAGAAAAAAGCCATAAAAATATCTTATGTGGGAGGATACCTTTGGTACCTTTAAGAGGCTTGAACAGGCTGTGGAGCAGCCAACAGGTGCAGGAAGCCTAACAAGGAGGTCACGTGACTGCAAGAGGGCCTCTGGATTGGAGGATGGAGCTGGGCAGCCTCCCCACAAACCCAGGCCCTCAGTTGAGCTGGCAGTGGCATCTAGAGAGGGAGAGTGACAACACTAGCCAGCTGGAGCTGCTGCTCCCAGAACACCTGGAGGACAGGGTAGGCATTATGGGGATGAATGAGGTTCCTGGTCTGGGGAATGACCTAAAACTACACCCTGCTGAGATGGTGTAGTGGGGCTGTCCATGGCAGGATGGTCCCCAGGAAGTGCAACACCAGTGCATCCCTAGGGAAGGGTATGGGGCACCATAAAGCCTCAGCCCCCACGACCTGGTGGGTTACCCTGTAGAGGAGACAGGTGTTGGGTCTAGGCATGTCAGAGGCCCAAGGGGCATCAGGCCTAATATCCCTGGTGAGGGGGTGGTGCAGTGGCCCCAATGAGAGGGCATGTGTAAGTAGGCTGTATAAAGTAGGGTCTGCATTGGGGGGGCCTGAAGGACTTTGTACAGACTGGCCTAGAGATCAAGTGTGCTGTGTCTGGAAGAGCCCAAGAAGGTGGACCCATGAGAGGGAGAGGGCTAGCTGCTCAAGAACCAAGCCAGGAAACCCTCAAGTGATCAATGCTGGGGCCAGGACCAGAATGGTCAAAAGGCAAGGACGCCCACCACAAGGGATAGCCAGAGCCAGGGGTCTGGAGTTCTGACTGGTCTAGAGGCAAGGCCAGGGCCTGCAAGGCCAAAGGTCCCAGAGGGGGGCAGTGCCGAGAGGGAAAGGTGTCTAGGGAGTTTGCAGCCTCGCATGATGGTGGAGGTTAGGCCTCCTGACTAGGTGGGATCCAGGTTGGGGTTCAACTTATCAGAATGGAATGTAATGGGGCTCAGTGTGGGGCCAGATCCATATAGTGATGCCATCTGCGAGGCGTGGGACACAGTGTAGGAGTAGCACAGAGCTGTGTATTATATTTTTGGCCTTGGGCATTAAAATGGGCAGCCTCCCACCTATAAAGTACTTCCAAAGTTACATCAAAGGCATGGCAGGAAAGTGGGTGGACTGCCCTAGAATGTGGGTGGGCCAAAGATTCAACAGGCCTCATGGTGGCCCCATGTCAGATTTCTGAGCACATCTTTACAAATCCTGATAGAGGAGATATGCCAGCACAGGGATGAACATATTCCTGGGCTGAGCTTAGCATGCACCATTACAGTTTGGAAGTAACACAACTAGTCCCTAAGTTGCCCTAGTTCAGGTGACTTAGCCTCGTCATAGCCTCTTCTCCTCCTGGCTTACAAGTACTGTGCTACTTAAGTGCTACATGTGTTTTAGTTCAAATAAAATTACCCTGAACGTTCATCACTTAACTAGTTTGGATAGTCCCTCTAGAACTAGCCTGATGCATACTTGAGAAAAAGCAGATTCCAACATGGCACTGGCTGTTCTTTATCCTGGATTATATGGAGTAAAATTTAAAAATTGTGAAAGGTGCTGAAGACATTCACTGATATCAGAACAGATCCATATAGGATGAGTTAGAATGTGAAAAGTTAACATCTCAATTGAAAGGCCTTTTTTCCTTCTTTAAAACATTTTTGATTGTTATTAATCAAAGTTAATTTTTAAGTAAAAGTAACAGTCACTTTTTATTTTCTCTAAGGCACTTCCTGGAGATACAAATCACTAAAACTTCAATTTCAGGCATTTCCTGCCCAGCACTTCTCAAAAGGAGCGGGGTGGGAGTGTTTGTTCCAAAAGTTCTCAGAGCTGCAGCTGCTGAACTGGAAGGCCACAAGGTTTAAGGAACTCCGAGACCATCTGAAAATGCCTGTTATTCCATTATTAGTTTTGTGGATGGATTTTGATTACAATTGGAAAGACAAACATATTACACAGTAATTTTAGGCAGCTTCTAGAATTCTTAACGCCTGGACTGGCTGTACATTAGCACCTTTTAAGTGGTGTAAAGCACTCATTATTTGGTTTAAATTATGCCACTCCAGAGGGCAGGTTTCTCTCGAATATGCCTAGTTTTGCTCCTAGTTGTTTTATTAAGCTGTGGCCACTCCAGGTAACTATTCCGCCCAAACTGAAGTCCTCCAGCATCCCAGAATGCAGTGGCACCTCAGGCAAATGGAGACACAAAGGTGCAACAGGGCCAGACATGATGCCCTGTCTCTCGGGCATGTTGGACAGAATGAGTACCACAGTTGTGGAGCTCCTGATGGCTGACAGCCTCCTGACAGCCCCCACTGCCACTGAGACCAGCTCTGTTCCCACTGGCCCAAGCACAGCGGCACGGAGCACCGCCACCCATTGCTGCTGGGATGGGCTTGCTCTGCCCAGTGGGAGCAGAGCTGGTCCCAGCACCAGAGGGCACTGCCCCCAGACTGACTTGTTTTGCCTAGCAGTAGCAGAGGCGGTCCCAGGGGGAGGGGGCAGTGCTCGCCCTACTGCTGACTGGCTCATTCTGCCTGGCAGAAGCAGAGCTGATCTTGTCCCCAACTCCCAGTCCTCCCCAGCCCACCAAGCCTCTAGTGGCAAATCACTGATGTGCAGGTGACAAGCAGTCAGAATAGGTTTTTTGTCTTAAGGTTCAACTGCTCCACTAAACCAATCGACACTAAGTTGATTAGCACTTGTGTGGCTGTCAGCGTAACAAAACCATAGTATAGTATAGTACAGTACAGTACAGTACATGTAATTGCTCTTTGAAAGCAAGAGCAGCATAAAAATCTCCTTTGAAGTAACATTATCTTAGTGATATCAACTTCAGTTATATAGTTGTACTGTTTCCAATAACAACATTATAAAAGTCAAATTACCCAACTCTCTAAGGTATATTAAGTAAACAAATTCTAGGTTTACTTTAGGCTGCTTTCTTTTCTCCACTTCAGTGCAAAAAAGACACTTGTCAGATGCTTACCTCTCTCTTTTTCCAATGCTTTGGATGCCTTTTGTAACATTCAAAATTCACCAATCTAGCCAATGTTCATGTGTATTCTTTCCCTAATCCATGTACTTTTACACGGAACTTGAAATCAATGCCTACTTTAGTTGATAGCTAGGAAAGTACCTAGATGGCCAAATTTTATCCTGTTTCACTGGATTTGGGAAATAAAGGCAGTGTATACATACTGGCCCACCACTAAGAATAGTCCAGCTCCATCCTCTTTTGAACCCCTCTTCAGGGAGTTGAAGGTGGCTATTAAATGCCCCCCATGAGTCTTTTCTTGAGACCAAGTAAGCCCAGTTCCCTCAGCTTCTCCTCATAAGCCATGTGTCCTGCCCCTAACCATTTTCATTGCCCTCTGCTGGACTCTTTCCCATGTGGACCACCCACTACAGAAAAGAAGATGTGGACAACACTGGACACAGTACTCCAGATGTGGCCTCACCAGTGCCAAACAGCGGGGAACAATCATTTCCTTTGATCTGCTGGCAACATGCAGCCCAGTATGCTGTTAGCCTTCTTCACAACAAAGGCACACTGTTGGCTCATGTTCAGCTTATTGTCCACTATAACCCCCAGGTCCTTTTCTGAAGAGCTGCTGCTTAGCCATTTGGTCCCAAGCCTATACCAATGCATGGGATTCTTCTGTCCTAATTGCAGGACTTTAAACTTCTCATTGTTAAACCTCATGAGATTTCTTTTGGTCCAATCTGTCAAGGACTCTCCAAATCCTTGCCCTACCCTCCAAGCTACCTTGGTGTCATCTGCCAACTTCCTGAGGGTGCACTCCATCCCATCTTCCATGTTGAAAAAAACTGGCTCCATGACTGACCCTTGGGGCACTCCACTTGGTACTGGCTGCCAACTAGACATCAAGCCTTTGAGCCTGACAATCCAGCCAGTTTTCTATCCACCATACAGTCCATCCATCCAACTCATACTTCTTTAGCTTGCTTGCAAGGATTTTGTGGCAGTTAGTTCCTCCCCAAGTTATATGGCACTATTCAGGCTCTTCAATTATTGCATATTTAAACCGCAAAGCCTTTGAAAAAAGCCAGCATTTTAAAGTAATGGGAAATAGGAAAAACAAACTTGACAAAGAACAAAAGAACAATCTTTGTCCTACAATGGAAATTTAAAAACAACTTTATAAGAGATGACTGGTGACTATAATAATAACAACGGCGTTCATTCCTTTTTAACTAGGCAAGTTCATATTTTGTACTAAACCTTCAGGGGCTTGATAGCCTCTTTTGATACAACATAGCAAATCAAAATGAAAAAAGACATGCATCACAACAGAAAAGTATGAGGGCTGACCTGAATTAACGTCCACAGAGCCTTTCCCATTTTTCACATCTACGATCCAAGTTGCTTCTTTACCACCAGGACCATCTTTTACTTTGAAGGCAAAAACACCACCAATTTTCTTAACAAATTTTTCTCCCTCCTGTAACAATTATGGACAAGAACATTTACAAGACAAATCATTCCTTTCAGTTAATCTGTGCTGGCACAATTTCTAAATAATTTTATTTATACTGATATATTAAGGTACAGTAAACAAACCTTTCTATTATTCCGCTAAGGTTCATACAAAATAATATAATGCATATGGTACTTTTTGAAAAGTGAAAAATCCATTAATTTTAATATCAGTGGAAACAATTGCTATACTTAATGTAGTCATTCCCTATTTTTTAGGGCTTAAGATCTCCCAGCATATAGAAAAGTTTATTATGAAAAAAGGATAAGTAAATCCAGTCTCAGATAACCACTTACAAGCCCTCTGCATTTCAAGAAGCAAAGCCAATGGAACACATGGGATGCCAACGAGAGGATATTATATTATTGGACAGGAAAATATTAACTCTTTATAAACAACAATTGTTTTTTTAAAAACAACAAACAGCTTGTTCTGTACTTCTTGCTTTCAATTTGCAGGCCATATGATCCCTCCCTACTGTCATAGCAAGAAGCAAGCAGCAAACAAGAAAAATGCTGAGAATTACTAACAGTAACTAGGTAGCTATGTACATTCATCAGCCATAATGAGGTACAGTTTTAAAAAGACAAAAAAAAAAAATCAACTTGAAAGTTTTGAACTCAGCATTTCTCTAACTCATTTTACCCTCTGTGAGTTTCATGTATAAAGAGATTTTTTGCCATTTCTGCAAATTAAAACTTAATTTTAAATGGAAGAAAAAAAACACTTTCCTATAAATAATGATCTAATAATAATCACAATTTAATAATGACTTAATAATTTCATACCAATTTAATTATGATTTAAATATTAATACTAAAGTTAGACCACTTTGATTTGTACATGCATACAAATCTGTATTCCTATTATTTCAGAGGAGTGGTTTACCCCACACATGCACCAGCCGTTCCAGGAAGAGATTAACACCAGGTGTTTGGTGTAATTACAGGATTCAGAACACAGATTCAAGAGTTTGCCAAAGGCCAGAAAATCTATTTAGGCACAACCAATCCAAGAAACACCAAAGCCATTTCCACAAGCAACTGGAAAAACTTTATTTTACTACTTTGTTCTTCTGTAATGAGATACTTAATTCTTTGCCTTAAATATACCAGAAGCCATGCTGGGGGAAGACTACTTCTCTCCCTACCTCCTCACCCAGCCAGGAGAAAGTAAGAAAGCTTCTCTGGTGAATGCAATTCTGGGCAACTGAATCCATTACAAACTTCATAGCAGTAATGAACAGTAAGACATACATCTTTAAGATATTTCAGTGCTTTGATGAAGGGTTGCGCATCAGCCTACAGGACTGAGCAGGTAATAAAACACGTCATCAGGGCTGAAGAGATGATGATTTTAAAAAGTCTGCAAGGGTTGCTGCCACTACTGTCATCACTTCAGTTGAGGTGTCAGGAGCTTTCCAGAGTGCCACCAACACTTGCTGGGGCAGCAGATTAACAGAGAATGAAAAAGAAGAGGGGGAGTGGAACCAGCTCCCAGCCTCGAGACAGACAGAACTCTTTTATCCAGGTCCAAAAAAAAGAAAGGAGGCAAATCCCTGCCCCTACACCGAGGCAGCCTCCCTACCTCCCCCACCCAACTAATGGCAACCAGCTTCTTTCATGCCCCATATAACTTATCCTTTTGGTAGACATACAAAGGAAACCTACTTTCCATTTTAAAATATGCTGAAGTTCAGCAAAAATTGGTAACTGTTGCCTGGAAAGGATGCCTTCCTACTGAAGTCCCTGTTTTAATAAATATATAGCAAATTCATCTAAATCTCAATAAAATATGGCTTTAATGGTAGCTGGAACATTAATTCAGAGGAAATCTACATTTTATTTTTAACTTATCACTTACTTAAATTGTTAAATCGATATGAAAACGCAATAAGCTTGACAAGGATTTAAGGAGTGAATTAAGGGCAGAATTCCAGCCTCTGAGCCCAAAGTACAACTGAAATAAAGTTAAATTGTCCTTTAAGATGCTTTTTACAGAAATGAAGTGAGGTTACATACCTCTTCAAGTTTCTTTTCAATCTCTTTGAAGACGAGATGTGCTTTAAATCCATCAACAAGCGCACTGGTGGGAATAGCCTGGATGCGGTGGTTGCTGAAATGAGAGAAGAGAAACCCCCCCATTTGACTCACTTAACTTTTAGACAATGAAGAACGAGCCGATCTAGACTGGAGTCAACTCCTCTTGAGCTATCGTAGCTTGAGCTAGAGTAGCACTGGAAAACACCCCGGTAAAAGAGCAGCCATGTTAGCAAATGAACACGGTGTGCTAATGCCAGCTTGTACCTCCTGGAGCAAGTAACCCACGTTAAAAGCCCTCATCTCACAGGGGCAAGAAAAGAACTCAAGGAAGGAAAGACCATACGTTAAAAATAATCCATATACACACAATATCATAGCTTTATCTTAAAACAGCAGTAGCAGTGATTGATATAACCATATATACTAGATGTTATTTTACTACAATACATATATTTTTTGTTAAAATGCTTACATAGTTTGTAAAAACAAAAGCAGCCTCGTCAGAGAAGGCCATAAAGTCAGGTAGGGAAGAGACAGGAACAGCATTCCACAATGCTTGAAAGACTGGATCACAATAAGAAACCCACCCACTTTCCCAAGGATATAAATCCCAACTGACTGACAACTTCCAAGTCCATGAGGGATCTGGTTCAGTCCTGTTCCCAAAGTTTCAGTTCAACAAAAAAAAAAAAAAAAAATTAAATAAAACCAGAGATCATTTATTGAAATATTAAAACCAGCCATCTACAAATATTGGGCATAGGCTAGAAGGCAATTTGGAAAAACTCAGCAAATTCAAAAAGGCATGCTGCCAATCTGCGTGCCACCCACCTCCCGTCTCTCAAATCCCCCAGCTAGTATAGGTGAAAATCTATGGGCATTTATACACATACTTTTCTGTCCCGCGCCGCTCTGGAGATCTGCCACTTCGGAACAGACTCGATTAATCGAGTCTGCTCTGCATACAAGTGAAGGCAAACTGCGCTGTGCCACATGGAGTTGTATAAGTGGCAAAATGCACATCAGCACACAGAGAATGGCAGTGGGGAGCTTTCGAACTAAAGCACCTCTGATGCGTTTTAGTTCAAAAGTGCACCGCCGCCATTTTCTCAGCGCTGACACACATTTTGCCACTTATTTTGCATGCGTTGTAGCGCCAGGCTCTTTTCAAAGCGCCTGACGCTTAGAGCATTTCTACACATGCATCTGGCTCCCCACAACAGCACAATGTAGGATTTTGGGATAAATGTTTATTTTTACATTTTCAGGTGCAAGCAAAAAGAAGTTTGGGCTGTAGACTTGTTTCCACCTCTTATCAGTAACCTACCAACAAGGTAACCTGTAATCTGGGTGTCAGTCTCATCAATGCTAAATAAAGAAAAAGGACTGTTTCCTGTCACTTGCATATGGCCTGCCTGTTAGTACACCCCAGTATGCCTCAGCCTTTTCCCCCACAGAGCAATTAAACTACTACTGACATTCAGCTTGTGGCACGCTATAAGCCCCAAGACTTTTTGAAGGGTTCTTGGCTAGAGTCTTCTCAGGAGGCCTGGCTGCAGGTTCTTCTGGAGTCTTGTCTGCTTTCTTAAAGAAAGTGTCCAAGGAAGTTTGGACAGACGTTCTCCAGGGAGATGAGCAACACAGCAAACATTGGATCAAGCACTGTAAAGTCGAAACTGAGGTCAGAAAGTTGAAACAGGGTGTCATTTATAAACGTAACTCGAAACGCTGCAAGTTGAGGACTGCCTGTACTGCAGCCTTGCAAGCTGCTCCCCATTTTAAGCTCCTCCTCTCTGCTCATCTGCAAGCTTTCCCATCCTTTCTGCAACGTCAGCATAGACTGCCTTTGTTTCTACTGTTACACTGCAGCTGGGAGTGTGCAGCCCCTTCTCCCCAAAGGCCAAGGACTTCCAGAACTTTTTCCTGGTTCAGAAAACAGCAGGAGGTTTAGCTGGAGCTCTAATCGCTGCACAGAGCTCTGAAAAGCTGGGCAAGAAAGGAGACAGGCATGCTGAAAACATGACAGATTTTAAAAATGGGAAAGGACAGGCACTGGGAACCTCTAGCAATAGAGTTCAAAACTACCAGACATTGCAACTGTTAAAAGGTAGTGCTATTATGAGATTGTTGCTAGAGATGATATGCCCTTCAGGGAGAATTGTTCTCTCTTACTGACAAAAAGTCAAGATTTTACAGGCAAGTTCAAATTGGATGTGGACAAGTGTAAAGCTGTGCCAAAAAGGCATCTTTTACTTGGAAGGCTTTGTAGGGTGGATGAAGCCACATGTATAGCTTATTACAAGATGCTGCATTATTAGGATTAAAATAAATGCATTGCGTTTTCCTAGAGGCAGGGATTTTTTGGTGATATCTTATTAAGCCAACTGTATAGCAGGGGGGAGATGAAACAAACAAGCCTTAAAGCCCATATTTCCATTTATCAAGTCACTTCAAGCCTACCTAAAGTTGTGCTCTTATTATCTGGCTGTATTTCCAGAGAAACGCATTAATAAAGCCACTAATCATAACATATTTTAAAATGCCTTTTTCAAAAAAAATAAATAAATAAAAATCAGTGCTTTTTACACCATTGTGAAATAAAAATTCCGATTAGGCTGTTTTTAACCATGAAGTGCAGCTACCTTTTCCCCAGTTATGCAACCAGTTGCACCACAGTTGCATAACGAAACAACGCAAACATCAAAGAAGTGCAGTTCTTCACTAGGCTAATCTTTGGCATGCCAAGTCTGTGGAAGGAAGTTACATAAAAGGCAGAGAGCAGCTGTCCACACTTCGTTTGCTATACTTTGCTTTAAGAATAGGGTGATCGTACATCCCAGTTTAATTGGGACAGTCCTGGATTCTATAGGCCGGTCCTGGCCAACTGGGCAAAAGTCCCAGGCCGCAGTCTGGCAAGGAGGTGGCGTGGTGCAGTGTGCCAGGCAGGCGGGAGGGCAGGCACCACCACCACCGTGCGGGAACAAGGCAAGAGGACATATGGTCACCCCGAGATGCCATATCTACACACAAGGAGAGCATTCCCATACTAACATATCTTGAAAGACATGCCTGCCTTCAAAGAGCCTGACATTTAAGAAGACAAAATGGATAAAAGGATGTCAGAAAAAGGACACTATGTAAACCATTTCTTGTGTTGCTTTATTGATGCCCGCTGCCAGATCTTCTGGGAGTCTATAAATTAAAATCAAATGTAAACATAAATATTAAGATAGCAACTCTGTCTGCTTTAACCAAAAAAAATCCTTGTTTAGTACTGCAAAGGTTAACCAGCACCCTGGGCAAACACAAATAGATGTCTCGTGCAAAGTAGCCTAAAGGTGACTGAATTCTGGCAGATTGATAAAAAGGATCAAACACTGCCAAGAACACCAGGCCACCAGTTGCCTTGTATAATGTTTTTGTTTTTATTTTCAGCTTTTCAAGCCTCTACATTAATGAAAATCAGGGAGGGGAGTGGTGACTGAAACAAAGTTTGAAGTGACCTAGTGTAATTAGTTTGAATTTTAACTACATTGCAAAAACATACTAAGAACCAAGAGAAGAAAGCATTCCTTGTCTCCCTCTTTGCGCTGGTGTACTTAACAGACTAATCTATTTTAAATCACAGCCTCCATGAAGATCAGCATTTTAAAACTATATTATATGACCACAAAAGATTCTGAAACAAAAACATTTTGGCCTGTTACTATAATACCACAGCTGCAGTGTTACAGTACAAGAGTATGGCATACCACTAGCCAAGACTGCATAAAACACAGGAAGGTTTAAGACTGCCACAATGAGTACAGCCATGTATATTACAAAATGGGGGAATTTCTTCATGACCCTAACCAGTAGGCACACAATAATAAAGGCTGCTCATTCTGATCATTTGATTTCCTATTTTTAAATCTTTCTAAATTCTTGGCCACGATCACCTGTGTCAGGAGTTCCTCAAGTTGTCTACCGCCATTCCCCCGCCCCCGCAGTTGCCTTTTTTTCACCATGCCTTTGTCCATAGATCATGGGACAGGAAAAATATACAAATGCAAATGGATTTATGGGTAGTTTTATTAATGTATGTAAATGTATCTTGCTCTTAATTCTTGTTTACTTAATTTTAAAAAATTCTGTAGCTTATCTCCCTTGTATAAAGACTCTCACAAGCCAATAATTCAAATTCTCTCTCCGTTGAAAGTCATGGTTCTTTAATAAATCTATTTGGTATCTACAATACTTTTTTCAAAGGGGAAGGTTCTTGCAAATGAGAAGAAACACCAAGAGCAAATATTCTACATACATTAGTTACTAAAGCCACGGGATAACTTCCTATCCACAAAAGTATACAAGAGCTCTACTGAATATTATTAATCCTTTCTCATTTATCAAGATTTCAGAAAGCACTAATGAACCTTACACTTCCTGGACTTTGAAATTCAAGCACGTCTCTGCAGCGAGGGATGAAATCCTGGCCTCAGTGAAGTCAATGACAAAAGTCCCTTAACTAAGAACTGCAGGGTCTTTCTGGTTAAAGTATGACACTTGGGTGTACTCGGTGAAAATAATCTTAGTCTATTACTTGTCCAGAAAGTGTCAGCAGTTATTTTTGTTTTATTCTATATTTTACATCCATGTAAGCCTAAAAAAACATTAAAATACAAATCTGACAGAAATCTCTGGTTACTGACTTTTGTACCAAGGAACTAGCACTTGTTACTTCAACAGTTTAAAATGAATTTCTTGTCCATGCAGTCTAGAGGATTTTGGAGTGCAGATGTATTAAATTTATAGCTTTTGTGCTGCTTTATGGCAATGTAAATTGCAGTCTTAAAATATCTGGATTTATTTTAGTTATAGGATATCAGTGCCAGCTTTGCAGATCCCTCTTCTGACCAATTGATTTGGGATCTGTGGACATGGAGGCTCACGCAAGAACACAATTCAGAAAATACAAGTAGCCTTCTAAACTAATGCAGAAACTAAATGAAAACTTTTCACTGAATGCAAAGTGAACAGCTGCACCTAAAGGCCGAGCAAGGGGTTTCCTTCAGAACTGTATTTCCTTGCATAGCTAGAGAGCATAAAAGAGTTTAAGCGGACTATTTAAGGTAATGAAATGACGCTAAAATGTGCAAAAATAAAATTAATTAGTTAAAACATCATCCAGTGCATGTTCTGGTTTCAGAGTGCAGAACCTCAAACCACATCACGATCAGGATCTGACAAGCTACAATACAAAGTACTCGAGCAAAATGTCGCCTGCATTACAGTGCAACGCTACATGCTCATCCATCGGGAGGCACAGATTTATATGTACAAATAAGACAAGCTTACCCTGCTGCTTCAGGGAACCCCATTCTGTACAGGGTCACAACTACAGCCCCACCAAGGCCTATGTTATGCTGCAGAGCAACCTTTGCACCAGGAACTTGCCTCTTCCCGGCTTCCCTTCTCAGCTGCCAGCACAGTTCAGCACACTGAGCCAGACCTACAAAATCGAACACAGAAAAGCAGATCTTGAATCACCTCGGACGGCTGGAACAGCAGAAGGACAGGAACCTATTACAAGGCAGGACTTCAGTAAACTAAGGACCCAAGCGATCAACATATTAAGAAACAAACCTAACGAGTTGTTTTTGATCTTTTCCCAAGATGGAGGGAGAGATCACACATCAGACCTTGGGTACTGCAGAAAGTATTGCAGTATTAGACTGTGGTTTTGACTGTCATACATCTGTTCTCTCCCCCTCTTCGTAGGAGTGTGTGTAAAGGCTGGGCTTAGGGAAATTCGTTTCAAACAAAGATACTATCCCAGATGAGGATATACTTTGTTATTATTAAAGAATATTTTAAAAGGGAGCACTAACTGTGGTCTGTAGATAAGATGCATCCCCCCAGTGTTTTTATTGTTTTGTCTTTTTTCCTAACAGGGAGAAAAAGAAAAATCAAGACAGAAGCAAACACTCCATAGACGTAACTAAAACATGAAAGGAAAAAGAAAAAGAAAGATTTACAATGCATCCAACAACTGCTAGCCTTGCACTTCTAAAGAGTCATATCATGTTATAAATACCCATGTTTCCATTTACTTGGAATGTTTCTTCCCAACATATCTGAACTCCCCCTGCTTTCCAACTCCTGGCATAGGAGTTGGCCATGATCAATTATCAACTTTCTTGAATTCGTTTCAGTAGGATATTCAAATTTTTAGGTTATTTAGATCAAGGTTGGTTGCATCAGAAGCTTCCTTCTTCTCCAGCGATACTGCCAACTACTCAAGTTGTTTCCAAACAAAGCCCTTCTGGGAATAATTAAATATATATTTTATTTGGATATAAGTATCTTGTTTGGAAACAAATGAAGTGGCTCACAAAACATGATCTATTGGTGGGAAACTGAACATTTCCAATCTAGACAGAATTTAAAGTGCAGCTAAACATCAGTTTACTAAAACACAGCAGTTAAAATTAAAATCTCACATATTAGTCTTAACGGGGAAGAGTAAGGGAAATATTTATCCAAGCTCCACCCAATATGGAATTAAACTGTGCAAATAATCATTTAAAAGGAAAAATGCTGCTGTTATATTGGCCTAAAGGAATTACCAAAATTAAGAAACAGCACCAGCGTTAAAGCAGAGATGGAGAACAGAACCAGGTCACAAGTCATTTAGGCTGTCTACACACATGCTCAGGGGCGAGGGGGCTGTTCTGATTACAGCAGGTTCTGGACAGCCACTCTAATTAAAACGGCTCGCTGTCACATGTATTAAGCCTCCTCACATTTTAAAGTGGCCATGGGATGCTTTATCTAAAGCTCATTCAACAAGGTTTAAATAAAGCGCCCCTGCAGCCCTTTTAAAACACGCAAGGGATTAATACATGCGATGGTGAGGTGACATGGGACTACTGTAATTAGAATGCGAAAGCATGTCTATAGGCAGCTTTAGTCCTGGCTAAACCTGTGATGTGGAGCTACCATGACTGCCTGCAGTAGTGTCTAGACACAGTGGCCAAAGCGTAAAAGCTTTTGTTTATACTGCTTGTCTTGGACCAAAAATGGTGGTTCTGAAAGGAGGGGGGGAAAAAAAAAAAAAGGAAAAGAAAAAGAAAAAGAAAATCAACTCCACTCCAATCTAGGAGAATGAATGCTTGTATGCTTTCCTGTGGCTTAACTCCTCTCAGGAACCACGGCAGTGCAGCAGCATGGGGAGCTGAGGGTGAATCTGGGGCTTTGCAATTTATTTCACCGATTTAGAAATAACTGGCTTTAATAACCAATATTATTTTCTTTCAAGAGAATAAAGTTTCCATACACTGAATTACCTATTTGAGATCTCAAAGTCTCTTATCCGACAAAATAAATGATTGGTTGTATTTTTCAGGGGATCCTAAGCAAAGCCTAGAAATCCTATTTGCTTAGAACACTAGCCACTCAAGTAAATCCTCAAATCTGCTTGGTCCCGGTCTTTCAAACCCAAGAAAAGTTATTGCATCCAAGTAACTTAGCAAAAGTGAAATGCACAACTTTGGAGAGGAATTCAATACCAAATCAGTATACACAGATTGGGCATACTCTGTAACACTAAGTATGAAAAAGAAATGCAGTGGATTTTCAATGTGGCTAAAAATGCAATTATCTTAGATCTTAAAGAATATGACATGATTAAGTGATATGACCCTGGTGTCCCGACTTAGCTTTTTGAAACCTACATCCCAGCCTGTTATTCTGCTCATTCTACTCTACTCCAGCAAAGCAGACTACAATCACTACTTTGTTTCCCTCCCATTCAAGGCACAGGCACAGGCACAGGCGCATGGCATGGAGCACCAACTACAGCTACGCAGGAGTGTAACAAGGAACACTAGCCCTGTTACTAGAAAGCAGGGCGGACCCTTTAAGGCCAGAGTCCTCAGAGTGCAGCCTGCCAGCAGGGGTTAAAGGGGAGCCCTGCAAAGACCTGAAAAGGGCACTGTCCACTATCAGACCAAGGGCTACAGTTCACGAGAGCTACATGAGACTAGGGAACTGTACAGGAGGAGTTGCTCAGACATGGAGAGCTAATCCTGAGAGCAGCGACTACACCTGTGGGACAGTGCTGCAGGTGGGAACTGTTCAAAAGAACTGCTGGTACAGCCAAGGAGACCTGTCATGAAGAAGGCTCATGCAATGCCCCGAGATAAAAAAAGGAAGAACTAGTTCAACACACCAAATCCAAGAACAAGAAGCTCTGGAGAGAAAAAAAAAAAAAAAAAAAAGCTTGGCAGGGGTAAGACCTTGCAAGCAAAAAGGTATCTAGGAAGCAGATCACTACAAGAAGCTGTCTTACAAAATCCCTGGGGTGAGGACGGTGGGAGAAGCTGTCAGGAGGAGGACTGTCAGAGTGATGAGGCTTGGTACTTCAGGCACAGAAAATGAAAGTTTTAACGATAGGGTATCTCATTCTGTTCTCATAAACAAACTGACCAGCTGTGATGTAGGTGATTACATGGTCAGGTGGGTGGCAAATTGGCTTAGGGGTCACACCCAGAGAGCGGTGGTGGATGGGTCGATATCGGCCAGGAAAGATGTGGGCAGTGCAGTCCTGCAAGGCTCGGTCCTTGGACCAGTGCTATTCAGTATCTTCATCAGCGACTTGGACAAGGGCGTGGAGAACACCCTGTCCAAGGTCACAGATGATACCAAATTATAGAGCAAAGTTAACACACCAGAGGGCAGGGAATGGACAGGTGGATCTGGACAGGTTGGAAAAATGGGCCAAACGAAATAGGATGCAGTTCAACAAAGACAAGTGCAAAGTGCTGCACCTGGGCAAAAAGAACCAACAGCACACTTACAGGTGTGGGGGCGACCTTCTCAGCAGCAGAAAGGGATCTTGGAGTCATCGTTGACTCCAAGATGAACACGGGTCGTCAGTGTGCCAAAGTGAGCAACAAGGTTAACTGCACTTTATCATGTATTAGCAGATGCATGATGAACAGGTCTGGGGAGGTGATGCTTCCCCTCTATGCGGCACTGGTCAGGCCGCAGTTGCAGTACCGCATCCAGTTCTGGGCGCCGCACTTCGAGAGGGATGCGGAGAACCTTGAGAGGGCTCAGAGGAGGCCACTCGTATGGTCAGAGGCCTGCAGGCAAGGTCCTACCAGGAGAGACTGAGGGGCCTGGATCTCTTCAGCCTCAGCAAGAGAAGGCTGAGAGGGGACTTTGTGGCTGCCTATGAATTCATCAGGGGAGGGCAGCAGGGAATAGGAGATGCTCTATTTACTAGGGCACCCCCTGGAATAACCAGGAACAATGGCCACAAATTGACGGCAGGCAGGTTTAGGTTGGACATTAGAAACAACTTCTTCACAGTAAAGGTTGCCAGAATCTGGAATGGGCTCCCAAGGGAGGTGGTGCTCTCCCCTACCCTGGGGGTCTTCAAGAGGAGACTGGACAAGCACCTAGCTGGGGTCGTCTGACCCTAGCGCTCTTTCTTGCCCAGGGCAGGGGGTCGGACTCGATGACCTACTAAAATCCCTTCCGACTCTAACATCTATGAACTCTCAAGTCGAGAACTGGAGACTGGGGTCCTCCAACAGGGAACAGCTGAATCTAACTTGTTACAGAATTTAAGAAATGTCCAAGGAATCTACCACTGGTTGCATTTAAATAAGTCAAACCCTGCTTTTAGACCCAATTTGGACTTGATGGAGGGACACTACTGCCCTGATAGATGAGGAAAGATGACCAACTGTATGAGCCAGGGTGCTGAATTAGTCACAGATGCTAGAGAACCCTCCAAGGCAAGACTCATTTATGTTCCCACAGGAGTGCATTGATATGGACAACCCCCCCTCCCCCAATTTCCTATGAATTTCAATAGAAATGCTAATTTCTGTGGCTAGTCAAAATCACAGTTCTGTTAAATATGGGATTGGGGTAAACAGTAGCAATCCAGACTATCTGAAGGGACAAAACTAATCTGCTTTCATCCACTCCCTACTGCTTCTCCCTAGAAAATAGAGTATGGGGTTGTAGAGCACAGACCTTCAAAGGAAAAAAAACCCCCAAACCCCCAAAAGTTCAAAGAAAAAGAAATCCCATTAAGAGCCATGGGCCCACAATGTGACAGGCCTCTTTGCAAGCACAGAAATGGCTGCTGGAAAAGCAGGGGCAGCAGAGACAAAGACAACTCATTAGCTATCAAGACAGGTATCAGGGAGTCGATTCAAGTTTAAGGCCCTGAGGAATGATCTGTAGGGTTCAGCATTCTGGCAGTAAAGGGAGACGTGGACTTGGGAGATCAAATTCCCATGCTTGTGCAAGAGAAACAAGTGAGAGCCAGGACTGCAGGGCTACATGGCATTATTACACCAGAGGGAGAAAGAGACCCAACTTAATTTAAATGACACAGAAAAAGACATGACATACAACATTAGACTTAAGGGGCTGCCTGAAATGCTAAAAGGATAAAACCCCTCTCCCAAAAGGAAGACGACTGACTCATTTTTAAATCTGAGCTCTCTCAAAGAACTGAGAGAAGAGAGAATACAGGCTGTGTTATTTGTTCCTCCTGGGCCCCTTAACAGAACACGAGAGCCAGTTGTGAAATTTCATCATCAATAGAAGACTTTAAATATAAAAAAAGCCTGAGAGCAAACAAAAACCTCCCCCAAAGGTCACAAGCTGAAGTTTTCCCAAGAGGTCTCTGCCTCAGCTTAATCACAAGAGAACACTAGGGAAAACTACAGCAGATCCTAGACAGAAAGTCTCTCTAACCTGGGATTCCCATTCAAAACTCTCAACTTAAAAAACCAGCAACAACAAAACAAAAAAACCCTCCACATTATACAGAAGGAAGATTTACAACTGAGCAGACATCTCGGACACAGAAAAAGATACTTCAGCACCTGAAATGCCTAAATTAGTAGCTCAGAAAGTTATGGCAGATACTAGGGAACACTTTGGCAACTGCAGAAATGAAGAGTGATGTGAAAATAAACCAAAAGGAAAAAGTTCCCTCAGTGGAATGTGCTTTGACTTGGGAAAAAAAACCAGCACTCTGAGTCTGCATTATGATTACTTAAGGTGTTTCAATAAAACCATTTATTACATTACAGGCAAGTGTAGAATCAACCGTTGGCAAAATTGCAGCAAAAAAGAGGAGATCTATGCATTTATGGGGATTGATCCAGTCAAAGACACTGGGATGCCAGTTGTAAACAGACATTACAGATTTTTTTGATTTTTTTTTAAAATCAAGTGATTCAATAACAATCCTTCTTGGGCCTCCTAACAGGAAGAGTCGCACTCAAAGAAATGAAGAATGAATCCCTTCTGTTACTTGCTTCCCAACTACTGATAGCCTCACTGGAAAAAAGAAAGATGCCTACAACTAGCAGAACATTTCCAAAAAGATGTATGAGACTTAATGAAAAACAAACAAAACACATTAGGTATGTAGGCAGCAGAGCAGAAGATACCTGGGTATCGGATTATAATATACTGAATATTAAAATTACACTCAGTGCTTACCCTCAAAAACCCCCCATAAATCACGTGTCCAGATATTTTGGGATATGTTTGATTGGCATGCAAAGCTGGATTACTAAGTAGCTGGTATGATCGCTCATTTCTCTAAAACTCCCACTAAACATGTCCTAGGTGGTACCTAGAAATTTCACTAATATGGAATACACTAAATATGTCTGCCCGATAAAGAGATGTAATGGTTACTACAGAATATTTGTCTAAAATATGAAACTAAACTTTGTTATAACTTTATCTGGTGTTTACATGGCTGATGCAAAACACTGCTTAGCTTCCTAAACAATCACTAAGGAAAAAACAAATGCAAGTGATCTTTAAACCTCAAATGGCTATTTACCAAGTTACACCGACTCAACTATTCAACATCTCTTTTCTGCTGTCCTTTTTTTTTTTTTAAAAACTTTATAAGTAGTTGTCATTTCTGTTTTAAGACACTAAGAATTAAATGCGGAGGTATTTACACTCTTCTCAGACCATAACTAAAGCAAGTGCGTTTCACTTTTGGCCTAGGATTTGTTGGTTTGTTTGAAATCCTACCAGCAGCTGGCTTCTAGACTAAAAATCTAAAATCAGCAGTTTGCAGACATATGGCATACATTTAAACCTGAGAAAAAAAAATATGAACTACATTCTTACAGACCTAAAAATTAGATACCAATCTATATTTAAGCATTCAAGTTTGCAAGCTGATGTTTAAAATACCTGCAAAACCAATGTTATTTCAGGAAGTTACATATAAATACTGCAAGAGGTTCTACGGTACTCCAAGATGAGAATATTCTTTTAAAGAAAGTCCCCAACTGGAAATATGCCTGTCAGTGGTAATATATGAACCTGAAAGAAACCCAGTTTACAGATTTAATGTACATCTCTCATTTTTCGTAAGCCATCATAATCCATCAAGCAACACCAAGGTGTTTATAGGGCAACAGAAGAGGGAGAAAAGATTGGCAGAAAAGAATTAAGAAGAGAGGAATTAATAACCTATGACATTTTCTTAAGAATAGAAAGGGGTGTTTTAAACTGGGCATCATGGAACTCAAAGTTCAATGACACATGAAAAGCTCTGGTTATGTTGGCATGATGTACAAATGAATGTACAGCAATAACAAAAACACCCCCAGCCCAGCCAAATAATTGATAAGAATATAGGGGAAGGTAGAAGTCACTACATTATGGCCCTGCAGTTACTTAAGAAGGTGACAGTTGTTTCAGATTTTACAAAGGGGTTCCATATATATGGTATTCAATTGTCACAAGATTAGTAGTGGTCACTCTCCTTATGCCAAATACTAACTTGCATTTTTCAGCAATAAAAATGAGCAAGTTTATTTTACTTTACATACTATTCCTCAGTAGTAAAACTACTTTCTGTTGTTAGATCATACAAGTTTTATCTCCAAAAAAGGAGTCTGTGCGTTCATCTACAATCAGTCCTAACAACACGGACATGTTCAGAGCAGGTACAATATGTTTTAGTGCCAGTAACTTTGTAAAGTAATGTGCTTAGCTGATAAAGATTAAAAAAAGGAGGGCAACTTTGCTAAATTTAAAAGCATTTTTAGTAGTAAAATAGAACTCCTTACAAGGCACACTGAACTAATGGCAATGCCAGCACACTGCACAAGGCTACTTATTGGTGCCTGTGGCATCACTAGAGAGGCAGGATGACAACCAAGGAGAAATTTCCTGCTCAGAATTAGGACTCTTGAAGGTATCTTGAATAGGGCATGCACAACAGCAGTCACCTTTGAAAATCCTGACCATTATTTTCCAGAATATTTCAATGTTATTCTTCTATTAGAAATTATGTAAATATGTTAAACATGAACTGATAAGGGAACCATGGACTAAAACATCTTTTATCACCTGGGGCAAGCATAAACAAAATAGTTCCCCTCTCAGTTAACAGTAGTGCTAAAAGTTAAAAGATGACAAATTAAACAGTAAATTGGCAAAGGATACACAAACATTTTTAAAAGCCTTTAGAAACTTTTCAAGTGACCAAACAGATGTTGGGAGAAAAGGGCATCCATACACACGCTCCAGAAGTGGGAAGACACTTTAATTAGAGCGGCTCTCTAATGAAAGCACCTGGAGCGTCTCGTATATCAGGGTCCCCATGTTTCAAAATGGTGGCCAGAGCACTTTATCTAAAGCTTGAATGAGCTTTAGTTAAACTGCCCCCACCACCATTTTTAAGCACAGGGATGCTGATACACAAGAAAAGCAGCTGGAGCGTGGTAATTGTCACACTAACACGGTAGTTATAACACACTGCTGCATTATAAATTACAACACATCAGAGCAGCCTTGCTGCTTGTGTACAGGCACCCAAAGTTACTGTAAGAATGGGATTTTAAGACTACAATTATCAAGTGGGGGGGGGGACGGGACAACAGAGCATAGAGGATGGAATTGAGGGCGAGTATCAAAAAAGGTGCAGGATTATTTTTACATTGGAACTGAAACACTACTTCCAGATGCCCTGAAGTGCGACCATCTGTTTAAGGTCAGAACTCTGACA
The DNA here is from genome assembly GCF_052110815.1 of Crocodylus siamensis. Classification (NCBI taxonomy): domain Eukaryota; kingdom Metazoa; phylum Chordata; order Crocodylia; family Crocodylidae; genus Crocodylus; species Crocodylus siamensis. Next base: position 9,407,254 of record NC_143399.1, on the reverse strand, counting down.
CATGTATCCAAACATATGAAGGTTAAGAAAAATTAAATAAACAAAATTCACGCACTAGAACAAACTCCTATACTGTCATCAACTGACACAGAAGGACTAATTTAAGAACAACATATTGAGCTTCTTTCATTTAGACTATAACTGAATAAGTCTTTACAGAAATATTAGACTCATCCAGAAAGGTATACTATGAAATACACATGAGTATGAAATAACCACATCCTGTTAAAGTATGTTTTCCACACCTATACTGGAAAAAGAAAACCCAATGAAAATTTTTAAAAGCAGACTAAAAACCCCATGATAGACCATCTTAAAAACAAAGCTGGGCTAGGTCTTGCTAAAAATTGCACTTATAAACCACAAGCATTTAACATCCAAAAAAGTCCCGTGAAATGCTAAACTAGAAGTTTCAAAGGAATGCATGGGAAGCTGGCTGAAGGAACAAATTCATATTTCAGCATAACCATAAAAGGTTTTTTAAAACAAGCATTTCAGAAGGCAAAAAGATAACATTCAACTGAAATACTCTGAACCTGTATTCACTGAGAAGGTAGACAAAAAGAATATTTCATATAAAACAATATTTTTAAAATTAATAGTTTGATTGCAATTGAGGAAGTATCTAGTAAGAAAAAAGTAAGTGCTTATACCACAATGTAAACTATGTTTAAGTCCTCCCTGCAGAGTACAAACATACATTTTGAATATAGTTTATTGAGAAATCAAAGAAAGGACAGATAGTTGTTTTGAATTTTAATGCTATTTTTTTTTAATTAACAGTGTAACTTGTCTCTTGAAAATATTTATATAACCTAAAACACATTAGCCCAAGCTATGCAAACAAATCTGCTGTCATTCTAGCTACCTAAGTATTCTATACAATGTGAAAATATCTTGTGCTTGAATTAAGTTTAAAAAAACCCCCTGAATTTCATATCTTTCCTTATGAAGAATTGTTTTTGATGTAAGCAGAAGTGATATCATCTAAAATCTTCTGTTATCCTGGTGGTGCTGAACTGCTTGTTTAGTTAATCAAGTGAAATGAGGAAAATAACTGCCTCTTTTGAGCTCAAAGGTGAAGAGAAATTAAAAGGCAATCTATATATTACATAAGACATGACAAAAGTCAAGAGTACATGAACCTCTGTTCATGCAATAAACTGACAGCAAAACAGCATCTCAGAATGTAAGATGTTTTCTTAGAAAACCAGATATATTACATTTGTGGATCCCAGTACTCCCTCTACACAGTGATTTTACAATCTTCAAAAACTTTGATAAGACTGTCAGTCAAGTCAAGATAAGATTGTCACATCAAGTTCAATCATCAGACCTCAAAAATCACTGCAAAAAAGGAAATATACACTTGTATTACCTGTGGCACCCAATGGGTGACCTTTTGAAATCAAGCCACCACTCGGATTTACGACCCATTTTCCACCATAAGTATTGTCTCCTCTGTCAACCAGTTCACCAGCTTGTCCTATAATACAGGATATGATAAGGGAAAAATGTGAAAAGACATCACAATACACTTTTATATCTTTCACTATTGCTTTATACATTTTAAGTCAGCCAAAACTAGGAAACTAAATATAACATTTTTGGAACAAATAAGACTTAACTGAATGATATAAACATTAACTGCTTCCAGTGTTTTGAGAATGAGTCTTATATTGAGGGCAGGCGATGCCAAATATATAAAAGCGTTTCAGTTTATTGAATCGCTAATTTAATGAAGGGTGGAAGTACAGCAAGAACATCACGTTTCTGAAAATGCCAAGTTAGTCATCATTGAATACTGCTATGTTCTGCTCTGGATATGACAACTTGCAGTCGTAACATCTACAACAAAATTAGCATAATGAGAAAGTAGTGCTTTAATTTTTACTTTTTTTTTTCTTTTTTTTTTAAATGAAGCTTAACACTCTAACACAAATCTTATTAAATGCCAGATTTTGATCCACAGGGGTGAACAAAATCTTACAATACACATGTGGATTAAGTTATTTGCTCACTGAGGAAGCATGACCAAGTCATTAGAGTAAAACCAACATACTAGGGCCAACTATTTTCATGGTACTGATTGAAAAACTAAACCAGAGCAGGCAAAAACAACAGGGGGAACATTTTAGATCAATGATGCTCAACCTCTGGCCTGCAGGCCACAAACTTCTGGGATCCTTTGATCCTAGCTGACTTCCAAGGGGCTGGACTCAATCTTCTGAGGTCCCGCCCAGCCCTAGTGTCTGAACAGCTGGCCTGTGCGTCTCCCCACAGGTCCAGAAATTTGGTGGAACGGTGCTAGTTTTTAACTGCTGCCCCCTGCTGCCAAACTTCCAGACCCATGGGGATCCCTGTGGGCCAAATGATGGGGGCCCTGCACCCTAGACTGTACCAGTGCATGAGGTCACTCCATGGCCAGTGCCAGCATACTGCATTGCACCTGTGGACTGATCCTGTGCATGGGATCCAGCCTCATACCACTCACCCAGTCCATAGGACGAGAAAGTTGAGCATCACTGTCCTAGGTCAGTGATTTTCAAGTCACAGAACACTTTCTTATCACTTATTCTGCTGTGGAACCCCTAACCCTGGCTCTGTCAAGCAACCTGACCCAGCAGTGGCAGTGCACCGCCTCCCAGCCTGCTCCACTATTACCCTTTGCAGAATCCTTGATGACCTATCCCAGAACACAGTTTGAAAACCAGTGGCCTAGGTTATCAACTGTAGGCCCTTGCTATGACAGATAAGGATGTCATAATGCTCTTTTGACAGCTGAATCAAGCTGCATTCTAAGAGTAGTTAGACTTCGTCTTCACACTCTTTATACATTTCCAGGCTAAGTTTATCCACGAATAGCTTACACCCAAGAAAAGTAGGGCTGGAAGGGACCTCTGGAGGTTATCTAGTCGCTCCTGTGGCAGAATCGTCTCTATCCAAGCCATCCCATACAAATACATGTCTAACCTTTTACCAACACTATACCGTCAACCCTGACACACAACTACAAGACGTAATATCCTAACTTGCCATAGGTAAAGCTAGGGGGGGGGGGACAATGCTACATCCCCAACACTGCCCTTTAGCTTCAGTAACTTAAGCATTTCTCTCCCCACTTTATTCCCTCATTGCACTGTAAATTTGTAAAGGGAAAAATCACATCCCTTCTCAGCTTTTATTCTGCTAGACTAGCCAAGCCAAGCCCTTTTGGTTCTCTCCCTCTCAAGAGAGACCTGCCACTCCCCTGATCATCATTGTAGCTAGAGTTGCCAACACTCCAGGGTTGCCCTGGGAGTCTCCAGGAATTAGATACATATCTCCAAGAGACTGCTGAGAGTCACCTGGGAGATAAGTGATAGGGCATTTATTAAAATGAATATTAAAATGTTGAATCTGATGTATACAGTAGTCCAGTGGGTTTTTAAAATGTAAGTCATGTGCATTTGCCTTTGATGTAAAGTCTACGCACTATAATTAATATCATTACATCATGTAATGAAACATCCCGGAATAGACCCGAACAGAGCCGGCAACCCTCACACTAGCCCTTAGAAGTATTCTGGATGGAATGGGTACATCTTTCTTCAACGTGCATGACCAAAATTTTACACAGCATTACAGATGAATAGGGACCTACCGAATTCATGGCAGAAGCATGCTGCACAGCAGCTCCTTTAATCTTGCAGGTTCCCCCACACACCTCCCTCATTGCTGACTAGCTGAGGGGCCCCAGTGGCCCTGCTGCTTTCCAACCGGGAAGCAAGAAACAGTGCCACATTTAAAACTGTGGTTTTTGCCTCCCTGCCAATCAGGAGCAAGTGGCAGGGCTCCTCCACAAAAAGTCAGCAGGGGGAGGCATGTGGGGAACCTGAAAGATTAAAGGAGTTGCTGTACAGCCCACTTCCGCTGAGAATTCAGGAATTCCCTACAGATGAAGTTGCACATGTAAGACAGACCTCACCTGTATGAAAGAATTAGTGGCCCTCATCTCTTTTAGATGAAACCGATACATCCCAGGCCCTTGTTACAGTCGCATCACCTTGAAAGATCAGTTATCCACTGATGCACCCTGGTCTCTCTCATCCTCTGTCATTTCTATATGATACAGAAATTCTTACACATAAGGAAAGAAAATCTCCATATTATACATGATTCTGTATTATTGTGCAGATGCTAATTAATGGCCAAATGGGAATAAATGGTAGACTGAATTTTATTTTCTGCGTAGGTTAAGATGCACTGAGGCTAGATATCAGCAGGTGCTACTTCACTGTCAGGGTAGTTAGGATCTGGAACCAACTTCCAGGAGAAGTGGTGCTGGCTCCTACCCTGGGGGTCTTTAACAGGAGGCTGGATGAACATCTTGCCAGGGTTGTTTGACCCCAATACTCTTTCCTGCCATGGCAGGGGGTCGGACTTGATGATCTGCTCAGATCTCTTCCAACCCTACCAACTATGAAACTATGAGAACAAAGAGCAGGCATTTCGGTTCACTGAATATGTGTTAATTCCCAAAATAAATAAAGGCTGCAATCCATTTCCTAAATGGCCTGGGGTGGATCCAGAAGGGGGGGGGGAGGCTGGGTGGCAGTGCGCTTGCATCCCCATTTCAATGGTGCAGGCCCTTATGCAGTGAGCTTTCCGAGTTCACTGGCATGTCAGTGCAGGCTGCTGCTAGAGTCCTACAGATGTTATGAGCTCTCTGACCTCATCGGTGTGGCCTCTGGCCAGTCCCTGCTTTCACACAGACCCACAACCTAGGGGTGAGTACAACCACTGCTCATCCCCATTCTTCCCCAGCTGCCAAATTCAGCATGTGTGGGGAGGAGGAGTAAGGGGAAAAGCAATTGGGGGTGGTGCTTACCCTTGGGCTCCACAGCTACATGAAGGCAGGGGCCCTGGCCAGAACTGGTATTAAATCAGCTGGTGAACTCAAACCTCACAGCACATACACTACACAGCCAAAGTGGGTGTTCACACTCCCCTGGTCTGTGCTGGATCTACCCAGGAGCCCTAAATGCTAGAAGACCAGCGCTTCCTTAACATCCCATCAAGATCTGAGGTGAGCTGAGCCGAGGGGACCGCCTGCAAGTCCAATCTATATGCCAAGTTTGTTTGGCAAAAATGCACGGGAGGATGTTCCTGTAGTCACCCTTCAGTATTCAGAACTCCCTTCCCCCTGAGGCCCAGAGTCCATGCCTGGACACTTTCTGAAAGCATTGTTTGGGCAAGCTTTTAAAGAGGCAGGGATAAGTTTGGGGGTCCTGTTTTATCATCATTTACTAATTTTATTGTCATTTTATCCGTTTTTATGACTCATTTTATTTTTAAGCTTTTTTAAGGGAGGGTGGCAATCAAATAGTTTAGCTAGGAGTGCCACTGGGGCCCAACAAGTAGTAATGTGGTATACTGCAAGCATAAGAAGCAAGGGAGGTAGAAGAAAAGTCGTAAGATTAAGTGCTTCAATTTTTTCTATGGATCTTGGAATCTCAGTTTGATGGTTCATAATTATGACTAAACTCCACCTAGTGGTATGTAAAATCATGCCATCCTTCATAAAAATAAATAAGTGAATTTAATGAAGTTTTATGAAAAGACTGTTTGCTGTTTATAAAAAAGGAATTATAAAGTCCGAAACAAGAACATATTAAATGGGTGCTTATCTTGCTGGGATCCTATGAAACCAGCTGACTTCCTGCCCTTTGGACAGGGGGCTGGACTCGATCTCCTGAGGTCCCTTCCAGCCCTGAAGTCTATGATGTCTAAATTGTAACAATGCACCAGATTTGATATTTAGAAGAATCAAGCAAAAAAAAAAAAAAAAAAGTATCCAGAACTAAGCATCTCCAAAGTCCCTATAGGCACTTCTGAAACAGAAGTGCTCAGCAAAACTATCTTCAGAATTTCAAAAACAGCTCCATACATCTGCTGCACTGATTAGCCATATTATTATTTATGGCACTGTCTCTAATCCATGCTCTCTCTTCAAAACCATTGAAATAAAAGGTTTCTAGAAAATACATATTGAATTCATACCTTAAATGATAAATATTATAAAAACATGCAAAAAAGAAGAAGTTCTACTGACTAAAATGTTAAGCATCACTAAATTCCTTTTTATGAAGTTTTTGGTTTTGAAGCCACAGTTCTTTTTTTCTTTCGACTCACTGTAACAGTTGAGACAATGTTTTAAACCATAATACTGACTTAAGTGTTTCTTGCAGGTAAGAGGGAAAGAAAAAATTAAAAGACTGTTTACTCACACTATTAACAACCAGACAATTAGTGTGTAACAATCTAGCATTGCCACTGGAAGCAGCAGGGGAGCACCAATCATGTTAGGAAGGTTGATAAGTAGCAAAATCAAGCGGCCACAGCAGTAGCTGGAAAGAAGCAGAGTGGATGAACAGAAGTCTTGGAGCAGGAAAAAGCAGCTGAAAAAGGGGAGACCTGAAGCTGAGAAACAGTTGCATAACATTTTTTTCCTCTTGTCCATCTAAAACAAAAAATAAGAAAGTCCCTGCAACTTGCAAATGATTTTTATACCAGTCTGTGACCGATCTGTGATGCCTTGTGTTTTTCAACCACATGAAGCCATTTGTCAACATTTTTACAATATGTATAAAAAATTATTTATGTTGGTTATGCAGAATCTTGCTTTTGTTCACCCTTATGAAATTGGCAAATCATGCTCTTAGGATATAGGATTGATGCAACAAAGCAGCAATAACGCTATCTACAGAAATATGCAACGTTACAAAACATTAAGTGTTTTCCATTTTATTAAGCTCCCTTTTATTAATTGGCTTTATTACCTTCAGGGCAGAGACCCAGTGCTTCGTAAGTAAGGAGCTCATTAACTGAAAAACAGTCATGAAGTTCAATAACATCCACATCTGTAGGTTTCACCCCTGCCTTTGAAAAACACTTTCGTGCTGCTTCTTTAGTCATATCATAGCCAACCTACAAGAAAATATGAGTTGAAGTGTAACTGGAAGGAACAAAGCTAACATGTTATGATTTACAGCTCAATGGGATACATGCACATTCTCTTACTATGAACTAAATACATTGTATAAACAAGCAGCGTTTTAAGTCAGTGGTTGGTAACCTATGGCCTGCAGGCTGGTTCTGTCCCCCTGAGTGATTATATCCAGCCTGCAAAGTCCAGATATCTGTTGTGATTCTACAGTGGGTGGGTTTGAACGTGCTGTGGCAGCAGCTGGATCAGAAGTGGTAGCCAGCCAAAATAACAGAGCTTTGTCCAAGGCAGGCTGCCACTTCTGCTTCTACATGTTTGCCAACTCCTGCTTGAAGTAATGGCAATCTATTTTAATTGAATTAGATGTGCCCAATATACAAGACTTGGATATTCATTACAAAGTTTGCATGAAGGAAAAAAAACAAAAAAAACTTAGGGCACGGACAAATAGAAGCATTCTGAATTTCCCTTCATCTCTCCTGCCTTTAAAACGATGTTCCAAAGTGTGGAGGTCATTTATTAAGAGCTTCAGTCTTTTTCTGAAGTGCTTCTTTGGCCATGAAGTTCTGCACTCCCACTGGTTGAAGCACTTCAAACAACATGTCTGTCTGTCTATGGCCTCAAGATTCAACACTAGAAAAAATGTAAGGTTTTTTTCCCCCAATGGTGGATCTTTTCTATTTCTTCTCCTTAGTGTAAAGGCCAACTGAGCATAAACTCAACTGGAGCAAACAGAACTGCAAGTTTCCAAGGAGTGATATGTGGTATAAAAACTGGGGAGCAGCAGGAAATGCAAAAACGTTAAACTTACCAGCGTAATGCAACTCTTTTCCTCAAATGTACTTGAAAGGTCAGTGACCATCTCCTGGGCCACAATTTCCACTGCTTTTGACTGCAACCCATACTTTCTCACAAAGTCTTCACTGCCCAAAATTGCAGCGGCGGCTCCATCAGATGTTGGGCTGATTGTAAGGAAAAATATTTTTTTCATCACTGCACAACAATAACACTTTTTCATGCAAAGGCAGTGCTGTCACTACCAAGAGCCAAGTTAACCCTTCCCTGACCCTGCAGCAGCCAAATTCAGCGTTTTGGATCCTCCGTCACCATATACAGCTGTGGCAGTTGCAAGGCCATGAAAAAGTGACATCTCTCTTTTCAGCATCTTGTCCCTGCTCTGTATCGCCAGAGGCTCAAGCCTCCCTATTTCCATTCTTGCACCCCAGGACAGAAACTCTACCAAATATGCCTTGCGGGGGGCAGGGGAAATCAGAGCAGGACTCAGGGATGGGATGGGACTTAACTTTTGCCCAAAATGTTGGCCACCACTGTTGTAGACAGCTAATGGGAGCACAGTTAGATTCCAAAGTAAATAGTGGAGCTCAAAGATGTTAAAGCACTCAGTTGGTTTAGGTATTTAACCTCCGTGCAAACAACCGGTGTTAGAATGTAAGCAGTAGGCAACAAATTTAAACGGGAGCGTGTTTAGCAGTGAAGCAAGTGATAGATACACTCTGAAAAAGCATAAGTAAAGCACAATGTATCAAATTATAGTTCAAGCAAAAGAGCTGAATTTTGCTATAAACCATTACTTGGCTACACTCAAGATCAAAAGCCTACATCTTTTAATCCACAGGCAATTTTTTTTTCAACATTTATTTCTACATAATATTAAAACCCTGCTTTACTGAAGTCCTTTTCTTACCAACACTGTAAAAGTGTCAAGAATTCATAAACTTGGCGAGACTTCAACACTTCATCCAAACTGTACTCCTTTTGGAACTGGGAATACCTAGGAAAAAAAAGTGCACGCAAGCTCTATTTTTGCATAATCATCACCAGTAGCCACATCAATCATAGATGTAGGCACTGTAAAATTACAGTACAATAGCAGAACAAAAGAAGGCACTGAATATTGAATACATAAGTGATGATAATTTCACTGTCCAGAATATAAAAGCATCTAGTTTATTGTATAGCTTTGGTTTTTACTATTATGCAAACACTTTCCCCAAAATTTTTGCCCCGCCATCATTACTAAGACACAGGACTGCACTTACGGGTTATTAGCTGAATGCTTATGATTCTTCCAAGCAATTTTTGCAAATTGTGCTAATGTTGTTCCTGAAAGTGGGGGGAAAATTAAAGTGAAGCTGTAGTGAGGTACAATAACTTTACCCCAACCAAACTATTAACAAGAGCTGGGAATGTTGCAGTTCAAATTCTTATAGCTCTAGTATATACACCTCTGCATTAATACTTCCCCTTCCCCCCAAACAAAAATCTGGTCAGTAAATTGTTTCAATTACTAGATAAAAGAAAAATTTAAAATTGGTTTATCTAATAAAAAGTTCTACTTGGATAAACAACATCTGTGTTGCATCAGTAACAGAGCAAATAAAAATATAAGTGAGGCTACTGGGAATTAGATGAGCAATCTTCAACAGACATGTTCATACTTTAAAATGTAGCATTTATCCATTGCACAATAATGACTTTGAAATATTAGCTTCTCAGTTTAAATACCAGATGCCCAGTAGTTTGGCTGACAGTATATATGCTGCCAAGCAGGAGACTAAATTTTAGATGCAAATTCCCTTGGCTGATTAGAGTCAAAGGAACAGCAATGATGGTACCTTAAATACACATTTAAAAACTAGATTAAGACATAACATTTCATGTGAAATAGTTGCAGTTCATATACAACCTCCTGCCTTATGCCAGGTGCAAAAACAAAGAAGCAAGGAAATGAAGTGTTATGTCACCTTAAAGTACATACCCTAGTTAATACAAACCTTACCACTACCACAGCTACTGTAGGTCATAAAGTAGTAGTTCCCAACCTTTTTTTCCTGCTGTGACCCGCTGCTGGGAGCAGAGTGTGGCAGCAGCAGCCCGAGGGCAGGGGTGCACCTGGCACATGGCACAGCTCGTCGTTTGTGCACAGCACCACTGGCATTGCCCCCACGACCCTCATTTGGGTCGTGACCCAAGGCTGGGAACTGCTGCCATAAAGTATACACCACAGCCTTAACTGTCTACTCCAACAATTTTTTGTTTATGTAATAACCCTTTATCAAACTACAACTTCCAAACTCTAGTAGTTGTGGATATTTGGAGCAGTAACACTGCTCTTAGTGAAAGGAAAGCATGGAATGCTACTTCTATTTATAAACTAGCATCCCAATACCCACATTTCTCTCTCTAATGCGACTTCCCCCCATAAACGCAACCAATACCGTATTTCTCCATATGTTCTTTTCCAGCATTTCCAAACATCTGAGGTGCTAATGGAGCTGTTGCTAAGCCGTATTTGTTTATCATTACTTCCACATGTTTGTCTAGTGGATTGGTCCTGTCCTTTTGCTAAAAATAAAATGAAACAAATAATAATTATAATATAAAAAAAATCCAAAACAGCTGTATATTTAGCAGCTGGCAAATTAAAAGTGGATTAGTCTTTTTTTTTTTTTTTTATAAACCCAACAGAATTCCCATAAAAGTGTCATGGACTACAAGCAAAACAATATTTATTTTAACAGTTTAATTATACATTATGCTGACATTGCTAGAGAACCTTGATCAAATACAATAACCTTTCGACATGAGGAAGGACAAGCAGGCATATGATACCCAACATACAGCTACTGCAAGTGTTTGCGTACAGCAGGAGTGGGCAAAATATGGTTACTGGATGTAGCCCACCAAGGGATTTTGTCCAGTCCATGGTGGGTCCCTTGGCCCTGCCCAGCCTAGGTGCAGGGGGCAGCCCATGCTGTGATGCATGCAGCCAGTCCCACCACCACCAGGCACACAGTTGGGCTGGGGTGGTGTGGCGTGGCAGTCAGAATTGCTTCCCAGCAGCCCTGGCACTGGCAGCTCCTTCTGGCAGCGACCACTGCCAGATCCAGCCCTGCTGTCCAGGCACCGCGGCCCATCTGCCCCACCCTACACCTACTGCTAGGGGCAGGACCTGTGCAGGAAAAAAAACGCACGGCCAGGCAGATGGGATGGGGCTGCAGGCAGGCAGGGAGTAGTGTCTGGGAGCAGGATGGGCGAACAGGGGCTGGGATCAGGGGGCAAGATCACGGAGACATGAAAGCGTGTCCCTGCTGCCCATTTGTCCCTGGAACGGGCACTGGTTCCAAGGGCAAAGGCATGCTGGGAGTGGATTGCAGCTCAGTGTAAAGCAGAGCCACTTAGGGAGTTTTGGTGTGCCATTGTGGGTGAGAAGGGTGTCGTTCCTCCCCCCTCAAAAAGGTGCTTACCCAGCCTACCAGCTCACCAAAACGCCTTAAAAGTGGCCCTTGGGCCAAATAACTGCCCACCCCTGCTGTACAGGTTGCACAGAGATTTTGTTAATGTTTCAGTCCTTATTTTGAAGAAATGCTTTCACTCTTTTTATTCCATAGAATATCAGAAAATGAGGGTTAGAAGGGACCTGAGGAGGTCATCTAGTCCAACCCCCTACTCAAAGCAGGACCAGCCCCAACCCGATGTTGCCTACCCAGTGCTGTATTGAAGGGAAGAATCACTTCGCTTGACCTGCTGGCAACACACCTACCAATGCAGCCCAGGATGCCATCAGCCTTCCTGGCAACAAGGGCACACTGCTGGCTCATATTCAACTTATTGTCCACCATCACCCCCAGATCCTTTTCTGCAGATCTGCTGCCCAGCCAGTCAGCCCCCAGGCTTGTCCTTGCTGAACCTCATGAGCTTCCTGTTGGCCCAATCCTCCAATTAGTTTAGGTCACTCTGAATCCTAAACCTACCCTTCAGTGCATCTACTACTCCCCCCAGCTTGGTGTCATCTGCAGACTTGCTGAGGCTGCACTCTATGCCATCTTCCAAGTCATTGATGAAGACATTGAACAAAAATCAACACCATGTCAGACCCCTGAGGCACTCCACTCGATACCAGCTGCCAAGCAGACATTGAGCCAGTGACTGCTACCCTCTGAGGCTCCAGCCAGTTTTCTATCTACCTTATAGTCCATTCATCCAGCCCACACTTCCTTAGCTTTTCCTGTGAGAACATTGTGGGAGACCATATCAAACGCCTTGCTAAAAATCAAGGTACACCACATCTACCGGTCTCCCCGCATCCACATAGTCAGTCACCTCATCATACAGGGCAATCAAGACGGTCAGGTATGAGTTGTCCTGGGAGAATCCATGCTGACTGTTCCTAATCATCTTCTCCTCCAAGTGCTTAGAAATGGATTCCTTGAGGATCTGCACCATGATTTTTCCGGGAATCAAGGCATGGCTGACTGGTGTGTAGTTCCCTGGATCCTCCTTTTACTCTTTCTTAAATATAAGCACTATATTTGCCCTTTTCATGCAGGACCTCTCCTGATTGCCATGAGTTTTCATAGATGATGGCCAGTGGCTCTGCAATTACATCAGCCAACTCCCTCGGTACTCTCGCGTGCATCCTATCCAGCCCCATGGACTCGTATACGTCCGGCTTTTCTAAACAGTTCCTAACCTGTTCTTTTGCCACTGTTGGCTGCTCACCTCCTACCCAAACTGTGCTACCCAGTGCAATAGTCTGGGAGCTGACCATGCCTGTGAAGACTGAGGTGAAAAAGGCATTGACTACTTCAGCCTCTTCTGCATCCTCTGCCACAAGGTTACCTCCCCCATTCAGTAAGGTACCCCCGCTTTCCCTGATCCTCCTATTGCTACCAACATACTTTTAGAAACCCTCGTTACCTTTCACATCCACTGCTAGTTGCAACTACAGTTGTGCTTTGGCCTTCCTGACTTCATCCCTGCATGTCCGAACAATTCTTTTATACTCCTCTCTAGTTATTTGTGTAAGTTTCCACTTCTTATAAGCTTCCTTTTAATGACTTAGTTTACTGAAGAGTCCCCTGCTAAGCCACGTGGTCTTCTGCCACACTTGCGAGTCTTCCTGTGCATCAGGATGGTTTGTTCCTGAGGTCTCAGTAAGGCTTCCTTAAATTACAGCCAGCTCTCCTGGACTCCTGTCCCCCTCAGTTTGGCTTCCCAGGGGATCCTGCCCATGGAGTTTCCCAACCAGAAGAAGAACAAATCTAAGTCTGAAGTCCAGGGTCCTTACTCTGCTGCTCCCCATCCTTCCTTTCCTCAGGATCCTGAGCTTAATCATCTCATGGTTGCTGCTACCCAAGTTCCCATCCACTACTACATTCCCCACCAATTCTTCCACTTACAAGCAGCAGGTCAAGAAGAGCATAGCCCCTAGCTGGCTGCTCCAGCACCTGCACCAGAAAGTTGTCCCCAATGCTTTCCAAGAACTTCCTGGATTGCCTGTGCACTGCTGTATTGCCCTCCTAGCAGATGTTAGGAGGACTGAAGTCCCCCCATAAGAACCAGGGCCTGTGGCCAGGAAACTAGCACTAGCTGTTTGAAGAAAGCCTCATCTACCACTTTCTCCTGGTCTGGTGGTATATAGCAGACCCCCACAACATCAACCTTGTTGATCTTCCCTCTGACCCCAACCCAGACTGTCTAGAGACCCAACTCCAGTTCCATACTGGAACGCTGATGGCTTTTCTACATAAAGTGCAACCCCTCCTCTTCACCCCTACCCATGCTTCCTGAATAGTTTGTACCCATCCATGACAGTGCTCCAGTTATGCAAGCTCCCACCAAGTCCGTTATTCCAATCATGACATAGTTCTGTGACTGTGGAAGGACTTCCCATTCTTCCTGCTCGTTTCCCAGGCTCCATGCATTTGTGTACAGGAACCTGAGGTAATCAGTCGACTACCCCGACCTCTCAGAAAGCATAAGAGCACCTCCTCTCTTGCCCTGTCCTGCTTGCTCTTTCTCCAGGTCACCCACTTCCCCAGGGCTTTGCTTTCCATCCACCAGTGAACCTAGTTTCAAGCCCTCCTCACTAAGTTAGCGGGCCTGTCTGTGAAGATGCTCTTCTCTCTCTTCGTCATGTGGAGCCCATTAATCCTCCTTCTTGCAACAACATCCCATCTCATCATGAAAACCTAAATTTAATACTGATGATGAAGCGAGTATTACCACATTCATGTGTCAGAGGCATAAAGGCCAGAAAACCAGTGACAGGTAGAACAGTCAATGTCAATACAACTGTGGGTGCCCAAAGGAGGGCCATGAGGGCATTCATAGATGATGTGGTCAGCCATCTGAATTTGAGCACAACTGCAACCAGCATTGTTGGAGAGGTGCCAAGAATGCATGCCCACCTCAGAACAGGCACTGGACAGTTTGAGACGGTTAAGAGCAGTCCAGGCCCTGCAGGGCAGCTGTCAGCCTGAGGAGCAGAAGCTGGCATCAGGGATGAAATTCTTTAACCACTATCCTTGTGCAGCATATTGCCTGCTCCACTGATGGGAGGTCCCTGCAGTGGGTAACATGCCATCTGTGGATCTGATGAGCTTATTGGCCTGAGTGGAGAACGGGTTCTGAGACTTCAGGTGATAGCTGGTTTTCTGTAGTGGTGCGCTAATAAGACTTCCTGGGATGATACCGATAGGCGATTTTTAATGAGCCATATTAGGCAATACCAATCCAATTGCCGATACACAGCCCGGAAGCTTGGAGAGCAGCACCTGGGTGGTAAGTCTGCTGTGGGGGGTGTGATCAAGACCCCAGCGGTGAGGGAGCGAGTAGGGCTAGGGCTAGGGCTGGGCATGGGATGAGTGGCTCGTTGGGGGTGTGTGGGAAGGGTAGGGCAGCTCCTGCTGCTACACACACCCCAGGGGAGCCATGTGCCCCCGGGATCTGTGCATGGGGCAAGGCTGGGCTGCCACTGCAGGCTTGGGCCAGAGGGTGGCAGCAGACTCTTACCAGTGGGGGGCTGGGCCAGGGCTGCACCACAGCCCACCCCAGCCCTACCAGCCGGACATTGCTTTCCAAGCTGCCAGGCTGGCAACGTGCATGCTGCAACTGCATATGGTATTTATCGGCATCATTAAATCGGCCACATAAACCAATGTCAACTTTTCTTTTAATCGGTGCCAATACAATATGGACTGATGTACTGGTGTACCTCTAATTTTCTAACTTGTAGCTGTTAGGCTGAAGTGCAGATAATGGTCTGGGTCTTCGGCTTTGAGGCCTAAAACCAGGGTAGTGGAGATGTGCAAGCAGGTGTACCGCCTCCACACAGCCACTCTAGAAGAAGCCAGTAGGAGGGCAGAGGACTTTCTGGAGGCAGAACTTAAGTGTCAGGACCTCTGGGGAAGTCAGTCATTAAGTGGTAAGGGAAAGCCCAGTGGATGCAGAGTTGTAACAGGTTGCCAGATAGCCTGGCTCGGTATGGCTTAAATCAGTCCTTGAGCTTTTTAATCTGGTCCCAACAGTCTTTCTCTGGGCTCAGAAACACTGGCTGCAATGCCCTGGGCTCTTTTGCTCCTCAGGGCTCAGCCAAAAGAAACACACTCCAAATTCAAAATTTCAAGCCCTGGGTCAATCCATAACACAGAACACAACAAGAAAATACAGATAGTCCACAATGAACACCCACAAGCAGAGGTTAGTTCTTATCTTTTCTTTGGCAAGACCTGCCTCTCCCTGCAAACAAGTCCACCTCCAGGTCCTCCTACCCACTTCCTCTTCCCATCTCCTTTATTTCTGAGCCAGCCAGCCAACTTCTCATTACTGATTAACTGAGCCACCTGTGGCCCTCAAAGTGGGTGGTCTATTGCCAGCTGGCTAATTGCTCCAGGCTGCCAGACTGCAACCTGTTCAAGAGGGACAATCAGAAGACCTGGATTCTCATTTGGGAAATCATTTCAACTGCTCTGCGCTTCAAAATTACTAGCTGTAAGTTTTCTGCACCTCACATCAATCCTTCCTTTAACATAACGAGCTAAGGAGGACAGTTGGGGAAGCACTGAGGTCCCAGCAGGGATGGAGCCAGGTGTCTAAGGAGAGTGGTCGCTCCTTAAGGAAACAATCCTCCGAGCCCAAAGGAAGGTAATCCCAACGAGGATCAAAGGGAGCAGGAGGGCAAGCAAGCCTCCATGACTCACCAAAAGCATCTGGAAATGTCTCCTTGCTAAAAGGGTGGCGTACAGCCAATGGAAAGAAGGGGACATCACCAGGGACAACTATACTGCAGTCGCTCGGGGATGTGGCGGGGCGGTCAGGAAGGCCAAGGCAGAGATGGAATTAGGGCTAGCTTCCCAGATTAAGGACAATAAGAAGAAGTCCTTCTTTAAATACATAGAGGGTTAAAAGAAGATTCCGGGTAATGTGAGGCCCCTGCAGGACACGTTGGGAAATTTGGTCGTTACACCAGACAGCAAAGCTAACATGTTTAATGATTTCTTTGCCTCCGTCTTCCTAAGTAGGGATCAGAACCAAAGGTTAGTGAGGAACTAGTTAGGGAACTTCTGGAGGGACTGGACGTATTCAAGTCAGCCGGTCTGGATGATCTCCACCCTAGAGTTCTAAAGGAATTGGCCGAGGTCACTGCAGGACCCCTGGCACGGCTTTACGAGCACTCGTGGTGCTCTGGTGTGGTGCCGGAGGACTGGAAGAGGGCCAATATGGTTCCCATCTTCAAAAAAGGGGAAGAAGGAGGACCCGGGAAACTATAGGCCAGTTAGTCTTACCTCAGTCCTAGGCAAGCTGTTTGAGAAAATTATTCTGGCACACATCCACGAGGGGCCAGCTGGGGACTGCATGCTTAGGGGCAACCAACACAGGTTCATCAGTGGCAGGTCCTGTCAGACCAACCTGGTGGCCTTTTACGATCAGATCACCAAATCCTTAGGTGCAGGGGTATCAGTGGACATAGTCTTCCTGGACTTTCGGAAGGCTTTCAACACTGTCTCTCACCCCGTTCTCATCAAGAAACTGGGGGACTGTGGTGTCAACACCCACACAGTCAAATGGGTTGTCAACTGGCTGGAGGGCTGCACCCAGAGGGTGGTAGTGGATGGGTCCTTCTCAACCTGGAAGGACATGGGCAGTAGGGTTCTGCAGGGCTTGGTCCTCAGGCCCGCACTGTTCAACATCTTCATCAGTGACTTGGATGAGGGGGTAAAAAGCACCCTGTTCAAATTTGCTGATGACACTAAGATGGTGGGGGGATGTGGGCATGCTAGAAGGAAACAGACTACAATCGGACCTAGACAGGTTACAAAAGTGGGCGGACGAGAATAGGATGGGATTCAACACAGACAAATGCAAAGTGATGCACCTGGGGAGGAACAACCGGCACCATACCTACAGGTTAGGGGAACTCCCTTCTCGTCAGTACAGAGGCGGAAAAGGATCTTGGAGTCATCATTGACTCCAAGATCCGGCAGTGTGGGGAGGCAGTTAGGAAGGCCAACTGCACCTTGTCATGCATCCACAGATGCATCTCTGTTCCCCCCCCCCAAGCACTGCCAGGAGTGACCAGGAATAACGGTCACAAGCTGGCAGAGGGTAGATTTAGGCTGGATATCAGGAGGCGCTACTTCACCATCAGGGCAGCTAGGATCTGGAACCAGCTTCCAAGAGAAGTGGTGCAGGCTCCTACCCTGGGGGTTTTTAAGAGGAGGCTGGATGATCACCTTGCTGGGGTCATTTGACCCCAGTACTCTTTCCTGCCATGGCAGGGGGTTGGACTAGATGATCTACTCAGGTCCCTTCCGACCCTAGAAACTATAAATTTAGGTCATGTACTGTCAATAGGTATGAATTTCTGAACATAAGTTTTCCAGTAACAGAATCTATTGGGATATTCAATTTCTCATTGTACAATAAAAAGATATGCAAATATTGTATATTTTGATACTTAGTCTTTAAATTTGCATTTGTACATCTTTAGCTAACAGATAGATGTGAGGGGACCTGAAGCTCTCATTTATTTTAAAAACAGGATTGTATTTTATACAGCAAGTTGTATAAAATGCTTGAGACACTTACCATAATATTCAATGGCCCCTTCTCCATCTTCTCAAAGCCAAGAGCCAGAGCACAATTTGCCAGACCTTAAAATAATACAGTATATTTAAAAAAAACACCACATTTTTATTAATATGAATTTTTGCATAAGAAAACACACAAAGATTGGTATCATGTTCCTTCTTTCTTTTCTTCACTTCTGAATTTATTTTTTTTTGGTAAGAAAGAGAGATGAGAGAGACCTGCCTCAAGGAGCAGAGAAATGGAACAGAAACTTTCATCTCTCATCTGAGGGTAAGGTAGTGTACACTTTTAAATGCAGAGTTCCCTTCCCTTTCCCTCAGCAAAGAGAAGGAGTTTAGACTGACACTATACAAAACTGAAAAAAAGGGCATTAAAACAATCTCAATAGAAATCCCTCCATATGCAGGTTCAGGACATCATGAGAGAGCTAACCTCACTAGGCTTCAGTCCTTCAGGAAGTTTTTCTAGCAAAACTGGAAATCAATCTGATACTCGTGTTGGGAGGGGGAAGAAACCCCTGGCCTAAGTATCCTTCCCAGTCAGAGGGAAGCAGAGAATGTATAGAAACAGAATACATACAATTTTTAAATCTCCTTTACCCTACTGACCCCAAGAGAGATTCACAAAATTAATTAAGCATGTGTATTACATTGTTAATTAAATTCTAGACAAGAAAATAATTAAATTAATTCTAAACAAAAATACTCACCTCCCTGAATCAGTTGCCGGGCCATGAACAGAGCAGTGGATCCAGTGGAACAGTTGTTGTTGACATTAATGATAGGGATGCCAGTTAATCCCAAACTGTGATAGATAGCCCGTTGCCCACAGGTTGAGTCACCTTTATGGAAAGACACAATTAGAAGGTGCAGAATCACATGAGCTTCATGATAAAAAATTCCCTACCATGTTCACACGATATTCTACTTAAGTAGATTTAAAACATTTCTAAAATCTTTGTAGAGGTTTCTCCAATTCACCTTATCACCACAAGTAAACTGAGGGGATTTTTTTTTTTTTAAATCACTTTTATCCCCATACTCAGTCAGTCCATTCATTATTGCCAGGTTGCAAACATGTTCCTAAAATATTCTGTATTAGAATCTATCTTCCAGATATTTATGTTCATAGCATTATAGAAGTTTGTCTCAGATGTATAATTTGCAATATGTTACTTGGCCCAGAAGTTAAATACAATTAGGATGGACACACTAAAAGGAAGAGGAGTGCATGCTCTTTGAACAACCCTTCACAAACATAAATATCTGGAAGACAGATTCACAAAGAATACAAATTCTCACAAAACCCTAACCACAACAGGCCATGAAGTATAACTTCCTACAACTGACTAAGATTTCATAGACATCAGGGCTGGAAGGGACCTCGGGAGATCGAGTCCAGCCCCCTGCCCAAAGGGCAGGAAGTCAGCTGGGGTCATAGGATCCCAGCAAGATAAGCATCCAATTTACTCTTGAAGGTGTTCAATGTAGGTGCTTGAACCACCTCCGCTAGCAGACTGTTCCAGACCTTGGGGGCTCGGACAGTAAAGAAATTCTTCCTTATGTCCAGCCTGAAACGGTCTTGCAGGAGCTTGTGACCGTTCGACCTCGTCATCCCGTGGGGCGCTCTGGTGAATCAGTGCTCATTTAAAAAAATATGAACTTCTCAGCTCTTCAGTCTTCTACAGAAGATTAAGCATGTGTATAGACCCACTGAAGTCAGTGGGACACCTCATATACATGAAATTAAGCACACAGATGCTAGCAAACTAGAACTCTAGCCAGAAAGCATTACTTACCATAAACATAACCCACACATGCTTGCTCCACTGCTGAATAAGGAATACCTGCATCAGCTAAAGCCTTCTTGCCTAGAAAGATTTAAATAAAAACAGCTGTAAAACTTGAGTAGAAAATGAATGTGATAAAGGTGTCTCAAACAAAGTTTACAGAATAACAATTTGAGAATTTAAATCAAGTGCAAGTGTATTATGTATTTTCAGGACCAGGACTTCTTATATTAGGGCATTCATTACACAAGGCTAAAGAAGTTCTATGGTATTGCTATTGGCTGTAGCTCTTATTTCTTGGAAAAAAAAGCTTAGATGCAACCCCCAAAAATAAGTTATAGGATTCAAAAGAAAGAGTCAGGTCATAAAATTAAACCTTGGCAACTCATTACTATACCAGAAATCTACAGATGATTTTATTATAAGTAATGTAACAGGGACCCTATGGTTCCTGTTACTGAAAGGAAAAGGGGAGCAAAATGAGCTCAGGCAGCCAAGAGGGGAGCTAGCTACAGAGCAATAGGCAGCCAGAGCTCTTTAAAACAAGCTGACAGCAATAACTTAACAAGCAAGTAACCAAGGCAAGCAGCAAGAGAACAACTGCACAGCTCTGCTGCTGTAGGCCATCCTGCAGGCTGATCAGCAAAGCATGTCAGAGACACCTGCATACTGTCCAGGAAGGGCTGGGCTCTGGGGCATATAAAGCTCAGGCCAGAGCAGACAGTCTGGCCCTGAAAGCTGAAGGGAAAGAAGCTCTGAAGAGAGTTACCTGCTAATGATGGACTGTGAATATGCTTTGCTGAGAGACAGCAAGTAAAGGAGCTGGGGAGCTAGCAGCGGACTAAGGCCCAAAGCTGGATAGAAGGTTTTGGTATACAGCCAAGGGGGTTAAATGTTTAGTTATAGCCAGAGAGCTTATGGTGTTGGTTTGAGTTTAACCAGTGGTTTGGGTGGGACTAGAAAGGGATTGTTTGGAGGCCTCGTTAGTCCCTGAGAGGCACGTGACTGCCGTGAGCCCTGACAGGGGTAAAGCTCAAGGTACAAGTTGGGGATAAGTGGCCCACAGCCCAGGAAGGTAACAATTGGGGCCAGAAGGCCCATAAGCCTAAGAAGGGGCAGGAAAAGGGCTAGCAAACCCACAGCCCTAGAGAGGCAGAGATTGGGGCCAAAAGCCCATAGCCCAAGAGGGGCTGGAACAAGGCTAGCGAGCCCAAAGAGGGGCAGAGCTTGGGGTCAGAGGCCCACAAGCCCCAGAGGGTTGGCAACAGGACTAGAGAGCCCACAGCTCAAAAAAGGGTAGAGTCTAAAGCCAGAGGGCTCACAGCCTGGGCATGGCTGAGATAACAGTCCCCAAAAGGGCAAAGAAAAGGCAGGAGCCTGAAGAGACAGATCCGGTATAATGGCTCTAGGCCAAGGGAACCAGCCAGAGTAGTGCGGGCAGAGGCCAGGATGGCCAAGGCCCTGACAAGGGGGTGGAGGCCTAAGGCAGCCTGATAATGTACAGCAGGGGTTGGCAACCCCTGGCACGCATGCCAAGCATGCCGCGTGAAGCCATTTTGCTTGGCATGCCATGGCCAGCCCTGGCTCCAGGTAGCTGCTGCCAGCGATGGAGCCCAGGCTGCTCCCAGCAGGGCTTGCAGCCTCCCAGCTGCCCACTGGGAGCAGCCCAGGATCCCGGCTGGCAGCAGCTCCCCAGAGCCAGGGCTGGCTGCAGCCAGGAGGCTCCGGCATCAGCTCCACACCGGCGTGTGCAGGCGTGCCATGAGGGGCTTGAGGTAGTGTAACCCCAGTCGCTCCCCAGCACAGAGGTGATGAGCCTGGCCAGCTGTTTGTAGCCAGCCCGGGCTTTGGGCAACAGCAGCAAACAGAGGGCAGGCTGCAAATAGCTGCACCGGGCTGCACAGCTCCGGCATCAGTTCCATACTGGCAGCAATTGCGTGCTTACCTTGGGGTGGACAGCAGGGCAGCGCATCCCACCCCAAAATGCCCATGCAGTTGCTGCCAGCACAGAGCTGATGCCAGAGTTAGCTGTGGAGCCTGGTGCAGCTATTTGCAGCCTGCCTGATGCTTGCTACCACTGCCCAGAGCCCAGGCTGGCTATAAACAGCTGTGCTGGGCTCATCGCCTCCATGCCGGGAGCCGGGGAGAGACTGGGGCTGTGCTGCCTCAGGCCCCTCCCTCCAAGACGCACCTGCACGTGCTGGTATGGAGCTGATGCCAGAGCCCGACACAGATGTTTGGAGCCTCCTGGCTGCAGGTGGCCCCAGATCTGGGGAGCTGCTCCCAGCAGGCAGCTGAGACACTAGAAGCCCTGCTGGGAGCAGCTTGGGCTCCAGCAGCTACCTAGAGCTGAGGTAGCTGCTGGGAGCCACAGAGCCTGGGCTATGGGGCAGAGGCAGTAGGGCTGGGGGGCAGGGGGCACAAGCAGGGCATCCTGCCATGTACCCCTTGTCCTCACTTTGTTTTTCTGCCATGCAAGCACTCTGGCACCTTCCAAGGTAGGCATTGTGGCGTTTTTTGACACTCCGGCCAAAGAACGTTACCTACCCCGGTGTAGACCAAGGCTCCCACTTAAGTGATGATTGGAAATACCATGGCTGTAGGGGAGGTTCAGAAGCTGTAATTACCCCTTAAGGTGATAAGTAGTGACACTGGTGTTCACAAGTGAGATCTTGCTTGGGGAGCATTGCAGCAAGCTGCTTTTTCTAAAAATATCTTTTCAAAGTGTGGCAGGTCAAAAGAAAGAGATGTCCTCTTGCTTCCTTTGGGCAATTGGCTAAGAGGGTATTACAGCCACCCCTGGAGTAGGACCCTGTTACAGTAAAATAAATCTTTTCTAATAAATAAATACTTCTGTAGAAGTGTTAAATTGCTGGTGTAAGGTTTAGAGATGAGACGATAGTGCTGGAATATGACAAATACTTAAGATCTGTAATGTATCCCAAACAGTTTCCCAGTAACATTGTGTTGAAATAGCTAGGTAAATAATACATATTACCTCCATACAGGGGGGAAAAAAAAAAATAGGCCATAGGAATTTCATAATTGTATCACATGAATGATTCAAGTACTTTGGCTGATAATAGGTAGTGCCAAATACCATAGAGAAGAGACAATTTTGCATTAACTGTTATAAAACATGATTGAATTATCAGGAGGAAACTTTATATATTTTTCTATGAAGTTTGATACTCACTCATTTTACCTAATGCACCTACATATTATTCATATAAATTTATAATACATTTTTAATCCTATACCTTTACTACAAAACAAATCAATTATTTCCATGAGTCAGTTATGTACTATATACAACTGTATTTCCTTCCATCAGTTTTAAGTTTTGCTGCATTTTACATGCACTGGTTTTCTCTTTGTCCTTGTATGATGAGAGAGATAATCTACACAACTCAAAATAAGTTTAAGATGTTTTAAAAAAAAAAACAAAACAAAAACCCTTCTTAGTTGTTAAATTACCTGCCTCCTCAGCCATGTCAGGGTAGTCAAAGTTGGCCTGCACCCCAGGTTTTTCAAACTAGCAAACAAAAATAAGATTTGAAATTACTATAAATATACTTATTGAAGATGGTATCCTTAAGCAACATATGAGCACTCAGGGCAGAAGTTCAACACAAGTCTCTGCTCCAAAAAGACAATATGGCATAAGTAAAGCGTAGACCAAAGAGGGAAGCTAAGCTCTAGGGGTGCACCAATAAAGATGTTCTTGGCTGATACCAATAGCCACTGATTAACCAGCCATATCAGCTGATGCCGATCCCATAGCCAATATTTAGTAATAGTGCAGGGTACTTTAAACTACTGACATAAATGAACTTTGTTTGTTTTGCATGCACACGCGCACTGCCTGCCCACTCTGGCCATTGATGAGGAAGGTGGTAACCACCTTATTCCCATACACATTGCCCCCCTTGCCCACAGCTCCTACCTGCAGCTCCACTCCCTGCTCAGCCTGTGCTGCTGTCCCAGGTAGGTGGGGTGGACCCTTGTATGGACAGTGGCACCACATATATTTGAAGCCCCAGAGCATGCCACTGCTTCAGCACCAGTGGGCCCCAGGCAGCTGAGCTCCTGTGGCTGCTAGGGAGAAGCTGCTTTTTCAAGGGCACCTGGCAGTGTGGAACGCCCCTCACATGGCATCTTACCCTACCTACGCACAGTCCAACATCTCCGCAGCAGCCCCGGCACTCAGGCCCATGCGGCACCACAGCATTGCCATGGCGGCAGCAGCAGGAGCCAGCAATGGTCCCTTTGCTGCTAAGCGCAGCATCCTGTGACTTCTCCCCAGTGCCTCCTCCTATAGTCTGGACCTATATAGTCTGCCACAAACTTGGGCTGGCAACACAGCACAGGAACCAGACTGCTCACCAGGGTGCTCCAGACACACAGCTGTAATTATCACACAACTTTAAGCTGCCTAACGAGTGCTTTAAGCCACTCAGAGGGGCTGACGTGGGGAGGCCCCGGGGTTGAGCCACCAGGATGCAGCACCCCGCTGGTCCCGGCCCTAACGGCAGCTCCTTCGGACAGGCCGCGGGCTTCCGCCTGAGGGGGCCGCACCGCCGCCGGCCCGTACCTTGGTCATGCCGACGCCCACCACGAAGACCCGCCGCGACATGATAGCAGCTGCGGCGGCGAGTGCGCGCTCTGCCAGCTCGAACGGTCCCCGCGCGACTGGCGGCGCCCTCAAGGTGAAGGATTCAAGCAGCCTCCTGCGCATGTGCACGCCGCGCTGCCCCCCCCCCCCCGTTGGAAGGCAATCTAAGTGGGAGCTGCCCCTTTAAAGGGAGGCCGGGGGCGGGGCCAAGCGCGGCGGAGCCAGTATGGTCCCTGCGGGGACACCCCGTGCGGGGTCGTGGGAGTTGAGGGGTCTTTTTTTTTTCTCCTTCCTCACACGTCACCAGGCATGGGCATTGGCTAATAGATGTATAGTATGACGTCACGTATCAAGTGCAAAGCCCCCCGCCTTCCTCCCCAAGCACCCTCTGGCTGCCCCCAGGTGCCCGGCACCAAATAAGGAGCAGCGTTACCCTGGGATTACAGCGCCAAACCCACCCGGGTCTTTCCATCACCAGGGTCAGGGCATGCAGACCCACTGCTGGGGTGTCCATGCCTGCCGGGATTTCTCCCCTGCTTGCTCCTTTGGGCCATGGGCTAAGGGCAAGGGAGACTCAGGGGCATCTGAGCTCCAAGTCCTCAGGCTTGCATAGAGCTGAGCCCTGCCCACTGCTCCTGGGGCAGCCCACCCCACACTTCTGCCCACACCTGCCCCATGCCTGCCACCATCATGGCCCAGGCCCCAGCCCGGTCCCAGCCAACATGCAGAGCAGCTCCTGCTGCAGTGTCCATGTGCGGCAGGGGACAGACCTCACTTGCACCGCACTGCCTGGGTGAACTCTGCTGTACGTGTCCCCTGGCCATCCCCTCCCTCCCTGCATCCCCAGCCAGCTCCCCGACCTAGTGAGTGGGCAGCCCCCTCCTCCCCGCCCATACACATCCCCATAAATACTCCCCCCCGCACACACAATATACAAGAGTAAAACTTTTATTTTGAGCTATTATGCCGTCACCTCTATAGACACTACTCATGAAAACATAAATCAGGACAAAAATTATTCTTTGAAATAAAATTAAAATATAGTAGAAGTTCAATTTTAGTGTATGATTTGTTTTTTACCTATAATTTGTTCAAATGATATCTTCTGACAGATTTTGTGTGTGTGGCCTTGACAGTGCAGCAAAACTCATTAAGTGGCCCACCAGCGGAAATAATTGCCCACCCCTGCTTTAGCAGTAAACTCTGGGGAAGGGACTACCTTAAATGCATGGCTTGTACAGCACAGAGCTCACTGTTTGCGCTTAATACATAACAAATTCGTTTGAGTGGAAAGGTCTATTCTGTCAACCAGAACATCCACCTGATCCTGCAGGATTGTTCCTAAGAGTTCCATTTAATTTTTTAAATAACGACCAAGCTAGTAGGATAGCTAATTTCAATTTGGGTTTATTTATTCCTGAAGGTTCCCTGGGTCAAAGGAGAACGTTTTATGCTACAGAAAACTGGCCAAAGATTGAGCAAACAAGGCAGCATTGAGAGGAGACTTTGGTCTGGGGTTATTAATTTATTCTAACAGTTAAAAGAATTGCATCATCCTTGTTGGGTGTTTTAGATGTGTTGTAAGTACTGAAGTCTCTGGAACTGTTGCAAAAGTCACAGCCAGGAGATCCCAACACTAATCCTGTTGTAAAGAATGACTACAGGCTCAGTTCAGTGGCAAAGCTTTGGCAGGTTTCTCATCTATAAGCACAGCCCTACCACATTTTGGCCCAACAAATACATCAGGCCAGGAGTTAAGGTATTTGTACTTGTGACAAGGAAGTTGGCACAGCACCATGAGAGCTCCCTTAGGGCTCTACAAAGTTCCCATACTTTCCAACCCTCTTTTTATACCGGGATCAAAACAAATTGCGTATTATATTCCATCTGAATCTTTGCTTAGGTCCTGGGTCTGACCCTAAACTGCATCTGACTGGAGGGCTTGGTGGCAATGTGGTGGGGCTATTCATTCGGTGCTGCTTCTCCCCTAGAAGTCGGGCCCTATGCAAATTCCCCAGGTGCTCATTTGCTTGGCAAATTCCACTTGCTTCATCCAGGGCTAGTTCTGGGTCTGCCACTGGTCCCTGAGCATTTGCACATACAATGTGAAGTGATGTTTAAACCTTGTTCATTTGTCCTACACATTTCCAGAGAGCTTCAATTTCAGCGAGGCTTTTCACTGCTCCATTTTCCCACTCCAGGTAGTTTCTTAGTTCATTTTATTTTCAGTATTGTGTGTTGTTCAAAAAACACTCAGACCAAGGAGTCTGGCAGATGTCTGCTTCACTCAGCATCCCGAGGTCTGTCTGCACCTCTCATAGCCAAGCAGCACCGTGGAAAATGCCACGCTACTCTGGGTGTGCTGCTCCTGGCCCAGAAGCAGCACTGCTATGTTTTAAGGGTGCCTGAACTATTTAATTACCTCTGTTGGGAGGTACAACCAATTAGTCAGCTTGCAGCATGCAACAAAGGCAGCTACACGAGTCCAGGTGGGAGGGAGCAGAGCAGAATGGCATGGCGCCTACCTGGCACCATAAAAAGTACAGACATGCCCTCAATTTTAATCAGAAACGTGTTACATGAACCTCTCTGTACATTTAGCTGTTGCAACAGTCACTTAAATGCAACTTACCCCACGTGGGCTGAGTGTTTCCTTAAGTGCATGACAAACATCTCCTTGCCACAGAGAAGAAAACTACTGGACTTTCAGCTGGATAAAGAGTCACAAGGTTGACTTTCAGGCAGCTTTTCACCTGTGTCATTTATATGACTTGTTCTTACTAGTCAACTTTAAATTCCTGCTCAGGGGCCTGCTTCCCTCTGGAGGTCTGCTAAATGCCTCTAACCACAAACAAGGAAATTAAAAGTCAGCTGTTGCAAATGGCAGCTGTTGTGAAATTCAACCAGCAAGTGGATCTAGAAATATCTTTTGGCAGCATATCGAGCTATCAGTATACACTCTGCTGCTCCAAAAAAACCCCCCTTAGGTTAATTACATTGTTTGGATGTGTGGGTACAGCTTAATAATAGGAGCATCATAACTAGCACTTAGCCACCATTACTTTACTGATCCTCACAAAATCCTGGTTGGGTAGCTAAATATCGCCTCTATTTTATGAGTGAACAGGCAGAGACTTGAATTATCCAAAGCCACAGGAGGAGTCAGAATTGCTGGCCTCGTCCTGCCCTGCGACAGAAGTTCCTCCTCCCAGCCCTGTGCTTGGGATCGCCAACTCTGCTTGAATCTATCTGGGGAAGATTCATCGCATGATGTAATGACATTCACGACTATGTCAGGACAGCAAATGCAACATGACTATGGTGTTTTAAAAAACCCACTGGACCACTGTATCAATCAGAGTCAACATTTAATATTTATTTTAATGAATGCCCTAGCATTAATCTCCCGGGTGACTCTCAGCATCTCCTGGAGATTTGTCTCTCGACTCCAGGGCAAGCCTGGAGGGCTGGCAACCCCACCTGTGCTCCCACATGGCCTCCATCGCTGCCCATCTGAGCACCGCACAAATGCCAATGAAAACATCTCCAAAACCAACACTGCCTGGCAGGAAACTCATTCTTTGGGCTTTGCAGATGGGGAACTCAAGCCCGGATGCTTCAAGGTATTCAGGTTGCAGCCATATTGGTCTGGAGGAAAGGCATCAGGACTCATGGTAGAGATTCATAGAGTCATAGATGATGGGTCGGAAGGGACCTCAGCAGATCATCGAGTCTGACCCCTTGCCTGGGCAGGAAAGAGCGCTGGGGTCAGATGATCCCAGCCAGATGTCCATCCAGCCTTCTCTTCAAGACCCCCAAGGGAGGGGACACCACTTCCCTTGGGAGCCCAGTCCAAATTTTGGCCACCCCTACCGTGAAGACGTTTTCCTGATATCCAGCCTAAATTTGCTCTGTCAGTTTGTGACCATTGTTCCTTGTTACCCCAAGAGGCGCCCCGGTGACCAGAGCATCTCCGATCCCTCGCTGCATCCCCCTAATGAATTTGTAGACGGCCACGAGATCCCCCCTCAGCCTTCTCTTGTGGCGGCTGAAGCGGTCCAGGTCCCTCAGCCTCTCCCTGGAGGGCCTGCCCTGTAGGCCCCTACCCATATGAGTGGCCTCCTCTGGACCCTCTCGGGTCTGTCAACATCCTTCGCGAACTGGACGCACTACTGCCCAACGCCGCACAGAGGGGAGCATCACCTCCGCGGACCTGCTGCTGCACCACACGGCGCGGTTAGCGTCACGCTGGTCTCTCCCGCTCTCGCGGCGATTCAGGTCTCATTTACCTCAGGTCAAGGTCTTGGGCTCGGGTCAATGTATCCAGGCTACAGCCCCGTCAGACTCCGCCCCTCGTCCTCCCTCTTCCCGCGGCGCCTTGCCCCGCCCCGCGCGGGCGGCCCGGGAGAGGCGGGCGCGGCGGCCATGCAGCGGCTGGGCCGGGCGGCCGCGGGCTGCGCGGCGCTGCGGCGCGGGCTGTGCGGCCGGGCGGAGGTGGCGCTGGCCCGGCCCGGCGGGGAGCGCAGCGGTGAGTCCCGGGCCGGGGGCCCGCCTGCGGGCAGGACTGCGACAGCTCCCCCGGGCCGGGGCCTGCCCCGCCGCTACAGTTGTCCCTGGAGGAACAAGAGGCTCTGCTGCGCGGGAGGACGAGCCCCTTGGCAGCCCCGAGGCTGGCGGTTGCGTCCCATGAAGGGCTGGCCTGGTCCCTGGGAGGCAGGAAATGGGTTGCTCGGGGACGCGTCCTGCATAACCTTGGCAAGGGCGCCTCACCTCCCCGTCTCCCTGTCCCCGTGAATCTGATGAGGGAGGCCCCGGGGAGCGCGGCGGCCGCAGAAGGAAGGACCCGAGACAGAGCAGGCCGCTCCTCTCCCTCACGCGGCAGCCGGTTGCTTTGGGCACGTATCGCTCCCAGACAGGCAGAACCTGCGTGTTCATATTTTGCAGGGGGAGGGAGGAGGAAGCAGATGTTTCCAGTCCGCTGGCCCTAAAAACATTGCGTCAAGTCCCTGAGATGAGCTGGCAGAGCTGTGAACGAGAAGTGGGTCTTCGTTTTCCAGACAGCCGTGGCACGCGGGCCTTTCGAGACGCTGGTCGTTCGTGCTGTCCTCACGGGCACGGCACAACTGGAAGAAGAGGGTTTCTCCCTTAGGGAATACGCAGCTGAAGGCTCGATGAAGGCAGGATGACGGCACAGTGCGAGCTCACGAGCGTGGGAAACCGAACTTCACGCTGTTCCTTGGGCTTTGTGACGCGGTTCCCTGAAAACACCAGATAGAACGAGACGCCCCTTTTAAACTCGAGAGTCTCTGTTTCCATTTGGCAATGATATGTAGTGGTTCTGCAATTCATGGCACGTGCATGGGCAGGTTGGCTTTTCAGCTCATTTGTTCAAGCAGGCTCTGTGCCAGGTTTTTACAGCCTTTATACAGATTTCCAAGCAAGAAGCGACAATATATAGGGCTTCTCAGCAGGATTTTGTTTCAACAACTTATAATTAACAGTGTCTTTTTTTTTTTACTGAAGGAATTGCTGAAATCCAGATGAACAGACCCCATGCTAAAAATTCACTGGGGAAGGTATTTGTTAATGAAGTGAGTATTGCGCTGTCTGTGACTGTTGACAGTAAACATGTTTGTGACTGCAAAGATTGGGATTTAGAGAAAGACTTGCCATAGCAATGACAGGAGAGGAAACCAGTGAGCGTCCGGTCCCTTTGTGTCTATCAATATATAAGCCAATTTTTTATAATATGCACAACACTTCGGATCTCCTAATCCTCACAAGCTCCATGAAGTAAGTTCCTGTTAGTGAATGGGCCTGTGTAAATCCATTGGTCAACTAACAAGTTACCTCTTGGGTTTATTCAGCGCTTGCATTGCAGAAGCACTGGGGTTCAAAAGTTACTGGAGGAAAAGTATAAGGCTTTCAGTGTCTCTTACTGTGGGCCTGTTGCTTGTGGCTGGACAACCTGCAGCTTGATGGTCTAGGGTCTAGGCCTAGTAGAGCATGAGATCTGTGTGGTCCGAAACTAAGAGTAAAGCTTAGTCATTTGCTACCAGGCCAGTAGAGCTTGTGAATAAAAGCAAGATAGGCTAACTCAAGGGGGCGGGGAGGCTTTGGGAATGCCCACGCTGCAGTACAGCCTACAGATACACTAGCCTGCTTTACGCTAGGTAGCTTGAATACCAGTACCAGTCTAACTGTGGCGGGATGGAGCCCAGCTCAGCATGGGCTAATTGACCCTGCTTCATTTCTGGGACTGCAGTGTAGATGTACCAGAAGATGTTGATCACTAATTACATCCCGCTTCTGGGCCTCTTGTGGGCTCAGATCAAGCGTGGTGGCTTCTTAACCTGGCAGGGGAAATACCAGGCATCTGTGTCCGTGAAGGCAGTTTTCCTGAACCGCACGGTGGGAGAACTGCTCTTCTGGCGTGGTTCAGTACCTGCCGAGGTGTAGCAGCTTTAAGCCCAGTTTATGGAAATGGGAGTCTCCTCCTTAGCTCCTATGGATAAGGGCAAGCAAAACTCGCTGGCATCCGAACCCCAAGCCTCCAGGCTTGGGCCTGCAGGTAGGATGCCCGCCAAAGGATTTGGAAACATCTGAAGCCCCAGATGCAGGTGGCAGTAGGGCCACTCATGGTTCTAGACTCTTGGATTTGGAATTAGTCTTGCTCATTTGGCCTTGGATACAAGTTAATTGAAAAAAAAATCACTAGTTATTGTGGGCACAAGGGGTCCAGAGAACCAGGCTCTGCCCTGAACAGCAGGGTCCATTTGGGATATTGAAAAGATGGGAAGAAAAGCAAGAGCAATCTGGCCAGAGACCACATGCAGAGCAGCAGGATCCCTGACACTGGCTTTCTGCAAGGTTCCCTCCCCGCGCAGCAAAGACAGTCAAGAAGCTTACTGCAGTGTAGGAGCCTCCTGTCAGTGATCTAGGCATAGGGGTTCACAAGGAAGACAGGCTCAAAGCCATGCTTAACTTCTCTCACGTAAACTCTCTCCCCTCAGTTGTTTCGTGCATTAGAAAGTCTCCGTTACGATGACAAGATCCGTGTAGTAGTGTTTAAAAGTGAAGTAAAAGGCGTGTTTTGTGCAGGTAGGTAACCAATTCTCTGTGACTTGACTTGATGTTAAAAGCTGATGGGTCCATGTGCTGTTGCACAGGGCAGGCAGTGCTGAGTAGCAGCTGGAAACATACACTTAATTAAATAGCCAGCTTAGTGTTGTGCAATAATAAGGAACAAACCTTGGCATGTGGTCCCATCTCGGCATATCAACCTCTGCCTTAGCAACAGTGACCTCAGCAGCTGCACCCAGCTTCAGTGGCTACAACCTAAAGACTAGCTCTTTCATTTATATGCTCTCTTGCTTTCCAAGCTCCATCCTTAGAGCACAGTACTGCTGCCCCCTTGCCTCTGATTCTGAGAATTAATCAAAGGCTCTTCATGAAGTTAGGTAGTCATGGGATTATAGAGGAGGCTCACTTGTTGATTAGAAATTGGTTTAAGGATAAAAAACAAAGAATGAGTACACACAGTTTTTGGGATGGAAAAAATCAAACCACAGGGTCTTCCAGGGATCTATATTGGGACCGGTGCTGTTTAACATATGCATAAATTATGATCTGGAAAAAGGAGTGAGTAGTGAAATGGCTAAATTTGTGAATGACACAACATTACTCAGAGTGATGAAGTCCAAGGCAGACTGCGAGAGACTACAGAAAGAAAGATCTTGCACTACTGAGAGGGTGGGACAATAAATGGCAGGTGACACGTAGATAAAGTGTAAAGTGATGCATATGGACAAAAACATTTGGCTCAACATGAGCTGTTACCACACTAGGAGTCATTGTGGACAGTTTGCTAAAAACACTAGCTCAGTGGTCAGCGGCTCTCAAAAGGCAAGTAAAATGTTAGGAATTATTAAGGGACTTGTAAGCAAAACAGAAAGTATCATTATGCTCTTTATAAATCCATGGTGTGTCCACAACTTGAATACTGTGCCCAATTTTGGTCCCCATACCTCAAGAGAAGGTCCAGAGACGGTCAATAACGATAGTAAGTAGTATGGAGGGGCTTCTGCATGAAGAGACACTAAAAAGGGTAGGCCTGTTCAAGTTTAAAAAAATACTTTGGGGCAGACATGATAAGGGTTTACAAAATACTAAACGGTGAAGAGAAAGTAAATAGGGATTTATGATTTACCACCTCTCACAATACAAGAACCAGGGGTCACAAAATGAAACTGGTAGTAAGTTTAAAGCTAGAAAAAGGAAGGTTTTTACGCGGTGTGTGATTAAAGTGTGTAACTCATTGCCACAATATTTTGTGGAAGCTGACAGTTTAGCCAGATTCAAAAAGAGACTGGACAAATCGAGGAAAATCACGTTAGTAGCTATTGAGCATGGCAGTGAACCAGAACTTCCTAAACCTGAAGTGCTAGAGACTGAAAGTGGGGAGAGGACCAGTGGAAAAACCCTGGTCATCCATGGTCCTTTCACCATTTGGTCTTTGCCACTTTGTAACAGGTCAAAATGGACCTCTGGTCTAACCTAGTAGAAGGCAGTTCATGTAAAACAGTGCTTAGGTTGCTCTCTGAAATTGGCTGCCATAGGCAGCAATGGGGCAGGATGCTCTACGACCATCCTTAAAGCATCTGAATGCAACCAGACCAGAGAGCTGGCATCCCTACACTGCTCTGGAACATAACTCTTCGTGCCCCGGCAATGCAGCGCTGCTGTCTACCTAGCTCTGCTGCCTGTCCGCTGTCACAACTCCTATCTTCTCCCTACTTTAGGTGCTGACTTAAAGGAGCGTGCACAAATGAGTGATGCTGAAGTGGGACATTTTGTTCATAGGCTGAGAAGTCTAATGGATGAAATTGGTAAATGGTTTCTTGTTACATTGTTTGCATACTTGTGCATACAGGGGGGGCAGACAAAGGTCCCTGCTTCTTAGTGTCCTTATCCTGGGGGGAGGATGCAAAAGAATGAATCACCTGTGACAGATGTTATTCCTTTCATCCTTGGCACATGGCTGCAAGGGGCTCATTTGAGAGTAGCACAAGCAGCTCGGTAGAACAGAAAAGGATCTTGGCACATTGGCGCATTCACAAGCTGAACTTGCTAAATCAATATTTAACACCCTTTTTAGGAAAGGAATGTGGACTTGTACAAACAATGCTGTTCCCATATTGACTGTGCCTGTCCCTGGAGGGAGATGCACAAGATGTTTGAAACACGACCAAAGTTGATTAAAATTTTAATTAAAAAAATTCAAGCAGTATCTAACGTGTACATCCAACCAGCGATACAGTAAAGCACTATGGCATGGCTGGGGAAGGCTGCCTTGCAGGCAGAGAGCCCCTGAGACTGCACTTTGGATTCTGTTCCCAGTTTTGCTGCTGTCTCACTGCACCTTGTTGTAAGTGATTTACCTGCTATGCCCTAGACCATGTCTACACAGGAAACCTGCCATTCCTGATAGTGCCACCGTCAAGCACGCTGCACAGTGCTAGGCTAGCTGCCTCCTAAAGCAGTCTTTGGGGTAGCCTTATGAACTTGGGAACAAGCTACTTGGTCCCGTTGCCCAACAATGCTAGCGCCATGCAGGGGTGGCCACCCTGAGTCCAGTTTAGAAGACAGCCTGCTCAGAGCAGCACAGCACGCATGAGGTTTCACCAAGGGACACCAGATTTACTGTATAGAGCAGCAACTATCAACCAGGGGGCTGTGACACCCGGGGTGGCCTGAGATACTTTCAATGGTGTCGTGAGGTACCATGCAATATTAGGCCTGTCAGGTGTGCAAACATGATTCAGAAGATAAACCCAGAAGTTGTTGACTGGTTTTTGACCAGGAAAATTGCTCCATTATTTGTGCATAATCAAAAATGAGCAAAAAATTAAGAGCTGAGATTTTCTGCAGGGTGCCTAGAGTCTGAAAAGATTGAAAACTACAAGTACGGAGACAGGGTGGGTTCTCTGAAATTTAAAATGGGAAAGTGCCTTGCCTAGCTCCCCTCAGTGCTGGGATACACATGTTCATCAAGGCACTTGGAGGAAAGCCTGTCCAGGACTGCGGTGGTCACATAATGCTGAATGGGGAGATGCCTCATGGTGGGAGCTGTTCTTTGGTAGCATTGCTGTCCCAAGTGTTCACATTTCACATTTTCGAGGAAGCCAATCCCAGTATGAAGTTAACACAATTTGTTCTTTCTTCCAGTATCACAGTGTTTCTGTCAGGCTTTTCTGGGATTGTTTTTAAAGAAGGAAATAAAAACTTGCAGATTTTCACTATCTGATGATGGTTTTCCTCTACCTCTGGTAACTTGCTAGGCATTATGCCATAGCCATAGAAACCTTGTACATTTGAAATGAAGAAATCTAAAATGTTCGCTGAGAAACCTGATTCTGGAATGTAAACTTCAAATGACTTTGACCTTCCCCAGCTGCACTGCCTGTGCCCACTATAGCTGCAATCGAAGGTTATGCACTAGGCGGGGGACTGGAGCTGGCCTTAGCTTGTGATCTTCGAGTAGCAGGTATGTGTGCAGCAAGCACGGACACCCTCATGTCACCTTTCTCTTGCTACAGATAAGTGAACAGGGAAGTGAAAGGGACTTCTGCATTCTCTGAACCTAGACTTCAGTCATGGAGGAAATGAAAAGGCATCAATCTAGACAGAATTTGGGTGACACTTACCTATTATCAGCAGGGATCCTGGTTTTCTCTGATAAAAAAAATCTGCAATTTTTCAGATTAAAAAACCCAAAAATCTACGTTTTTCTGTGCTTAAAATGAAACACCACTAATATATAAGTGGTGTTTTATATATATATTAGTGGCTATATTGGTATTATATGATATAATATATATATTATATAATTTTATATATAAGTGGCATTTCACTTTAATCACAGAAAAATGTGATTTTTGCAAAAATCTTGTTGGTCTAATAAAAGATATCATGTCTACTACAAGTCCTGATTTTGTGTGTGTGTGTGTGTATATATATATATATATAAAAAAACAAAAATCTACATTTTTCTGTGATTAAAATGAACACCACTAATATATATATATATATAATATCATAGAATCATAGAAGTCAGGTCAGAAGGGACCTTGTAGATCTTCAAGTCTGACCCCCTGCCTGGGCAGGAGAAAAACTGGACTCAGATGACTCCAGCCAGGTAGGCATCAAGCCTCTTCTTAAAGACCCCCAGGGTAGGAGCCAGCACCACGTCCCTTGGAAGTTGGTTCCGGATCCTAGCAGCCCTGACTGTGAAGTAGTTCTTACGGATGTCTAATCTAAACCTCCTCTCCAACAACTTATGGCCGTTATTCCTTGTTATGCGGGGCGGCACTCAGGGAAACAAGGTCTCTCCCAAACACTTCTGGTCCCCCCAGTGAGTTTATAGATGGTCACCAGGTCCCTGCTTAGCCTTCTTTTGTGAAGGCTGAACAGGTTCAGGTTCCACAGTCTTACATTGTAGGGTCTGCCCTCTTGTCCCCGTATCATGCGGGTGGCCCTCCTCTGGACCCTCTCCATGCTGTCCACATCCCTCCTGAAATGGGGCACACAGAACTGGACGCAGTACTCCAGCTGTGCCCTGACCAGTGTTGCATAGAGGGGGAGGATCACCTTGGACCTGCGTGAGATGCACCTGTGGATGCATGACAAGGTCCGGTTAGCCCTGCCAACCGTGACCTCGCATTGTCGGCCCATGTTCATCTTGGAGTCAATAATGACTCCAAGATCCCTTTCTACCTCCGTGCTCTCAAGAAGGGAGTTTCCCATCTTATAAATGTGCTGCTGGTTACTACTGCCCAAGTACAGCACCCTGCACTTGTCAGTATTGAAGCGCATCCTCTATTTGCTAGCCCACCCATGTAACCTATCCAGGTCTTGCTGCAGTCTTTCCCTCCCTACTAGCATGCTCATCTCACCCCAAATTTTGGTATCACCAGCAAATTTAAAGAGGGTGTTTTTCACCCCGTCATCCAAATCGCTGATAAAGAGATTGAACAGCGCGGGCCCAAAGACCGAGCCCTGGGGGACTCCGCTGCCCACTTCCCCCAGGTCGAATATGACCCGTCCACCACCACCCTCTGCATACGACCCTTCAGCCAATCTGCAATCCATCTGACTGTAGGCACCAATGCCACAGTCGCCTAGTTTTTTAATGAGGATGGGGTGGGAGATGCTGTCAAAGGCCTTGCTGAAGTCCAGAAAAAATTTTTTGCAAAAAAATCTGCAAACTTATTTTTTGCAAAACTCTTGTTGGTCTAATAAAAGATACCATCTCTACTACAAATCCTGATCGCCTTTCTCTCTAGACCAATACAGCTACAGCCTGGATACCTATATATAAGTATGGATTTCGAGTTACTTTTTTAAATCCGAAAATTGTGAGGGGAGGAGGGTGGTGTGTGTGTTTTTTTAATTAGAGAAAACCAGGATCCCTGATTATCAGGAAACACCTTTCATTTTTTTTTAAAAGGTAAAACATAGTATTCATTTGGGGTAGCAATGTAATTTTCAGGGGCTAATCTCCTGTATGCTGAGGTGATATGGGAACATCCACCAGAAAATTAATTCTGTGAAACAACCGTAGCATGATCTAGCTGCTTATGTTAGAAGTGAGGGCCCTGCAGGTTGGTGGGAGAGAAGAGACCTGTGGAAAGTCAGTCAGCAACGGGACCTGGCCACCTAACTTGCATAACACCAGCGAGCTGCTTTCAAAACAGATATATTCTATTTGAGCATCAATCAGTTTTGCACCAAAGCCATGTTACGCAGTAGAGTCAAACTGTCTGGTTTGTCCTAGCTGGAATTCAGGATAGTGCTAAGACTAACCAAACAGTCTCTTCCCCCCGGCATTCATTTCAGGGATAGCAGAGTCTTTCAGCACATTTCCCAGTCCCATGAAGTCTTGCAACAACCCTACCTCTAGTGCGTGCATGCTCTCATCAGACTGCCGGACCTCAGCATGAAGAGGATTTACCTTTAGTGAGCGTGCCATGTGAATGAGTGGTGGAAGTTTTAAAAAATGCTAGCAGAGTACACTTTTGATTCCAGTTCCCCTGCACACAGCCCTTTAGTCTCATCTCTTGTACATGTATCCCTAATTTTTTCCCCCAGTAAGCTTGCTAAACTACTTGCAAGCAGCCAGGAAGGATATTTCAGTCACTTCTGCCTCATCTGTAGCTGAGGTTGATTAGGACTCTAATCATCGCATCCTCTTTCTGGCTACTTAAACAAACAGTAGTAACCTCACACATCTGGTTGAGACAACAGTTTGCATGACTTAATGTTGGCTTAAGAGAAAAATTCAAATACAACAGGCAGCTCTGTCTACAGCCAGTCTTAATCAACGTAGCAAGCACCAGTATTTGAGGATGGTCCAGAATGGAGTCTGTACAAATACATGCTGCAGGAAGTTCAAGGTGGACGAGGGTTAGAGCAGTGAGTTTAAGCAGCAAAACTGTCAGCTTAAGCTGACATCAGGAAATTTACCCTCTTTTTGTGCAACACGCTAAGTTTGTCCGGTAAGGCTCTATCAAGACTCACAGCTCTAGTCGGCTTAGCAAATATGTTCTAGTCATACACAAGTCTGTAAAAACAGCAGACCGTAGCTGAGTTGTTAGCAGAAATCAACTACCAGAATGACTGCTGTGTTGTCAGTGCTCCTTTGGGGTTTAATAAGAGTTGCTTTCTCTGGGTGAAAATTCCTATTTATGTTAACAGATTCCTCCTGTATGAAAATAATGCATCACCCTTCCCCACCTTTTATTTTTTTAATAGCTTCTTCAGCCAAAATGGGTCTGATTGAGACCACCAGAGGGCTTCTTCCTGGTGCAGGTAACCTTGCTTCATTCAGTTGTGTTACATACTACAGCTGGGGAAGTAGATTTTACTGTGGCAGACAAGGTTCTTTGGGTGAATCTGATATATTTTATTAGACCAACTTAAATAGTTGGAGAACAATTTTTAAGCAAGCTTTCGGGTTCAAAAACCTTTCATTGGCATTTGAGGAAGAGCTTTACAAGGGAAAGGTATTGAGCACTCAGAACAGAGGCAGGAGTTGGCATCCAGGATTTTGTGCAAAGCTATTGATTGCTGTAATCTAGGACAAGTCACCTCTGCCCTAGCCTTCCACATTTATAGTGGATTTACACCAATACCCCAGAGGGCACTGCCATTACTGAATGTTTTTTGGTAGAAAACCAAGGTGGCAGATGCAATAGAGGTACCTGCTGCTAGTCTTCAGTGGTGTATTTTACATGGCAGGGGACCAAAACCTTTTTAGCATTTGAGTCACAGAGACCTAACATGGTGTTGTGATTGTTATCTTAAGGGGGAACCCAGCGCCTGCCCCGCTGCATTGGAATAGGTCTTGCAAAGGAGCTCATTTTCACTGGCAGACAGATTGATGGACAGCAGGCCTTCTCAATCGGACTGGTAAACCATGCAGTACCACAGAATGAGCAGGAGGACGCCGCTTACCAGAAAGCATTAGCTCTGGCTAAAGAAATCGTTCCTCGGGTCAGTATATAGTTTGGCTCACTTCATGAAGAGGGGGCTTGTGTGCTTGATGAGACTTAAATAGCTCCCCACTTCCTCCAGGAAACAGTAAAATCTTGGTAAATTCAAGTAGTTGAAGATGCAAAGTAGCTATCTGATTTGTGGGCACGCTGAGCTTCCATTATTCCAAAAGGAGGCAAATTTTGAAACCCAGACCCTTGAGATTCAGCAGGAGAAAGAGAACTTACTTTGGGTTCAGATTCCTGAGCGAGTCTGGATGACTCAGAACAATCTTCCCCTTCCTCCACTGCATTTCCTCTTGTGTCTAACTGTCAGTAATGCTGAGACACTTAACCAGCCCCTTAGAGAGTTAAAAGGTCAGGACAATGCTCTGTGGTCAGCAGGTCAGCACAAGCATCACAAGACATTTCAAGTCACGCTAGTGGGTATTGGCATTCTGCACATCCAACGCTGACAGTCCCAGTCTACCCTGACCTAAGTTTGCTGTAACCTGACTTGTAAAGGCACTGAGCACAGGCAGCTGTTTTTTTTTTTACTGGGAGTTGCAGGCAGATAGCACCTCTGAGAATCAGGCTTTGGATTTAAGCCAGTGGTTCTGAACCTTTTGAAACTCAAGAAAATGCCAACTCCTTAGCATTCACTCATTTCTTGATTATGGAAAAATAGAGCAATATTGTTGTTGCAAAGAACTCAAGAAAAACCACAGCAGGGCAGAATGCTTTTGACACTATGGATTCCTATTTGAAATCTCTAGGTTTATCTTGTGAATCAGGGGTACAAATATCTACACATAACAGTGCTAATATTACATGGCACCCAAAAGTGTTACAGCACCCCAATTGAGAATCAAAGCTTTAAGCGCCCAAATCTGCAGATTCTGCCACATCAAGCACTTGTATGAATTCTAGGTGATCTTTGCTTTGTAAAATATAACATAGCACTGACTTACCTGTAAAGTCCTAAAGACAGGAAGCTCATTTGGAAACAAGACATAATGAAATTACTGCACTACTGCACATTCTGATAACTTCAGTTACTTACACATCTCTTTCATTTTAATAAAGGCTCCAATTGCTGTGAAAATGGGGAAACTGGCAATAAACAGAGGAATAGAGGTAATTGTTTTAATTAAGGGCTTTTATTTTTTTTGAAAGAGGAAAAAAGGTTTTGAAGTATTCTGAGGGGCAAAAAATGACTTCTTGCAGGTCATTTATTAGAACTACTATAAAGCTTCTTCAGAGCCAGATTCTGATTCTTGCCTTAAACTAGGCATTTAGATCCCTTGTAAGATTGTGGCAAGATCTCTTGAAAGATGAAGTTAACTTGTCAGGGCAGAATTTTAACTCCAAGTTCACATTGCAATCCTACATGAAGAGCTAGAACAATAGTCACTGAAACTTAATGGAAGTTACTTATTAAAATGTTCACTGCTTTGAGTGCTGTGTATTTCAGACAAGTCTCCCTTCTTTCAGGTGGATATTGCTTCAGGGATGGCTATTGAGGGAATGTGCTATGCTCAGGTATAGTATCTATTATTTTACAAAGTGACACCATGGCCCTGCAATAACCATGAGGTTTCATGGCCAAAGTTTTGAAAACTTGACTCAAGTCACAAACATGTTTCCAAGTTTCACCCGCCAAACAAACAAGGCTCCTGCAGACTAGCATTCCTGTATGTTACTCAGACCAGACTGGCTTTCTGAAGGCCCTAACCCTGACCATCTTTTCAACAAAGGGCATTTTACCAGATTGAGCAATGGGATCTCACTTTGGTTTGGGTGTCAGTCAAGTTCTGGTGCACCATTCATGTTACAAACATGCACCCTTCTCAGCTGGTGATGGCCTTTAAAACTTTAATTGATTGTGGGATTTATTTATTTTAGATGTAGTGTGGGTCATGTAACTTAATTCCAGGCAGTCAAGTTCTATGTCTTATAAGTAGGGTGTCTACTGAACTCGAAGTGGTGGCTGGCCGACTTCGTGGGCATACCCTGGGGCCAGCTGCCATTTTCATAAGTGGGGTGCAATAGGGCCCCCCCTATGCCTCTGATTGAGTGAGGGGGCCTGGCAGTCCTGCCTCTCCCCACAGGTTGCCAGATGGCCCAAAACTGTGGCTTAATTACCCTGATTAAACCTGGTGAAGCCATTAATCCATGTGTTATTAAGCATGGATGAATAGCTTCCTTGGGCTTACTCAGGGTACAGGCAGTCCTCGGACTTACACTACAGTCGATTCCTGAAAACCACATCTTGAGTCGAAACGTTGTTACTCGGAACCGATTTTCCCATAGGAACAATGTTATAAATGGGGGATTGGTTCCCTATTTTCACCAAAAATACCCCAGAATTTTCTACTCGATTAATTATAGATGAGTGATACAGCTATATTAACGTATGTATATTGTAAATAGCAATATATTGATTTAGAAGGACTTCTTGGAGGTGACTTTGCTGGACTTTTTGAAGGGCTCCTGGTTGGACTTTTTGAAGGAGTCTCTCAGGAGTCTTAGCTGCAGGTTTTTCTGGAGTCTTCTCTGGTTTCTTAAAGAAAGTGTCCAAGGAAGTTTGGACAGACGTTCTCCTGGGAGATGGGCGACGCAGTGAACTTGTTTGCTGGCATGGCGTCGGATCAAGTGTCATAAAGTCGAAACTGACATCAGAAAGTCAAAACTGGGTGTTCAATTTATAAATGTTGTAAGTGCCATTCACTGCAACTCAAAACATCTTAAGTGGAGGACTGCCTGTAATTAAGTCACAGTTTCTGGTCATCCCCAAGTAGCAGCTCACTATCAAAAAAAAACAAAACAAAACAAAAACCCAACAAAAAAAGCAAACTTACTAGCAAGCTGGACTCGATGATCTCCCGAGGTCCCTTCCAGCCCTAATGTCTATGAAACCTATGAAGCAGAGAAGCCCTGCAGTCTTGGAGCACAGGGGGTTGGGAAGGGAGGTATGGCAGGGCTGAAGCAGGATGAGCAACCCCACACTGGAGCCACCAACCATGTACAGAGCATTCGCTATAATGAACCTGCAGCACATTGTTGAATAAAACCTGTCACAGGGCAAAAGGCCATCACCACCTGAGAAGGGAAGAAAGAGGAGGGCAGCAAGTCAAGTACAACCTGTGAATTGCCAACCCCTCATAACTTTACTGGGATCATCATAGCAAATGCTCTATACTTTGTCTGTGGTCTTCCCTGCACCAAGACTGCAGGGCTTCTCTGCTTGCTGGAAAGTCAGGGGTGGTTTTGGCAATGAACCTGCCAAAAGCACAGAGCCCATGCTTTTTTTTTTTTTTTTTTTTTTTTGCAGAGCCTGCCCAAAGTCATAGTTTCAGGGAAAATAGCACAACCATGATTTTGGTAGGTTTCTACTTATAAGACATGTTACCTATCACCTTTCCATTTTCCTGCTTGTCATGTACAGGCCAAGACTTGCCTACCAGCAGTGGTATCCCCTGAATATCTGTAGGAGTTGTAGGGCTAATGTATGACTCACTTAGGATCACTTGAAACTTGTGTCTTATTTCACAAGGGAAACAAACAGCTTCCTTTCTTTTAAATGCAGAACATTCCTACAAGAGACCGGCAGGAAGGAATGGCTGCTTTCAAGGAGAAACGTCCACCTCACTTCACTGGGGAATGATGATTCAAAGCTTTCCCCCTTCCTTGGTGGCAGGATTCCTTAGGAAATAAAAGGGCCAAGATGCAGAACCTGAAGTGTATTGGAATGGTTAAATTGCTATGACTAAGTTCATAAACTCTAGCACAGGTGACATTCCTGGACAGTCCAGAAGAGCCAGCTTTTTTAAAGGATAATTCTAATGTGTTCACTGTAATTAGCTGAATACGTTAAAAGGCTTAGATATGTAAAATGATGAATGACTACAAGATATTGATTGAGCATTTCCCTAGTAATCTGACTCTGAAACGGGCTCGCAGTGAACATCAGATAAAAAAAAATGGAGCCCAACTCCTTCTATCAAGTGAGCATTTCAAACTGGTGGCAAATTTAACCAAAAACAAACCCATGCCCAGAACTGGCCTTCTGGGA
Source organism: Crocodylus siamensis (assembly GCF_052110815.1). NCBI lineage: Eukaryota > Metazoa > Chordata > Crocodylia > Crocodylidae > Crocodylus > Crocodylus siamensis. Next base: position 9,364,360 of record NC_143399.1, on the reverse strand, counting down.
CTAGAAGAGTTTTGTCTTCAGGCACAACAGGGAAAGCATTCACTTCTCTTTGTGCCTGCTGGCTTAAGGTAACTAGTGGCAATGCTGGACCAGAACTCTTTGATACCAGTTTTTAACTAGTTTTCCATGCTTGCTTTTTGTACTGTACAGACTCCCAATAAAGGTCAGTGCCTTATTCTTTGCAGAACTGGTTGTGATGTGCTCATTAAGAACATCTCAGAAGGAAACGTGCCTTGCTGCCCTGTAAGCAGGCCACTAGTTCTTTGGCATATTCAGTCCTGGCGACTAGAACAGCTGCTGCTTGCTTGACCACAGCCAGTTTTTCTTAGCTTCTGCACTGTAACAAGGCAACCAAATTATGCTGCTTCTCTACAGCTGGCCCAAGCTGGATTATGGGGTTCTAGAGGAGGGCACTGGTTTAGCTACTTCTTCCTACCTGAAATTTAAAGGCTTTGCAAGTTGCTTTTATGAACCTAGCCTGTGTTATCCTGAAAGCTGAAGCAGTTAAACATCCTTAATCGCAAAATCAGTACACAAACCAAAAAAAGGGGAGTGGGGGAGGAAGAAGACTGATATTTAAGAAGATGAGGAGTATTTAAGGGTACCGGGGTCAAGTCAGATGCACTGTAAGAGGCTGAGTGAGGATGCTGAAGCTCTTAAGGGCAGCTCTTTTGTTCTTTCTGCCTTCTCACTGTAAGCTACTGAAAATACATCATCTTCAGCCATTTTATAGCAGCCATCATCGAGACTTCCAGAGAGCCAATTGCACTGCACCAGCCTTTAAGGCACCATGAATATACACTTAGTCTATGAGCAAACAAGGCATGAGGCTGCCAAAATAGGAAATTTCTGCAGCCCAGTCCTGTCTAGAGTCATCCTCTGGTAAGGCTGCTGTGCAAGTCTAGAGCCTGGAACTACTACATACTTGTTTTTGATCATGTTCATAAGTCACATGCATTAATATTAATTCACCCTCCACACCCTGTATGCATGTAGCTGGATTTTTTTACACTCAATTTTGCTACTGTTCCCCAAAGTATCATTTTTATAAAGGGAACTTTCCAAGCTATTGCAACTAGATTTGCCACATACTGTGTTTGTGTCCTTTAGACATTTTTAATACATTCTCCACTTGGATTTCCTCAACCTTTCCAGGTAAACCCTAACAAAAAAAAAAAATATATCACTGAACTAAGCTAATTGCTATGTCTGCACTTCACACTTTCTGGGGTTTTTTCATAAGACGAAGGAGAAACTTCTTGACTTTGCAAGTGCTGAGGAAAAAAACCAAACACACACATGGCAGCAGCAAGGTGTCAACTAGAGAGCTAATCCATGTTAATTCTAGCATTACAAACTGGAATGCAGAGTTTATAGCAAGCAACTGGCCAAACAGGAAGGTTTAGAGAACAGGTAAAAAGAGTCTGCAACTAGATGGCTACCAGCTTCCTAAATAGGTGGCTGAATCTGCCATAAGGAACTTGTAGAATCTGAAGAGAAGTCTGGCCCCAAACTGATTTTACCAAACACACACCCACCCATTTCCTGCCCTACTAGCAGTGCATATTTGGGTTTCTAGGACTCTGAAAATAAAACTAACAGAAGTAACTGGCCAGTCTGAACGATGCAAGCAGCAGCCACAAAGAGTGTCAAGCAGATCAGGAGACAAAAAAGCATGTTGTTACTACCTTGAGTAAAATAGGTAAATATTCAAGATGTTTGTTACCCCATGTCTTTAACCTCTTTAATTTGTTTAAATCTCAGTAAAGGAAGGGCAAATACTGGCTTTTTCCCAGCCTGCCAACAGTGCAGAACAACGTGCTAGCAACCCCTTTGCCTACGAAGTCAGCCCAGCATGTTTACAGAAATGGAACACTTCGAAACGAGCAATCTGGTTTCATGGCACCCACTTTATTCCATCAACAGTTACACTTTAACCAACACACTGGTATGTTGATGCAATCCATTTCTTTCTGCATAATTCAAGTAATGTCACAACCAACCAAGTCTAAGAATGAAGATGTCCATACATGATACATATCTGAGTACTAGTCCTTGATTTGCTGTTTTATCTTATTATATGAAAACTAAAAAAAGCCTTTGGAAAAAACTCACTTGTTAAAAATAAACTTTTAAAATTTACAGTTCCATAGCAATGAGATTTACACAGGGATTTACACAATGATGGTGATACTTTGCACTAGAAGTCTTTGGAAATATAATTCACTGCACAACATGTATCACGCATTTCCACGGACATGTATTTCACGCCCACTAGTGTCAAATGGGGAACATGTGCGCACTGCTAAGGGAGAACTTGGAAACACTAAAGCAACAGGTAGCTTCCACATATGGTGACGACTTATGTTCCATGTACTACGTGGGTACAGTCTCAGGTGTTCTGTTGTTCACCAAGTTTCTAGGTACAATTCTATGCTCACCTTTGGATTCTTGCCCTCACAAATTTCTCCTGACTTGTCCTATTGCAACTCCAGTAGAACCAATCCAATCACTCCTTTTTACACAAGCCTAATTCCAACATGGTTGATTCAGCACAGGAAGGAGAAAAGTTAGCAAGTGGCATGTGATAATGGCCCAATATTAGAAAAATTAGACCAGGAGCATGGCTTACAGGGAACTTGAGTGATTTTACAGGTTTGGCTGGGGATGGCCTTGCAACTGACACTTCGGTCACAGTGGTAAGTAAGTGCACATATACGAGTGCAAAAATGCTGGTCTGCAAGCATGTAAAGCTCTGTTTCCAGCCCTGCTTGCCTAAGCAATAGAAGCCGTTTCCAGACAGTAATGGAAGAGGTAATGGGACAGATTTTTAGAGGTATGTAGGCGCTAGGCATCTAATGCATCTAAAAATCTGGTTCAAAGCTTCATTTCCTCCCTTAGGACATGAGGATTCCTAAGGGACTCAGGCTGTGCACACTTTACAGGCCCTCAACGCAGTCAGCAGTAACCTTACAGGAATGACCCTCTTAAGAAGTGATCCTACACCCCCTAAAAGAGCACAATATGCGATTTTCATTCCCATTAGTCTGTGAAGAGATGCAAAGGATAGTTAAGCTATACCTGCAGCTATCCATTTCATTTGGCTTCCGGTTTCTGTAAAGATTTAGGTCTCCCATAGTACCTTGTGTGTGTATCTACACTATCTAGTATCTCAACAGTGATTTGTAGGACGTCCGGATCAGTCTGCTCATTTTCCTTGATGTCATGTAAATGCTGCAGTCCACTTTCTTCAATTAGCATGCTGCAGTACCTGGCAGCTGAAACCAAAGAGAAGAAAGTTCATCGTCAGGAACCTCACTACATGAGATCCTAGATGGAGTAAAGTACTGGAGAAGAACACATGGAAAATTAAAAAAAAGTCTTGCTGGAAAATGTCAATTTGGCAAAATCCCAAGAAAACTTTCCCAACATGTTCTTTGTGAAAACTTTAAGGTCTTGATGTTCCCAGGTAATCGTGGCACTTGGGTTAAAGCCCCAAAATTCCCATCCAGAACAGACATTAGGCTGGCAGTCATAAATTCAGCTGGAAGGTCAGAGACCAGAGTCTGAAAGACCCAGTCTATCCGATTTAGGCCAAGGACCTGACCCTGTGTTTCCGGTCAACATCAAGCAAGTGATTATTTTACAGAGAACTGTTCTGTTTTTCCACAAAGCTCCCGAAGGCTGCATGCTCGTCCCAGTGTGGAGATTTTCAAATTCTGTTGAAATTTCAATGGAGATTAAGGTCATTTCTGGCCTCTCTCTATTCCGTAGTTAACTCTTTGGCCTCTGACCCCTATTATTCTATGGCAAGACATTCAGATGCTCTCTATTTTGTTCCTTCAGCAACTTCAATGCAACAACATTGATGACGGCAAAATAAGGCAAACACCGAGTGCTGCTGTAAACTTCACCCTGATGTCAAAAGTTTACATAGCAAAGAGGAAAGCATTTCTCAGATTGCAATTGCAGTCCATGAAATGTATATCTGAATCAAACTTGTTAAGAACCACACTGTAAGCTTGCTACACTCATACATTGACTTCAGGGCACATGTTTATGCAGGTTATTAAGATTACATGCTCTACCATCTAACGCTACTTGATTATCCTAATGAATAATATACACAAAGCCTGTTTTTTTTATTTCATAAAACTTTTGCAAATTTAGAGACTACTATAGATGAGGAGAGAACACTTTACTGTTAGAGCTGCCTCTGAGGTGTAGCACACAACTAGGCTACATAATGGTTCAGAGCAGGAACAAAAGATCAATATAGTATCCAGATGGTCCATAGGCGCCCTAGCCGTAAGCCAGAGACATGAGAACTCCTAGCTTTCATAACAAGAAGATGAAACCAGCCTCTTGAAGAATTTGGGGGATAATTTATGCTCCTTTTCCCCTTCCTCCTCATTCTTCCTATGAGATCATTTTCAGGGAACTATTTCTGGAAGGTCCCAGAACTGAAGCCAAGGGAAAGCTCCTAGACTCTGGAATTAAGGGTCTGGGCGTCTCTGATCAGATTTGGGCCTCACAAGTATGTCTGTAAGGAACATTTTGAGGCAAACTGACTTGATTTCTTCAAGAGAAGGATCTGCAGATACTGCATTTCAGAAGAACATAAGTCTTCTCTAAACAAATGGCAGATATTGTTGGGGGAGGAAAGTTCATAGACAAATCACATAGTTCTTGCATCCTGGAGTTTTTTGGTCTAGTAGCTGAGGATGGGCGTAAAAAGGGTATGAGAGGAACTAAAGTAAGTCTCCCCAGGTCCTCCAGATAATGGATCGTTGTGTCTATACTCTAACTACAGACACTAAAAGGATAAATAAGTAGGCCAGACTAGACTGAGACATTCAGGCTCCATCCCAAAGCGCAAGCAGCAAAAAGGAACTGGAACAGCACCTGGTCCTACACCACCCTACATATTTGTTTGTGCACATAAGATTAGCTAATGCACATGAACAGACACAAGGGGCACTCCTAACCAAGTGCCTGCTTTCAGATACATGGGGCACACTCAGACTCAGCAAAGTACATACAAGAACAAGCATTTAAAAGAAGTCATCAAGACATGGCATAGCCCTGCCTGTCACTTGGAACATCTCACAGTACCTGCAATAAAACTAGGGATTAATGTTCAAATTAAGGCCTAAATAAACCACTACAGCAGAGACTAAAGAATTAAACTTTGGTATACTTCTCCAGAAGGCTTATGACCAACCATAAGAACCATCTAATTTCATATAAAAAGGTTAAGCTCTACAATCTAATACAGTGGTGCTGCACCTAAGGCCCAGAGGCTGGATCTGGCTCCTGAAATGACTGGATCTGGCTTGCAGCATGGGGAATTAACAGCAAGCAGCTTGTCCTGGTGTATCCCCTTCCCTGCCCTGCACCACGCTGCTGATCCCTTCCACACCCAGAGGTAAACTCTTTTCCTCTGCACTCCACACTGGCAGCCACCTCCCTCTCTCCCTGCTCCCTTCCCCTACTGGAGGGGGCTGGTGGCTCACAGTGCAGCCACGTCACAAGCATCTGACCTGCCACTCTACAAAGCTGAGCTGCACTAGTCCAATACATACGTGTTTTGCAGCAGACATGTTGAATAGCCCATACTGCCCAGAGCTGAACACCAGGTATCGTGAAGCAATCAAGTAATGGATAAAAAGGACTGAAGGATCTATGGGTTAGAGAAAGAAGTTCAGTAAAGTTGTACCGATATAGGATCCCATCATTAGCTAAGCAGTCCCTACACATTAAGCTTTAGGCATTCTCATACAACATTGCTGTATTATAAGTGTAAACAGTAAGGAAACTCCACAGGCACAACTGTGACCAGATCAGTAAATACTTATTATTCACTGTGTGCTAGCAGTGCAAAAATCCAGGCTACATATCAAATAAGTAACGCTGAACACAATCACAATGCCATTATATGCAGTGTGCTTCCTCCTCTGGGACACCATGGCCAGTTCTAGTAACTCTGAGAACAGAAGAAAGATGGGGTTTGATGAATAGGTGATGATGAATGATTAGAGGCCTGGGAAGTCTTCCATAGGAAGACAGACTGAAAATGCTGGGACTATTTTGAGCACACAGAAGAGTGGCAAGTTTCATAGTGATCCTTTTCTTTTCTTTCTTTAACACCACCAACACCAATTAACCAACTGAACTCACCAATTAAAGCTGAACAATATTACAAAAAAGTTTTAGATCTCTCAAAGCTTAACAGGAACATTTGTACCCCACAGTGGGGTTCTGTGTTACTCTTTAAGAAATTCAAATTCTGTTGTGGTTAGCAGGAAACTTAAATAGTCATAAGCACAGAGCCAAATTCTGGTTCCAGAGGACATCATTTTCTGATTTAATCTTTTATTATCATTTAGAATAACATTTCAACTGGCTTGGAAATGGTTTTTCTCCATTCTCAAACCCAGTTAAGGAAATACATATGCTATAAAAGCATATCCTTTCATCAGGGAGGATATTTAGCATGAAGAGGCTGATGGCAGCAGAAAAGCAGTAGGAACACAACTCTAGAAACAATATGCTAATGTTAACGCTTTTATGCTGGTATTCAGAATTCATTACCTGTAGGCTACCAAAGCCACCATCTTGCATCTTGGAGTCGGCCACTTCAAAATGGCTGAGTGCTGCAAAATATAGAATCAAATACTGTAGTACTTACAGTAAACAGCATAATTATACTACAGTAAAACAAGGATATCCATTTAAGTTAGCATACCAGCTGTTCCATAAGAGATTTTCTCTGGGCTGGACTTAGTGTCCAGGCCTGCTCCCCTCTAGATATTAAATGAGCAATAATTCCAGCTGAAAAATAGCTGACTTCTATTTCAGTGCTGCACAACAATTCACCAATGGTGTCTATGAAGTCCTTCCACATTAGCTTAGAATGCAGCTCTCTCACTTCTGCTACGTTGTTCTGTAAAAACATGCACAAAGTTTATTGCTTAAGACTAACAACACATATAAACACAACTTACAGATGTTAATAAAAGCTAATACATTTTCATAGAGAATAAATGGGTCCCATGTTCTCACATGCAAATCAAATCTCTGAAACTTTCCTATAGCCCATTACAAGAACCAAAACCCTAACTGAAACCAAGAGCTGGAGCTGTGCCATGTTTTATTACATAGTTTGAAATTCTTATCAGACTTCACTGACAGATTTACCACGGAGTTGAGCAGTAGCAAACTTGTACCCATCAACTTCTTTTGGAGATTTCTGCTCATTTAACTTGCAGCTCTATCCTCTGTTGAAGTAATGAGGGAAATCCCTCCCCACCCGTGAAGGCCCAGTTCTATTTGATACCACACACCATTAATTTGTTTTCAGAGAAAAATGCTGACAAGCTTTGTGCATCACATGTATATATTTGTAAGAATTAAGAAGGAATAGCTCTTTTACAGTCCACACATTATCCAGAAAATTTAACAGAAAAAGCCAAGAAAAATTTTTTTCTTTTTAAAGTAGAACCCAATTCTGATCTTACCAGAAGGCCAAGAACTTTATGTTGTATTGAGGAATCAGAGGGAAAAAACTGTTAAGAGAAACAAAGAGACCAGTTAGATATGGTTTCAGTGTACACTAACAACCTGGCACAAACATAGTTATCCTCACCTCTAAAACCCTCATGAAGAGTTCTAGCCCTTGATTGTCAATGAAATGCCGACACGTGGTAGGGGATTCATCAGTCAGATTCCACAGTGCACTCAGCGTAAACATGAAAGTCGTATCCACTTCGTTCAGATTTGTTTTTTGTTCAACTATTTCAAGAAGCTCCTGTCGAAGAAAAAGAAAAGTTTTAATTCTGGCTTTGACATTAGCTACCCAAATTAATAATACCTGTATTATAATAGCACCCAAACACCTGAGGCCCCATGCTGCTATGTGCACTGGTTTCTATCTCACTTAACATCGCAGATTAATCTATAGTCAAGGTAGGCAACTCACCCCAACAACAATGTAAAGTTCCGCACTAAGTTGGGCTGTTTGCTCAGATGAAAGCTGCAAGGAAACATATTACATAAGTACCTGGAAAAAAGTCTGTTTGAAATCAAAAAACAAAAAGTTTCAACACTTCCAAAGTCACGGCACATACCTTCAGGGCTAAAATTGAACTTATATTGACTGCCATTCTTTGCATATTTTGATTTTCATGGTTACACAGCCACTGCATAACAAGTTTGGCAGCTTCAAACCTAAAGTGTGACAACACGATAATAAATTACACAAGGCTTAAATTACACTTCACACCTCAGATTCCAACTATTCCTGGAAACCAAAGGAAATGGGCTTATGGTTTCTAGAGGGTAGAAAAGGACACGCCTTTTTTTCAGCATGTATGCAACATGGTCATTTGAATTATAATTAATGGAACCCTTAGTTCAGGCCAGAAGGAAGATACTAAAAAAGTACCTTTTACAACACACTCGGATCAATCTTGCAACTGACAAAATGAGCAATAGTAAATAACTCTCTAGCAAGTATGAGCAATGCCTTTAATTTAACAGGAGAACCACAATCAACCCTACTCTCACCACAGAAACAGGGTGAGACTGGGGTTGATAGTGTTTCCCCTTGTTCCTATTAGAGCCCGAGGAATCCATCCCTTGGTTCTGCTGTTTCTTCCTTCATCACCGCCTCCCACCAGGCAGCCAACTGCCACTGCTGTCCATCAACACCAAGCTTAGATAAAAAAGGATCATCCATCAACACCAAGCTTAGATAAAAAAGGATCACTGGAATAAAATAAGGTAAATGGGTGCCCTTCATGCAGGAGCTGAGCACGACTAGGAAGCTAGCAACTCAATCCCCAGCATGAGATCCAGTCCCTGTTGAACCCAGTGCAATTACCAATTACTTCAAAGGGCCAGGATTTATTCCTAGGTCAAAAACTGGTATGAGAGCAGAACAACTGTAGTATTAACGGATTCAGCTGCCCAATGCTGAAGCCATGAGATCAGAATCAGGCCCTCGAAAGCACATGTAAGGTTTCTCTATGACAGCACAGAAGTCTAAACAGTCTTTTGGGGTCAACTAATTAAAGGCAAAGTTTTATGACCAACACGATAAGTATTACATTTTGCCCTGCTACTCAAAACCTCATTTCAACCTGCCTGTTAAATGGAACATCTTGAAGGATCCTGACACTTGATAATAAAAGGAGGCAGTTCTTCTGCAGCTGTGGGTAGAGAAAGAGAAAAAAAAAAAAAGCATTTGCATAAAGTTCCAGAAGCCTTCTCTTACAAGAGAGAAAAATACAAGAATTTTGCAGTTCACTCAACATCTGGGAAGTATGACCATGACATGCAACTCATGCAAGTAAAGAATGGTTGGTCTAAGATACCACGAACAATTCCTCTCACTATAAAGCTTCAGTAGGAGATAAAGCAATGACCTTACAGAACACACTTTATTTATGAAATGAGGTCTTTATACTTGATTTCATAACTTAAAGGAGTCTTTCAAATCAGGAAACTGTCAAATTGAATCTAATTTTGTAATTCACATTCCAAGTAAGCCAAGAGAGCTGGGCTCTCTGAGTTCAAGTGAGAGCTGATACTAGCACTGTGCTCTCTTCGAGGCTCATCTTGGGCACTATGACCCTCTTACAAGGAAACAGTTTCTCTTTCTCAGCTTCAGAGTGAAAGGACATATTTCCCAGCCTTTGCTATAAATAAGGATTAGATTAAAAGGAAGGCACATGTCTACTGCCACCACAAAACAGTTCTGCAACAGAGACAGCTCACATGAAGGGGAAGACAAAAGAGCAAGTCCAACATCTTCAGCCAGCTGGGACCATACGTACTACCTACAGAGACAGCACTAAACTACTCAATGTGCAATCAGAATAGGCAGCACCCAGCAATTTGTGTTTTTACAAAACAGTTCATCTGACTGAGGTCAGAATTGCTATTGCTACCATCCTCAACTAAGAAAAGCTGGGGAGGAGAGAGTGGTAGAGAATTGTTAATTTCAGTTGTAATCTAATTGACTTCTGCTGGCTGAGATAATAGTTGATCTTTTCATCAGTACATTAAGGGTGGTTCCAAAGACACTGGAGCTGGACTGTTCTTAGTGGTGGCAGATGACAGAACAAGGAGCAATGGGCTCCAGTTGCAGCAAGGGAAGTTGAGGTTACATATTAGAAAAAAATCTTCTCACTAAGGGGGTAGGTAGTAAAACACTAGAACAGGTTACCCAGAGCGGTTGTGGAATCTGCATCCTTGGAGGTTTTTAGACCACGCTAGACAAAGCCTAGGTTGGGATGATATAGTTGGGAATAGTCCTACTTCAAGCCAGAGGTTGAACTAGATGTGACCTCTTGAGGTTCACTCCAGTGCTAATTTTCTATGATTAAGGCTGTTGAAGCTCTCTAGAACAGTGGTGCTAAACCTTTTCCCCACAATAGGCCAGACGGGCAGTGCCCCATCCATGTGAAGGCTGAATCTGGCCAGTGGTCCTGATACAGCACCCAGGGCAGGCACAGTGGGAACCAACCAGTCATGGGGAGGGGAGTAAGGGGCAGCACAGCCCCAACATGGCCTTGTAGGGGAAAGAGACGTGGCTTGGCCCGGGGGGGGGGAGGGGGGGAGAGATGACCCAGCCTGCAAGAGGGGGAGGAGCGTGGCCCCACCCCAATGCAGATGCAGAGAGGGGGCATGGGCAGTCCTGTGGGGGAAAAGGGATATAGCTTAGCTCCAACCAGCCATGTGGGGCTTGTGAACATGGCAGGGGGGAGGATGGCCATATTTATGGCCACTGCTCCCCTACTGCCAAATTACCAACACAAAGGGAGCCCCACAGCTAGGACTACGTTTGGCCAGCTGGTCAAAGGCTGAGCATTCCCTGCTCTAGAACTCCCATTTACTGGATCAAACTGTAGGCCCATCTTGCCCAGTCTTGTGGGTCACAGGGGCAGAGAGCAGATGCTGAAAAGGCAGAGTGAACTGGGTCTGACCAGAGATTTTTCCACTGTTCCTCTTTCATTTGCAGACTCCAGTATTTAAGATCTAAGAAGCTCCAATTCAGAGACCATGCCTCTAATTCCCCTGCTCAACAGCTACTGTTGCCCCTTTCCTCCAAGAATGTTTCCCATCTCTTTTTTAAGAGATCTGTCCAAGAATTTGTCCAATCCCTCTGTTACCAAAGTGCCCATTAAATGACTGTTCCTATCTACCTCTCTATCCCTGTTTCTGTCAAGGCCCTCCCTGTCAGGAAAAGTGAATCAGAATTATGCCCTTGGCCATCTTTACCTGTTGCTGCTCAGGAAAGTTTTCCACAGCTTTGAGTAGTAAATGGATCACATCAGAGAGCAGACGAACAGGCATGCCAGTTGCGAGGCCCTGTCTAGTTAAGTTGAGACAGCATGCGCTGGCAGTTAGCTGCACTGCCAAGTCCAAGGGGTGATTTCTCATTCCAATAATCACAAGCTGAAATATAAGAGAATGTATTGCATGAACAGTTTTACATTTATTATTTTGCAATTTAGTTGCAATGCTGCTTTCTATGAGTTAAACTGACCTTGTCACTACTGAATCCTTGAAACACTTTTTAAACAGAAATCATCAAAAGATAACTTTGCCTCTTACTGGCACAGAAGAATCAGTGCAACAACCAGTGATTTTACTTTGTAGCCCTCCTGTCTTGAAAAGGGTTTATAGCATCTCCCATTCAGTTGCACAAAAAAGGTCATCCACACAAAGTGTTCCAATGATGTGATCAAGTGCTCAGAAATAAGCCTAGCCTATTTCATCATGGCCATCTCTTTCCAACACTTGCTCATTGGCCAATATCTGAGAACTCTTCATCCTTTAATGATTATTTCCTGTTTTAATTACTAATGTTTTCAGCCAATGGGAACAAATCAGAGCCTCCCATGCTTCCCAAAATAGGCAGGACCACTGAATACATTCTTCTCAGAACCAGCTGCAAAGGCTGCAGCCAGTCCATCATGCTGTAGTCAGACTTGCAATTGGAAGATACCAAGAAAGTACATTTCCCTCTCTGTTCGACACACTGAACTTGTTCTCCATCTACATCTAAGTTACTTTCAAAGGGTACCGGTCAGAATCTCTAGAGATTGGGAAGGGATACGCCCAAGTCTGTATAGATTCACCCCTCCCTTCATTACCTACTGCAAGCTACAGTCAACAGAAACAGAGACTAACTAGCCCTCAGAAGAGCTTACTAGCCCTCCTCTTAGAAGGAGGTACATTCAGCAACACCCCTGGCCCCTGCTGTTGAATTCTGCACCTCCAGAAGTTAGCCTTAGCACCTAATTACGTTTTGAACATGGACTAGAGCCTCTCCTCCCCACACTGGACTTGCCCATGCTGCTCTCTCTGTTAGGGGTACTTCTGCAACTGCACTGCTGATATTACCCTTAGGCAGTAGAGAAGAGGGAAGAGAAGGGGAAAGTCTATATCTATTTCGTAAGTGCAAAAACCCAAGGGCCTGATTTAGATATCTTTAAATATTACAAGAACAGACACTTAAATGTCAGTTCAAGTGACCTTGTTAAAGCCTTCATATTAAAGGCTGTCTTTGAAAAATCTCTCAACCATCTTTACCTTTAAGATTTCAGGCTTTGTTACTTTCATAAAACAAGTTTGGGTGAAGAGCCGGAAGAATGCTTCCTTCACAAAGTACGATCGTTCGCTGTAACGCTTCAAAGCTTCAGAAATCTGGATCTCATTCGCTCCTCCCGATACCTTGGAAAACACATTTAGTTCATATTTAGTTTAGTTCTTTAAAAGTTTGGCTTCTCTGCACAATACACTTGTAGAACACCCCAATTTGTCAGAGGCAAAGTGAGAACCCAAACCCCACAAAATATGGAATTACAAGCAATCTCATCAAACTAGTATAAAACCCCAAAATACTTGTATGCTAGAAGTTCTCCCAGCACTTTGAACTGTTGGTGTCTTCCATTCTAGTATTTGAAACCCAAGCTCTATCCAGGCCTAGACCCACAAGTAGTAGTTCAGACTCAAGAACTAGTTCTATTGTACTCCAACTGGAACCAGGACTACCTCAATTCAACCAAGAGCTGGGCATTACATTGTTAGCCATGCTACAACGGTTATAATTTGTCAGTGACTATTTTATTTCGTGATTCTGCTTGTCCTCTATATTCAGCAAGTTCAACAGATGGATTCAGGACAAGAGTACGAGAACCGGACACAGCCTTTAATTTTTGTGCCAGAAGGTACTTTGTGAGGACAGACTTAGACAGAAGTGGGGCAAAGAAGAGCACTAAAATAAGAACCAGACAGACTTTATTTGGCAAAATACAGCCCAGGAAAATAATTTCTTTAACTGTAATTAAGCTTCATATTCATTACTCCCACAAGACAGCAGAGACACTGTGCAAGGTAGGGGTGGGCAATTATTTGGGCCCAAAAACCACATAGGGAGTTTTGATGAGCTATTATTGCAAGCCGGGTAAGCACCCTCCCCACATCCCCCACTACTCACCAAAACACTGTGGAGTTTTAGACAGGTGGGGAAGAGCATTCAGGAGCACGGTGGGTGGACAAGGTCAATCCACAGCCTGCATGCCCTGCCCTGTGGGGGGAGGGTGCAGGGGGGGCCTGGGCATTAGGTCCAGGGGGCCAGCTGGGGCTATGGGGAGGGAGGAGGCGGGGGGTACATGCGGCAGAGCTTGCTCAGTCAGTGAAGTCCACAGCTGGCCCCACAGAGTTCCACATGGGGCAGAGCCCTGCCCAGGCCAGCCCACCCATGCCCACTGGCCAGCTCACAGCTTCTTATGGGGTTGTTCCCAGCACAGCTGCTCTTGCCTCCAGCGGGAGCCACCCAGCTGAAGCTTCCCCCCACTCCGCCCAGAGTGGTGCAAGAGGAGGAGAAGCAGGAGGAGGAGCTGCTGCTGGAGGCGAGGGGAGATCAGCTGCAGCCAAACTGGGCACAGCCCCGCTGGAAGCCACGAGAGCCGGCCAGGGCCGGGACAGCAGGGCTGTTCTGCTCCCCTCACCTCTAGCAGTGGCTCCTCCTCCTGCTGCAATGCTCGGGGGGGGGGGGGGAACGGGACACGACACGGACTTCACCCAGGCAGCTCCTGCCCCAGCACACAGGGCTCCGTCTCCAGCTCCCGGTTGCACTTTCCACCTGCTCCGCCCGCCCACAGGTGGCTGCTCATGGCAGTGGGCAAAGGGAACAGGTGGAAGACAACCAGGAGCTGAAGCCAAAGCCCTGCATACAGGGGCAAGAGCTGCCCAGCTGAAGTGATGCACCAGGAACAGGAGGAAGAGATGGAGTTGGAGGCAAGGGGAGCAGAACAGCTCCCCCGGCCAGCATGTACAGCGTCCAGCATGGGTGTTCATGGTCCGGCTGCTGCTCTGCTCCCCACACTTCCAGCAGTGGCTCCTCCTCCCAAGTCCTGCCCCTGCTGTGCTGCTCTGGGTGCGCAGATGGTGGGGAGCTTCCATTAGGCAGCTCCCACTAGAAGCGAGGAGAGCAGAGCAGCACCTGGAACAGCCCCACTAGAAGCTGCGCACACTAGTCAGGGCCTGGGCCAGTGGGCCAAGGCTGGAGCACAATGCGGGCTGCCCCAATGGGAGCAGGTGGGGCTCAGCCTGAAGCGCAGTGCCATGGGGGCAAATAGAAAAATAACCTGGGAACAGCCAAGGTTAAATCCCTCCCAGCAGAGTTTCTCCAGAGTAAGCAAATGCCTAACATGCTATGGATTCTCTCAGAAGAGAACAAGGTCCTCCAGTATCCCCTCCTCCCCACACCTCCCATTCAGAGACAGCGTATCACTTGCTGGACTCTGCTATTCCAACAGGGAGCAAAACACATCCACTTTGTAACCCTACATGTGCTGCAGGGAAACACAGGCTGATCATGGGTAGCCAGTCAAGGCTGCCCTAGGCACTGCTACCATGTGTCACCAGGCAGATTAAGGGAGCTTGCAGAGCACACTGAGAAGTGCATAGTACCCCCGCTGCACAGTGTTGGCATTGCAAGCTACTATTCAGAGTAGAGACATTTCATCATTCAAATATCTGTACAGACGGCTCTGGGCAGGTTTCTTTACCAGGAGAATAAACCTGGGAAAATTCTCCAAGATTATCTGAATGTGTCTAACAAAGTTGTCTAGGCAAGTACACCAGACAAAACAAAGCAGAACACTCTCACTTATGCAGAGGATGAAACACGCCAGGCAGGACCCAAAGGGCTCTCAGGCAACAATCATCTATTGTTTAAATTACTGCTCATTCAAAAAATGACGTTAAATTAATGCCAAGTTATCTGCTTTCATAGTCATATTGCATCTGGATACCAGATTCAGGGAAACATGCTGCTATCAAACAGCACTTCACATAAAACTTAATGCCTATATAAAAAAAACTATGAAGACGTGAATTAGTCTTCAGCACAATGAGGTAAGCAGGAGTTTTCACTTGGCCTATGATGAAAAACTCAGAGTAGTTCAGTGATTTGACAAAAACTGTAAGGCAAGCCAATGGATGAACTGGGATTCAGACTTTGTTCCTAGCCCTAAGCCACATACTCAATCCAGCTGATCACACTACATCCTTGTTTGCAATCCCAGTGTAGCTATAACAGGTTATTTTTAAATTCAAACCTTCAAACTTCTTTCTCCTGAAAGGAATTCAGAGTAGCCAGCATCAGTTGCCAGCAGTCCCATAAACTGCATTGTAGGTCGCTGTTTGACAAATGCTTCTACAGCTTCATCAGTAATGAATTTACTGCCAGAAATGTCCAATGACTCAAGGTGAGGTAGGATGTCTTTTTGCTCTAGCAAACTAACAGGTATATCAGATGTAAACTGCTGATCATCTGAAATGTCCAAGTGGTTCAAGTACTTGAGTTCTCGTAGGATATCTAAGACTTGTTGCGTAGACATTGATAAGTACTTCAAGTAGTGCATGGAAAGAGACTTAAGTCGATCCTTGCAGGCAAGAAGTGCAGTTATGTCAGTAACCGAGGTATTGGATATATCCAAACTTTCCAGCCTCGGAAGAGAAGCAACCTCTATCAAGTCCTCATTGTGGAAAAGAACATTGGTAATGCTCAAAACACGAAGACCAGACAACTGCTTGAAGCACCCTTTACAGGGATTTGTCAGAGAAAGCGTCAACGAGTCCAAAACAAGGCACTGAAGGTTTTGCCGGATCCACTTATTACTCCCAAGTCCACTTACAATATCTGCAATAGTAACATTCGCGTTCATCCCTGCAGCATCAAGTTCCACTAGCTTGTGATGGCAGAATGCTTTCCGGAAAGACAAGGCAGAAATTTTTGCTTTCCTGATGCAGGCTTGTTTCAAGCGCATTTGGTTCCCTCGGAAAATCCCGACAGTTCCGTCATTCAACAGCTCTGTTGGGAAACAGCAGTGAGTTTGTCAGAGCAGGCACACACTTAACAGTACAAAGAAAAGGCAAATTATTTCACTCCTCAAGCTCAGTGCATCTCAACCGTGGGGTGTGACCATAGGCAAATTACAAATAGAAGGATAAACCAAAAAAAAAACAAAAACGGAGGTCATAAAAGAATTCTGGTGTTACCACATATGTACAAATCTCTATTTAAAATTAGAGAGCAATTTCCTTTTTCCCCCTCCCAGGACACCACTGAAAACAAACCATTTCTTCATGAATGTAAATCTGTGGGCTGCCACTAATATTTCCTGTTAGCGAACTAATTTCAAAACCCTAACACAGAAAGAACCTTTCCTCTCCCACGTTTTGGATAATCTTCAAATAAGGTGTGATAACTTATAAGAGGTCAAATGTTACAAGATATTTATCATGAGAATGCCCCATACATCTAGGATATAGCCTAAGAAAATATTCTTTTCAGCTCGATGAGGAACATTTCATCTTTATTTACTGAGGAGCAGCACCATTGTTAAAAATAATATTTGGACAAATTCTCTATTCTGTAAAAGCAGCTCCCAATTTTGATTTGTACTGATCATGATACACTGTAAATATTTATGACTGAAAATCCACAGCATAACTACAGATACAATCTCCCAGACTTTCTATATTCCTACATAATGATATTTTATCTAGTTAGACTTAACACATCCACAAGAATTCCATATGAAAGGTCATAACCTAAGAGAGAATACACAAAAATAAATTAAACAAGTGCTCCTCGATTGCTCCTAAATTCAAGCAACCATTGGTGGCTAGCTTTTCAACTGTGCTTCTGTAAAGAAAGTCAGGGAAAGCTATAACTGAAGTTTTTCAGATGATGAATACAGACTCAGTACTACATGAGAAAAATTCAGAATTATGGCACATGCTGCATATTTTTAAATACGCTAAATTGAAAGCAGCCTGTTTTAAAATAAAACTGCCTTGGTTATATGTAGGAGGCTAAGCGAGTCAGTTTTAATAAAGTAATTCTTCCCTAAATTGGGAAGTACTGCATAACAGCAAGAAGAAAAAACAACTGTCCACCCTGAGAAAAATCAAAGATGAGGTAGACTGAATTCTGTCGATTAATTTGGGAAAAAGAGTTTATTTTTTAAGGCATGAGTTTGCTGTATAAACCCTCATCTTGACTGAAATATTACCAGCCTAACAGTGGAGCCAAACAACATCTACTGAAGTTTGTGAGTCCAGCAACCTCTCTCCCTATGAGCAGTCTGACTAGGTGCCTCCACTGCACTGAATGGAGCCAGCAGCCATGTCAAACAGGATTTGGAGACAGACATTTAGACACAGGCAGAGAGAGGGGACCTCAGCAGTACAAAGGGGTCCACATGTTCCAGCACCAAACTGTTCCTATTCAGTCAAACACAGACCCCACTGCTGGATGCGTTAATGGATACCTAAGGCAAGTTCCAAAGGACCTGTTCAGGACCAGGCCTGGGGTAAAGCCCAGAGATGAAGTGTAGTAAGATCAGAGCCAGAGCAGAAGCCAGGTAAGTGATCTCCATCATCTTTGTCACCAGTAAAACTGAAATCCCAGGGATTTCTGTACTATTACCAATGTAATTATTACATACAATGGAATGACTACCGTTTTTGCTGAGAATGAAAACTATACCATTTCCACTGCCCCCACTCGTTATCCAGCACTGTGATAGATTCAAGTGGGGCAAGGCGGGAAACAGGGCTGTGGCAGTTTAAACATGCAGCTAACAATTTATTCTCATTCAGTTTGAACCAATTACCAGAAAAGAATCAGGAGAAGGAATAAAGCCCCAGACTGCTCTCCTTGTAACTGTCACATCAACAGACTGACACAAGTCTATCATTACTACTAGAATTGTTCCAGGCTGCCTGAATTATAAATCCCAGTAGCTGCATTAATTGACAGCAATACTTTGCCTCCTGGTGTTCTCTGTTCCCAGTTTGCTGTTGGAAGCAGGGGCTAGTTCTGGTAGGAATCAGCCTCTGAATCTTTGTTCAACATCTTGCTTATCCACTTGAATTTTCTCCATCCCCTCAACTCCCAGCTGCCAAGCTTGAGCATTTTGTACAGGATGCACCATAGATTTTTTTTCCATGCCTTGGTGCCAGCTGGAGCAGAAGAAAACCAAAAGTGCATCAGTTAAGTATGTTGGTGGGCTGCCAGCACTGCTGTACAGCATAAGATAGTACAGACAAACTATCCCACAACATACCACAATACAGTTTTAAGAACACATCAAGTTAGCAAGGCACTAGGATAGGTCTACACCAATATTTAGAGTCACCTGAGGTCACCCTTAATGAACCCAAGCCATGAGGGTTGGGCCCTCCCTGTCTCTACTGCATCTTGCAGCCTTCAAGGCTGTCTAAGAGGCGATTCCTGGATTAGAGATAACTAAATTGTAGTAGCAGTGACAAGCGTTTTCTTTTAGTGTCCTCCACTCCTTTCCTTGCCCAAAACAAAACCAAAGTCCAAGATACTATTAAAACAAACTTCGTAAGCTATCAATTTAAATAAAGTTTCCAACTTTTCCCCACCTCTTTGGGTGACAGAGGACAACGCTGACATAAGTCAATTAAAATTTGGGAGGAAAACAACCCAAACCAATAAAACAACATTTTGGTTTCCTTTAAGTTTGGAAAACAGGGTTAAGAAAAACAGACTAGAAATGTTATGGTAAAAACAGAAAGTAATTGAAAGGAAAAAAGCCCCAACTTTTAAGATATAAACAAGAACTACTTTCTGAAGGTGATGGTAATAGATCTGGGATGGAAAAGGAGCACTGAATTGGGATTAATCATACATTTTGGGGCTTGAAAGAAAGTTTACATCTAAACTTAAGAGTTAGAACAGGTGCTGAAATACAGAGCAAAAGACTTAGTATCTAGACAAAGAACTTCTTGCAGGGCATTAATACTAAGGGTGCACCAATAGATTTTTTGGGCCGATACCAATACCTGATTCTTAATGAGCCATTCAGTCAATCTGATTGCCAATATGCAGCCGAGCAGCTTGGAGAGCAGCATCCAGCTGGTAAATCTGTTGGGGGGAGGGGAGGGGAGGGGTGGAAGGAGGTGGGGGTGGAAGTGGCATGGGGGGCAGACTGGACTCTTCCCGGTCGGGTTGGGCCAGGCTGTACTCTCGGCGGGCAGTGGCAGCACTGGGAGGGGGACTACGGAAGAGGCTGTAGCTATTCCAAAATTCACCGTAACCCCCCAAATCCCCTCTCAGCACCGCTGCCACCCACCCCGTGCACACCACAGCCTGGCCCAACACCGCCAGGGGAAAGAGCCGGGCACTGCCCTGTCCCCAGCCTGCACTGGGCAGTGCCTGCCCTTGCCTCTGCCGCGTCCCACTCACCACAGGGACCTCAGTCTGCCCCCCAACAACAGACTTACCAGCTGGACCTGGCTGCTCTCCACAATGCCAGGCTGCGCTCCTGGCCACCTGTGTGCTGCGCTGTGGCTGCGCTCATACATGCAGCATTTTTCGGTGGCATTATCAGCCATATCAACCAAAAAAAGCCAACTGCCGATTCCTTATATTGGTGCCAATCCAAAATAGGACTGACATATCAGTGCACCTCTAAATTAATACCAGGGAGTCTTAGTTGTGACAGTGCAACAACTTAAATACCAACATCAGATTTGCCACCAGATCTACAACTGCTGGGCCTAAACAACCATCTTACCATGACATGCCATGGTCTGCAATAATCGATCAGCTACTTCTTGAGGGAGCCTTTCAGACTCTTTCAAGCAGAGTGTCCCATCTCGTCTTTCTGTACAAAACTTCTCCAAGTCAGCAGTCAGAGCACTCAGACAGATGTCAAGTAAAGAGTATGGAGATGCTTCAGCCTGTTATTAGGAAATAAAACATTCATGTATTAGCAAGATATTAGAGAGCTACAGTGAACCAGAACGCAGGATAATTCAATGAGATTAAAACAATTCATCCCAGCCTCACCAATACCTTGACATAGGGGGAAAAACAGCCACCAGACAGCAATATAGATGTTTCTGAGACAGAACCCTACCCAGGCAGGCCTCCGGTTACAGGCAACTAAACCTGCAAGATGTTCATGGCAAGTAAAATCAACAACTATTTTAAGAAACAGATTGAAAATTATTTTGCTGCATGGCCAAAAGCCTCTTCCGAAGACAGCTTATGATTATGGAGGTGCCCATTTGTATTAATACAGGTCAATGATTCTCCTCACTGTGCCCATTTTAAATCTCAGGTGTACAGCACCAAGCTCCAGCTCTAAACACCACAGTTAAAGTTAGTTAGCTCAGTTTAACATCAGCATGCGAAATCGCACAAGAAAGAGAAAGGCGAAAGAAAGAGGCTGACTGAAGGTAGCCACATTCCCAACAAACTTGCCCAACATTTTATGAGAAAAACATCAGGATGCCTGATGAAAAGCAGACGTCACCACATTTTCTCCTGTACATCCCCAAATATACCACATGCCTTGTTTGGGGAAGGCAGACGTGGAGCAATCTCTCTCTTCCAGCTATGCTTGCGTACAGCGTGGAGCGAACCAAACCCTCAGCTGACACACCCGCTGCCCCTTCCTGCTTAACAAAAGCTGAAACCCTAAACGCTGCTGGCAATGGGGCTCCATGGGCAGAGCTAGGATTTAAAAAAATCATTAAAAACTCCTGTGAAATTGGCGGGGAGAGGCCAGGAGCAGCTGGCAGGCAGCCAAATGACTCTAAGGAGCGCTGGGAAGAACATCAAGAGCCTCCAAAAGGAGGGAGGATCCCTCCGGGCGGGACGCGCGTCTATGAGAGATATTACGGTAGGCGGCAGCTGCCCGGCCCGCACCCCGCACACCTGGACGGCGGGACAGTCGCTGCAGATGGGCGGCGGCGCGCGCTGTCGGCTCTGGACGTGCAGGAAGCGAACCATGGCGGGTCCGGCACTGCGCCTCCCTCCCGCCCGCGGCCCCGGCGCAGCGCGCCCACTGCGCAGGCGCCCCCAGGCCACTTCCGGCTGTGCGTGACGTCAGTAGGCCGCAGGGGCGAGACTGAAGCCATGGATGGGCCTCAATTCCACGCACCCCCCCCCCCCCGGGGAAGTGAGTCACTGAGCCCGACGCGCAGGCGCAGGGGCAGCCCCCAACGGCCGTTAGCGGCCGGGACTGGGGGAGGAGCAGGTTCGCCTCTAGAGTCAACCAGCCGCCAGCCACACGAGCCTCATCTCTACCCGCAACCCCTCCGTGTGCACGCCAAGCACTCCCCCCCCGCCGCTCTTCCTTCCCCCTCATGGTGCTAGCTGCCCCCATAGTTACGCGCCTGCCCCCGGGCCAACGGGAGGGGAATGCGTGCGACAGCGTTTCGGGAGACGTTCCCTCCGCCGCAGGCAAGGGGGCGACGCTGGCATGACCCTCAGTCCAGCGGACGGTGCCTGCTCGCCGCGGGGATGCGATGCAAGAACAGAGGAGGGTTTGGCAAGACCTTCGCCTAAGCCTGGGGCTGCCAACGCTCCAGGAATTCGAATATTGGACCAGCCTTTCTGTCTGTCTCTACGTACTGCTTTAGTTGCGTTCCGATTGGCTGGCAAACAGCCAATCAGCGTGCGGAGAAGCATTCAGGCAAGTGGCAGCGTGCTGCCGTGAGGAGGGGGACGCGGGTAGCCTTCCCCTCCCCCCCATCTTCCTCCCTGGTGATGATGGCAGCCACGCGGAGGGGGGAAGCAAGGTCCGGAGTCCAAAACCACTCCTCCTCCCCTTTGTCAGCCCGGAGCCCGCTACTCCCATCCCCCGGCAGCCACCAGGCCGGCCTGGGCCCGATGCTCCCCCCACCCCGCACGCTGGCCCTGCTTCTCCCCATCTTCAGGCTCACTCCTCCCCTCCCCCACTGCAGCAGGGAGGGGGCCTGGACCCCAAGCAGCAGGAGGGAAGTGGGGAATGGGCCTGGACAGGGTGGGAGATGGGGGACGTGGGGCTCCATCCCTGCTCACTCCCCCCCATCATTCTTGACAGGCAATTGGCTAGTTAAATATAAATCTCCAGTAGACGGCCAAGAGTGACCTCAGAGATAATTTAATGAATGCCCTATCATTTAATTATGAAATGTTGAATCCCATTTATACAGTAGTCCAGTAGGGTTTTTTAAAAATGTAATAGGCATGTGCATTTGCCTTCTTGAGGTAAAGTCATTAATGTCATCACATCGTGATGAAACTTCCTGGCATAGATTCAAACAGAGTTGGCAACCCTAGTTAGGCCAACTAGGCAGATGGAAGAGAGATCAGAGACATTTCCAGACACAGGTAGTCCTTCCAAGGGTAGGCAATCTGTGCCCAAAAGCTTGTCTGACCTGTCTCCCATCTACACAGACCAATAAGAACCAAAAAAGTCCTTGCCTCTGAGGAAGTGTGAATGACACCGTTTGATGTCTGTCCGTAATGCTTTAGTTGCACTCCGACTGATCTGGTCTGCATGGGCTAGGGGATAGCATAACTGCAAGGGTGGAAACCAGGGCAGCAGCCCCAGTTACCCACTTTGCGGGTAGAGGGGTAATACTAGACCAGCACTACCCTGCGAATCACAGCTGCCACAGGTGTAGCACTGCCCCAACACACTTCTAGCATTAGGATAAGTTTGCTAAAAGGAAGTGATCAAATTTGCTCTCCCACCAGCAACCAGCAAGGTGCAGGTAGACCATGGACTGTGTGATACCCCAGGAGAGCTGCATGATCCTGATCCCTGGGTGATTTACACTGGTATACAAAACTGATGTAGGTAACACTGGGATGGTGTATCCTACTGGCTCCTCCATCTGTGCCCTGAGACAACAAAAATGTATTTCACTTGGGCCACGAAGCCAGCAGTGAGAGAAAGGGCTACAGCCTAAACCAGCCGCTGTCTCTATTCTGTTCATTAGCTAGTATTTGTAAAGTAAATACTCCTTTAGCTATAATCACTTGCTTCTTGCTTGCCCCAAGCCATTTCACACATCAACACCAACAATTTTCATTTACACAGAATTAATAGCATTCTGGTTTCTCATGAACTTGATGCTGTTGAAGGATAATGACACTTGAATGTCTGGAAGCCATAGGCAGTTTAAATTACACTCAACAGTGCACTCCTGAGCAGTTTTACCCCACTCAAACGCAATGCTTTTGCAGACAGCATATACTATACGGACAGGAGGCAGTATAGTGCAAGATGTCTTTACCAGGACTAAACACGTTTAGGTAAGCTGTTCAAACAGCTTGTTCAAAACAGCTTGGTGCAAACAGCATTGCCCCCAGAAATAACCCCACTCGCACTGAATTTTACAATCTTTTCCCTCTCACCCACAAGTTTCCATCTAATTTTGTATTTTTAGTGAGGGAAACAAATCTTATGTCCCAAAATCTCAACACTTACTAGTGTTGGCTATGTGTGAGGGTAGAGAAGCAGACTGCTAACTCCCTCCTCCCCCATTCCTCATACTCTTAGTCTCCTGTGCCAGTATTCCTGGTTCAACTCTCCCTTCCTAGCCATTAAACCAGGGGTGTCAAAGTTATTCGGCCCCACAAGCTGGATGAGTTGAGTGCAGCTGGTCTGCAGGCCAGATCTGGAGTGAAGAGCTGTAACATCCGCCCTATGGGGTCAGAAACGCGGTAGCAGCAGTGTTAAACGCTGCTCCTCCCACCACCATATTTCTGACCCCGCAGAGAGCCCCAGGGCCCAGATGACACAGTTCTGTATGCTGGATCCGGTCCATAAACTTCATCTTTGACATCCCGGATTTAAATGTTTCTCTCAGGTCCTCTGCCTCACTAGTGTCTAACACGTCCTTGGTTGTCAAACTGTACATTGTGCCTGACCCTCCTGCCTGTTTCCCCAGACAAATCTTTGGGCGTGGCACAAACAGGCCAGCCCTTTCCAATGCATCATCACTTGTTCATTGTTTCCTCCAGGCAGGAGAGGAATATACTTTAAACCTCTGAAACCAGGAAATGCAAGATTCCACATGCTATGCTTTCATGGCCATCCTTCAATCCAGATCTACACAGGGAAGCAGGAAGAAGGGCTGGTGTACCTCCAGGAGGGGCAGCTCCCCACAAACAGGTACAAAGGAGGAAAGAATTCGGAGTAGATATGGCTCTCTCTCTCCCTCTCTGTTATCTCTGGGACTTCCCCTGCCCACCTCCCAGATCCCTCCACCTCCCATAACTGATCCGACAGGTCAATCTTTAAGTTGCATACTTTGTTATTCCTGTGAAAACAAGGAATAAATTAAATACACATACACACATATATATGGGGGAAAGCATTACTTTAGAACCAATTTCCTTGAAGCATCAACTTAGAGGGCAAACCCTCAAGTGCTCTCTACAAACCATAAAAACAGCTAGAGTTTTTTTTGTTTAAATACACTCCATTTTAACCTGCTGCCAAATTTCACTTCTTTTGGGAGCATGAGAACTGCCTACATCCAGATTTGTGGAGAAGAGTGAAGCCATCTAGATCAGGGGTGGGCAAAATGTGACCCAGGGGCCAGATGCGGCCCTCCACGCCATTCTATCTGGCCTGTGGGGCCCCTGAAAAGTGTAGAAAATTAATATTAATCTGCCCTAGACTGCCTGTCATGCAGCCCTCGACGGCTTTCTGAAACTTGGTAAGTGGCCCTCTGCCCAAAATAATTGCCCGCCCCGATCTAGATACTTGGGAGTACAAAACACACATACTATATAATACAATAATACCTTAAAGCAAGAGACATTTCATTTGAGCTACAACTGAACGGTTAGAGAACATAGAGGGTATGTTAGCTTCACAACATTGAAAAATTTAAATGGTGTTGCAAAGCTGCCAATCCCCACCCCCAGCAGGGTAGGCAGCAGAGAGATTCCCTTTATGAACAGTACCAACTAGTGACATGCCTCTTTTTTAGTCACTTAATACACAGATATGGAAACTTCATCACCTGGCTAGGAAAACAGAACTAAGGACCAATTCTCAAAATAAAGGAAATTTGAACTACTGTACAGTTTGCTTCCAACACTTGTATTTTGTCAAGCACCAGTGTGCTGTGCAACCTACTTTATTCAATACAATTTGTAAGTCAGAAGTAACATAAGGGGGAGGGGGGAAGAGAATCTTTTTTTACAATTAAACAGCTTTATGTAAAATTTCACACTCCACACACAATGCAATTGACACAGGGCCTTGCATACAATGTTGGCCAACAGTTTGCACTGTGATGTCTTAGGAATAAGTCATTGCACAATACTAACCAAGTATTTACAGGAAATGGCAAAAACAGCCTGTTATAAATAAGGTGACCAAACACCTGGGGCCTTCTGTTAGGACTTGCAGTCCCAAGTGCTGAAAAGGGCCGTCTTGTTTCAACTTTCTTGCTGAGTGGAACTGGGGAGACCCCTCATTTTCCACACTTCTTTAAAGAACAAAGAAGACTTCCTTGATTTCAAAATGCAAACACTCAGCATATCTGCTTCACATTTCCCATCTCTTCCCTTTCCTGCTTACTTCTGTTGCTCCGCTTCAGCAGTTAGTTCCACTTCTCCTCTTCCCCCCCACCCCACCCCCAAAGAGGGGGATAGTGTTGATCCTAAATTTGTTGATGCAGCCTGGAGAAGTCAGGGGAGGCCAACAGCTGCAAGAAACAACAGTCTGCTTCTAGAGACACAAAGAGCACAGCTTGTTGGCAACAGGAAAAGAAGTTTTGAAGACTGTTAGGTCTGAATAGAGCTTAGCAGGACATTCTGGTCACCTTAGTTACAAGCATCATTTTAATGTGTGCATGCATGAATTTTTGTATTAAGCTGCAAGAGTGCTGAATGCCACAATCACAAACAGTTCTATTCAAACACCATGTTGGTAAACGGTTCTATAAAACAGCAGTCGCAGAGATGAAGTGACCATCTGTCCCAGAAGTCAAGTCACACGACAAGATATTCCTCGATGTCTGGTGCTGATGTACATTCCAACCTGTACATGTTCCACCTCTTTGTATCCTGCAGAAATCCTATAGGTATGACCAGCTCAAGCAGTGATCCTAGATCCTCTTACATGTTGCATACTGCAGTTGCCATTAAAGTTGACATTCACCAATGGTTACCACACGTGGTATTGAGTACCACAACTGCTGGCAAACAACTTTAATGGTGACCACTATAGTACAAGTTACTCCAACTACACACACGTCAAAGGATTATTACAGAGAGGATAGTTGACACACCAACACCAGCAGCCTTCAGTTTGGTTTGGCTTGCTGCTGCTTTCTACATGGGGGTGGTCTTCCATGACGCATAATATGTTTTTCTAAACTATCTAAAATGGCAATGGCAATTCGCTGGACATCTGGATCAGTCTGAATGTTTTCCTTGATGTTGTACAAGTGCTGCAATCCTCCTTCTTCAATTAACATGCTGCAGTACCTGGCAGCTGAAATGAGAAGTGGGGGTGGAAAAAGAGTTACTTCTGGCTCTTTTTAGACACTAGTTACATGCAGGCTCTAATTCAATTCTACTTCTACCTATTTCAGCCCTTCAGGACATTTGCAAGGGCACATACCAAGAAAAAAGCCATATCAGAATTTTACTGTACTCCAATAGAGTGAGGGAGAGACTTTTCTGGTTACAATACCTGACAGGGGCTCACATCTTCATGGTCCCTTCCTAACTTCATCAGTGTCTTTTTGAGCCACCTGCAAAATGTGGGGACTGACCCTATCCCACAGGTGTTGCATTTGTTAATGTTTCCATGCTCAGGGGCTTAGGTGATTGAAAACTGCCAAGTATGTAGAAAGCAGTTGCTGTTGTTAGCACCTGTCATAAGCAACAGATACCAAAAGTGGAATCTGAGGCACCACAGCACTTATACTGCCTCATACCACAAACAGGAAATAAAAATCTTCAAAATCATTGTATTAGCCACTGATGCCTGCAGTTAAAATGACATGAGATGCTACAAATGCACTCGCAAGTATTCAGTTCTACATATCTGTACTACTGATCTAGCCCATGGGCTGTATTTTTCCCCCACTCCTGACATAAGCATACTGGATAAGTACATAGTTCACCTAATTGCATAACAAAACACTGGTCCCAATGGTTTTTTTTTTTTATTGCTTAAATATCAACAAGCTCCAGGTATCTACATATCAGTTATCCACACAGCTCTTGGCCCACTGTCTTCACTGTAACATAATTTGACTATGTTTAACTAGATATTTGGTAACAGCAATGAGGCGCTGGCAAATTCAAGGCTGCTATCAGAGGCATGAGGTGCTCTAAGAAACGAGCCTTAATGAGTTGGAAAAAAACTTAGTGCAGGCTGTTCCTACAATTAATTAGCATTGTTCATATTGACTTAGAGTAGGTGTACAGATTCTCTCAGTCCCAAGAACAGGCATTTGCAGAGAGTGCACTGTATATATTATACCTTATGCTCAATTACACTGAGATGTAGTTTGGCTGGGAATCAGCACCATTTAGAGAACAAGGCTCTATAGCATCCAAATTTTTAAATAAAGTTTTCAAAACAGGTGTCTAATGTAATTTGGGGAACAACATCTGCCTACAAGTGACAGTCCTGGTGCAAGTTGTTCCCTTCCATCTCAGTGGAGCCATACTGAGGTTGACAATTTAAGTACTGACTTCAGATTTTTCCCAAGTGATGACATTTAGCACAATGAAACTAATACTAACACACTCCATTGTCAAAATAGGATGTTGTTGTGGATAATGGAGCAGACTGGTGAGAGACCACTAGCTGTTGTAAAGAATTGCCTGCCTGGGAAATAAAGAATGTAGATAGACTCATCTTAAAATTCTCTCTCTCTATCCAAAGAGAGTTAAGGAGGAGCTATGTCCTCCTTCACTGCACAACAAAAGCTTCCTGGATATTTGTCAAATAACTCCCAACCCACCTTCATACCTTTTCCTTTAAAACAATCTCCAAAAAACCAAGGGCTTGGAAGATTTCCCCAACAACATGCTATTATTCCATACCTGCCTACTGCTAGTTTTCCCAACAGCTTCTTTTAGGAGTGCTTGCCACAGGTCATTGTCAGAGATTAATATTTGAGTTCTCAAAGTCAGAGTAACAGGATACAACTGGTCTCAACCTGAACAGCAATTTCCCTGTAACCCAGCAGCAAAATCTCTTTCCCTAGCTTCACAGTTCTACAATACTCAGTCTGAACCCCATCTGTGGCGTGCCAACAGCTGAACAGCAAAACAAATACTTTAAATTAACAGGAAACTAGCACTATTCTTATCTGAAAGGAATAAAGGGCAGAGGGATTACTACATGCAGGTACAAAGCACTGCCTATCAGTAGGATTGTGTCACCACTTAAACTACCTTCGACCATAGGAAATAAGGGATAACAGATCTTACAAGATCATCTAGTCCAACCCCCTGCTAAAGTCCCCAACTAAACTAATCCCAGCCTGCCTGTCTAACCCGTGCTTGAAAATTTCCATGAATGAAGACTGCACAGATTCTCTAGGTAGCCTGTTCCAATTCTTGAATACCCTCAGAGTTAGTCATAGAGAAGTAGGGCTGGAAAGGACCTCTAGAGGTCATCTAGTCCAACCCCCTACCTACGGTAGGATCAATCCTAACTATCCCATACAAATGATCATCTAAACTCTACATATGATTACCATGAATTCTGACACAACACAGACCTAAAACCCTAACCTACCCGACCTACCCGAAGTAAGGCAGAGAACCTATGGCAGCCAATGTCCTGTTTCTATAAAACGTGGTCAACATATGCTCAAGAGGTCCCAGGTAGAGGGCAACACCCCCTGCTACAGAGGGCAAAACCCCCCACAGTCCACACCAATCTGACCATAGGGTAAAATTCCTTCCTTACCCCAAATATGGCAATCAGACTGACCCTGAGCAGAGGGGCAAGGTCCTCTAACCAGGAACCTCCAGTTTTACTCCCAGCAGGATTAAAAAAGTTCCTCCTAATCTCCAACCTAAATTTCCTCTGCTGCAGTTTGACGCCATTGCTCCTAGTCCTATCCCCTACAGCTATAGAGAACAGTCCATCTCCATCCTCTCTATAACAGCCCTACAAGTATTTGAAGATTATGAAAACCCCATCCCAAAGTCTTCTCTTCTCCAAACTAAATAACCCTAGTTCTTTCAGCCTTTCCTCACAGGTCTTGTTTCCAAGGCCCCTAATCATATTTGTCACACTCTGCTGGACTCTCTTCAACTCTGTCCACAACTTTCTTGAAGTACAGGCCCCAAAACTGGACACAATACTCCAGGTGAGGCTTCACCAGTGCCGAAGAGTGGAAGAGTCACTTCCCTTGATTTGCAGGTGACACTCCTCTTAATACAACCTAGTATGCTGTTGGCCTTTTTTTTCTTTTGCGCAACAAGAGCACGCTGTTGGCTCATATTCAGCTTAGGGTCTACAGTAACCCCCAGGTAGCCCCCAGGTCCTTCTCTGCAATGCAGGAGCCTAGCCAGTCATTCCCTGTATGCACATGTGCAAATATTCTGTCCCAGGTGCAGGCCTTTGCACTTGTCCTTGCCTAATCTTATCTGGTTGATTATTGTCTATTTCTCCAGTCTATCCAGGTCATTCTGGATCTTAGCCCTGCCCTCCAGAGTGCAACTCCACCCAACTTAGTGTCTTCCCCAGATTTGTTGAGTGTGCACTCAATTCCATCATCCAAATCCATTAATGAACATGTTAAACAATAATAACCCCAGGACAGACCCATGGGGAACCCTCCTTGATACCTTCTCCCAGCTAGGCATTGGACCATTGACAACCCAATCAGTTATGTATCCACCTGCCAGTACTTTTGTCCAGTCTCTATTTCCTTAGCTTGTTAATCAGAATACCATAAAGGACTGTGTCAAAAACCTTGCTAAAAGTCAAGGTATATCATATCCACTACTCACCCCCATCCACAGAACTTGTCACTATCATAGAAGGACATCGACTTGGTCAGGCATAACTTGCTCTCAGTTACTCCATGCTGGCTGTTCCTTATCATTTCCTTCAAGGTGCTACACAGATTTCTTGAGGATCTTTTCCATAATTTTTCCAGTTATCAAAGGTCAGACTGACTGATCTGCGGTTCCTCCTTCTTCCCTTCCTTAAAGATGGTGACTATATTTGCCCTTTTCCAATCAGTCAGGACCTCAACTGACCTACATAAGTTCTCAAAGAATAGCCAATGGCTCTGAAATTACTTCAGCCAATTCCTCCTCTTCCTTAGGGTATATCCCACCTGAATCTGCCAACTTTAAAGCATCTAACTTCTTTAAGTAATCCCTAACCTTTAAAGGACAGCTGCTGCATGTACTGCAGCGGAGTTTACCTAAATTACACTGTACTAAAAAAATTAAGCCATAATGAGCATTAAAAAGCATGGAGGGTTTGGTTCAGTCATGTTACCTTCATGTGTTCTAAAGGGGACTGATCCTTTTCATATATAGCCCCTTTCTGCAGATCACAAAGCATCTTACAAACACAGATGGTAGTGTCCTATTATAGATGGAGAAAACAGATGAAGAAACTCACCTTGCGTCACAGTGATTAATTGTAAAGGGGCTAAAATCAGGACTACCCCAAAACTCCTGTTCTGACCATAAGATTGCTTCTCTCCTCCCTTAATTGTAACACTTTAAAAACTGGCATGATCTCTGCACTGGAGTTAAGGATGAATACCGTCAGCACTGTCTGCTTTTTAGTCATCCTGGCAGACTGGATATTGAAATAGGAGCTCAAAGCATTGTTTTATCTTGGTACGTACGGTTCTTGCTGCATACGTGCTGCATGGCCCATACTGCCCATAACTGAACCCCGGGTGTCATGAAACAACCAAGCAGAGGGAAAAAAGGATTGAAGGACCTACAGGAAAAGAAACAAGCCAAAAGAGATACTCAGCAGGTCATTTCAATGCTGAATACTGGTACTTCAAAGATCATACTCTATTTTCACTAAGGGTTTAGGCAAGAGAGCTGGGATATGTTGCAAATTAGATGGAGGAGTTGGCTTTGGTTCCTACTGCTAACAATAACTTACTCACAAGTAGTATGTGGACTGTGATAGTTTTCGGGTGTCCCTTATTACTTATAAGCAAAAGTAAAATGGATGTAGTTGTATGACCTATTACAAATAAGTCAGAATAGATGACCTAATATTTCCCCCTTCCTCTCCTTTGGCTTGGAAGTCTCTAAATCAGAGACATACAATCCTAGCCAAAATTAACGTAGCTAAAAACCTACCTGCCCAGTTAGCTTCTTCACATGGGCCTTTGAACATTCATCTGAAAGCCCTGCTAGGAATCAAAGGCTTAACCACATAGCTGAGTTACAAGAGCAGCTGCCATACACAGGGGCAGCAGTGACTTCTGGGTGCTGCCGCCAGCACAATCATGCAGCTGGAATTGCAGCTGCTTTCCCCCACCACACACACACACACACACACACGGCAGCCAGGGTGGCTGCCTCAGTCCTGCCATTTTTAAGAAAGGGGGAGAAGGAAAATATAATACTGAGCTACAAAAGGAGACCTAGGCTGGCTCTAACTTCCCCCTTCAATCTTAAAAGGCAAGGGAACAATATTCATGGCTTTAAAATCAAGAAGTATGTTTTTACCCACAGGAAAAATGTTAGCCAAGTCTGCACTGTTCCAGACACCAAGTGAATTTTTTCAACTAATTGTCACACACTGGTTTCCCTCACTTTATGCGGGTTACATATGTGTGAATTTGCTCTTATGCAATGACCCTTTTAATACCAAGAACTCATTATATGCGAGGTAAATTCATTCTTATGCAATTGGTGTGGTGGAAACCCGTAGTCAGTTGCTTTGTGCGGTGCATTGTGGGGGTGATGGACACCAAAATACAGTCTCCTGTGTGGATCTGTGCTCCTTGCTTGGTGTCTGCTACACATGTTTCTGTAGTTGCCATCGCCATTATGGTAGCATTTACCACCACTCTATGCTTGTGTGTACTCTGTTGTTGGCAAGTACCAAAATTGTCTCGTAACAGTGGTAGAAATGGGTCTGGGGGTCAGTACAGTCACGGTCTTTGAACTGATCCCTATTTGTTACATTGTAAAGCGGGTTCCCTTTATGCAAGTTTGAGTTACGCACTGTTTTCCAGGAACGCATGTACAGCATAAAGCAAGAGAAACTTGTACTTCAAACTTGAAATCAAGGCAATAGTTACCTGTATGCCACCATCTCACATTCTGGGGTTGGCCAGTTCAAAATAGCTGAATGCTGCAAGACACAGAACCAAGAGCTGAAACACTCAATACTAAATATAGATAAGCTTACAATGCTGCAGGGCAAACGAAGAGACAGTTTTTAGTCATTTCTATACCAGCTGCTCAAGAAGAGATGTCCTTTGGCTGCGACTCAATGTCCAAGCCTGCTCTCCTCTAGATATCAAGTGAGCAATAATCCCAGCTGCAAAATAACTGACTTCCACCTCCACACTGTGCAACAGTTTGCTGATGTGATCTATAAAGTCCTTCCACATTAGTTCAGAATGGAGCTCCTTCACTTCTGCTATGTTGTTCTGCAAGAAAAGAAAGTTCAAAAGTAAGTGACAAGACTCTAGTTCCTGAATCAGATGGATGTCTAGACTGAACTGAATCACACATGGACATTTTGGGATATTTTCAACTGCAATAAAAGCTACGAAATGAACTACACTTTTGCCTTTATTGTAGGCATTTGCCTAAGAGGCAGAGGATCTCAAAACATTTCCTTCCATGACCATTCTAATACAATATTCTAATATAATAAGAGCCTTAGTTTGTCTGGCTGTCTGACCATAACGCTTAAGTTGCACTCTGATTGGTTGTTTCAGCAGCCAAGCACAATGCTGACAAACAACCAGAGTGCTCTGCACAGACAGACACACAATGCTGGCCTTGCCTGCCCTCCCCCCTGGTCCTGCTCCTTGGGTAGAGGGGAACAGCGGGGACGCAGGGGATGGAGCAGGGGCAAGGTCAGTATAACTGGCCTCCCTCCCACTCCCCCGGCTCCTTGGAGGTGGTGGCACGGGGTGCTGGTGCCACAGCCTTGCCCTCCTGCTCTGGTGCATGGGGCCATCCCCACCTGCCTGCTCCTGTCATTCTTGACAGGCAACTGGCTAGTTAAGACATATTACACAGCTGTTTTTTGAAGTTTCCAAGTTTAAGTGCTTTGAAAAGTTTATCCAGACTGATGGTAGGAGTACAAGCGCACTGACTTTTGACCTTCTTTTGGCACTTGTATTCATCTGTAGATTTGTGCGCTACCTTTTTCAAAGTAATCTAGTCAATGGACAGTCCTAAATGAACTGGTGCTTTTGGAAAAATGGCAATATAAATCTAAAACAACATAAAATACCTGGCCCATACGAAAATGGAATAAAAAATTAAAGTTTAGGTGAGGTATAATGAACAGTGTGGCATCTAAAGAAATTCCTAAATAAAAACTGAATGTGGAATGTCAGTAAATAACAGGAACTAGTATTTGTGAAATTTAGAGTTCATGTTCATCTTACCAGAAGGCCAAGAACTTTCTGCTGGATAGAGGACTCTGATGGAAAAGACTGTAAAAAGAAACACAACACAGAGGCTTTAAATAAGATCAATACTGAAACTGCATTTGATGCATTTGTTGGTCATAAACCTATGCGGCAAATCTGCCACAAAAAACATGGTCCTCACCTCCAGGACTCTCATGAAGAGTTCTAGCCCTTGATTTTCAATAAAGTGTCGACATGTGGTTGGAGATTCATCAGTGAGATTCCAAAGTGCGCTCAGTGTAAATTTGAGTGTGGTATCCACAAGGTTCTGATTTGTTTTCTGCTTTACTATTTGTAAAAGTTGCTGAAAAGAGGAAAAGCAAATGGCAGTTAACTTTGCAAACTGTAAAGCTCTACACCTTTATCAGCTTGTTTGCTTATGCACAGACCTGGGCAATGAACAAGGACATCTCCGATTAAAATAGCAATGTATATATTAAGACTAACCGTATCAGCTTTTCCATACATTTTAATTATAATTATCTTCCTAAACACTGACACTTCCCTACTAGGTGGATTCCTCTGTATAACTGGGCATATTTCAGGTCTCAAAGTTACTACGAGCCACCTCAAAATTCATAGACGTTAGATATTAGGGTTGGAAGGGACCTTGGAAGATCGAGTCCAGCCCCCTAATACCTCATGAGTACCGGACGAACTCGTCCACCTACTGCATTATTTCCATCTTATTGTTGCCAAGGGTGGCAATTTATTCTAAATTTTCTACCCCAGATCTCAAGGTAAGTATTATATTAAGGTCAGAGGAAGGAACATCAGAAACATAAATTTAAGGTTCTAGGGGCACATCTACACAAGATGCCATGTCACCACAGCAATGTGCTATGGTGAAGTAGCACTGGCATACAAACTGTGATGCCGCAGCTACAGTGCTGTAGCAACAAGCTCCCCTGTATAGCGCTTTGCCACAGCAATGTAGTGGCTAAAAATAACTGTGCGCTGCCAGCACAGTGCAGTAATGGCTGTTACTGTGCTGTTATTTAGTACTCCCTGGAAGTACTGTATGACGGTGCAATAACAACGGCACCATAGGAGCATGTGTAGAGGCACCTTAGGTGTGCAATGACCTACTGCCGCTAGTTTAAGTGCCATGCCTGAAATAAGCTGGAATGAGCGTGCTGAGTATTGAGTTCTGCAATGAACTCTACTAAGACACCTCATTTATTCTGTAGAAAAATAAAGGCTTATAACAGCTTTCACCCGAACATGATAAAGTCCTGAATGGACATTAAGGAGATGTCTGTTTGGTGTACTGGCTGGTCTTGAGATGTATTTAGCAGCATATTCTCTCTCCAGAAATTGAGTGAGCCATTTCTGAAATACGTATTTCCCTTGTCCTGAAGTTCAAGCCATCAGACTGGTCCTGAAATCAGGTCCCATGGATGATGACTTCTGATACTCTTATAATTTAGAGAAATGTATTACAATTTTACATGCTTAGTGTAACATGCACTGCTGCAGCTGGTTGACACCACAGTGGCATTCTGCACCACAGGTGAGCTGCATTTAAGCTATTAGAAACCAAAAGATCTTGACTCTTTGATTAGCGGTATCATTATGAGAAGAGGTTAAGCTCCAAATACAGCAGAAAGAAAATTTCAAGATAAAATATGATCTTGGAAGCTTCTTTTCAAAAGATACAGTTTAGAGTAGAAAACTAAGAGTCAAGAGGTTTCCTTCTATCCTGCAGTCAGCAAAGCCCTAACACCATCACGTCATTCCTTTTAGCTCCTATTTTATCTGGGCCTATATTTTACATTCATTACCACAGTATTTGAGCAGCTTCCTGAGCATGGAATACCAATCTTTCCAGTTTTTTCTAGAAACAGTATTGCTGGGGAATTAAGACTTAAGATATTAATTTTTCTTTTATTAGAATACAGTCAATAGTAGCAAATTTAAAACAGCGAAACAAGGAGATCCGAAGAAGTATGCAAGAGATTATTTGACTTACCCTAACAATAAAAAGTTCTGCACCAAGTTGAGCTGTTTGCTCAGTTGAAAGCTGCGATCAAACAAAACAAAGTGAAAATTCAGAACAAAAATCAGGGCCTGGGAAATTATAATTTCAACAATTTCCAGATTCAAGTCTTGTACCTTTGCAGCTAGAATGGAGATTATAGCCACGGCCATCCTCTGCATATTCTGATCTTCATGGTTACACAGCCACTGCATGACAAGCTTTGCTGCTTCAAACCTGAAAATAAACAGCATTTATTTTCAGAATGAAAACTATACAAGCCTTTAAAAAGGAGCTTTGTGTAACATGAGAGCAAAAAGCCCCCACGCAATGGAAACTGGAAGCAGCGTGCTTTGCCTCAAGCAGGTTGACTACAACAGTAACATAAAAAGAAAGCAAAGCTCATCTCAGACCCATGCAGTAAGTGAAATTTTGCAGAGAGACTATTGGGAAAAGGCTGCTATCATTGCAAGTTAAAGAAGATCAAGGAAAGGTACCCAGAGGTCTGCCTACTGAAAGCAAGAACAAAAGCTCACGATCCAGCAGTCTGCTACAGGAATTAAGATCTTCAATGAGGCTCAGCATAATACTCAGGCTTCAGTATCTGCTCCCCTAGCATCTCTCACTGCTGGTTTAACACAAAGCACAAGACACTCTTTTGTAAAGCGCCAAAGAATCTGCCCACAGACACCTGCATTTTCCCAGCCCTCCTGTGTTGGCATGTAGGATGCAGCGTCCTCCAAAGTCTTCCAGCAAGATTTCTAAATAAAGAAATTGCTGCAAATGGGCATTGGCCCCTCTCCTCCTCCAACTCATATGGGTTAAAGTCTGATTTCTGTTTAAAGATGAAGTAATTTAACTGATCTCAACAGCCCTTTCTACAAAGTCTTTAGATCTACAATTAATAATTGTGAATTATTAGCCTTCAAATCCTTGTGAACAGGCAGATCAGGGGAATTAGCTCAGGTTTATAGCACTGTACCAGAAATCAGACTTTAACCCCATAAATCAAATTCTAGACTCCTGAATGGCAATATAGAACTTGGACCCCAAGACCAGAACAGCATATTGCATATTTCAAAACTAAACAATAAAATGTGAATAAGAGATCTTGAGTGCTACAACCGATTAACAGAATAAAACTTACCTGTTAAATGGAACATCTTGAAGGATCCTGTCACTGCACAGTGAAAGAAGGCAATTTTTTTGCAACTGCATGAGACAAAATAAGTTAAATTGAGACACAGACTTCTAAGAGTGCTTCCTTAGCCTGACGAAGGGTTTTTGAACCCAAAAGCTTGCTTAAAAATTGTTCTCCAACTATTTAAGTTGGTCTAATAAAAGATATCAGATTCACCCAAAGAACCTTGTCTTAAGGGGGAACTGTAACAAGTTTGGTAAATCATTAAATATTTTTCCTATTAGGATCATGTACTCTACTAGTTACACTTCTAAACAAGAAAAATGTGAAACTGAGAAAACTTAATCCTTTTCGAGAAATGTAAGCCTTCACAGTGAGGATTAAATTTTCTCTTTACTATAGAATGCAATATGCACCAATTAGGTTGTGCTTGACTTCTTTACCAAATACGAAAGGAATCAGAACTCATGGTAGAGGTGATATCTTTTATTACACCAACTAGATTTTTGCAAATTTCTGCAGAAAATGAACTGTTCCAAACAGGAGATTTTACGACACCTTCAACTCTCCTATGAAATATGAACTTTCATTTCTGCCCAGGAGAACTTTTACAATCTTTTCTCCTATGCCTGAAGAAGGGTGCTTGTGCCCGAAAGCTCGCAAATAAGGAATATTTTTTTGCAAAAATCCAGTTGGTCTAATAAAATATATCACCTCTACCATGAGCTCCGATTCCTTTTGCCTCTAGAGCAACATACAGCTACAACCTGGTTACCAAATACAACGGTTTTCTATTGAAGGTATCAAGTGATACGACTGTTCATAATCACGCTTCAAATAAATATAATAAAAGACTAGATGTGGCTAAAGGAAGAGAGAGTTGATGATATTATAACCATACGTCTAAACATTTCTTCCTCTTAAATTTTTTAATTGGTGCTCATCTGAAATAGGAGCAGCAGTTTTCAAAGAAAACATGGATAGTTTTAAACTAGATCCCAAACAGAAAAATCCAAGCTAGATAACCTAAACACAATTAACAAAATCATTACTTGTGATCTCTTAAATCCAAAGTATAGACACAACTAACTCAGTGCTAGTACTCCAGTGTAAAAAGCTTTGAAAGACCTTAGAAATCAATTTTGATAAAGAAATACCCAAAATAATTGGCAGAATAGGTTTGAACAACACAGAGGTAGTGGAGAAGGGGCAAAGCCCAAGCTCATGTTTTCAGATTATCTACAATGCTTGTTCTTAGATGCCTAATGATTTTTACAGGACAAAGTTTCCTATTTCACTAGCTTGCATACAGTATTGCACAATATTCAAGTATTCTCAAAGCAGAGACATATTACAGTGCCCAGGTGGCATTTCTAGTATTAGGCCCTCCCACCAGATACGATGAGAAACCCAATGAAGAAAAGAAACCAAGTATTTTACCTGCTGGTGGTTGGGAAAATGCTCCATGGCCTTGAGGAGTAAATGAGTGACGTCAGCCAGTAATCGGACAGGCATGCCCGCTGCTAAATCTTGCTTGGTTAAGTTAAACACACATGCGCTTGCTGCTAACTGTACTGGCAAGTTCAGAGGGTGATTTCTCATTCCAATGACTACAAGCTGAAATACGAAGAAAAAAAAGAAGATATATTTGTATCATATACTCCACATGCAAGAGCGAGCCTGGGCCCAGTGGGAAAAAGTAAAGATATGACTAACTTCTCCCTGCCTCTTGCTCAGCTCAGCAACCTTCTCAGTCTCCAGAGAGCACCCCTCTCCTTCAGCTGTCATCTTACATTTTTCCTGAGTCTTTCTGCACTGGCTCCAGCAGTCTCTCAGACAGGATGCTGTGTGCACTGCACGATATTCTAGGCAGATCCAAAACCCTAGCCTGCTGCATATGCCCAAATAGAAACAGTCCCCCTTCAAGAGCAGAAGAGGATAGAAAGTCCAGAGTGGAAAAGAAACCTAGGATTGGCTTGCTGCTAGGCAGCTGAGGCTACCATTAATCTACTGGCACCCTAGCCTGCCAGTTTACAAGTGAATTGTTTTACCTTTAAAATTTCAGGCTTTGTTTTTTCCATCACATGCGTCAGACTGAATAGATGGAAGAGCGCTTCCCTCACAAAGAACGCCCGCTCGCTGTACCGCTTCAGCGCTTCTGAAATCTGAGTTTCGTTTGCTTCCCCAGACACCTAAAAACAAAAGTTTTAAAGTCATCACCGCTTCATTTCAGAGTTCACATTTTTTTTAAGTTGTATAAAATGATTTTTTCAGAGTTGGTAGCCTTAAAAACTTTTCTTTTCTTTTTTTTTTTGGCTGCTAATCCCCAAGATTTTACCATTTCATCTACATGATACATGATCTGCCTATATCAAACAAGAACTACACACATTGGAAACATCCCCCAAAGGAGAAAAAAGAGACAACAGCATTCACAGGGCATATACCAAACCGGTCTGTCCAGACTCAATCCAGCCTTCAAGCCAGAATTCCCCAGTATACAAAGCAGGGGGGTCACTTCAAAGCCAACAGAAGTCGATTATGTCATTTTGTCATCTGATAAGCAAAAAATGATTGGTTGCATTATTCCTCAGAAATATCCAGCATGCTGACTTCAGCAGTGTCTACCTTTTTTTTTTTTTTGTGTAGTGTAGTTGGCATTTTATTCCAATCTCACCTGAGAAACAGCCTCTTTTCTTCATTTACTGCAGGTAAATCCACTCACTCAGGTGTGACAGGCTGCCAATATTCTGCCACCGAGGGGCAACTTAGCTCTTACTCACTCATTTTCATTTACGAGCACACCTTCTTAAAAGTATAAGCCTTGAATTCATTTTCACACTACACATGCATGGCTACTTTGTATGAAAATAACAGCTGCCTTATTTTCACTCGAATTTTCCTTAAGTTATTTAAGCTGAATTAGTTAAGAACATACCTTTTTCTAAAATGGAGACAAGACCTAAATTCTTTTGGAGGGGAGCCCTAATTACATTTTCACCCATGGTATTTTTGCCCCATTTCACTCCCTTTAGTATCCACACATAAGACATGAATAGGCCACATACACATATACACATTCGTCAGCATATAAATGATTTAAAGCTACTACTGCTACTAGCATTGGTTTTAAATTGTCTTTATTAGGATGGAGATATGCTGGGCTAATTCTACTTTAACTGCCTCTATGAAAATCAACCTTCATTAACTACATTTGGTGCAGTGTCACACTGATGGGTTTTTCTAGTCCAAACAGGTGGAAGCAAATTAGGAAGTTCGCTCACAGTACATACAACCAACTTCTTGCCAAGACATTTATAGACTTTGACACAGTCATATAAAAATAACTTATAACAAGTAAGTCCACGATCTACCAAGCATTCTGCATCCTATATTCCTAGGCCAAACAAATCTCTCAGGTTTTACTAAGAGAGCAGGAAATCATCTTTCCAACTAGCGTGTTTAAAACTAACACTGTCATACTTTGCTGTTGGTAAAGTACAGTGTTGATAAATATTAAGCAACAAACTTGCAAGTAAACAGCTACCTTACATTACCGGACACAAGGCAGCTAAGCAGCTACTGCTAATTCTAACTTACAAGCCATAACACCTAGGGTGGGCGGCCAGTCTGTGGCAGACATGCCACACGTGGCACAGCAGATCAGGGAGACGACAAGCAATATGGTGTCAGCTTGGAAAGGGAGCATGAAGAGCAGACGCAGGTGGGGCAGGGGAAGTGATCAAAGTGACACTCGTGGAGGGTGCAGGGCTAATTTGTGGTATGCTTGCCAAAAAGGCTGGCCTCCACTGATCCAGGATATTCAATTTATCCTCCCAAGGTTTTCCTACAGGGAACTTTTTCTGGATTATAACAGAAAAGTTCTTATCTCTCTACATTTACAAGTGTGATACCATTAAAGAATAAAAGTGCATCTGGACAAGAGCCAGCTGCTCACACCAATGAACAGACCATTAAAACACACAAATAATTTCACAAAAGAAAATAATTCCAGCCTTCCGTCTCTCCTGAACTAATTTAGCCTTTCAAGTGATAGCTAAATGCCTTTTGCTGTGCACTATATAACACTGATGCTCAGATAAGAGCAACTCTTGTAGGATGCGAACCTTTGTAACCCTTTAAAGAGACATTAGGGCTTGGATATGCCAAACAGCAAAAACAATACTACATTATTTCTTAACCACGGTTAAGGATTTGCTTCCTGATGCTACACACCAAGCAGGTCCAGGGAATTGGCTTTCTGTAAGTTGTCATATCAGTGTTCGCATGCACACGTCCAACTGATACATCCGGTTATTCAGGAGTTGGGTTATTGAGAGCACTGCCTGTGTCAAATGGCAATCAGAAAATTATCTGGTTCGTGGCCAGTGATGTGCAGCCACAACAAAAGACACAGCAAATGATGTTAGTTGCTTTTCATTAACAAAAAGCTAGATTTTGTGCCTCACTTAACTTGAGATTTAATAAAACAATTTCAGATTAACACAGGGAAAATCCCTACCTTCTCCATCACCTCTACCAGCCTCTACACACAGGCTGGTAGGTTTAAGTACAGCAGTCTTTTGGTTGCTTCAGTGAATGTTTGCAATTTAAGTGATGGGGAACAAAACAATCTTTGTGTGTTACCGAAGAATTCACCTGTTTTGAAAGGATAAATGAATGCACCTAGACAAAAGCAGCCCTCATCACATTATAAGATGTTGTTTCCTCCCCAGTCTGCTTTTCTCGGCTCTGTACGCTCTTTGTTTCACTTAGTGCATAAAACTTACTCACTCAAGAAGCCTATTTACAAACCACTTAGCTCTTCACACTAGATGAAACCCCAATTTCTGGCACAGAAGGAGCTGAATTAAGGCTCTCATACATAACTATTAGCAAATGCCACTTACAAATGAAAAATACTACTGTTGGAAGCAAATCCATAAATTCATACTGACATACACACACACACACTTGTTACAAACTGTTATTAATCAGTTCTAATCCAGTTATTTAGCAATATGTAGAATTAAAATATATATCAAACCTTTAAGTGTCCTTCTCCTGTAAGAAATTCAGAGTAGCCAGCATCAGTGGCTAGCAATCCCACAAACTGCATTGTTGGCCGCTGTTGAATAAATGCTTCTACGGCTTTATCCGTAACATGCTTTCTTCCAGAAATGTCCAAAGACACAAGGTTAGGCAAGATATCTTTTTGTTCTAGTAAACGGAGTGCTATATCTGATGTGAACTGTTTATCATCTGAAATATCAAGGTGATTCAGATGCTTCAGTTCTCTTATGACATCCAAAATTTGCGTAGTAGTCATTTTCAAGCATTTCAGATGGTGCATGGTCAAAGATTTCAGTCGATCTTTGCAGGTGAGGAGTGCAGTTATGTCCGTGACAGAGGTATTGGATATATCTAGACTTTCTAACCTTGGAAGTGAAGCAACATCTGCTAAGTCTTCATTGTAGAAGAGAACATTGGTAATGCTCAAAGCACGAAGCCCAGACAACTGACTGAAGCACCTTTCATATGGGTCTTCCAAGGAGAGAGTTAATGAGTTCAAGACAAGGCACTGAAGGTTTTGCTGGATCCATTTATTGCTGCCAAGTCCTCTGATGATATCTGTAATTGTAATGTCTGCATTTACCCCCGTGGCATCAAGTTCTACTAACTTGTGATGGCAGAACGCTTTCCGGAAAGCCACTGCTGAGATTTTTGCTTTGCGGATACAAGCTCGTTTCAAGCGCATCTGGTTGCCTCGAAAAATCCCAACAGTCCCATCGTTTAGCAGCCCTGTTGAAAGACAGCAACAAATTCATGGTCAAACAGAGATTTTATTTGAGGGGAGGGGGAGGGCTACAAACCCATGTTTAATTAATCAGTTCAGACAAGGTATACCTACACATTCATTAGTGTGCAGCAGTTACTGCACATTTAGTTTAGTACTCACTTAATGAAGTACTAACAAAATGCACAGTAACTACAGTTACTGTACAGTAGTGACAGTACATGGGGTTTTTGTGACGCTTTCTGCGCAGTAGCAGGCCGGGCAAAAACCATGCTAATATGTTACTGCGCAGTGTTACTAGGCTACTGCATATTAAGCATCTCATGCAGACACACCCACAATGGAGTTATAATACAATGCATACAGAACCACTTAGACACAGTGCAAGTCCAGAAAGTTCAACTTGAAAGTCTGGACTTGAAATAAGATTCGACTAAACTCTGCACTTCACAGAACCTAACACTAATTGTGCTCATTTATGACTGGACCCAACTGAAAATTTGACAAAAATTAAAGTTGGCAAAATACCTTCATTTTTTTTTGTTTAAACACTTTTTGCTGACTTTCCTGTGTTTTGGATAATTCTGTTTGCTAAAACACAAGTCTGGAGTTAGATATCAGAGATTCAGAACTACTTTACACCTTGCATTAACTAGTTTTAAGAATCAATCAGAATTCTAACGTGAACATTACATTGGATTAATACACTAAACAAAACTAATGAAGCCATTTTCTACACGCAGGGAGAGATCAAATATGAGAAATAAACCTAGAAAGCATTAGAGGCCTGCAGTTCAGGTAGTGGAGGGTGACAAGAGGGA
The DNA here is from genome assembly GCF_052110815.1 of Crocodylus siamensis. Taxonomy (NCBI): domain Eukaryota; kingdom Metazoa; phylum Chordata; order Crocodylia; family Crocodylidae; genus Crocodylus; species Crocodylus siamensis. Next base: position 9,320,639 of record NC_143399.1, on the reverse strand, counting down.
GTACAGCAAACATGTCATAGAATATGGCAGTCAGAAAAAGAGAAACATCCAATGTTGGCTAGTATATGCAGACATCGTATCACAGAGGAGGGAGTAACAATCCTCATCTCACCAAGCTATTGCAGGGAACTGGCTTATCAAGTTTACTTCCAGGGACATCACCTGAAACACACTGACATACTGGAAGGTGTTTTGAGATCTCTTATTTTTGTAATTCCAGCAGCTGATTGCTGCTTTACAGAAAGTCCTTTAGAGACATGACCTCTCCATTGCACTATAGCCACCACAGAGACTAACGCTCAAACCACCTCTCAGAATTCACAATCCACAAACATCCAGAGAAGGAAAAAGGGAGCTAAAAAAACTTGTGGTATTGAATAGTGAAATAAACATCTTGCCAGCACCATAGGGTATCTGGATTTTTAAAAAATTCCATCCGTCTATGAAATCATCATTTGTAGCTTTCAGTCATCAACTACGAAATCCCTCTGCAATGGGGAAAGATAGACACCAAGGCCACACCCACATGAGCATGGATATTTGTTTCCCTGGGAACACCTGTGCCACGCACCCTCTGGTGCATGGCAGGCTATCCCAGGTGGGGTAAGGGAGGCTGGGGCCAGTACTGGACTGGCCTCAGAAGCCTTACCCACGGTCCAGGGGCTGCAGCAGCAGTGCTCGTAGCCTAAACAGCAGCTGGAGCATGGCTCCAGCAGGCCAGTTTCCAGTTTTGGGCGATGCATGCTGCCCCCATGTGCACCACTCCACATTTTTTGACCCCAGGATCTCCCACAGATCCTGCTACCTTACAGTGCAGAGAACGGCTGAATGTGCAGTGTGGCATGCCACAGATGTGTCTGCAGCACCACGTACTGGACAGCCACACTCATCTGGACATGGCCCAAGGTTTACAGATTTTTTAAGAAGATAGAATCTTGTTTAACAAGACAAAAAGGGGAAAACAATGGTCTGATTAGAGGCTAAAAAGGAAGAAAGATGAAGAATATTTTGGTTGAGAAACAACTTTACAACTTCTCATTTTGGCTGAAATGTTCGCTCTGAAGTTTTCTGACCCTGCCCGTCTTCTCCATTCACCTGCTAAGTCCTGGCTACTGAGAGCTTCTAGTCTTAATGTCAAACAGGTCTCTCTGCTTTATTACTATCCAGTAACAATGGGACAAAATTAAGAACTTAGTATTTCTCTTCCAGCCTGCACTCACTTCTTGATTTTTTTTAATTTTAATTCAGAATAGAGATGGAAGTGACCTATTAGGCCAAATCTATACCATAAATAGTGCAGTTTGGTCTGTAAATTAAAAAGTTTTCTAGTTTCTATAAATCTCTATACGAGCTACAGCTTCCTCTACTTCCCTGGGAGGCTACATTATACATTCAGAGTTCTCGCATTCAAGCTGTTTTTCTTGACATTATAGTCTAAAATTTTCCCTCATTCTACCCAGTGCAAATTCAAAACAAGGTGAAAGCCCTTCTCAAAATATTATGCTGACCGACTACACTTCAAATGTAACAAGATGGTTTTGACAGGTTTTTATAACATATTCCCTAGGTTGGGTTTTTTTTTTTCCAGCAAGGAACTACATTTTATTCACACTGCTACTTGGGCAAAGCACAAAGGAATGAGGGAGTTACTTTCATACAAATAACAAGATGGTTTAATATTTTACTTTACAGAAATATGGAGACACAAAGTAAGGCTGACAGAATTCAGTTTATTACTGTGGGAAAGATGCTGCTGACATTAATGATTAAGTATCCAAGCATCACCAACGATGGGATGAAATGAATCTGATAAACTAAGAGAAATAAGATGCCAAAGGACAAATTACTGAAGTCTAATTTAAAGAAACACTAAACTAAAGTCATTATTATGGGACAAAGGATTTGGTCCTGCTCTGAGAGCAGCTTCCTGTCTGTGAAGCAGCAAGCAGAAGTTGTGACAAAATGAGAAAAGCTGAAATCCCTCTTTTATTAGGAAGTTAAAAAATACAGTTCACATGGTTCCAGTGGCCACACTCTGCTAACACACACAGCAGGGTCCTGGCATCAGAGCTGCTACCAGTGCTGGCCCCCAAATCATTGCTTTACCATTAAATGCCATAGTCTGCAGTAGTCGATCAGCCACTTCTTGAGGAAATATTCCAGGCTCCTGCAGGCATAACGTTCCATCTTGTCTTTCTGTGCAGAACTTCTCAAGGCTGGCAGTCAGGAAATTTAAGCAAATGTCAAGTAAAGAATGTGGAGAGGCCTCCTCCTGTCATAAGCAAAAATACAATCAAATTAATAACAGTTTTAGGGCATGAACCATTAAGCCTGCATACAAACCATCCTTGAACCTATCAGTATTCTGTGCTAGTCCAACTGTCACTGCAGCAGGAAAGCCTTACAAAATATTGCGGGGACACCTTATGACAGCAGATTCAATCTGAATCAGGAAATCTCTTGCTTTGCCTCCACAGAGGAATTGCATTAACATGTTAGGGAAGGGATGTCAAACTCAACCTGCCCCTGGGCTCAGTCTGGACATGGCAGCAGGGTGAGCAGTGGCCGCGACAGTTAATGCAGCCACAACTTACCCCTGCCACTTACGTGTTGTCAACAGGGCACTGTGCCCCGCGTTTTGACAGCAGGCTCCATGCCCAAAATACCAGCTGCTCGATGAGCCCTGTGCGCCATACAACATAGTACTACACAGTCTGGGTCTGGTCTGCAGGCTGCAAGTTTGACACCCCTGTGACAGGGGAATGGAACCACAAGGAAGGACACATGGAATATTTAAAAATGCATTATTCAAAATAGATGTGCTGAGTACCAACAATGAACAGTTTGGTCCAAAAATTAGTTGTTGTTTGAACTATTGTAATGTAAACTGAAAGTTAAGGTTAAAGTGAAGATCACTTTGAAACAGCATAGAATAAGATTAAATTCAAAATGCATGTGATTTTAAGGTTAATTTAAAATTAATAATGAAATTATGACAACTTACATAGTAAGTCCAACTGATTTTATTAAATAAGATCTAAATGTAAGACTTCGTATCAATAAACCACCTTCACATTTTAATGAGCTGAAAGATAAGCTTCCTCCACAGGTGGTGCAATTGCCTACCCTGGAAACCTTCAAGAGGAGACTGGACAGTCACCTTAGTGGGGTCATGTGACCCCCCGTTATCTTTCCTGCCTGGTGCAGGGGGCTGGACCCACTGTTCTTCCAAGGTCCCTTCTGGCCTTACAAGCTATGAATCAATCTATGCTTTTTCTAGTTATGTATATAACAAAAATCAGGGAACCCGCAACCTTCACTCTAAAGGGAACTCAAGCTTTACAAGTGTCACAAACCACACTGAGTGCAATCTATGTTTTTTACAATCCCTTTTTTTGTATTTATGATAGAGAAAAGGCTACTGTTTACATCTTTCCAGAAGGTAAGTACTTTCAGTTTGTTACACAGGAAGGTTTTTGCCTTAATTCATTTTTTAGGTTAGCTAAAATGTGGAGAAGTTATCCTCCTCAATTTTACCAATTCATTCAGTTAAGAAACCAAGTGGGAGTAGAAAGAACAGGAAAACTTGTTTTCTTCCAAATTCTGAATACAATCCACATGGGGGAAAATAAGCTACCCTATTTCTAACCATATAAAGGACATGGGAACAGATTTTCAAAGGTATTTTGGCACCTAAGGAGATGCCCAACTCAAAAAAGCACTTCAAAAACCTCCAGAAATTAGGCCCTTAATAACCCCAAACTGTCACTCAATTCATAAACCGCAGTTATTACATCCTTAGTATAATAAAATCTGTTAGTTTTAAGGGTATAATATTTTGATAAACTGACTCTTTTTCCTTATATACTTAGCAAACTTAAAACATTTTGTCATTAAACAAAAGCTATTTAAGATGTTGCTTTTTGCACATCAATCAAACTGTCCATCCAAATGCAACTTGACACAACACAAGGCAAAAATAAAGTTATTTGCCATTATTTAACACAGTAAGTGAAAAAGTTAGTCTTCAGGTGTAATAATGGCTTACTAGATGTATATTATACCAGGATGACACAGTGTTAGCAAAAGGAAGTACCAAACATACTGGAAAGGCTATACTGAGCTGCACATAAGAATGTTTTAATGATTAGGCTAAACAGTGAGAAGAAACTTCTCTTTTCAAAAGAATACAAATTCAAAACCATGATCAAAACTGACTATATAAATTAAGGTCTTCTGCCTGCTCATCTGAATCAGGACTACGATTGACTTCTTTTCCTCTGATTAAATTATGCCATCCTGCTTCACTCTGGCTAAAAACCAAGTGTCATGTCTCATTAATGTTCTATTTATACTGACAATTAAGTGACCAAGTGTGCATCTACATGTGCAATTAATGTGACTGAATAAATTCCTGCACAATTTGGGCCAAAGTACACTAACCCCAACATCACTATCTACGCATGTGTTTAAATGCAGTAATTTACACCACCATTGGACCAGTACCTGGGTTTGACAGGAGTGTTCTACACTGGAGTAAATTAATCTATTGCATCCTAATTGCGGTGCACACGTAGACAATGACACTTTACTATGCCGTAAATTAGTCTACTGACCAGTAAAGAGCATGAGTAGATGCACCCAAAAGCTATTAGAGTACAAGATTAAAGAAACAACAGTCTCTTGCGTTTTGTGCAGAAAGCAAGTTACAGTCCTTATAGTCTTGTTTCCAATTCTGGCCATCATTCTTTTTCCTTATTGTGCTACAGTGGCAATTCTCAACCAGGACGCTGCAACCCCCTGGAGTGCCTTGAGATCCTTTCAAGGATGCCACAAGGTGCCACATGTTAGAACATGATGTTAGGTCTGCAAACATCATGATGTTAGGTCTTCAACCATCATTCATAAGATAAACCCCAAGATTTAAAAAAGGAATCCCTACCATTCAAAAACATTTTACCCTGTTCAGGTCTTCGAGTTCTTTGCAAAAGAATTGCTCTACTATTTTTCTGTAGTCAAAAAACAAGTGAAAACTAAACGCTGGCATTTTCCAATGGGTGTTTTGAATCTACCCGGGGTGCCCCAAGTTGAGAAACACTGCGCCACATTGTTACAGAACGTTGTCCCTAATGTGCTGCCTACAGGCAAACCAGGGAGTAAACCTCCAGATTTCCTTTGATCAATACATAACAGTAACTACTTAACATACTTCTTTAAATTAAATTCTATTGCCCAGTAATTGCCTACTGTTTTCAATCCAACTAATTCCATCAGCACAAGTAATGACTCACTCACATTATGAATCATCCTCAACATTAACAAAAAAGGAGGCAGAATGATTGGTACATGATCCCTCGTGCAATTTTGAAAATAATGGTATCAACTGTTGATGCATCTGACCCTACAGCAGAAATGTAATCTTGCCTTTAAAATGAGAGCTCTGAAGCATTCATCTTTCACATCCACTATTGCTTCATCTGCCTCAAGCGATCCTTTGGCATAAACGCATTAGGATGCTGTCTTTTTCATTTTGTTTGTTTTTTTAATGAAGTGGTAGAAGCAATGTTGACCATGCCCTTTTTAAAGGACTTTTATGTTACCTTAATCCCATGTTTTACCAAATCACAGTTTTTACCTAAAAGACATTACAGTCTTAAAGTTCAAGTCCAAGAGTGGGAGCCAAGAAACTCCAAGTTATCATCCCTGTTCCAACAAACCTGCCCTGCGGCCTATGAGAAACAACTCAACCTTTGTGCCTCAGTTTCCCCAGAGAAAAAGTAGATTATTTTTATTTGCCTCACAGAGGTTTTATACTCTTTCTAGCATTTCAAATTTGCAACATTCTCGTATAAGATTCATACCATTACATCGTTTCATAGTTTCTAGGGTCGGAAGGGACCTGAGCAGATCATCGAGTCCGACCCCCTGCCATAGCAGGAAAGAGTACTGGGGTCAAACAACCCCGGCAAGATGTTCATCCAGCCTCCTCTTAAAGACCCCCAGGGTAGGAGCCAGCACCACTTCTCTTGGAAGTTGGTTCCAGCTCCTAGCTGCCCTGACCATGAAGTAGCGCCTCCTGATGTCTAGCCTGAATTTACCCTCTGCCAGCTTGTGACCGTTATTTCTTGTCACTCCTGGTCGTGCTTGGGGGAACAGGGACTCCCCCAATGCCTGTTGATCCCCCCTGACTAGTTTGTAACAGGCCACTAGATCCCCCCTCAGCCTCCTCTTGTGGAGGCTGAGCAGGTTCAGGTCCCGTTGCCTCTCCTCGTAGGGCCTGCCCTGCTGCCCCGATCATAAAAGCGGCCTCCTCTGGACCCTCTCCATGCTGTCCACATCCCTCCTGAAGCGCGGCGCCCAGAACTGGACGCAGTACTCCAGCTGCGGCCTGACCAGTGTCACAGAGAGGGGGAGGATCACCTCCCTGGACCTGCTCGAGATGCATCTGTGAATGCATAACAAGGTATGGTTAGCCTTTCTGAACGTGTCCCCACACTGTCGGGCCACGTTCATTTTGGCATCAATAATGACTCCAACATCCTTTTCTGCCTCTGCGCTGATGAGAAGGGAGTTCCCCAGCCTGTAGGAGTTACCAGTAAGCATAATTTCTAGCTGCAATACCATGTACCCTTAAAGATGACATGGAGCCAAAAAAAAAATCCCAAAGGATGTCCAGCCTCTTTTGCCACTTTATGACATAAGAAGACCTGAAGTATTCCTAAAGAGAAATTTGGCTAATCACTTAAGATAATTAAATTAAGTGGAGGCAAAACATTTTAAAATAGCTTAATGCATTTGAGAGCGGTCAACTCCATTAGGAGATCAAACTCCTCAAAACCTCCTGAAGGTTATCACACAGAATAAAAGGTGTCTCTTGCTTATGTTAGCTCTAGAGCTTGTAATTTGCTGCTTGAACCTCTGACAGGAGTCAAAACGCTGGTGCTATTAATTGCTTTTGGCACCAGCCCAATCTCTTTGCCAGAAAAACATTTATCAAATTACAGACGCACCTCCCAGGGAGGCTAATTTCACTGTCCAACTTTTCCATTTGTGGCAACTGTGGTCCTACCCTCTCAGTTGTGAAAACATCTGGCTCTTTTGCAAGCTTTGCATCTCAGACTTTGTTTAAAAAGTCTTCTGCACTAGTAAAAACCCCCCAAAAACAGGACTTTTATGACTTTCTCCTGAATCAACTTGTAAAATCTTCAGAGCTTTTCCCAGAATGATACTGCTACCTTCGTTTTCTTTTACACACTTTGTGGGAAACTAATACCAACTTCAGCTCTGATAGTAACATTTGGTTGGTTTGTCCTTAAATACCCTATTAATTCTGCTGCTGCTTCTACTTTTTGGTTTTCATTATGGAAGGGCACACGTTCAAAATGACTCATGTTACAATCATAAAAAGCACAATGCTGACTTCTCCAATGCAGCAGAACCACCTTAATTCTGTACCTTGGATCCAAGGACATTGGTCTACCAGAAATATAACACCTGCTTCTGAGTTTTCAACTCCCATATTGTCAAATGCATAAAGCAATCCCACCAATCACTGTAAGAGGCATAGATTTTTTTTTTTTTTTTAATTCCAGCAAGAACAATATGCAGAGGACCTTGATACTTTCTTTTCCCCCTCCAATTCAAAGCAATGGTAACCTCACATTTGGTTTAGAAGTCCTTGCAACTAGAGTGTTTTCCTTTGATCTCTTAGGTCTACATGTTAACAGCACATCAGCTTTGAGACTACAGTACATTTTTAATACATGGAACAGGGAATCTAATCACATTTTGCAGAACAGTAATTTATGTTTAACAATGGAACTAAACAGCCCCCATGAAAATTCATTACAACTATAATGGAAACTGACTCATTCCTAATCCTAAAGACATGCCAATAATGCACTGCATCCTTAACCTTTTTTAGGGAACTTCTAGCCAGATTTCCCTAGACCGCTAGCAAAAGAGTATTTTTTATGCTAAAAAGATGCTTGTTTTAGGTTTCTAAAGGCATAAATGATTGGGGGGTTACCCTCCTCTCCCCCCAAATCCTTTACAGGCAACTGAAAGCTTAACAAGCAGCCATCTTGTACAGCTGCAAAAGATCCACTGGCAGACTCCATTTAGTGAATACCCCTCAGCACTGACTTTTCATTTTTCTTGACTTTGTACCAAAGGCTGCTAGCTTTCTGGACCCTCTGCAATATTCATCTGTTTTCCCAAGCTTCTAAGACAGAGATAAGATAGAGACTGAATGTGGTGTGTTGGAGATTATGGGTCAGAGATGTGGTTAGCCATGTTAATCTGAAGTCAGAAAGAAGGTAGGGCAAAGAATAGCACTCGGAGGGTCAGTGCAATCACTCCAGGGGCTGTCATGGAAAGGGGTCCCCAACTAATTCAACTTGTAAAGTCAGTCACTGTTTTAACCAGCAAGAGCATTTGATGAGTGCTTTTTTCCAGAACTACATAAATAAAGGATACATTTGTGGTCACAAACTAAGATGTGTTAGTATTACTTCCTTAAGTGAACACGTCTAAATATCTCCTAAATATATACTCTGAACTACAACAGCGTCCACATTTTTTATCCCAAATTTGAGGCCTAATCTTAATGAGAAAATGAAGGACTGCTTTCCAGGTGCACATTGGAGACTCTGACCAGGTCCTCACTGTATCAGGAGCATCGCTTGTACGGATCCTGCCGCTGTCGCCATAAGATATGCCATTTACTGGCCCACCCTGCCCCGTATCCTGTCACACGAAGTTGGTGGCCTTTGGCCCATGTCACCGTGCGGCACACAAAAAGGCCAGCGTCACACAGCACCCGCTGGCTACGCGGACTTGTTTGAGGGCCTGCAGGCTGCCTGGTGTGCTCTGCTCAGTATCCCCACCTTGGCCCGCTGGTTTTGAAACCATGACCCTCACTCCTCTCCCTGGGTGTCTTTTATTTGTCCCAAGGACTCAACAGCCCCTCTTTAAGCAAGACGTACAGTCGTACTCAGTGGGCCTCAGCCCACACTTCCCCAGTCGCCCTGCGTCCACCAGCTCGTTCAGACGCCATCCCACTCCCGGGGCCGCTTTCCTCTGACTCTTGGTGCACTTGTTTTAAACAATGACCTTCCCTCTGCCCCCCCTTCTCTTCCTCAGCTGCCCCCCGTTAGCACTCAACATGCACTTTGCAGCCCCCAAATTAAGAGGGGGCTTTTATGTTCACTAGGTGGGCAACGGCCCACCCTCCCCATGCCCATGTCTAGGGGGGCCTCGGTCCCGTCCACTCTGCTCTGGTGCCGAACAACGACCTTCGCCCCCGGCTCTTCCTTGTCCCGCGAATCCAGCTGACACCGCCCAACCCCCGGGGGGAACGGCCTCTGGCTCCACCAGGCCGGGTCAGTCACGGGGCACGACTCGCTACCCCGCTCACGAGGGGGGAGGGTGCTCCGTCAGAACAGGGAGGGGACGTCAACCCCCCCGCCAGGTGCCAGGCCCCGCCGTCCGCCGCAGCCCCCGGGCAGAGCTCTATACCTCGCCCCAGCCTGGACTTGGGCCGCTCCGCCCGCCTCAGCCGAGCCGAGCCGGGCTGGACCGCACCACTGCGGGGGGGGGGGGGATCACTCACCATCGCGGCACGGGTTCCCCGACAGTCAGCAGCACGCCGCGGCCGCAGCAGCCGCGCGACCCGGAAGTGAATGAGCCTCAGCCGGCTAGAGGCGGGGCTTGCGCAAGCCCCGCCTCCCTTAACGGGGCCGCGTGGTTTGTGGGGGGGCGGGGCCTCTGAAGGGGCCTTCGTAGTGCTGGCGCCTGTGAGTGCCCCGTGGGCAGCCCTGGGCCTTGGGGGGTGCATGCTGCTCCCCCTGGGCTCCCTGCATGGCCCCTTCAGTGGTGACCTGGAGGGTGCCAAAGTGTGGCCCCTCCGCCACCCCCCGGATGCTCTGCATTTAGTGACATTGAGGGAGGCTTGTAGGATCCTAGTGGGCCTGGGCGTAGGCTGGAGGCCAGCAGCGCTGTGGGCTGGGGTAGCGCAGTCTTCCCCACGGGGAGGGAGGAGGAGCAGAAAAGCACCGCCGCGTCCTTTTTTTTTTTGGAAAAGGCAAAAATCAAAGGATGTGGCCTTGGCACGACAGATCAGGGACCGCTCGACCTCTGGCCTGTGGGATCTGATCCGTGGGGCTCCCCATAGGTCAGGAAATGTGGTGGCGGGGGAGCAGTGCCAAATAATACTGGCGCCTCTCCTCAACTGCCAGATTTGCAGGCCAGGACATACCACCTTAGCTGCACAATGCGGCTGGCGTGCACCTACCCCCTCTCCCCACGCACATGGTTACATTGGGGCCAGGCCACTTCCCTTCTCCCTCACCACTGACCACAGCTGGATGAGGGCCAGGGCATGCCCCCCCCCCCAAGTGGGACTGGGCCACTGACACAGCTGGATTGAGCCCCACCTCACCCCACCCCCACATGCTGGACTAGGCCCACGGACCAAATCTGGCCCACGGACAAACTGAGCACCGTCCATATGGCCCCAGGTGGATGAGGTTGGGCACTATCGATTTCGATGATCTTCTCAGTTCCACAGCAGGGATGCTGGAGCATGTCCCGATCACACTCCATCCAGAGCAGAAGTTCGTACAATGGAGTCTCCCGCGCAGGGTAAGCACAATGCAGCCAACAGGACACGCAGGATCTTGGAGATGCGCGCAGGAAGAATTTGTGTGATGCAGACACAGTCTGAACCTGCAGCCTCATTGTGCTCCAGTCACCAGTGGTGTGCAGGTGACAGGCAGGAGTGAGGTTGCAGAGCCTGCTCAGCTGGAAATGTTGCTAATATTTTTTCTAAAACAAGCCTCAGAACCAGCCCTCCAGCTGTATCACCCGTGACCAGCCGTTGTCACATACTGTTCTTAAGATATTGGCCTCCTTTGGCTTTCCCAGTTCTGTCCCCTCCTGATTTTTCCTCTGATCTCTCTATACTTTCTTTCAACAGGTCTTCAGAAGATTGTCTCCCTCCACCTTCCAGCTTCCTCTGGGGGTTTCACAGAGCTCTGTCCATGGTCTCCATCCCCTTCTACATTTTATCTTAAGGGAATTTTGTTCCAAAACAACCCTATTTTTATGCTGGTGGCTCACAGCACCACCCCTGTGCTCCAGGGTTACTTTCTTCCACTCACACTAGCTCCTACGGATTCTAATAGTCAAATAGTAAATACTAATAAATCTCTTCTTGTGCTTCACTCCTACGCCCAAAGAAATCAATGGGAGCTTTGTCACTGATTTTAACAGGAGCGGGTTCAGGCTACAGATAGGACAGTAATGGTGAACACTTCTTTCCAACTATAATTTTACACTATTTGTTTTAATTAAAGCGATTTGGTAATCTCAGTTTTTTCAGATCCAGAACGAAATGCAAAGTGTAATACTAACACTTTATGAAGATAAAATCCAAGTACAAAGAGCTTGTGTTTGAACTCTTCTGTACCTCAGAAGGAGCTGTTGCCTTCAGGTACAGCTGCTTTAACTGTACTTATTTGCAAACGAAAAAAAATAAACATAAAAAAATAGAAGATCCACATTTCTAAATTAATGGAGTCTTCCTTTTACCAGAAGAGAACAAAGCAATCTACAGCTATTGGCCTCCTTCATGCAGTCATTATTTAGGTGAAATTCTAACTGACAGCAATAGGGTTTTCACATATCCTGCCTCTATGAAACCCATTCATTTGTGACAAATCATAACAGCATCACTGATAAGTAAATAAGTATTAGCCCCATGTTTAAGATGAGAGCAAGGAGGCACAGCAATTCATAGTGAATCAATGGCAGAGTCAGGGGAGAACCCATTTTCCTGATCTAATAATTGAGTCATGCTGTCAAGTCCCAATGGCTCTCTAAATTAGTTTTACTGTTTTTTATGTAACTATTAGCTATGAATTTTATTTCTAGTTTTGTTACTTGTTCAACTTTTCAGTACACATTCCTTCTCTCATAAAGAATCAGAAATTCATTAGTAATTTTAAATGTGTAGCACTGTTTTCTTCTGCTCTTCCAGATACACGCCCACTCTCCTATCCCAGATTTCAGGTCTTGTTTCCTCTATAGGAGGAGCAAAAAATGAGAGCTTCCTCACCAGGTCTTATGTGATGTCCAGGCCTCATAATCTATTGCCTCATTGACTCTATTCCTGACCACTAACTAGTCAGTTTCATAATGGTTAAATTAAGGAAGGGGTTCCTAGCAACCAAGTTTTGTGTGATTCCATGTGCAATATTAAAAACAAATAGTTGAGTGAGATAATTACATATATCCAAAAATTCTAGCTATGAAAGTGCATGGATTTTGCTTGTGTGCATGCAAACTGAAAACTTGTATAGTGTAGTATTCATACCAATATGGTTCACCATCATGGTTGGAGCCTTTACATGTATCTTACATCCCTGCCAGCTGAGCTAATGAAGGTAGTGACAGCTGGTGTAGGTTGCTTTCCTCTCTCAGGACTAGCACTAGAAAAAGATGAGACATACACTTTGCCAATGAGTTGTACGTATTGCTGGCAGCAGAGCACTCAAAAGATTTGTCTTGTCTGTCCACTGTCCAGTGGAAACTGCAGGCTTGGAGGAGGAGTGTTTGCAAGTGAGCACAGACTCTTCTGGTCAGTCTTCCTCAGCTGGACCCTCTCCCATCATCCATTCCAGCATGCCCAGTCCCAGTCCCGTCTGTCCTCTACCCTTGCCACCTCTTTCTAAATCCATTTTTCTTGATTATCCTGTCCCAGTTTTTAACCCTCAAGCTTCTCATCCTAGTGCCAGTCTCTGCCCAGACCATCCTAGTCTACCCTTTCGGACTCTTCCTCCAAATCCCAGTATCTCCCTAGTTCAAAATCTCTCCCATGCCCTAGTCTCCTTGCTCAGTTCACCCATCCAGAACCCTGACTTCTTGCTCCTGGTGTCTCTGTTCAGTCAGTCTCAGCTTTTCTTTTCCAGATCCTCATCTGATCTGTCTTTTTCTTTTTGATGCCTTGAATCTTTCCCTGGCATATCACCGGTTGCCCCTGGATCCTTGTACCAGTGCCCACATTCCCACAGCTCCTTATCTAACCTTAGTGCCTCCCTACCTATTGTACCAGGTTCCCAGCCCCACAGTTGTCATCACTCATTTTCAGTTCTGATCTCCCACCAGCTTCAAGTTCCTGTTCCTTTGCCCAACCAATTTCAGTCTTGCCTTTACCTCACCCCTCTGCCTGCTAGTCTCTGTCAGAGCTCCCAGTTCCAGTCTCCTCCCTCCCAATTCCCACTCATAGTTTCCATCTTTTCATGCCCAACTCCAGTCCAAGTTTCACCTGACCCCTTGTCCCAAACTCCTTAATTCTCCCCCCCCACCCCCCGGTCTGGTTCTTGTTACCTCCACATTCATGGCAGCTACTTTGCCGTCATGCCTGGGATACAGAGGAGAAAGAGACTCCTTGCTCTCTGTTTAGGTACCTGGCCCCAGTGCACCCACAGAAGTTCATAGGTGTAATTATTGTAGCAAAGTCTTGCTTGGCCCCATTAGTCCTAAGGTTGAACATGCATGGTTGCTTTGTAGTACGTACAGTCTGATCAATGCTAGGAGCTGTGGGGAGATTGGAAAGTCCTGCATAAACAGAACCTTTTACTAAAGTAAAATAAGTCAGTACTGAGCATGTGCAAACTAAGATTTTTCAAAAGCTAATAATTTGGCTAATTTGGGTAGAACTTCATAGTGACAGTAAAAGGCACATGCCTAATATAAAGTCAAGCCCCCATCTCACATTTCAAGTCTTTGGTTTAGAGCAGGAGCATACCAAACCATCACAAAGGAAAGCTCACTAGATTTTTTAAGATGGGCAAAATGTATTTTCCCTTAGTTTCATCCTCAGAAATGGCTGAAGCTTTGTACCTAAAATTTTCTAAAGAGAATTAAACATAACCAGCAAGGAACATTTTATACCAAATGGTTAAAGTTTGCAAAGCAATAAGGAATTAAGAAATCTCACCTTGGGAATTTTGGCAGACAAGGGTCTTTGGGTAAATCTGGTATCTTTTATCAGACCAACTAAAATAGTTGGAAAAATTCTTCTTTGTAAGCTTTTGGGTACAAACAACCTTCATCAAGCTGAGGAAGCATCCCTGAAAGTTTGTACCCAAAAGTTTACAAAGAAGAATTTTTCCAACTATTTTAGTTGGTCTGATAAAAGATACCAGATTTACCCAAAGAACTGGGTCTGCCTATGCCCTTAGATCAACATGGCTATAACCTATGCCCCTAAATCCCTGGGAATTTTGGCATGCAACAGTAGGTGGTGCAACCAGTCCTGTTTATTATAGTCATTCCAATTAGACAATTGTTAATATATAACCTTATATCTTCATAAGCAGCCTTTGCACAGAATTTAATCATAGTAAATTTTAATTATACAGAAAGTTTTAAAATTCCTCATTATTATATTATTGTCAAACTTCCTAAAGGATTAACAGTCAGATTAATTAACATGTTCCTTGTAGGGTGTCAGAAAATTCAGGACATGCTGGAAAGTTGGGGAAGATGTGCCATATTCTGCATTTGTGGTTTAGGTTCAATCCTTCCTTTAAATGTAGCAAATTTTAGAGTTGATACTTTAGCAACACAGTTACCTTGAAAATCTATTTGAAGTTGGTTTGTTCTTTGCACCCTTGCCCCATCAGTAAGCCATAACTCATTAAGTGCCAGAATGTATCTACAGACCCTTTCCAATCATTGCTCATTATTAATTTGGTAGCAAGCTCTATGTATTTCCAAGGAGACAGCCCTTTCTGGCTCAGATTTTGGAGCTAGTTGTTCAAAACCTGTTTGTAAGAGTTAACTACTCAAGGAAAAGGACCAGTTGCTGCTGCTGATTGCTACCCACATCCGCTTCCCTTGTCCTAAATGCTATTAAAAACTGTTTAGCTGCCGGTGCAGAAGGACAAAACACAGTGATGACAACTCAGAGTCTTATTACACAATGCATTTTTCCCTTTTTTTCTTAGCGCTCTGGACCCTAGCAGCATATATATAATTGTAACACCTCATCCTTTGTGTTAGAGAAACCTGTAGTCCTTGCAAATATGAACCCAAAACCCATATGAATGCAAAGCAAACCACCCCACTCCTCTATCCATTGATCATTTGTTATATCTTGTGATTTTTAAACCACTCTCAGCTCAGGGCAGGGGACTCCTGACTCGTGGGTGGGGCTGTTTTCCTGTCAATCCTTCAGTCGCATCTCCAGGCAGCTTCGCTGGTCCGCATCCACGGGCTTCCTCAATTTGTTCAGGAGGCGCTGGGTGCCGGTCAGCGTGCTCTACTCAGTAGCCCCTTCTGGATCCCTTGTTATTAACCTGTGACTTCATTCCCCTTCCTGTTTTCTCTTTATTTGGAAGAAAAATTATTAATATTTCATCACTACCCCCTGGAATTTGTTAATATGTCATCAGTAGCCTCCCTGATTAAGAGAGGCTTATAATATTCCATGATGGGCCTAAGCCAGGGTGGGTAATTATTTTGTCTGGAGGGCCACTTAATGAGTTTTGGTAAGCTGTCTGTCTGTCAAGGGCTGCACACACAAAATCTTTCAGAAGCTGAACAAATTATAGATAAAAATAGAAATCATATACTAAAAATCAAACATCCACTATAACATACTTTAATTTTATTTCAAAAAATAATTTTTGTCCTGACTGATGTTTTTTTTGGTATTGTATATAGAGGTGATTAGCTCAAAATAAAGTCTTACTCTTGTATATTGTGTGGGGGGGATGTGTGTGTGTGGGTGTGTAGGGGGGGTGGAGGAATGTTGGGGGGTGAGCTAACCACACCTGCATGTGTGTACGCGGGGGCACTAGGTCCTGGGAGCCAACCAGGGGTGGGAGGCGAGGGGGTGCATGCAGCAGAACTCACCTAGGCGATGCAGGTATGGTTGGCCCCTCCTGTATCCCACTGGCAGCTGCCCCTGCAGCGCTCTTTACGGAGCCAAGCCCTGCCTGGGGCAGCCTGTACCATGCTCCCACCTGTACCTGCTGGCTCTGGCCCCAGACAGCACACACTGCTTCCCAGTGGTGTTGCTGCCAGTGCAGCTGCAGCCACCCAGGTACTGCTTGGCTCCCCTACCTCCAGTGGCTCATCCTGTGGTGAGGGGGAAGCTGTAGCCAGGCAGCTCCTGCCCCAGCCCATGCAGCTCCAACTCTACTCACTTGGCTGCCCACAAGTGGCTGCTCATTACACCCGGTGGGCCAAGAGGGTGGAAGGGAGCCAGGAGCTGGAACTGGAGCCCTGCACCCTGGGGCAGCAGCTGCCCAGCTGTAGCTTCCACTGCTGTGTGAAGCCATGCAGCAGGGACAGGAGGAGGAGGAGGAGGAGGAGGGAGCTGAGCAGTACCAACATGGCTGCAGCCACAGGAGGAGCAGCCCTGCTGGGATCCTGTGTGCACTGGCCCAGGCCTGGGGCTGGCAGGTGCACAGGGCTCGGCCCCAAGCAGAGTGCCACGGGGGGGGGGGCAGCCACCAATCAGTTGGTGGGCACGGCCCGCGGGCTGGATCCAAACAGCTGGCAGCCTGCACCCGGCCCATGGGCCGCATTTTGCCCATCCCTGGACTAAGCCCATGATCTTTTGGCACATCACATAGGCCTGACTTATGGAGGTGGCCATTTCCCTGCCACTCCTGCGCTCACACCTCTGGGCAGTTTCACAAGTTGGCAGCCACAGGCTCCCTTGACTTGTTCCAGGGGCTGTGGGTGCTGGGCAGTGCTCTCTTCTGGCCCCGTATTAACCGGTGCCCCTCCCTCCCTCTTTTGGACCAAGACCCAAGATGTGGAGCCTGCAGTGTCCCCCTCACAGAGGGTTGTGGTTTAGAGCAGGAGCTGATGGGCTTGGGTCCTCTGTCTTTTTTTTTTCCCCCCTGCTTTTTTGCACCGTTCCTGGAAGCACTGCAATACCAGGTCAATGCATGGAGTGGATGGAGCAAGCTCCAGTTCCACCACCCAACCCCAAAACAAAAAAAAAAATCTGCTCAATATAGACCTCCTATGGAGGACATATTAGAGACAATCACCTGCCCTGGGGAGCCCGCCTACACAGTCACGGAGCTTCCCCTGCCAGGTAAGTATGCCTGCATGCATGCAGCGCCCAGGTGAAGGTGCGGTCCTCTGTCTGCTAAGGCACAGCAAACAGGCCTGACTTGTGACAGGCAAGGCCCAGGCTGCTGCCCCCCTCCTGGGCCGGGCCCGGCTGGGGCATTTGCTCGTAAGGGCTTTGGTCCTACGGCCCTGGGAGGAAGCTGCCCTGAGCAGGAGCAGGAGGAACCACCCCCGCCCATGACTGCATCCAGGCAGCCCCTTGCCCTGCCAGCAGGGCTGGAGCTGGGGGGGCTCTGAGGATCATACATCTGCCCCCCCAGCAGTTTTGGGGGGCCCCAGGGCAACTTGGCAGTACTTCCGAGTGCTTTTGCAACCACAGGCACCAAGGAGGAGCCATGGACCCTGGCTTGAGGCTAGGCAGCAGCGTTGCCAGGTCTTAAATATGAAAGTATTGTATTGGAAGCTCAAAACTATATTTGCTGGAAAACTATTGTACACTGAAAAAATATGTGAATAAGTAAGTCTTCTTATTTATTTTTTACTGCTGGCTGTAAGAAGCCAGTGTGAGCGAGAACAGGGTCAAAGGAAGCATTTCTTTATTTTGAGGCAAGCTCATGAGAAAGAGCTGGCAGCAGCTGAGGGCGAGAGAAACCCGGGGGCATCCGACCCCCCAGCTTGGGCCTGCACGCAGACGCCTGGCGCGATATGGAAACGTTTGAAGTCTCAAATCAGGCTGGAGGATGCTTGCCCGTAGCAGGGCCACATATGACTCTTGGATTTGCGATCAATTTGGCTTGGAACACAAAACATTTTCCTTAAAAAGAAAAAAAACCCAAACCTGGGTGAAGACTCCTTGAAGATGCTTGGGTTTTGCATCTGCTGCGCCAGCCACCTGCCTCGAAAATATCTCCATTGATTTCCTACCTATGGGGGCTTTGGACCAGCTATACTTTTCTCAGAAAGCTTGAAGAAAAGGAGCTTTTTTTGTGTGTGATTGTCCAATACAAGGTGTCATTTCAGCTCCAAGAGTTTAATTTGACTTCATCACCTTGACTGAAGTTGTAGATGTTTGTATTTATGATGGTGCCTTTGCATTTTAGCTATTGCTAGTCAAGCTGCGGAGGGTGTTGGCTGCTCTCATTGCTCGGATGGCGGAGGACAGCGTCGCTGTTCCGCTGCCCGGGGGGGCGGGGCGGCGCCGCCTCGGCTCCTCGGCGCTCGGCTCGGCGGCCTAGCTGGGGCCGGCGCCGCCTCGGCTCCTCGGCGCTCGGCTCGGCGGCCTGGCTGGGGCCGGCGCCGCCTCGGCTCCTCGGCGCTCGGCTCGGCGGCCTGGCGGGCAGGCGCGCGCGGGAATGGCGGGGCGGCCCGACCTGACGGACGAGGAGGAGACGAAGCGGTACCTGGACGACCTGGGCACGGAGTACAGCTACCAGTGCTACCGCGAGAAAGACCCGGACGGTGCGGGCCGCGCGGGCGGGGTGGGGGGTGTCTGTGGTTGTGGCCGTGATCTTGACCGTGACCTTGCCCCCCGCAGGCTGCCACCGCCTGGCCGACTACCTGGAGAACATCCGCAAGGACTTCGTGGGCGCCGCCACGGTGCTGCGGGACAACTGCGAGCGGGGCCACGGCGACAGCTGCTACAAGCTGGGCGCCTACCACATCACCGGCAAGGGTGAGCCGGGCCCTGCCTCTGTCACCGCTCTCCACCCCACAGATTTGCTGCTTGCAAAGCCCTGGGCCGGACGGATGCATCCCCTCCCGCGCCCCAATTTGCTGGCTGCAAAGCCCTTTGGCAGACTGATATCCCCCTGCCCCCTCATACGCCCTAGATTTGCTGCATGCAAAACCCTGGGCTGGACTGATGCCCCCTCCCCCCCCCATGCCCTGAATGTGTTGCCTGCAAAGCCGTGGGGCAGACTGATTCCCCCCTCCCCCCCAGCTGCTCAGGCCAGGGGGGTAGTTGACCCAAAGGTGTCAGGATTTGGTGAGGCCACAGCTGGGACGGGTTCATGGGGGGACAGGGGCAAGAGAGACCCGTCCTGCATCCAGCCAGCTACTGCCCCAGAGACTCAAGGGGAGAAATAAATAGCTCCACATCTCCATCCCCCAAGCCTTAAGGGGGGCTGGAGCAAGGTGACCGCTGCACCACAGCCCCTCTTGCCGTGGTGCCCGGCCACCCCTGCATGCAGCCTCGGTGGCCTTAGAGCTGCGAGCGCGGCGCGCGGGGTCTGGCAGACACCAGGTCCCGCTGCCTTACCCTGCAGAGGTCACCCCAGGACCCTGCCTGCCGAGGCACACCCGCCCCCGCCGGCTTCCCACGTGCCGCTGGGAATGGGAGCCACAGGCTCCAGGGGAAGCAGCAGGCTGGAGGCTTGCGGGTGGACTCAGAGGCAGCTCCATCCACTCCACACACTGCGCTCAAAGTTACCTTTTGGAGCCTGGGGCCAGGCACCTCAGGCAGACCCCACCTGGAGGCTCCGAGGTGGGGAGCACCAGCAGGCTGGAGGTTTGCCTGGTGGACTTGGAGCTGGCTCTACTGACTCCATGCACTGAGCTAGCAGTTGCCCATTGGAGCCTGGAGGGGAGGGGTCTGTTGGGCCCTGCTGCCCCCAGGCGCCTTGGGCAGCCCTGCTGGGCTGGGCAGACCCCACCTGGAGGCTCCAGGGAGGGGGAGCAGCCGCAGGCCGGAGGTTTGCCTGGTGGACTCAGAGCTGGCTCCATCAATTGACCAGTGCAGGCAGGGGGCCGTTTTTCCTGGCTGGTGCTGTCTCGGCTGGGTCCGTCCCATCCGGAGCAGCACGCAGCTGAAGTCGGCTTCCCACGTGCTGCTGGGCACAGGAGGAGCCCGGCCGGGTTGACACCAGCCAGCAGAAGTGGCGGCAGAGCCCTGTGCCGCTCGGGACTGACCAGTGCAGGTAGTGGGAAAATGCAGCTGAACTTTTCCTTGCAGATCAATTTCTAGTCGCTTTCCCTGAAAAAATAGTTAGCTAAAAGCCAGTCAAAGAAATTGTATAGTTCTCATTGTATATTCGATGACGTGCCTGAAACAGATTTGTTTAGGTATTGAGAAACTTGTTTTGTTTCCTTCAACTTAAGTAGAACAGGTTCAAACCTAAAATAATAATGGGAATTATTAGTCCAACATCAATTGTCTATGAAGTAGGAGAGATCTGCAAGAGATGGACGCACCTGCTCTTCAACAAACTAATACCTTTGACTGTCAGTAAAGATGGTCACTTTCTCCTTGTATAAAATACATAAAGTGTTCTGAAACCCAGTTATCTAAACTGCCTTGTCTTTGGATATCTATCTATATCTATATCTATATTATGGATATGTGTATATATCTGTCCAAATCTTTTGGGTACTTTGCACGCACGCACGCATGCACACACACACACACACGTTTAACAAAATTTACTCCGATCTGTCTATCCGTCTAACTGTCTATCTCTCTGTGTGTGTATGTACTGAAAGAGTAAATTTTGTTCAACTTAATCTCTGCTCCAGTATTGTGCATTCAGTAACGCTGCCATGAGCATGTACAGTCAAAGTCTCAGGCTTTTTCCAAGCAGATTTCCTACTGTTTCTCCTGCTTCTTTTAAAAAAGAAGGAAAGAAGAAACTGCAAACCTTAGTAGTTTAAAGGGAGGAAACCTTGTCCATAGGTCTGTGAATACTTCTACCAACTGAATCTCCAAAACTTCTGATGTTGGTAAGGAATGGGATATTTTATGACACCTCTATACCATACATCCCTACTGGAGACTAACTTGCATATACTGTTGAGAACTTTTTTTTTGTCTGGCATATTTATTTAGGTAATGTTATAAGCTATGTATATGATAGCAGGATTTGCTGGTCCAGCGTTAGTGCAGAATAGCCATTGGTCTCTTTGGAACCATAAATCTTGAGCATAACCTATGATGAAAGATTGTTCTTCAAAAAATAGAGATTACTGCCTTATGCATTTTTTCTCTCTCAATTCCAGTATGTGCTAACAAACTTAACTTCTGTTTTATTCCTTTGGCGGGGGGGCTGCAGGTGGTCTCTCCGTAGATTTGAAAGCTGCCTACAACTGTTTTCTGACATCTTGTGAGAAAGATGGGAAGAAATCCATAAATGCTTGTCACAATGTTGGACTGCTGGCACATGACGGACGAATAAATGACGATAAACCTGACCTAGATGTTGCCAGAGACTACTATGATAAAGCCTGTAATGGCAGCTTTGCCCCTAGCTGCTTCAACCTTAGTGCAATTTACCTCCAAGGAGCCCCTGGGGTACCAAAGGATATGAACTTGGCTCTGAAATACTCTCTGAAAGCATGTGACTTGGGACATGTGTGGGGATGTGCCAATGCCAGTCGGATGTACAAACTGGGGGATGGGGTTGAGAAAAATGATGACAAGGCAGAGGCTCTGAAAAAGAGGGCAAAAGACCTACATAAAGAACAGAGTGAAGCTGCAACATTAATATTTGGGGAGTAAATCAAACCACATCTTTCAGGACAGCATTTCTAAATGGAGCATAAACTTTTATCAGTGAATAATATGTAAACATAACTCATTCCCTCACAAGAGACAAATAAATACCTGTTTGCATTGGCAGATGCATGTTCTGTGGCTTTAACAGATACATGCACATCTTCAGAGGACAAACATTTAGGGCCAGGTTTTACACAAGATCCAGCAAATATCAAAGGTGCACTTCTACGTGCTCATTTCCAGCTGAAATCTGCCACATGCAGAGTTGTGCTAGACCAAATTCGATTTTGAATGCACCACATTTTGTTTGTGCACAGTTATTTAAACATAGGCATGCAAATGGCCTAAAATATCAGTCATGCTTTCTGACTAATGCTTCCTTTGAAACGTAAGATGTTTGTGCTCTTGGATGTTCCTTTTGGCCAAAACTATGCACTTGGCTTTTGGTTTCTTATGCCATGCTTCCCTCCACTGATTCAGAAGAATATCTGCCTTCAACTGAAGGTAGCATTTGCTGTCTTTTGAATTTCATTTCCATAGCTGTATTAAGACCTGCTGAATGACCCGGATAGATAATTTCTTGCTGAAGTGAATAATACAATAAGAAATGTTGCTGTTTTAGAATTGTAACAAAAGGGATAAAAACTAGTTAGCATGGTGATGGGTAAAGATTTAAAACTTAAGAATCTATATATAGAACGGTCTTGGCTTCCTGATTCAGCTAAATCTTACGTTGGTCTGAATGTCATTAAATGCCCTTTGTGTAAATGGTTTCTAATTGAGTACAAATGACAAAGTATTGTGTTACAGAATGAGAGGTATGTTTATTTTTAAAGTGTCCCGTGCAAGTGTGTGATCCAAGCAAGAAATTCCTTCTCAGACAAAATTTCAGTCTTCATCTGGGAGTGTGCTGAGTGAGACCATCAAGCTGTGACTGATGGGCTTGTCCTACACAAAATAAGTCAGTGAATTAGGGTGAAATATTCCTATATCTTACCACTAAGGAGTGCGTGTGCTCTTAAAACCACACAGTACTTTTTTCACTTGAAAGTAAGAGGCCTCAACCTGGAATAATTTTATATGGTGGAGTTGCAGTTAACTTTTTTTTTTTATTAGGGGCCACCTTCAAACCTGTCATTTAGGCCCAACCCAAAGAGAGTGGGCTGAAAGGCTTCCTGTCACTCTTGCACTGTTGCCTAGTCCTAGCTTTGTTTGCACTTACCCTGCCCTTTGTCAGCAGACCCCAGGTACCACACCGCAGCTGCCCAAGTGCTTGCATGCTACAGTACTGTGGTGGTTCTACATGATTTCACTTCGGAGCCATGCTGTCAGAGCGTGACGTGCACCCCAGAAAGAAATCAGCTCCAGAAGGGACCACGGCGGCCAGCAGAAAACTTAGAGAGACAGCTTGCTTCCACTGGGAGCCTTCTTCCGCTTGGCAGAGGAGGAGTAACTGCTGGCAGGAAGCAGGCTTGTGCTGAGCATGAACACACTCCTAAGTTCTGCCAGCAAAATCTGAGTGTAGACAAAGCTGCCCATTCTGCCTTATTGCACTCCTGCCCAGCCCTGCAATGCTTACTGAAAGGGGACAAGCTGGGAGTCCAGACACCTTGTTTGACCATTTGCACTGCAAAGCCATGCTTATCGTGTTGCCTCACATATATTGCAGTTTATAAAGAAAATGCATTCAGGAGTGTTTGATTTCCATACCAGGACTGTGCTCTATTATCATTCTTAGTTGCATCATAGTAACATTATCTAGAAATTTCTAAGGAAGTGGGGGTTTTATTGTAGCAGACACTTTTATCATCCCCCTATTGTATAGCTAAGGAACTGGGACGGATTAAATTACTTGACCAAGGTTACGTGGGAAGTCAGTGGCAGAGGTGGGAATTTAAACTGGATTTCTTAGATTCCAATCCAGCTCCTTAACCAGAGATGCAATCCTTCTGTCTGGGCATCTTCCAGCCTTTATTCTGTATGCTGTTTACAATCAGGCTGAAATGTGTTTCTCTCCCACTTTCTCTCTGTCACGGATACCCTGGAGCAGAGGGAATCCCTGCTGAAATCTTCAAGCAGGGTGGAAAGGAGCTTACATCCACAGCTCCTTCCCCTCATCTTAAAGATCTGGAATGATGAGGAAACTCCAGATAACTTCAGGGATGCCATAATTATGACAGTCTTTAAGAAAGGAGACTGGACCAACTGTGGAAATTACAGAGGGATCGCCTTGCTGTCCACCGTGGGAAAGATCATTGGGAGAACCCTCCTGAGTGGTCTCCCTCCACTTTCTGAAGAGCTGCTCCCAGAATCTCATTGTGGATTTAGGGCATCAAGAGGCACAACTGACATGATCACTGCTCACCAGCTGCAGGAAAAATGCTAGGACAACATAAACCTCTCTGCCTGGCCTTTGATCTCACAAAAGCCTTTGACTGTCAACCAAGAAGCACTGTGGAGGGTCTTTCTAAAGTATGGATGCCTAACAAAATTCATCACCATTATTTGCCTGCTTCATGAAGGTATGTGAGCAGTGTTCTCAGTAATGGATCTATCGCAGATCCCTTTGAGGTTAAGACAGGAATTAAGTGAGGCCATGTCATCACTTCAGCACTCTTCTAGATATTACTTAACCAGGATGCTACATCCGACCACCACCAGGCTTCCAGTTGGAGTGGAGCTGAACTACTAAATGGATGGCAAGCTGCTTAATCTCAGCCAGTTTGGGGCCTTTATACATGCAACAAAATTGGCCTTTAAAGCAGCTTAATTGCCCTTTTGTACCACTAACGGCATTGCTATTTACACGCTTGGTGGTGTATTCCGCTTTAATGGCATTACTATTTACACACTTGGCAGTGTATTGTACTTGATATGACTTTGTAACATAGCAAGGTAAAATCCATCCGAGGTATTTTAGTTTGCTACCTAACAAAGTGCATGGGGTGCTGGAAGCCGATGTGCTCGGGGAAGCTTGTGCTTGGCGGACTTCTAGCACTGTGTCCCCACCACCTTCTGCCGCCCCACTCCCGCTTTGCTGCTCTGCCCCAGGGGCAGGCCAGCGATTCCCAGGCAGTGGGAAGGCGCTGGGGACGGTGCATGGGGTGCGAGAGCTTATCTGCCTCTCCTGTGGTGGGGCAGCGGGGGCAAGCTGCCAGCGGGTCGAGTGGTCCCTGAGCTGTGGGGGACTCCGGTGCTTCCCTCCACAGTGGTGGTGCCCCCCAAGCAGTATCCACCCGCTGGCACCCAACCCGGGTGGTCCCAGGAGTGCTGCTACCGTGGATGGAAGCACCGAGGCCCCGTGCAGCTCGGGTTGTGACCCGGTGACAGCTCGTGCAGGCAGATTCGACTGAAGGAAAAAAAATGGTGAGGAGCCTGATCTTTTTGTTTTCTTCTTCAGTTGAGCCTGCCTGCATGAGCAGATACCAGCAGAAGCCGAGGCAGGCTCTGGGTGTGACTCAGCGGGGCAGGGTGCCTGACACGTGCACACACCCCACAACTTTTATTACACTGAGAGCCGGCAGGGAGGGGAGCGGAGGAGAGGCCTGCAGATGGGGGGAGGCAGTGGAGGGAGTCTTTAAATGGCCACCCCTTGCTCTCCCTTTGGGGTCAGTCATGCAAACACTTCTTTGAAATCTGTCATTCTTGATGGGCAATTGGCTAGTATTTAATAAAGCAATACAAACTGAGGAGGCTTTTATTAGGAGTAAGATAAAATGTACATGCTGTGGCAATAGATGGCAGTGTGAGTAAAACATTCTGATTTACACTAGAGTACAGAAACCCCACTACAGCAACTGGTGATACAGCAATGGCAGCAAGTGATTTTTGTCTTACTGTAGCTAGTACTTTTTTAGCCAATTAAAGAAAATAAAAGTAGGCATTATTTCAGGGTAAGCAAAACAACAGATTCATGGCCAGATTCTGGTTTCATCTTGCGTGTTCATTTATACCAAGGCAAAGTAGGTGTAAAATGCTACTTTTGGTGCCAGACTGGAGCATTTAGCCCTTTAGAAAAGGTCAAAGGCAGGGAAAAATTAGGCCCATCAACACAGAATCTTAAACCTTAAATCATCCTCTTCATTTCCTTGAGCCGACAGGCCCTGCTCATGGAAATCAGGTCACTCCGATCTTTGACTCATCAACCAAATATCAGAGCTGCCTTGCTGAGAGGCACTTTGTCCTGGTACGATAAGTGATTACGGAAGCTGCGCCTACGGCTCACGAGCAACATAACCAAACATCTGTGGCTGACAGACTTGTATGGAGCATTCACAGATAACACTGAAACACATTGGTCCACCTCGTTTCAGCACAGGACAGGAGACATGGTTAATAAGCCCATAAGAAGCACCTGCCAGCCTTGTTTTGATTATCAAGAATCCTATTTGATTACATGATCGGTGAAAAAGCCATGCTATGTACGTGATTTACAGCCATCAGCATGCTCTTTCATGCTCTTCAGTACTTTTTAATACTCCTATGTTACAAAGGCATGTAATTTAGCTTTTCTAGGAGGAAATTACTGCTTCCACAATCACTGCGGTTTTGTACAGTTAGTGTGACATACATACCAGTATACATAGAACAGTGTACACAGAAATAAGGCAGAACTGGAAAGTTTTGGAAACTTGAGAGTCCTCCTAAGCCTACTGGGCTAGGGTGACTAAGTCACACCAAGCTCTAGCCAACAGCACACAAAGGAGCAATGCGGCTAGTGTCACAGCTAACCACCTTTGACTCCCCAGCCCAGCCCAGGTACCCATTTACATATCTGGGTCAGCTGTGGGCAATCCTAAGTATGAGTCCAGAGCAGGCAGGACTTGACCTCCCACCTCTAGATCCAGAGGGAGATATGCTAACTGTTCTGCTCTGTTCTGCCACTATTTGTCCCTCCATTCAGTGCATTGGAGGATAAATAAAGGAATATGTCCAAAAACGCTTGATAAGTAACTCATTTTCATTTTCCCTTTAGCTAATTAGGAACCTCAGTCCCAATGGATGTGTCCACCCAAGACACTTTACTGTCCATTAAACTAATTTAATGCTCAGTAAAGCGCCACCATTGACACATGCGCAGCAATTACTGCGCAGTAAATTAATTTAGTGTGCAGTTTGCTAGTACCTGTAGGTACAGGTTCTAGATTAACTGCACATTAGATACTGCTCAGTAACACATGTATAGACACTGACTGGGAGCAAATTGCTCCCAGGCAGCAGGGGCTAGGGGAACTGTCCTGCCTCCCAGCTCCACGCCCCAATCTGCATGGGGCAGAGGGTGGGAACCTGTCCTCGTTCCCCAGATTTTTGGTGGCGGTGGTGGTGGCAATCCCTCATGGTCAAGGATGGTCACTCCCATGGGCCAAGTAAAGGGTAGTAGATGAATCTACCTTGATGGCTAAGAAGGCTGATCTTAGAGCCACAGACTCTGGCAGATGCCACAGGTGGTGATTAAAGGGAGAGGTGGGCCATGGATTTCTGTCTGGTTTCCTTTTCTTCTGTTTCTGACATTTTTCTGCCTCCAGAGCAAGATGGTTTTCCTCAAAGTAAGATGTACCTTCTCTCACAAGGCTTCGCCATGTAGACCTGTCCCAGGCTAGTTTTTCCCAATCTGTGCTGTCAATGCCATACTTTATGTTTGTTTTGAGGGTGTCCATTTCCTGCGGTCCCTGCATGTTATTTGTCCTTGGCTGAGTTGGGAGCATAGAAGTCGTTTTGGTAAATGTACATCAGGCATGTGCGCACAGTGCCCTGTCTACCGCGGCTGATGTTGAATAATCAATACTTCCATACTGGTGGTGGTAGCATCGGTGAGGACGCCGGCATTTGTGCAATGATCTTCCAACTTTGTCAAGGATCCGCCCACTTTATGATACAGCCATGGGCATTACAAGGAATTAGAAGGCATCAGCATGGGTGGGCAACAATACACATCCCTTTCTGGGCTACAGTGGTAGGCTTGATTCTCCACTGCCCTCCAATTTACATGACCATTTCATCTGTTCAGTGAGGTTGTAACATTCCCAGAGCTGAGCTCGCCGCTCATGGGTACTGGTTGCTGTGTTTTACTCCTCCTTGGCACACATTTAGTGACTTTGATGAGAAAGGCAACAAAGAATGAAGTCCTATGTAAGCATGTGTGGCTTTATGTGCCATTCCCACATGTTAGGTTAGAACATAAGAACATAACAAGTGCCATACTGGATTGGACTAATAGCCCATCTAGCCCAGTACCTGGTCTCTGACTGTGGAAGGAGTGGATGCTTTAGCACTGAACTGGATAGAACTAGAGTGATCTATCATCCTCTTCATCACCCTCTCTGGCATCCACCATTATTATAGTTTCATAGTTTCATAGTAGCTAGAGTCGGAAGGGACCTAGGAAGATCATCTAGTCCGACCCCCTGCCTTGGCAGGAAAGAGCACCGGGGTCAGATGACCCCGGCAAGGTGCTCATCTAACTTCCTTTTAAAAATCCCCAGGCTAGGAGCCTGCACCACTTCCCCTGGAAGCCGGTTCCAGGCCCTAGCCGCCCTGACTGTGAAGTAGCGCCTCCTAATATCTAATCTAAACCTACCCTCCGCCAGCTTGTGACCGTTATTCCTGGTCACTCCTGGCAGCGCACGGGGGAACAGGGACTCCCCCAATACCTGCTGATCCCCCCTGACCAGTTTGTAGCAGGCCACAAGGTCCCCCCTTAGCCTTCTCTTGTGGAGGCTAAACAGGTTCAGGTCCTGTAGCCACTCCTCATAAGGCCTGCCCTGCTGACCCCTGATCATACGAGTGGCCCTCCTCTGGACTCTGTCCATATCGTCCACGTCCCTCTTGAAGTGTGGCGCCCAGAACTGGACGCAGTACTCCAGCTGCGGCCTGACCAGTGCCGCATAGAGGGGGAGGATCACCTCCTTGGACCTGCTCGAGATGCATCTGTGGATGCATGACAGGGTACGGCTGGCCTTCTTGACTGCCTCCCCACACTGCCGGCCCATGTTCATCGTGGAGTCCATGACGACTCCAAGATCCTTTTCCGTCTCCGTGCTGGCAAGAGGGGAGTTCCCCAACCTGTAAGTGTGGTGCCGGTTCTTCCTCCCCATGTGCAACACCTTGCACTTATCAGTGTTAAACCCCATCCTATTCTCATCTGCCCACCGTTGCAACCTGTCAAGGTCAGCTTGTAGCCTATTGCACCCTTCTAGTGCACCCACATCCCCCCACATCTTAGTGTCATCAGCAAACTTGAACAGGGTGCTTTCTACCCCCTCATCCAAGTCACTGATGAAGATGTTGAACAGTGCGGGCCCGAGGACCGAGCCCTGCGGGACCCCACTGCCCACGTCCTTCCAGGTCGAGAAGAACCCATCCACTACCACCCTCTGGGTGCGGCCCTCCAACCAGTTGGCGACCCATTTGACCGTGTGGGCATCGACACCACAGTCTCCCAGCTTTTTGATGAGGACAGGGTGAGAGACAGTGTCGAAAGCCTTCCGGAAGTCCAGAAAGACTACATCCACAGCAACCCCTGCGTCTAATGATTTGGTGACCTGATCGTAAAAGGCCACCAGGTTGGTCTGACAAGACCTGCCACTGATGAACCCATGTTGGTTGCCCCTGAGCATGCATTCCCCCGCAAGGCCCTCCTGGATGTGTGCCAGGATGATTTTTTCAAAGAGCTTACCCGGGATTGAGGTAAGACTAACTGGCCTGTAATTTCCCATGTCCTCTTTTTTTCCCTTTTTGAAGATAGGGACCACATTGGCCCTCTTCCAGTCCTCCGGCACCTCACCAGAGCACCACGAGTGCTCACAGAGCCGCGCCGGGGGTCCCGCAATGACCTCGGCCAGTTCCTGTAGAACCCTAGGGTGAAGATCGTCCGGACCAGCGGACTTGAACACGTCCAGCCTCTCCAGAAGTACCCTAACTAACTCCTAATGGTTTAGAGATGCCAGAGGAAACATCTCCAACCATTCTGTTCAACAGCTATTGATAGATCTATCATCTGTGAATTTGTCTAGTCCCTTTTTTAAAACCAACTGTGCTCTCTGCCTCTATCACTTCCTGTGGCAATGAATTCCACAAGTTAACTACAAATTAATTACATTAAGAAGTACTTTCTCTTGTAAACCTGCCTCTTCCTAATTTCAGAGGGTGCCCCCTTGTTCTAGTATTCTGGGACCTGAGAAAAAACTATTCCCTGTTCATTTTGTCCACATCTGTCAGGATTTTATAGACCTTTATCAAGTCCCCTTTCAGCCTTCTCCTTTCCCAGTCTTTTACTCTTTCCTGGTATGGCAGCTACTCCATATCCCTGATCATTCTGGTTGCCCTTCTGTGTACCTTTTTAAGATGCAGAGACCAGAACTGTACACAATGTTGAGTACATTTATGATGAAGTTTAATAGCCTTGGAAGAACAAAGGGACAGAGAACATTTTAGGGAAAGCTTCTGAAGCCATGAATCGTCAGAAGCATTTAAATAGATGAAGAAGTATTTACAGGGAGGCGGTGGGTAGCAGCTCTGGCTCGGGCTCTGGCTTTGGCTCCAACTCCAGCCCCAGCCCCAGCCCTGCCTGGCCCCTGCTGCCTCATACTTAATTGTAAGGAAAGGGGCTTTTTTCCCCATGTTAAATGGGGGTGGGGAGCCTTGTCTTCCAAATGAGTAAATACAGTAAATATACTTGTACTTGTCTTAAAGCTTCACTGCATTAATAGTGTCCCAAAGTCAACAGAATATAGATTCATCCAAAACATTAAAGATGTAAAGATTTAACTCTGAATTAGAATTTAGTTCTTACCCTTTATCACCAGTCCTCCAGTACTTTAATTTTTCAGTATCAGCTCTTGAAACAACAGCGTCCAGTAATTACACCAATGTTCAGAGCATATCCTGTATGTCTGATCCGTTGTTATCCTCTTCCATTAAAATGCTAATTAGAATTACCAAGTGTACAACACTTCAAAATACAACCTTTTATTCTCCTTATGCAAGCAAGCTTTCTGCTAATACTAGTAAACAATCTGTAAGATGTGGAATTAGGAAATCAGGGACATTCTGGAATGGTGATGGGGATTTGTGAACAATTTAACAATAAGTTATATAGATATGATATAAATAAAAAAATATATAGATATAGATATACATGAAAGTTATAATCACATTTAACCCATGGGAAAAAACTGATGGATAGTGCAGGAAACATATCCAGATGTTCTGTTTAGCAACTGCCAAGACATTCTGTAAAAATAAAAAGGAAATCAAAAGAAAACTCTATATATAGTGATTTTCATACCAAAGGGTTCCAAAGCACTTGAACTGAAATAAAAAATAAATGCTCAATAACTTTTTAATCCAAATACAACCACAAGTATTAAACAGGGCAACCACAAGTATTAAACATCAGGTTATGAAAGGCCGTAAACGTTGGCAGCCACAAGAGAAAAAAAATCAGGTAACACGGGCATGGGTAGTTACCCACTCTGGAAGTAAGGCGAACAGGCCTTAAAGAGAGCACAGAACCATGCGCTCAGTTTTCTGCCCAGCTGAAAAGACAACATTTCAGTGGCCCCCTTACCCTATGCTGGATCCTTGGCTCTGAAATGACGGAGGATGCATCTACACAAGCTGTTTACTGTGGAGTAGGCTAATTATCTCCGCAGTAAACATCTCATGTCTACACACACAGCCCTATTAGGCCTCAGGAAATGAATAAAATCTATGGCAGGGTAGTACTTGTAAATACAAGCACCATCCTACTGTGGAGTTTTTTACTCCATAGCAGTGCACGTGCACACACTGATCCAGCTGCCTGGGGCACAAGGATGCTTCAGTGTGGGGACTGCCTGCTGGCGTGCCCCACACTGGAGCACCCTTGTTCCCCAGCCAGCCCCTCCGCAGCACACTGAGCTGGGTCAGAGCAGCCCCGGGCTGGCAAGCTGAGCCCCCTGCCACCTGGAGGTGCTCCAACCCAGCTCAGCACGCTGCAGTCCCAGGTGCATGTTCAAATGGTGTACCCAGAAGCAATAATCTCCAGCATGATATGTGCCAGAGTTTATTGCTGCATGCTAATAGCATATGTGGATGCTCCCAGAGGGACTGTGCCAGGCTTGCACCAAAGCAAGCTCTCCTCGAATGGACAGCCAAGGGCCATCCTTGTCTGGTATGAACAGGCCCCAGAATTAAGCGTTATGTGTGTCTTGTCCCGCAGGCCTAGAGCCCTTGGGCACATGGTCTCTTATATGCCACTGTCATTTCAGAGCACAGAGATGTATATATATTTTTTGCATGTGTGTTTAATTTAAATCAATTCCTCTTGAGCTTTTGAAAAGCATTCCTTCACAGCACCAAGAAATGCCGTGGGCTGATGAAACAGCTGCATTCTTCCTAGTGGGACAGAGCTGCTCCAAGGATAAAGACAACACTTTCAGACACTCTTAAGATTACCCAAATGCATGACTGGTAGGGCTTAGCTTTTCTACTGTCAGGGTTAGAGATATGCATCCTGGAATAAATTCCCATATTCCTCGTCCCTGGATCCTTGACGCCCCAGCCAGCACCTCCACAGCAAGCTGAGCTGGTTCGGAGCAGCCCCAGGCTTGATGATTCAGACGGTTGCAGAAGTGCATTATCTCGGCTGTGGCTAAGCAAGTTTATTTCTTTTCAATTCTCCTGTGACTACAGACTTTCATAACAATATTTTGCACTTCTGTAGTGCTTCCTATCCAAGAAGCCCAAGGTGCTTTATGAAAGTCTCTGGGCACTTCTGGGAGGGAAATAAAGATCTAGATGGAGAAGCCAAGGCACGAAAATGCTATTTCTCAAAGTCACATAACAGGCTGACCCAGGAGCCAGCTGTAAGAGTCTTACCTCCCAAACAGCTAGGATCACAGAGCTCCCATCTCCCTGTTTGCCAGCCAGAAAACACAAAGAAAAATTGGTTTAGACTGATTTTTCCGATATGTATTAGTGCCTTTGTGGGGAGATAACAATCCCATCAGGAGAGTTATTGTTAGTAACCACTACACAGGATAAGAAAACTTCATGTGTGCAGTACTCTACAGTATAAGCAACTTTTCTTTGCTGTGCTCTCATCAGATCATTTATTTTCCTTTAAAAGTCAGTTGTGTCTTGATAAGTGGTAATATTTTCTCTACTGCACTATGGTGCTTATCTCCTTCTGAACATGATGTTTGGTTAAAGAAGTATACAGGAGTGACTTAGCCCTAGCCTGGTCAGGAACAGAGCGAAACTGCGTCACTGCTACACGCAGCTGAACCTCCATCTAGCCCCCAGGTCACTAGTACCTTAATGGGCTGAATAGACTTTTGCTTTAAAGAGCGAGATTGCCTCCAGGGATAAAGGTTCAAACTCTCTTTATATTAAATTTGTTCTGAAGTTCTTTTTCTGACCTTACAAATTTCCAGTGAGGATCAGAAGGAAGGGTATGACGGCAAGAAAAGAAAAGGAGTGAGTAATGCTATCGATGTTCCTCGGAAAGGCACAGAATATTTCAGCATGTTCCATTAGCAGAGCAACTTTCATATCAATGTCCCAGAAGATTTCTACAGCATCAGTGGTTACCGCCATGAAACAAAACAACTGGCTATACGTAACTATGTGACTCATTTCTTTGCGTTCTGTGTATTGTGCCTTGCAATCTCAGGACTTGCCTGTTTGGGAAGAAGGCAGCCACTTCGTGTCCCAGCTATCCTAGATCAGCACAATCCAGTATCTCAAGACACGGAAATCTCCAAATCGGTCAGGGTTGCAAGGCTGAATCACAGAAGGTTTAAATTGCAGCACGAGTGTAAAGTAAGTCGATACGACAAAGAACAGCCCAGTAAACTGTAGGAAAGAGTCCATCCATACACTGACCAAGTCTGACCTTCTGTGAACTTTCTTCCCTAAATTAAGACCATCTTAATGGCTGTATAAAACTAACACCCATAGAACAGAATGACTTTCTTGTGCCACACTTATGTCTGTACAACAATGTGTAAATAAGGGTTTACCGTAGCCAGACAATACAAAGGCAATAGCATAGTGCTTAACTATCACATAGCTATAAGACTACAGACAGATCTGTTAGACTAGAACAATTATACATCTCACAGCCAAGTACGTTTCTTCTCACCCTTGCCTTTGGGAGCATTTGCAAGCAAAGGTCTTGATCACAGGCGGTAGCATCGTGCATATCAACTTCAGTCGGTGTTGCCAACTGTCTGCAAACTTACAGTCTACAAAAAAGGCAAAAAATGTCTGTCTGTAAAATTCATAAAAAAATCAAGCCATCTGTAAAAACAAACAAACAAACAAACAAAAAACCATGCAAGTGGGGCAAGACTGAAGGTCCCTCATCAGAAAGAAGCTAGAAGCAAGCACTGATGCACGCAGAGCAGAGCAGCACCAACTGGCGTCAGAGCAGGATTGCAGTACTGAAGGGTGCCAAGAATGGGGGAGATTCTTACCCGCTTTGGGGACTTACAGACCCCGGCTGCTGCTCCCACAGTGTGGTCCAAAAGGCTGGGGGGTGCAACCATGCCGCTGCTGCACCCCCTCTGGTTCTGCCTTTTTTCATTATTCATTTGCTTGTAAAAACAGGGAGCGATTCACAATATATTTTACTTTTGGTATCATGGAAAAACTAGGGATGCACCAATAAAGATTTTCATGGCCAGTGCCAATGGCTGATTATTAACCAGTCGTATCAGCCGATACCAGTCTGATAGCCGATTTACAGAAATGCAGCCCTGCAGCTTGGAGAGCAGCACTGGGCTGGTAAGTCTGTGGAGGGGAAGGCGTGTGGAGGAGGGAAGAGGCAGATCGAGGCCCCCACGGTGAGGGAGGGGTGGGGCAGGAGCAGGCGCAGGCTGTGCCCAGCCAGGGTGCTCAATGCGACTCTGCCGGAAGCGGGAGAGAGCCACAGGAGGCTTGTCCGGGTGACACAAAAGTTAGGGAAAGGGGGGTGGCTCCCTGCTGCTGCACAGCCCCCCGGGGGGATTTGTGCACAGGGTAGAGGTGGGCTGCCCACTGCAGGCTTGGGTTCAGGGGCTGCACTGGCCTCTTCCTGCGGGGGAGGGCTGGGCTGAGGCTGCACTTGGGATGGGTGGGCATGGGGTGGGGCAGGGCGGGGGGGCAGTGGTGGCACTGGGAAGGGTGCCTGCAGGGGAGCTATGGCAAATTTTAGGGTGACTGTAGGCCACCCTATAGCCACTTCTCCCAGCACTGCTGCCATCTGCCCTGCCCTTGTCCGGCCTGAGTGCACCCCTGGACCAGCCCCCACTGGGAAGAGACCAGCACAGCCCCTGGCCCTGAGCCTACAGCAGGTACCTCACGCCCTACCCCCACCCCCACAAATCCAGAGGGGAACATGCCCCCCATGCCTGCCCCAGGGGCCACCCTCTCTCCCTACCCCCCCGTGCTTCTTGGACAAGCCTCCCACGGATCCATCCTGTGTCCGGCAGGGTCACATTCACCAACCCTGGCTGGGCAGCACCTGCCCCTGCCCCTGCCCCTGCCCCTGCCCCACTTCCTCCCTCATTGTTGGGGCCTTTCTTGACCTGCCCCCTTCCCCCCCATGCCCCTTCCCCTCCAGACCTGGTTGCCTATGACCCAGCATGACGCTTAGTCCAGGTCCTACAGCTCAGAAATCCACCTCAATTGTTCCTAACTTTGTAACTTTATAGACAAGTTTATCACAGAAGTCAAAGATGGCTGTTTGGCTATGGGGACCCAATTATTTTATTACTCCCTAGAGACGGTTTCTTCAGATCAAGGATAAGGGTCAGTGAGGTAGGAGTGGGATGGCGATGTTGTCCCATACACAAATAGCTATGCATGAATTTTTTTCAGCCTAAATGATCTCTTTCAGATGAAGGGAAGGAGATAAAGAAGATTGGCGAGAGCATAGGGACATGGGAACATTTGGCATTTGACTGGAGTTACTTCTCTAGCCCACCTGTGTCCAATAGCAAGACTCCTATGTATTTAAGGGTGCAGTATACAAAACAGAAGTGAAAATATCATCATCAAGTGGAAATATCATTATTGCTTTCTGTCTGCTCTAGATAAGTGGAGTATTTCACTCTCTCCAGAGGTGTTAAGCTGACAAAGTCCAAAGAGATTTGACTCATGAAATTCAATTATTTTTGTGGCATCTTCAACATCAGTTCAATAAAGAACAGCAAAGCTGGGGCCAAGAGGTGTGCAACACACCCCTCCTAAGCTCGCTAAGAACATTTCATGGTGGCAGAGATTAACCCCCTCTGCAAGGCCAGCTAAAGTTTTATGAGTCTGTACATTTTCCTCGTCAGCTCTTCCTGTCCTAACCACTGATGAAATGAGATCCTGCCTTGCAATCTGGGCTGTTGATAAATTATGCTCACCCCTCCCTGCCCTCCTTGGATCCCAAAGTCACACTAGACATAACTCACACCCATCCGATAAGTACACTTGCTTGCTTCCTCATAACTGACATCTGATAACCTCTTCACTAGGAATAATACTCATGTCTTGTCGCTGCATACCAGGTTATGTCGAGGAGATGACAGCAGGTAGTAGGACATCCATTGTGTATGACTAATAACACTAGTGTCACTTCACTCTTAAATTCAGGTTTGTAAGTTAAGCACACAGGAGGTTTGGCATGTACCCTGCCATGCAGCACCAGACCAGAAGTAGGCTACTACACCTTGCTGAACAGTAAAACAAATTAGCCTGGCTGAAGTGCCAAATGAACAGGGCTATGCTACTTCCAGTTCAGGAGGTAGCCTCCTTGGGGCAGTGCCCGCTGTTCCAGCATGGTGCCACCGGGCATGATTAAATGGATGGTGTACAGATGCCCTTACTGACCAACCTCCATCCCAAATGAAAAAGCTGTACAGCAAGCCACTAAGGGGCTCTTCTTCCTTTTCTCCACGGGGACTTGAGCTAAAGTGTGCTGGCTATTCTGGCTCCATGTTTGACCCAATTTCCTATGAGCAGTGTGCCACCACACATAGGGAAGGGCTATCCGGCTTTTCTGCATGCCCTCCTCCCTGGATGGAGCTCTGGTGATCGCTAAACTCCGTTAGCCGTGTCTGTTTCTCCTTGAACAGCTCTGCCAGGACTAGACAAACAGACGTATGGCTGAGTAGTTGAACTTGCTGGCAAAAATGTGCCTACTATGTAGTTTGTTTCCAGCTCAAGTTTTATCCAAACATCCATTCTTTCCAGACTGCTAATCTTTCTAATTCACATTTGATCTTTTTTTTTCTCAAACTGCTTTGCATGGACTTTCTCTCCTGGGTCAAAATGTGGTCTCAGTTAATACCCACTCAAACCCATTCACTCTAAGGCAGTTGCATGGATACAGCTAAGAGCAGAGCACGGCTCACCAGGCCGTAGAAAATGAATCGAGTTATCTTCTTCTATTTGTATTCGTGGGCTGAACAGTTCTTCACACTGCAATATCCACGGGGAAATAAGAATTGATACTGACTGTTTAATAGTTTATGGATCCAGAAGTAGAAGGGGCCTAATAAATCCTCATCTGTACAGCTCCAGCTGCCTTGTTCTCAAAGATGTGGTAAAAGGAAACGGGAAATGTCCCATACCCCACACCCCACACAGCAAAAACTCTCAGAGCCAATTTTCCCCAGAGCTGTTTGGCTGCAGGTCTGTGCTACCAGTTTGCAGGGTTATAGCCCCTTCTCACTTTCATGCTATCTTTGATTTAGCTTACTGAGCAGTAGCTGAATCAGAGAAATAAGCTTTGTTCTTTCATTCTTAAAGATGAAGAGACGTTACTAGCCTTATCTCTCCCACCATATTCACCAGGGCAATGCTGCTGACTTCAAAACTGAATGCCCTCCAAGGCATCCAAGCCAAGCCAAGCCAAGCGTGGGGAGCCTGGAGTTACCTTGTGCTGTCTTGCTGCCTGTGCCCTGTTGAGTAATCGTGCCGTTTCTTCGCCTTGTCTGTCATGCTGACGTGGCAGTAGGCGGACTGCTCTATGCGGTTCCTCATTCAAATAAACCTGCCTTTGGCTTCCCTAGAGGGCAACTGTCTAATGAGTTGGTGCCTCTAAACTGTAGACATTTGCTGATTATGCTTGTAGATCCTTATTTCACTAAAGCACCACAACTTTTGTTTAAAGACTCTAAAAAAGCTGGCTAAAACAAAAAGCCCCTGGCCCCAATCCTGCCGCTGTAATTTGGCCAAAACTGCAGGGGCCCTGGTTGGTAGTGGAGACTGGCAGCGAGGGCAGTGGGGGGGCTCCCTGGCCAGCCTCTCCAGTGTTTCTCACCAGTCTGAGAGCTGGCACTGGGCTAGGAAACCTACCCACCACTGCTGCTTTCCTCGACCAAGTCCCTGCACAGCCCCCCATGGCCTCAGCTGGAACAGGGCAGGAGCTGCTAAGACAGCAGTGGTGGGGGCAGGTAGATCTCTCTGCCCTGTCCCTGCACCCCACGGAGTAAGAAGAGAGGTCTGGGGGAGGGTGCTGAGAACAGACCTGATCCAGGGACTTTAAAAAAGTCCCTAGCTGCTTCTCCTGTGGCATGGTCTGCCCACCCTGGGGGGAAGCTAGGAGTGGGGGTACCAACACCCTGCAGCATCAGTCCCTGCTCCTGCCCCCCCTCTTCGAAATCCTGGATCTGCCTCTGCAAATAACTGGTACTCCCCAGTAAGAAAAACCACTCCTGTCACTTTGAAGTGAAATGCCTCCACAATCAGCATGTGAAGATTACAGTGGTAGCGGAGCTAAATTAATTGCTGAGTATCTGCTCATCATGGAGACTAGATCTGCAAGAGGAAGAGAGACACTGTGCTATTTACAACAATCACAATATGCAATGATGTAGGGGGGTGAACAGCTACATTTCAAAATTATGCAAATTGATTCTAGACTGTCCAAAGAGTATTCGTCATCCTCCTGCTAATCCTACTCGGCAGCGCAAAAGCGGCTGCTGTACTTCTGTTGTACTCGGCTCCACTGTCTTGGTCCAACGCTTTCTGTAAACAGCTCTGGTGCTGCAAGTGAAGACTGCTGCAGGTTTAAAAAAATGGTG
Organism: Crocodylus siamensis; assembly: GCF_052110815.1. Taxonomy (NCBI): domain Eukaryota; kingdom Metazoa; phylum Chordata; order Crocodylia; family Crocodylidae; genus Crocodylus; species Crocodylus siamensis. The sequence continues at coordinate 9,282,011 of NC_143399.1, read as the reverse complement.
CTTTTAAGGAGTCTTTTTGGTGTGGCCTCATCTTATTGCCGCTTTAGTTCAGCTGAATTTTCAGAAGAGATATGCACGGCTATGCTTCTGTGTATGAGTGGGGCACTGCAAGTAGAACTGTGCAGGTTAAAGTATGAAAAAGTTAACCAAGGTCGATTAGCTTCCTCCTTTAACACTCAAGAAATGCCCTGCTACCTTTGTACTGCAGACAAATTCTCCATAATGTAGTGTCTCAGTGTGATAGGGGTGTGCGCCACATAAGTTAACCTACATCTCAGAGTCAAGTGCGATGGGTGCATGAATCATTTATATCGAAATACATTAGTGTGTCAATAGGACATGCATGCACGTGGTGTCTGTATTATTTGAGGTTCAGAGTGTATTGTGAAGAATGACCTTGCTGGGTCCGAAAGGTTACAGGGTGTGGCTGACATGCCTGTGAAGTTTTTGGGACATAAGGTGATGTGTGTGCATCCCATGACAAGTGCATGGGATGGCATTCATTTATACTACAGTGGCCAGGGCTTGCCAGTGGCACATGTGAAAATACATGATGGGGATTTTTTTTCTGTTCAGTTACTCCCTACTGGCTTCTCTCTTATCTCTAATATTCGGGAAGGGGCAGCAGTCAAGATTTGTACCCAGAATAGCACAGGGAGATGCAGCGACCCAAGGCATGGAACAGTTATACAGGATTAAGTCCTAAAAGACAGTAGAAAATCCATAAGCTTTACAGAGCTCCATAATGGGAATGTGTGTGGAGATGAAATGGAGAGCAGGAACATCCAGTGTTGCAACGTAACCTAGCCGCCCTTACTGGATGGACGCCAGTCTGTTGTGCGTGGACCGACTGCTGGATTCTGTGTCCTAGGTGTCCATGCTCTAGACGAGCAATTGTGTTTTCTAGATCTGGGCCAGCCCAGTATCTGGAAAGTAATAGCCCTCTTCTTCCCAAACTCCCTGTTTCAGAGAATACAGGCAGATAGATATCTTAACCACCATCACTTCTCTCTGAAACAGCACTAAGGCATTGGCAACTTGTAGGGAAGTGCATGTGGGTGCATGTGCACCCCCTGAGATCAGCTGTGCAACCCCTAGAAGCTCCAGCCATGAAACTGAAAGTCTGGTTTTGCTGCTGGCTCAGCTATCGGCTGCTGGGGGACCCCTGCCCAGGTCAGCGATCGGCCGCTGGGGGACCCCCCGCCCCTGGTCAGCGATCGGCTGCTGGGGACCCCCCACTGGCAATCTGGCGCTCCCCAGACTTGGGAGGCACCAGTTGTCCATGATATTACAGATCTTCAGGATATAACATAATCTTGAATGCAGCCCCAAGGCTGCTCTCACCACTCCAGAGAATTCAGGGGTTGGGCAATGTCATTAGGCTAGGAAGCCCTTCCTGCCTCCTCTCCACTCCTCTTCTCCTGGCATGTGGCAGTGGGCTGGCCTCTTGAGAAGAGAAACATCCCCGTTTCAAAACAGTCTCTGTTTCCCGCTTGCCTACGTACTTTGGCAGGGAGAGTCCCAAGCTCTATCCCCCATCTTGTGGGCTGGCTTCTGTGTAGGGAGTTTTCCAAAGTCAATGGTAGCAGACTCGTTCAAGAGTGATGAGCCATGATGACTGTCATGGTTCTTGAAATACGTACTCTCAGTATTAAGCCCTGGATACAAAATTCAGGCTTTCATCCACAAAGGAGGCTGAAGGACAGCCCAAAAGTTACAACCCCCAAACAGAGACCTGGAACAATACAATTTTTTCCAAAACACATGCAGCTCATAATTTACAAAGGCATGTCCCTAAACCATAATGTAGGCATTTCTATCCAGCTTGAAAAAAATATAAAGAAAAAAAAAGACACTGCATAATGACAGACATGCTATTTATGGATCACAGCTTTTTTTCTGCAGTACAGATCAGCAGTATAAATGCTCTGGCGTAGCAAGGCCGGATTTGAATCCAACTGGGGCCTAGTAAGAAGAGAGTCCTCACTGGAGTATTAGGTTAGGGACAGAAATTACACGTAACCCGGTATAAGTGATTGGAAACTGGTTCAAATCTGTAACACAACAGAAGTTCAGTGCATATAAACTGCTTTCAGAATGGCCCAAACCAGTTTAAAACAAACCGGGGGGGAGGGTAGTATCAGACTTAACTGATTTAGGTTAAATGAGTTTACTGAACTTCTCTCTCAGATCTCTTCCAGGTTCAAGTTACCTCAGTCCCCCAGCATCCCAGGCTGCTTTGCACTTTCCCTGCAAACCCCTTTGCAGAGTAGGCAGGCTAGCCTTGGCCCAAGCTGTCCGCTCCAGCAGAGCGGGGAGGCGTGCTGTAGCGCCCTCTGGTTTCTGGCCTGGGCCACTGCAGGCACGTGGCTGCATTTTTGGAATCAAAAGTGAATGTCTGTTCACTTGCTTAGTGTCTAACTCTAAGCATAAAGTCAACTTGCTAAATTTTCTGCCATGGTTTCTAGTTTTCAACTTAAATCCTAATTACTGCTTAGCTTTGTAGTCCTATCCTCAGGCTTCTCAGGGGATCCTTTCATTGGGCTATTCTTAGGTTTCCTTGGAGGCTACAAACTCTACCCACCTTTAGAGCCAGGGTCCTTCCCTTCTTTCATGATAATGCAATGCCATTAGTTTTCTCCAGGCACTTGACTAGAGGAAGAGAAATGTACTCAATTCTTTCTGGCTAACGTTAATTTAAACTGTAGCACTCTCGGGTTATGCGGTGGGTCAGTACGGAGCGAGTGAACCAAAGGTCATGCTGGAAAGGTTGTGATGATCTGGACTCTCATCGAACACTTGAGGGCTCAAGAGGAGTGTGAACCATTCTTATTCCTCTAATGAAAAACAAAAGTATTGAAAGTTCTTAGTATAGAAAAATGTAGGATGTTCTGGTCCAACACCCACAAAGAATTACTGAGAGAAAATGACTAAGTGAGGGTGGCACGTAGGATATTGGAAAGCTTCTTTTTTCATGTGACAAAAACAGTGTCTGTATCCTTATCCCTGTGCACTTTGGCGTTTGGGTCGATGCGGGAGCTCTTGGCCAACACAGACATTACCAGGAGAGCGGAAGTGGCTCTCGTCGATCCCCAGAGCCGTGTCTGCTTCTCAATGACAGTAAGGGGATGCTAACCAGGGTCCGCTTGAAAGACGAGTCCTTCTAAACCACAGTTTAACCTTCACTTACTGCACAATAGGTGTGGACACATTAAACATTTACTGTGGGGCAGCTGACTTGTCATATGCTTCTCCTTTTTCCTTGGCTTTCAGCTTGGGATAATTCGCTTGCCTGTTCATATCCTTATTTCCTGTGGCAGACTGAAAAGCAAATCTCACATTACTAAAAGACCACATGGGGCAAAGGCTTGAAGATTAACTTGGATTTCACAGCTATGAAGAACAGGCTTGAAGTTAAAAATTCCTTTTGCATGCACTACCAGGTCAGCTTACCCAGCCAAGAAATTGTTCATTTGCTTTACTGGATCCCTTCTGGACACAGCAGAGATGAAATGCTGGAGTCTTCATTAAGAAAAGGGGAAAAAACACATGCATACAGAAACCACTTCCTCGAACATAGGCTCCAACCTACAACCCTGAGTTTAAGCGTTGTATTTGGGCACCTAAGTCCACTTAGACACTTAATCAGGGGACCAGGATCGAACTCAAAATCTTTAAACAACAGCTTTCTTAAACAACTCGACAGCCAACTGTTCTAGGATCAAAACACGTTTGTCAAAAGTTTCAAGATTATTGTAGATGCCTTTCTACATAGCGTTGCTCATAACTCCTACTAAAGTCAAGGAGCATTAGAGGTGAAGAGGAGTTTGATTTAATGCCTTCCTGGGAACAGACAGGACAAATCTATAGTCATCATTTGTCCATTCCTTATATTTATTGAGTAATGGGGTTTCTTGAGCAGTGCATAAAACTGTCCAGGATAATCACTGCTTCTTTCACCTTTCCGCTTCCAACCTGCAGCACAATTTATTATTATCTTATAAACTTGTGGTTATTTTTTGTCTTTTTTTCTCTCTCCCTACATCTTAAGAAATAAGAAATTGTCAAGAAGTCATATGATTCCATCTCCGATTTCAGGAGAACTTTTAACCTTTTTCCCCCTGTCAAAACCTGCCTAACTGAAAGGTGAAAAAGACAAAATACAAACCCTGAGCTCAGTTACACCATCATGACATTGAATAGGGTTTTGGTTACTACTTAGGGTGAAAAGGGTGGCAGAATCTGGTCAGGAGAGGAAAGTGGGATGGATCTAAGGAGGATCTTCTCCTAACAGTGCCAGGTCTCTAGTAGTTTCCCCATGTTCCTCACTTTTCACATTTTCTCCAAAAATTCAAGTGCTTCTGCTAATACCTTAGTCTAGCTTCAAAAATCCTTTGCAAAATTAAATGAAGCACTCCACTCAACCTTCTTCTGCTCGAGTTCAATATCCATACAGACAATCTGGCACATACACAAGGACTGACTGAATTGAATTGCTGCTTTCTGAGGCTGCCTTCCTTTTGTAACATTTTAATAAAAAGTTTCCTCTTGTGGATGGGTACAGACAGAGTATGGCATTTATAGTGAATGCTGCCTAATGGAAGAGGTGGCTCTGCAGCCAGACAAAGAATCGGGAGCGATCAGATTCCTATAGAAAAGCCCAGTTATAAAAAGAGGTCCAAAAAGCCATGAATGAAAGAGATGAAGCGCACATTATTAAAGCTAGTTACCAAGGTCTGTCCTTTGAAAGATCCATTGATGCTAACGAGTATTATATATCAGAAAGCAAAAAATGCCCTAAAATTGTCCTTTCTAAAGTCTCTAATGATCTCTCCTGAGTTGAATGCAAAAGACATTTCTCTATCTTCTCTCCTTCGAAAAGGCTGATAGTTTAACTCCTTCTTTTCCTTTTTTTTTGTCCTGATTGCATTCAAGATATCTAAGTTGCTCACTCTTATTTTTTTTTGTGTAAAATATGTTTTTTAAACAAAGGCAGTGCTGTTAATAATTCCACTGATACAACCTTTATTGGCAGACGAGATAAGGCCATGCATACATGAAATGCCTCCCAAGCTAGGTATGATACACAGGTGTGAAACCTTAAATAAGTCATCCTTGCATATTGTGACCATCCATGCATAACCCATAGACTTCTGCTAACACTGGATGCATGGGTGAATTCTAGGGGGAAAAGAACAAATGATCCCTGCATGTTCTGTTGCAGGGATTTAAGTGAAAGTAGGCATGAGATAAATGAAAAGGACAAATCTAGTAGCGGATCCAGGCATGGGGCAAGCAAGGTTTCCCATCCCTTTGGCTGTGCCACACAATCTGTGCCTGCTGCAGCTCTGCAGAGCCGTGACCTCACCAGCTGATACAGCAGCAAGTGACCCAGGCTCCATTGCCCATGGGCTGAATGCTGCTGTTGTTCTCCCCGTGACAGGAGTATCTCTACTGGAGCCTCTCTAGTGGTGACTCCGCCCTCCTGTTATGGGCCAACTGCCTGCTTACTCGCCTGCCATGCCTTGATCTTCATTGATTAATTCATTGATGTAATTAGCGGGAGGCTGCCCATGTTATTCACCCTGGTGGCCAGGGGGCGCTATTTGCGGCTCCTTTTCCTCTCCTACACCACAGCCCAAGCCTCGCAGATGGTACTGACGTGGTTTTAACCTGGACCTTCCTGGCACTCTGCTGCCCCCTCTAGGTGAGGCTTCCTACTACCTTTGTTCTCTGGGCTTCCCACTGCCCCCTCGCTCTGGGTCTTCTCCTGGCCCCCCTCGCTCTGGGGCTTCTCGCTGCCCCACACCCTGGGGCTGGGGTCAGTGCACCCAAAGTGCTGCACACTCTCCAGTGCTGGGGTCCCCACGCTGCCATAGAGCCCCTATGAGGCCTCCTCCAACCCCTAATAGCCTCACCTGGTCCTCCGGATAAACAGCGAACACAAAACACAAAGCCCCTGGGCTATAACATAAAAAAACCTAAACCGTCCGGCCAAAACAACATTCAGTTCCTACCGGGGGGGGGGGGGGGTGCTCCAACCCGTAGCAGCAGTCAGTGGCTGCTCGTGCAGTCAGGCTTTTCCCCTCTGTCTGCACTGGCCGAGCTCCTTCTCCCTTGGCCGCCAGCGGGGAACTGCCCTCCTGGCCTTACACTTGGGGTTTATATGTGCCAAGCCCTGCCCCTTCCTGTCAGCTGGCTCCCCAGTGGTTGTCCTAGCAACCAGCATCTGTGACTCTGGCTGCCCTGGTAACCAGCAGCTGGGCTTCCCCCCTCGCTGCTAGGGCTCTTTCCCGAGCTGTTTCTGCTCTCAGGCACAGGGCATCTGAGCGCCCTGCAACACCCTCTCTCCACCTTTCCTTTGAATTCAGCAGCAGAGGAAAGGAGAGGATGAGCTGTCATGGCAGCACTCACTCCCTGGACTTGGGAGCCATGCAAAAGCAGGGGCTTGGGGTAGACCCTGCGCTGAGAGGTTACACACAGCGTAGCCAAAAGGGGCTTGACACTTTAGAAGTTTGGTAAAGCACTAGAACAGGCTACCCAGAGAGGCTGTGGCATCTCCATCTTAGAGGTTTTTAAGACCCACGTAGACAAAGCCTCGCCTGGGATCAGGGCTCGAATGACACCCTGCAGTGCGGCAGCCGGAAGGAACTGCTGCTGCCGCCTCCTGAGCTGGCTAGAGAGGTGCAGGGCAGGCTCCCCCACTAACTCCCCTGAACCCCTCTGTATTTCAGACCCTTGCTGGGTTGATATATTTGGGGGTGGTCCTGCTTTGAGCAAGGGGTTGGACTAGATGTGACCTCCTGAGGTCCCTTCCAACCCAAACTGTCCATTCTGTGCAGAGCAAGGCCCCTGGTACATTTGAAGGGTGCATCTGGTTTGAAAGGCCTACGTAGCAGAATGCCAGCTCAAGGAGCCCGGAGGCAGTCTGCAAGCTGCAGAGGCTCCAGCCGAGCTGCGAGCAGTAACCCTAAATACAGGCTGCTCAGCAGGACTGAGCCAGCTGAGGGAGATGAGTGGTGGTCATGGGAAGTCAAAAAGCTCCCAGGGAGGGAAAGCCAGAGAGAGACCTCCAGAGAGAGGCAGCCAGAGTACAAACTGATACTCTGGTGTTCCTGTGAGGCACGTGTGCCCAGGCGTGTAAAGAACTGTGGAAAGTGGTAAAGATGGGGGAAAGACTGAGCTGAGCAAATCCTTGGATCCGCTACAGCAGGGATGGGCAATTATTCTGGGTGGAGGGCCGCTTACTGAGTTTTGGCAAGCCATTGAGGGCCGCATGACAGGCAGCCAGGGGCAGATAAATGTTAATTTTCTAAATTTTTTAGGGGCCCCCCAGGCCACATTTTGCCCACTCCTGCTATGGCTCTTAACAGTTAGATGGACCAGTACTTGGGTCTCGGGGGTCAAGACCGAGGCCTAGCTTTGTCCCTCTTGTTTATTATTCTTGGTCTGGGTTTTGTCCCATTTTGAACCAGGTACATGTCTAGCTCACTGCAAGTAGATCTCACTCCTCAGGGTTGTGGATCTGCCAAGGAGTGACACACTGTTTAATAGCTAGTACTGGCATTGCCATTTATCTTCTTCTGCAAACAAGGAAACTAGCCTTTGAAGACCAGAGAGTGATAACTTTAATGAGCTGAGTATGTGCATAGGCAAAACATTTGTTACACTTTGCAAATTAGAGTGTCTTTAGGTTTGAGTAGATATAATTTGGTATAATTATTCTCTCTCTCTCTCTCGATGAGGCCAACAGATCATAGGGATATCCATAAGCACTGTTTAAATATTAGCCGTTATTTAGCCCAGTGTTCCCCTAGAGCTGGCATTCAATGCATTTGATTCCTCTTGGGTTTCGTAACACACCAGAAAGAAATGCAATCCTGGTGTGAATGTGGAAGTGCCTTCCCTTAATATCCAGATCTAAAACAATACGCAGTCTAGAAAGTGTCACCAGTGATATTTATGCCAGCATATTTCACTGTCTGCCAATGTGGCATGTTCTCACCATTACAGGGTAACTTGGGAAAAGATGAGCACACCGGACAAAGATCACACTCTACCCTTTTCCCACCACAGTTGGGCGCACTATTCTGCGGGGAGCGTTCGCAGTGAACTGTAGGCTAGCTCCAGGAATTGCGTGTGCATGGGGTCAAATTCCCACACGTCCCTTTGTTCCCCTCCCATTGTTTTGTCATTCTCTTCATTCTCTCCTTTCCCTCCCATCGTCAGGTCTTTTTTTTGCTCCGGCTTTCAAACTATCCACCGTGCTGCCGTTCAAAATGTGAATGCTAAATAAATCAGCAGAGTTCTTGCATCGAATTGTCTGATGGCTTAAGGTTCCTCCCATTCACATATGCTGGTGCTTATTGAACCTGGTGATCCCTATAGGTGCCACCTCTGGGTAGGGACCTCTTCAAACTCTGCATCCTGTACTAGCCCTCTTCTCAGTGACTTCTGCATTGCCATGTGGTCCCATGAGGGGTCCCAGTTCAGGACGGCCTCGGGGTCTGTGTAGCACGAGTGGGTATATGAAACAGCAGCAGATGCTCTGAAGGCCTTTTAAAGACTGATCCAGTTTCATCCCTTTGCCCGGCTTTGCTGCTTGTAAGGATGACAGGAACCAAGACACCCAGAGCCTGTTGGAGCGGGGAAGACGGCAGTAAGAAGACCACAGGTACAAGGACCTAGCTTGAAGCCATGCAGGCAAGGCCAGCCATGCACATCCTATTACAGTTCTAAAACTACAAGTTTAGTAACATATTTAATGCTAACTAAACATCTCCAGCAGCCCCAGCAGCCTCACCTCCAGCAGCCCTGAGCTTTCACGCGCCCTAGACAACGTCCAAATAAACCTCTTTATTCCCTTGTGAACTCCACAGCTGGACATGCCCCCGCAAGGTGGGAAAATCCCGGGTTTCTTCCCTCGATCAGGCCAGTACACAAGGCCTGCTTGAATTTTTTTATTTAGCTACGGTGCTGCACAGAGCTGTTATTTGACCCCGGCCGAGAGTAGGGGGGCTGGACCCGATAATCTTACAAGGTCCCTTCCAGCCCTAGATGTCTGCGAATCTGCGTGAGCTAACCCAGCAAAGGAGCATGCAGGAAGAGATGCGTTTCCAAAACACTGTGGTTTGAGCGGAGGAAGTGGGATTTCACTCATTGGGACTCCTGGCTGCTGAGCTTGGAGACAGCCATGGGGACAGGCGTGTTGTGGGATATTGCACCGGTACAGGATGGCCTCCACGCAGGGGCCGTAAACAGGTGCAGCACAGGCCTCACGCCTCCCAGAAATGGCATGCCTTGAACAGAAGTTTTATCGTCCCACCAGGAGGACTTACAATCCGCACGCCTGCGTGCAAGGTTGAGGAAAGACACGGGTGAGACAACCTCGGGCGCCCACACCGGTCTGAGGAACCCCTTGCAAGTGCCCACCCCCGCTTCCCTCCGAGCCTGCTCTGTCAGGCTGCTGCCACCCTTGGCGGTGGGCTAGCTGCTTAGTGGATTCCCGGGTCTCTTTGTAAAGTTGTAACGTCCAATCCAACCCTGGTACGTGCCATGTCCTTCCTTGGCACGCAGCTACGGTGGCCATCATAGAGGACAGCCTGGTTGTCCTCCGGCCTTTATTGACACGAAACCCAATGCCTTTAAGTCCTCTATTTTTCTCTTGAAGAGAAGGATGATAGGAACCTTCTGTCCTCTCTCAGTCTCTTCAAGAGAAAAACAGAGGACGTAAAGGCGTCGGGCTTCGTATCAATAGAGGACGGAGTAGCAGAAAACCAGACTGTCCCCTGCGACGGCCACCCTACATGCAACAAGCAGCAGGTGCCAGCCCTCAGCCTCCACCCCGCTCCTGCTTGAACGCTTCCCAGCTCCTCTCCTCACCAGAACGACCGAACGGTCCCTGGGACCAGCCTTCTCGCTGGCTCTGAGGGGATCCAGGCAACCTCCCCGTGGCTGCTCTCCTGCCCTCAGATGTTTGCAAGGTCTTTCCCTCCAGGGACTCCAGCAACTCGCTCACTCGCTCACGGAGGCTTTTCCCAGATCTCAGCAGGCAAATTCCCTCTACTTGCTGCCAGCTTCTCCCTCCAGCCAAAATCTTTCCTTCCACCTGCCAGAAACCAATTAACTAGGCCTGTGCAAAGTGGGTAGTATTTGCTTTGGATTCGGCCGATTCAGGGGACAGTGGTTTGATTCGGTGATTCGAAGCACCGTCCCAAATTGATTCGCCTGAATCTGATTCAGCGATTCGGCTGCTGCCAAATCTCCGAATCACCCAGCCCATCCCCTGCCTGCTCCCCATGGCTGCCCTGCCCACCCCAGCTCCCGAAACTTGGGGGGAAAAAAGCCCCAGCTCACCAAGTACTGCTGGGTTGGGGGGGACAATCCTTGCTGCCCCCCACTGCCCCATGGTGTGTGGGGGGCTCTGCACAAGCTCCCCAACTCCCCGCCCGCTATCTTCCCCCACATGGCTGCCCTGCCCGCCCCGGCTCCGGCCCTTTAAAAGAAAACAAGAAAACCCCCGCATGACCGTTCCTGCCGGCGGGGGGCGAGCCCCGCTGCCCTGCGCTGCCCGGGGGGCTCTTCCATGAGCCCCCAAAGCCCCGAGGCTGCCGCAGGGGTGGTGAGTCCCGGGGCTCTTCTTGGTTTTTCTTTTCTTAAAGGGCTGGAGCCACCACAGGCAGCCATGGCGGGGGCCAGGGGAGTGGGGAGGAGTCGGGGGGCTCATGCAGCGCCCCCCGATGAAGTGGGAGGCAGTGGGGGGCAGTGGGGATTGCCCTCCGCCTGGCAGCACCCAGTGAGTGGGGCTTTTTTTTAAAGCACTGAGAGCTGGGGTGCGCAGGGCAGCCATGGCGGGGCTGGGGGCTGCAGGGGTCCCCCCATGGTCCCCTCCCCGCTCCTCCGGCCCCCACTCCCCTGCCCCTACTTACCAGCTCCAAGTCCAGCTGTAGCTCCCTGCTGCAGCCACCGGGGACGGTCCGAATTGATTCGCAGCTCTCCCAACCTTTTCTGAAGATCCCGAGAGCTTCGAATCGATTCCGACCTTTTAGCTGGTTCCCTGTTTCGATGCGGATTCGGACGTTTGGCCACTGAATTGGGCCGAATCTCCTTCAGATCAAATCACCACCCAAAGCTTCGCACAGCCCTACTATTGACCCTCCAGGTGAACCAAACAGCCTCCCCCCGCTTCTCTTGGGGGCACCTGGCCAGAGACAGAGGGCCCAGGCCCGCTGCCTGCTTCCATGGGCCAGCCCTGCCTGGCAAGGAGTCTTGCTGGTAACTTTGTAGGGCAAACTCCTTGTTTCCCCTCTGATCGGCTGCACTCAGAATAGGTGTGTTTTTGGCATACGTAAGGAGGTCTGATTTTTTCAGGAGGGCAGATGCCCAAGGCTCTGCTGAGAAATGTAGAAAACCCGCCTGGAATTTCAATGCACTTTTCTGTTCTGGCAACAAGGCAAAGAAAGAAATGCCAGGGCTGTGTGGCGGCTGTAGGGCCCATTACTGTGAAGCATGTGGCTGCTTTTTCTCAACAGATTTTTTAAAATCTTCCTCATCATCAGAAACAACTTCATTAAAGTGAAAATGGCTTGTGGAAGCAAGCTGTCATTCAAATATGAATTGGGTGCTCTGCATGAATCCCTCTCAGGCTACACAGATCACATCATATGTCACACTGCACAGACTATTTCCCTTAAGACTTTCAAACAGATTGCAGGTTAGCTGTATCAGCTCAATGCCATGATGAATTAACAATCTCTGTACAAGTAATACGAAAAATTATCCTTAGCATATGTCTTGATTTGTAAGGATACAGCTGTTCAGTAGATGAATTTGCAGTGCTATTTACCCTCGCTGGTTAACTCGAGCGTTTGGGTTTCATTCAGCCGGCACGTTCCTAGCAGACGTAGTGGCCTTCTTCCATGGCTGGTGAGGGAAGCAGAGCACACGTACCAACTTTTCTTTTTGCTGGGGGAGGGAAAGGGCCTAAGATAATGGATGTGTGGAAAAGTTTTACAGGTTTTGGTGACAGCCCTCTTCCCAAGGGGGACCCAGGCCCCCACGTACTTGGTGCCCCTGAAGCAGAGTTTAAATACACGCCTTGTTCCCCTCGTTTTACCCCAATTCTTCCAGGTTTTCTAATGAAGAAGCACTGTATCCACTTTGCCAAACCTTCCCGGTCCTCAAGATCCCTTGTTTGCATTGCAGAAGCTGAATGATATGGGTCTTATTTTGTAAAACTTCAGTCTGCCCTTCCCAGGTCAGCTCTGACTTTGTTTCACCTCCCCCTTAGGAGGGTGTCTTCTGTATGAATACTCACTTAATCCTCCTACTTCTGAGTTTCTTAATTTCAGAACATGTCCCTCTTCTCCCCTCCCCACTCCGGCAAATAATCTTTAGGGCTTTCTGAATTTTTGTATAACTTAGTTGCCCTAGCAGCCTTTTTGTAAATTTGTTTTTGACCTTTCAGGAAAAGATTATAGGAGTGTTTTCTGTTTCTGGTGCTTTAGCCCTCTGCCTCTTCCACTAGAGTGGAATATACTGAAGCCTCTCCAGAAGTAATCCAGGTAACGGCTTTTGTTAAGCTTAACATTACAGCTTGATGCAAGTAGCTAATGTTGCCTAATTAGGAGACAACTACAGCAATGTGTTTTAATATTGATTTAGAAAAGAAATCGATACCTGTGTCTAAGTATGGTTAGGAAATCTCCATTGAAAGTGCAAGGAGCCTTATGACACAGCCTTTTCTACCCAAGTGTTGCAATTCTGTGATCTAGGAAGGTTTTCTTCTAGTCAAGACATAGACATGGGAGGAGGAGATGAGAGGCCTGGGTCTGTGTTCATCATAGACTTCTGTGACTTTAGAGTGGTTCCTATACCCCAATTTCCCCACCTGTAGATGGAGATGGTTATACACTGAGCATTATGCATATGTTATGTACTCCTGCTAGCAGGTGGGACTGGTCTACATTGTGTCCTGCCATGGCCAGGCACCTGCAGCAGTTGCCACAAGCAGGAGCAGTGGCAATTGCCACCTTGCTGCCAACACAATTGCCACCTTGCTGCCAACACAATTATGCAGCTGTGGAAGCAGCCATTTCTTTGTTCTTCCACCCCAAGTTGGTGCCTGGGGTGGCTGCCCCAGTCACCCTGCCCTACATATGCCACTAATAGTCACAAGCCAGCAGGCCTTAAGGTATGACAGCTCATACTCAGCGCAGAGAGATCTTGGGTTGGTTATAAACCAAGGTGGGAAGGACTCGGCTGAGTACCCTAGAAAGCCGGGAGAGTGCATGTGGGAAGATGAGTTGCACGAGAGAGGCTGTTCCTGTCCCTACAGGTTACAAAAGGGTCTCTGGCAGCCAATTCCACCATGCCATCGAAATGGATCTGGCAACTCTCCTTCAAGGAAAGACACTTATCTACATTAGTGGAGTCTGCGGCCCCACTGGTTGCACAGAGATTTTGCTGGACTGATCCAAGTTGAATAGCCAGTCTTAACAACAGGCAGTTCCCAGCAGGTGTCCCTTTGAAATCAAAGGAAACGGTGTGATACGTTAACAAGCTTTTTATCTTGTGAGCTCTGCCTTATTTAACTGAAATAAAAACTTGAGCTGACCTTGTTTGTAAGTGAATACACTGCCTCTAGGGCTACAGTTGGAAGAACTGAACAGATGTGAACAAAAGCTCCATCAAACAAGAAGGCAGACATTGTAATTCCATGCACCCTTTAGGTCACCCTTGGTCTTTTGGTGTTGCTGAGATGTGCACACAGTGCAAAAACAGCATATGGTCTCATGGTTTGTTCTCCCCCATAGTGGTCCTGTAGAGCACTTAGTAGAGCAAGAGTAGAAGCAGCAGCTAAATGAATGAGATGCACGTTTTCAATGCCCAATTTTGCATCCTACACCATGATGCCATGTTGACAACTATAATTTCATGACTAGAGACGGTTGCAGTTCTCACGGCAAATGTCTTGGTTGAAACACCAACACCAGTATTTCATGTCTGGATGTAACCCTGACTGCTAGGCAGGCTTCCTGTCACCTTAGCTACCTGGCTCCTTGGCAGCCAGCCTGATGGACTGCTTTGGGATTAGATATCCAAGGTCTTCCAGATCGTGAAGCTCCGGGGAAGCCCATCATGCAGGTTGCTCCAGTAGCAGGGATTTGGGCTTTGTGGCTTTGGTGCTGCCTGCAAAGCGGACTCATAGAGTCACAGAAGTCGGGTCGGAGGGACCTTGTAGATCTTCAAGCCCGACCCCCCGCCTGGGCCGGAGAAAAAGACTGGACTCAGATGAGTCCAGCCCGGTAGGCATCCAGCCTCTTCTTAAAGACCCCCAGGGTAGGGCCAGCCGCCCTGACTGTGAAGTAGTTCTTGCGGATCTCTAATCTAAATCTACTCTCTAATAACTTGTGTCCATTGTTCCTTGTCATGCCAGGGGGTGCTCGGGGAAACAGCGTCTCCCCCAAACCCTTCTGGTCCCCCCTAGTGAGTTTATAGACGGTCACTAGGTCCCCCCTCAGCCTTCGCTTGTGAAGGCTGAACAGGTTCAGGTCCCGCAGTCTCTCAATGTAGGGTCTGCCCTGTAGTCCCCAGATCATGCGGGTGGCCCTCCTCTGGACCCTCTCCATGATGTCCACATCCCTCCTGAAATGGGGCGCACAGAACTGGACGCAGTACTCCAGCTGCAGCCGGACCAGTGCTGCATAGAGGGGGAGGATCACCTTGGACCTGCTTGAGATGCACCTGTGGGTGCACGACAAGGTCTGGTTAGCCCTGCCAACCGAGACCTCGCATTGTCAGCCCATGTTAATGACTCCAAGATCCCTTTCTGCCTCCGTGCTCTCAAGAAGGGCGTTTCCCATCTTATAAGTGTGCTGCTGGTTACTACTGCCCAAGTGCAGCACCCTGCACTTGTCAGTATTGAAGCTCATCCTCTATTTGCTAGCCCACCCCTGTAACCTATCCAGGTCTTGCTGCAGTCTTTCCCTCCCTACTAGCATGCTCACCTCACCCCAAATTTTGGTATCATCAGCAAATCTAAACAGGTTGCATTTCACCCCGTCATACAAATCGCTGATGAAGAAATTGAACAGCGCAGGACCCAGGACCGAGCCCTGGAGGACTCCGCTGCCACTTCCCCCCAGGTCGAATATGACCCATCCACCACCACCCTCTGAGTGCAACCCTTCAGCCAAATCTGCAATCCATCTAACTGGGTAGGCATCAATGCCAGAGTCACCTAGTTTTTTAATGAGCATGGGGTGGGAGACGGTGTCAAAGGCCTTGCTGAAGTCCAGAAAGACTACGTCCACGGCAACACCTGCATCCATTGTCTTTGTGACCTGATCATAAAAGGCAATCAGGTTGGTCTGACAAGACCTGCCCCTAATGAAACCGTGCTGGTTGCCCTCGAGCATCATCCCTGAAGCCGTCTCATCACAGATGTGCTCCTTGAGAATCTTCTCAAAGAGTTTCCCAAGGATAGAGGTAAGACTGACAGGTCTATAGTCACCCGGTCCTCCCTTTTCCCTTTTTTGAAGATGGGGACCACATTAGCTATCTGCCAGTCATCTGGCACCTGGCCGGAGCACCACGAGTGCTTGTAAAGCCGTGCCAAGGGCCCTGCAATAACCCCTGCTAGCTCCCTCAACACCCTGGGGTGGAGAGCATCTGGGCCCGCTGCCTTGAACACGTCCAGCCCCTCCAGAAGCTCTCTAACCCGGTCCTCCCCAACCTGAGGTCTGGAGGCGATCCCCTCGAGTCCGTCTGGCATCACACTGGGGAAATCCCGGTCCCTGCACAAGAAACCGGAGGTGAAGAATTGGTTAAAGAGGTCCGCTTTCTCCTCTGGCGCAACCACCAGCTTGCCCAGCGTACCTAGCAAGGGCTCCCTTCATTCTCGCAGGGAAATTTGAAATCTTGGAGTTTTGTTCTGAAAGAGAAAGCAACTGGATTTTGAAATATTAAAATCTTCCATGAAACAGAGAACCTTTCTGCCTGTGGCTCTGAGCACGGACCAGTGACAAACTTTCAGACAATGCAACTGAAGTTCAATGTGTGGAGAGACCCAGAAAGGCCATGAGGTCAATAATAATGTCGCTGGAATGGAGTCTGGCCTGCATCTCAGGGGAGGTGCTGTAATCCAGCAAGTTTCCAAAACTGGATGAGATGTATTTATTAATACTACAGGGGAGGTGGTGCACGTGCGGGGACAAGTTTCCTTAATTCCTAAGATGGCAGAGGGGCTGAGCTGACACTGCAAACGTTCCCTTAAAAGCTTCTCGTAAGTCCGAGTGGATCCTCACTGCCTGGCTCCACGTCCCTTCTCTGCTTGCTTCCACGTACACAGCATTTTTAGTGGCTTGATTACCACTATGTACTATAATCCATTTTTGACATTTCCTGCCACAGAGTATCTGCTCTTTCCAGAAATACCAGTACCGTGTTGTCCGTTTCTCCCTCCCTGTGCCCCCTTCCTTTCAGAATTTCTTGCCAAGCCTCTAGTCAAGGATCTCTTGTAGCTCTGCTTAGTAAATGGTATTTTCCCCCGAATGAGCTCAGGCTTTGTCTCCGCAGGGCTTCTGGCCGCTGGTGCAGATGTGTCTGTGCAAGCCCCTCATGCAGACACAATTTATAGTGGTGGAGCATGATTTGTGCTGCTGTAAATGACTCTGGTTGGGTCACTTGCACTGATGTAAATCAAGCTGTATAGGTGTAAATTGTGAATACACTAGGGATTTGCACAGGACAGCTACACCCAGGGGTATAGTTGGGAGCCAACACTCCTTCAGTCCTAGAGATGGACCCAGATCAGCCTTTTCTTATGCTCAGCAACTACATTGGAAACTATCCTTTTAGTCCAACTTCCCCATGACTAATGTATCTTCTATTCTTTCCTTAGTGATCATTCATCATGGTTTTTCCACAATTAGGAAGCTGACAAATACATCCTGCAGCTATAACCTGATTACGATGACTGAAAGAAAATTTCCATGCATGTAGGAAACTGCTGTTAGGCTTTTAAATTAAAAATTGATTTTATAACATAATGCCCCTGTTTTAAAGGGAGAAATGTACCCCTCAAGGTCCACAGATTTTAAAATGCATTTATAGAATACTTATTTCTCAAGGACAGCTCTAATAGCAGAGAAGGTGGCATTTTAATAGCCGTGTGGATTCAGTTCTAGCTTTTGAAATAACCTATTATACATTTGCATTGAAGAAAACCTAAAGTTTTGGAAGGAGAATTATAGAGCAAGCATTGTTTTATCTGCTGGGAAAATAGGTCATTTTTTCTTGTTAATGTTCCCCCAGAACAAGCAATGAAATAGCAGTCTTGAGTGATGCTTAAGCGCACTGAATGGGCTTCATGTTATTTTCTGCTCCTATCTGCAGTGAAACTTTCTGAAATGCAGCTCTCCAGGAGATGCGCTGCAACAAATGAGGTTCAGGTTATGCCTATGGAGCAAAATGAAGTTGTGACTGTCTTGGGTCATAGAAGAATGTATTTCACTGTCGAAGTTATAACGTGGCAGGATGCATTTCAGCACAGGCTCTACAACCCCCTGTGGTTTTCCAATGGCTAGGCCATGCTGAAATCCATGTTGCCACATCCTAATTGCTATCATGAAGTTACCCTTGCCAGCAGGATTTAAAGCTATCATAGGGTGCTTACCTCTGCTATCGTCGTATCTTCATTCAGCTGCATGCGGTACTCTCCAGGAGCCACCCACCGGTAACAAGGACAGTAATAGTAGAAAGAGATGCATGAAAGCTACACAATATAGTATCTTAAAGCTGAAATTTTCAACATTTCCCAAACACAAGCCAACATTTTGCAAACATGGCTGGGCATCTAAAATTTAAGCATTTATCTGGACTGACTTCCACAAGTGGAAGGCTCCCCTTTCCCCCAGTGAGTGATTCTTGTTGAAGACGATCAATACAGGAAAACACAGGGTGGGAGGGGAGGATATGTGGATGTCTCTTTAAAGCTGGATCAGTTAGGCAGAAAGGTGGCTAGGAAAGGTTTTAGGCAGAAGCTCCACCATCAAGCAGATAGAGCCCTAAGCCCTTTAGAGCAAGCGGCTTTCCGAATAAAATTTGGTGTTTGGTGCTGGAAAAAAAACCTCTCCAATTCTGCGCTATTGTCACACGACAGCACCAGCTTGTGCTTTCGTTTTCTCCTGTACAAGAGTCAGCCATCCTGAGTGCAAATGAAGATTGAGCCCAGATGTTGAGAAGTCCAACCTTTTTTAGTTCACTTCAGGAGCAGACCGTGAAGCTGCATCACACGCATCGAGGAAACAGCGAAGAAAACGCTCATCAAAATGGTAGTGACATTACAACGCAATGGTCAGCGCAGGCAGCACTCCCCTCGGCAGGCGGCCCTGTACCTTGTCTTGACTTCGTGCCGACCTGTGTTACAATCACACCTTCGTCTGACTGGGTTGACATACTCACCATGGGCTACCTGCTAGTAAATTGGATAATGCTGCTGCTTCAAGCAGAGCAATATGAGCTTAGATGAAACAGTTGGGAGTAAAGCCCCATCCAGCCTCTTCAGCTGAGCTCTGAGTGGGGCAGTGGTCCAGGTGTTTTGTGTTTCCAGCAAAAATAGGGAAGGCAAGAAGTGATATCTTTAATATTTCTAAGTTCCAGCTACAAACACAGCTAAAAACAATGCCAAAAAAACCAAATCTGGGCATTCTTCATATACTGCAAAGAAGCTAAAAAAAAAAAGGGGCAGTGGTCATGATTGATTTTCTTTTCCATATTATCTTTAACCTCTCTGACACCGTTTCCTAAAGGGGACCTGATAGTAATCTAGTTTGCTGTGCTGTTATGAGGATTAATCAGTGCATGCTTTTACAGCACTCATGAGATGGAGAGTGCTGGATAAATATTAAACCTTTTAATTATCCTCTCCTTCATTCGCTCATTTTAGGTCAGATGAATGTGGGAATTAACTCTCTGCAACCTGCTGTGGATGAGAGAGCTAATGCAAGTGAAATGTGTCCATTATTTCAAACTACTAATATGTCCTACCCTATTCTGTTTCTAGCAAAACAACTGCCTAGGCTTTGCTAAATAAAACGTGGTGGGGGTTTTTTTCTCCATTTCAGCCAGTTTTATCTGCAGCAAACGAGCTGCAATAACAGAAATATTTACTTTAGTTTTGCTTTCTATTTCTCTGCAAAGGATGCTTTGAAAAAATATATATCTACATTGAAGCAAACACAGGAGTGAGATGAGCAGCACACCACTGATGAGGTTTCTGGATTTCCAGGCTGTAAAATCTGGATGTCAAGCTACTGGGCTTACTAGCAAAAATTGCTTTCTGTTGAGAAAAGAGCCTTCTGCAAATGCAGTCTGTCTCTTCTGATCTCTGGCTCCCTTTGAAAGAAACACTAACCGAGGGGGATGCGTGTCTGTTTGAAGGGTCTCATGTCAGAACAGGCAGTCTGTAGAATGACAGAACTAGAAACTTCGTCTTGAGTGTGGGATGGCTATAATTAACAGCCTGAAAAAGCTAGCAGGCCTGGGATCAGTGGCTGAAAGCCAGCACTAACAACCGGCAGCGTTACGATTCTGCCCTGGAAGAAGTGTTTCACACTCCCTCTGTACAGGTGTAAAAGAAAGCACCCGAGCAGCAATTTCATATATCCACAGACGTGCATGTACAGTTGTGGAAGGCATTATTGCAACATTTCCCTCCTTTTACTGTCTGAAAGAGGACGAGGACAATGAAAATCATCAGTGTGTAGATGCGTGGGCGACTGGTACCTCCCGAGTCTGGCGGGGCACCAGATCCCCAACGGGGGCGAGGGGGGTCCCCCAGCAGCCGATTGCTGACCAGCGGGGGGAGTCCCCCAGTGGCTGATCGCCAAGCCAGTGGCGAAACTGGAAGTGCACTTCTGGTTTTGTGCCTGGCGCTTCCAGGGGGTGCACGGCTGATCTCAAGGGGTGCACGTGCACCCGTGTGCATCCCCTACGCGTCGCCAATGCGTAGATGTCCTCTTCTTCCATCCAAACAGTCTTGCTGATTAGGAAAGATTTAAATTTTTAAAAAAACTTGGGACAAACTTCCTAACTGTGAGAACAGTAGGGCAAGGGAACAAGCTGCCTAGGGAAGCTGTGCAATCTCCTTCACTGGAAGTTTTTAAGAAGAAGCTAGGTAGGCATCTGTCTCGACCGGTCGACCAGCAGCAAATCCAGGGAGTTGGTCTAGATGATCCTAAAGATCTCTTCCAACCCTGTGATTCTGAGACTGTGGTGGGCTGCCCAAGCTCCGCAGCACAAAGCCCCATGTTTTTTTGTTTTTCCCCTTCAGTTGTCTATCAGATTTCAAAGTTATTTCAGATAAGTTAGTGAAGATGCAAATATGACTGGTACTAGAGAACGCTGCTTTTCATAGGGATGCCAGAGAAAGATGCGGTTTTAAAGCAGCAAAAGTATTGAGGAAATATCTGAGGTCAGTAAGACAAGAGAATAATTTGCCAACAGAGATCTGAGACAGGAGCACTACCCTTTTTGGGAGATCAGTGTATTGTTTATGAATAGGGTTTTGGTTGTGGCTGTGTTGGTCTAAGGACACAGACAGGCAACTTTCTTTGAGTAGATAGGATATCTTTTATTAAACCAACTGAGTAGTTGGAAAAAAGTTCTTGGCAAGCATTTGGGTGCAGTCACCCTTCGTCATGCGTAGGGAGTCTCTGCTGGTCTGAGACTCCGAGGAGTTCTTCGATCCCTTGAATCCTAGGATTCCTCGAAAAAATACTTTGCATAAGTTTATCTGTATAAGCTCGAGTCAGGAGTAATTTCTCCTATTAACACATGCATTTAAAAATACTCAGAAGTCATAGGAAAGTCTCGTTCCGTCTTTTCATCCTGCATACACCCTGCCTGGGACAAGCCATGGCCCACACTGCTATTACGTGAAGTGAGAAGCAGTCCATGTCTGGGGGGATACAGACTGGGATTTGCCATCCATAGCACGATGCCTTCTCCTACACAAAGGGGTTTCACGGCTGCCCTGGGAGAGGTAGGATCCGTGTCCAGTTCGTGCTAGCGACAGGAGATCCAGATCCAGGCTTCTTCTCACTTCCCATGGCACCAATGGGGGAAGTGGGTTTTTTTCCAGTGATGTCTTCTCACCCCCCTATCCCAGGATGTGGAATTGGTTGGCGAACTAAGGGGAACAATAAGTGCTCTACCCATTCCTGCCAAGGCAGGATCCCACTCCATCTATTAGACACACAAACGATTCAGTTTGCATAAAATGTCGTTGAAACAATGAATTTGAAATGAAGCATTGTAATAAAGTTATTTCAGTGTTTCCAAAATGATTTTTTCTCCCTGAACTTTCATTCTGGGAGAAACATTGACATTTATATGATCGGGGACAAGCGGAGATGGGCAACACTGGAATTCCCCAGGGGATGGCAATTCTGATTTGTGATATTGCGAGTCTTATGGGGAGACTCCGACGTCGTAGCTCCTTTCAGTGTCTTTCTCCTTTTGGATGTAACAGTTTTCCAAGGCGGTGGTTGTCTGTGGGGAGGTATCGTGTTGTGCTTCTTCTCCTTCATTGACTGCTTTTATTAGCATTCTTAATGACACCCAGATACACCGAAAAGGAACATGCTCGGTGCCTGGTTTTGTGTGTGTGTGTGTGTGTGTGTGTGTGTGTGTGTGTGTGTTTTGTTGGGGGGGGGTTGATTTTTTTCCCTTAACACTGATAAAGAATGAGGTCTTTATTATCCCGTTACGCCGTGTGCAACCATTTCCACACCGCAAAGGTGGTGTAGATCTCCATCAGTCTGCTTTGATAATGTTTTAATTCACACTGAAGACGTGTGGCTGGCTATACAGCGTAAGGTATTATGGAATCAGGTCACCCATTTTTTCTCAGCAGACAAGTGCAGTGTGCATTACAACAATTAAAAAATGGAAAATAGACTGTCTTGGACTACAAAATTCTGCACCTGGTTCAGACTTTTATTCTTCTTTACTCCTTGCAAAGGGCTCAGGAGTACAGATTCAACATTTTCGCTCAGGCCCATCTCAAGCTGAAAGAGGCTTGTTTCTAATGGACTTTGTGTGCTGTGCCTATCATGTTTTGAAAATGGGCAGACAAAACCTTTGCAATTATTACCTATGCCTCAGTTGCTCATCTTTTCTGGGGCTCTCTTAGCGCATGGGTTTGTCTGCAGCCCCAGAATCATTAATGGCTTCACTTTTGGTCCATCTCAAGGCACACCTGGTGACAATATTGTTTTTCATTTGTGTAGCGTACTTTAATTTTTCCTTTTGGAGCAGCTTGTCTTCTGCTAAAAACTATCCATGCTGCAGCAAAGATTTTTGCTATTTATTTTCTAGTTTTGGCTGGAATAAAATGTACAAGTACTTAGGCTGAAGCAGTTTAATGGAAAATAGGCTTCTATACCAGATCACAGTCCAGCACAGAAAATAGCTGTATTTTTCTTACTGAAGTGGTGCAGAGCAATAACCCTGGTTATTGTCCGCCCAACTGCATGTCAGCAGCCAACAAAGGCGTATCAAATGGCAGTCAAGGTACAAAGAAAGACAATTTTGTGCAAAATCCTTCTATAATCGCAATATCTGTTTTGAGAACAAAGTTGTTTTTCAGAAAGAAACATGAAACATGCCCAGGATGTCTACGAATGGGCTAAGTTCCCACTTGGCCATTCTTTCGGATGCTGTGGACATGTTGAAATAATGATACTTTATGCCATGTTTTACACGCAAGAAGGTGGAGGTGAAAAGGGATTAACACATGAACGCTCCAGGATCAAGCAGTGAGTTACAATTGGGAGTTAAACTCCACCCCTTGACTCCCAGCATCCTCTTCTAACCACTGGCCCATACTGCCTGTGCCAACCTGGTTAGGCTGCTTCCCAAAATCAGACTTGGCAGCCTTTGTGGATGGACCATACAGAAAGGTTGTAGGGTCAAATGTTTTCAAAGTCTTTCCCCCCCGGGGAACTCCAGCAACTCGCTCACTCGCTCACGGAGGCTTTTCCCAGATCTCAGCAGGCAAATTCCCTCTACTTGCCGCCAGCTTCTCCCTCCAGCCAAAATCTTTCCTTCCACCTGCCAGAAACCAATTAACTAGGCCTGTGCAAAGTGGATAGTATTCGCTTCGGATTCGGCCGATTCAGGGGACAGTGGTTCGATTCGGTGATTCGAAGCACCGTCCCAAATTGATTCGCCCGAACCTGATTCAGCGATTCGGCTGCTGCCAAATCTCCGAATCACCCAGCCCATCCCCTGCCTGCTCCCAATGGCTGCCCTGCCCACCCCATTTTTGACAGGAACCAAGGGCAGAGAAAAATTAATTTTCTACATTTTTTAGGGGCCACACGGGCCAGATAGAACGGCCTCGCGGGCTGCATCTGGCCCGCAGGCCACATTTTGCCCACCCCAGCTCTGAGCCCAATGCTCCAGACAATTTTCTACCCACCTTACAGTCCACTCATCCAGCCCGTACTTCCTTAGCTTTTCCTGCGAGAATGTTGCGGGAGACCGTATCAAAAGCCTTGCTAAGAGCAAGGTACACCACATCCACCAGTCTCCCCACATCCGCCGAGCCAGTCACCTCATTATAGAAAACCATCAGGCTGGTCCGGCATCACTTGCCCTTGGTGAATCCATGCTGACTGCTCCTAATCACCTTCTTCTCCTCCAAGTGCTTAGAAATGGATTCGTTGAGGATCTACTTCGTGATTTTTTCAGGAATTGAGGTGAGGCTGACTGGTCTGTAGTTCCTGGATTCTCCTTCTTTCCTTTCTTGAATATTGGCACTATGTTTACCCTTTTCCAATCATCCAGGACCTCTCCTGATTGCCATGAGTTTTCATAGATGATGGCCAGTGGCTCTGCAATCACATCAGCCAACTCCCTCAGCACCCTCAGGTGTATCCCATCTGGCCCCCTGGACTTGTACATGTCCAGCTTTTCTAAATAGTCCCTAACCTGTTCTTTTGGCACTGTTGGCTGCTCACCTCCTCCCCAAACTGCTGCCAGGTGCTGAACTTGCCTGTGAAGCTTGAGGCAAAGAAGGCATTGACTACTTTAGCCTTTTCTGCATCCTCTGTCACTAGGTTGCCTCCCCCATTCAGTAAGGACCCACACTTGCCCTGATCCTCCTCTTGTTACCAACATACTTGTAGAAACCCTTCTTGTGGACTGCTGTGGTTTGATGCAGAGTGGCAGTTCCTACTGAATGCAAGCAACTACTCTAGCATCTCAGATGCAGCACCCTGGTGTGGTAACTGTAAATTGTGATTTATTTTAATGACAAGCACTGTAATTATATTCTGGAGAAGTCATACTTCACTCCCTCTCCTAGGAACGGTTTTGTGGTATTGCCAGATGGCTGCTGCAAGTGGCTGTGTCTGTTCTGCACCAGAGCTGGTAGGTAAACGGTCCCTGCTTACAGAGCATAAGTCACTGAGACCTGCAGATGGAAGAGGGCTCTTTGGAGTGTAAATGATTATTAAGTGTTGTTGGTTGTAGCCGTGTTGATCTAACGACACAGGCAGATGAGGTTCTTTGGGTAAATGTGATATCATTTATTAGAACAACTAAATAGTTGGAAAAACGGTTCTTTGCAAGCTTTTGGGTACAAACTCCCATCTGCAGGCACAGGGAGAGTTTCATAGGATCGCAGGATCATAGGGCTGGAAGGGACCCCGGAGGATCATCAGGTCCAGCCGCCTGCATGAGCAGGAAAGACATGTGGGGTCAGACGACCCTGGGCAGGTGACCGTCCAGTCTTCTCTTGAAGACCTCTAGGGTCGGTGATTGCACCACCTCTGGGGGGAGCTTCTTCCATAGTCTGGACACCCTAGTTGTGAAGAAGTTTTTCCTAATGTTCAGCCTGAAACCATTTCCAGGAGTTTGTGGCCATTGTTTCTAGTTTTCACCCAGGGCACCCTGGTGAACAGTTGTTCACCCAGTCCCTGATGTACGCCTCTGATATAGTGGTAAGCCGCAAAATCAGTCCCCTCTCAGCCTTCTTTTCTTTAGGCTGAAGAGTCTGAGATCCCTCAGCCTCTCCTCGTATGGCTTGCCATGCAAGTCCCTGATCATACAGGTGGCCCTTCTCTGGACCCTCTCAAGCTTTAGCACGTCCTTGTTGAAGTGCTGCGGCTGCACCAGTGTTGAATAAAGTGGGATAATCACTTCTTTGGATTTACTGGAGATGCATTGATTGATGCATACCAGAGTTGTATTGGCCCTAGCGGCTACCGCATCGCATTGCCGGCTCATATTCATGCTGGGGTCTACTGTTAGCCCCAGATCCCTTTCATGTGTAGTGCTGGCCAGGTCATCTGCAAACTTGGCCAATGGGTTTTCACCCCCTCATCCAGGTCATTGATGAAGACATTGGACAGCACTGGGCCAAGTACCAACCCATGGGGTGTGCCACAGCCCACATCTCACCAGGGCGACACCAATCCATTAATTTGGACTCTATGTCCTACCCTGCAACCAGTTTTGCCCCCACTTGACGGTTCCACAGTTGAGCCCGATATCTTTCAGTTTTCTGATCAGTGCCTCGTGGGAGACCAGATCAGAGGCTTTCTGGAAATCGAGGTATATGATGTCAACAGCTTTAATCTCATCCAGGTAACAAGTCACCTGATTGTAGAAAGAAATGAAGTTGATCAGACAAGACCTGCCTGCAATGAGGCCATGCTGGCTGTCATTCAGTCTCATGCCTTCTGCAAGTTTGTCACATATAGCCTCTTTGTTGAATGTTTCTAGGATTTTCCCTGAAATAGAAGTTAAGATAATTGGCCTGTAGTTTCCTGGGTTTTCATGCTTCCCCTTCTTGAAGATGGGCACAACACTGGCCCCCTTCCAGTCCTCTGGGATTTCTCCAGAGGCCCATGATTTTTGAAAGACCTTTGCCAGGAGCTCTGTAATTACTTCAGCCAACTCTTGCAGCACTCTTGGGTGGAGTTCTACGGCAGCCTTATAATTACTGCCTGTTCCTTTGGTTCAAATTCTGTCTGTCTCATGGCATCCTAAATTACCAAGTGCACTATGGTATAGCCTAGGTTTTGCTAAGTGCCAGGAAGTTTTAGGTCATTACAAGGCAAAGCTTTGACTAATCTGCATGCTTTTAATTTGTGATTATTAAACATCAAGACAAATTGCTAGGGGTGTACTGATAAAGGTTTTTTGTGGCCGATATCTATGGCCAATTATTAATGAGCCATATTGGCTGATACTGATCCAATTGCTGATATGCAGCCTGGTAGCTTGGAGAGCAGCATCCAACTGATAAGTCTGTTGGCAAGGGAGAGAAGGGGTGCAGATTGAGGTCCCCACGGTGAGACAGGGAGGGGGACTGGGGTAGGGGTAGAGGTAGGTGTCGCAGAAGCACTTAGGTGCCCTGTTCCTAGATAGGAAGAAGGGTAGCTGTCCATCACCAGAGGAACCCAGGTGGTGGTTGGCGGGACAACCAAGCTGGTCATGTGACCAGAAGGGGCAGGACTGGGCCTTTATAAACAGCCCAGGCTGGAGCCTAGAGAGCAGGAGCAGGCGCAGGCGCAGGCGCAGGCGCAGGAGCAGGCAGAGCTGATGGTTGCAGCCTGACCACCCAAGTGGCTACGGCGTGGTAAGGGTAGAGAGCACCCAGGCTGGGAGGTCATGGCTAGAGAGCCAAGGGAGCGTGGACCGTATGTTATAAGCCAGGAGGCTTCTTGTTGTTGAGTTGTAGCCGATTGGCTTATGTTATTGCTTTGAGTTTAATACCGGAGGACTGGGTGAGGCTGTAGCGGTGCGAGGAGGCCTCACAGGAGCTCCCCAGTTTCTTGGGGGTTCCCAGTGCCCTGTGTGGGCAAATGAGTGGTGTCTGGGATGGCACAGCTGTTCAGTGCCAAGGCAGCACAGCGGGTAACCCTGTATGGGTGATAG
Source organism: Crocodylus siamensis (assembly GCF_052110815.1). Lineage (NCBI taxonomy): Eukaryota > Metazoa > Chordata > Crocodylia > Crocodylidae > Crocodylus > Crocodylus siamensis. The sequence continues at coordinate 9,255,056 of NC_143399.1, read as the reverse complement.
TGAGAGGCCCCAGGCAGGGCACGTGTAGTAAGAAGCAACCCCAAGAGAGGCATGTATGATTGACAGTCACCCCAAGAGAGGTGTGGCCTAGAAGGCATTCCGGAGGGTTTCCACAGTAATGGGAACCCCAAGGAACCAAAGGGGCCAGGTAAGGCTCTGGCTGCCTGAGCCTAACTGGACACACATGATTGACAGGACCCAGAGGGGCCAGGTAAGGCTTAGGTCGCCTGAGCCTAATTGGATAATTGTTATTGACAGGAACCCAGAGGGGCTAGGTGAGGCTTAGGCCACTAGTCCAGTGGGGAAGAATACCATTTGTGAGCCCGATAAGGCTACTTAGTAGTAAGGGGCGCCGGTTGCGTGGCAAGCCCAGGGGCACCAGAGAAAGGGGCACCAGTTGCGTGGCAAGCCCAGGGTGCAGAAAAGAGAAGGACCTGACAATGTCCAGAAGAGCTGTGAGCCTTGGGGCATGCTAAAGGGGAGGTAGGAGGCACGCATAGCCCTTAAGGCTGGGGTGTATTGAGTCACCCCATATGGAACAGGGGATAGTTCAGCAAATACCGTGTATTAGGAGATAAAAGGCAGCCTCCCTAATTGAACCATTTAACAGCAAAGACGTGGCAGGCGAGGATAGAGGATGCTGGATTGCCTAATTGACACGGTAGGGGGCGCTAGAGGGATCACGGCTGCTCCTAGACCCCACACCGTGGCTCCATCCCATACCCCACCCAGGCAGCACCTACTGTCACAAGTGGCTCATCCGGAGGCACCAGGGGAAGGGTGGCTCCTGCCACTGCATGCACCCCCAGGGGAGGCACAGGGGACATGGGCCCCCGGATCTGCTCACAGGGTGAGGGTGGGCTTCCCACTGTGGGCTGGGCTTGTGGTGGTGCCAGGTTCTTCCAGGCATGGGGGGGCGTGGGGGTGAGCTGGGGCTGTGCTTGGGGTGGGCAGCAGCAGTGCTGGGAAGGGAGCTCCCAGCACCACCACCGTCCGCCCCTGTCCTGAGCCTGCAGCGGGCAGCCCACCCTCACCTCATTTGCAGTTCTGGGGGTGACATGCCCCACTGAGCCACCCCTGGGGGTGCATGCAGCAATGAGAGCCTCCCCCCGGACAAGCTGCTCATGGCTCCGTCTTGCACCCTGTCCTGCCCTGGCTGAGCAGCCCCTACCCCACTCCCTCGCTCACCACGGGGGGCCTTGATCTGCCCTCCCCCCATACCCCTTCCCTCCCCCCACCTTCCCTTCCCCCATCACAGACTTACCAGCCAGGCGCTGCTCTCCAAGCTGCCAGGCTGCGCTCCTGGCCCCATGCATGCTGCAGCCGCACACGTTTATCGGCGATATTATTGGCCACATCAGCCAAAAAAAGCTGATTGCTGATAATGTCCATTTTCCTTTTATTGGTGCTGATACAATATGGACCAGCGTACTGGTGCACCTCTACAAATTGCTGTACTACTACTCTCGAGAAATGTTGTATAAAGTGCAGTTACTACTTGCTGTAGTACTACTACTCAAGAAATATTGCATGAAGTGTAGTTAAGTGCATGAGCTGATCCTGCATCCACACAGGTTGCAGTGTTGCCATTGAGTTATATGGAGTAGAGTTTAGCCCATAAATAAGACACATTAATTCAGCAATTGTAGATGAAAGAGTTGATATTGCCTGGAAAAAAACAGCAGTTACTGTGCCATTGGCTTGCTACCAGAAAGTGTGGTATTAAATCCAAACCAGGTGTGGTGGATGATCATGAATATTTGATCCCACTGAGCAGACCTGTACTTGTTGGGCTGCATTTGCTAGTGGCACAAGGAGGCTCCAGGCAAGAACAGGTTGAGGGATCCAATTCAACAAGACAAGCTGGAATGTTGCTGGGGCTAATTGATGGATCCCCAGTTCCCAAGCCAGACAAGGTTATCATCAAGAAAATCAAGCGTTATCTTGCTATTGCAATTTGCACATCAGGAGTTCTCGAAAAACAGAGGGAAGAAAGATTTGTGTTAACCACTGTCTCTGTGTTCACTACTACTTTCCTAACTTTTGATGAGGTACAGTCATTAAGTAGGAGATTGGCTAATATTTTCCTAACTCAAAAGAAGTGAAAATTGCAGATAGCACTTTACAATGAAAAGTGTAATTTGCATGTATAAATAATAAGTTAGGATCTGTTTAAGATGGACAAGAGCTAATCAGAGAATCTTGGTGAAACAAGCTGGTTTTTGTTACGAAGGTAGCGTTATGATCCAAATGGTTAGAGTCTGATTGTCAGAGGACAGAACATTCTTGTTAAGTGAGATGGATGGATAATTAAAGTGCTTCAAGGCATTGCTTTTCTCTGCTTCAAAACTCCAGATCTGAACTCACTTACCCTCTGGGGTATTCAGGTATTCAAGAAATTTTACCTTTAGAAAACCTCATATAACTTCGGTTGTGGGGGGAGGGGAGGAATGATGCCATTATTAAAATGAATGTTTGACTTTCACATTCCCACACTTGTCTATAAAGTCTTTTTGTTTTGTTTTGTTTTGTTTTTTTAAAAAGCCATCCATAAAACCAACTAAGTTATGTCTTCTGAACGAGGCTAGATGTTGATAGATTGACAGAGCAGAGCAGTGCCACCTGGTATCTGAGCAGGAGCACAGTAATCTGCAGAGATCTTTGTCAGGGCTTTGTGGCCCATGGGAGGGCTTTGTGGTCCTCCCCAGCTGTGTGCTGCCACTGCTGCTGCCTGTCACCTGCATGTAACACTGCTGGGTTGAAAGTAGGCAGGGCTGAGTGGCCCCAGCCAGGATAGAGAGGGGAGGTGCAGCTGAGACAGAGCTGTTGAGCTGGGGGAGCAGAAACATCAGGTATGGGTCTGTTCTGGGATGCAAGCAGGTGGAGTAAGGTTGGGGTTACCTGGGCCAGCAGTATAGTGCAAGGTGCAGTTGGGGTATCAGGGTGGGGGGATAAGTAAGGGACTCTTGGGGCAACACAGTATAAAACCATTGCCATATTCAAGCAGGAATGCCAGCCCAAAAGGGTTTTTGTTGGGTTGTGTGTGGGTGTTTTTGTTTTTACTGATGCTCTGCAAACTTTTATTGACAGGCCAACTTTTGTACTATGCTTGGTGTTAAACCCCTACATTTTGAATATGACCCTTGGTACTGATGCCCAAGGCCTGGCAGAAGGGTTATATTTAATCTACATGAAACACACTAGTGGAAACATGTCAGCAAAAAAGTTTGGTTGTCAGTGAAAAAAAAATAGATTGTCAGTAAAAAAATAATTCTCTTACATAGAGGTCCCCGAAGGAGCTGTGCTTATCTGCTGATAAACTCTGAGAGTTTGCTGTATATATGGTGCAGAGGCAAATGTGGGTGGGACTGTGCCACTGCAGCCTCTCTGGGTCTAGCCATGATTTCTTACATGTATTCTCGAACCACATTTGAGAAGATCTATTCTCTTCTAGTAGCACATATTGCAAAGAAACCACAAAGTTGCGATGACTTTTTTTGTGTGCGACATGTCACATTGAAAATCATATTCTGTCCATGGCTGTATTGTTGCAATGCCTCCCCCCGTTCTTCACTAGAATTTAAAACAGAACATAGTTTCAGTCTGTTATCAGCAGTACTATCAATTATGCAGTGAAGAAACAAAATCACCCCTATAAAAGAAAAATTGCAGCAGTTGTTGCTAATGGCAATTGATGTTGAATACAGAGTGCTCAAAGGAACCTAGAACCGGGAGCCATCTGTTGCAAGCTGCATTTGCTGGTAGAGAAGTGTTTTGTTATCTATCTATCATCTATCTATCGATCTCCTTTTTTCTGCTAGATGCTTTGCCTGCTTAGCAGGCAGGTATCTTTTATCACTAGCATATACCTGCAAATTAACCCAGATCATATTGAAATAACCCTTGATATGATATATTTCTGAACATGGCACATTGAGAATACATGATTCTATCCTCCTATGTGTTTTCTCATTACATTTGTATTTTCCTGATCAAAGGTATGTAGAATTCTTATGAGAATCTATGGTGAACTGGGAAGTCAATGGACTTGAGTGCCTCTCTCTCACTGGGGTCTGATGGAGGGAACAAATCATTCAAGTTTTACTGGCTCATTGGCACATGGAAGGACACTGCATCTGGACCAAAGGTGGAGGTCTGTATTTGGGAAGCTGGGGTTTGTGAGTTCCAGTGCTGAGAATAGAAGCAAGTTGTTGGTGCATCTTATTGGAAATACAGTTCTGCAGCTGAGCTTGAGTCGAGATTCTAGCTGCAAAGTTCAGAGGTATTTGAGTCTGGAGTTCTGAGCTGGTCTCACTTCTTAATACTGACCCTGCTTGATGCTGGTAATTGCAGGGGATGGTGATCCTATATGACTGCTCAGTATTTAGCACACTTTACTCACTTGCAGAGGGGGAAACATTCGGGAGCCTCTCCACTAGAATGGTGTAGTTTATGCCTCTGTTATTCCAGGAGAAATCACATTTTCTGTAGGGCTATGCAGTCGCTGGCACATTGCAAAGACTCCTTCACTCAAGACCATGCTAGGTAAATTAGATACGAAGCAAAAAAGAGTTGGTCATAAAGAAACAAAGGAGGGAGGAAGAGGAAAGGAGGTAATAACATCCCGGGTATTCTACAAAGGCTGGTTCTATGCTTCTATGGTGGTGGCATCTGCATGGATGTCATCTCAAGATTGAGACCTTGTGCTCAACTGAAGAGTGCACTGAGGAAAAGACTTGAGGAAGAGAAAGCCTTTCTCGTCCAGGTGTCTTCAAAGCTTCATGCCTCTGCTTTTTGTCCTCATGCCTTTTCCCAGTGGCAATGCACAGGGGGTGCATGGGGGTGCACGTGCACCCTCTGAGAGCGCCAGCTCACCCCCTGTCAGGCCCCACTCCCTGCTCAGGAAATAGGCAGGAGGGGCAGGTGGGAGCACCAATGCCCCTCCTGCAAGTGCCAGCCGGGGAGTGTGAGTACTGGATGTAGGCTGTGGCTGCTTTCAGAAGCCCCGCGGCCGCTTCTGGGAGTCCTGCAGCTGCTTTCAGGAGCAGCATGGCCACTCACCAGTTAGTAAGTTTTGCCATGGGGGGGACTCTCCCCACCCCCTCCCCAGTTGGTGCAATCAGCTGTGGGGACCCCCCGGGGTCAGTGACTGGTCACTGGGGGGGCACGTGCCCCTCTGACTAAGGTGGCACCATCTCCCATGCCTTTTCCTATTATGAAGAGTGCAACAGCTCTGATGTCCACCTCAAAGGCCAGAACCCAGGCCCATTCCAGTTGTATTTAGCAAAAGACCTGGGGGAATAGTAGGGAAAGTCTCTCTAAGCCTCATTTCCACATCCCCTGATCCTGGAGCTGGTCAAGTGTTCAATTCGAAGAGCTAACATTATGCCCAATGGATTACTTTGCCAGCTGAGAGTAGCCAGTGTATCGCACACTAGCCTCACCTCCCCCAGTCCCTTACACCACCTGGAAACCCCAACCGCCCTTCTGAAGTAGCTCTGTACTGTTAGTGCCCCGGTAATAGCCAGAGGTCAGAATCTGGACAGATAGGATGCAGTCCAGATTACTGTACTGCTGGGACCATTGAACTCAGTACCCGATAAGTCTGTGGCTCTTGCAGTTGTGGGTGAGGTATGTTTCTTGCCTAGAGAAACAGCACAAGCCTGCTGGAGTGATCAGGACCAGGTGTGGAGCGGTCTGTACCCTCTTACAGCAATAAAAACCCTTGTTCTCTTTTGAGTTTGTGGCTCAGCCACCCTTCCATGGGGGTCTGCCTTTCTTCATTTACCATCCAGGCAGGAGAGCATGAGGTCACCCAACACTAATGTCTGGCTTACAAAAAGTAGCTTGATCTGTATGTAATTTTGTGCTTCCAAACCTCATCGAAGTCAAGGGATTATTGGCTGTACAAAGAATACAAAGTCAACATCTAATGCAAGTCAGCCATTAACCTCTCCATGAAGAATCTCAAGTGCCTCTAGCTCTGCATCAATAGGTTTTTACCTGCCTTAGCGGAAAAAAAAAAGTCATGTTGGAGTACACACTTGAGGTTTCATCAGCGACCATTGAAGCAGTACTGAAAGCCTATGTTTTATAGCCCATTTGTGTTTAAAAGTAGCAGCTCAGGCAGTATACCCAGAAAGACTGGAATTTAGTGCAAATTTCAAATAAAAAATATAGCTTAACTACTTTCCACATTAGGGAACAATGTAAAGCCTCACAGCTCCACCGTGTCCACACATTTTCTCTCAGATCATGACAAATGTAACACAGGTACCAGGTAGCCTGGCAGACGGGAGAACAAGGAGTACCAGAAGGACCATCATAGCCAGATACATCTTTAAAGAATTGCATGCATCTTTAAAGGCTGAGGGGGAGACCGGTTCTTTCATTGACTCATTCAAAAACAATGAAAGGCTAAGTAGTTTATTCTCAGATGAGAGAAGATTTTCTCAAGGCAAAGCACTTGTTCGCGTAATGTTGACTGTCTTGAAGTCAGCAAAAAAATCAGTTCAGAGCAAAAACGAATTACCTGCAGAAATGTAAATGCAAGAAGCTTGCTGCTTTTACTGTGACTGCATGTATTTGTTTGGATCTAGACAAAGATGAAAAAGGACATTTCAGCTAAAGCTCCTCGCTGCAGGGATTGCAATAAAAAGCACAACAGTTCAGCAACAGCTGCCCACGCAACAGCCAGGGGAATAAGCCTCTCGCACGACATACGACTCTCTTGCCCGTCACAGATCTGATCTTCCCTCTTACAGCAACCTGTGCAGAGAAATATGCCAGGCAGCTTTGTCTTGGAAGTCAACATCTCCACGCTATTTTGGACCAGGATGGCTCCAAAGCTAAAGCTGCTTATACCGAACACTGCATTCGAGCCACCTCTCTCTTAAGTCGAGGGGATTCAGCTCATTTCATAGCCGTGGGGGTATGGAGGGTGGGGCGAAGCAGTCAGAAGGTGTCTACAGTCAGAAAGTCCCTGGTCGTGGTAGGCTGATGTTAGATATACTCCAGGTCACTTCTGGACTATGGTAGAGGAACGTGGCTTTTTCCAGCCTGAGGATAAAATGACACAAGTGGCTTTCTGTTTAAGTATCAGTAAGAACCCCCCCTAGGAAATCCCCAGGGAACGCAGTCTGATTGGCTTAGGATTTTCTTGTCAGGGTGGAGTCTTCCACAGGAACAATTATAAGCCTTGCTTCTTGAGACCTATAAAGCCAGACTGGAAAAAAGAAATTAACTATCTACTACGGGGAATGAGGCGGCGATGGCAGAAGAACGGATTAAATAACCACATAAGTTTGTTCTACCTTCATTTTCTATGGACATGGTTTATTTTATTTAAAAAACAAGGGCTGGTGGCAACAAAATCCAACTTCACCTCCTGAAACTTGTCACTGAAACAAAAAGTGGGCGAGTGTAAGGAAAAACAAGAGGTAAGACTGTATTATATGTCTGGTCCCAGAAGCCAGCAGGCTCCAGGGGAAAAGGAGAAAGCGTTGCAACTGGAGCAGTTTGTTCTCGAAGGGGACAAAACAATGACAAAAGAGTTCTTGAAATAGAGACCAGAGGGGGACTCCTGTAATTAAATTGCCACCTAGAAAAGAAAAATAACAAAATGGCACTGGAATAATGCCTAGGAAAGGAAAAACTGGAACTGTAAACTCAGTATTTGAAAGGGACCTCCCAGCTAAACTAATATCGCATACTAGTATCATCAACATCATTTCTGCATGGACACGCAGGAGAGCATTCTTCTTTTATGACAGTAAAAGCTTTATTGCCTAACCCCAAGACCTGCTACTGGGTAATATAAAACAGAAGCATTTATTCCACTTCAAAAAAAAGAAAAAAAAAGAAGTCACTGAGAGTTTTCCAGTGGTGCTGGAAGATAACATTACTTACGCCGTTTCTAGCATTAGAAAATATCTATGCTAGTTTTTGATTCACTTGAGCAAGGAGTTTGAATATCAAAAATTAATTCGCACTTACATTGCATAGAATACAAATGAAGTCACTTCTGTGTAATCTTAGTAGATACTTTGTGAAGTCATTTGCTTTTAAGTCCAGCAATCCCAAAAACAGAAATTGGCATTAAGGTTTAGTCCGTCACACGAAATCCTGTCTTTAGACCTCAAGTGTGGCACCGCCACAGGCGCACGCACTGTACTCTTTTTTTAATATATTTTGGGGGTTCCTGAGAGTACTTGTCTCCTTGTTCTGTCTACCCGCGTTTGAGTTTGGTGGGCTGGGAAAACTAGAAATGTCTTAGTAAGATGCTAGCGTAACTGTAACCCGGGGCCTAACTTGTGCTATGAGCTCCATTGTGTTCGATTCACAGAGAAGAACCATTATAGCCCCCTGCTATATATATTAGCCAGGGATTTTAGGTCAAGCTGCATCAGCTCCTACTTGTAGCTCTGGAGGTCTCTGATTCAATTCATCATGTGTCAGCCAAGACACAGATGAATGGTTGCTGTCCAAAAATTAATTTACACATCAAGCACCTATGCAGTAGAACTGCCTGTAAACATATAGAGCTAAAACTCATCGGCCTGTAGCCAGGTCTACATATCCTTTCACAGCATTGGATGAAGTGAACTTGGGTTCACAAAAGCGCATGTCCTCTCTCTAGCTGTGTATACACATGGGCAGATCTAGAAGTTTGGAAAGTGGGGAGCAGATGGTAAGGTGCATCATTACATATACAAGCAGTGCATGTTTCGCCAGTTAAAAATAAACTAGAAACTTGACTAATAGGCTGGGGGCCTAGGGCTGTATTATTCAATTTATGATTAAAGATAAAACAAGTATAACTTCACTGTAATGAGTTAAAAATGATGTGCAGGGCTGCAAAATAGACACTTCATTACCAGGAGCAGTTAAGAATTGTAGAGCAAAGAATAGCTTGATTGGTGGAACATCAAGACCATTAGCAAGAAGAGAGGGTCATTAACATCCAGCTGTTAACAGCTTGGCTTTCCAAGCCCAAGTGTTCATCATGCCAGTTCATGCATTCTCTCTTTTGCCCTTCTGTCTTCTGTAAACTAACCTCATTTTAATAATTTTATGCCATTTAAAAATCTGTCTTGGCTAATTTCATTTTTTCTCCACTCCTCCAGGCTCTCTTACTTGGAAGGCAGGCGGAGCCAGAAGATTTCTGCTATTTCTTGCCACTCTTTAATGTCTGCTTGAGTACTTGGGGCAGTTTTTAATGGTCCAGCTGTCAGGTTTGAACTGCCTGGGTTTGCGGGGAAAGCAGGATTATTTCCGGTCTTTATCCTTGCGAGTCAGATAAACAAAACCGAAAAATTGAGCTGCAAACTGCCAGATGGGGCCAGCAGGGCTTATGCATGACACAATGCCATTTAAAAACCATCCATTGTACTATTCAGCCCACCACAGTATTTTGGAGTGCTGTTTGTGCAAGAAGCACTAAGAAAATTGTATGCTGGACATGTGCCTAGGGAGGGCAAAATCCAATTTGTCTGACAATGGGATAAGTATGTGCATGTTACACATTGCTTAAAGCATACAGTTTTAGCAACATTAAACTCAATTCATCATTCAGATTAATTCACAAAGGGCCAGAATTTTAGATGTATTTAGGTACTTAAAGGTGCAGCCAAATGCCTAACTCCTATTGAAATCAGGGGGAGTGTGTTAGGCATATGCTTTGAAAAATCCCATTGGGCACCCTAAGAGATTTCAAAATCTGGCCCATGGTTCTCCCCATCATGCTTTCTCATTTCCTGACTTTTGTCACTTCCCTTGAGGACTTGCAAGCATGCATCTGGTTTGCTCACTGCTGTGCTCTTCCATTTGCAGCATGATGGAGGAGTCCTGGGGAATGGGAAGCTGGATTCTCATTTGCCTTCCACATACCCCTGTTCAGTGGGCTTGTGCCTCAGCTGTGAGATGCCCTGATGCATTGGAAACATGAACAGATTCCCAGTGACTCGAGAGATGCCAGAATCATTCCTATATTTAAGAAAAGAGTGAGATCAGACTGCAGCAATTGTCCTGGTGTTGGGGGCTGGGTGGTGCAGGCACTCAGGGTGCACAGGTGACAACCCAGAGGTGACAAGCTTGAGGCTACAGAAGAAGTGCTCCCTGGCAGATCCCACCAAATCTGTGAATTCTGCAAAATCCCTTGTCGCAGGAAGACAAGAAAGGAAAGGGTCATGGTACTAAAGTCCTGCCCATAGCTGGGAAGGTTCTTACCTGCTTTCCTCTCGGTATACTCAATGAGGAGACTCCAACCCAGTCCCAATGTGGTTTCAGACCACTCAGGGGTACAGCGAATACCATCTTTTCTGCTAGACATTAGGAGTGCTGTGAACAACGCTGAGATCCTTACCTGGCTTTCATCGAAACTGACTGAAGCGTTTGATTCAGCCAACAGAGAGGTCCTCGGGAAGATCCTGATAAGATTGAGATGCCCGTCAGAATTTGTTACCATTCTCATACTTCTGTGCGGTGACATGACAGCAGCCATCCGAAACAAGGGTCAGAAATGGACCCCTTCACTATTAGAACAGGAGTCAAGCAAGGGTGTGCGATTGTACCAACATTTGTTAGTCCCCATCTCATTGCTGATCAACTTCAATCTGGAGTCTGTGTTCAGTATTGCGAGGAGGAGAATCTCAGACTCACAGAATTCATGAATTCACCCAAGTTTAGGGCTGGAAGGGACCTTGTGAGATCACTGGGTCCAGCCCCCGCTGCTCTGGGCATTAATGTCAACCAGTTATGCTCCACATCCAAGACAACCTCTTCTTCGGTAATCCCTCGGAGCCGAGGATGGTTGTCTTCCATTTTATAGAAGACACCTGTGCCCAACTTTTTTTATCATGAAGCTGTTGCACATCAGTTTCCACACCGCTCTTGACAGAACAGGACCGTGACCCAATGGCAAGGAGGCCAAGGCAACTGGGGATCTCGTCCTGCTGCCGCCGCCTTCTGCCTTTGCAGGTGTGTAAGTCATTTCTCTAGGAAGCTTAGCCCTAGTGAGAAGCACCATGAGCGGGTAGACTGAGCTGGAGATCGCACATGGGCCTTCTGGAGAGCTCATCTCAGCTTTGCTGCTGACCTGCGTCGTGTAGTGCAGGGGCAGGCAATTATTTCGGATGGAGGGCCATGTGACAGGCAGCCAGGGGCAGATAAATATTAATTTTCTAAATTTTTTAGGATAGAATGGCCTGGTGGGCCGCATTTTGCCCACCCCTAGTATAGGGACCCATCCCCACATACTTGTTGCCTGCTTGACTGTCATCTTGTCCTTGATCCTCATTGCTCCATGCCCCACAGGAAGCAACTCAAGCATTTAAAGGACTTGCAGGGAACCAACAGGAGTCTGCTCAGCTCTGCTTGCCCCTGAGCCAGTGACTACAACTCCCCAGCTAACCCTTGTCTGATACTTGGCTCTGACACTCTGTAACCTCAAGTGAGATGCTGCTCCTCTTATCTAAACTGGGGACGATAATTGCTTCCCAGGGAAAGATTAATTAGTGAGTGATTATCAAGAGCTGTCTAACAGTCAGTGGGAGCAATTTTACCAGCAGAAAAATTGCTTGCCAAACCTTGTCAGAGTCACAAATACCGAAGCATACCATTTTCTTTCGCATCCTACATCATGTTTATTCCATGTAAAGCTCTTTGAACTTCCAGAGGCCCGCTGGTATTTTTTTTCTTGATAATATGATCTTCCTAATGCCAGTGGGAGGCATGGTCTGATGGGGCCATTTGGGGTGGCAGCGTGCTATTCCAGTCGGGAAGAAGGGATCACAGCAATTCCTGAACCAAGGTCTGTGGACCAGAACTGATGCAGGGGGTATTTGTTGGAGTCCTTGACAAGCTGGAGGCTCTTGTGACCCTGGCTCTCTTTTCTGCTTTTACAGATGTCTGGTCTCTGCATCGCAGAGCAGATTCACGGGGCTTGTTAAACAGTGAACTGAAAACAAGTCTGCAGAAGACTGCAGGAAATGGGATCCATCCTCAGAGGCCAACTGAGCTGCCAGCTACCCGCGCGAGGAAGCAAAGGAGCCTGGAATCGGACAGCGAGGCATCGTGTGCAGTGGGAACCAAGTGGTAGAGGAGCATACACGGGGGAGAAGGAGAGCAAGGAACAAATCAGATGGGAATAAGGAGGGGAGATGAAGAGGAATAAGAGATTGGATCAGAGTTAAAAATACGTAACCGCTTTCCCAAGGTTTTCCTGCCCATGGCAGGGGCTCGGACTTGAGCTGCTCAGGTCCCTTCCGCCCCTACCTACTACGAAACCAACTATAAGGTTATTTTTCCATGTGAGCAATTTCCGTAATTTCCAGAGGGATATGATACAACAGCAAAGGGGAGAAGAAATGGCCCGTGCATTCCTTGAGTGGAGGAGAGGCACCAGGCTACATCTCTGTTTAAAAGTGGCCCACATGATTATAATAATGACACCCCCATCAAAAGTCCTGCCATGAGGCTTTCAAAGTTCCTTAAAACGTTCAACATTGCTTTGTGCAATGCCATCTTGGATCATCTTCTGCACTATTACACATTGTGTCGTTTGTTTAACAAGGTCTGGCTGTTCTCTCTGCTGCTTATGCCTTCATTAACAGCACAGGTAATATAGATGTGAAGTGCTTTTTTCTTTCCTAGCAGAGCAGCATTTCCATGTGTATAAGAGGGGTAGAAAGAGTCTCGAGAGGGAGGGGTGATGACAGAGATCAGGACACCTCTGGAGGAGAAGTCGAACGGTGAAAGGGATGCGATACCTCTGCAGTACTACTGGGACATCTCCGTGTCTCCCGGGGCCTGCCCTGAGTCTAGCTTCCACCTTGCTCCCAGTTCCAGCCCTGTCCTTGCTCGCACACAATCCTGCTCCAGCTCCAGGTTCAAAACCATCCACTGCTTGGTTTCTGACCGGCAGCAGAGGAGACTGGTCCTCCAGGAGACTGAGGCTGCTCTACTCCTTAGGCTCCCCAGAAAAAGTAGCATAAGACGGCCCCATACTGATTTTCCATCTGTGCAGTCCAGATCTGACTACACGGGGCCAAGGTAGAGGAGAGTTCAGCCTCTGTCCTGACTCAGTCCTTGACCTCAGCTGTGACGGCCATCAAAGCTCAGAGTTATGGGTGCACGGTTCTTGCAAGCCTGGGCTGGGCATATGCCTGTCACCTTATTGCTTGCCTTGTCCCCACCACCATCCTCTCGCCTTTCAGGCCTTTCCCCCAAGATGTTCACTAAATCTCTCTGTGTGACAAGCAGGGATCCTGGTTTTCTCAAGATTTAAAAAAAACCCAATTTTCAGATTCAAAAAAACTAGCCCCAAATCCATGTTTTCCCATGATTAAAATGAAACACCACTGTATATACATCTATATATTAGTGATGTTTTATTTTAATCATGGGAAAATGTGGATTGGAGGTTACTTTTTAATATCTGAAAATTTGGGATTGTTTTTAAATCAGAGGAAACCAGGGTCCCTGGTGAGAAGCCTTCTCACGCCTCTTGAAACCCCATTTCTTCCGTCAGGGCTTCTGTGTTTGCAGTTTGTTTCTGTGCTGCTTGCTTCCGTCCTCCCTCCTACTTCAGACTCGACTTTTGAGACTCCCACCCTGTCTGCTTTACTGAATCGTCTGACTGATCTGGCTTTTATTTGTTTTAATCTTAGCATCTCCTTCCCCTCTGTTTCCATTCTTTTGTCTCTCCTTGTGCTCATCCACGTTAAACCGCAGCCTCCCCTGGCACAGCCCAGGCCTCTCCGATGCTCTGTGATGAACCATGGAAAGCGGTGGTGCTTCCAGCTACTATATTAGATTAGCAACAATAAGTGAATGGGCAGATCTTTTGAAAAGGAAAGTACAGGTGGCAGCGAGGTGCATAACCGCATATAGAAACAACATATTTTTCCCCAGTTAAAAATGAACTAGAAGCTTTAATAATATGCTCGGGATTTAGGGCTGTACTTATTCAGTTTAAGATTGAAGAAGAACCAAATATAACGTTACAGAAACGAGTTAAAAATGATCTGCAGGGCTATGAAATAGGGGGTGGGGAGCCAGGAGCAGCTAAGAGTGCCTGCGGGAGCTCCCCGCTTCCCACCGCGACGCTCCCCCGCCGACAGCCCCGCCACCACCTGCAGGGGCTCGCCGTGCCCTCCAGCCTCCAGGGGCACGTGGCGCTCACGGTCATGCTCACTGATTAGGATGTTACCCCTTAGCATTTCAACTAGCTTTGGAAATGAAGTGTGTGACCGTGGGATGCTCAGTCTGCGCCCCCTTCGGGCCGTACTCCTGTGAGAGTTCGTTTCCATTGTGCTTAAAGGCAACATTTTCAGAAGCGCTCAGATCTAGTGGTTTTCAGGGAGCGACAGGCTCTCAAAAGAAAGATGTTTAAAAACAATTTAAAAAGCTAGAGATACAGAGACGAGCTACCTTCTGGCTTCATCACTGGTAGCTGGGCACCCAGATGCTTGAGACATCCTCCCCACACTTCTTGATCCTTACATCTCTCTAAAAACTTGTCCTTACATCATGTAGGCACTTGTGAAAACTCAGCCCTTTGTAACTTCTTCAAATCAAGCAAGTCAGGGATATAACCCAGCCTGGGCATTCACCCACTCTCCTGTGCCCCAACCCAATGCCTGGCCACAGGACCAACCTTCCCTTTCCTGTTCAGTTGTGTTATTTTTTTTAGGAGGGGGAAAGAAGCAAAGGCAGCGTAGCTCGTTCTTGCTCCTATGCACTGAAGTGTTGCACACGGGCTCCCATTGGACCGTGCTGAGTACTGCAAACGCCAAGGTGTGGCCGGCTTCACCGGGAGGAGCCAGCCACAAGAGTTTCTCTCTGGTGTGACAGTTCCTGGGTTGGGTTTTGTATCTGGTTGCTGACAGCGCCGACGTGGATTTCTGCAGATGAATTCTCAGTCCAGCGTGACTAACTCGCTAATCGGTTTCTTTTGCCTGTCGGGATCTGGTGAGATAACCCCACCTGTATAAATGTAATTTATACAAACCGATCGAGGTATTGATGTTAATATGCCGCCTGGTAGGTTGTTAGGATGTCAGTGAGCAAATAGCATATTGGGAATGAACAGAGCATGCTGTAGCAATACAGCAGACTTTTTTAAAAGCTATCACATGGTTGTCGTGGTATTTCTAAATAGCAGGGATGGGGCTATTGCCTTTGCTGGCTGATCTTCCTACAGTGGAGACAAAACAATGATCCTGTATGTAAAATCCTATACGTGCAGTGAATCCTTACCATTTAGTATTTGCTGGGTGTTCACAAGTCCTGAGCTGAGTCTGGGATTGCAAGGTGTTCCCCTGTTCAAATACTGGCCAAGCCTAGGACTGCTTGGCTTTCCAGACGGGGTCTGCGCAGTCTGGCACAGTCACATACACGGAGGGCACGGCACGCGTTGGGAAGGGCAACACGACAAGGCGAGGAGTGCCGCCAAAAACTGCTCTGCTCCTCTGTCCCCAGCTAGCCACAGGTCAGAGAGAGGGACACAATAATGACAGGACTTTACATGGCTTAAAAGCAGCGCTACAGCACTGCGAATCAACCTGAACCAAAAACAATGCTGGATGAAGAAGCCGTAGCTCTGAAGCGGCCCAAGTTATGCCACTCATCCCAATCAGCCACTTTCTGCTATAGTTGGTTTCTTCAGTTGATTTCCCTACTCGCAGCTCTCAAAGGGCTCCACCCCTGCGATGCGGCCACGTGCTGGAGCTGCGCCCCTGCCCCGGGTTTGCTTGTTGGAAGAAGGCAGCCTTCCCAGACCTTCAGGAAAATCCCCATTGGCTCTTTGCTTGAGCAGGGGTCGGGCCCAGAGAGAAGTGGGGGCAGCACCTGGAGTGCCAGTGGCTCAAGACAGACCGTGACAGTGTGAGTACCCGCGTCCCACATGGCCATCACAACCCCAGCAGTAAGGCCCCGGGACTGGGCCCCTCTCGGTTACCACCTCCATGCGATTGCACTCTCTCTTCTTCCACAGTCTGTGCCGTGCAGAGAAGACCTCGGGTGATTCAGCCAAGGGTCAGGAGGACGCTGCGCCAGTCACTTGGCATGGGACCTTGGGGGAGCCACTAACTCAGCTGGGAAACTGGGAGGAAGCAAGGAGAGCCTTATTGCAAACCAGTGCTCAGGTGATCCAAGCCCTGTCCCTGGCATTTCCCCAGGCAAGGAGGAGCAGCAGAGCTTTCTTTTGATCCAGATGAGCCTGGTCTACAAACAAAGATATTGCTCTATTTAGCTGCAACATAAGGACCCATCCACTTACCAAAGGCACTGCAGCAACGCAATCAGTGTTTTTTCTCTTGAATGCATCAACCAAAGCAGGCTCAATTTGCCGAAACATCCATGATTGAAATGCTGAATCAGATGTCAAAACATCGCAATTATGGCTAGGGAACAAGAAAGAGCACAGCCATGGTATTTCTGAAATGCTTCAAATCACCCATGCTCCAACTACCTTCTGCAAGATGATGACATTGGGACTGGATTAACTCTTGCTGGGATCCAGCTTGGGGGATACGGTCCCAAAGCCTGGTTTGCACAGTTGGAGAACGCCAGTCCCCAGGCCCTTCAGAGCCTTACAGGCAGGTTGTGGTCCTCACAATGATATTTCTTTCCTACGCAGGATTTTGGGGGCTGAGGAGTGAGAACGAGCCCCAAATGTATGTTTCTTCAAAGACATGGCAAAGACGCCTCCCGATCTTCCAGCATTTCATTAGACTTGTGCTTTGTTGTTCTTACATAACACCGTCCATTCAAGAGCTTTCTAAATTGGGGGAAGCTCTGCAGGGGAAGCATTTTGCTTGGCTCCTCTAAACAGTGATAAGGACCTTAATTAATGTTGCCGGGAGACAGATTAATCTTACATGGAGAAGAGCTGGGACTTCAATGATTTGTATTTAATCAGGAGCGAGATTCTCCCAGCGAAACAAGCTGTCTATTTATAAGTTGCTGACGAGATTCAGAACCGCTCCTTGTTTCTGCCTAGCGGTAAATGCTAAATGGATCCCAGAAGCACGTCAGTAAGCATGCAGTGTTGGTGTTTAATTGTGATAGCTATCTGAGCCAGGCCTGGCAATCCACACCTGAAGTTGGTGACCTGTGAGAGTGAATTGGGAACTTTCTGCCAAGCAGTGAGTTCCTTTCAGTGAGCAAATCAGCCAGCGTGTGGGTTAAGAACAGTCCCGGCCTTTGCATTGCAATGAGGAGCAGGAGTTGGGGAGCTCAAAGAGACTCAGGTCTGGGTGGGGGATGAGTTGTATCCTTTGGAGAGGCAAGAGAAGCATACAAGTGCTGAGCGACCACTGCTTGCTTCCAGACACCATGGCTGCTAATGAGGCGTGAGCCTGGCACTTTCAGAGTAGGCAAGGAGCACCGAGAGGGCTCAGCAATAGATACTCAGAAACCACGGTGGTGGTTTAAAAAGTGGTTGTAAATACTACAGCTGGCAGACAGGCAAAAGCCCACACCTCGCACATGAAGCTGGGGGAATAAATGCAATAACTGTCTACACGTGCTGTTAGCATGCAGCAATAAGCTTATTGCACTGGAGTTTATTACTCCCAGATGCACTGTTTGAATGTGTGTCTGGGATCATGGGTGACTGGTGCCACCTTGGTTGGAGGGGCACATGCCCCCCCAGCGACCAGTCAGTGATCGCAAGGCCAATCTCACTGATTGGGGTAGGGGTCCCCCCACGGCCGATCACGCTGACCGGGATGCGGTGCTCCCAGAAGTGGCTGCGGAGCTTCATCCGGCACTTCCACTCCCCAGCCAGCACTCACAGCGGGGGCACCAGTGCTCCCACCTGCCCTCCCTGCCCATCGCCTAAGCAGGGAGTGCGGCCTGTCAGGGGGTGCACTCGTGCTCTCAGGGGGTGCACGTGCACTTCCATGCACCCTCTTCACGTCGCCACTGCCTGGGATTGCAGCATGTTGAGTCAGGTCAGAGCAAACCCAGCTGGCAGGGAGTCCAGGGGGGTCAGCCTGCCATCCAACCTGGCTCAATGTGCTGCAGAGGGGCTGGCTGGGGCACCAGGGTGCTTCAGTGTGGGGCAAGCCAGTAGGCAACCCCCTCATGCCCCCGCCAGCCAGGGTGTGCCTGTGACTGGAAGAGGAGTTGAGGGTGCTCAACACTTTTCAAAATGGGGACCCAGGGTAACGGCAGTGCTTCTCCACCGATGCTCAGGAGTGTTAATCCTGTCCAAAGTCCTTTCACCCACCTGGGTTGCTGTGTGCAGTCTTGCACTGGCAATGAAAAGGTGTTCATGCCTTAGGATGCCACCTGTCTCTCCAGGGACACCTCGCCCTGCAGGGAGTCAGGAGCTGAATCGTTACAATCTGCAGGGTCTCCTCTTAAATCTCAGAAGGGCAATTACTTCCTCCCCACCCATTAGAGGAGTGGACAGATAGACTAGCTGCTTGTGCAGGAGGGCAAAGCACGACAGTCTTTGTGAAAGACATAGGCCAGACCTAAACTCTACATGGAAAGACCCCCCGGCGCTTGGGAAGGGAAGGACTTCTGAATCCAAACTTGGATCTGAGTTTTTGAGGTGGTGCTGCCTGTCTTCATACAGAATTGAAACATTACCCCACATCCCAGTGCTCATTTACTGTAGGATCTGTATCCCAGGACTGCTGTGTAGCTCCAGCTCCAGTTTGCAGGCTAGGAGGTGAAAGGGCGAATAAATTAAAACAGGAATCAATGGTTTTGCAAACCCACCAGTTGGCACAGGTTCCAGATATAGTGGTCCTGAGTTTAACAGACATGCCCCTGGCACTCTCACATCACATCGTCATGTCAGAAATCCTCCTGCTCTGAGCGGCCGGAGAAGTCTTGCCATGTAGGAAAACCGCCAGCCGAGATAAGATCCCATGCTGTGGGAAGGGGAGCACTGGATCCTTGCATAGAAAACAGACACTCAGCTCACCTCGTTCTCTTTCTTTTTCTCTAAATGACATCAAAGACCAAAGCTGACTTCAAAACAGCTTTGTAGCTAGAAAGCCGCTGTGGAAAGACCAGAAAGGGATGACAAAGCCAAACCCTTCAGACTGGAGAGTGACTCATGGCAAAACAATGTTTTGCCTACAAATGTTGATGGACATTCAGCAATGTGGTGTTGGTATAAACTCTTATAAGTACAGCTCACTCCTTCTGTCATGTTAATGTACGGCAGGCCTCGTGAAGATCCCTTCCCTCATTTCACAACACATGGGCTTGTTCTGCTGTAAGAATATAATGTTCTTTGTTTCATATTTATTAACCTGGCATCCATTTCTTTTTTATCACCCTGGCCTGAGAGTCCTTTGCAGCGGCAGCATTTCAGTAAAGTAACTTTCAAAGTCATTCAGGAGGTCACACACCTCCGACGGCAAACAGCGATCACGCTGAGCAGTCACTCTGGAGCAAGGGCTAAGGCTGTGAAATGATCCCTTCACTTGCAAGGTAGATGCTAGTTGCACAGTCCAAAAAATGTTATGTGAATTGTATGCCTTGCTCTTTGGGGAGTAAGTTGAGGCAGAGACTTTTCCAGGCCAGAGAATAATGAAGGTGTACAAACTACATTTATGTGAGGGACTTACATTAAAACTACATGACTTTCCCACGCAAAGAAAACCTTATTTTCTTTTGTGGCACTATTAGCACCTTAACTATGCCTTGCCTGAAAAGCACGGCTTTGAGTGGAAGCGCAGGTTTAAGCAAGGGATAGCACATTAGCAGCAGCCCTGGCAGTGGGATTTCGAAGGGGAGCTCCTTCCAATACACTGTCATGCTGATGGGAAACTCAGAAATGAAATGACCTTGGGGGCTGCCACCCAGGACCAAGATGCTGTAGGAGAGAGCGGGCCGGGAGTTTGTACAGCGTGTACTTACCAAACGTTCAGTGCGTGCATGCCAGTATTGTTTGTCCCTCACTTTCATGAGCACTAAATTCACTTCAACATCCAAAATCCTCCGCAAAATGGCCTGGAATAGTTTCCCGTGAAAAAGGTCTGTGATTTTCAGCCTGTTGAAACTCTTTTCATACCTATATCGGAGCCTGCTCTTGGCACCTTTAACATCAGTATTGAAGCACTAATATTTCAACCTGTTTTTGAGATGACAAACCGGATCAGCAGGCTAACTGCCATGTCTGAATGGATAGGTCCTTACAATAAATGAGGTACATTGGCAACATTTGTACAGAACAGATATCTAGGAGGCAGCCGTACTGCCTGTGGTTAAGGAAATTGCCAAGAACACACATTTCTCTGGTGAACAATTAACAAGCAGTTCACAGCAAGGGTTGAAAATAAAATGAGCAAGCTTTAGATCAGAGCCTGCCTATTACTGGGTTCTAATTAGAGCCACAGCTTAAGTAGAATAATACCTGCTAATAAAAGAAAGACACGATCATAATCTCTGTTGCTTGCTTCACCTGTTGGCCAGTCAACAAAAAAGAACATCTTTGTTTCATGTGTAATTATAAGCAAGGCAATCTTAATTAATTTTATTTCGCTATTAATCTTAGTTAATCTTATTTCAGTATTGATATTGAATCCATGTCTGATCTACCACATACACCATTGCTGGATCTTGTTCATATTTCATTTTTAAGATGCAAGGATGTCGGACTGAAAGCTGGAACAAGGTCTGAGCAGCTCTCTACTTTTGTTAGCTGTATTGTCGTTTTCTCTGCAAATTCCCCCAGCTCACCCCCTCCCCTGCAGGGCCCCCAGCTCTCCAAATCACATGGCGGAGGCTAGACAGTGAGCATAGGCATCACTTGGAGACTTGGAGAGAGTTGCACTGAATTTGGCCCTTAGTCTTTTCCAGGGGACACAAGCCTTGTTTCCCCAGCCTGCATGGAGCCTCAGTAGCTTCTGAGCCCTCTTCTGTAGGAAGCAGAGCCGCCAGGTCTTGGCCTTCGCTCCCTCCCTGCTCCCAGCTGCCTGGCTCGGGAAGGGCTCGCTCCATTCCCTCTGCGATCCGTGGGCAGCAGGGGAGCTCCGGGCCATGCCGGGCTCCGGCCCAACTCTATCCTACGGTCAACGAGGAAGAAAGAAGACGACTGCTTCCAATTCCTGCTGCTTCAGGGGAGCACAGATAGGGCCGGCGGTGCACGTGCACCCCCTGAGAGCACCGGTGCACCCCCTGACCACCCGCGCTCGCTGCTTAGGCAATGGACAGGTGTCTCCCAAGGGTGCCCTGGTGACCAGTGGCTCACCGGCCCTCCATGTACTCCTCTGATGTAGCGGGAAGCTGCTACCAGGTCCCCCAGCCACTTCTGGAAGCAGCCGCAGTGATTGACTGCCTCGCGATTGGCCATGGGGGGACCCTCCCCTGTTGGCAAGATTGGCCACGGGGGACCCCCGGCCTGGTCAGTGAGATTGGCTGCGGAGGACCTGCCTCCCAGTCGCTGACTGGTTGCCGGGGGGGCACCAGTCGCCCATGGATAGGGAGAGCACCACGGTCTTATGCGAGTGTTTAGGAACGGTTGCGAGGTCAACGTAATTACCAGCAGGGGAAGCGGCCTGTACGTCTGGGCTGTCCTTCGCTTGCTGTTTAAAGAACAGGCAAGAGGAAGAATACTAGCGCTTGGGGCGCTCCCTTTGGTGGCGGTTTCCCCCGTGACCCGCAGAAACTGTTGCTGCCACGAATACCCACCCATGGCGGGGGACTGTCCCTAACGCTCAGCCTGGGCTCCCCGGGGAAACAATCCCGGGACTGGTGGGAGGGCACGGGGTGGCCTCGTCTAGGTGGTGGCAGTCAGAGGGAGCCACATTCCCCAAGCAGCATGCAGCCTGAATAAGGCCCGACTGGGGGCACTGATCTCTGCCACTGAGTTTGGTGGTCCAAGGATTTGGCCCTCAGCAGATGACATTTTTGGCCCTCAGCCAGGATATTTTTCCTATTCTGTGTGCTTGGGTTTCAGGTGGTAAATGGTGTTTCCTTCTTGTACAATTACAAAGTTTTCATTTAAAAAAGCAGCTAAGATTTGAAATCTCCCATGTCCCAGGTATCCAGGTTGTAGCTGTATTGGCAAAAGGAATCAAAACTCGGGGCAGAGGTGATATCTTTTATTAGACCAACTAGACCAGTGGTCTCCAACCTTTTTAAGTAGGAGATCACCTTTATCATTTAAAAGCCACCCAAAATGTGCCATGCACCACCCCTCCCCGCCCAGGAGGTAAGTCTATGGGTAGAGAAGGTGGGGGGGCAAGCAAGAAAAAATTATTTGGGGGCATGCCTCCCCAGCAGGTAAGTCCCACCCAGCCAGGGCCTCACTCACCTTACCCCTGCTCCTGCCTCTGCAGCACTGTCCCTCACTGCAGGGGCCTCGATGTAGCCCTTGCCCCTTCCCTTCCCCCATGGACTGACCTGCTGGGCTGGGGCACATGCGTGTGCATGCACACGGGCACTCAGACCCTCATCCCAGCCTCAGATCGACTCCAAGAGGCTCCGAGATCTATTGGTGGATTGAGATCCACTGGTTGGTGACCATTGAACTAGATACGTGCAAAAAAAATCTTTATTTGCACGCTTTTGGGCACAAGCACCATCTTCACTGCATAGGAGACTGCAAAGATTGTAAAAGTTCTCCTTGGTCAAAATTAAGTTCTGCGTAGGAGAATTTTTGTAATGACATTTTTGAAATTTCTACCCAGGAGAATTTTTTTAAACTATGAAAACGTCATAATTTTACAAGAAGGAAGCAAAATTTACCACCTGAAACCTGAGACCCTGCTCCTGCTCCTGCCTTTGCTCGAGCTAATTTGCATTCTAGCAGAGTACAGAGATACCTCTCCACAAGAGATTGCTGCCCAGAAGAGCTTTCCATCTTTCCACTCTTCTGCAAAGTATGACACATCATAACCAGAAGGAAATATGATTCTATATCCAGACAACTTTGAGGTAAAAAGACTCCTCCAACTTTTCTCTGAGCCTAATCTGCACAAAATGAACTGTTCCAAACAGGAGACTTTCCCACACCCGCCGCTCTCCTGTAAAATATGAATTTTCATTTCTACCTAGGAGAACTTTTACAATCTTTGTAATCTCCTATGCCTGATGAAGGGTGCCTGTGACCGAAAGCTTGCAAATAAAGACTTTTTTTTTGCAAATATCTAGTTGGTCTAATAAAAGATATCACCTCTTCCCATGAGTCTTGATTCCTTTTGCCTCTAGACCAATATGGCTACAACCTGGATACCTGGCAGACTGAGCACAGTATTTGAGACCACTCAGGGAAACATCATAGCAATTTTCCCCTTTCACAACAGCACCTTTCAGCACCAGGAATTAATGATGCAGTCTGATGACCTCTCATATTTTAGACTACCATTCAGTGCTTTGTCAGCACATGGCTGAGTCCCATATTGGCAATAATGCAGCAAAATTAGCTTCAACTGCTGCTGGGAAACCAAGTATACTGGCCTGCTGTTATTACCAGAGATGCCTCCCAAATGATCTGTCTGGAGCATTTTGCAAGTCTAAATTTAAATCCCTAGGAACATATCCATTTGACTCATGCTTGAATGAGCACTATGTTGCCTAGAGCCTCCCACTCCACATTTCTGAGCTCAGGTCAGTTCAAGTGTGGCAGCGCGGATTTGCATTCACGAAATAAACACTGGAAACAAAAAGAGTCTGATTCTGGTCTCCCAGTGTAAAAATAAGGAACGACTCCATTGACGCCAATAGAATGACCCAGACGTAATATTACTGTAAATGAGATGAAGATTGGCCCCAAATCTGGCTAGGAAGTTGCAATCTACCATTTCTTCTTCCCTTTATTTTCCTAATACTTGGGGACATGTTTAACATGAGCATTGCAGGGGTGCCTGGCAGCCTCAGTTAAGGAAGGGGTTCCTGAACAGAACAAGAACACTTAACCGTGCCTGATGCTGTACAACAGCGCTTTTCATTATCTGGATTTCACAACAGCTTACAAAAGTGGGCAAGGATAGCACTGAAAAAAGATGAACAATATGAACATAATGAGGATAAGTGCATTTTCCCCCATCTCTGCTTCCATGCCCATGTCCACAGGCTCGCTCTCGATGGTGCCCATCTCTGCTGTACAGAGTCCTCTGTGCCTCTTGCAGTTGCTCCCTTGCCAGGTTTTAACTAAAGGTGCACGTGCCCAACTCCGACTTCAAGGGCCCTGATTCTTATTTGTGCCAAAGCTACTTGGCACTGGTCCTGGCAGCAGGAGGGGGTTGTAACGCATCTGTGAATGTAACTGTCCCTCTCAGAGGCAAGGGTGGTACAAAGCAGCTCAGATGGAAGCAGAAGCTCAGTCGGGACAGCTCAGCCCCTGGCAGATGCACGGTATTAATTATAAATACTTAGGGATAAATTCTGAGCTCACTGGGAAGCACCTTACTCCTATAGTAATTCCACTGATTCCAGCAGGGCTGTTTCTGAAGTAAGGTGCTACCTAGCCTGAAGCAGAAATACAGACCAGGCTGCTATGAAATATGGGATCTTACTAGAAGAGGTTTTCTTTTACAGTCTGTAAATAATCTTTTATTCTCCCCTGCTGCCACTTTGTTTAACATTGAAGCTGTATTTAATTATTGCATCTGGCTCAAGTTCCCAAAGTTTCTGCCACGTCAGGTTACAGATGTATGATGAGTATTCAGATTTGTCCTGTACTGATAATCTTTTATTAGCAATATATATATATAGCATATAGGTACTACTGATGGTGAGCAGAAACCTTGACGCTTATTGCAAAAAGCCTTAGGATGTGTTGGTGAGAGTCAGTCTAATGACCCTGTACTAAATACATGGATAAACATGGAATTTAAAAAGTCCCCTGTGTGACATGAAAAATACTAGCACAATTAAACAAAGCCATCCTGGATCTGGTTGTGGTCACAATGATCGGCACAAAGGATCATAGACCATCCATTGCCTGGTGGTGCATAAAAGGGTTTGCACTGGAAGTACCAGTGGATTTAACTAATTCAGAACAGTGGGCATATCTACATGTGCAATGGATGCGGCTGAATAAACTTTTATTGCTGTCTGGCACCACGTTTGCATGTGCACTTGGGACTGCAGCATGTTGAGCTGGGGCAGAGCAGCCCTGGCTGGGAGAGAGTCCTGGGGGGTGAGTCTGCCAGCCCAGGGCAGCTCCAACCTGGCTCATTGTGCTGCAGAGCGGCTGGCTGGGGCTGTGGGTGCTACAGTGTGGGGTTAGGCAGCAGACAGCCTCTGCACTGTAACACCCTCATGCCCCAATCAGCTGTCACCATCTAAAATGCATTGCAGTGGAGTAAATAACTCTACCATTGGACAGTATTTGTATCTGGGAGTACTATCGTATGGCAAAGTTAATTAGTTTACTCCAGCCTGATAGCACTGCACATGTAGACAGTGACGTTTTACTGCAGAGCTAATTAGCTGCTCAGTAAATGTCTCATGTAGACGCACCCAGTATGAGGTGATTTATCTGGCTAACCCTGGATAATCCCAACACCCTGATGAATACTTTCAGAGGGGTCTGTGGTCAATCAGTGGAGATTTAAAAAACTAAAAACGTGACTATATTTGCTTCCATAAAAGTCCAATCCAGATGCAGACATGGCCTCTGATTTAGCAGAGCCAGGCTGGAAGACTGCAATTTCTCTGGATGCTTACAAATTCTGCAGAGGTTTGAAGTGTGCGTGTTCCGTCTATAGTTACTGTTGACTGAGCAGGAAGAAAGCTGAGACCTTCCTTT
Organism: Crocodylus siamensis; assembly: GCF_052110815.1. Lineage (NCBI taxonomy): Eukaryota > Metazoa > Chordata > Crocodylia > Crocodylidae > Crocodylus > Crocodylus siamensis. The sequence continues at coordinate 9,229,330 of NC_143399.1, read as the reverse complement.
AATCAAACCTCCCTTCAGTCTTTCTCCCACAGATTAGAATTTGTAAAGGCCAATGTTTTTCAGAAGCATTTTCTTTAATAAGAGGATTAATTATTGTTAAGGTCTTTAAGGATTTATCTGAGGATGCAGGAGTGTTGGTCTGCAATTTTCTCCATAGAAATGACCACAGCCTACAGTATAAGAAATTAATACCTGGGGTGGTTAATAGCCATTAAGCTAGCAATCAGAGCAAATACAGAAATGCCAGGGGGAAGTCAGGGTTGCTGAGATCCTGCAATCTGACTGGGAGGGTGGGGAGAGGGTCCCTGGGGAGCCCCATTAAGAGCAGCAGTGTGCTCCACAAGACAGGCCCAACAATGACCTGGGTATTGAAACGATCGACTACAAGAATACCATACGCTTGGCACCGTGACCACCTCTGACCACTAGAATAACACCCTGTCTAGCTGGCTCTGAGACAGGCAGGGTTTGTATGCTGCGTGGTGTGGTCTGCTGCGTACTGTGGTCTAATCACTCTTTTTTTCCCCTTCGTTGCTGGTCCTGTTGACTGACAAAGCTCCTTCCAAGTAAGAAAAAGCCACAGGTGGTGGTTCCCCTCATGTTAATAGGATGCTAATGGTGCCTTGTCAATAGAAAGTGAACGGCGCTGAGGCACTGGACAAACAACGCATGTGCTGTTTGAAGTGCTCCAAGCAGCAAGAGTGCAGACATTCGTGCCCGAAGAAATGCATCCAAAAACAGAGGAGCATCTTTGAAGTGCTTCTTTTCAACGTGCTTCCTGAAACATGCACCCTCCAGTGGAGCGTGATAGGGACTCGCGCAGTCCTCCAGCATCCCACAGTGCTTTGCTCCCCACCCCACCCCACCCACAACAGGGGCATGAAGAGGGGCTGGCAGCCAGTGACTACTCTTCTGTGTGCTTGAAGGGCCTCTGAAGGCCGAGACATGCAAAGGTTCCTCTCCAGCTCCCCTGGACTGCACCGCTGCTGCACGCTTTTGTGACCATTTTGAAGCACTCCAGAGCTGGGGTGGGGGCAGAGGAGGTGCTAAATCTGCACAGGATTTGGAGCCCTTCAAATCAATGTCTGGGCACATCCTGAAGCCTGATGCATTCCCTGGACATGAATGATTGGATACATCATGGCTGGGCCACTGGTTTTCAGGTTACTACTGCACTTCCACTGTTACTAACCATGAGAAGCAGCCACAGGCCTGAACTCGTGGTGCAAAAAGTCCTAGACTTCAGCTCATCAGTAATCCCTCAACAATGGCAAGAGGCATTTGCTAGGGCTGTGCGAAGCTTCGGTAGCCAATTCGATTTGGAGGCGATTTGGCCTGATTCAGCAGCCGAATCTCCGAATGCAAACTGGGAGACCCATTTAAAGGTCCGATTCTAATCGGAAGCCTCTGAATTGATTTGGAAAAGAGTCAGCACCAATTCAGGATTTGGCCATAGATTAAACAGGCAGGATCCTCGACCACGGCTGCCTCCAGCTGGTAACTCTGTTGTGGTGGGCAGAGAGGGGAGGGAAGGGGCTGGGACAAGTGCTGCCCAGGGCGGGGGTGGGCAACTCGCACCACTGGTCTGGAGCTGCTCATGTGGTGGCTTGTCCTGCAGCTCTTGCTGTGCCACCGGTCTGGGAGGGCATGGGAGGGGCATGTGGCCCAGGATCTGCATGGGGCGGGCAGCAGCAGGGCATAACCCCCACTCCCACTGCTGCCACACCCGCATCTCGCACCCCCCTGCCCCCTTCCCCGAGTCCTGCGCCGCCCCCCCACCCATCCCAGCCCCAACCCCTCCCTCGCTGTGGGGGTGTTGATCTTCCCGTGCCCCTTCCCTCTCCCCTCTGCCCACCACAACAGACTTACCAGCTAGCGGCAGCCGTGTCCAGCATTGAGGACTGCTGCCTCTTTAGTCTATGGCTGAATCTCTTTATCGGCGCCGAACCTTTGGATCCTATTTGGTTGAATTGAATTGGGGCACTAACTGAATCTCCTAATCGAATCGCTATCCCTCCGAATAGGCCGAATCTGAATCCAAAGTGAACACTTGCTGCTTCACACAGGCCTAGCATTTGCTGAGGCTGCTTCGCACAGGCCTAGTAATGCTGAGCACTTACATTGCAACTCACCTCAGGATGGCAAAGTGCTTCACAGACTCCCATTAGACCCCCAGTGGAGCCCTGGGAGGAAAGTCTTAACAGACCCATTTTGCAGATCTCAGGCACAAGAGTCTTTTTCTACCCAACGCCTCTCTCTCCATCTCTCAGGCCACCACCATTGGATGCAAGCTGCATGCAGGTGTTACCAGCCTGTCATCCAACTTGGGATACCAAACCTGATGCCAGACTACATGAGAGGCTCCAGCTTCCCAAGCTGCTAATGGACTGGCAGAATGGCCCTAGTACTAGACAAATGGGACTGAAAGCCCCCACCTATGTACCCAGCAAAGCCAAGGGACTTGCCTGTCACCATGCAAGGAGTCTGCTATGATAGCCATAGCAGAGCCTTTACTGTTGCTACTATACCTTCTAGCTGAAAGCTGTTATGCACCGTGTATTGCATCCCCCAGGCAAGCAGGCATGGGAGGTACTTTTAGATGGTATTCAGAAAACCTTAATTAAAAACACATTTTTGAAAGGAGGATGGAAATAGATTGTTCTCCCTTAGCCACGGGGAATAAACAAATGAAAGCAGGCAAACACTTGGCGGTCAGGGAGCGTGGGGGGCGGTGGCGGTTTGCCTTTTTGCTTGCATTTTTCTTTTGTTGCTCCTCTTTCTTTTAAGTATCACTTCAGATCCTCATTGAGAGCTCAGAACCTGGCAACTGCCTGGCGGAAGTGAGCTGCTTTCAAGAAGAGGAAAACAATGGAGGTGGACACAGGTTTAAAGACGGATCTGGGCAGATATACTGACAGATGACTTGGTAGGGGAGCAACAGGAAGACAATTCCTAAATTATAGATAGGAGATTATTTCACGGAGGAAAACTCTTTCCCTGTCTCATAGGCACTGCAAACCAGGGTCTGTATCCACTGCCCTACTAAGGACCCCACAACAGCACATCAGATCTACAGCAAGACTTGCAGAATCCAGCTGCCTTTATTTGGGTTTTGTCTATTTCTGAGCATTTTGGGCAAGCTGAGCAATCATGGTGATTCAAATATGAGTTAGATTTTCAGAGCCCTTCCTCCTACTCTGTACTATCTTCTCATCCCCGGGGACACCAGGCCAGCCATCCCTTCATCACCTTACCCTTTGCAATGTCTTGACTCCCCACATGGAAAGCAGCCTCTGCTTGTAAACTGAGGGAGGGGAAGGGAGTGCTCATTCAGTCCCCATTTATGCATATGTGAGGCTTATCCTGTAATGTCTTTTTTCACGGCGGAGAAGAGACAGCATTAAGGCCCCATCAGCAGTCAGCATTAAGGGTCACTTTATTAGGGCTGCTTGACACAAAGCACATTGCTTGTCTTGGTTCACTAGCTTGCAGACTAACATAGACTATGCTGGGTGGTGCCAACACGCCAGACCTCCCAGCCTGGAATAAGCCGGTAAGGGAAGGAGCGCTGACAACACGACTGTTCGAACCTTTCTCCATCCCGTGCCCTCTGGACTTCTGGTAGCAGGAGACTGAATCTCTTTACTTGAAGCCACCATTTCCTCCACGACTTGTTTTAACCTTGTGTGTTTCTTGGTTCCGGCCACAGGGGCAGCCCCGCGCCTCTCCCCAGGCTGGCCCGGGATCCCAAGCTGTGGTCTGCACAGCTGCAGGGAGGGAGGGGGTGCAGGTAATTCCCCCCATGGGCCAGGCCAGCGTGAGTCACTGACGTGCAGGGGAGAGGGGGAAAGGAGGCTCACCTTCCGGGGCCGGCCCTCCGAGCCCAGCATCTGCCCGCATAGGGATTGCCTAAACCCGGGCCCAGCAGGATGCACCGGGCAGCCCGGGGGTCTTGCACCAGGTGGTGGGGCCCAATCCTGCCCTGTACGGAGTGCTCCTGTCCCGGACACGTGGCGCGAGCTCCCCAACACGTTACCAGCTGCTGCTGATCCCCCCGGGCGCTTGTGCCAGGCAATGGGGATGGGAGCGCTCCATAGAGGGCAGGATCAGACCTCACCACCTAGCGCAAGCTCCCCAGGCCACCCGCCTTGTCCTGCTGGAGCCTAGCACCATCAGCAGCCAGCAAGAGGAGCTGGGCAGCCCCAGGGGCTTGTGCCAGGTGGTGAGGCCCAATCCTTCTTTCTACGGAGTTGGCCTGGCTAGGTAGGGAAGTGAACCCACCCCCCCAGGACCTGGCCCCCCAGCTGGAAAGACCTCAGCTCCAGGGGCTGAGATTGGGTTACGGGGCTTCGTTCCCCCCTCCTGCACATCAATGATGTGTGTCAGCTCAGTCACATGTTGATGGGGCAAATCACCCCCCACAACTGGGCAGAGCAGGGCTGGCCAGGGGAAACCCCCCAGGGGCGGGGGCTTGGGACATAACTGGAGTCAGGACGGGGGTCTGGGACAGAAGCTCCATAGACCAGTTCAATCTAAATCAGTTAAGTCTGATACTACATCCATCCAGGGTTATCTTAAATGGGGTTTGGCCATTTTGAAAACAGTGTATGTGTACTGAACTTCTGTTTGGTGACAGGTTTAAACTGGTTTCTGATCACTTATACTGGCTTATGTGTAACTTCCGTCCCTAGGCCAAATGTTGGAAGCTTCCCCCAAGTTGCACTACCAGTCCTAGAGGAAGCCAAGCTCTGTGATAATGCAGTAAGAACGAGAAGTAACAGTGACAATTACAACTGTAGAATGTATTTTCAGTTCATTCAGCAAATTTCAGATAGTCTGGGAGCATTTACTTCAAACCCAAACAAAAGGCTTCATTTTTTGGTGTGCGTGTGGGGGGGGCAGGGTTTAAGAACAGTTTCAGGATGAATGTGCTGTTCCAAATGAATATGCAGGCATTTCATTTGAAAATGTCAAAATGCAACACTGAGATTTCATTTCTTTCAAGTAAAGCTACTTGCTGAACTCAGGCCAAACTCAGGATCATTTTGGTTCCCCTTAAACTGCATTTTTTGGTGCATTTCCATTAGGTCAAAACAAACTCAGCCCCCACTGTACTCACAGCTACTAGAACAACCTTAGAGCACGAAGGCAGCATATTTCATAACTTGCTGACTGCTATTTTTGGATAAGCATGAAAATCCAGGACGAAACAAAACTAGGAATCTTTACAAACTGCTGGGGCAGCTGCATCCATTCTCCTCGGGACATCGTCCAACACCATTTTTCAAACTCAAGAAGAGAACACAGGTATATTAAAGCTTATTCTGAATATGTTTCTACACTCATGCATATATGCACATTATATACACTTGAATCAATAGTTACATTTTCAAGGCTTATATTAATTATTAAATGTATGTATTGTTCTTGCTGACTACCAGGGCTGAGAAGCTCAAGAGCCTGAGCAAATTAGGTGGCTAAAACCCATGAATCCCTGTCTCCCTTGGGCTCCTTTAACAATCCCAGTCCAGAGAATGCCGAAGGTGCGTATACTGTAGTGACGGACATGTTCTGATTGTTTTTGTGCACTTTAAAGTCTTAGGGCAGCTGCCATTTAGTGAGGCTGGAGGCAATAGTTGGTTAGTTGCCCAACCCCCACCTCCCCCAATCATTCAGAACAAAAGTCATTCATATGGAAAGCACCTGGTCCTTAGGCTACTGGAAAGCATCACAGGAGGCAAGTTTAAATCCAAGCTATCCCATACAGCTATTTCTTTCTGAAAAGCCTTTGATTGACTCAGCCTGCAGAGCAGAAGGTGGAATTCTGCTTGCCTTTGTGCATTTAAATGGAAGTTTTCTAGCCACACAAGTGGAAGTTTTGTTACTTGGGTGCAGGTAGTGATTCAAAGTCCCCTGCCTAAGGGTGCAGCTGGGTACGGTACATACACAGCTACATATGCACGTACCTTGGCATAAGATCAGGAAAAGGGGAATGGAAGGGCCCCAGTACCTGAGTGGTGAGGGTACTCATCCAGGAACCGGACACCTGGGTTCTGGGACCCTTCCCCCAGATGGCGTTTCAATCAGCATCTCTCTGACTTCTCAGCATTGTCAGCATCTAAACATCATACTACAGTTTAAGTATTCCCTGGCCCTCGCTTCACCAATACTTTTGAGGCTGCCTCTTGTCTTTAATAGTCAGGCACTGTCTACTTTCCCCCATCACTGATATCAACACTTTCGGGGGAAGCATTTCAGTTTTGGCGAAACCATTTTTTGATGGAAAACTCTTCCACACTGAATTTCTTCTTAGCCAGCTAAAGGTGGGATGTGCAAGAGAATAGATGTGAACAACAACAATGTTAAATTAAAAAAAAAACCCCACAAGGAAATGACCAATTTTTATTAAGGTGCTGTTTTCACATATGCTTGCAAGGCAAACTAGCACATCTAGCTACAGAAGGATGTATTCGCTGTGTAAGGACACCTCAAAACAACAAATAAACACAGCATTAGGATGGTGCATTGAGGAAGCTTGAAAGAAAGTAGGCTGTCCAGTATAGAGGCCGCATTCTGCTCTGACATACGCCTCTGATCTCACTGGAGATGAACAAGCAAGAGCAAAAGTTACACCAATCATTTAGGAACATTTGGCTGAATGTGCAAATCAAGATACACCATGGCTCCAGTACAATATCTGCTCACTGATGGCTACACGAATCTCAAAACGAGGCTCAGCTTCCTGCTGGCCCTTGGATATTGATGGTAGCCACAGCTGTCTGGAAGAGTCTGTCAGGCTCCCAGGACTGGCTGTCACAGTCCAGCTTGCAGCTAACAAAATATCTCCTGAATCCGTTCAGTGCCATTGATGGACTGCTTTGGTTGGTGCCTGCTAACGGATGTGGGTCAATGCCTAGAAAACAGCAAACCCAGTTTAGATTTACACCATGACAACACGGTTTTATTAATAAAAGTTGTTTCTGCTCATTGTGGGTGAAATTCTCCCCTCTGCAAGGGACCAGTATGCATCACTCAGTTGGGATCTAAGTGGATCCTAAATACTCAAAATAGGACCTAAGCAGGCCTTAAAAAGGGGCATCAGTCTTGTGCTGGCCTTCTGCACAAAGCTGGATCTCCCCCTGCATGCAATTAAGACTAGAAACACAATGGCACATGGGCTTAAAGGACTTAGGTAACTGCATCAAAGCCGATAGTTTCTCTGCAGAGAGGATCTCTGAGATTGTAACACAAACTTCCAAGTTAAGCTATGCATTTTATTCTTACGTACAATACAATCTCATACATTTGTATTCATAATCCTGAAGGATTCCAAGTTCCTTTACAAAATATATATTCTAGGCCACCAAATTGCTCCACCTGTATTTGAAATGTAGCTACCTCTCAAGTGAAATTCAATGAAAAGCCTGCAGTAACCACATACCACAATGCCAGAGAGGCAGTGAAGCATGCCAGTTGAAGCTTTTATATGGGCAAAAAAAGCCATGACCTGTCGTGAAATGTGGCCAGAATGCTTGGGCTACCTTGACATTTTTTATGGATATTTCAGTGTGAAATCATGGTCTTATGAGTAGATAGCAACCCTCGCAGCATGCTGCATCCTAACACCATGCTGAGATAGTGGCTCGTTATTGACTCTAAATGACCAGACCTGCTTTTAGCAGCACCCTGGACTATCTTGGGTGATTCTGACAGTGAAAGGCCCTGCAGAAATTTCAAAACTGTGCCAAATTGCTTGGCCAGCTTAAAATAAAACAAAATGTGCAGCATATTTTTCTTTAACATAGTTTCTGCTCACCACCATCATCATCCCTCCAGATTTCTTGTTAAATGAAAGGACAAGAGGAAGCACAGGGGACTGATAATGGCACACACAGTGTTCCCATCTCATATTCATTGATTCTCATGCAACCCTGGGTGGTAGTGATTGAAGTGGCCCAGGCCAGGTTCAAACCAATGGATGTGTGTGTCCATGTCACAAAATAGCAACCAGTGTGTGAGTGACCCAACAGAGAAACGGAGGAGCAAATGGACATCCCCTGACCCCGAAGAAGCCCCTTTCAAGATAGAAATGAAGGTGAAATAATGTGAAGAAACTTGCAGTGCTGCAGCTCTTGCTGTAGTTGTTGCAGGGATAAACACAGGGTTCTGGTCTCTCGAGCTGTTAATCCAGCACTTCCCATCAACATCAAATACAACAGGAAAAACCCTTAAACCTATTTTATTTATATATATGCTACAGAAATTAGAGCTGGAAGGGACCTCCCCAGGTCATCTACTCCATCCCCAGGCTCTGGAGCAGGATTCGGTGCACCTAGACCAGTCCTGACGGATGTTCGTCTCCCAATGAAGGGGATTCCACAACTCCCTGTACAGTCCTCACTATCCTTCTCATTAGAAAGCCCTTTTCCTGATATCTATCCTAAATCATCTTCACTGCAAATAAAGATTATTACTTCTTATCCTATCACCTACAGAAGTGGAGAACAACTGATCGCGGTTCTCGACAACAGCTTTTTACATGTTTAAAGACTGTTAGCAACCTTCTTTTCTAAATTTAAGTAAACCCAATTCTGTCGACTTGTCCTCACCAGTCATGTTTCCTAAACCTCTTATCACTCTTCCTGCTCTCCCTGGGAAATTCTCCCCTCTGCAAGGGACCAGTATGCATCACTCAGCTGGGACTTGGCTAATTAGCAGCCATCCTATCTTTATCGTTTTTTCCTCCTCATCTCTTCATAAGCAATGGTACTTACCAGGCAACACTTCACAGACTCCACAAATATTAGTTTTCACAACAGCCTTGGGAGGAAGGCAGGTATGATCATCCCTAGCACGCAGACAGGGAAAACTGAGGCAGGAGGGTTAAGTGACATGCTCACGGGCACACAAGGAACTGGTGTCAGAGCTACTGGTAGCACCCAAGAGATCCTAACTCTCAGTCCAAGATCTCTCTGGTATGTCTTACTACCTCAGAGTAAATCACAGACAACAGCAAGCTTTTACCTTTAGAAGCTGCTAAAAGTCTCCTGAGCTACAGACACTAAACTTCTGACCTCATGATATTATGAAAAAGCAGCAGAGACTTGCTTAATTTATGTAAAGGGGACTTGCTATTGCCAGGAGTCCTTTCACTCCTCCCATAGCATTATTCTCCTGCATTTACGGCAGCAGGAAGCTATGGTCTTGGGCCTCAGTATGACCCATACGTCAGAATGCGAGTTTTTTCACAATGTTTCAACAAAGCCAAAGAGCAACTTCCTTCTTGCTGCTGGTGAAGTCGCCGGCCGTGGGAGGTAAGCTGAGGCTCCCAGGCCTCATGCAGCGGCTTGCTGGGTGGGACAGGAGACGAGGAAAGGCAGATTTGCTGCTTGCGCGTGTTCCAGCTATTCTCAGAACAATTATTGAGCCCAAAAGGTTCCTTCCCTCCCTTTTGAAAGACACTGCTCGTTCATGGCTGTGTACACATGCAATAGTCTTTAGCCATGAGTTTTCTCCAGAAGCAGAAAGCAGAATGAATGTTTTGTGCCATCTCAAGTCCTCGGTAGTATTCATAAATTCCATCTCAAGGCCAAAGTACAGCTTGTCTGTCCTGGTTTGCATTTTCAGTGCTTCTGCCTGGGTCTGAGAGATGAGCAGCTTCACTTTGTCCATAGATTCCAGCATGAAACTGAGACAGGTCAAGACACTTCAGTCTTTGCAAGGTTCCCTCTCCGTGCCTCTCTGGGCACACTCGAAGCAGAGCAGTGTTAAACTATTCCCATCCATCTAGCATAGGGTCCTCCCAAACAAAGTCAAGTCATCTGCCTTGCTGGTAAGCACTGAGACCCCATGACCAATAATGTAATGACAGCATCAGAGGACCCCTATCCCTCTCCGCATCATCGGCAATCCCTTGCAGTTGAGGAGGACCATCTTCCATGCTTGCCTTATCTGTGGTCCCAAAGACAGCTGATGAGGCCAATGTGGGATTGACAGGTCCTAATGCAACTCAGGCACATGTTTCCATGTGGGGTGGGTGGCTCTGGATTCTCGGTTCGGTCTGTAACACGCTGCTTCTGCCGCTTTTCCGTCTCCTGTTTTCGTCACGAGGTTTCAAAGTGCAGAGATCCTTGCTCAGGTTCAACAGACAGGTTTCCCTTGCTTTATGCTGTGCATGAGTTCCTGGAAAACGGCGCATAACTCGAATTCGCATAAAGGAAATCCACTTTACAATGGAACAAATAGGGATACGTTGCAAGACCTCAACTGGACTGACCCCCAGACTCATTTCTATCATTTTTACATGACAATTTTGGTACTCACTGATGGCAGACAGTGCACACAAGCAAGGGGGGTGGTGAATGTTTAGTCGGTGGGAAGAGAGGGTGGTGAAGGCTTCATTGATGGACCAGGGAGAGGGGTAGGAGATCAGCTAGTGGGACACTTAGAAGCCATAATGGGGATGGCAGCTACAGAAACATGTGTTGCAGACAGCAAGCGAGAAGCACAGATCCACACAGGAGACTATATTTTGGTGTGCGTCACTCCCATAATCCACTGCAGAGCAGCGGACTGCAAACAGCCGATCACATAAGAGCAAATTTATCTTGCACATAACAGACTTTTGGTATAAAAAGGGTCATCACATAAGAGTCAATTCGTACATACAGAACGCGCATAAAGTGAGAGATGCCTGCACCACCAAGAAGGAGCTCTCCTGGCTGAATCAAACACAGCCACTGACACAGGGGCCACCAGTGCCTAAATCAGTCATCCCTTTTCTGTTGTTGCCATCCTTCAAAATCCTTCATTTTGAAAAATGACTCTGCTCCTCTGATTTGCTATCCAGAGACCCAAGGGTGCAGGATGTGGGGAAAGAGGATAGGATGGACAGAAATGTCACTGTACCTATTTCATGAGAGCTTGGGTGGTATCCAGTCCGGTGCCTCTGTTTTTAACATAGAGAACTCCCTCTAGTCTCACTGTCTGAAAGACAAAAACAGTGGACAGTAAAGCAAACAGCAGCATACATCTCTGTCACAAGAAAGCAACACCTAGGGCTTACCCCACAGCCCACTGCAGGGAACCAGCCTCCAGCTATGGGGGAAAGTGGGCTGGCTGGCTTAGGGTGCAGGTCTTTTCCTCTCTAATCTGTATGAGCCTGTAATGCAGGGGCAGGCAATTATTTCGGGCAGAGGACTGCTTACTGGGTTTTGGCAAGCATGACAGGCAGCCAGGGGCAGATAAATATTAATTTCCTTCATTTTTAGGGGCCCTGCAGGCTGGACAGAATGGCCTAGTCGGCTGCATCCGCATGTTGCCCACCCCTGCAGTGTAATGACTGGGTGATAGATGCTACAAGGCATAAACACCAGGATGGAGAGGAGTTATTCAGGGTGGTTCAGAGTATGGCATGGAATCCAAAGACAGTCTTAGTTTTGCTAACAGTGAGATCCATTAAACTGGAGAACAGTTTCCTAAAGGACCTGGTAGAAACCTTCTTGCTTTCCAGATGCAAAAGTAGATTGGGAGGATTATAATAGTAGGGAATCTTATAATATTAATTAGCACTTCCAAAGTACTGTCCACCCTGCAATCTCAGCATGCCTTATAACAAAAGTTTCACAATCCCACAGGAAAGCAGGGAGATATAACCCCATTTTGCAAACAGATTTAAGGGAAGATTTTCAAAGACAAAGATGGCCGTTAAGCATCTATTTGGCTGCAAAGGAAACTTGAATTCTTGCATTTCTTAAATGCCAAGTGCCTGTCTTCACAAGCCTAATACTATTATTTTAGTGTTGCTGCTGGGTATACAATGGCATTGGTTTAAGGACAAAAATTGAAAACAGGTCTATCCAGTAGCACTGTGCTAACATTCACATAGATAATCAGCATGGTTTGAGCCTTTAGGTCCACAGCACAGACTGAGAACACTTGAGTAACCAGTGGCTGTAACTGGATGTCAGCCTCTGCATGGGCCAGAAGTAGAAAAAAGTGAGACACACTTTGCCAAAGGTTTCACAGATATTTGCTGACAACAGAGCAGTAGTGATACTCAGGACTCTGAGGGGGATCACGCTCCGCTAGACCCCGACTCTTCAGATCCTAAACCAGGCCAGACAACCTTCTACGCTGTGTCCCTGACCTCTCTCTGTGCTGCCCCTGACTCTTCCTCCCAAACTCACCCTCTTTCCTAGCCAGTCCTACTTTCCACCTCTCCGATGTCTTATCCCAGTCCCAGTCTCCTTGCTGTATAAATCCTAGTGCCAGCCTTCTCCGCGCTGCCCACAACCGACACTAAGCCAGTGTCTTGGCCCATTCAAATCCTCTCCCCATGCTGTGGCTCCTTGCGGGATATGTCTCTCCACCCCTATTAGCCCCATTTCCCTGCTGTCTAGTTCTCATACACTCTTTGCCCAGAGCTTTCCCCTGGGTTTTCATTCAACTGACATCTCTTTCCTACCTAGTTAGTCCTGGTCCCTGACCTGTATACGCAGCCTGGCCCAGTCCCCGATTCTCAGTCGTAACTCTTGCCAGCTTCCAGTTCCAGTTTCCCACAGAGACTCTTTGTTCCCCATCTATCATCTACCCTCCCCACCCCTGCAAGTCTGAGAATTGCCCCCCTTCATTCAAACCAGTTAGCATTGCACCTGGGCTTACAGGGGAACCATTAAAAGCACAGAAGAGACAAGTAGCACAGGGCAGAAAATGCTTTTCCCGTCTTGGGAAAATTTTTGAGGTTTCAAATCTTTGTCTGAAATAAAAATGGAAAACTGAAATCTCTAAATTTTTCATGAAACAACAATTTGGGGAAAAAATCAATTTGGATTAAAGTCATGATTTCCTTCTGTTTTTGGAACCCCCTATTTCAATGTTCACTTCTTTTTCTATTATAATTAACTTACATTTCAAAAGCCGTTGTTTTCAACTGAAAAGCCGTGTTTCATTTTGAACATGTGGGAGTGGGCCATCTGCACGATTTGGAAGCTTTTTTCCAAAATATTTTGAACCAAGACACGTACTGAAATTGTTCCTCTCCAAGGAACATTTTGGTTTCTACCAACTGATATTTTCCAACAACAAAAAGATTTCTTACTTGCTGCAGAGATGGGCTTCCCCTGCCCTCTGTCCCAGGGATCTGACCCACGACAGCCCAGAGCGGCCTACAGGTACCTTTATGGGGGGATGGGGGGGTGTTGTTGTCTGGACAGGAGTTCATTCAATGCCGATGGAAACCTTGGGGAATGTAGCTGCTAAAAGCTACATTGCTATGGAACATGTGTAAAATGCAATCTTGCAAAAGGCATATAAACTTGGCAATATTTCACTCACTTTTCACATGGATTGCATAAAGCACAATCCCAGATTCCTATGACACCCCACTGCCAGCTTTCAAGCCTTGGCTCTGAGCAGAGGGAAACACTAGAGTTTCCCAAAGAAGTGACTGGTGGGATTTTTTAACATGGGCAAAAAAAGTTATTTTTCTATTAGCCTCATTTTTGGAAAGGGATGAACTGTTTTATCTGACCTTTTCCTAATAAAAACAGGAAGGCTGTTGAAGAAGGCACCCAGTCAGGAAAATTTCAGCAGAGACAGTGAAAATATGGCAAAGTTACAAGCAGCTGAAAAGAGGGTCTTATAATTGAAAGTGTCAAGCAACCTTAATAACAGGTAGTGTTATCAGAGATTAGTTCAAAAGCTAATAAGCAGAGTTTCCTGAATTCTGGGAACAACTTGTTCTGGAACTAAATGAATCCAGCTATTTCCACTGTGCTGATAAAAAGAAAGTGTGAACGTTTGGGTGTTTTTTAATTACTAGTAGTTGAATGCTCGGCCTATCTCTATTATGGTCTATTAGGAATCTTTATAAAAGGAGGGCAAGGAAGTCAGTGGGCTGTTTTTCAAGGTGAGCTTTTCCTTATGAAATGAAATGATGAAGTCTTCCTTATTTAGTCCATCACATTGCTTTGTAAGAGCAACAAACAGCTCAGTGGTCCTAAATATCTTTCTTCTCCAGGCCTTACCAGTAATTTATAATGCTGCAGTTCCCTCCAGGCTCCATCACTGAGGTCCCTGTCTGAAGGCAACTGTTTCAAAAGACAGGGTTGGCTCCCACTGGAAAACGTAATGCACCATAACTGCTTTGCAATGGGATGGGATGGACCAAGAGCAATGCCCCAGCTCCCATGGGCAGAAAGAAAAGGCCTCACCATGCAACAGACCTATTTACAGTGTCAAGGGCCAGACTGTGGTTAGGCATATGGAGGGACACAAAGGATAGAGAGGAGAAGGGCCCTCTACCTACTCTTTCACACTGTGACAGCAGTCACCATTGCACCTATAGTGCTAGGCATGGGGGAGGACAGCCATGCTTCCTATCCCTTTCCCCACCCACTGACCAGGAACGGGAAGCCTATCCTGCACCTTCCTACAGGGCAGCACAGCAGCTGTGCTGCACCATACCCCTTCTTCCTGGCCCTCCACCTGCCTGGTGCCTCTCCTCCCTGCCCATCGCTCACTCAAGGCTGCTTAGCATCCTTCCCCCCGCAGCTGCTGCAGCACTTGCCATCCTGCCATTGCTGCACACGCAGGTTCTGCTGACTTCCCAGGTCTGCATTTGTGCTAATTATGCATGGCTAATTTGGGCTAATTGTGAATGGGGATAATTCAGGGTTTCAAAGGCAACACAGCATGCAATTGAATTCCCTTCAAGTATCCCCTGCTGGGGCTAAGAGACTGTTCAGAGTAACTCTCTGGGTTGGAAAGGTTTGGGTCCTTTTGCCCAGAGAGGAGAAGACCTCTTTGGCTGCAGGGCTAAGCTGCCCTATGGACAAGGAAGACGAGGACACAGGCAAGGGGAAATGAAGCCATATGTAACAGCAGAGAGAGCCACAGCTTCTCACAGAGGTATTATTGCTCAAACCAAAGAGTCAGCCAGACTACTTGAAAAGAAAGGAAGATCCAGAGCCACTGGCCTGGAACTTGGGAGCACAGGGTACAATTTCCTGCTGTGTAACAGGCTTCTAGCTGGGCAAGTGTCATAGGGTCAGACATATAAAGGTATTGATATCAATGGGAATTGGGTGCTCTAGGTGCTTTTAGGGTTGTTAGTTGTAGCTGTGTTGGTCTAAGGACGTGGGCAGGCAAGGTCTTTAGGTAGATGTGATATCTTTTATTAGACCAGCTGAGTAGTTGGAAGAAAGTTCTTTGCAAGCTTTCAGGTGCAATCGCCCTTCTTCAGGCATTGGTGCTTTTAAACTCCCAGGAGATGCCCATCTATATCTTTAGGCACATTCATATTTTTCTAAAATATGGCCTTCCTTCAGGGCCATAGCTCCCCATCTGTAAAATGGACACAGCTAGCACTTCCCTACCTTAAGGAGAGTTGTGAGGAAAGGCTGCAGGACATTCAGACACTGGGAACAGAGCCTCTAAAGTCACCAAGGCAGAGGATTAACTCATGGGCTGAATCCTTGGGAACCAAAGGGAGGGTCTGGTGTAGATGTTCCCATAGGCATTTTCAGCCAAATGTTTATTAGGTGATTGGCTGCTGTTGCAGGGGGCTGGACTTGATGATTTCATAGATTTCATAGACATCAGGGCTGGAAGGGACCTCGGAAGATCATCGAGTCCAGCCCCCTGTCCAAAGGGCAGGAAGTCAGCTGGGGTCATAGGATCCCAGCAAGACAAGCCTCCAATCCGCTCCCGAAGGTGTCCAGAGTAGGTGCTTGAAGCACCTCCAATGGCAGGCTGCTCCAGACCTTGGGGGCTTGGACAGTAAAGAAATTCTTCCTTATGTTCATCCTGAAACAGTCTTGATGATGACCCAGAAGGTCACATCAGTTTTTGAAGTAGAGTATGAACACCAGGCAAATAGGGAACTGAGATCCAGAACTGTAGGCTGCAAAAGAAAAAGAAGGGATAGGGAAATAGAGAGCAAAAGTTCCTGTTTTTTCATAAATCCTGGGCCAGATTCAGATCTGTGCGGAGAAACCACTCTGGGCCAGGAACTGTCTTTCTGTTTTGTGTTTGCACAATGCCTCATTCAGAGCAGTCTGGAGTCAAGAGTAGCAATACACATACGAGATTGTTTCCATCACGATGACTCCAGTAACTCCAAAGTAATTACTCCTGACTGACACCAGCCTAAGGGAGAGTGGAATTGGGCTGGGTGCCCTAAAATCTCGATTGTGGATTAACGCACTAACTCTTTTTTGCATTTAACAATACTTGATAATCCTGGGGAACTTTATTTAATATCTACTTAAATAGGCTAAGCCAGTCATTCAGTATTAAATGAAGTGGTGGATTCCAGCTGCCCTAGCTCTCTGCAGGGCTCGGTAGTTGATTATGGGCCGCATTTACAAGGTTTTTCTGTTTGTCGTCAGATTTACAACTGATCTTTGAATGATTATTGTAACAATTCAGCAATGCTCACATGTTATTTTCCAAGGGACCTTCAATGAGTTCACAGAAGAATGACAAGTTTTTTAACTAATACGGCAGCAGAGACATACAATAAATAATTGCTTGTCTACTGAAATCTGAAAGTGTGACTGGGCTGATACCTCCAGAATGTAACAGAAGAAAAAATAGTCCTTTTTATAAGCTAGCATTTTTCTCCAAACTGCCAAAACAAGAGTGCTGTTCATATCCCGTGGGTGATGCAGAGATATGAAAGCATGACTGAAGCAGTTCAGGAAAAATGGAAATGAGCCGAGTTCAAAACTAAAACTCAGCGTGATCTGAACCTCAGACTTACCTGTAGTTTCTCGAAGTCAGTTGGGTTATTTTATTCCATGGATCTGATTTTGCTGTGATAAGGATGGGAAAAGTTGAGATGCCAAGAGAGAAGCTGTCCTTACTGTTTCTTTCATCCAAGACAAGCTACCTAGCAATCTTGTCAGAGACTGATCTTGCTTGGCTTCAGGCCCAGAGAAGCCCAGATACACTGGAGGGAAGCCTTCTAGCTTGTCAAATGAAATGCCTCAACTTTTTCAAACATCTCTCCTCCCTAGCCGCAAAGTTGGCTTTGGATTTCTAACAGGTCATTTTACCAGACTGTAAAGTTATCAGTATTGAAATGTGGAATAACTGCCACTCAGAGCAGCCCCAGATCCAAAATAAGAGCAGCAAGGCAAAAACAGAAAGGGAGAAAAGACAAAAAAATAAAACCCATCTAAGTACAAAACAACACAACCTGGAAGCAATCTGAAATACAGCCAGTACAGAAACGTAGTGCAGATTACAGCCATGTTGTAAAAGTTCCCAAGATACATTTATATTCTCCTCAAACACCTGTCTAGGCAGCTTTGGGCAGCTCACCTAAAGCTTTATTTCAGCTTTCTCACTCCATCAGGGAGATGTCAACTTTTCAATTTGCAGGTTAGGAACAACTGACTGAATACGTGACTTTCCCCTCTGTCCCCTTGTTCATCCCACATGCCCAAGTGGGGTTTTGCATATCCCAACTAATCTGTAAACTGTTTTCAGGAATAAAGGCATGTTCTCAGGAGTATGAAGTTAGGGGAGCAAATGCTGGTATAAAACAGAAATCATGGGCGTGTATGTTGGTATGAAACAGGACACAAGTTCACATAACATTTTTGATGTGGTTAGTCTGATAGGCCACTGCAGGAATTGATCTTTTTGCCATGGTACTGGGGGCCTCCCAAGCACATCCAGTCAAACAGTTATTATGAGAAATTGCAGATCTTCCCAGAAAAACTGTTACCTTTTTCATGAAATGTTTTCTATTTTATCAACCAGTTCCATTTACAAGCAAGCAAATACATTCAAGACCTCCTTGCAAGAGACACCATATTCCTGTTTTGGCAGGAGCATTACAGAGCAGGTACAAAAATTAGGTTTAAACATTTGGGAAGTCCTGAAAAAAAAGATGCCTCCTGCCTCTCTTTAGAGACAGGCAAGGGTGATCTTTGCTGGCCGGTCCAATTCTGCATTGTTCTGGCTCATGTACAGAGTGTACCGACACTCTGATAACAGCTTTATAAAATCCCTATTGCAATGGGCTGCCAAGGGAGTCTTCTTTAGTAAAATCAATAAGAGCTGTTTTTTTAAGCTCAGCTCTGTTGAAGATGGCACCTGTCTGCAGGCACAGATTCCTTTCACACAAATACACGTGAAAGTGTTACAGTGCTGGGGGTGTACGCTCTTCCAGCAGTGGTCTGCTAAACCAGCGGTTCTCAACCTTTTTTGTACCAGGACCCTTGTGTAAACATCGAGGCAAGTCCTGGCCCAGGAAATAGTTTAAATAGAAAACACTGCCCTGGCCCTGCTGGTGCCCCTCACTACCAACCCCCTGTCCCTGGCCCCAGCACCCCTGGTGTGTGGGATGGGGGGAGCAGCCCTTACAGACTGGAGCTCTGCCAGCCTGCAAGGGAAAACCCAGGTTCCCACATTTTTCTCCTTTAAAGAAGAATCCATTTTTAAAGTGTTTTGATCCATTTTTAAAGTTTGTTCGTGACCCTTTCATAAATTCCCGCAACCCACTTTTCGGTTGCGACCCACAGGTTGAGACACGTTGTGCAAACAGCTCATTCTGCTGGGTTCTGACAATTTGTGCACGGCAGCAGGGAGCTGCTAGAACTGCAGCAATAACCCCTGTGCCTTGAAGAAGAGATACTTGAAGAAAAAAATTACAGGGAAAACCTGTGATCATCTGGGGTTTTCATTGGGAGCTCCATGTATACCCTGTCTCAAGACTTTTGCCACTTGTGTGAAGGCTTTACATCTCTATTGACATGCACAGAAAATCCTAATCAAATCCTGCCTCACTTCTAAATGCAAGAGGCCTCTTTCTGCAATGTGGACTTATCTCTTGTACCCATCTGTTGTTCTACTTCTTCACTGAGGACAAAAGAGGTGATGTTGAGTTTTGATGTAAATCTTATTCAAAACATGGGATACCAGCAGAGTTGTGTGACTTCAGCTAGGACGGGGATGGGCAAAACGTGGCCCATGGGCCAAATGCGGCCTGCCAGACCATTCTATCCGGCCCACGGGGCCCCTAAAAAATTTAGAAAATTAATATTCCTCTGCCCCTGGCTGCCTGTCATGCAGCCCTCAGTGGCTTGCCAAAACTCAGTAAGTGCTCTCCGCCCAAAATAATTGCCTGCCCCTGATCTAGGAGCATTAAGAACCACCCTCCAAAAGGAACGCTTTAGCCAATTCAGTGATGGAATAACTGTTTATCTCTATAGGAGATAATATGTCAATACCGACATAATGAAGCTGATCTTACCTGTCGTCTGTAAGCTTAAACCGGTATCCAGCTTGCTGCGTGGCTTTGTACTGATGAACAAATAACAGAGAACACACACTGTGATGATAAAAGCAAGCAGGACCACTGCTGCTATTGACAGTCCAACAAGGGCTCCAACACTGAGGAGACAAAAAAGAAAGGGATTAAATACATAAAATGGTCTGTGAAACACATGGCCAACATGCCATCTGGAGCTCACTTATACTTAAGAGGGGAAGCAAATGTATACTGTTATCATAGGCACAGATCTGGGGGGGAATCCATAGTATCCGGGGTGTAAAATGACAGCATGTCATTGACCTCTGGGGAGCCACACCATTTAACAGCAGCTTGAGGGTTTGGCTCTTAAAGTCTTTATTATGGCATGTATGCATGTTGGTCTTGATTCAGATCTCACTGCTATAAATCAGAAGTAACTCCACTGAAGCCAATGGAGTGACACCCACCAGTGAGATCAGGGTCTCTCTAGGTGCCACGCACGCTCCCAAATAACTCAGCCACTGGAAACCTGTAGGAAGTGTGCATGCTATACTTGCAAACAGTATATTGTGATAGGTATATTTTCACTGTGGTGTTTTTAAGTGATATTACCCTTAACTTTTTAAAAATTGCAGAGACATAACTAAAGGCCTACTAGCATGCAGATCTATGCACTGTCCTTTAGAGATGGTGCTTTCACTGGTTCTTTCTAATTCAGTCATGTGAAGAGCTAGAAATAAAGCAGATGCTGCTCCAAAATGTTACACAGGAAAAGGGCTCTCGAGCTCCAGAAAGGCTGCTTAGCAATCCATGCAGCCTCCCCACATCCTCAACTCCCTTCCCTGATTCAATGTCTCAGACTGAAAGTTAATTTTCATTGTAAAAAAAAGTATGCTTACTTTAAAGCTTGGTTGGAGCACATTTGATCCAGTGTATGCATATCTGTCACTGGCTTCTCCCCCTCTGGCACTGAAATGTCTCTAGAACAGGCTAGCAACAGGGGTTTGCATAAAGATTAAATCAGCATAACCCCTTCTAGTTAGCTTGATAGGGCAGAGTAGAGCACTGCAGTTTTCACCATACCTCTGTATTAAGGCAACATGCTTTAAGGGCAGATCAGTGAAGTGCTTTTCCATCTCTGACCACCTGTCAGGATGCATTGCTGCAAAGGGGCAATGTGAGCCTAGAGATTTATTCATATATGCACAGCAGTAATTCATCGGACAACCAGGAACAACAGTCTGAGGAAGCACGAAGTAAACCACCATGCATAGTACATCATGGTGTAAACTAACGGAAGGTGAGATATCACTTCCTTCTACTTTCATACTCATATACCTTGTCTGTCTCAAGAAAAACAAGTAGTTCCTTGGTTCCCAGTTCTTCCTTCTAGTCTTTCCTTTGCTTTTCCTCCTATAGAGCTTCCTTGACATGCTGAAAGCCCAAATGCTATGATTCACTGTCCCATGTTGGACAGTTTAATGTCACTATTAGCCAGCCCTGCATCCTAGAGCCCAACCTAAAAGAGGACATCCCAAGGATATGCCACCGCAGCCTTCTGATATCAGCTTGAGAACATGTGAAGCCCCCAGATACTAGTGTTACCACCACCTTTGCTTGTGATTTTGACACAGCAACAGAAGAAGAGGAAGAAAGGAGGAAGCTGTGTCTTGGTGGGCCCAGGACTTGAGAGACTTCAAGCTCTTGCTGCCGCAAATGCATTTACTCGGCACTGCTACTGGTGGGAGCCACTTGATCCGCAGCAGGATAAAAACACTGGACCTCAGAATCTGTCTATATATTCAATGTGTCGAGTTCCAAAATAGTGAAAAGCCAATATATAAAGATCGCGCAATTCCAAGAGACAGGAATATACATGGGTCAGCAGCATCCATGTGACTGTTAGCTATCACGACTCACTGATCTCTCAGAATCTGAGTTAATTCAAACTTGTGCAGATCTACATACCCAAAGAAAATAATCCATATCAACAAAATCCCTTCTACTGGGAAAGAATCACTCTGTTCTTGCCCGAGACTTTTGAAGGGCATTTGTCATCTGCCTGAGCCATAGATTTTCTTGCATATATATTTTCTCTTCCTTTCAAGTTTTTATTTTTTGACTTGTTGCTTTGTTTGTAAGAGCCACTGTGTCTGGTACTGGGACAACGGGACACCGTGCATGTCCTTATAATCAGGGTGTCCAGGAAGGCTCTGATCTTATTTCAGCTTATTCATTTGGGGTATTTCTAAAGTGGACAAATCACTAGAAATCAGTAGGGGATCCAGGTGCACAGCTACCAAACGAAGGGTTAGTCTTATGGCAGAGTCCATTCCAGCAAGCAAGCAAGAAAAACTGCATCTATTTGTGTTGCCAGTACTAACCCTTTGGTGGGTTAGTTCTCTAAGAGTAGGAATAAGAGTTTGTAAGGGTAAAAATTTCAAATAAAAGGCAGGCCCCATGCTCAGCCTTTTACAAAACTAGCAGATCAGGCCTGTACAAATAGCACACTCTTATTATCCAGCTATTATCTCCCACTTGCAACTTGCTTGTAGCTGCCACCATTCAGCTGTCCAGGAGGCACTTGTTGCTATAATACATCTGCTCCACCATGAGATGGCTTGTGTAAGCTGGTCTGTGCATTATAAATGGAAAAGGAGGGTTTCTGCTGCAGAGTACTTGCAGAGTACAGAACTGCAGAGTACTTGCCATCACAGGTGGAAGACTTGATAGTTTAAAGAATAGTGTATAACACCTGGAAAGACCTGATCTATCCCATGCCCTCATTAGTCTCTCAAGTGAAGAACCACTTGAAACCACGACAAGGACTGCATGAGCAAATGCAGACGTCTAGAGAACAGCACCTTTCTGAGCTTATTAGAAGTGAAGAGAATACACCTATTTGATTCTGTTTTTAACCATCATACTTCACAACCAGATTTTTCAAGACACATCCAAGCCCCTTGAGGGCTACAGACAAATCTGGATACGTTTAAAACAAAGCTGCTTTTCATTTGAAGCTTTTTAAAAAGATCTTATGGATTTTACCAGATTTATTTTGATTATTTGAAGACAGTTTCCCCTAGATAGTTTCTACACACTTTGACAAACTCAGAACATGTAGTAACTGTCAAACACATTATAAACAGCAGTCAGAAACATGCTCGGATCACAATTATGATCTGCATGCTGAATCACCACATAGCTTCCCAATAACCCTTTCCCCTAAAGCCCAGGTGTAAAGATGGGTCTTGTAACATGTCTCATAGATCCTACTGGTCTCCTGGGGCAGGGAATTCAATCAAAAGTTCTCCCAACTTCACTCCTGCCTTTTAAACACTGGAGGTGATAGGGATTAGTACTGGAATTATAAAATGACTAAGGAACGGCTAAAGGGAAAATTACAATGAGTTACAGTGAAAGAGGACTTACCAGGGCGGAGGGAGATTACGATGTCATTCCTCCAGGATTGGCTTTGGAACCACTCCTGTTTAATAGTTTCATCAGAGAAACTGGTGCAAAAACCACGTGCATGTTTATGAAATCTGTAGGCACTCCCCATACTAAGAGAGGATCATCCAAGAATTAGACAATCTTGTGGCTTGGACTGTGAAATCTCATAGGACAAGCTGCATAAGGTGCATTGACCAATCATAGGAGGACCCTGACCCACCAGTGCAATGCAGCTGTAAAAATGTTATTCCAGGATTAGGCAAAGTATTTTTAGCAACATCAGGGAAATTTTAATACCATTGTACAATGCACTGGTAAGACTTCATGTAGTATTGTGTGCACAGTTCTGGCATCTGTGCTCAAAGAAGATGAATTTAAGCTGCAACAGGTGCAGAGAACCTAGCCTGGGAGAGGAGGTTAAGACAGTTTGGTTTGGTTAGCCCAGCAAAACAAAGGTTGGGAGGGGAGAGGCCAACTCATCATAAATACATCTGAGAGGTAAACAGCAGGGCAGCAGAAGTGCTAGTATAGTTAGAGGATAATACAAGTACAGGAGCCAATGGTCATGAATAAATATAGACTGAACCACAGAGAAGGTCCCTAACCAAAGCAAAGTCCTGGAACAGCCTCCCAAACCGGGTTATAGGGCAAGGAACCCAAACTGGAGCTTAACAAGTTAATGGAAGGGACAGCAGGATAGGGCCAGGCCTGGTCTTGAAATCAGGAATGACAGCTTCTGATCTGAGGCAGGTGGTAGTCAATCTGTCAAAGGGTTGAACAGAGAAGTAGTTGTAAGAGCCCTTTCTGGACCACGTTTCCCTCCCTCCTCTCTTCTTGAGCTTTTAATTCACTTGCAATACTTGGTGCACCATTATATAGTGTATTTAATCCATTACGCCTCCAAGGGTGCTCCAAGGGTTCTGTTGGTCACCTGTAGGGGCCAAAAAGAACTTTTTTCTCTCTTGAATACAAAACTTAGCTGCATAACCATCCAACAACAACTTTGTGTCTATGGAAACATCCTACCTGTAAACTTGCCTCAAAAATAATTTACTTCCAATAATTTATAATGTATACAAAAATACATGGCAGCATGAGTATGTTGTTACACTTGAAGTTATAAATGACATCCTCTTTTCCTAGCCATTATATTTTTAGGAAACTGTTGACAAAAGTTCAGAACAAATACAAAATAAGAGGGATATAAGAGTAGAATCATAGAATCATGAGTCGGGAGGGACCTAGACAGATCTTCTAGGCCGACCCCCCGCCATGGGCAGGAAGGAGCACTGGGGGCGGCAGGGGTCATAAGACCCCAGCCAGGTGCCTGTCCAGTCTCCTCTTGAAGATTTCCAGGGAAGGTGAGAGCACCACCTCTCTGGGGAGCCTATTCCAGGCTCTGGCCACCCTTACCATGAAGTAGTTCTTCCTAATACCTAACCTAAACCTATCCTCCCTCAGCTTGTGGCCATTGTTCCTGGTGACTGCAAGGGGCGCCCTGGTGAACAGACTTTCCCCAAGTCCCTGCTGCTGGAGCCTGATAAAGTTGTAGGCAGCCACAAGATCCTGCCTCAGTCTTCTCTTGCGGAGACTGAAGAGATTCAGGTCCCTCGGCCTCTCCTCATAGGGCTGGCCACGGAGGCCCCCAACCATACAAGTGGTCTCCTCTGGACCCTCTCCAGGTTCCCCACGTCCTTCCTGAAGTGCGGCGTCCAGAACTGGACACAGGACTCCAGCTGCGGCCTGACCAGCACCACATAGAGGGGGAGCAAGGCCTCTCTGGACCTGGTAGTGATGCCCCTGTTGATGCAAGACAGGGTGCGGTTGGCTCTGCCTATTGCTTCGTCGCATTGGCGACTCATATTCATCCTGGAGTCAATCCTGAGTCCAAGATCCTTCTCTGCCTCTGTGCTGCCGAGAGGGACAGCCCCTAACCTATGACCACAGTGCTGGTTCCCTCTCCCCAGGTGCAGCACCCTGCACTTGTCCTTGTTGAACCGCATCCTGTTCAGACCTGTCCACTTCTCCAACCTATCCAGGTCTGCCTGGATGTGGTCCCTGCCTGCCGGTGTATTCACTTTACCTCCCAGCTTGGTGTCATCAACTTGAACAGGGTGCTCTCCACACCCTCGTCCAGGTCGCTAATGAAGATGTTGAACAGCACCGGCCCCAGGACCGAGCCCTGGGGACTCCGCTGCCCACACCCTCCCAGGTCGACATCGACCCGTCCACCACCACGCTCTGGGTGCGCTTCTGGAGCCAGTTTGCCACTCGTGTGACCATGCATTCATCAGTGCCGCAGCCCCTCAGCTCGCCCACCAGCACTGGGTGGGACACTGTGTTGAAGGCCATCTGGAAGTCCAAGAAGATGACATCGACTTCCTCCTTCACATCTAAGCTCTTTGTTACCTGGTCACAGAAAGAGACCAGGTTGGTCAGGCAGGATCGGCCTGGCACGAACCCATGCTGGTTATCCCTCAACATCACTTCCCCTGCAGGGCTCTCACAAATGTGGCCCTTGATAATTTTTTCAAAGACCTTCAAAGAAGTGAGGCTGACTGGCCTGTAGTTGCCAGGCTCTTCCTGCCTCCCCTTCTTGAAAATAGGGACCACACTGGCCCTTTTCCAGTCCTCAGGGACTTGGCCCGAGCACCAGGCGTCCTCAAACAGCCGTGCCAATGGCTCCGCAATGACACCAGCCAATTCCCTCAGCACCCGCGGATGAAGGTCATCCGGGCCTGCCGACTTGGACACATCCAAGCCTCCAGGTAATCTTTAACTAGGTCTGAACTAACAGTCGGGGAACTCGCATCCTGCCTGGGCCTCTCTATGCTGTCACCCGAGGGCACCCCATTGTCAGCAGACAGGAACACGGAGGCAAAGAACTTGTTGGAGAGTTCTGCCTTCTCTCGCGCGTCCATCACCAGCTGCCCTGCCCTGCCCTGCCCTGCCCTGCCCTGCCCTGCCCCGTAGGGGTCCAATGTTACCCCGAGACTTCTTCTTGCTACCTATATACTTGAAGAAGGACTTTTTGTTATTCTTAATCCTGGAAG
Source organism: Crocodylus siamensis (assembly GCF_052110815.1). Classification (NCBI taxonomy): domain Eukaryota; kingdom Metazoa; phylum Chordata; order Crocodylia; family Crocodylidae; genus Crocodylus; species Crocodylus siamensis. The sequence goes on along the minus strand of NC_143399.1, from coordinate 9,203,557 downwards.
CGAATCTAAGCTCCAGTGCTGCTTTAGCCTTCCTCACTAAATCCCTACAAGCTCAGGTCAGGGAGGTGTACTCCTCCTTTGTCCCTGCCCCCTGCTTCCACCACCAGTACGCGTTTTTCTTTGCCCTCAGGCCAGCCTGGATATCCATGCTCAGCCATGAAGGTTTCTGCCTTCCTGCGCAGAGGAATAAGGACAGAACAAATTAGGACGAGTCTAAAGCTAGCTGGATGGATTTGTCACATTCTTTCAAAACACATTCATTTCCCATCTTAGAAGAAGCCTGACCATTTCAGCCGACAAGACTATTCTATAAGAAAGGCACACATGGTGGGAAAGCATTGTGATAAAGACATTTAGAGTAACAATCTTAATGAGAGCAATCATCTCTACTCTGCCTAACTCTAATTCTAGGGAATGCAAATTAGCAATCTGCAGGAATGGCATCTTTTGTCTTGGGAGCATAAACATTAATTAAGGAGAATAAATATTTACAAATTTAGACTCTGCAGTGCCTTTTGTATGCTCCATAAGAAAACTTATTAAGTAATATTCCCTTTACTGCTGTTTCTTTAATCCACCCCCTGCAGAGGTATGAACAAAGAGTATGGAAATTACGAGCTCTTCTGAGGAGTTTGTGGATCTAAGAAGCTGGACTGTTAAATTTAGTGTCTTGTTATCTCAGCTCCCCCTTCTGATCATTCCAGGAGATAACTGATGGGCTCCAATGTAAAAGAAACTGCGTTTGTTTTCTGTTGTACAATAAATAAGTGTCACAATAAAAGTTTGAAGGGAAAGAAGAGTATAAGCATCATAGTATCGGTGTCTGTCCAGGGCACTTCTTTAAGAGGCAGTTAGAAAGCTAGTGAAAGTGCCCCATTAGTGGATTGGAAATGCAGAACTCTACAAGTCTTGGTTCAGAGATGATACCTGTTATTAGACCAACGAAGAAATCACAAAAAAAATACCTTTTTCTGCAAGCTTTTGGGCACACGTGCCCTTCCTCGGGCTCAAGGAAAATTAAAGATGGTTAAAAGACCCCACAGGTAGAAACTAAACTTCATTTTGCACAGAGGAAGCTGAAGGTGAAAGCTGTTCCTCTGGGTCCATGGAAGTGTCTTTGTGAGTTGCTCTTTGATGTGCAGATCAGGCATGATTCCTTCCCTCATGGTGTCAGGTGGCATTTTTACCATCTTTAATTTGCCTGAAAGCTTGCATAAAAAGATGATTTTTTTTCCCAATTTCTTAGCTGGTCTAATAAACAGTATCATCTATGGGTGCGAAACTGGTTGCGGGGTAGGACATATAGAGTCCAAACGATTTGGACTGCTGTCGTCCTAGCGAGATGTGGGCAGTGGCATACCTGAGGGGTCAGTACTTGGCCCAGTGCTGTTCAACATCTTCATCAATGCCCTGAATGAGGGGCTGAAAAGCCCACTGGCCAAATTCATGGATGACACCAAGATATGGGGTTGTGCAGACACACCCGCAGACAGGCTGTAGATACAAGCAGACCTAGACAGGCTGGCATGTGGGGCAAAACAGAACCAGATGAAGTTTAATGTACAGAAATGCAAAGTGCTGCACCTGGGAAGGAAGAGCCCACAGCACGCCTACAAGCTGGGCATCGCTAACCTGGCCAGCACTACACATGAAAGGGATCTGGGGCTAACAATAGACCCCAGCATGAATATGAGCCGACAATGCGATGCAGTAGCCGGTAGGGCCAATACAACTCTGGCATGCATCAATCAATGTATCGCCGGTAAATCCGGCATCTCCCGCTTTACTCAACACTTGGTGCGGCTGCAGCTGGAGTATTGCATCCAGTTCTGGGTGACGCACTTCAGCAAGTACGTGCTATAGCTTGAGAGGGTCCAGAGAAGGGCCACCCGCATGATCAGGGACTTGGATGGCAAGCCATATGAGGAGAGGCTGAGGGATCTCAGACTCTTCAGCCTAAAGAAAAGTAGGCTGAGAGGAGACCTGACTGCAGCTTACTGCTATATCAGAGGTATACAGCAGGGGCTCGGTGAACAACTGTTCACCGGGGCTCTCTGGGGGAAAACTAGAAACAACGGCCACAAACTCCTGGAAGATTAGGAAAAACTTCTTCACAACTAGGGTGTCCAGACTATGGAAGAAGCTCCCCCCAGAGGTGGTGCAATCACCTACCCTAGAGGTCTTCAAGAGAAGACTGGACGGTCACCTGCCTGGGGTCATCTGACCCCAGATGTCTTTCCTGCAGGGGGCTGGACCCAATGATCTTTCGGGGTCCCTTCCAGCCCTATGATCCTATCTCTGAGCCAAGAGGTCTAGAGTTTTGCATTTCTTTTTGTCTCAGACCAGCATGGCTACCAAATACCTCCTTTAATGGATTTGCCTGTCACATGGGGAGTCTTGTGTGATTCAACCTGCATAGATACTTTCGTAGCAGCCCCCTACCATTCAATGCTGCTGGAACAAGGGCTGGACAAAGAATACACTGTTGGGATAACTGTATCCAGCTGCGTTAATAATCTGTCTGTGCCAGCAGGAGCCGACACAACTTGGAGCTGATTAAGTACACTCTAAATGGTGCGACAGAACCAAACCCATGCAGATCAGTCAAGGATTGAGGATTTACAAGGCCACCTTGCACTTCCTACCCGAGCTGTGCCAACCATTTGTCAGCCACAGTTCAGATTCCAGGCAAACAAACATACAAAGATTCATGTGCCTCATTAAGAACATACAGATGCTCCTATATGGAAGCCACTGTAACAAAAGCCTGGCTTTGTTGGGAAAGGAGAAATAAAAAATCAAGTTACAACAGATCAAAATAAATGTGTAAGAAACGGAGTGGAAAGAGTTCAGGGCAAGCATAAGAAATAGATAAAAGGATGAGAAATTGATAAAGGGAAACTCAGATTGAAAAGGCATGCGAGAGTGCAGCAAACAAAGAGAAAGCAACTGTGCTGTAAAAACAGAAAAATCCATGGGAACAGAAATGCTATAAAGCAGCAAGAGAATTAACTGGTGAGGAAAGCAGAATGAACAGAAATAAAAATAACTGGAAGACAAGGTGAGTGAGAGAAAGCACAAAGTATTCGTGATGGATATCCAAGACTCTACAATTAGCTGTGGACCAGAGCCACAAAAGCAGGAATTGTCTTGAAGACACTAGGATGGACAACAAGACATGACTGAGGAGGCACAGACTAACATTTGGGGCCCCGACAGAGGAGGTGGGAGCTCCTGGATACCACCACCAGCTCTGAACCTCTCTTCCTCTAGGCCCTTGCAAGCAGTCCCTGCTCACAACACCACGAAGCAGGAGGATACCTTATGTAGCAGCTGTAAACCACCTGGAATATGAAACAAATATTGAGTACAATAGATATCACCCAGGTAAAACACAATCCAGATGAAACTACCCTGTTTCTAATGTGTCTGCATACATCAGGTGTTTAACTTAGGTTATGCCTATGCTGGAAATCTCTGCCGGTAGCACTTCGTTCGTGTATGCCTCCTGACAGTGCCATTTCACTAGTGCGTGCATGCTTGGCTGTCCTTGCTAGTGCCACGTGTCCTCACAAGTGGGTAAGCCTATCCTACCCAGGGGCTCCCAAACAATTGTCATGGATGCTCATTTTTGTGGTGCATGTCGGGACACGGGCACTGCTCTCAGAGAACTGTGGCCGTCTCAGATCAAGTATTCACAACTCCTTCTGTCCCTTTCCATAGTTTTTTCCTTTCTTGTGCCAGTTTTCAATTTCTCCACCTTGCCATGAAAGCACAGAGATGCTGAACAGATCAGTAGTCTTCTCATCTATTTTAGTGGCAGGTTGTCTGCTTCTTCTGTATTTGTGGAAGTTTAGAAGCTACCACAGTGGTCAGCCAGGCCACTGTAAAAAGAAGTGCGTGACACCAGTGGTGCAGCCCAGATGCTGCAGATATTCACTGCCCTCTTGCACAAAGAAGCAGTGTTGTTAGCTCTGCAAAACAAACACTGAGTGTTGCGATCAGAGTGTGATGCAAACATGACCTAAAGTCATATTCCTGGAGTTGTCAGAGCTTGCTTGGACAGTGGAGAAATGGGTGGCAATGGCATGCAAGAAGTTTGCATTCCCAGGTTACTATCAGTCAGTGGACAATCAGTTTTGCATGGAAAAATTCATAGCAGGTGAAGAGCAAGTGTAGTTGTTATCCAGGTAGACAAAGACATTAAACATGACCGCTCCATAGGACTGGGCACTGGAAGTAACAAAGAGATGTGAAGCAATGGGTTGCCAGCACTTCAGTGGATTAACAGCTGGGCAACATACCCCTGTTCTGTTTTCCCCTCCTTGCTGCTGAGTGCATACATGGAAACAGGTGCTTTTCCTCCATAATCCGCATGCTGATTGATCGCTGAGGAAGTTTCACATTGATTGTCAGGAAACTGCTTGCTACTTACATCTTTAGGCATTCAGGCCATGTTGAGAAGCTGTCAACAAGGACACTGTTCCCAGCACAGCACATTCACATCATTGGTTTTGCAATGCCAACAGTGATTCTGGTACGCTCAAGTCAATCCTCTTGCACCCCTGGCTCATTAATCCTTGTTCAGTGGGAGTAAGGGAAGACTGGAGGATTGCCAGAGCAAGTGAAGAATGATTGTTGAGTGTGGTAAATCTTAACAGAAGCTGGAGATGTCTCATGAGGAGGCTGGACCTCAGCAGGTCAAATATTCCTCTAGTGTTCCTGCATGTGGTGGTGTTTGTATTGGTGAAGTGATAGAGAAGATAATTCATGGCAGCAGAGAGAGGAAAGACTAGCTGTTGGCTTTGAAGAGGGAGACTCAAGGGCGGTTACAAAAGTATATCAAAGAACTGTACAGCTAAGGGGACCCCCAGGAACATATCTGACTGCCTGTCATAGTGGGCGGTTAATGCCTAAAGTTTTACGAATTAATTGTTCTTGACCTGGCTGCACACACATTTTAGCTGAATTGCTAACCATAATTTACTGGGTACACAATTTGGGATGTAGCCTTTCCTTTGTCAGATCAAGTGAATAAACCATGATTTTTCATGAATGAAGACTTTATTGAACAGTGGCAAACAATAAAATACTTCAAAAGATATTTTCAACAGTGCAAAATAAAAGTTCAAGGGGCTGGCTGCAGCTGCATGCATCCCAGTCAGTATATGCTCACTCAGAGCCATTCTCCTTACTTCCCATTTGTGCCAAAAGGAAGAAATACTGTGGCTTTTATGCTGCTGCAAGTGGGCAGGAGGTGTGTGCACATAAGCTCAGTGCAGTGGTTGCTGGGGTGAAAACTCAGGTATTCTCACCCACGACACCTTGCAGTACGTGCATTCACTATCTCCAGGGGTAGGTACAGAGAGTCAAAAAGCTGGAGGCTGAATTGATTCAGTCTTTGCAGGTTGCAAAGCTGCAAAGATTGAACCAACAAGCAAATGAACAGACATTCATTTTTGGTTCAGGAAATGCATCCCCATGTCTGCAGTGGCTCAGGCCAGAAGCTGGGGGGTGCTGGAGCACAGCTCTCTGGCACAAGGCCAGCATGGGCTGTGTGTTTCCTTCCTCTTTCTGCTGCCCCCAAGGTCTCTGGGAATTGCAATCCACAATCACAGCTGCAGGACTCTGCAGGGTTACTCACCACTTCCTCTTCCAGGTGCTTCTCAGATTTGTAGTCCACAGTTACAGCCAGCACTAAGTAAGCCAGCAGGGCAGGACAGCTCTGTATTCGGAGAAAGGTGAGTTTAACCACCCTCCCTGGCCTCAGACCCCAGCCAGGATTTGCTGGGGGCAAGGGCCAGGGAGCCAGCCCACACTGCTTCAGCTCAGAAGCAGAGGGGTGGGGCTACTCTGCTCTCTGGAGCAGACAGTATAGCACAGCTCAGGGCTGCAAAGCATGCTGGGATGCTGGGGGAATGTGATTTAACTTGAACCAGGAAGGGTTCTGCTGCTATCAAATCCCCTCTCAGTCTTCTTTTCTGCAGAAACCCAGTTCCTTAAGCCTCTCCTCATATGTCATGTACCCCAGCCTCCGAACCATTTTCATTACTCTACTGGACTCTCTCCAGCTTGTCCAGATCCCTTGTATAGTGGGGGACCCAAAACTGGACACTGTACTCCAGATGTGGCCTCACCAGTGAAAACTAGAGAGGAATAATCACTTCCCTTGATCTGCTGGCAGTGCTCCTACTAATGCAGCCCAGGATGCCATTAGCCTACTTGGCAACAAGGGCACACTGCTGGTTCATATTCAGCTTATTGTCCACTGTCACCCCCAGATCCTCTTCTACAGAGCTGCTGCCCAGCCAATCAGCCCCCAGCCTCTACTGGTGCATGGGATTCTTTCATCCTAAGTGCAGGACTTTGCACTTGTCCTTGTTGAAACTCATGAGACTTATTTTGGTGCAATCCCCCAATTTGTCTAGGTCACTCTGAATCCTAGGCCTACCTTCCATTGTATCTACGATTCCCCCAGCTTGGTGTCATCTGCGAACTTGCTGAGGCTGCACTCTGTGCCATCTTCCAGATTGTTAATGAAGATATTGAACAAAACCGGCCCCAGGCCCAACCCCTGGGACTCCACTTGATGCTGGCTGCCAGCTACACATTGAGCCATTGATTGCTATCCATTGAGCCCAACAATCCAGCCAGCTTTCTGTCCACCTTACAGCACATTCATCCAACCCATTCTTCCTCAGCTTGCTTGCAAGAATGGTGTGGGAGACGGTATCAAAAGCCTTGCTAAAGTCAAGCTATTTCTTAACTGTGCATGAATCCAAACAGCCCTGACTGAAGTACTGTCAAGGTACTGTATTTAAGTAACCCCCCAATGTCTCCCATCTCATAAAAGACCCAAGCTAACCAGCTGAGCTGTGAGGCTAATTGGTTCAGAACATACCATGGCAATGCTGCAAACAAAGCATTTCCAAGAGTTCAGACTTTTGAAAAAGAAGTTACATATTAAAAAAGCCAATAAAAATCATTGGAAAAATAGCCCAGTTAAAAGCCTAGAACATCAAGTAAAGTTTGCTGGATGCCCAGTGGTTTTCCAGAAAAATGGATCATGACTTTTATTACTGACAGCCCTTTTCTCTATCCCGCACACACCCACCACAGCGCTTTACTGTCTGGCCTACAGGTGCACCAACAAAGATTTTTCAGGCCGATACTGATGGCCAGTTTTTAAACAAGCCATATTGGCCAATACTGCTCTGATTGCCAACGTGCAGCCCCACAATGTGGAGAGCGGCCACTGGCTGGTCTGTCTGTTGTGGGGGAGGGCAAGGGGGGAGGGAAGAGACGTGGGGGGGGAAGATCAAGGCCCCTGGGATGAAGGAGGGAGTGGGGCTGGGGCAGGGCAGGGAAGGGCACAGGACAGAGCTGTGGCTTGTCCAGTTGGGGGAGGGGCAGCTCCCAGTGCTATGCACACCCTGGGAGGGCATAGGGGGCGTGTGGCCCCCAAATCTCCACATGGGCTGGGACCAGGCTGCCACTGAGGGCTGGGACCGGGGCTGCACAGGGCTCTTCCTAGCAGGGGGCTGGGTCGGGCTGAGCTTGAAGTGGGCACTAGTGGCGCTGGGAGTGGGGCTACAGCAAATTTTGGGGTGGCTCTAGCCCCCCCAGCGCCTCCTCCCAGCACCATCACCCACCCCAAGCACAGCCCGCCCAGCTCCCGCATCAGGAGGAACCCGGCGTAGCCCTGGCCCCAGCCTGCAGCAGCAGCCCACCCTTGCCTTGCGTGCAGATCTGCCCTCTCCGGGTGTGTGTAATGATGGGAGATGCCCTCCCCCCTGGCACCCCGCACCCGCTAGACAAGCCGCAGGTCTGTCCCATGCCCCTGCTCCAACCCCACTCCCTCCCTCACCATAGGGGCTTTGATCTGCCCCCTCCCCCCACCATGCCCTTTCCTCCCCGCACCTCTTCCCCCACAACAGACTTACCAGCTGGACCCGGCTCCTCTCCAAGCCACCAGGCTGCACTCCTGGCCGTCTGCGTGCCCTGCTGCAACTGAGCACGCGCATGCAGCATTTATTGGCCATATTATCGGCCATTTCAGCCAAAAAAAGCCAATACCCTCAAATTTCCTTATATCGGTGCCAATCCAATATGGGACTGATGTATCGTGCACCTCTAGTGTGGCCACGTTACACAGCAGTCCTCAAGGCAGCCCCTCTGGCTGCAACAGTTCTTCTTTCAATGCTAGTATCTAGCACCTCGCAGTCTGAAGGCAAGGACTGGAAGGAGGAATCAACTTTTATTGAAATATTTCGTTTTCTTGAAAACAGCCTCTTTGCTCCCCAGTTTCTGGCCGCAGCTCCAAGCTGGCATATTCTCAAGAGACAGCAGCCCTTTGTTCAAGGCTGACCGTCTGGCAAATCAAAGAACCGATGCTAAAAAGCACGGCCGGCGTCCCAACCAGTCCCTCCCGGCTGGGAAACCTGCAGCTGTGCCATAGTGCCCAATACCTGAGGAGCGGAGAGCAGGGGTTTCCTCCTGATTTAGGGCCAAGCTGTCTGCTGGAGCAAGGCCATTTAAGTCCCCAGGATTCGGGCAGCAGAGACCTCTGCCCTTCGCTTTTTTTGACTGCACGAAAGACCAGGTTCCTTCTCTCAAAGGAACAACACGGGTCTCGGCTAGGATTCCCACAGTTTCTCTCTGTGCCGTGCCCCAGCTCCCTCCCGCTGCGCTCCCCTGCCAGCCCCCGTTCGCGCGGCCCATTGCGGAGGGACCCTCGCCGCCCAAGGGGCCGCAGAGCCGGGGGGTTCAAACCTGAGTCTGGGGCAACCCCCGGCTCTGCCAGCTCCCGCCTTGTGCCAAGCTGGCACCGGGGGCACCCTGAACTTTCCAAAAACTGCGGAGCCAGGGGGGCCGCTGCGAGCCCGGAGTGGCGGGAGGGAGGAGCGGAGCCTACCTGAGCCACCACATGTAGCTGTGCTCGTAGGGGAAGAAGCCGTGCGGGTCATCGCAGCAGTACTTCACGTCCTGGAAGCCGCAGCAGTACACGGCGCCCGCGTCGCCGCCCGCCCGCGGGCAGCGGAACCCCTTCACCGCCACTTGCTCCGCGCTCACGTAGCTGCTGCACTCCGCGCTCATCCTCGCGGCCCGGCCCGGCGGGGGGCGGCTCCGAGCCTGCCTCAGGCGGCGCGCCGAGCGGGGTGCCCGCGGGGGGAAGCGCGCGGCGGGGCGGGGCGGGGAGGGGCGGGGCCCGGGCTCCTCAGCCCCCGCCCCCGGCACCCAGCAGAGCAGAGATGCCTTGAACTCCCTGCCGGGCGCTGGACCGGCGGCGGTGGCGGTGACGGCGACGCTCGCACCCGCTGCTGGCCCTGCTGCGCCCAAAGTTTAGCCGCATTCCCGCCGGGGCAGCGTGAGACGTGACCGTGCCGGGCCTGCCGCCCCGCGTGTGGCGGTTGGGCGGGGGGGGGGATGCCCCACTTGGGACGGTCTCGAGTCGCGTCCGTTACCCGAGCTAGGCTGGCTTGTACCGGCTGCTGGCGGGACGTCGCTCAGCCCTGCGGGATGCCGTAGCGCCGGCCGGGAGCATGAAGAGCGTCCCGCAGGGGGCAGCTGGGATGGCTGGAGGACTGGGGAAGGGGACTGGTGAGGACAGGCTGAGGGAACTGGGCTTATTTCAGGGGCGGACACTTATTTCGGGCGGAGGGCCGCTCACTGGGTTTGGACCAGCCATCAAGGGCCGCATGACAGGCAGCTGGGGGGCGATAAATATTTTCTAAGTATTTTCAGGGCCCTGCAGGCCGGGCAGAATGGCCTGGTGGGCCGCATCTGGCATCAAGCAGGCAGCTGCTCTGCTCAACTGGCTCAAAAATGGAGCTTGATCCTGCCCCCTCCACCCGGCCCCACAGGTAGACTTCTGTTGGGGGTGGGGGCCTAACTCATGGCGCTTTGCGTGAAGTGTGTGTGGTCAGAGTAGTAAAAACAAACTAAAAGCTTTACTAATACACATATGGGCTAGGGCGGTTATATTATTCAATTTAGGATTAAAGCAAAAGGAAAAAAAATGTTATTAGAATGTGCATTAATCCCTTCCAAGAGTGCTCAGGACAGAGTAGTGTGCAGGGGCAACAGGATCTAAAGTCTGCGTCAGTGGCCCAAAATACCATTCACTTGGCTAATGTTAGCTGTGCCATTGCTACTTACTTCCCTTGGTGTCTTTCCTTCAGCTCAAGCTTCCAGAGTCCTGTAATTAGGGGAGAATCTCCACATTCATTTAAAAAAACCCTATTTTTAGATATGCGGGGCATCTTTACACATGCTCTGGGGTGGGGGGAGGGTCACTTAAATAAGAGCAGCTCTCAAGAGCTCCCACAGTGTTCCATGTATTCAGTGTCCTGCGCTTCTAAATGGCGGTGGGGGTGCTTTAACTAAAGCTTGTTTGATGAGCTTTGGGTAAAGTGTCCCTACCACCTGTCTGAAGTGCAAGGATGCTGAAGGCACATGATGCTGCGGCTGCCAGTGTGCCAGTTAGCATTGGCGCATCGGAGCAGGCATCACGCACATGTATAGGTGGCCCCTAATTGCAGCATAAAGCTGGAGAACATGAACTCAAAGGACGCTGGGGGTCTGGCTCTCAATTCAGAGGTGCTTGGCCTTGGCTTGGAGATTCAGACCCACCCAACTACACATAGCTTTCCCATATGGAGAGACTCCATAGTTTACAGCGAAGAGGTATTTTTAGTTTTGGAGTTTATCCCAGCTAATTGTTCTTAGCAATTTCAGTCTAGTCCCTGAACTCCCAGCTGCACTTTCTCCTGAGAGTCTCCGTTTCTCTGCCTATTCCGTTACCTAGTGAATGGATAAATGTGAAGATCTGGCCAGCTATTCCTAGATATCACAAGTTGAGGATGGAAATACAGGGCAGCAATGGAAAAAATATTTGGTATTGAACATCAATGTTTTACCTCAGAAGCTTCTACTTTGTCCCTACAGAGGGCATATAAGGAATTTCCTCCCAAAATGATGTTAAATTAGGACAAATAAACATGCCGAATAATTAGATTCAAGTCAGTCCTACACAATGGTCCATTAACTTGTTTTTCTTGTTGGCTTAACAACTCTCACATCTGACTGAGCTGAAATGAAGCAGAGCTTGTTCACCATACTCCAACCCTCCCAGCCTTCTGTTCTCCAAACTTCCTTTGGAGAAGGTCAAAAGTGTATAATGGCTTGTATAATTAAATTCTTCATAGTTAATTTGTGAGGTGCTGGTTTATCTACTGTGGCTGGTGCTAATGGGTTCATCACTTTGGTGTGAATGATTTATATAATACATGGGGAACTATTGAATTCACTAAGTAATTGCTGGAGGAGTCAACATGCAAAACATGTTGTCTTGAAAAGACATTTATAAACAGGATCTGATATTGTGAGTCACATGCATATCATCTGGCTGTGTTATAAGTGCTCAGCCTGTGCTCCGTGCTCCAGTTATAAATGCCAGACGTCTGCCTTCCGTAAAAGCTAATAGTTTGGACCTGGTACAATATGTTGTCTTCTCCCCAGACTGTTACTAATGTCAGCATGAATTGCTATTCTGGGCTTAGGCACATGGTCCTGGTCCATACACAGCTCTTCTGGCTCTCTTTGTCCAGCTTGATCAGAGAGGTGTTTTTCAACCCTACTTTTAACTTCTACAAAAAACCAAGACAAATTCAAGAACACACCCATGAGAGAGAAAGTAATCTGGATGTCCAGCAGTTATTTTATAGACTTGCATCCAAAATAGGATTCTTCTGCTCCTCTGGTGTTGAATCATGTATACTTTCAAACTTGAGTCTCTCCTGAACTGAAGCACTAACTCCTGCTCGACCACCTAAACCCCAAATTACTGCTTCCCTGACTTTGTGCCACCCGCATCTTAACCCAACTTCCATGGTAAACCTTGGGCTCAGCCATCAGCACTCACACTGATTTTCAAGGGACCGTTTTGGTTATACTTAATGTCCCCCTCTGCAGTATTTTGCCTTCAGAGACTGCCCTAGACTCACAACATCCCACTATTGTTTCTGGCCATAAATATTCCTGTGGGCTACAATAAAGGTTAATGGAAAAAAATAAGTTCCATAAAAATGTTTGGGAGATGTTATGCATTATCCTGCAAGGTGGGAAATAAGTTGTACCACTAAAAGAGTATGAGTAACGTACTTCCCCGTGGAACAAATTAGAACCAGGGAAGGAGCGTGAATGATGCATGATTGTCTCCCAGAAAAGTTGATAAAATGCGGTAACTCAAAGTCAAGGCAAACGTTCCTCCCAGCACTAATAGGGCACTGTATATCAACCCAGCTTCCAAGAAATACAAAATTAATTCTCAGCTCCTCTCATCAGTAGTTTAGATCAAACGGGTGGAATTAGGGCAGATGTTTGGATCATTGCTGATCCTAATTCCTAGGCCTCCGTGGAATGATTTTGCTTGAGAGGACAATCTAATTATTCAGTATGCAAGTTGCTAGACCTGCTTTTAGAACAAGAGAAAAGGACTTTTTTTTATGGCAAACTATGCCATAAAACTATGCCGCTGATCCCATCTGCTGATTGGCTATACAGCCTGAGGCAAGTCATGTTCCCCAACTGTGCCTCAGTTTACCTATCTGCAGACTTGCAATGATAATGGGTGAGTATGAAGTTGAATCATTTGCCCAAGAGCTATGACCTTAGACTATGTGTTGCTGTTAGGGTTTCTGCTGATATAGCTGTGCCTCCCAGGATCCTGCTTGACTACCCTGCCACCTATTGGACTGTAGATTATTTTTCATCCCTCCCTTACATGCATATGCACACACTTTCTGACATGATACAACTCAAAACCCTTTATGTTGTACAGCGTCTCTCTAACAGACTCTCCTCTCTTTGCTTTGCAGAGCACCAGCTGGAACAGGGGATTTCTGAGGCTCGGGTCAAGTGGAAGAGATTTCCATTGCAGTCTAAATCTGAAAGGGGATGGAGAAACAATGAGGTAATGTGTCATGGAAAGATTTATTACACGGGGTGATTTCTTGACACTGGTGATTTAAAGATGGACCTGCAGGTTGATGTGTCGGTGGTATTTGGTATGTGACAGCCACAGCATCAGACTTTATTTTTAAATGGCGTTAGTGGTTAGCATATCAGAAATAAAGGCCTGTTTACACAAACAGAGAAAATGTCACCCTTTAATACTTATCGATCCTTGTTCCTAGAGGGAGAGCAGAAAAGATGGATGTGGTGGCTACTCGCTGTCTCTCACTTCCAGCCAATGACAGGCAGCAGACGTGCTTCTGGCTAGTGTTGATCTAGTTCCCTGGGAAGAAAGCATTAACTTTTATGACCTGCTCAAACCAAGCCAGTCTATAATTGTCCTTAGCACATTTGTTCACATTTCTTTTTCTTTTCCTGATGGCCAGAGTTCCTTTATACTCAGTTATACACACGATTGGGAGTGGATAAGAGATCACAACTTAGTTACTCACCTTGCCATATATTGCTGCAGGATATGGTCTGAGGAACTTAACTTCACTGGGCTATGGTTTCCCTATCTTTAAAAGAGATGCAATTCTAATTACAGTGAAGAAGAAATACAAAACTCTAGAAGTCTTGGTTCAGAGATGATGCCTTTTATTAGAACAACTAAGAAATCACAACAAAAATAAAACTTTTTCTACAAGCTTTTGGGCACCTGCGGCCTCTCTCAGGCTCAGGGAAAATTAAAGATGGTAAAAAGTCCTTATAGGTAGAAAATAAACTTCATTTTTGCACAGAGGAAGCGGAAGGTAGAAGTCTGTCCCTCTGGGTGCATGAGAATGTCGTTGTGAGTTGCTTTTTGGTGTGCAGGTCAGGCAGGATTCCCTCCCTGGTGGTGTCGGGTGGCAGAATGGCAGGGAGTTATAGACATCTTTCTTGTTGTTCAGCAATGAAGTTTAATTCCAAAAAGGTAGCATCTCTGAACCAAGACGTCTAGAGTTTTGCATTTCTTTTTGTCTCAGACCAACACAGCTACCAAATACATCCCTAATTACAGTGACTCACTTAGAGAGATACAATACAGCTACAGCAATCTGAGCTACTTGGCTGTGAGAAGCTTGTCAGGTGTAACAGTTTTTATTATCATTATTCTTCTTGGAACACAGTTTTATTAAGAGTGTTATTTTTGCGTCCATGGGGTGGTTACTGGAATGGAGCAGCCATTTCATGAATTACTCGTCTGTAAAGAATAGCAACGTGACAGACAATCTGCTGTGCTATTCTGGCTGTTTAAATTACGTGGTGAACCCATTAAGCAGTCACTTGTACATGAATAAATTATTTGATGTTAAAACGCTGATATAACATGATAAAGGAATTCATATATTCATAAGTTCAAAATAATCTATCACTTTCTATCACAGCTTGAGTTTACACTGAGTGCAACAGAAGATTGAAGAGAAATACCTGAAAACAGCAGGCAAAATAGTGATTACCGGATATGAGTGAAAAAGTAACTAGAGTATTAACATTTCCTATAAATTTCACTTTGAATTTCAACTAAACTTATTAAATGGCTTCTCTTTTACTTCCGTTAGACCAGTGATTTAAATTCTGTCCTTTTAGGAGGAGTTTTTACAATCAGAAAGTGATATTTTACATGATTATGTGTCTTTGTTTACTTTTAAAGCTTCATTTTTGTTTTCACACATTTTTATACTTCCTGGCTTTGCCCATAACCTTATAGCAGATGACCAAATAGCCACGACAGAAAGTGCCCTTGTAAAATTTCCACCCCAATTTCTAACTCAAAGAAACATAGGTAATAACACAACAGCAATAATAAATATGGTTAGTTCTTTCCCTCTCTATTTTATGTGGGTTTAGAAACAACATCTATTAGTGAGATTGCTTGATACTTCCCTGTAAGCTGGTTAGTGAGCCTGCTACCTCTTGCAGGCTGGCTTTGCCAAGGAGCTGGTCAGTCCTTCCCTTCAAATGCAAAAACACAGCTTTAATTGACCCGGGTCAGTCTGCCAGGCCTTTAAATGCAACTAGAGTTCTTTGGGTAAATGTGATATCTTTTATTAGGCCAACTAAGTAGTTGGAAAACTTGTTCATTGCAAGCTTTTGTGCACAAACACCCTTTTTCAGGCATAGGGAAAGTCTGTTGATGTTTGTGTGCTTTCCTGGGTAGAACAGAAGCCAAACTGCAAAATGCAGGTCTGTGAAAGTGAAAATGCAGTAAGGTTCATATGGAACAGGAGACAATAGGTGTGAAAAGGCAGTGGGGGAACAGGGGGTGAAAAGGGGGAGAAGGTGATAAAATGTAGCTGGTAAAATGCAGACAGGTTACCTGAGGTTATCAGATGACAGGCAGGTTATAAGGTGCCATAAATCCAATGTCTACATTTAATTCATGATCATTTGTATCTAGTAGATTTATGAAGTGAAGTTCATAGGCTTGCCTACGAAAGGTGTTTTGTAAATTCCCTTTGAGGATTAGACCTGAGAGATTCGAGAGAGAGTGGTTATCTTGTGAGAAGTGTGCACCCACAGGTAGGTGGGTATTTTTGTCTTTGATAGATTTGCAGTGCACATTCATTCTGGTACACAGTTGTTGTTTGGTTTCTCCTGCATATTTTCCAACCAGGCATTTAGTGCACTGGATAAGATGTATTACATTTCTGGAAGTGCAGGTGTAAGATCCAGGAATGATGATGGTTCTGTTGTCCTTTCCTCTCACAATCAAACTAACCAATGAAAACTAATGGCTCCTTAGAGAAGGGTTCTTTCCCTGGCCTCGACCATATCTGGGTAGAAATCAGTATAGATGTATATCACCAGCTTCCTTGGCATAGAGGAGGGGCAGTGCTGCAAGAGGCAAACAAGCAAGCAATATGTCCATAGGAACAAAGACGTCACAAAAAACTTAATCCAGAATCCCTGTTTAAACCATACTTAACACAATCCAGTCTGTGGATAATTTCTCTGTTCCTCAGTTTACTATTCAAATCAGTTTTTATAATTTTGCTGTCTGAGAACAGCAATGGACTCTCCACTGAGGGTAATGTGTTCTGCCTCAGGCCTGCATGTCTTTCTGCAGCTGATGAGTGGTGTCCACTCATTCTGTAATGTAGGGATCATCCAATGTGCCCAATGTAGAGGTGCACTATGAGCAGGTGATATACATGTAATTGGTGGAGTTGCAAGTGAATGAACCTCAGGTGTTATAATCCATCTTATTCTGTCCAGTGATGATGTAGTCTGTATAGATTTGGGGGCACAAAAGGCATCCGAGTCCATTGCAAAGCTTGGTGCCTTATGGAAACTAGGAGTTAGATAGCTGGTTTCTTGAGAGACATGATGAGATTAGAGGACTGTTTAGCTGGGTTTCAGCCCCTCTTCTGTTTGTGGACTACTTCCTTCCAGCTCCTGCTCCATGCTCTCTCTCTAGCCATTCACCAATGCAGACAGTTAAAAACACTAATCACCAGAGCTAGGCCTCTACCACAAGTGGGTCAGACCGCCCTATTACATTCCCGTAATAAGAGCTTGTTTTCAGTTGCTTATCACCTTGCCAACCTTTTACTGTTTGAACTGAGATGTTCCAGTCCGAGTGGCAGCTTTCCCAGAAAATTAGAGCCAAGAGAGCTCAGCTAAGAACAGGGTTGGGGAAAATACTTTTGTTTTGTGATGTTAAAAAAACTTCTGGAAATATGTTTTAAGAAACTATCATCCTTATTGTCACTGAGTGAGGTCCTGGCGTGGCCGTGATCTCCCCTAGTACCCCCTACTGTGCTAGGTTTGCATTAAAGCAACCTCATTTTCACCCGCCATGGCTTGATCTTGTAAGTGTTAAAAGGGAGGCTGCCTTTTGTCCCCTTGGTCACAGTTCTCCCTGCTACCTCAAATCTTGTTCTGATAATGGGGTTCTGGGCATCCCAGCCTTATGGACTATGTTTGGCTCCAGCTGCCCCTTTACCACACCCCAAGTCTCGCTGATGTACTGGACATTGTTAGGTCTATCCCAGTCTCACTGCTGCTCCCTTCGCCCTGGTGCTTCTCTCACCACCGCCCCCTTTGCCTCAGAGCTTCCACAGTCTTGGGGCTCAGGTGGCCATAGCCATGCCTGACCCCAACTCTCCTCCTGAAGTCTCAAACACCCCACAGATGGCATCAGGTAGCCATAGCCATGCCTGGCCCCTTACCTGTAGGGCTGGGGTCTGCACATCCCTAAAGTGCTGTGCTCTCTCTGGCACCAGGGTCCCTATGCCACCATGGGTCTCCTATGAGGCCTCCTCCAACTCTTAAGCCTCACCCAAACCACTGGTGGTAAACAGAAAGCTAAAGCCCCTAGGCTGCAACATTAATTCAAGCTGCTTGGCTATAACATTAGTCCCACCACATCAGGAATGTTCTAGCCTTCCCACAGTCTTGAAGCTGTACCTGTAGTCTAGCCTTTCCTCTTTATTCAGTCCAGCAGAGCTCCTTCCTCTGTGTCTACTAGCAAGAATCTATCTGCCTGGCTTCAGCCTGGGTTTAAATGGGAGCCAGGCCCTGCCCTTTCTGGTCAGCTGATTCCCACTGGTTACCCTGGCAGCCCACAGCTGGGCTCCTTACTTGCTGCTCCACAAGTAGCAGGCACCTCAGTGCTCTGCTACACACCTCCCCTCCTTATAGGAGCAGAGTACCCAAGTCCTCTGTGAAACCTATCTTTTGCAACATGGCCTTGAAATGTGTTAGGAAGATGAGCATTGCATCAGAGATATCTTATACTGTTTGTTCTGTGTTTTCTATGTACATCTAGTAAAACCTTCCTGAATTTGGCCAAGTTAAAAACCTTTGAAAAATCTCAGTTTGCAAACACCAAATGGAAATTTCCTAGTATTTAGCCATCTCCAGTGATCCCAGCATCCTAAGAGCTGGAAGGAGAAGAAAATGAGATGGAGGAACAATGTAGAGATGGTCTGATGAAAGGCTAGAGTGCTTAGGGAGAACTGTGACTGAAGGTGCAAAAAGACTGGGTCAGGGAACTGGGCCTTGAAGTTGATTGTGGCAGGACAGTAAGGGATGCTACTGTGCTGAGCCACCCACCTCACTGTTTCATGCCCAAAACCACTCTCCAGGAGTCTCCCTGGGGGAGCCTACGTCCGGCCGCCCCCCCTTCCTAGAGACCTCCCGCAAGCCAGAGGTAGTGTTGCCACCACCCGGGTACTAGTCTCTGTTAGGGCTCTGTGCAGCCAGGGGAACACCAGCCCAGCCAGCCTTGGGGTTGCTTTGCCCCCTGGAATTATTTTGGTGTGCTTCTTATAGCCTGAAGCTTCCCAGAGAAATCTTAGGTAGTACAGAATTAGTTAATAAACAGCTGAGTGCTGCTAGGAGTGAAACACATCTCTGACCCCTCTCCCTTCAGGCATTCACAGCTAGGTGTGCTGAGCCACATAGCTTTTTATTGATCAGAGAGAGAGACTGGGGGAGGGGAAGAACAAAAGGATTTTAGAGAAGACACCTTGAACTTTCCAGAATAAGTTGAGCCTTTCATCAAATTTGGCTTCAGTGGCCTTTTTAACACATGGCTAAAATACTTGGGTCTAAAGTACCAGCTAGATTCCAGTTTTCTACTTGCAAATCGTCTTCAGGCAGCTGCCTCAGGTACTCTGCTTCCTTTGTGTGTTGTTTTTCAAAAAAATTTCTGCCTCAGAAAATGAGGAAGAGGTAGCTCCCCTCCCCTCAGGAATTTTTACAGACCAGTAGCCTAGGTGGCCAGGTTGAACCAGAGTGAAACCAGAGGGGGAGCCGG
Source organism: Crocodylus siamensis (assembly GCF_052110815.1). Taxonomy (NCBI): domain Eukaryota; kingdom Metazoa; phylum Chordata; order Crocodylia; family Crocodylidae; genus Crocodylus; species Crocodylus siamensis. Next base: position 9,184,797 of record NC_143399.1, on the reverse strand, counting down.
ACTGTCCCAATTCAGGGACCGGCAGAGAGGGATTTCTTCACACCACTAATGGGAAGAAATGGAGGCATGGGAACCTTAGGCCAGAGTGGGAGAGAAAAAGGGAAGGAGCAAGAAGATAAGGGACAAGGATTCCAGGTGAGGCAGAACTGGAACTGTCTAGACAAGGAAACTTGGACCAGACTGGATTCGGGAAAGAGATACTGGAAATTAGAAAGTGAAAACTGGGTCTTGGATAGGAAGTCTAGAGTGGGAAACCAGGACTGGTTGGGTAAGGAGAGTAGTACTAAGGTGAGAAGCCTGAGCAGCAAAGAGCAGGAATGCATAGTCAAGAAGAACAAAGCTGGGATTAGGAGCCATGGTTAGGAAAGAGGCAGGATGTGCACAGGGACAGGGGCAAGTTAGAGGAAAGGGAAAGAAAGGATCAGGCATTGTCAGTAGCATAATTGGGGTAGCAATCAGGGTACCTGCCCTGAGCAGTGACATGGAGAGGGAGGGGGTGATAAAAATCCACTGCTACCAATAGCCATGCATTCATGATCACGGCAGCAACTAGAAGTTGCCACTTCCACTTTGGTTTAGACACCCAGCCATGCCCCTATGCTGCTGAAGCTCCTGGGGAATAGAAAGAAGGGTTTGTACACAGCAGAGTTCACATCCCTCCAGGGCTCAGCATGGAATCCAGGACTCCAGAGTCTCATCTCTCCTCTGAAGTCAACCAATATTTGTAAAATATTCTGGCCAAATATTTATAATCCCTGTCCAGTCATGAGCAGCTTAGAAGGTAGCAGTCTACTGTTGCTATCAGTTCTATTAACTGAAGCAATAGCAGGTCTGTATGATGGATCTATAGGTTCCAGCCCTGCTGCTGACCTGTTTGGCTGCCAGTGTGAAGTCATGTGGTGGAATTTATGTTTTTTTCAGTTGGCTTTAAAAAAATATAGGGAACTGCACAGAATTTTTTTCTGCAAAAATCTTGTGGGTCTAATAAATACATCATCTCTACTGTGAGCCCTGATGGTATATTAAAAGAACGTATAGGTTACAAAGTTCTACAATAGCTCAAATGTTAGGAAATGCCAGAATTAAGACTGTCTGTTCTAACAGGAAGACTCAGTCAGAGTTAGTATTGGAAAAATGCCTTCATACCTTTGGCTGGAAAGTAGTAAAGAAGTACAAAGTACTGGTATTCATTCTTCTAAACAAAGAATATTTTTAAGTCTCACCATTACTATTAACCCAGAGGGAAACAGCGATGTATTTATTTGACTGATAATAACTGAAATGCCAGCTTCCAATCCAGAATCACACGGCAGGAAGGGATCTCCAGGGTCACATAATCCAGCTCCAGCATGATGCACTCTTTCTGTTCCTGATGGCTTTTTTAACAAGACAATATATTGTAAAATAATCCAAACAATCTGGATTTTTTTAATGAGAATACCAGCTCATCAACAGCATCCTAGACATCATTGCAAAGAGGTGGGGAGTTGGCCTCTTCTTTTTCTTGCCAATATTATTATTGTGTCAGTCATGGTATGGTTTCCATCCCAGTGATTTTAATGTCAAAAGCCGCAGTTCTGTTTTCTAGCCCGTAATAACCTGTTGGCAGCTCTCATTCCTCTCACCTGGTGGTAAAGAGGTTTCAGGGTATGCAGATTGGTTTATTTTCCTCCTTTGGAACATTTTTGGGCTGCAGAAAGATCCAAGAAGAATCTGTTTCAGTAATGCCCCATCTTTTGCTGAAGTTGAAAAACCTTATTAACTTTCAGTTCCCTTTTAATTGTACCACTGAAGATAAGAAGCTTTCCCCTAAAACGAACTGGTGTTCCTGAAGGATGAGAGAAAGGAGATGCTCATAATAAACAGCCAGGCCAGTCCTTAGCTTGATCAGCTGCTATAACTGCATGAGAAACAAGTATATGCTAATAATCACATTTAGTGCTTTTACAGCACTTTGTCTTCAAGTTATTTGTACAAATATATAAACCACTTGCACCTACCTGGTAGGCATCATCCTGCTCAATCACAGAGGGGATAGATAATCTGTTTATCGTAGGCTTATTCATCCCTCATTACTGTAGTGTTTGAATTCCTTCTTGTGACCTAGAGGCTCCTGTCATCTGAAGGAGGAAGAACTCTGCAATTAGGGCTTTGAGCAGCTGAATAGAGGCTAGCTGCCAGAGGACAGGCAGCCAGGCATCGCTGCCACCTAGGCAAGGAGCTGCCAAGTCAGGAAAAGGGGAACATCTGCAGCCAACCAAGCAACTGCTGCTTGGAATAGGCTGATGTTGGGAGAACTCACAGCCAGGAGGCCAGCTAGCAATTGAGGAGCCGACTGCCAGCAAACAATGATGGCGAGCTTCAGGCAGGGACCAGCCTTGGGAGGTCAACTCACCTAGGGAGCAGGAGCAAAGCAGCAAACTGCAACAGGCCAGACAGGAAGGCAGCCTAAAAGCAAAGGGCTGAAGACTGTTGAGCTAAGCCCTGGCTGAGAAAGCAGGAGGATCAGCAGGCGCAGGAAGGGCACACCTGTGCCAGGTTGCAGGGTCACATGGCCGGATGGACAGGGCTTAGGAGGCACATAAAGCCAGTGCCTGAGAGCAGGCAGCCAGCTTGGCCCTGCAAGCTGCAGGGGAAGGAGCTCCTGGCTAGGAAGGCTGTAGGGTGCTTGGCTGATTGTTGAGCTGCTCTGGGGATACCACTAAGATGTTGAGGGCTTGCAAGGGATCTAACCCAGAGAGGGGAAGCTTTGTTACATACAGCCAGTGAGTTGGGGGTTGTGTTGGGACCCAGTGTGGGGACAGCTATTACAGCCAGAGGGTTTTCTTATTGTATTGTGGCTTATACTGGTAGACTGGATAAGGATTGAAGGGGAAGTTTTGGAGGTCCCAGTGGTGCCAGAGGGCTATGTGACTGTTTTGGGGAGCCCTGCCAGGGAGCTGGGGTCCAAGATGCAGAACAGGCTTCTGAGAGGGGGAGGAAGCACAGGGAAAGAGAGAAGGGGACTTGAACACAGTACTTGAGAAGGGTGTAGTTGAGGTCAGGGGCCTGGCTCCTGGGAGGGGCAGACTTGGGGCTGGTGCCCATGATAAGGCAAAACCATAGCCCAGGAGGGGTGAGAATCAGGGTCAGGAACCTCTAGCCTAAAGTGGAGCAAAGATGAACAGGGCCAGGGAGCCCAGAAGCCCAAGAAGGGGCAGAGATGGGGTCAGGGGCCCAAGTGATCATGAGTCGAGAAGGCTAGGATCACAGTCTAAGGGATCAAGGCCATGGGCCTGGAGCCTGAAAGGGTGATGCCAGTGCCCAAGCAGGGCAGCAAACTGGGGCTGGGTCCCCAGGATGAGAAATACAAGGACCATGGGCCCAAACTACTGACAACTGACAGGGGTGGCACCCAGAAGCCAAGTCCAGGACAGGGGCCTTGCCCAAAGAACCAGCTAGAGCAGAGGGGCAGAAGCCAGGAAGGCCAAAGTCCTAACAAGAGAGTAAAGGCCTGCAGTGGCCTGGTGGCTTTGAGGACCCATGTCACACTGAAGTGATGATGCATAACACCTGTGAGGCACGGGCGGGGCTGGAGGGGAGGTTGGAGGCCATGAATAGCCCATAAGGCAATGAGTGCCGGGGGGCACATAAGGGCCAGGAGGGCCCACCTGAGGAAGGACTGGATTTGAGCAAGTGGGTCTGGAAGGGGATCTGCTTGTGAAGAAAAGATGTAGGTGTGTTCTAGGACCCTTAGGCAGCTTCCTTTTAATCTAACAATTGTATCAAGAGTTGGAAGGTGAGAGTAGAAGGGACGGTACCTAGAATCGGGCAAGGGCAGCAGCCCTCTGGCACCGGGGCAGCTCGGTCACGCCTGGGGCCCAGGTCTGCTACACTTACACGGTCTCTAATGGATTTTTCTTCACATCTCTTATGCAATAAGTAAATACTATTATTAAAGGATGTGAGCTCTGGATGTTGGCATACAGGAAGCATTGATTATCTTCACCTTAGCAGCCTTGGTTTGGTGGAGTGCTCAACTGCTGGACCTCAGGAGGGTGATTCAGAAACGACAAGAAATGCTTCAGCTGTCAGTCACCAGTTATGCAGCCCTAATCTTCAGTCTCACTGACTTGCACTTAGTCCACATCAGCTATGCACAAAGTAGGTAAAATGAACTGTTTAGAATCAGTCCGGTTCCCAGAAGGGAAAATATTCGCATCATAATCTTGTTTCCTTGCAGCTGTGTCGGCATAGAACAACAAAATTAATGAGCTGGGAGTCCAAGCTCCCTGCTCACTCTTTGAGTGGCCAGAACAGGCTTGGTCTGAAGCACATTGGTAAGCATTGTGCAGACCTTTTGTACTGATCTTGCATCATGGGTATGTAAAGGAGGCTTTACTAGCTTTGGCGTAGCACAGCTGAACTCCTCAATGGCTAGCTGGCCTCCTGGGGGTTCTTCCTACCAAGCTGCAGCACCTTGCACTTCTCTGCGTTGAAGGCCATCAGGTTTTGGTCGGCCCAGCTTGACAGTGTGTCCAAGTTGGCCTGTATGCCTCCGGTGTGGCCTGTATGTCCTGCGGTGTGACTGCCCACCCCCATAATTTGGTATCTCCTGTGAACTTGGTGAGTTCACATCTGACTCCCAAATCCAGATCATTAATGAAGATGTTAAAGAGTACCGGCCCAAGTACCAAGCTCTGAAGGACTCTCCTGGTCATCCTGTGCCACGTTGATTTGCTCCCTTCAACTAGTACTCTTTGGGTCTGACCCCATAGGCAGTTGACTAGCTATTGGACTGTATGATGATCAAGGCCACAGTTCCCTGTGATGATGAACACCTCGACATATATGGTCAAAGTAAAATCAAGCACAGTTATCTTAATTTACAGTAGTATCCCTCTATCTGGTGGAAGGAAATCAAATTAGTTAATTTGTGTATTACCTCATATGTGTCACTTTAACTGCTGCCTAATAATCCAGCTTTTATATGACATGACTTTCTTTCTCCTTTTTTAATGAACTTGAAGTTAATCTGTACAAAGCTGGGAGTCAGGAGATCTGGCTTGTCACCATACCTTCCCTGCTCATATGCAAGTGGGGAAGTCATTCTGCTTCAGTGCCCCCATCTGTGAAATGGGAATAAACATATTCCCCTACCTCATAAAGTCATTACCTAACTTGTTACCTAATAATACTATATTAGTGTTATTTATAAGACAGGAACTCCTAGAAGCACCAGTCTTGTTCAGAAGTCCATTGTGCCGGGTACTGTGGAAACATACTCCTGAACAAGTGTACCCTACACAGTCTAGGCTGTGTTAATAGAATTGCATTTAGCAGTATATCAAAGTTAGCTGGGGGGGTTTGGGTTTGTTTTTTTTTTAATTTAGGTTGGATTTGAGGTTGAGCAGAGAGCCATGAAAAAACTGTCTTTCTACTGGTATGTGGTACAATATATCCTTCATCTCCTAACCCTCTAAGAGTAGGTCAAATCTAATTGTTGATTCAGTGCACCCGAGACGGATCGCGTGGCCCATGCTAAACTAAAATGGCATAGTTTGGATCATCTGTAAAGAGCAAGAATTACCACAGTGGTGACAGCAAGACTCATTGTAAGCTGCGAATTGGGGACATTTCCACAGAAGCTGGAAACCACGAACAAAGTACCATGGACAACTAGCATTTGATTGAATGAGGTGAAATGATAGTCAATCATAAAAGACCACACAAAATGATGGCTAGCTAACCCGTGAACTCCTCCAGGGACATTCTGTGTCACTCTTCATTCTGTCGACAGCCTCTCTAGACCTACCTGCAGGACATCTGCCAAATTATCTGGCTTAGCTATTGGGTAAGGCTTTCCAGGACATACACAAATGCATATCGAAGATGTGGCTTTGCCTCTTTGTAGCTAATTTTGCACTGGGTTACTGTAAAGGACTACCATCCCAAGGGATGGCCATGAAGGATCTACCATCCCAAGGGATGGCCGTGAAGCCCTTGGAGTCATTTCAGTCCTCGCTTTCTAGACAATCGCCTCTTTATTTCCCCCACTGTGCCTTGTTGTAATGTTTTAAATATGAAGGACCTTCCCCCCAGAGTTTCCCAAGCTGCTGTCTGTAAATGACCACCAGGTGATTGTGGTTCTTGCCTTATGGGCTAACTGCATGGCTCCAACCTGCCCCTACACCACGCCCCATGCCTCAAGTGTTATCGCTCTCTGAGGTTCACCTAATCACACTCAGCCTTTCCACAGGCTCTTGGCACACTCAAGCCTCTCTATCGGCTCCTGGACCCTCTCTGGTCCCCAATTAGGCCCCTCTGGGCTATCAGATCCCTCTCTACAGTTTACCCCAGTTTTTGTGTTCAGGCAGGAGCCCTACTGCAAGCCTGGTATCAGGAGCACCACTGTCTATATCTTCAGAGCTAGACTGCCTGACCATGTCATGGGCTTATAACCTGGCCCTCTTCTACTTGGGGGATGCCCTCCTTAGCTCCCTTTCCCACCTGCCAGCTGCTTTGTAGGCTGCTCCTCTCCTGAAAGTGAGAGGCGCACCTAGCGCTCTGTCACAGTTACCCATGGACACGTGTGAAGGCGATGCTATCATGTAGCCTGGATGATTCTGCATGTTTCCCTTTACAGCAGATGTTGGGTCACAGTTCAGAATAAGGGTGAAAGGATCAATACCTACCATCTGTAAAGCAGCCACTTTTTTTGCTCTAGTTTATGTGACATTGAAACTGAAGTGACTCACACAGTTCACATCCCCTGGAATCCTAACTCTCTAAGTTCCCTCACTTATAGGGGAAACTGAATGTTTAGCTGATTTTTAGATCTGAATTCTTCGCTGGACATTTCTTCTGGTCTTTACATCTGGAGCTCCTGTTCTAAATACATCTCTCTTCCCTGTCTCACAGTGATGTCTGTGGGAAATCTGCAGTGGTTCTGTCTTGCTGCCATTTGCTCTTTGAAGCTCTGAGGGCTTCTTGTTTCAAAAACAGTCAGGTGTGCATGCAAGAGCTTTGGTTGTAAAAAGAATTAAAATCAGAATCCTGCATAAGGCCAGCCATAAATGGTAATCCCCTTAACTTTTAACATGTTATTCAGCAGCAATCTGACAATAGCAATTAAAATAGAATCGTAGAAATTAGGGCTGGAAGGGACCTCAGGAGGTTGCATCTAGTCCAACCCCCTGCTCAAAGCAGGACCAGCCCCAACTAGATCAGCCCAGCCAGGGCTTTGATGAGCCTGGCCTTAAAAACCTCCCAGGATGGAGTTTCTACCACTGCTCTAGGTAACCTGTTCCAGTGCTTCACCACCCTCCTAGTAAAAAGTTTTTCCTAATATCCAACCTAAACCTCCCTTGCTGCAGCTTGAGCCCATTGCTCCTTGTTCCACCGCCACCACCGAGAGCAGTCCAGCTCCGTCTTCTCTGGAACCCCCCCGCAGAGAGTTAAAGGCTGCTATCAAATCCCTTCTCAGTCTTCTCTTTGCAGACTAAAGAAACCCAGTTCCCTCAGCCTCTTATGTCATGTGCCCTGGCCCCTGAACCATTTTTGTTGCCCTCTGCTGGGCTCTCTCCAATTTGTTCACAATTTTCTATACTGGGTGACCCAAAACTGGACACAGTACTCCAGATGTGGCCTCACCAGTGCAGAATAGAGTGGAATATGTAATTACTTCCCTTGATCTGTTGGCAGCAATGCAGCCCAGTATACTCTTAGCCTTCTTGGCAACAAGGGCACACTGCTGGCTCATATTCATCTTATTGTCCACTGTCACCCCTGGGCACTTTTCTGCAGAGCTGCTACTTAACCTGTTGGTCCCAAGCTGGCACTGGTGCATGGGATTCTTGGGTCCTAAGTGCATGACTTTGCACTTGTCCTAGTTGACTCTCATGAGATTTCTTTTGGCCCAATCCTCCAATTTGTCTAGGTCACTCTGAATCCTAGTGCTACTTCTCTAGCTTGGCATCATCTGCGAACGTGTTGAGGGTGCACTCTATCCCATCTTCTAGATCATTAATGAAGATATTGAACAAAACTGGCCCCTGGGGCACTCCACTTGGTACTGTCTGTCAGCTAGACCACTGATTACTACCCACTGAGCCCGACAATCCAGCCAGCTTTCTATCCACTTTACGGTCCATTCATCCAACCCAAACTTCCTCAGTTTGCTTGCAAAAATGTTGTGGGAGGCAGTATAAAGAGCCTTGCTAAAGTCAAGGTATATCATGTCCACAGCTCTCCCCACATCCACAGAGCCAGTCATCTCATCATAGAAAACAATCAGGTTGTTCAGGCATGACTTGCCCTTGGTGAATCCATGCTGACTGTTCCTAATCACCTTCTTCTCCTCTGACATGCTTAGACATGGATTCTTTGAGAACCTGCTTCATGATTTTTCTGGGGATTAAATAAAAGCTGTCTGCATTAAGAAAGGATCCTTTATTTCTGCAACATCTTTAATTTCTTGGCCAGAATGTGAAGGAGAAACATAGCAGCAGTATGAAAACAGCCCATCCCAAACTGCATAGGGTTTGACAATGCTCAGTGCAAAGCCTATACATTTGCTTGTATTTGTATACAGTTGCTTGTATTTGTTTTAAATTTGCACCCATTATTGATATTATTTTCCTTAGCATTTACTTAAAGATTTCACATGAGAATACAAGGAAGAGAAGCAACAAACTTTACTGAGCTGAGTCTGTGCCAACTAAGTCTGCCTGTCTGACAGATGGAGAAGTTCTGAGTGTTCATTACTCCTTTCTGCAAACAACTCATTTTCCACATTGTCTGCTTCAGAAAAGTGAGCCATCATTCCAAGATCAAAGGCTGAAATATGTTTAATACAATAGTAATAACTTAATTCCCTCGCCATGAAATCACTTCTCACTTGAGCCTTATACAGGAGACATCCCAATACAGGTAAATATAGGTGGGTAATTCCAGGCAGTTGGGGAGGTTGTAGAGGGGCAGTCATGATAAGAATCAGTCTCAATATCCAGATGTCTCTCATTTCCTGTAAGATGTTGCAACAGATGCTAGTTATATCCCATTGCAGCTAGATGTCAGAAGGACAGTTTGGGTGAGGCACCTCTACATACCCACATCTTCTTGTTTTAAAAACCTTTTACTTAAATATTCTCTAAATAGTGTGGCTCAAGATGGTGAAAATCTCCACATTCAAGAGGGAGGGGCACTGAATGCAAAATGAGCCTCTAAGTGCTTGTCCATGATATTTTTGGGTCAATAAAGACTAAGTGTGGGCCAACTCTCTGGAGATACGTAGCTCCATTGCCTTGACTGTTCCTTCATACGCGCAGAACACATGTTCTGTGCTTCTCAGCAGCTGCGTCTACACATGCACTTAACTGCGGAGTAGGCTAATTAGCTTCAGGATAAAGTGTCAGCATCTACATGTGCAATGCTATTAGGCTGCAGTAAACTAATTAACACTGCAGTAAGATAGTACTGTCTGGGACGGTACCATCTTATGCCAGGGTAATTTACTGCAGTTAAATGCAAGCGTAGATGCTGACCACAGGTGTAAATTGTGCCCGGTCAGCCCAGCCAGCAAGGGGCCAAATTTCTGCCTGCTGCTTGGCCACATGGCTCCACACTTTCAGCACCCTTGTGCCCCAGCCAGTCCCTCTGCTACTCAGTGCTGCCATCTGGAGCCTGCGGTGAGCAGCCCTGGTGTAAACTGTCCACCCCGGCTCAAATTGCTGCTGTCCCAGACATATGTGTACATGCTGTGCCCGGGACTAGTTTACTTAGGCTCAAAATGCTCCAGAGTTTATTGCTTCAAATTAGTAGCACATGTAGACTCCTTCCAGCCCCTAATGTCTATGAATTTATGAGTCTTTTCTTTTCTGTCTTTTTCTCCTACAGGTCTTAAGAGTCCAACTCCACCAGGGCTCCAAGGAGTACCAGCAAAACTATCGTCATCTGGCATTGCCTTCTGAGTCTGCTGCTCCAGTGTTCACTCACCAGCACCTCCACTCTGGCCCAGGTAAGTTTGCTTGCCCAGTCCTGGCCCCTTTCCAGGGGTCACATCCTTTACTCTCCACAGCTGGGAGCCCCCTTCTCCCCACCCAGTGTCTTTTAACTTTTGTGTGTCTCTGATATCCTTTTCCTGCCTCAGATTTAAAGAGGCTGTGTCAGTGTTTAATCAAGCCTCGCCGCTGAATCTCCAGTGTTGGCTCACCCACAGAGTGAGTGCGGTAGGGATGGACTCCAGCTTCCTGCTACACCCTCCTATCCAAGACATCCATTTTAGCCAGGCAGGGTGCATCTACACATGCAATTAATTAGAAGCAGTAAACTCCAGAGCAGTTTGAGCAGCGTCTACACATACACCTGGGATAGCTGGCAGGAAGCATGAGGGGGTCAGCCCTGGGATCCAGGTGATGGCGTCAGGTGGCGGAGAGGCTGACTGAGGCACAAGGGCGCAGTGTGGCTAGGTGGCAGGCAGCAATCTGGCTCCCTGCTGGCTGGGCTGACCAGGAGCAATTTATGCCCATATGTACATGTGCATTTTAATCACAGTTAATTACCCCAGCATAATATAGTACTGTTCCCGATGGTACTAACTGCGGTGTTAGCTTACTGTGCTCCAATAGCATCACACATGTAGACGGTGATGCTTTACTCCACAGCTAATAAGCCTACTCCGCAATTAAGTGCACATGTAGACGAAGTTGCAGAGGAGTTATAGGATCATAGAAGATGGAGTAGACATCCCCTACTGGCTTTTTAGTCTACCCTGCTCTGAGCAGATGTGTCTGCCCACCTCTTCCCAGGTCTTTTTCCAGACTGCTTTTGATAGTGAGAATGATCGTGTTTTTATTCATAGATTCATAGATGCTAGGGTCTGAAGGGACCTCAATGGATCATGGAGTCCGACCCCCTACCCATGGCTGTGACCCCAGCCAGGTGCTTGTCCAGTCTCCTCTTGAAGACCTCAAGGTAGGGGAGAGCACCACCTCCCTTGGAAGCCCATTCCAGATTCTGGCAGCCCTAACTGTGAAGAAGTTCTTTCTGATGTCCAACCTAAATCTACTCTCTATCAGCTTGTGGTCATTGTTTCTGGTTATTCCAAGGGGTGCTCTGGTAAACAGAGCATCTCCTATTCCCTGCTGCCTCCCCCCTTGGTAAATTTGTATATTGCCACAAGATCCTCCCTCAGCCTTCTCTTGCAGAGGCTAAAAATGTTCAGGTCCCTCAGCCTTTCCTCATAGGGCCTTTCCTGCAGGCCTCTAGCCATACAAGCAGCCCTCCTCTGGACCCTCTCAAGGTTGTCCACATCCCGTTTGAAGTATGACGCCTAGAATTGGATGCACTACTCCAGCTGTGGCCTGACCAGTGCCACATAGAGGGCAAGCATCACCTCCCTGGACCTGTTTGTGATGCACCTACTAATGCATGACAAAGTGCAGTTAGCTCTGCTAATTACTTCGTCATATTGATGACAACATATTCATCTTGGAGTCAACAATGACTCCGAGATCTCCCTCACTTACTGCCACCGTGCTTCCACCGCCCCTGCCATGCTCCTGCCACCACCATGCTCCTGCCATCATCATGCCCCCCCCAGCCGCAGGGGGCACCAGTCATTCATGGTCATCCCCCAGCCTGTAGGTGTGCTGGTGATTCCCTCTCCCTAGATGCAGCACCTTGCATTTGTCCTTGTTGAACTGCATCCTATTGTTCTCTGCTCACTTCTCTAACCTGTCCTGGTCCTCCTGGATTCAGTTTCTTCCCATCAGTGTGTTTGCTTCACCCCACAGTTTTGTGTCATCTGTGAATTTGGACAGAGTGCTTTCCATGCCCTCATCCAGGTCGCTGATGAAGATATTGAACAGCACTGGCCCAAGGACTGAGCCGTGCAGGACTCCACTCCCCACATCTTTCCAGGTCGATACCAACCCACCCACAACCACTGTCTGGGTACAACCCTTAAGTCAATTTGCCACCCACCTGACTGTGTAATCATCTATGGCACAGCTGTTCAATTTGTTTATGAGAATAGGGTGTGATACCATATTGAAAGCCTTCTTAAAGTCCAGGTAGATGACATCTACCTCGACTCCTGCAGCTAAGCATTTAGTGACCTGGTCATAGAGAGAAACAAGGTTAGTCAGGCAGGATCTACCTGCTAGGAACCCATGCTGGCTACCCTTCAGCATTATGTTGCCTGCTGGACTCCTACAAATGTGATCCTTGATAATTTTTTCAAGGGTTTTTCCAAGGGTAGAGGTGAGACTAACCAGTCTATAGTTACCCAAATCCTCCTTCCTCCCCTTCTTGAAAATAGGGACCACATTGGCCCTTTTCCAGTCCTCTGGGACTTCACCTGAGCACCACAAGTGTTCAAACAGATGTGCCAGTGGCTCTGCTGTGACACTAGCTAATTCTTTCAGCACCCTTGGGTAGAGCAGTTGGTGGGCTAGCGTTCCTCCTGTTTCTGTCAGTAATGCATTTGAGAGATTTGTTTAGATCCGCGTTCAAGAATATAGAGGCAAAAAACTCATTGGAGAGCTCTGCTTTGTCCCTCCTCTGTTGTCAATGGCCCTAGTCTAGCCTGTAGGGGTCCTATGCTGCCCTGCGCCTTCTTTTTCCTTCGTATATACATTTACATTAGTGATGAACCTCAATTCAAAACCCTTTAAGCTCCATCTTAATTTGCTCATACAAGTAAAAGATAGGGCTCCAGTGGGTCTGTTGGTGGTGTCAGGAAGCTGAGTAGAACTTAGTCTCCCTTATATTAGTTCTTTTTGGATCTCCGTAGCGGAGAGGCAGGGCTTGTTGGCTTGCACATAGCACTGTACCATATAGCTGAGCTACGTCTGGTTTGGAGCAGGCAGCACATCTCTGTATGGCATTACATTATACTGTTTGGAGATTTCCAGAAGGGCCATGATCTTGTGTAAACGGGTGGCAGGTGGAAGTATTGCACTGTGCATCAAAACTCATCACAGACTGTCTTAAGGAACTGAGGCCTGCCACAACAGACTCAACAGTTCAGTGACACCCTAACAGCAAATCCAGGGTACAGTGTTTAAATGGTCTCAGAGAATTAGGCTACTCTTGATTTAGAATTAGGTCCATAGTTTCATAGTTAGTAGGGTCAGAAGGGACCTGAGCAGATCATCAAGTCCGACCCCTTGCCATGGCAGGAAAGGGTACTGGGGTCAAACAACCCCGGCAAGGTGTTTGTCTAGGCTTGTCTTAAAGACCCCCAGGGTAGAAGCCAGCACCACTCGCTTGGAAGTTGGTTCCGGATCCTAGCCGCCCTGACAGTGAAGTCGCGCCTCCTGATGTTTAGTCTGAATCTACCCTCTGCCAGCTTGTGACCATTATTTCTGGTCACTCCTGGCAGTGCTCAGGGGAACAGGGACTCCCCCAATGCCTGCTGGTCCCCTTGACTAGTTTGTAACAGGCCACTAGATCCCCCCTCAGCCTTCTCTTGTGGAGGCTGAACAGGTTGAGGTCTCGTAGCCTCTCTTCATAGGGCCTGCCCTGTTGCCCCCTGACCATGTGAGTGGCCTCCTCTGGACCTTCTCATGCTGTCCACATCCCTCCTGAAGTTTGGCACCCAGAACTGGACGCAGTACTCCAGCTGCAGCCTGACCAGTGCCGCATAGAAGGGGAGGATCACCTCCTTGGACCTCCTCGAGATGCATCTGTGGATGCATGACAAGGTGTGGTTGGCCTTCCTGACCGCGTCCCCACACTGCCGGCCCATGTTCATCTTGGCATCAGTGATGACTCCAAGATCCTTTTCTGCCTCTGCACTGACGAGAAGGGAGTTCCCCATCCTTTAGGTATGGTGCTGGTTCTTCCTCCCCAGGTGTAGCACCTTGCATTTGTCAGTGTTGAATCCCATCCTATTCTCATCCGCTCACCCTTGTAACCTGTCTAGGTTCGATTGCATCTTATTACTCCCTTCTAGTATGCCCACATCTCCCCACATCTTAGTGTCATCAGCAAATTTGAACCAGGTGCTTTTTACCCCCTCATCCAAGTCACTGATGAAGATGTTGAACAGTGCAGGCCCGAGGACTGAGCCCTGTGGAACCCCACGGCCTACATCCCTTCAGGTCCCTTAGGCTCTGTCCTGAGTACGTTGTATCACACTTCCAAGTAACACATTGTTTTGATAGCATTGATGAACTGTCTTACAACACTTCTCTGCAGTAAGTATTATTATCCCCATTTTACAGCTGGGGAAGCTGAGTCACAGAGTAACTGACAGCAAAAGGACAGTGACAAAGCTGGAAATGGAGCCCAGCAATCATGATGGAAAGTCCCCTGCTAGAACCACCGAGTGTCAGTATCTAAGAACTCACATAGCTGTACTGGGATGGATTCTGTGTGCAGCAGTCTGCTTCACCTCTTACAAATGCACCACAAGATTATTTCAGGCTCAGACCCTGTGGGAAGTTGCAAGCCACCTGCAAAGCCTCAAGCCCTCAACTGGGAGTTGGCAGGCAGCATCCTGCAGGTGACACAGCATCTTGCAGAATCTGGCCCCTTCTAATCTACTTTACATGAGATTATTGAGGAACACTGCTGCCTCTGGGAACCTTTCAACACATATTAAAGGGCTTAGAAATTAAATTGTAATTGTAAGCAGGATAATGGCTTCACTGCAAGAATCAGGATGCAGAGTTAACTCAGAGCATTTTTCACTCTGTGAAATTCTCATTGGTACATGCAGGGATCATGTCTTATACAGTATATGTGTCTGACAGAGAACTGGGGAGAGAGGGTCTAAACACAGACCTCTACAAAATGGCTGAGGCTTGGTGCTTGTATCCTGGAGGAGGTCTAACTCTATGGAGTACTTCTAGCTGAGGTCCAGGAGACGAGGTGGAACAGGCTTGGTGCTGATGATAGTGGTGTAGTGGTGGCAAGGAGTTTCTCATTTTGTCTTGCAGACCCAAAGCAGAACCAGCCCACTCTTCTAGAAGGAGGACCATGCTACGTTATCAGAACCAAGCCCTGCCTATCCTACCTTCTGCAACCAAGTCAGAATAAATCAAGTTATCCTCCTTGCATAGCCCTGGTTTCAACACAAAGCATCTGCAATGGAAGTAGCCCCTCCCTTAGCCTGAATGGTCCCATTACCATTACAGAAAGAGAGAACACTAGCACCATTTATAAATTCAAACCAGTACAAATAATAGGCCTTGACTCAAGGAACAGACATTAGGAATGGATTCAAATCAAAATCCAAATTGACATGCAATTGTTTCTGAATGATCAGAACTGAAAACTTCATTCTGAATGGTGGTTTCTGATGATCAGGTCCTGAAGACTTTCAGTATTTTGAATTTCTGTCACAGTTTGCGACAGGAAATACCAGTAGTTTGAAATCTCAAATACTCTCACAGGTTAATAAAACTGTTTCTTGTCTAGCTGGAGAAGCTTCTTGTCTCTTGAGGTGTCTGTAAAATACCTAGCAATAAAGTGTGTTGCTTTTGGTCATCGATAAATAATAGCCAGTTACAATTAATGATGCAAGTATAATTAAGGGCAATAAGAGGGGATTGTTCTATAAACTAGGAATTATCAGCTGTTTCACAAGCAGTGCAGATCACAGGAGCAGTCTGCTTGCCCTGTCCCAATTTCTAAAGGATGGATGAATGCAGTGTGGATTACACAGTTAATCAGCAATGGCAATCCCCATTTAGAGTTACTTATTTAACCCAATTAAAAGTACATGATTAATACTTTACCTCAGATGAGGACTGTTAATTTCTGCTGAAAGTGTCATATCTCCAGGGAAAAGAGGAAAATAAGGCACTGGGCTACCTTTTTTCAGAAAATAACCACTCCCCGTTTAATTAGAATTAAATCTGCAGATCTCTGAGGCTTGGATTTCTCCTCTTTTGCTCCAGGAAAAGAGGACAGCTTTACAGAACTGAAGACATGGGGGTTGACGTCACAGAATTTTGTTGGTCAAGAATTTCCACTTCGGCCTTTTATGTTCTTTGGAGAACCAGGTTTTTCCTCTGCCGTCCATGTAAATGAAGCAATCTGGTGTCGCTCAGGGTAATGGTTTCTTATGCTGACTGCTTTTTTCTCTCATTTTGCATAGCATTATAGGCAGTGCACAGTCCTCAAGTGCCTGGTCCTTTGAGTCCCTCACCAGGAACTGATAAGCCGCCTTCTCTCTAAGATGGGTCAAATTACTGTAAATGCCAGCAAGCGGCTCTTGGTTCTTGTGGCCAGCTAGAAAGGGAAGAGATGGACAGCAAGAAGCTTCTGGGCCCCTGCACCCCATGTTGATCCACAGAGCAATTCTGTTTGAAAAGCTGAGGGCGGAAGGGAAGTGGCTGATCCAAGGCCTAGACACAGCACGTACGTAAGTACCAGTGTGAAAAATAAGTTGTCACACAACGTATAACCCTAATCCGGTGTGATTTCCTAGAATGAGTTGTAGAGTTACCCCAGAATAAACAGCAGTAAAAATACCCCTGTACGAATGACACCAGTGTTGATCTCACGTGTCCATGGCTATCCTGGAGTAACCATTTGCTAAATGCAGACAGGCTATTGTTGGCACCTACTGTAGCCACTACCCTGAGATCATTATTGGCTGCTCATTCTAGATCCCGGTGTCATTTACATCACTGGACCTCTTGTGGGTTAAGATCAAGTGTAGGATTTGAGAGGCTGGGATAGAGGATGCTTGCCAATAGATCTGGGACTCTGAAGTCCCAGGGAGAGAGGCTGGGATGAAGGATGCTCGCCAGTTGTAGCGTCATACATGGTGTTTAGAATGATTAAGCTCAGTCCGTATGGTTTTTAGAACACTTGAGTTCTGCTCAATTGATAGGATTTGGAACTGATTTGGCTAATTTGACCTGAAACACAAAATATATTAAATAGAAAAAAATATACAGCACTGGGCAAAAGCTATGTAACTGCACTGGTATTAATCTGTTATGTGCCCAGATTCTCTGTATGGTGGTAGTTCTTTCTGGGCAGAGGAGACAGAATTTGCATGCACTTTCTAAAGAATATGAAGACAAATAAGGCCTTCTGCAACAGGACTTTAAAAATCCTTCAACTATATTTGTCTGCCATGCTGTAAATCACTTCTGCTCACCTAAAATATAGTGATCCCTTAAATATTGTGTTTGATCTGATATTGGTACAGCTGGATTACTTAAATGTTCCCTTTGCTGTTATCAGTAATCAGAGCTTCTTTGAGTACATCAGTGTGGTACAGTGCAGTGTAATGCAGCTATCTAAGCTATGTAGGTGAGTTGGAAGCAGCATAACTATTTTAATGCTGTGTTCTCCTTGGCCTACTTTACCATGCTTCTTGTTCAGAACTAACTAGGGTATCTCTGCATGCACTGCACAGTGTTACGTAGACATACTCTTTGTGATTGGGTTAACTCAAAGCTCTGAGAATGCAGCCTGCCTTATCCATCACACATATAATCTGGAGGTCAGACTGTTTCAGTTGATCTTCCAGCCTGGAAATGGCCAGGGAGAATTGCTTCTGAGTAGGTGACTTCTCTACCAGTGCAGAGCCAGCTTAGAAACCTTAGGTTTAGGATAGGTACTGTAGCCAGGACTCCACCACTCAGTGGGCACATCTACACGTGCTCATTAATTGCATAGTAACTGAAATTACTACACAGTACAGGCACACATGTACACGTGCATGCCCATACTGTGCAGTAGATATGGAGACTTATGCCGACTTGATCATACATTTGATACCTACATTGTGCAGGTATTAAATTTATGCCTGATGAGTTACTGCACAGTTATGCATGTGTAGATGCCTTACTGCACAGTAGCACTATGTGTGGACTGACTTGGGATTAGCTTTAGTCAAGTCAATGCACACACAGCATTAATGCATCATAACACCTGCACATGTAGATGCCGGCCTAATCCCTAGTAACTTACTATGCAGTAAATTTAACCAGTGTAAATGCATGTGTAGTCACACCCAGTGAAAGGACAAACCATAGCAGAGTAGAGACCTGCTGTTACTGATCCTCTACTGATGTCATTTGAACTGCTCCTTTCAACTCTCCTGTGCACTGGGACAAGGAGATGCTGAATCACAGAGCCACTGCTACTGCTTCGTGAGCCCCTGTAACAGGGTAGTCTGTTCCTTTAAAAGGGAAGTCAGTGCTGCTGGGAGAGCCCAGCTGCAGGACATTTGGATAAGCAAGGAATGTCCTGCTAGGAGCTTTTAAAAGCTCCAAGAAGAGTTCAGAGAAAGAAAGAAACAACTTCTTATTGTTACCAAAAGGAGGCAAACTGCTGTGCTGGAAGCCAGAACCATAGGACTCCTCCTCGAGTTCCTGGGACAGGGCAGAAGGGTTTGGTTTTGGTTTTGGTTGTTTAATTTTTGGCTTGTTTGTGCCTAAAGACTGTTACTTGAGAGGACTAGCTGAGGAAATCCACAGGGAGCAAAACCCTCCTACAAAAGCCAGCTGGCTAGGTAACCTGCTTATAGCCCACATCAGCACATCCACCTGGGGTTCAGAGGCAGTTGCATATCTACCCCTTGTGTTATATACCTGCCTCTCACACAAATGCCTTGTGTAATTTGGGACAAGTTCTCTGATCTTCTTGTGACTTTGCTATCACTCTGTCAAATGGGAATAATAATCCTTACTCATCTTTGAAGAACACTTCGATGTGGTCAACCTGAAAGGACTAGGGTTATTTAGTCTGGAGAAGAGAATTTGACAACAGTTTGGACAATTTGATAACAGTCTGCAAATACCTGAAGGGTGATTACATAGATGAAGATAGTTTTTTCTCTGTGGCTATAGAGGACAAGACTAGAAGCAGTGGCCTTAAGATGCAACAGGGGAAATGTGGGTTGCAGATTAGGAGGAACTTGCTGACTATGAGGGTGGTCTATGAGTCTGCCCTCATTCTCCTACCACATCTTGCTGTTAGATTAATTGTTGTAAAGTGCGAGAGGCTGCTCATTACATGTCCCAATGTCTGGGGCATTATATACTGCTCCAACCTCCCCTATATCATGTCCCATGCCTCTCAGATGGCATCCATATTGCTACAGTGCCTCACACAGTGACTGTGCTCCAGAGTCTCACATGGGACTCTCACTCCCTACTGGAGCTTACAGTCGCTGTTCCCTCACACTGGGCTCCAAACTCCCGCCCCCTCATGGGGGTAACTCCCTAAACTACTTGTGGAGCTGGCCTATATGCAGACCTTTGGGTCACCCCTTGTGATCCTACTCTGCACCAACTCTGGGCAGCCCTTCAGGCTGCTCTCATGGCTCTACTCTACGTGGCCCATTCTCTTACTATGCCCCCTCACTAGGGCCAACACTCTACTCCCTTGCTGGGGCCACTCTTATGTTCCCCACTCTCCCCCCTCACTGAGGCCAACTCCTTGCCCCTTCACTGGGGCCATGGGGTCTTACACCCCATGGGCTCAGGTGTCCAAAGACATGCCTGGCCCCACTGCCTGGCCCTACTACCCACTAAGTTGTGGGGGCTGTGGCTATTAGGCACCCCTTACTTGTCTTTCACTGGAGAGGGAACTGGCATGACATTTCCTGGGGACCATCCCACCACGGGTGGACCCACTATACCATCTTCCCCAATCAGGGTGCAGTTTTCAGTCATGCCCCAGGACCAGGAGTCTCCTGCCATCCCCATAGCTCCTGCCCTTACCTCCAAGAATGTTCTGAGCAGCAGCTCAGCTGGGTGGTGTTTTTCTGGCTGCCAGCAGCACACTAATGGCTCAACCCTGACAGTCTGGGTTAAAATGAAAGCTGCTCAGCCCCCTCCTCCTATCACAGAGCCCTCCTGCAGTCATGTGGCTCCCTCATGAGGGCTGCCCTGTACCTATCAGCTGTCCTGCTGCCTGCTTTAAGCCCTAAAAGTAGCAAATACCTAAGGTGCTCTGACATGTTCCTGCAATTGTACACGAGTATGACTCTAGTGACCTGAGTAGAAAGACCCCAGCCTTCAAATGAAGTAACAGAGATAAATCAATCACTAAATCTTAGCTTTCCCCTAACACCCATGTGTTGAATCCTGCTTTATTTCCTTCCTACTATTACAAGAGTTCACTTTCCAACCAAACATTTGGTTTTATGGGGTCTGATCCTAAATTTCTCTCTAAGGCCTAACTCCTAAAGTCAACAGGTGTTTTGCCTAAGAACTGCATGATTGAGTTAAGTGCTTTCTTTTTCCTCTGCCATGCATATAATAGCCTACAATTCTGTTTCCAGACACTTCTTTTAGACTTGAATCTACATGCCACATTTCATCCAGGAACAGCTTACACTTACCATAACTGCATGCAGTCACATTAAATTGTTGTACAATAGCTCTCCATTCACTCAAATGTACCTTTCTTAACATGTTCTAAATCTTTTGGTAAAATAGACAAGTTGCAATGGAGATAAGACTTTTGCTGTACAGTCAGTGCTGTTAGATAGCTTCCAAGAAGGCCCAGGGAAGATCACTGTCAGACTTGAACAGTATCAGAATTTATAAGTCAAAGAAATAGTTTGTGTTCCCTGCATACTGGTAGCCTGGGCAGGCAATTCCTTACTGTGTGATTTACTCTGCAGTTTGCTGTCTGTCCAGTCATGAAGATCATTTTAGACAGTTAGAGCACAAATTCATCTAAAAAAATTACCTAGAATTCTTCATCTTGAAGGACCTAAACACTTTAAGAAAACCTATGATCCCAGTCCAGCAAGGGATTTAAATATTCTGCATGCTTAATTCTAAGTAATGAGTATTTCCCTTTACTCCAATTAAAGTAGTCATGCACTTAAAATTAAACATGTGCTTAGGTCCTTTGTTTGGTCATGGCTTTTATATACTAGCACTTACCACTAAACTGCTGGCACTATTAGGATGGACTGTCACAGAAGTTTATGAATGAAGTTACACATTACATTTAAACCATACTAAACCTGTGGAATATTAGTGGTAAAGTTAGAATGTGCTGTAAACGTTCACGCATGAAGAGTCTGGAGGACTCTGACCTGCCACTAGAGGGTTGGCTAGCAGAGGCACAACTAAGAACTAGGACACCTGGGCTCTATCCATGCTCTGGGTGGGGAAAGAAGCGGGGGCACTGGGAGTGGGACATCTTGGGATGCTGGACAATTGCAAATTGCTCATTTTATCTATGTAGAGGAGATTGAAGTTACTCTAACATGAGCTGGGTAGCACAGCACAAAATTAACCCTTGCCTGAACTGGTATACATTTGAGACACTCAGAGGGCACTTATAAGTGAGCTAATGAGCTTTAACATGTGGATCCTTGTGTTTTACATGCCCTTAGCATGGTCTAAATGTAATGTGCAACTTCACTGTCACACTATACAAGAAGTCTAGTCACCAATTTAAGGTAGAAAACAAAGAAGATGAGGAATATAATAAGAGTGCAGTAATTGCCAAACTCTGGTTTTGACTAGAATGCTGGAGCGAAGACACCTGTTGTCTGAGGTGTGGGTAGGGATGGGCCTTGTCAGATCCTCAGTTACATACCTCATCAGAAGGACAGTACTTCCAGCAGCATAATGTCTGCCACTACCATGGTGGGGCATGGGCTAAGTATTGATGTAGAGGGAAGAAATCAGCCACTTACTTTCCTGGCCAAATAAAAGCTGCATCTGACTGTGCTTCACTTACAAAATCACTTCGTTGAAGCTGCTGCCTCAGGTGCTATGACTCATATAAGAAAATCTGAATACTTGAATAGACCATAGGGTCCACTTTCCTTTCCATTAGTGTAAGGGAAATCTTGATATGCCACTTCCAGTACCTCTGATTTCCCATAGTTGTGTAGGTGTAGATCCTACCTCTGGCTCTAGTCCAACTTCAAATTCACTTTTAGGATATATTCTTTAGTGTAAGTAGGGCTTAAATCTGAAAAGCTGCAGCCACTGGGGGTGGAATTGGCTTAAGTGTTCTCTACCATCCTGCCTTGGGACTGCCATCTGTCCTTCCATCTCCTTTGTGTCTTTTTTTCCTTCTACTTTTCTTACTACTTTGCCCTTTCATTTAGAAGACTTGTGTAGCAGGAGCCAGTGGCAAGCCCCTGCTACGGACAACAGAACCTGGCCACGCCAGGTGGGAACTTACCCAAGCAAGCCTGGGAAAGCCACATGGCTGCCAGTGTGTCAGAAAAAGGGTCTGGGAACAAGCCCCAGGAAAGGGTTGGACCTCCAAGGGCAACAAAAGGAAGAGCCGGGAGATGGACAGGTGTTCGGCCTTTTCCTCAAAGAGGAGAAAATACAGGAGAGCCATGGAACTGTACAACCTGTATGGACATGTGGGACTCAGACATTTGAACCAAGTAGCTCCAGAGGAGCATGACCAGGACTCGGCAAGGACCCAGTCGGAGCCAGAAAACTGAGGTAAGTGAAGTAGGTTGCTGGGATAATAGGGGCTGGGCCAGTAGCATCAGGGAAGGGTAGAGATAAATGCCGCACCCTGAGGCACCCAGAGAAGGCATTGTAAGTGTGAATACCAGATAAAATCACTTTCCAGAGTGAGACGTGTGACCATCCATTGGGGGATGGATTTGGGAACTGCAGGAAGGGCAGAATTTATGAGCCTTTATGTAGAAATGAAAAGCAGATGCATTTAGGGATATTTATGTTGAGAATCAAAAAGTGAATTAATTTGGGGACTTTTCAAATGAATTTATTGGATTAAAAAAAAGGAAATTAATTTATGGATTCTGGAATGAATTTATAAGATTGATTAATCAGTAAGAAGTAAATTAATTTATGGATGTGTTTGTGAGAGAGAGAAGGAGCCAGCAGGCTCCAAGGCTCCTGGGCTAAGCGGAGGGCCAGTGGCCCGAGGCCTGCAGCCCCAAGGAGCCTGGTAGAAAGTTCCCTTACCCAGGTGTGTTGGGAAGGGAGGGGCCAGTATTTCCCCCGCCGGTATAAAGGAGAGGCCGGGACCGGAAAGTGGCAGCAATGCAGAACCGGAAAGAGCATGAGGAGGAGGTGGAGCAGGCTGGAACACGCTGTGAGGGACGCTGAAAGCAACACTGAGTGCTGGTAGGAGCCTCTGGCAGAGAAAAAAGCCCCAGCGGGGTTTTTTAACCCAGTCTGCTGGCCCTGCAGGGGCTAGGACTGTTTGTCTACTGTGAGCCGGTAGGAGAAGGGTACCATAAAAGCCCTAGTAGAAGGGCACCATTGACTTTGGGTACCGTAGGCCCTGTAATAGGGGTGCACTTCATTTGAGGACTAAAACTATTGAAAGGGGCTCTCCGCCAATAAGGGGGTTTGGCCTGTCGGAGGGCAAGTTTGGATTGGAAGGCGGCTCCAGACAGCTGGAGCAGCAGCACAGGTCAAGGGAACCTTCTTGGTCATAGTGCTTCTTTTGATTTTCATTTTTGTTCGTGGATTATCTGAGTGGACGTGAGGATACTTGGCCGGACCAGCCAGTTGGCCACCACCTGGTGGAACGGGCGAGGGTGTAGGGGTGGTGGAGCCCTCAGAAATTCAGGACTTCACGAGACACCGGTGAGACTCATAATTGGACTGCACATGTCAGACATCTGAACCAACTCCATTAACATCAAAGTCGTGGCAGGCGAAACATATGTGTGTGACACCCAAATTATAATTGAGGACACACTAGGCAACTGGCAGGCGGCGTCGGTCCAGCCTGCGGGGGACAGTGATACCCGACAGTGTTGAATGACTTTATAGGATTGATTAAGAAATAAGAAGTAAATTAATCCATGAACATTTTGAATGAATTCATAAGATTAATTAAAGGAAATGAAGTTAAATAATTTGGAGACATTCCAACTGAATGTACACAATGGGGTCAGAAGTAGAAAGTGAATTCATGTTATGTTGTGAATATTCAACTGAAGGACATGCTGTGACTTAACACCTAGCTATTTGTAGCAGGGAATGAGAAACAAGAGAAGTGAAATGATGAATTGAGGATGCAAATGTGGAACTGATGTGAGTTATTTACCACAGACCTGAGGAAAGGAGCAGGGTGTTGGGGAGGTAGAGCCCTGCAAAAGGACATCCAGTCCAACTGATCTTCTCCCCACTAGCGACCATCAAATCTCCCCAGAAGAACCTGAACATCAAGACATGGTGGGTAAGCAAGAGGGCAGGACAAAGGACAGCTGAGTTTCAACAGAACGGTGGTCTGAGAATTTGCACCTGCTCACAAGTTGTTTTTGGCTTCTTGGGTTATTCCAGTTCGCTTGATTTACGATAACAGGGTCCACACTGCTTTTCTGCAAATCTCAAAGCAGCTCCTCTCTTGGCCTCTTCTAGAGATAGGCACTCAAGCCTCTGGGGACAGCATCAGTTACTCTAATATCTCCCCATTCCTCTCCGTCAGTTTGTCTGGCCATAGAATCATAGAAAATTAAGGCTGGAAGGGCCCTCAGGAAGTGACATCTAGTCTAACCCCCTGCTCAAAGCAGGATCATTCCCAGCTAGATCATCAGAATGGTCCGCATCCTGCACTGAGACAGGAGGCATAAAGGCTTACTTCTCTTTGCTCTTCAGGCACACCTTTGCATAATTATAGGTAAGTATAGTTGCAGAAACCATTTGAAAGTGTATACAACACATAAAAAATGCTAACAATTTTATTACCGTATTTTTACCACTTAAAAAAATTACACAATACAAAAGAACTTTCCCTTGTCAACTGGGGAACTGTAACTGAACACTCTTAGAGACAGGGGTCAGTTGTCTCCTTTGCTTGCTTTATAAATAACTATTCTATTGTCTTGGTAACCACAGTGCCTATCAGTGTCCATGGATGCCTCATAAAAGAGTATTTTGCTGATAAGGTTTTTTTAAAGGTCACTGTCAAATCTGATGAAGCTATAATTATTATTAAGTCTGAAAAAGGTAAATTTGTGGTCTAGTGCTCTCCGCCCAGCACTGGCTTTAATCCTGACAATGGCTACTGGGTAACTTTGATTAATTATATACCAGTTCTGTGTTTCATATCTTCAGTGCCTAAAAAGGAGTTGGTAAAGATTTAATATTAGCTTATAAAGATCTTGGAAGATGAAAATATTGTCATGTTCACCTTTTTCTCCCTAATATTGTTTGATGATTGGTTGGCCTAAGTGTATGCAAATCTAGCTAAACATGGGGCTAAATCATCAGCAGTACTTGAGTGTAGTCCTGGTGAAAAAAAGGACACTGCTGATTTGCACCACTGCAGAACTGGCATTTTGAAGGAGATGCACCTGAGCAGTGTGCAACCTGAGGACCTAAAAAAGCAAAACTCATATATCAATAGGACAGTTTGCTGTAGTAAGCACTAGGCTTGATAGCAGTAAGGTGCTACTCAATAGAACCATTAGATATTAAACATCTTTCAGCCCCCAAAGCAAAGATCTTACTTTGCTCCGCAGGTACAACCTACTAAGCCAAGAGAGCTTAGGAGGAGAACAATGTTCAATGTTAGCGAGGGGAAAACATCCCCATATCTAAAGTTGTTATCACAGTCCAGGTATAAAGCTGATTTCAACTTCTTGTAACTACCCCTTCTCATCCCAGTGGGTTCTCCCCCCCAAACTACAGAAATCTTCATGATTTCAAATAGCCAATCAAGACTGAGTCTCTACTTGTTAAGATTAAAGCATTTTAAAATGGCTCCTGTTTTGAAAATGTTGCATTTTCTACTGTTTCTTTGTACTCCCAGTCCCAACCAACAACACCAGTTGATGCACAACGTTTACAATTATAAGCTTAACATGGATTTCAACATTGGCTGAGGCAAGTGGCAGTTTTCAAAGGCAAGAATAGTAAAGTGCCCATTTCTGGATTGCTAGACAAAAGACTTTGGCTTTGCAGATGTTCAAATGTCTGAACCCCAAAGTGACTGGGCCTGGCAGCAGCACCCTCCAAAAAACTGTGCTGCTGTGTCACCTGCCTACTGGACCACACACAGGATAGGTACATCCAGGCAGGGCTGTGGAATTAGCCTGCTCCCATGCTGTTTAGCCTGTCCTCAGTGACGTGAGTACACAGCTCCTCTGCTTCTAGTTCATGGGAGCACTCCAGCATGATGGAGGACTCGCTTCCAAATACAGTAAGTTTGTGGCCTAGACACTGGTAAGCTTTTTAGAAACAAAGGGCACATCTACACATGCATTTTAATGCGCATTAGCCTATTTTAATGTGCATTGAAGTGTCACTGAAAAACTGTGCTCTTTAGTTAATGTGCATTAAGATGGGCTAATGTGTATTTTCCTAGTACCTCACAATGGAGAGTGTTTATAGACATGCTCCAGGAGGTGGGTGAGAGGGGTTGCTTTAATAAGCAACAGGCGTGTTGTGTGTATCAGCATCTCTGCGCTGAAAAATGGTGGTGGGGTGCTTTGAACTAAAGCTCATTAAATTTTATTTTAAAGTGCCTGGCCACCATTGTTCAGTGTGGGGACACTGATACATGTGACATTGGAGTCTGCTGGAGCATGGTAATTTCCACGTTCCAGCAGACTCAATTAATGGATCCTGCTCCCATGTGCTGGAATTCCAGCACATCGGAGCAGCCTCCCTGCATGTGTATAGAAACCCAGAGGTACTAGATTTATTGTGCATTAACTAAATCACATTAATGCATGTGGAGATGCACCCAAAGAATTTTAAAGATGACTCTCACAGGTCATGCAGTCTCCTTGAAGGAAATTTAGTCTTGGCACCTCTTTCCCTTCAAGGAGACTGCCACCAAAGCAACAGGTAGAGAAAGTGAGGTCTGTACTAGCTCACTAGGGAGAAACACATCCAGGTAAGTGTGCCTGGGGTTCAAGGAAATCCATTTTGGCCATCCCTTATAACCATGTTGCCACTACATTAAGTGGTCTCTTCTACTCTGAGTTAGTTTTTTAAATGAAATTCATGGTCAAAGTCACGGAAGGTGAATTGTAGTTGCTGATAAAATCTCTCTAAGGAAATTCAAGTTGTATTGAGTCTTTCTGCTTAGAGAGATCCTAAATGGCTGCTTATAATGTCATCAACAATCAGTAATTTGAGTAAGGACACAAATAAATGTTTCCTGATTTTCTTTCCAAGAAGGCACAAATTCAATTTAGTTTATACTTTAAAAGCCATGATTCCCTTCTCTTTTTTGGAATGAATGTTGGAATAACAGCCCTAATCCTCAATGAAGATGTGATAGACATGATAGGACTTTTGAAAGTCACAGTTCATTTTTCTTCTTCAGGATGATTTTCCTTACAAGCTCATTGATGTAAGGCTTTATCTCATCAATAGAAACAGTAGAGTCCCAGGCCTTCACCACTTTCCCCTTAGGATTCACCAAGTACTTCCAGAAGTTCCAGGTTGGTTCCTCTCCTGTGGATTCTGTATGTGAAAATAAAATACAGTAAAGAAATAAAAACCACATGAGCCTGTTCTTGAAATGACTATCACAGTGGGATGACTGGCTTCTCAGAGAAAGGTGGTACAAAGAATAAAGGATAATTTACTTTGAATGTCAGGAATGGGTTTTCTGACACAGAGATACTAGGCTGGGAATAGTCCCAGGAAAACTAATGGAAGCTCAGTCACTTGGCATGGGCAAAACACTAAAAAATGCACTGGCAGGCAGATTGAGCCTAGGAGCATAGGAATATCTGTAGCAGAATTAACCAAAGGTCCATGTATCCTGCATGATGCCCTGATAGTGGCCAGTACCAGATGCTGCAGTAGGAAATAATGACATAGCCCAACTCAGGGGGCATTTTCTTGTAATCCTCATCATTGGTGGCTTTTCTTTGTATGTCCTAATGTTTGACAGAGGCAGGGAGATTCTTGTGGCTGATATCTTTTATTGGACCGACAGGATGGCTGGGATAGACGTATCTGATGGGGTAGGCAGGATCTAATGAAGTAAGCCTGCTGCTTACAAAAGCTTATGCTGGGCATCTCTGGCTCAGCTAGTCTGTGCGGTGAAACTCTGCTCTGCCTTCTGCCTGACTTCAGACTAACATGGCAAACTACCTCTCTCTGGGACAGACATAGACAAACTTTCAAGTACTGCAGTATCCTTCCTAGGGTCTGATGTCTAATCATTTCCCCAACCCTCCCCATCTCCGGGATTGTAGGATATGAAATGAAGATGTACAGTAATGACATTTTTAATCAGACTAAAGCTTCATGTCTCTCAATAGGCAATAAGATAGGAATCCAGAGCTAATCAAGCAGCTTTCCATCTGTGACCACTGGTCTTATGATGGGAAAAACACCTGAAATCAGGTTGCCAAGTACCACTGAGCACTAAGCACACTCGTGCTAGTGACTTTCATGGTAGCTTACTGCAGTAAATATATTGCTTGCAACAGCAGATTTTCTTTTCCGCGGACCAAGGGGAGAGCAATAGGATTTGCAGTTTGCGTGTAACAAGTCTGTGGCAGCCAACCAGAAATAAAAAAGCATGAGGATGAGCTTGGAAGAAACTTCCCTGGCAGGAATGTGAGCTCTGGCCACTGAGGATTGCCTTTAGCAATCACATAGCGGGGAGAGCAACATTACTGTGAGTCCAGGGGTGAGTGGAGACAAAGCGGTGGTGCTGGGGGGAGGAGGCAGTTCAGTGTGCTAACATGCAACAGTGGCAGGGATTAGATTTGTTTCACCTCCCCAAAACTGTTTTCTGCCTAGTTGCTGAAGACTTTAATTTCAGTTCAGTACTTGAATGGTGTTTGGGGCTTTCGCTCAAGGTATGAGAAACCAGTTCTTAGATAAAGAGCAGCCTGCTTTATGGAACATTTTGCTAGCTGACTGCTGGAAAACAACCCAAACTCCCACAGCTTCTTGGCTCTGTCCCCACAGATTCTCACTGCAAATCATGGGATGGGTTCTGCACTACAGTTACTCCAAACTCCTGGTGAGGAATGTGGAAGGGATTTTTCCAAGCAGGTGCTTGTACTGCTTTGTGCTTGGGGTAGGATATTGTGTGGGGTAGGTATTGTGGATAATTTCCCTCCTCTCAACCTGCAGCCCTGCTGATGCATCTCATCAGTCTTAACTCTTTACAGGCTCTGTTTTGTCATGGCCAGGATGTTTTGGAGGAATGACTGCAAAGTGGAGAAAGGAAAAGCAGGCAGTAATTTCCATGGTAGTGGGTGCATCTACACATGCATATTTAATTGCACTTTAATCAACTCTGGAGCTTATTGTTCCAGTTTATTCAAGTTGGGTGTGATCTGCACAAGCGCCTGCACTGAAGCACTGCTCTGACCCAGCCAGCCAGGGCAGCATCTACATGTGAGCTGCTGCGGAGTTTTTTACTCCTCACCAAAAGAGTACTTGTAAATACAAGTATTAAATACAAGTTTAGTTTACTTCAGACTAATAGGGGTGCACATGTAGACACATGACATTGACTGCATAGCTAGTCTACTGTGCAGTAAATGTCTCATGTAGATACACCCAGTGACTGTGACCAGGTACAGAGGAAGTATACAGGATGTTATGTGCAGGAGGAAGCATATTTCTAGACGTTCTGGACCAGACCATGTTCCACCCCCTGGGCACAGAGTTATGATTGTATTCCACCCTGCTCCAGCTGCTGAAAAATTCTTAATGCAAAATATGGGTGGCTGCTCACCACTTTTTAAGACATGAGGCTAGGATGAGTGAAAATACTAACAGATGCATTAAGATTTTTCCAGGGACTTGAGATGGGTGGAGTTGGATTATGCTGAGTTAGTTATTCCCTTAGGCTTTTAAGTGGCACTAGGACCTGCACATCAGCATCAGAATTTGAGAACACATCACCTACAAGTATTTCATGTAGGCATTTAGTAAAATACCCCTAACGATTTGGTTTGGTATCCTAAACTTGAAACTTCTGGATGCTGTGTGTCAGCTCAAAGCCAGTCAGCACCAGGGACTCATGTCTTAGATAAGGCTGCTGCAGTTAACACTCACCGATTAGGTATTTGAAGACAGCATTGGCACCAGCACCACTGACCGCAGTTTTGCTGAACAAAGGGAAGGTGGCTCCATAAGTCTTTCTGGCAAAGTTCTCAATTTCTTTGTTGCTGTCTGGTTCCTGCTGCCCAAACTGATTACATGGGAATGCCAGCACGTTGAAATGATACGGGCCGAGGTCTCTCTGCAGCTGTTGAAGAGCTTTGTAGTGGCTGTCTGTATAGCCACATTCACTCGCAACATTGACCACCAGGGACACCTGAAGCAAAACAAGTTAAAAACATGCTGTGCCTGTTAATTTGACAACACCTCCTAACAAATAGCTTATTAAAATGATCCTCAGAAGAGTGGTTTCTTCTGTCTCATAGCATTGGCACTAAACTAGACAATCCACTTATCAATGTAGATTCACAGACCTTAAGGCTAGAGGAGATCATTAGGATAATTCAGTCTGACCTATATAACATGGTATAAGGGGGAAGTTACACATTTTACTTAGACCATAGCAAATCTGTGGACTGTTAAGCAGTGTTAAACCTTGAAGTTTAACTGTAGGTGGTTGCATGTTAAGGGTGAATATTGTTTCTTACCTGCACAGCTCTGACTTGCCACTAGAGGGCTGGTGAGCAGGGGGTGGCTAGAAACCAGAGCTCCTCACCTCTGTTCCTGTTCTGGGTGGTTGGTGTTGGGAATGGTACATTCTGGGATGCTGGAGGACTGCAAATTGCTCATTTTAGCTATGTGGATCAAACTAAAGTTACCCTAAAACAAGCTGAGTAGCATGACCCAGAGTTAACCCTCACCTGAAATGGCATAACTTTGGGATGCTTAGAGGGCACTTACCACAAGTAAATGAGGTTTAACATGTAGATGCTCTTTAGTGCCTTTCTTATAGTCTGACATGTACCCTTACCCTAAGACTTCATTCGTTCCTGGAATGAGCCCATTACCTTGTGGGTGAGCTAGATCCGAATCTTCACACAGGCATCCAGGCTCAATTAAAAGACTCCAAGTGGTGGAGGAATTACTGTAGCCCTTGGGAACCTCTTCCAGCAGCTCATCGTTTTCAGTGTTTATTAAAAATACATGTCTCATTTCCATCTGGAGTTTTTCTGACTTCAGTGTCTGTCATACAGGAACTAAGACCTATTTTATTCTACAGTCAACTGCAGTGCTACAATATTCATTCTGTAGGCCAAGAACCAGCACCCCTGCCTTTATCAGGAGGCAAATAAATTGACAACATTTTATCTTGCTCCCATTTGTAACATCAGGATTTTGCTACTGGCTACATTGAAAAGAAGGTCACATTCAAAGCTGGGCCACTTGAATGTTGGTGGAAGCAGGTACAGCTCTACTGAAGTAGAGTCACATAGGTTTACACTGACCTGGGCTACCCTTGGTCAAGCCAGTATGATCCCACTAATGTTGCTGGTGTTGCTGAGAGCAGAAGTTCTCTGTATTTTCTCTCCCTAATCTTCTGTACGTGATCTTGGACTTGGGCTGTTTTGGTTGCTGCTGTGATTCAATTAGTAATGATTTCCCCAAATGGCCCTAAACTCCAAATTGTGTAGGTAAGAAATTCTCACTACAGGAGACCCTCGCCATTCGCAGGGGATACATTCTCATATCCCCCATGAATGGCGAAGTCTGCGAATAAGGCACTACGTTCATGAATGCCATCTGCAATGCCAGTGCCCCTTGCAGCTGGGAGGGGACACAGCTGCGCTGGCAGCAACAGGAGCCCGGCGGCGGCAAGCATGGAACTCCCAAGGAGCTCCTTTAAGTGTATTTAAGATGCAGGTTCAGCATTTGCGAATGTTTGAAACCGTGAATGCTGAACCTGCGAACAGCGAGGCTTTCCTGTTATTGTAATTGTATGTATTTTTTTTTTAAGTTTAATCCTCACAAAATAGCCAGGCAATTTTAAGGTATTCTTATGATTGCATTGCAGTCTGAGTTGCCTCTAATGTTTTCTTCAGAGAGGATTAAAACTGATTTTGACAGCTCTTCCATTACTCTATGAGTTTATCATTAACAATAATATTCTACATTCACACAGAGCCCCATTTTATTTGCACAGGGCTCTACTTTTCAAAGCACTGTACAAACATTAATTAATTGAACTCACAAGTTAAGAATGTCAGTGCAATTTAACACAAGTCTGCTGTAGAAAAGAGGTAGGATTGGAACCAGAACCCTGCCTTGCTTACACCTGCAGTCATAGTGGCTGTATAATATATATCAGCATAGACGTTGACACTTCATTCTTAAACTGCAGACAGATCTATTGATCTAAGTCAATCGAAGCATCTACTAAAACCTGCATTACTAGCAGAGGCATAACAAGGCAACTGGGCACCTAAGGCACAGGATGCATGGGGGCAGGGGTGACTTCTGGCTGCTGCTGTGTTGCTGGCATGATTGTGCGGCTGCAAGAGCAGCTATTATTTTTCTGCCTCCACCAAGTTGGCTCCCAGGGCTGCTGCCCCAGTCACCCCAGCCTAGTTATGTTACTGATTACTACAGCTGTAACAATAGCTATTTGTATAGATTTCATAGATGTTAGGGCTGGAAGGGTCCTCACGAGATCATCGGGTCCAGCCCCCTGATGATTGGTATGTATCTTTCAATCAAGGAGCTCAGAAGTATCATACGAATTAATATGTCAGTCTCATATAATCTCTGTGAGAGAGGTCAGGATTATTATTACCCACTCGAATGGGACCCCTACCCCATTACTGAAGGAGAGAGGGAGCCAAGGACCAGCTGGCTGGCTCCAGCCTCCTGGACAAACCAATAATGCCAGAGGGCCCCTGAATAAAATGGCCATCTGCCCAAGGTGTGGCCAGTAACTAATAAGCCTGGGGTGGAAGTAGTGTGTCAGGTGACCCGGAGAGGGATATATAAGCCCAAGACATGAAGCGGGCAGGGCAGTCTGGCCTTTCAGACTGCTGGAAGCCATGCTACAGGGAGGAGAAAGGCCAGCCTGCTTAAGGAAGAAGGACTGCAGACCACAGGAGAGCTGGAAGGAGACCCCTGCGCCACTGGGCAGCAGATAAATGACTGAGTCTGTGTTGGATCATTGCCATGGCTGGGTGTTAACTCCGGGTGGGGAGCTCTTTTTATTTGGGAGCAGATGTTCATATATTTTCATTGTGTTTAAACAGTGGACGACCAAGTTGTGGCTGGAGGTATGGGGAGGCCAATGGGCCTTGACACACACACAGTATCACCCACCCATGTCACGAGTTTTGCCTGTCCACAGCTAGAGGTGCAGGGCCCCAGAACCCAGACTCCCCCTGCACCCATCTCCTCGACAGCTGGCAGGCTTCGTGGCCGCAGCAGGGGCTAGCAGGCCTGCAGCTTTCACCCCGCTGCGCCTTAACACAGTGTCACCCATGTCGTGAGTTTTGCTTGTCCTCAGCTTGAGGTGCAGTTTCCCCCAACCCCCTGCACCAATCTCTTTGAAACTTGGCAGGCTTCTTTGCTTCAGCAGGGGCCACCACCCCTGCAGTTTTGACCCTACTGTGGCTTAACACATACACGTGACATGAGTTTTTTGCTTTCAAGACTCTGAGGTGCAGTTTCCCTGAAAACCCTGCACCTATCTCCTTAAAATGTGGCAGGTTTCATGCCCTCAGAAGGGCTACTGTTCTTGCAGGATTCATCCAAAGCAGGCCAGAAATGACAGTTACAGGCTGTTTTGAGCTTCCCCATTGTAGCCTATGGGCAAAACGTCGAAACAGTGATCGGCTGAAACACAAGTCAATATGGAATGGTACCGTTTCGCACAGCCCTAATAAGCACTGTGCTATCAAATCCCTGCTGGGCTGGTCAGGATGGGGAAGCCCTTTCCTAATCAGAGCATCCTGCCAGGGCCTGGCCACACCCCGCCTCCACCCAGCACTGGTTGCTCTAGCACCTCCTGGCTTCTAGTCTGAGCCACTGCAGGCATGTGCCTGCATGTCTGGGATGTCTTTACACTTACAAACTGATTTAACCTAAATGGGTTAGACTGACCTGTAAAGATTGAATCAATTCAGGCTCAGGCTTTTTGCATGTCTGTCCCTAGCCTTGAAGTTTGGGTTCCCAGCTGCCCCTGCCTGCATGGCTTGGGCTGGTCTCCATGGAGACCCCAGCTTCACCTGCAAGGGAAAGCTTAGGCAGGGGTTGTCATGGAGACCAGCCCCAGCCACACTGGCAGTTCACAGGGCAGAGAAGGACAGGGGGCTGCTCTGGAGTCACTGAGAACTTGGGATGGGGGCAGCTTGCTCCAGGGCCAGGGCAGAGCCGCAACCTGTAGCTTGCATGCTCCAGGCAAGGGATCGTGGCTCTGCCATGGCTCCTTGCAGTGGTGACAGCCTGGTCTGCAGCAGGGGCAGAACCACGATCCCCCGCCCAGAGTGTGCAGGCTACAGATCGTGGCTCTGCCATGGCTCCGGAGCAAGCTGCCATGTCTCAAGTTCCCAGCGGCTCTAGAGCAGCCCCCTGCCCTGGTATACCAGCACCACTCAGGCTGTGGCTGGGGTCTCCATGGAGACTGGCCCAAGCCATAAGGGCAGGGGCTGCTGGGAAATGGAGTCTGGCTGCCAGCTGCATTGGCCACTTTGTGCCCTCATGTTTTATGCCTAACTTCAGCTTGGAAGAAAAACAAGATGTGGGGCTGAGACTGAGATCAACTGTTAGAGGCTCCATGGTCAACCAGCTGATCACGATCTACCAGTTGGTGGCTACTGCTATAGAGCAATTCCTCATGGCTTGATATCTGGAGTGTTAACTAGAAAATAAATGTGCTTTGTTACTTCTACAGGATTTTTTTTTCCATATTGGCTTGTCCTGCTGGTTGGTTACTTTTCTTTTTTGTTAAAAAGGTTAAACAAGAAGGTTGGAGCACTTGTATAGGCCAGATGCTTGGAATTGGATGGCTTGGGGTACTTGTAATGGAATACAGATCTAGGTGTCACCAGGTTGACAGTCCAAATGGTGCCAATACTGGGAGAAACCTACATGGTGACTATCAAAAATGAGTTGGCTGTCTCAGTCCCATTCTGAACAAATGGATGTCTACAATGCCATCACTGCTGGCAGCCTCAGCAGAGATGTTGTGGAGTGCAAAAGAAATGTCATCCTTATTCCCAATGTGGAGGGAAAACAGATA
Source organism: Crocodylus siamensis (assembly GCF_052110815.1). NCBI lineage: Eukaryota > Metazoa > Chordata > Crocodylia > Crocodylidae > Crocodylus > Crocodylus siamensis. Next base: position 9,149,715 of record NC_143399.1, on the reverse strand, counting down.
TGGGGTGGGTGGATCTGAGAGAAGCATGCATTACTGCTCTTCTTGCTGTCCCAGCTTGTTGTGGGAATGAGCAAAGGGGTTCAGGGCTGTCAACAAAGCACTTTTCCTAAGTGCTAAAATGCACTCACATCGCATTTTTTCATTCCTATAATATTAGATAAAATATAATCTGTGAAATTCATGAAGGAAATTATGATGGGCTGAAAGTCCACAAATTGCATCAGAACTTGGGTTATCTAAGGGGAAAATATCAATTACAAAATGTATAATAGGGTAACTGTCTTGGCTTTCTGGACATTCACAGTTGCCAGCACACCAGGTATCACAAGCATCCAGAACTTTGCAGCATCCCTGGACTGCAGTAACATTAGTAGCTAGTACTTTAAGGTCTAGGGTCCAAGATGGGTAGTCCTAATTCCACCTAATAGAGTGTGGTGGGGTGGAGCCCATGCACATTATGGCTCTTAGCTTTAAGGCTTTTGTGTAGCTTTACTTAGTTTTATCGTTTCATAGTTTCAAGGGTCAGAAGGGACCTGAGCAGATCATCTAGTCCGACCCCCTGCCATGGCAGGAAAGAGTACTTGGGTCAGACGACCCCAGCAAGGTGTACATCTAGCCTCCTCTTAAAAACCTCCGGGGTAGGAGCCAGCACCACTTCCCTTGGAAGTTGGTTCCAGATCCTAGCTGCCCTGACTGTGAAGTCGTGCCTCCTGATGTCTAGCCTGAATCTGCCCTCTGCCAGCTTGTGACCGTTATTCCTGGTCACTCCTGGCAGTGCTCGGGGAAACAGTGACTTCCCCAATGCCTGCTGATCCCCCCTGACTAGTTTATAACAGGCCACAAGATCCCCCCTCAGCCTTCTCTTTTGGAGCCTGAACAGGTTCAGGTCCCGCAGCCTGTCCTCGTAGGGCCTGCCCTGCTGTCCCCTGATCATGCGAGTGGCTTCCTCTGGACCCTCTCCATGCTATCCACATCCCTCCTGAAGTGCGGCGCCCAGAACTGGACGCAGTACTCCAACTGCAGCCTGACCAGTGCCGCATAGAGGGGGAGGATCACCTCCTTGGACCTGCTCGAGATGCATCTGTGGGTGCAGGACAAGGTGGGGTTGGCCTTCCTGACCGCGTCCCCACACTGCCGGCCCATGTTCATCTTGGCATCAGTGATGACTCCCAGATCCTTTTCTGCCTCTGCACTGACAAGAAGGGAGTTCCCCAGCCTGTAGGTATGGTGCAGTTCTTCCTCCCCAGGTGCAGCACCTTGCACTTGTCGGTGTTGAATCCCATCCTGTTCTCATCCGCCCACCCCATAACCTGTCTAGGTCTGATTGCAGCCTATTCCTTCCTTCTAGCGTGCTCACATCCCCCCACATCTTAGTGTCATCAGCAAATTTGAACAGGTGCTTTTTACCCCCTCGTCCAAGTCGCTGGTGAAGATGTTGAACAGTGCGGGCCCGAAGACCGAGCCTTGGGGGACCCCACTGCCCACATCCCTCCAGGCCGAAAATGACCCGTCCACTACCACCCTCTGGGTGCGGCCCAACAGCCAGGTGGCGACACATCTGACTGTGCAGGTGTCGACGCCACAGCCCCCCAGTTTCTTAATGAGAACGGGGGGAGAGACACTGTCGAAGGCCTTCCGAAAGTCCAGAAAGACTACGTCCACTGTGACCCCTGCATCTAAGGATTTGGTGACCTGGTCGTAGAAGGCCACCAGGTTGGTCTGACAGGACCTGCCGCTAATAAACCCGTGTTGGCTGCTCCTGAGCATAATCTCCCCTGCTGGCCCCTCGTGGATGTGTGCCAGAATCATTCTCTCAAAAAGCTTGCCCAGGATCGAGGTAAGACTAACTGGCCTATAGTTTCCCAGGTCCTCCTTCCTCCCCTTTTTGAAGATGGGAACCATGTTGGCCCTCTTCCAGTCCTCTGGCACCACACCAGAGCACCACGAGTGCTCCTAAAGCTGTGCCAGGGGTCCCGCAATGACCGCAGCCAATTCCCTCAGCGCTCGGGGGTGGAGATCGTCTGGACCGGCTGACTTGAATACATCCAGCCCCTCCAGAAGTTCCCCAGCTAGTTCCTCACTAACCCTTGGCCCAGGTGCGCCTCCCCTGGGGCTGAGGGGGCCCAGCGGGGGGGGGGGGGTGGCTGTTCCGGTCCCTGCTTAGGAAAATGGAGGCAAAGAAATCGTTAAATATGTTGGCTTTGTCATCTGGTGTGATGACTGAATTTCCCAATGTGTCCTGCAGGGGCCCCACATTACCCGGAACCTTCTTTTTGCCTCCTATGCATTTAAAAAAGGACTTCTTGTTGTCCTTGATCCGGGAAGCCAGTCCCAGTCCCATCTCTGCCTTGGCCTTCCTGACTGCCCCCCTGCATCCCCAAGCAACCGCAGTGTAATCCTCCCTGGTGATGGCCCCTCCCTTCCATCGGGTGTACGCCTCCCTTTTAGCAAGGAAACATTCTCGGATGCTTTTGGTGACCCATGGGGGCTTGTGCGCCCTCCTGCTTCCTTTGATCCATGTTGGTATTACCTCCCTTTGGGCTTGGAGGATCATCTCCTTAAGGAGCGACCACCCTCCTTGGACACCTGGTTCCCCTCCCCTCTGGGACCTCAGTGCTTCCTGGACTATTCTCCTTAGCTCATTGAAGTCCGCCCTCCTGAAATCTAGGGCTGCTGCCTTGCTGCAGGCCTTCGGCACCCTGCGCTGGATGGTGAATCCCAGCAGACGACGATCGCTGTCACCCAGGTGGTCGAGCACCCGCAGCCCCCGTGCCAGGTCGTCTCCCGTGGCCAGCACCAGGTCCAACAAGGCGTCTCCCCTGGTGGGGCTGTGCACCTCCTGGGTTGGATGGAGGTCCTGCACTCTGGCCAAGAACCTCTGTGAGCGGTCAGACCTGGCTGACTGCTCTTCCCAGCAGATGTCCGGGAAGTTCAGGTCCCCCATGGCTACCACATCCTCAGCCTTCACTACCCCTGTGAGCTGACCTAAGAATTCCTGGTCGAGCTCTTCCCCCTGGTTGGGGGGTCTGTAGTAGACCCCCAATGTTGTCTTTCCCCTCGACTGCCTTGCATCCTAACACAGAGGACTTTAGAGTGCCCCTCCTCTGATTCTTTGCTAATTGATGAGGATGTGTATTCCTCCTTAATGTAGAGTGCCATGCCCCCACCTTTCCTTCCTATCCTGTCCCTCCTGTACAGCCTATAGCCCTTGACATTCATTCACCACACAGTCATGCGTTGAGTCCCACTACGTTTCAGTGATCCCCACTATGTCTGGATTGGTGTCAGCCAGCAGGAGGGTGAGTTCCTCCTGCTTGTTTCCCAAACTACGAGCATTTGTGTAGAGGCATTTGAGGCCTCCTGAGGATGTGTGTACTAGCCCCCTACTTTCAGCTTTGGTCTGGCCCCTGCCGCTTACCTGTGTATATGTTTCGGTTGTTGGTCTAGGCTGGGCTGTACTTGCTTTTTTTTTTTTTTTTTTTTAGGAAAAAAGAGCAAGTCTTTAAGGGTGAAGATGATTTAACCCTCTTTAGTTGCATACGGGGCACGTCTACATGTTGCTGTGCAGTGACATTGCTATGGCGCCGTGCTTTAGTACTTCCAGGCTTTCTTTATGTAGTATAAAAGGCCAAAAGGCACAAAACTCATTTTTAAGTGCGTCTATCCTGCATTACATATGATGAGACTAGTGGACTTGAGATGTTTTAAAGCTGTTTACAAATAAGCCATTCACATTTGTTGTCTCAATAAGATGTTGCACTTAAGACATTTTAAAGCTTTTAACTGTTTTAATTAAACCCACTCTTCCGTTAGATTTCCTCCTTTCCTGTCTGCTTGTGGTAGGATGAATGCCAGTCAAGTTTGCCACCTAGCGTACAATGCCTATAGTTCACCCTTGACTTTTTTTTCAAAATTGTTTTCCTCCTGCTGAGCCATGCATTAGCCTCTGCGTTGATACTAGGCTTTCTTTCCTCTTTTCATAGAAAATCCAAGCATTTTAATAATGAACTCACCACTCAATATTGCAAACATATTAAACACTGGTGTACATCATGCATATATTATATGGCTCCCTGGTGAAAAGGTGCCTGAGAGGAGTATTAATTCACTAGTGGAGGGGTATGAATTCACTCAGACTAACAAGTTGAACTTGTAGCTCAGGCAGTAGTGGAGTTTTCTGTTTTTAAACCTGTAAGTCTGGGGTTCAGTCCAGCTGATCACCTGTCTAGGGATGCCATTTTACCCTGGTTTGCAAAATCATCATAATGCAGAACGCTATAATACGTTGTAGATCTGCATTAACCTTGCCTCGAATGCATACATATAACATTGAATTGTCCAATAGCTGAGAGCTCTAATTCATGTAAAGTGCCTTCTATAAGTATAGAGGCATTTTTGCATAACGCCTTTTCTAAAGGGCTTTATTGACATTACTTCACTAGGGCTCAGCATGGCATATCTACCTCTCATAAAACTAAATTAATGTAGTTAGGCCTCAATATGTAAACTGAGGCTAAAGTACAGCACAGACTGGAGCAGTGGAAACGTGGGGATGAGATCCTGGAAGTGGTAACTTCCACACACATGCTATATATAACCCTTCGAAACACGTCCTTGCTGCTGCTGCTGCTTCTGAGAACAGGGAGCACAGAGACTGACACCACTTTTAATACAAAACATGAGCTTTCTTCAGTTACTTTAAGATTAAACTATTCTAATCTGCATTTTGGTATCTTGTTTTTTCTGAGCACTCATCACTGCACCTCACACTGAACATATTTAATGTAGATGGACCACACAACGTTGCTGTTATCCTGGATTCAGCGTAGGTGAGCGGCCCTCACATGGGGCAGACTGGAACACCTGGCATTTGAATCTTGCCTGATCCACTCACAGCACTTTCGTCTCAATTAGTCCTGCCTCTCCCTCCGGTAAGTGAGTGCACTGCTGTCTTGGTCTGGATGGAAAGTCAAGCCTACTCGTGCCCGAGATGTGCCAGGGTCTAGTGCCTGCCTGCAGCCTTCTGAACCTGTAATCCTTGATGCGAGCTCTCCTTCTCCTTCAACTTGCATGGGAAGCACTCCTCTTTCTGGAGCAAGTGGGTGCTGAGTTCCACCACTGGGGGTAAATTCAACACAGTCTAATGATTAAATACTTATCCACCTTTAAGAGACTGTGTGTGGATGGGGCACTTGAGCACCCAGCAAAGTGGGTTTGATTTTTAACTCGCTGATTTAAATCGGCTAACTGGAAACCTTTATTTAAATAATTGACTTTGCTCTTTTGCACTCATACTTTCTCATTCTTTAGCTAAAGACATTTTTCATCCCATTAGATGATACAACCATGAAAACATGTTGATGTGTCAGTTAATGTAGTCTTTGCTCCAAGTGTGGTGCTTTCTGCTAACCGCAAGGATAACTTTCTCTATCTACAATTACATTGTTTAACAATTTATTCTTGTACTTAACTTTTATTGTTTAAAAAATGGGGGGTGCTGTCTTATTACCAAATTGATTGGGGGGTTTTCACTTAGGATGAGTGCCAAGTTCAATTTTTTTGAAAGAAGATTGGAATTCAGTTAAATGGTTGTCTTCATTAAATAAAAGCACTTGAAATGGGAGAAGTAGGCAGTCCTGCCCTGAGGGACTGCCTGATGATGAGGTGGAAGCAGGCACATCTTTTTTCATTTCTTCTATCCTACGGTTTTATTAGGTTTTCCACAGTACCTCTGTACGGCAAGGAGCCTCCTTAAAGGGATCATGGGATCAGCCACACGGTGAAGAGGCCCTGACACTGCACAGCTCCAGTAAAACTGCAAACACCGAGCTGGAAAAAAGCCTGAGATCTGGGGACAACCCCCCAGGGAGATAAAGTCCCTTAGGGAGTTTCTCAAACCATTCCCCCACTTCCTCCCCTCCACCTGGTAGGGAACTCCTGGCCTGAATTAGTGAAGCTGAAGCTGAATGGCCTCATATGGGGCAGCCTGAACACCTGCGTTTGAATCGTGTCTGATCCGCTCACCGCATTTTGTCTCAGTTAGCCCTACCGCTCCCTCCTGTAAATGGGTGCACTGCTGTCAACACTAGGGAGCCCTATTTTAAGGTAAGCAGGTAAGAGCTTCGATCAACTTTATGCTTAGGCTACATTCATCCAAATCAGCAGATGAGGCTGGGCCTGGTTATTTTATTTAGTCAGTTTTACTCTTTTCGCCCACGATGCTGCAGGTCTCAAGCAGCTGGCTCACCACCTCGACGGGCCAGGGTGGAACGATGACCCGGGTGCCAACGAGGGGAGCATGTCAGCCCGCTCCAGAGCGAGTAGGACACGCGCACAGCTCGCCCTGCATCCGCGCAGTACCATCTCTCCCTCGACATCAAGACTACAGCTCTCGCTCTGGCTCAGCCCTGAGTTGTCCTTCTGCAGCCATCAGGAGGTGAAAGGTGCGGCCTGTTACCTAGCAGACTAGATGGTGGTAACGATGCATCCTACACCTATTAAATGGCGGGCGGGCGGGCGGGGGTACACTGTTGTGATCTCCCCGTGAGTGTGCCTAGATGGTGGCAACTGGGCTGTCGACTCGGTGGTGGTAATGATCCCTCATGCACCTCCTGAGTGGGGGGAACACACCCTTGTGCTCCCCGGGGAGGGCAGGAGCGTGCTGCCAGGCCGGAGCCGCACCCGCAGGCCGTGAACTCGGCTCAAGCGGGTTCGCAGGTCGCTCTCCCCCCGGCTCAGCGCACGGGGCGCGGTGCCACGTGTGCAGCGCCGGGGACGCGGCGTCGCCCGCCCCGCCCCCACCCCGCGGGCTCGGCCCTGGCCGGTGGGGCAGGGGCAGGGGCAGGGGCAGGGGCGGCTCCCCCCCCCGGAGCGCTCCTGCCCCGCACGCCGGGCCGGGCCGGGCCGGGCCCCGCGCGCCACGTCTGCACAAGAACCAGCCTCGCGCACACACGGGTTAGTTGGGAAACGTTTTATTGGCGTGCAGCCCCCGCCCTGCCCCGCATGCAGAGACGGGCCGGTTAGTGCAGGGCGCGCGCCCTGCGGGACTTACCGAGCCTCTGTATTTCTCCAAGGAAACTAGCTTGCCCCTGATGTTGACCACTTTAAAGGTATAAAAATCCACTTCTTTCTGCTGAGAGGCGGAGAGGGCCAGGAGCAGCAGGGCCGCCACGGCCAGGAGCATGGCTAGGGAGAGGAGGGCAGCTCTGGGCGAGGACGGGGCAAGCCTGTGCTCCGCACTGCCCTCCGCGTCCAGCATGCTGCGAGGCGGGGCGGCGCGGCCCCGTCCCAGCGGGCGCTGCCGGAAGGGAAGGGCTGCGGCGACAGGATTTGCAGCGGTTGCTCTCTTCCCTGGTGCCATCTGGGTTTGGTGCAGCCCCCGACCGCACGTGGCTTGGAGGCATCGCAGTACCCCATCCTCAGGGCGTGTTTCCTGGTGGCCGGGGGTAGGCACCCCTGGCACGGCTGCTAGAGCAAAAGCGTTTTGCTTGGCGCGCATGCCTTGGGGCAGACGGCAGGAAAGGGGCCGGGGGTACGTTGCCGCAGCAAGGATCCGGCCTCTCGTGGCTTCCCCGCCGTCCGCCACGCTGGCGTCTTGCTAGTCGAGGTTGCGGGGGTCCACAGACTATGTCTAAGGGGTCTGTGAAACATGACTGTGGTCTGTCAAATGTGTGAATACCCACACTTACAATTCAAAGGGGTCCCATATTTTTTTAGGGGTCCACAAATGAAAAAAGGTTGACAGCCACTGCACTAGAGAATACTTGACTCCTTGTCATCTATTGCTGCTGCAAATGGGGGAACAACAGGCCATGCCATGAACTCTGCTACTGCTTGGCAAAGGGGCGACCGTATGCAGCATTTAATAGTGAGTGCCGCAGTTGCGTGTGTACAGAGTATTGAAAATGGGTCCCTTGAGCAGGAAATGAAACTTACTGCAATCCAGCAATGTGTTGCCTTCACTTCTGAGTGCAGGTTTGTAAAGGGGAAGGGTCATCATTAAATAAGTAAGATACCATACTTTACAGTGTATAAGTCAACCCCATATTTCCGCACCAAAAAGTTAGGATTTTTTTAGATCTGGTATAAGCCGACCCTGCCTCACTGGTGGGGTGGCAGGAAGGTAGCTGGGTGCGTGGGCCATGGGGGAAGGCAGCGGGGACGGTGTGCAAGGTGCTGGAAGCCCAGGTGGGCTTGTGGGAGAGGCGGTGTGCTGGTGGGCTCTGGGGAAGCTGGATTGTGCCCCTGGGAGCTTGGGCGGCACACGGCCTGTTGGCAGCCTGCTTGGCCAATCCTGGCAGTTGGCGCTGCCACCACGGAGGGAAGGACTGACCCTAGTACTCTTTCCTGCCATGGCAGGGGGTCAGATTTGATGATCTGCTCAAGTCCCTTCCAACCTGACCAACTATGAAACTATGACTGGCCTCATGCAGCTCAGGCTGCCCAGCTCGGTGGCAGCTCACCTCCGGCCATGGGGCAGGCGGGCATGCTCTGCTGAAAGCAGGATCAGGCTCCTCGCTGCTTCTGCGTTCAGCGGGCTCTTGCGGTTGCCAGGATGCCTGGGACTGCCCAAGAAGGGGCTGGCTTGCCCCATGGGCAGTGCGGGATGTCAGGCGGGGCGGTGGGGGAGGCTAGGGGTGGCAGGCAGGGGGAGGGGAAGAGCTGCCTGGTACCAGGCCAGGCAGCCCCTGAGCTGCAGGGGGGCCTGGTCCTTCCCTCGGTGGCCATGGCCCCCACCCCACCCCACCTTTCCAGGTCTGGCTGGGCAGGCTGCCAGCGTGCCGTGTGCTGCCCAAGTTCCCCGGGCCCAATTCAACTTCCCAGAGCCCACCAGCATGCTGCCGTCCTGTGCAGCACGGTGCAGGGTCCAAGCAGTGCTGCTTGCAGGGGACAGTGTATAAGTCAAGATGGAAATTCAGCTTGATAGTGGATGGTGACATCTTTAAGGCATGGGTGCGGTGTAAGGGATGATCAGAGCCATGTAAGAAGCCCTTAAGGTGTTAAGAAATGAGACCTAAGCTCAGGAGTGGATGAGATCTTGCTTAGGGATCCCAAGGGTGGCCTCCCTTTGCTAAATATTTAGTTACATCAAGGCACAGCAGACGAGCAGAAAGGGGAAAATGCTTAAGGGACCACGGATATAACAGGAGCAGGGTGACCACCAAGGGTCATCAGGGCCACCCCTGGGGTCCTAGCCTGGTACAGTCAGATTATACCCGTAATCTGGGAAGTGACTTGGTAATAATTACTTGTGCGATGCTACAACCTGATGAAGAATGCCTTGTATGGGAAAGCTTATCTAGCTGTATCCCAACTATGTAGTTGGTCCAATAAAAAATATCCACAAAAATCCTTGCCTCGTGCCATACTATATTGCCCTGGTGATTAATATCTGCTTCCTTGATAGGGTTATAATTTCTCCTCGAAACTCAGCCTGGCCTCTTAACATCAGTGCTGGTCATGAGCATTTTATTAATATTTCCTTCGCATAAGCAGAGAAGCCAGCTATGTTTCTGCACCAATCCACAGAGCAACCTCTTTTTAAGTGAGAAAAGTAGAAATGGTTGTAAGCACGATAAATCTAGAAGTTATGCAAGAATTTCTTAGGATGATATCTTTTTATCAGACCAACAATGTAGTTGGGGATAAAGTTAGACAAGCTTCTGAATGCAAGTCATTCTTCCTCCGGTCTATGACTCAAGGAAGCCAAGCACACGTTCAGCACAGCATACGGAAGAGGCCAAGACAGAGATTCGTAGGTATAGCAGATGCACAACTGGCAAAAGAAAAGAAGCTGAGCCCTGGGAGATTGAGGCCTATCAACAAGGGGAATCGGTCTCCTCTTCCTTGTGTGGAAAGCATTCAGGAGTTAGATAAATGATAATGGGACATAAATCCAATATCTGTGTTTAATTCTCGGTTCTTAGTGTCAAGAAGCTGAGAGTGACCCCCTCGCCCCAGTTCCCTCCTTGGATAGCCCTTGATCTCTCCTTTTGCTAATTATATTCCAAGACTCAGAGACCTGAGGAAGAATGTCTTACATTTGGAAGCTTGTCTAAATTTATTGTAACTACATAGTTGGTCTCAATATCACCCTGAGAAATCCTTGCCTCTTCCTTGTGTGGAAGGGATTCAGGAGTTGGGGAAAATGATAACGGGCCATAAATCCAATATCAGTGTCTAGTCCTTGGTTCTTAGCATCCAGCCAGCTTATTCATCCAAGCCAAAGTGTGACCCCATGCAGGGACCTGAGTTACCGAGGAGATCCACATGACAAGCACTTTTCAGCGCCAGACTTTATGCTTCAAGTGCTGCATTCAGCGAGGTACCAAGTCCTTGTGGGCCTGGCACTGCTGTTCATGGGGCGGTCCTCCTGGCTGAGCTATCCATTGTACCAGTGCAGCGAGGCTGTTGGGGCAACAAGATTGGAAAGCCCCATAGCAGACCCTGCCAGGGTGCGGGCTGTTGTGGGTCTGTTTGCGCGCGACTCGTCCCAGCGCCCCGTGGTACAGGTGTGCATCTGACCCAGTTCCCAAGAAACTGCTGAGGGTGGCTGGTCCCCATGACTGCTATGCCTCAGCCAGGGGCTGTGCTTGGCTAATGCCACCTCTGCTGCGGTCTCCAAGACCTATAGTGATCTAACCCCCAACCTCTGGAAGGAGACCATGATCACCAAGTCTCCTTGGCAGGAGGTCACTGATCATCTTGCCCAGACCCAAGCCAGGGTCTCGGTGCGGAGACAGCTGCTGTGGCAACAACTTGAGGTGTTTCGTACTGAGCTGAGCCTGGCAGGCTCCATGGAGCCCCTTTGCTCCCCCGAGGGATTGCAGCAGTGCAGGTCCCCTCGCCTTGCCAGGCACAACTGGAACGGACCAGGAAGGGAAGGAGAAGTAGTCGGCTGCCCTAAACCCTGGTGCCTTCGCAGAGACCAGCTGGGAGGGCAGGAAGCGGTCTCCCTCTGTCCCCATGCCCTGAGCGACTATCCCTCAATGCCTGGGGGGGACCTGCTCCCTCAGAGCTGCTGGCTGAGGGAGCTGCCCCACTCCTGGGTGGGCTGAGGTTATTTTCTCTCCTGCTGTGGCTTAGCTTTCCCCCAAAATGCACTACATGGCTGATATGGCAGCCAGGCCGGAATGAGCTGCTTGCATTGGGGCCTGCTGCAATCGGACGAGGTTTTGGGGGAGCTCATCCCAGAACCTGTAGGGAAGCTGCCAGGTACTGGGCTGGGGTAGGGGGAGCGAGGGCTGCTGGCCCTTCCCTGTGCTCCCCTGCCTGCTGGCAGGGCTGTGGGTCCCCACTCCTGGCCTCCTCCTGCTTGGGCCCTCCTCCTCCCCCCTGGCAGGCTTTGCTCCCAGATGTGCATGTGAGGGGAGGGTGCATCCTGGGGGGAAGGGAGACCCTGCCTTGCTGCTTCCAGGCAGGGTTTTCCCATTCCCAGGCCAGGAGGCTGCGGGAATTCCCCGTGCCCAAGGGCACCCCCGCCTGGGAGGCAGTGCTGTAAGAGACTCCTCCTTTCTGCTGCCACTGGTGTTGCCTCTGAGATTTATACATATTGTTACAGCGCCCATGTGTCTCCCTGTGGGGGGTGGGACTGTTCTGCCTCCTGTGTTGTTCCCGCCCATGGCGGATTGCCCCACCTGCTAAGGGGCAGGTGGAAACCCATCCGTGGGGCAGCCTGGCTCCACCTGCTGCAGCGTATGCATGGGTAGCAGGACATAGGGTGCTGTTGGGTTCCCCCAAATCACCCCACGCCCGCGTTGGGGCAGGACTTGGTTGGTGATGAACTTCCCACTGGCACAGGGGCTCCTCTGAGCTGGCAGGGCCGCTCTCAAGGCAGTTGGAGCCTAGCCTGGGTACCGAGATGGGCTCCTGGTCCCTGCAGGGCTCCACTGCACATCCTCCAAGAAACAGACTGGTCACTGGCAACTTCAGCTACTATTTTTTGAAGACTGGGAGAGTCCTTTGGAGATCTCTGATCAGGCTGTGGTACTGGGGGTGGGGCAGGGAAGGCTCTTCTCTCGGCCCCCGGCTTTTGTCTCTCCCCTGGCACATGGCACCAGGGGATCTCTGACCTCTTCATCTGTTTGGGTTTTTTTGCGGGGGGGTTTTTTTTTGCTTTAGGATTGTCTTGTGGACACACGTGGCTGAAGGAGCTGGTTTGTTCCTGATGATTGAGGATTTGTCCAATGGTTTAATGAGTCGGGTCCCCTGGAGCCCTCTGGCCTTCAGTGGTGTGGCTGGAAGGCCAAAGGACAGGAATAGTCCAGGCTGAATGTCAGTATTGAACGTAAAGGCTGGTCATTGAGAATAAGGCAGGACAGGCAGATTTAGGATGAGTTTCTGGGGGGAAAAAAATCAAAAATCAATGTAATGGTTAGAGAAAATGTAGGTTACATAGTCACTCCCATTTAAACAGGGATCGTATGACCCAGTTGCTCGTTTCTCATGCTGCTTGAATATCTGGATTCCTGGACAGTATACGTTGGATGCCAGACCTTTCTCCTGGTTGAATCTGTTGCAAAGTTGCCATGTTTCTGCTTTGCGAAGGGAGCCGTGTTCGTAACGCCTTAGTGCCGGGACTAGAATAGTAACAGCCTAATCCCGAAGGGTTGTGACATAACCTTTTCCTTGGCGAGAGCGATGACCCAACCGCTGAAGTATGACTTCATGGCAGCGTTTGTCAGAAGAAGCTTAGATGGGCCGGAGGGAGCTCCGGAGCCAGACACGCCAGCAGCTGCACGCCCCGCAAAGGAAACGGCGGGTTTTGTGATGGTTGTGTCGGCCTCGCAGAGCTGGGGACGTACCTCTGTAAACGCCATGCCTGTCTTGTGCAGTGTCATGCCTCGCACGAGTTGGACATGCAACACGAGCGCGCGACAGGAGGGGAGCAACCCTGCGGAGTCCTGCCGGCAGTGACTGTGGACTACAAGTCCCAGAGGCCTCTGGAAGCAGGAAGAGGAAGTGACCGGACGGTTCCGGTTTGGCTCGGTGCCAGGCGGCAGGGGCGCGATGGGGGAGAGGGAGGACTGGGCTGCACAGCTGAGCGAGGCGCTGAATGCGTGTGACCCCCGGCGTGGAGACCTGCCCAGAGCGACTCTGGGCTGAGGGCTGGCTCCTGGGTGCACGTCCGGAGGCCGGGGAAGGGAACTGGTGCTGAGCGTATGTATTGTGGCGATGCCGACTGCTACCTGTTACTTAACCCTCTGAGTGTATGTTGTTATACCACGAGTGTCTCTGCCTGGGGCTGTTGCTTCCCTTTGGCCCGCTGGCTCGTGACCCGAATTCTAGAGACTTCCTGAGTAAAAGTGAGAGAAGCGGTTTTGGCCGTGATCCTCGTGCCTGATCCTGCAGGGGTTCGGTACCGCTGGTGGTAGGAGTGGGATTGGCGGACAAAGGCCATCAGGCACGGGGCAGACTGTTGCAGCATATGCGTAGTTTTTGTTGTTGTGTGGGCTCGGAGCAGGGGAGACGAGCGCTGCACAGGGGCAGCACCCTTCTGCGGGGTGGGAACGAACATGTGCCCTACTTACTGGTTTAAGGCCTAGATTCAATCCAGAACCCTATAGTAGGGAGCAACAAGAATGAGTTGACTGCCATGAACAGCTTGGAATGGCAGCTGTGTTAAATAGATGATGTGAGGCCACTAAGCTACAATTCCTGAGCCTGTTGCTCACAGGGGAGACTAGGGTGGTCTATCTGTGGCTCTGTAGTGGGATTGCAAGCACCTGATAGGGGCTTTGGGAGATGTTTTGGAACCAGATGCTGGGCCGGTGCTACTTTCCTTAATTTTAAGAGGACCTCACCTGAGTCGGTGCAAGAGTTTGGCCTGGCTCTAAGACAGCTAGTTGCAAAGGCCTTCTCACAGCCCAGAGGTACAGGATAAGCTGGCTCATGACCATTTTCTCAACAGTGCTTTCAGTGGGGAGGGCCCAACTCTGGGAAAACCCCAGGGCCTGGATGAGGCTATAAAGCTAGCCACTAAGTTAGAATTGGCAAACAAGCTGAGGGGCCTAAGTACCCAGGACACCAAGGCAAAGGTACGTATGCATGCCAGGAAGGAGAAGTTGGGAGTACACACCCAAAGCCTGGAACCACTAGCTTTGCAAATGATGATGACAATAAAGACTATCCAGGGTGAGCTAGACCAACTCAAAAAGAGTATGAAAGCTCAGCCCCAAGGCAGATGGGTCACTAGAGACCCCCTTGGATCACAATGGCTGGGATTTCATCAGGAGGCTGCTGACTGATGCTGGCACTGTGGCAGCTGTGACCACTTTAGGAGGGAATGCTCAGAGAGAAGGTGGCATTCTGGGCAGGGAAACTAAAGCGGGCAATGCAGAGGGGCCTGTCTGCTGCTGGTAACCCAGAGGCCTGCAAGATGAGGTGGTAATTGTCAGTGCCACAAGGTTGGGTGGGATACTACCTGGAGGGGAAGCTAGGAGAGGTCTCTTGCCAACCCCTCCTAGACTCAGGTGGTCAGGTATCCATTGTACATCACCAAGTATGGGAGCAAGTTACAAAAGAGAGTGAAAGGGACCGTCGACCTTGTAGACTAGTACTCAAGGCTGCCAGTGAGGAGGTGCTCCCAGTCCTAGAGGAATGGTATGCAGCCATCAGCTTCCAAGACCTGTAGCTGCTATGCAAATTCCTCATAGCAGAGGATGCCAATTAAGATGCATTGTTGGGCACCGATTTCCTAAAACAATTTTAGGTCGCCATGAGTTTTGCTGATTGTTCCTGTTCCTTTCTGGAGTGATGTTTTCCCCTGTATACCACAGATGGTCAGTCCAGAGTATGTGAAGTAGTAGTGGAGGAGAATATGACAATACCTCTTAGAAGTGAAATGATTGCAGACAAACAGAAGAGATGGTCCTGCAAGGACTAGGAGACCTTATATGAACCTAAGCCCAATAAGGATTTGGGGCTTCTAACGGAAACTGCAGTGAGTAAGAGCCACAGGGGTGAAATCCCAGTGCATGTTGCCAACATGTTGGCAGAACGTCAGGCCTTACATCCTGGCACCATAATTAGGATGTTTGAAACTGGTGTGGTTGTCCTGTAGGAGGATCCTGGGTCAGGGAGATCAGTTGCTATGAGCAGTGAGCTCAGACAAGAACTAGCACCTTGGAGAGCCAGGTGAGAATCACCAGTGGACTGCAGGACTATTGGCATGTGAGTTCAAGTTAAGTCAGTATGGTCTGGAATCAGAGCAAGCAGGGGCAGTGCAAGAAGCACTGCTAGAGTATCCTGATGTACTCAGCCTGGGGGACCACGACCCAGGACGGACAGGCCTAATAAAGCACCGTGTTGACATGGACAGTGCCAGACCTGTCAAACGAGTGTCACAAAGAGTACCTATTCATTTCTAGCAGGAGCTTGACCAGTAGCTGCAAGAGGTGGAAGAGAGGGACATCGTCAGGTTCTCTGTCAGCCCGTGGGCTGCTTCTGTGGTGATGGTGTGGAAGAAAGTGAGAAATGTGTGGGTCGGTGGATTACCATGGGCTGAATGATGTTACTGTTAAGGATGCGTGCCCCTTGCCTTGATCTGATGACATGCTGGACCTCCTGGCCAAAGCTCAATAGCTCTCTACCCTTGACCTAGCTAGTGGGTACTGGCAGGTGGAAGTATACCCGGAGGACAGAGCTAAGACTGCATTCTGCACTAAGAAGGCTTTTTTAGTTTAACATTATGGCTTTTGGGCTATGCAGTGCTCCTGGTACCTTTTGGAGAGCGATGGGTATCCCATGTGTTAGTGGATTTACATGGGACCTCCTGCCTGGTGTACTTAGGTGGTATCATTGTGATGTGCTCCTGAAAGATTCGTCCTTTGCAGAAACTGAGAGCTGTGCTTGAGAGGCTGAAGGAAGCCAATCTAAAAATTAAGCCTGTCAAATGTCAGCTCTTCTGCAGGGAAGTGAACTTCTTGGGACATGTGATCTCTACAGAGGTGGTAGACCCTGAGCCAGGGAAAGTGGAGACCATCAAACTCTGGCCAGTACCTTGAACTGTGCAGCTTTTTGGGTCTAGCCAGCTACTACAGGTTTATGGTGAGTTTTGCTACCATTGCAGACCCCTTGCATAAACTCTCCAATAAGATAAAGGAATGTCAAGATGCCTTCCAGGAGCTAAAAGAGCAGTTGATGTCATCCCCTATCTCGGCTTATTCTGATACTCAGTTACCTTTCTTGTTGGATGCTAATGCAAGTGACCTGTGTATCGGAGCTGTTTTGTCCCCAGTTGAAGAAAGCCAAGAACGAGTAATAGTCTATGCTAGCTGAACCTTAAACAAGGCCAAGTGCCAATATGCAGCTGCCAGAGAGGAATTGCTTGATGTGGTGACCTTTACTAAGCACTTTTGGCACTTCCTCTTGGGAAGACCCTTCATGCTGAGAAAAATCATAGTTTCCTGTAGTTGCACAATTTTCAACAACCTGAAGGACAGCTGGCCAGGTGGTTGGAACAGCTAGCTGAGTTCTACTGCCAGATGCTGCCTCCCAGGGTGATGCACTGCCAGAATGCTGATGCCTTGTCCCATAGGCCTCACATGGATGAGGGGGGTGAACCTAAGAGCAAGGCAGTGGAGATACAGCCACTATCAACAGCAGAGGCAATCAGGAGTGAACCACAGAAGGAGCTGGAAGAGTTTGACCACTGGGCAGTGTGCAACCAAGAAGCAACCATGGAATACCAGTGCCTTGTTCAGCAGACCTCCCACAGTGGAAGCTGAACCTGAAGCTGAAACAGTGGGGATACAACCACTATCAATTGCTGAGACAGCCAGGGGTGAACCAGTCCCAGAGCCAGAAAAAGCCAGATGGCTGACAGATTGGTGGAAAAAACAACGGGAAGATGCTGACATCGAAATATGGATAAGGTAGAAGGAATTCAATAGCAGGGAATTCCCTGAGGAAGGGCAATGTCATCCTCACCTAAAGCAATACCAGGTAGTGTGGCATGAACTAAGCATTAGGCAAGGAGTCCTGGTGCGGAAGCTTCCTGGGTTTGCCCAGAGACCCGAGTGCATTCAAATAGTGGTGCCAGAGAGGGAAATGCCAATAATTCTGCAATCCCTGCATGATTCCTATAGTGGGGGACATTTGGCTTGGAGAGAGTCTCTCCTGAAGTCCAGGCCCAGTATTTCTGGTTAGGCTGGAGGCGATTTATTATGGACTGGTGCAAACTGTGAGATGTGCAGCACACAGAAGGATGAGGAGTAGTCCCAAGGCTCCTGTGATCTCCACACAAGCTGGATGACCCCTGGAAAGGACAGTCATGGATATCCTGGGTCCCCTACCCACTATACCACGTGGAAACAAATATGTCTTAGTAGTGGCTGGCTGTTTCTCTAAGTGGGCTAAAGCCTACCTACCCTTTCCCCAATCAGGAGGCTCAGATGGTGTTGAGAGATTTGTGTGCTATCACAGTGTACCTCAATCCCTCCACAATGACCAAGGGAGAAATTTTGAATCTCAGCTATGCTGTCGCATCTGTGACCTTTTGGAAATTTAAGATACCTGCACGGCACCCTATCAGCCCCTGATCTGATGGACTAGTGGAACAATTCAACCGTACTCAGGTCGACAGGCTGCCCTCCCTGATTCAAGACAACCTGACGATACGAAATGAGGTACTCTTTTATGTCACGATGGCCTACCAGAGCAGTGTCCAATCATCTTCAGGGTCTCCGCCGTATACTGTGATTGGATGGGATGTTGATGTTGTCTCTGGAATAAATGTATCGGAAGGATTTAACAACCCATTTGAACATGATATAAAAGTGGCAGGTTACATCCAGCTCAGTGAAAAGACATCAGGCTGTAGCCATACACGAGCAAAAAGACTACCGTGCCCTCAGGGTCACTGGACAGGTGTGTGAGCTGTAGGCGCAGAGCAAAACTAGGAGGCGGGGTCGGTGCCAGAAGCTCTGTAATGATTTCAGTGGCCTCTCCAGAGTCGTTGAGAAATTACTTGAGGTGTTAGATGAGCTGGCGAGCAGGCTGACCGGACAAACACGGGTAGTACGCTATAATCGGATGAAGCCCTATGTGTGCTCACGAGACAGGCTAGGGGGCTAGGGATGCCTTTTCATCAGCTATCAAGATGTTACCAGGATCTTCATAACCAAACCTCCACCAATACAGGCCCAAATACTTCCAATAGGGTGCTGGCAGAGGATGCTTCTAGGCCAGGAAATGTTGAGTGGGACCTGTGGCCTGATGAGAGCGAAGATGAGTGGATCCAATGGGGAAGGCTAGGCACGGGGCCAACATCAGTAGCAGCCCCCATCCCTGAAGTCTCTGGTAGACCACGGAGGTGGCTTGGTGATGCCGGGGCACGTCCCGTTGAAAAGGGGGGTAACATAAAGTACGTTTTGTGCCACGTGATGTATTGCATGAGCTGGAAATATGATATGAGTGTGTAGCAGACTGGGGGGAGGAGGGTCCTGTGGGCTGTCATTCCGGACTACAAATCCCAGAGGCTTCTGGAAGCAGGAAGAGGAAGTGATGAGAGTCCTGCCCCTGGACGAGTCTGGACTGCAGATCCCAGAGGCCTCTGGAAGCAGGAAGAGGAAGTGAGCGGCCAGTTCCGGTCTGGCTCTGTGCCAGACAGCAGGGGAGAGCTGGGCAGAGAGCAGGGGTTGGGCTGGCACAGCTGAGCCGCAGCCTCCCCGCCTGTGACCCCGGCTGGAAACCTGCACGCAGTGACTCTGGACCCGGGGCTGCCTCCTGGGGGCCCGGCTGGAGGTGGGCGAGGGGCTTCCCGGCCTGAGTGCGCGTGTCCTGGTGGTGCTGCAGCTACCTGTTACTGCCCTCTGGGTTATCCTGGGAACGTCTGTTTACCTGCATTTGTGCCTCCCCTTTGGCTCCTTGGCTTGTGACCCTGATCCCTGAGACTTTCTCTGTAGAAGCGAGAAACCCCCTTTTGGCTACCTGACTCCCTCGGGGTTGGGTCTGGGGTTTTTTAGTGAAACAAAGGCTGAGGAAGGGGTCGAGGAAGCGCCTGTATTCCTGCAGAAAGGCCCTGGTTTGTTCTGTCTGCACAAATGCCTGGAGGGGAGTTGCCAGCAGCATCGAACTATTCACCAGGGGCATCTTGATGGCGTGGGGGGTATGTATTTGGCAGAAAACAGTGCTTAGAAAGCTGTGTTGGGGGGGAATACCGGCATCATCTTAGTCGGGCGATTTAAATTGTGCTTATCTCCAGTCCACCTGAAAGCAAAATACCTCCAGTTCCCTTTTTGTGGTGCTCCCTGTTCTTCCTTTTCTCCTTTGGGCCCATTTGGAAGGATTATAATTTTGCACTATGTAGTTGCATAGTTTCTTGCCCAGTGCTGAATAAATCGTAATGTTTTCCAGGGATCATACTAATAGGCTCTGAAATTAAAAAAAAAAAAAAAAATACTAGCAGCCTTTCTCTCTTATCATTATCCCCTTTCCATAGGGACGTAGCTCCAGGATAGAGGCCAGATGTTATATTAGCACTCTAATGTGAAAAATCAGCACGAATACATTAACAATTGGTATATTGATGAACATAAACTATGTGTTGGTAAATCATAACACTCTCTTTAAGTGTAGGTACTTCAGTAATTTTCTCTGAACTTTGCAGTGTCAAATAGTATTGACTACACTATCCCTTGGTTTTAGTGACCCTAAATGTGAATCCCCCTTTTTAGGGAATCGGGGCTTGTAGTAGAGATGATATCTTTCATTAGACCACCAAGATTTTTGCAAAAAAAAAAATTGTAAAAAAAAAAAAATGTTGCAAAAAAATCTTGTTGCTCTAATAAAAGACATCATCTCTACTACGAGCCCTGACTGCCTTTTCCTCTAGACTAATGCAGTTAATCTGAATACTAATCCTTTTTTAGCATATTTAACTCTTACTTTTATCCAGTACAGCCTATCTATGAGTTCATGCATGGTTTGAATAACTTTCTTTTGGCTCTAACTTTTTTTTTTAAATGAATAGGTCTGCTGATGATCTTCAGTAAGTTTTCAAGACAAAACAGGTACCTATTTCTATTCAGTGAAGTAGACAACAATAGGTAATATAAAATGCAACTATTGTGAGTAAGACACAGAATCCTCTTTAGAAACTTCATTTTTCTACCTTTTCTGATCTCAAATTGGCAGCTATGCATAGATTCAGAATTTTCTTGACGAAAAAGAAACCTTGGCTTGGGAGACTAGCATCAATAGTTTGTTTGCAGACTGTCCTGAGTCGGACTGTATGCCAAGTGTTTGGCATACTTCCTTCCAAAGTACTTCCTTCCAAAGCTTTTCTACCTTCTAAAGCAAGGGTTCGATAAAATATTTAAAAAATATGTATCACTGCTTAGGGTTAATTCTAAATGAGCGGACCCACAGCTTGCACAGCATTTTGAAAAAACATCCCATTGCATAAGTTGTGTTAAAACACAGTTCCTTAACTTAGTAAAATATGCACACCTTTTAGGGTGTGATTACAATAATACCTGTGGCCTGATCCAAGACACGGTAGGATTCCCTTCATTCATTCGAGTTTGCCCAGGGTCAGGCGTACCGTGTGCTTTCATTGTCATGATGCTGGACAAGGATGAACTGTAGGTAACATTTGCAACACCTCTGTGAGACTGGGAAGTAGTTTCAACTGTATTTTATAGTGGGGATCGTTATCAGGGCAAGAATGAAAATTTAGGAGTTTCACACAACAGTGTGGTCCAGTGTTAAGGCCCACATCCCTTTTCTTTACTTTTCCCCAGTTACTTTGACCCTGTGGGAAAGAAGAACAGGTATGTCAGTGTCAATAAAAAAAAAAAATAACCTGCAGCCTGTACGTCTTGTTTATGAAAACTGTTGAGATGAAAACAAATGCAGTAAGTGTGTATGAAAACTATTTACAGCTGGGGCACAGAAGTTATCCAGTCCCCTCCTTCTGCCCCCCTAGGTATGCTGGTACAACAAAACTGGACACAAAGTGTAGTTTCCTTTTTTAAAAATAAAAGGGTTAACTGATGCTTAAGAGCAAAATTAAACTTTTGGGAGCGGGGGAGGTGAAAGGTTTCACAAAAGAATAGAAATGTCTCTGAAATTTTAATAAACACACACAAGCCCTATTTTTGCCCAGTTTGGATCGAAGCACTTCCCTCTAGTTGCTGCAGTTCAAATATAACCTTTGCTAATACGGCTGGACGAGAACCAGGAAATGAAACCTAAAACTGTCAAAAGTGAAACTGTCTGGTCCTTGCATTTTGCAAGCCTGCTGAACTGTAATGTGAAAAGCCAGCTAGGTTTAGAAACGTTAATCGTTATTAAGGTTAGGTTTTGTTGATAATTCTTAGAACATTATGTTCCATTTTAGGCCAAAAAGGACTGTTAGAGATCTAGCTTGACCATTGCCATTATATTTCCCCCAGGTATCTTTATGCTAAATACAAAGATTTGAGTTAGACTTTAGGAGGTAAAAACTGTGTGTTAAGAACGAAGCTAGAGGCCCCTGAAACGTCAGGGAGTTGATCAGGTGACAGATGCCTAGTCGAGTTGTGCCCTGTGCTGCCAGGGAGGGCAGCAGCCCTCCTGGTCACTGCCCATCTGGTCTGATCTGATGTGTGAGAATTTGATCCTGATACAAAAGTGTCTAATAACTGGGAGCGTGAGTGTGAGTGGGCTTACCAACTAGGTCTCTGAAAAGAAGATTTACCCAACTATTCAGAGCAGTAGTTCATCCCTGCCAGCTTAGGCTGTGTCCGTGCTTCAGAGGAAGGTGGAACCCCATTCCCCCTTCCCCTCCCTCCCCCCGGTCAAATGTAGTTACCAATTTGTGTCAGGAGAAAAAGGATTTTTTTAAAAAAATTTTTTGGAAAACCTTGTGGGTGGGGGAAAGGAATGTGCCTTTTATAAGTTTCATTAATCATAAGTTCATAGTCGGAAAGGACCTCGGTGGGCCATCTAGTCCAACCCCCTGCCCCTGGCAGGAAAGAAAAGTCACCAACCCTGGGGTCATGTGAACCCAGCCAGGTGCCTGTCCAGTCTCCTCTTGAAGACCCCCAAGGATGGGGTGAGCACCACCTCCCTTGAAAGCCCCTTCCAGATCCTGGCAACCCTGACCGTGAAGAACTTTCTCCTAATGTCCAGCCTAAACCTTCTCTCCGGTAGCTTATGGCCATTGATCCTTGTCGTTCCAGGGGGTGCCCTGGTGAACAGATCGTCACCTGCTTCATGTTGCTCCCCACTTATGAATTTGTATTCTGCCACAAGGTCCCCTCTCAGCCTTCTCTTGGAGAGGCTGAAGAGGTTAAGGTCCTGTAGCCTTTCCTTGTAGGGGCTTCCCTACAGGCCTCTAATCAGATGAGTGGCTCTTCTTTGGACCCTCTGCAGATTGTCTGCATCCTGCTTGAACTGCAGCGCCTAGAACTGGACACAGTACTCCAGCTGTGGCCTGACCAGTGCCGCATAGAGGGGGAGAATCACCTCTCTGGACCTGTTTGTGAAGCACCTACGGATACATGACAAGGTACAATTGGCTCTGCCGACTACGTCATCACATTGGCAACTCATGTTCATCCTGGAGTCAACAGCGACTCCAAGATCTCTTTCTGGCTTAGTGGAGCTGAGAAGGTCGCCCCCCAGCCTGTAGGTATGATGGCAGTTCTTCCTCCCTAGATGCAGCACCTTGCACTTGTCCTTATTGAATTGCATCCTCTTGCTCTCTGCCCACTTCCCAGCCTGTCTCGGTCAGCCTGGATGTGGTTTCTCCTCTCCAGGGTGCTCGCTTCACCCCATATTTCTGTGTCATCCATGAATTTGGACAGAGTGCTTCCCACCCCTCCATCCAGATCACTGATGAAGATGTTGAACAGCACTGGTCCCAGAACTGAGCCCCGAGGGACTCCACAGCCCACATCTTTCCAGGTTGACACCGACCCATCCACCACCACCTTCTGAGTGTGACCCTTGAGCCAGTTTGCTGCCTAGATCCAAGCCAAATCCCCTCTGTTTATTTATAAGGATGGTATGGATACCGTGTCAAAGGCCTTCTTGAAGTCCAGATAGATAACATCCACCTCGACTCCTGCATCTAAGCAATTGGTGGCCTGGTAAAAGGAAACTAGGTTAGTGAGGCAGGACCTGCCTACTAAAACCCATGTTGGTTATCCCCCTGCATCACATGAGCTAGCGGTCTCCCACACATGTGCTCCTTGATATTTTTTTTTTCCAGGATTTTCCCAGAGATAGAACTAAGGCTGACTGGTCTATAGTTCCCTGGGTCCTCCTTCCTCCCCTTAAAGATTGGGACCTTAGCCCTCTTCCAATCCTGTAATCAATTTATAGGATTAATCCTTTCTCATAGGTAGTAGAAAATCTGATTACTTTGAGCTATGTATTACAAGCATAATGACATTTTGATATTCATGTAAATATTCAGGACCAGATTCATCACTAAATGCAACCTCAGTGATAGCAGAGCGGGACTTATTTTGGCTTCTATTGCATTCACCTTTTGGCAGGCTAGAAAATTAATGGTCGGGCTTTAAGTGTTGCCATGCAGTTTTGTTTTATAATAATCACTGAGATAAAATAGTTCTGAACTTTGAGCTTTTATTGCATTAAATACGGTCATATTCACTGTGGCCCTATATGTATTCACGTTCTTTGCCTCTTTGTGGACGTGGTACAGAGAAAATTATTTGATTGAAGGAAACTGTAAAAATGATGTTGGTTTAAATAGTTTTGATATTTAAATGTATTATTTTTAACCTAGAGAAACTACAGTTAGAAGTGAGAGACTAGTTCAGTCTGAATGATCTTTCCAACCCTTGTCCTGTGTTGTAACTAATGTCAACAAGGTTTCATTCACCCCCCCCAGGTTACACATTCATGTTTTTGAAGAACCTAAACTATGACCAGCAAACCGGTGTTCATCAATCAGAAAAAAATCAGCTAATGTAACACAGAAATGATCAAAAGTCATTGCTTTATGCTGGTGGGTGGGGGTGATTTAGTGGTGATATTCTGTTTTTAATCCTTTGAGACATTCAGTCTCTAGAATTAGTCATAGAAAGTTATTTAATTTAAAAAATACCAGTAAATACTAGTTTTCTGAGATCTGATTTACTGCCAGTGTCTCAGATGTTACCAGCTATCTCATTTGACACTTTTTTAAAGTCTACACTATTTTCCTTTAATTTAGCAGTAATTTTGAGGAATATGAAACAGGTTAAAGAGGGAAACTTAAGTTTTCCTATGATGCTGGTATTCTAATCTAAAGATAAAGCTGCAAGCTGAATTGCAGCCTCTGTCAAATAAGTTAAATAAGTTCATACTGTTACATTGGAAGAGCACTTCTTTATGTAGCAGCAAGATAACTGAGAGAACTGAAAATGGTGCAGTAAAAGCAGGGCGGTTCCTGTCCTGCTGTTATCACAGTGATAAGCACACTTCAGTGATGGTTTAATAAAAATTTAGCTCTCTGATTTTGGTGACGGCATTGCTGTTAGTAACCGGATATTTAGGACCACTAGCCATCCATGTGTGTTTTCAACTTGTACCTTTATTTGTAGGTTTAGGTGCTAATCAGACTGCACAAGATTTGCAGGCTTTACTTTTCATGGCTTTTGTCACTAAGAGAAACTGAATAAATTAAGTCATAAATGACATGCGTTGTCCTACAATTTATTTGCTTCCACTTAATAACAGTATGCATTAGTTGGGTCACCTAAGCCTAGAACCAGCTGTGCGAAAAAAAACACAACCCAAACCTTTCATTAAATCTGAGTCCAACCGAAATATTCCTTTTTTTATTTTAGTTTAGAAACAGTTTAACTTTCTTTAAAAAGAAAAAAAAGCAAAATCCTTCTCTTTCCTCCAAATGTTTGCGATCCAAGTTTTGTTCTCCTGCATAAAAGCCAAACCCTGATAAAAGCTAAAAGCAAAACGGATGAGTCAGTTGCTCGTCTAAGCAGAAAGAAATACAGTATATGCAAACAGAAAATATTTGAGATATTTAAGGTAGTGTTGGAATGATATAGCCTTGGTAGTCCAGGAAATGTGAGAGGCAGGGATTTTGCAGTGTGAAAACTTGTATTAGGCCAGCTGTGTAGTTGGGGGAGAACTTGGACAAACTTTTGGGCAACAGGATCCCTTTCCCCGGTACTTGAATGTCTCCCAACTTGGCAGCAGCTGTAAGAGGTCCAAACTCGTGGAGGGGGGGAGCCGAAGGGTAGACCCTGCCCCTGCTCCATGCAGCTGGCTTCAGCCCTGGCTCTGAACCTTCGTTCTGCCTTCCCAAAGCCAAGCCTGCCTCTCATTTTGGGGTGTGGTAAGTGAGAAAAGGTAGGATCATCCCAAAAAATGCTTGCCTGGATTTAAAAAAAAAAAAAATCCTTTATTTATTTATTTATTTATTTTTAAATGATTTGAATTTATTTCTAGGTCTTGCTTGTAACTTAGGAGATTTCAAAAAAACCAAAACAAAATACAGGATTGTTTTTAACTTGACAGCATCTATCCAGTTTCACCTGTCTTCAGAGCAGTATCTTCGGCTTGCCGGCTGGAGACGTAGCTTATTAGCGGAGTCCTGGATCCAGTTTTTGGAGTTGCTGCCCGCATGTTTTTGCAGCCAAGACTCAAATATGACTCTGGTGTTCCTTCGGCAGCTAGAAGGGAGGCGAGCCAGGAGGAGCTTATCTCATCTTGGCTGCGAGTATGTGTATGTCTTATGAAAACAAGTGGGAGTCTGCTTTACAAAGAGAGACTTGGTCAACTTTTAATATTCTCATTCTGTTAAGACTGCCCTGCAGAGAGCCGAGTGAACTCTTACGGCCTCACATGCAACTGAAATTGGTGATAGCTCTTGAATCTCAACAAGGGAAGACCCACCTTTGACTTTTCAATATATTTTTAAATCTATCCCTCTAATATAACAAATATAAATTAGTCTTAATTGTTCTATTTATGGACAAAAGTTATAGCTGAAATATTGAAAGACCCCCTTCTCAAAAAGAAGGAAAATATAACTAATTGTATAATACCAAATACGTGTTCTTGCTTTGAGTTTTGTTTCGTTTTGTTCTAGTCTGTTGTTTGCTTTGGTTTTGGGGGGTTTCTTTTTTTGGAAAGAAGATACAAACCCAGTGATCTCAATAATTTTAAAAAATCCCATCAGTTTATACTACATAGTTTGAACCTTCTCTTAAAGTGTTTGCTAGTCAAATAGTTGTAGCATTGTGCAGATTCATGAACCAGAAATTGAGACTTGCTTAGTCTACCTTCAAACCGAGGAAAATGTGGAAAAAAAAAATCATCATGAAAGATGAATAGTAAATTAGTCTTCTTATATTCAGGTTGAATAATCTGAGCTGCTATAATACATAAAGAAATAAGATCTTTACAAATACATTACTTTGAATCTGACTTTTCCTTTCTGTGTCTGTTAAATACAATTTTGCATGAATTGTATTGTAATAAAAATCTAGGCCTTTGGTTGTTAATTTTTGTGACTTTTTGTTGTTGTTACAGTGTTTCCATTTTTTCCCAGCTGAACAATATGGGTATCTATTTGATGGCTTGCTTAGCACCCATACATTCCTGTGGTTGCTACCTACAAGATGTGTAACTTAGTGGGTAAAGTATCAGCTTTATATTTCAAAGCTACTGGTATTCAAGTTTTTCCAGAGTTATAAATATTTTAAAACTGTTCTTTCTCCTGTGTAGAGCAGCACTTGTGATCTCAAAATTATTTAGAAGTTTTTACTAGTGCCTGTCACAAGCCTCCCTTCTGCTTCTGAGTAGCATTAGTGTTCTTTGATTAATTAAAAAACAAGCATTTAACAGCCTGATCAAAGACATAAGACTTCTTCTGCCCCCACCCATCATGCAGTGAGTGATATTGCTTAGTAGGGCTCAGATGGGTTTAGCTTGTCTGCATTTAGCTAAAATGTTTGGACAGCTCTATTGATTGTAGATGCTCTTTTACATACTTTAGTAGATCTGACCTGAAACTATGTATTAATAGTTCACGTCCAAAAATATATCATGAAAGGTTTTATGGAGACAGGTGTTAAGTAAGAATAAAAGGTCAAATCTTTGCTTCTCCATAGTTTGAGCTGTAGAAGAAATGTTTTTTCCTGTATTCATATAAGTGCATGTTGTATGTTTTGAACTGAGTTAGCTTCCTGCAGTGGCTGCTTTTTGTCATGCATTTTCATAGGTTTCATAGATATTAGGGCTGGAAGGGTCCTCATAAGGTCATCGGGTCCAGCTACCTGCCCAAGGGGCAGGAAGTCAGGTAGGGTCAAAGGATCCCAGCAAGATAAGCGTCAAAATGTTTCCCAATTCCAAAGCCCAAGTACATTGTCTGACAGGTCATGCAGTAGAAATATTTACTGCAGACTTCTTAGCTACATGATCTGCTTTGAAAATCAAAATAAGGAAATAGTTGGTCTCAAGAAAAGAGTTCTCCTTCTGATCTGGGTACCTGTCTAGTAGTCAGTGAAGTAAGATTCCTCCTACACAAACCTATCATAATATAATGCATCAAGCATGTATTATCTGATAACTATTTGATCAATGGCAACTTGACCTGGACAGGACTTCACAGCCTAGGAACAAAAGGGTCTGGTTCCAATTGCCAATTCCTTCAGCTAACTACTTTCCCTATTGCCCTTTATTGTTTATACAATTTATGAATCTGAATATAATTAAATCACTTCCATATGGGAAAATGATGTTGTAATCATTATCAGCATCCATTTTTGATGGGTATTAAGAGATTATTTAAAATCATTTAAGATTCAACTTAAGCAAGGAGTGATACCAACCTCCTAAATTCAACTCTAAAAGGCCTTATTAGGCAAGATTTTATTTTGCAGTAATGTTTTTGTTTTGTTTAATATTTCCATTCACTTCCTCCGCTCGGCGTATGCTGTTGACTTGTTTCTCGGCACTTTTCTAAAGTCAAGAGATCTATTCAAAACCATTTTACAGCTATAAAATGAAGAAAAGAAAGAACATAACATATGTTCACAATTTAACACTGTGATAAGTATCTTGTTGTTTTCTGTCCCCTCTCCCCTTTTTAGTAGAACTAGCCATTAGCAAAATATTCATGGATCTTACTTTATTAAACATTTTATTGTTAAATAATATTTACGCTATTTTTGGAAAATGCTTCCTCTCATAACGGGTACATTTACTTATTCTGTAGGAAGGACTGCTTATTGCATAGTCTCATTGGAGTTTTGATATTGTTCTTATCCTATTTATAACTGTACGCTACTGTTTTTCTCCAGCAGACAATCTGCCAAGTTCCTTGCCTGAACTGTGGATTTAAAACCGACTTCAAATTTCTGGAGAATTTCAAGTAGTCTTAAGTGACAGAAGAAGCAGATCTTCACAATAATGGAAGAGGCCAAAAGCTCAAAGAATGGAAATCATGATCCGAGGAAGCCTGCCCGTGTTGTCTATGAGGAAGGCAAAACAGTCAGAGTTACAATCAGTCAGAATTACAAACATAACAGAAATGATAAATCTGTGAAAGACGTGGGGAGAAGTTCTCCAAGTGGGAACAGTAGCAAAAAGAATAAGCAAAATGATGTCTGTTCTGAAAAACCCGGGGATAATAAATCATGTAAGGTAAATAGTTGTAGTCCTGGAACTAAAGATGTGGTGTCAAACCTTCAGGATCGAAGTCATGGAAAAGCAAAAAAAGTACCTAATTTGCCAGCAACAGTAGAAAACCTAAAACAGGTAAAAGCTCAACAAGTGGGAGAAAACTTCCCAAGCTCTCCTGTTTCTGGGAATGGAGTCGGTATGGAAACCTCGGCAGTCTCCCAGAGAGGGAAATCAGCACTGGAATATCCATCAGGGACTCTCCTGTTGAAAACACATGCCGATCAGACTGGTGATCTTGGTAAGACCGTTTCGGATCAAAGAACAGTGGAGCATAAATCTGATGATTTCAGTGAGTATTATACAACACTAAATTCATTGTTTTCCTGCAGTGAAATTATTACTGCTCTGAAACAAGCTCCAAAGTGTTTCTGTCTTACATGTCTTTTTACTTGCATACAGCAAATGTTCCAGTACGTTTATAAAGAGTGTACTGTGAACTTGGACCTTCTGTTACTGAGAAGTGCGCTTCACAATTTGTCTTTTCTCCGTTGTAAGCAATGGACCATATATTTATTTAGAGCCATGTCTTAGCTGGTGCGTGTCGATTATGGGCTACTTTGAGAAACAAGATCACATTAAAACAAAATCTTTATAAAATCTCCATCTTGGCTTAGCAGTAATAAAAAGAAAAATGCATCTGCATTCTAGCGCAGGAGTGCCATGCTTGCCTAGGGGTGGATCCAGAGGGGGTGCAGTGGGAGCAGCTGCTTGGGGACATTTTAAGTCCCTGAATCAAGGAAGAAATTGCTCTATCCCTTTCTTTCTGGGCTCAGTGATGCCCCCTCTCCCACCTGTCACTGCTGCTGTCCCAGGCTATGGGCAGGGTGGCCTTGAGCTGCTCCTGCCCTGCTCCACAGGGAGCCAGGCTTAACAGGGAGAACAGCAGCAGGGCCAGCAGGCAGGTTTCTGCTTCCTGCCCACCTCCCAGGTGTTGCTTGCTAGCACAGGAACAGCTCAAGGTAGGGGAACATGCCTGCGGCTGTGGCTCAGCCTGGCTCCCTGTACTCCCTGCTCCAGTTCAACTGGGAGGAGTGGCTGCGGAGCTGCAGATGGGGAGCATGGGGACAGCACCATTGGTGTGTTGGGGGAGGAGGGACTGGGATGGGCTGTGCCACTGAGCATAAACAGAGAGGGAGGGGGAACAGAGCGAGATGGGGGAGATTCTTACCTGTTCGGGGGGGATGTTAAACAGTCCTTTCCTGCTTCTTCTGCAGAGTGATCTGCCCACCTTGGTTGAGGGGGAAGCTGGGAGTGGGACGCAGTGCCCATCCCTGCTCCCCTGCACCACCCCTGACAGCAGGATCTGTCCCTGCACTTGCCTTTTACTTGGTTACTGTGGTGATGTTTCTTCTCTCCAAATCTTCAGAAGATTGAGGCACTCTTTCAGTAGCCACTTCTGTGAGCCCTGAGGTTTTAGGTCTCCTTCCACTTCAGAATACACAGCTGCTTTATCTGCAGTGTTGAGGTCCTTTGTCTAGTTAACCCCTTACTGTAGGAGATGTCAGACCTTTTCAAAGTATGGATCACAGTTTAATAGAAATATTGCTTCCTGGGCCATTTGCTGTCGTGAGGATCACCTCCTCTTCCGTTTGGGATCATATAATATCATTAGCAACTACAACAATTATTTACGTGGAAAATATTGGTAAAGTCACAGTGGGGAAAATATGGAATGCTTTTTAAGCTATCTCAATGTTTAGCAACCGGAAAAGTTAGCCTAATGCTCTCAGTGTTATGAGCCATCAGCAGGTACTGTATGGACCACCAGTCACCCACAGTCCAGAAATTGTTTAATTACTTGATATCTAACTGCCCCCAAGGTAGCTGTCTCAATATCATTTTCACTCTGCTCTCTTAAAATCTCATTCTTTTTGGTGATACTGTCATGGAGGATGTCCTTGGTTATAAGAATAATGTTCAATGGAAGTGATTTGTACAAGTTAACAAATTATGTACAGATCATAGTCTGCTAGAGGCATTGTCTGTTCAAAATCCTTCATGTGTATAATTGACAATAGCATAGGTGTTATAATGAACCATAAAAAGCTGTGGTGTCACAGTATGCATTGGGTGCATCGTTAAAATCACACAGTCTCAAGTGGATGCAGTTGTAATGCTTAGATAATAGCCTTGTAATGTATTTCTGAGAGATTTCTGTAATATATTTCTTTAAAATAGCATTATGTAGGGTTTTTTTAACTACATGGCCAGCATAACAAATTAAACCTCTGTATTAATGTTTATTAGTTGTATTACAGTAGCATGTTATACTAGGTATTGTACATGTGCTTAGCAAAGGATGATCCCTGACCTAAAGAACTACTGTAAGAATGGGCAGATCTAAGATTTTGAAAAGTGGGGGGATGTGTAGATGGTATGGCACATCATCACATTTAATACAACACATATTTAAAATTAAACCAAATATAACTACTTGAATGTGTGCTTATTTGCTAGATATATATATAAAGTTAAAAAAACCCACAGCAAACTAGGGAAAAATGTAATGAAAGTAGTCAAAAGATACTTGTGTCATTAGTCTCTTAGTTATTATAGCTAAATGTGTCTCTTATTCAGATTTATAAAACAAAATGTAGCCTTCTTGAGCATCTTGACAGTGTCTCCAATACTTCACTGTCAGTCATTTCTACACCCGAGTTAATATTACCACATCTGAGTTAAGGTCTTTGGCTAGAGCTAAAAACATTTTTTAGGGCCATAAAATAGAAGAGAGAGATTACCAGGAATGGCTAACAGGCAGCTAAATTGCAGAAGAAAAGTTTGAAAGACTGTTAAAGGTAGTTAACACCTGTGGACAGGAATCAAGAAGATAACAAGCCACAGTCATGGTTCATAGAGAAGTAAGGCTGGAAGGGACCTTAAGAGATCTAGTCCAACAAGTTTCAAACCTGCATCCTGATGTTATTAGCACCACACTCTAACCAACTGCGTTCTTAGCACTGCCTGTATAGAAATGCTGCTGCCCCTCCCAGGCAGGTGGTTTGAAAAGTTTGGGGCAAGAATCAAAGGGCAGGGGTTGCAACTAGACCACTGCATGCACCAGCCCCCCTCCCCAGGCTGCCTTTGACTTCAAGACTCAGTTACTAAGACGTTGCATTGATGTCTTTTAAACTTTCTCTTCTTTAATATTGAACTCCTTAAATATTTTTTTATTAGATCAACTGAGTACTGTAATTGAAAAAAAGGTTCTTTGCAAGCTTTCAGGCCTAAGCACCCTTCTCTGCTGTTTACTCTCTATGCCTGAAGTAGGGCACTTGTGCCCAAAAGCTTGCAGAGAACTTTTTTTCCAACTGCTCACTTGGTCTAATAAAAGATATCACATCTACTCAAAGACGCTTGCCTTCCTATGTCCTTAGACCATAGGCAACTGGTAGGGGGTGCACAAAGGTGCATGTGCCTCCCCTGACAGGGCTGGTGCCCCCCGACAGGGCTGTCACCATCAGTAGCTTCTGCGGGTGCCCCCCAGATTCAGGAGGCACCCGTCACTCATGCCTTAGACCAACACAGCTACAACCAAAAATCCTTGAATGTTTGGTGTTCTTGTCCTTCTAAAGCAGTATATATCAACCTTTTTAGTCTCAAGGCCCCCTGTAAAAATGCCAGCTCTTTGTTTTTACTCCTTTTTTGACTACAGAAAAATGAGAGAGCAATTCTTCTGTTGCAGAGAGCACAGAGACCACAACAGGGCCGGTTTTTGTTGTTGTTGTTGGTTTTTTTGGTTTTTTGGTTTGTTTTTTTTAAACACTTGGTTTCTTTTTGAAGCCTCTGGATTTATACTTTGACATGTTTGTACACCTAGCAGTGCTAACATTGTGTGGCAGCCTGCAGCAAGCACTTTGGAAAGGATCTCAAGGCTGCAATCTAGTCTGTTCTAAAGCAATGGTGAACAAGAAATGCATCATTGGAAGGCACCGCACGGGAGCTCATTCAAGAGATTCCGGTGTCTCTTTCTTCAGAGACACTTTTATTCCTTATGACGTTGACCATTTGCAAGGTTTTCAGTCATTTTAATGGGAAGCATCTTCTCAAGTTCAGCTTACAGAGAGGAATCCTGTGTCAAAGCACGTAGAGACAATTTTGTAGTGCTGATTTTTATATTTCCCTTATTTTTGTTGGCTGTTCTGGAAGATGATAACAACATTCCAACTCCATCCTCCAGGTAAAATAAAGAATCCTGAATCAACTAAGGAGCATAATTTGGAGACTGATTATTTAGAAAACACTGCTGTGATTGACGAATCTTCTTTGACAGCAGAGCAGCAGCTCGGCCTGAAACAAGCAGAAGAACGACTGGAAAGAGATTATATCGTCCGCCTTGAAAAAGTAGGTGGTGGTATTTTTGTTGCATGTTTTCCTTAGGAGAAAATTAAAACCAGTGTCTTCCGCAGCTGTGTTAAGAGCCCTTTAACTCCTTCTGATCCACATGCTAGTGAGACCTCACCTTATGTTCACCATAAGTGTGGCTGGATAGGAATTGCTTCTTTATGCAGAGTAGATATTTTGGGTGGTGTGGATTCCTCCCACTGTAGCTGATGCATGTATTGCATTCTGGCCTCTGAAATAAGAGACACAGACTGGAAAAGTGAATGTACAACCCTCATGTGGTAGATGCACAACACAACAGACATTTTTAATTCCACACATCTTTTTTTTAAAGTATGATCATTCCATTATCTGTCCTAGGTGCATCTGAAATATTAGTTGTCCCAACATCGTAAATAACTGTGCTAAGTAATACCATATTTCAGTATGCATTTCTGCCAGTGAAAATCTGCCATCATTATGTATTCCTTTCAATCTGTTCAAATGCAATACCTGAATCAATATTAGGACTATTTAAGAAAAAACAGAACACAATTTAAGAACAAAACAAAGATTTCTCCTGCTTTGCAAGTGCACTCAAGGACTTTGTTTAATCTACCATAATCTTTGGGGATATCCTTGACTTCCCCCTCAAAAAACCTAGTTGGGTGACTGCCAGCATGTTGCATTTTTAAATTAACATTTAGCTTCCTCTTACTAGGTATATTTTTCAAAGAAAATAAGGTCCCAGAATATTAGTGATGAAAACAAAATAAGCAAATTACCTTGCATTGACATTTTATGTGAAAATACAAAGTAGTAAAAAATATCTGAAGTTTTTTTGTCAGATCATAGAGAACATTGCCTAGACTGCAGTGTTTTAATTCTGTGTCATTTATAAGGGTGTAGTACATTGATTTTTTGGGGGTGAGGAGGTTAAAAAGCATATTGAGATTGCAGAAGAGTTTAAAGTGAATGTTCCCTGTGCATTAATCTCTAACCTACAAAAAACTGGATTTATCAAATATAAACTTGTTAGCATGGAGACAGAATGGTGATACAGGTATTTAACAATTACAATAGTTGCCAGCTGTGAACGCTATTGAAAAAGATAACATTGTGATGCATATTTACTGTTGTTTCACCGAGGAACAAGGCAGTAGGAGGATTGAGGTTGAGAGGTTAAAAACTTCAGCATGAGAGGGCAGTTGTCCACTGTCCCTGAAATCAGGCTCAGGGTTCGGGAGCTTCCATGTTTAAATCCCAGCATTGAGCAAAACACGTAACCTCTCTTTCTCAGTTTCAGTGTCACATGGGGATAATCTGTACCTTGCAGAGGTCTTGAGAAGATTACCAGTAGTTAACACTTGAACAGCACTTTGACACTAAAAGTTCCCACGTCATTGCCAAGTTTTATTTATTTGTGACACAACTGAGAACATAAGGCATTTAATTCACTTTTTCAGGGACTGCTGGCAAAAACATTGAGAGAACTTTTTTTTAATCTCATCTCCATTTGTTGCCCCACAGCGCTCCCCAGAATACACCAATTGCCAGTATCTATGCAAGCTTTGCTTAGTTCATATTGAAAATATCCAAGGAGCTCATAAACATATTAAAGAAAAACGCCATAAGAAAAATATCATGGTAAGTTAACTAGTTAAGAGTTTACAATACATGTGTGTTGTTCTTTTCTGACAGTGAACCACTTTTTGATGCAAATCTGGGAATCTGATAAGTCAAGACTGAAAGAAAAACTATAAGTTTAGTGTTGGTTGGATATTTTGTAACTAAATCTATTTGAAATCATTTGTTACACATTGCTTAAAAGCATGCAGTTCTCTTTCCTGTTTGTATTGTTGAGACTTTATACGTAGTATAACAGTTTGGTTGAACTTGTAAGTATGGATTGTGGGCACACCAGCTTATCCGGGGGATCCAGTAATGCCCAGTTTCTCTCCTGGGATACTTGGGACTAATGCATTTAATGAAGTTATTTTCTAGATGTAGAAATCCAGAGTTTCTGTGGGAGGTGTTGCCACATCAATCTGCCAGTCTGGCCCACAAGAACGTGTTGTACATAAACATGGCATTTCTTTCAGAGGCTTTTCCAGTATGCCATTACGTAAATTCTTTAAAACTCTTGACTAATCCTTTTGGAGAAGAAATCTGTTCTCCCTTTGTTACCCTTTTAAATCACACTTTTATAAATAGATGGAATAAGGTGTTTTTCTCCAGGCGTAGGCTGCTGAGGCTATTCTGAAGGAGATCTGTTAGCATCCTAGACAATGAGGGTTAGGAGGGACCTCAGGAAGTCATCTCATCCAACTCCCCGCTCAAAGCAGCGCCATCCCCAACTAGATCATCCCAACCAAGGCTTTGTCTACCTGGGTCTTAAAAACCTCCACGGATGCAGACTTCGCAACCTTTCTGGGTAACCTGTTCCAGTGCTTTACTACCATCCTCATGAGATTTTTTTTTCTTAATATCTAACCTAAACTTCCCTTGCTGCAACTTGAGCCCATTGCTCCTTGTTCTGTCTGTTATCTGCCACCACTGAGAACAGTCCAGCTCCATCTTCTTTTGAACCCCCCTTCAGGTAGTTGAAGGCTGCTGTTAAATCCCCCCTCAGTCTTCTCCAGACTAAAGAACCCCAGCTGTCTCAGCCTCTGCTCACAAGTCATGTACCCCAGCCTCCTAACCATTTTTATTGCCCTCCACTGGACTCACTCCAACTTGTACAGTCAGTCTCCAGCCAGTAGCACATGGCATTGCTCCATCCAAAATGCAAGACTTTGCGCTTGTGGTTATTGAACATCATGACATTTCTTTTGGTTGAATCCTCCAATTTGTCGAGGTCTCTCTGAATCTTAGCCCTACCCTCCAGCATATCTACTGCTTCCCCCAACTTTGTGTCGTCTACAAACTTGCTGAGGGTGCACCCCATCCCATCTTCCAGGTCATTGATGAAGATATTGAACAAAATTGACCCCAAACCAAACCCTAGGGACTCCCATTTGGTACCAGCTGCCAACTAGACATTGAACCATTGATTAATACCTGCCCCTGGGTCATGTCACATCTGACCCACTAGCCTGCCTTGACTTGAGGTTCCAAAGATGAACTCACGTGAAGGTGATACGGTGGTTCTCTGTGGGCCAGGTGTGACTGCAGCACATCTTCTGTGGGGATCCTCCTCCTGTGTCCCCCACCCCTTTCCACTCATGCGTTATTGCCACTCTTGTTGGTACATCATAGGTGTTTGTCACTTGGGCAGCCCCATGGGGTACGCTGAGCTTTGGATCCTTATGGATATGTCCTGTACTCATGTTGATGCAGGAACATAAAGAGAAAGGCAACTAAACAGATAAGATGAACTCAAAATGGCTTGGCCTGATGGCTAGGCAGGGCACTGGTGCCTTGCTGTACCCAGCCTCTCCCCCTTTCTGGGGTACGAGTTACTTTGGGCCTTATGTGCCCCTCTTGTCTTGCTGTTGGGCCCTTTGAGTCTCTTGGCAATGTGCTCTCTCCAGGCAGACCCTTCCTGTACTGGAGCTTGGCCCCTCAGGTTGGCTGCTACTGTGCCCTCAGGAGGCCTATGCTCCCTCCCAGCTGACGGCTGATGAGTTTTGGGTACGTGTGGGTCGCCAGTGGGCCCCCAAAGTTTGGATGCTGCTTCTAGGAACTCTTCCCCCGGTTATCCCCTTGTGGGTTGTCTTTGGGTACCATCTGTCCTTTCCCAGGTACTCGAGCAGGGGCAAGAACAGCCAGACCTGCTTCCACTGTTCTGGCTGCCGTTCCCCTTAGCCCCTGCCTCCAGCACATTTTTGGCCCATTGCCCTGGGGCTGCAGGCCAATCAGGAGCACACTTCTGGTTGGTGCGGTGTTGGCTCGCACACGGGCAATTCAGCTGTCTGTGTCACTGCAGGCAGGCGAGTCAGGCTTGGGGCTGTTACAATACCCTTTGAGCCGGACAATCCGGCCAGTTTTCTGTCCGTCTCACAGTCCATTCATCCAACCTCTACTTGCTTAGCTTGCTTGCAAGAATGCTGTGGGAGCTGTTAGATAGATCACCTGCTGAACAGGTTTATACTGCAATGTGGCATCTGCAAGACTTGCCCTAACCTCCAGCGCTGGCAGGTTGACAATTGAGGGCATTCCTGAGAACAATGGGAAAAGCCATATCTGTGTTCTATTGTTCCTAACGTCCCTCTTGAATATACATACCATGGTGACCTACGGAGAGACAAGGGCGAATCTTTGAGATACACATGTCTTAATCCATTGAAATCTTTATAGATAAGAATTAGGTTCAGGAACTTTCAAAACTGAAATGGCAGCCAGCGCGTGACAGTTTTGCAATTATGTGCTCTTCTTGGCTTGTTCCACGCAGGGTTAAGATTTGTGCTTGTTCAGTCATTTGTAATTTGTGGGCTGTCTTCTGGGTCATTCGAGGATATGGTGTTGTAATCCAGTTTTGAAGCAACAGAGATGCAGATCACTGTTACTAGTTCCTCACTTGAGTGAAAGGTCTGATCTCATGGTCCAGAGAAATTAAAAACGGTTTTCTTGGTTACTACTGCTGTACTGCCCTCCACAAGGATTGAAAAAGCCATTATGACCTCTGTGTTGTACCGTCTTGAGGAGACACTTTTACTGGAAGCCAAGGTTGTGATTTTTGTTGGTTCCTTCAAAAGCTGTAATCTTGTTACAAGTACCACCTCTGATTTTAACAGATTCAAGACATTATTTTTTAATGCAGTTTCCTCAATCGTGAAGCAACAAGGGACCAGTGCTGTGTGCAACATAAAGAAATACAACATTCGTTTCAGTCTTTGAGATTTGTATGAACTTGTTTCTTATAATCTCTTCAATCTGCCTTAAATATATGTTGAATATAAAAGGTAATAGGTTAAGCCTTGAGTATCTAAGGAAAAAGGGCAGGTACTTTTCTCACCATAGACCACTTGTTTTCAAAGCAGTAATTCTGTGTGTGAAATCATAGGGAACATCCCATTGCTAATTTTGCCACAAGTTTATGTACCTCCAAATTGACATGTACT
Source organism: Crocodylus siamensis (assembly GCF_052110815.1). Taxonomy (NCBI): domain Eukaryota; kingdom Metazoa; phylum Chordata; order Crocodylia; family Crocodylidae; genus Crocodylus; species Crocodylus siamensis. The sequence continues at coordinate 9,111,676 of NC_143399.1, read as the reverse complement.
TGGAATTCACCAGACTGGCTAAGTTCATTTCTTCCCTATTACCACTGTCCGTAATTCAGTTTATTAAGTGCTTGTGGCTGCACAAACACCAGTGTTTCATGTTTTTCTTCTCTAGTTTTTAGTCCTCTTATCTTAGAGTGCCAGATGGTGGTGGTTATCAGGAATATCCTAAAAGGTCTAAGATCACTCTCTCGCAGAACTTACTTGTGTCTTGCTGTCAGCTGCAACTCAGACCTGCTGTCTGTCTGTCTCTAGAGACCTGGCAGCAAATCAGCTTTAGTTGGAGGGCTCTGGCCTTGAATAGTCTCACTTGTACTAAATTACAAGCACTGATTGTCTCCGTCACACAACTCTGTATGCATCCCATCTCATTTTGGAAATTAAGCAGGGTTGGGCCTGGTTGGTACTTGGATGGGAGACAGAGTCCAAGTTTGGTGACTTAAAAAAAGGAGGGGGAAGAGTGGAAAGGAGGTAGTTGAATCTAATGGGTAAAAATAGAAGAGGTAGAGATGGTTTGTATCTTGACATTTGGCCATGTTATAATGCAAAACCAAATATAATGATGAGTGCAGTCTACATGTATAAATTTTATATTTTGTAAAATCTACTTACCCATTCAGACACTGTAGAACTAAAACTAGGTTCGAACCTTATATATATTGCACTTCTAATTTTAGATATGCAGGCATGCACACATTTCTAGTAAGTATTATATATTCATAATTCAATAGTGCAAGAAAACCAACTAGGTCATATATATCTGTACCATTACAGCATATGAGAACACAGATCTGATGACATTTATCAGGCTGAGTGACTAAATCAGCTTACCGGCAGCAACTTCCCCACCGTAATCGAAACCCATGGCAACAATGTTAAAAAGAAACCTTTACAAATATATATTTTAAGCTTAATTTTTAAAAGTAAGAAATAAAAAAAGAATTATCTGGATAAGTAGAGTACGTACACATAAGTGTAGCGGTCCAGTATACATAATTAATGCACAAACAGAACTCCATGCTAAAGCAGATAATGGACTCTTACTTGCTGAAGCCATGCTACTGGCCAAGATATTTCTACTACAAGTTACACATTTCAATCTGTCAGTTAATTTTAGGAGCAAGCTGTGTTCACGTTTAACTCTCAGTGACTTAAAACTATGTGGTTTTGAGGCATCTGAAGTAGTTAACTCCATAGGTGAAATTATGTATAATTTAATTGATTAACACTTGCTTGGGCTTGCAGAAAGGGGATTAGCTTCCTAAGAGTCAGGAACTTTCTGCTTCACTGGTATCCCTGTGCACTCTCCTTTCAATCATGATGGCTTCTGTGGGTTGGACTGAAGGAGGTTTCTCTAGTTTTTAGTCAGTATGCTATTGTTATTGTACAGGAAAAAATTACAGTGGTCTTGGAATTCCTTTGATGGATAGTATGTCAGAATTTTTGGCCATGAAATGTGGTTCAGAGAATGTTAACATCCCAATTTCTTCTGTGATGTCAGCAGGAAAGAACCTACTGCTAATGCTGAGGATCCAGTCTTTCCATTAGCTGTGTTAGCATACAGAGTTTGATAACTGAGTTCAAATCTCCTTTTGGAAATGGTCTGAACAAGTTAAATTTCAATATAGTAAAATGATGTATTGCTTTTTTTAACGCCTCAAAATAAGTGTGCATGTGTGTAGATATATAAAGATAAAATATATTTAAGTCTAATAAAATAAGATGAAACCTTTGTCTTTTTAAAATATCAGCTTGTCTTTCTATCATCTAAAAATGTTTTAGGAAAAACAGGAAGAAAATGAGCTGCGTGCCCTCCCACCTCCTTCCACTGCACAGTTGAATGCTTTAAGTTTTACACTCATTGAAGCAGCAAATGAGCAAGGCATATCAGATGATGACTTCAGAATCCGCCAAGAAATTGTAAATGAGATGGAGAAGATTATTCAGCAGCCCTTACCAGGTATCCATGGGCCCCTGTGATTTTTCTTTAGGTGCAAGCCCCATTTCCTTTATTTAGTGCAACAATTATATGTAAAATCTTGATGTTTTCATTAAAGATGAGATAATAAATTTGGAGGTTAAATAACTTGATATTATCTGGTGTGAATACAGGCATTTTAATATAGAGCAGAAGCTGTTTTCTGTTAGCCTATAGCAAACCTGCTGGGTACTTATGGCCCTTTTTTATTTATTTATAAAACATATTTTGGGGAAAAGAAACCCTGAACAGGTGTATAATTAAAAAAAAAAAAAAAAAAAAGCCAATTTCCCCCCTTCTCCCTCCTGAATCTGAGAGATGCCAGGAGTGTTAAGCCTTGCCTTCCCTGATTTTGGCAAAGGGCCTGTTTGGATCTCAGTGGGGGTTGGCCAGATGTTAATTTACTTGTGCAGTTGGAGTCTGACAAATTAGATGCCAGATCCCAAAAAATCGCACATCCTGCCATGCTGCACATATGTGGCAGGATGCACAAGTTTTAGGATTTGGCATAAATTGAATTGGTGTCCATGACAACTGCTAGGGTTTTACAGCTTCCTGGATGCCTGGACTGAGGGAGCAGAGAAAAAACCCAGTCCTGTCCTGGGCCAGGCAGTCTATCTGCAGGCATACTTTCTAAAAGACCTCGCTATCCTGGACCCACAGAGTGAGGCATCAGCAGCTGAGGAGCTGAAGCTCTTGGCTCCCCATGTACCTGTGCCCTGTACTGTGAGGTGACGCCTACAGCTGACAGGCACTCCAGGTACCCTGGAGTTGTTTCATGCTGGATCCCAAAGCTCAGTTGAGCATCAAGATCTGACATGGGACAGACCTCACATACCACACTTTCAATTTAAGGAGCGATACAAACAAGTCACGGACGTGTTCCACATGCAACATAGGCAATATAATATGGAACATCTTTGAGGCTCATTTGTTGTATTATTGCACTGTAAATTGGCTTTAATGTGTGACACTTGCTAACTATAAACCTCTGCTAGGGCCCAGAAAGGGATTTAAGGTTCTGCTCGTGTTCCAGTCCTGCAAAATGTTACACTCAGACTTTAACTTTATACCAGCAGGTATTTGAACTGGTGGGGATTTAACAGATCTCTTTTCTCACTTGTATTTCAAACAGTTATACATAAAGCAAACAACAATAAAGAGATTTAAATAGTGTGATTAAAACTAATTTCCCATCTAATTTGTTAGGTTTTACCTCTTTGCCACCAGTTTTCTTGTTGTCCAAGACTTTGAAAACTGATTAAAAACATGTTTTAGCAATTCTTTTAAAAGGCAGAAATAAAAAGGAAACATTTATTTTAGGCTTTATCTGTATGGCTTAAAGAAGAAAAGCCACAATCCAGTGTTTCAGGATAATCCAATGTTGTCATTTGTAGATGACTTTTAATACAGAAGAACAGCTCACAATGCCTGCAGGTTCTAGAATGCATTTGTTTCATTGAAGGTAAATGTCATTCAGGTCAGGAGAGTCATTGCTCAGCAAACATTGCCTCTCCATGTTAAAGATGATGGTATAGGTACCCCGTAACAGTTTTTAAGAATTCCTGAACTTTAAGAATGACCTTATCTTAAAAAATGATGCAAGTGGTTTCTGCTCTGTCAGCTAAAATTATTCACATAGTTCTTGTAAATTCAGTATTATACTTCATCCACGTTAATCCTCCTCCTCTTGTTTTATGTGCTGTATGAACTCTGTCTAAATATGTTTAATTTAGTTACCTTCATGCTTCAACCTTACCTCATGTTATTTCATTTAACAGTATATTTAATTTTCAAATCCAGTTTCTGATGCCTTATAAATTATATTGGTGATTTTATTTGACTTCTTTGCTTTACTTTTTTACTATCTCCTACAGTGCTAATGGATCTGCTTAAAATAGGAGAGCACACTAGTCGGCACTGTATTAACAATAATGAAATTATCCATGATTCTGCAATGAATGATGTATTGAGCTTCATTGGCAGAATATACCTTTTCAGACTCTGATTTTATTTATAGAAGAAGTATTTAGAGATTCATGTTGTTGCCTGTTTTATAAATTAGCTGATATTTTTCATCTTATAATAAATTTAGGTTTTTTTATGCATTTTAGGATAGTACTTTGATTACTTGGTCCTGGTACCATGGTATGTACAAGGAATGACACTTGTAGGAAAGGGGTTTGAGAATCAGCAAAGACTTTGGCAGTTGATCAAATGCTGACGTGAAATTAAATTCTTTAATACCCACAAAAACTGTTTTTTAAAACCATCCATCAACATCATGATAGTGTCTGCAATTTTACATGATTAAAAACAGAATGCATACCAGCATAACAAGTTAGATAATATTCTATTTTCTCTTACTTAATTTGGAGGGTTTGAAATTTAAATTCTTTGAGTCTCTAGTTTTCTGTGATGCCACATAATCGATGTGGCTTTACTGAATAGATGGGAAGGTGAGTTAAGTATTCATTAAAGTAACTTGGAATACCATCACTGGCATAAAACAGTGCCTTAAAAATGTTTGTTTCATTTCTGAGGATAAAGTTGGTCTCAGCATCTTGTCAATTATTTTTTCTTTGTTTTCCAGATTGTTCACTGAGGATGTATGGCTCCTGCCTGACTAGATTTGCTTTTAAAACTAGTGATATTAATATTGACATAAAATTCCCCCCCAAGGTAAGTAGGTTGTTTTTGTCTTAATTATTTTCAAAATTGGCTTATAAACTACATTAATATCTATTCAGTTGACTTCATCTTCCATTAAGGCTAATTGTTGTTATGTTAGCAAATAGCATGCAAATTAAGCATTATTAGTGTTTTGATATCTTGTGCATCTAATTGATAGAAAAAGATTTTTATTAGTTTGAACTTACTTTAATTGAATAGATCTACATGGTAGCTTTTAATTTCTAGTATTCTTCAGTCTAACATAATTTTTAAAGGTAAATGAGAAACAGTTTACCCCAAATAAACCAAGTGGTTCTTATGTTCAGAATGATCCAAATTGGAACAGTCGAAAGGTATTTAGACATCTACTTTAATTGAAAAGTTAGCTTAAAACTAATATTTTATTTCTAACTCGGTTTATAACATATTATGATCACATTTACCAAGAAATCTTCCCTAGCAATGAAGCTGGCTTTTTATTAGGCTGCTAGTCATGAACATAGTGTGCCTCCAGAGGCTGGTGGGGCACGGCAAGCTGCTGCAGGCGGTGGAAGCGTGGCAGCGGCAAGCAGGGACCTCCCACAGGTGGTTGTGATGCTGTCAGCAGCGGGGGGCGTGTAGCGATGGGCTGCCCGCAGATGCCACTGGTGGTGTCAGTGGCGAGGGGAGGTGGTGAGTAGCAACCACCCACAGGCACTGCTAGTAGTGTTGACAGTGCCTTTTCACAGGGGGTGCACAGCCACGCTCGGGGGGGTGCACATACAGTGCTGTTAGTGCATTTTTACTACACTGTGGGTACATCTGCACATGCTATTAATGCACTGTAAACTTACTGCGCAGTAAAGTAAGGCACGGTAAGCTTTCTCTAGGACCACGTCTGCATGTACACCTGTCAGGAGTAAATTTGCTCCTGACAGGAGCAGTTCAGTGAGGGGCTATTACTGCCCTGCTCTGCCAGCTTACTGCAGCTAGGGGGAGCTCTAGGCTCCCCCGGGTGCTAGCCCCAGGCTGGCAGGGGGCACTGAGGTCAGGCCTGGGCTGGTGGGGGGACAGACAGGGGGAGCTGTCCTGCCTCTGGGGCCTGCACCCTGATCAGCAGATTACTACTGGTCAGCCTAGGGAGTAGGAGGAGGGAGAACTACTGGTCAGGGTGCAGGGCTGGGAAGCTGGCAGCTGCCCCAGGGGAGGGGACAGTTTCTCCTGCTCCCAGTCAGCTGTCTACACATGTGCTACTACGCAATAAATCTGTACCTGTATCTACAGGTACTAGCCAACCATGCAGTAGACTAATTTATTGTGCAGTAAATGCTGTGGACATGTAAATGGTGGCAATTTACTACATAGTAGATTAGTATACTGTGCAGTAAAGCATCTTGTGTAGGTGCTTCCTGTGTGATGAACATAATACAAAGTAATGTAAGAAACACACCAACCATATCATTAAAAGCAGACAAACAAACCAAACACTAGCCAGTCTCACCCTTTCTGCACTGACTTTGTTTCAGAAAAGCTTACAGCATTTGTGTTGGTATTTTGGAGTTCATATCTGGGCATTGCATGCTGAAGTATTGCAGCAATAGCAAAACTGAATCATAGAAAAGTAGGAACTTATAGGAACATGAATACGTAGGAAAAGTAGGCTAGAAGGAACTCAGAACCTCATCTAGTCCAACTTCTTGCTCAAGGCAGGGTTATCCTTGACTAAGCCACCCCAGGTCTGTCTAACCTGCCCTTGAAAATATCCGAGGATGAAGATTCCACAACCTCTCTAAGTAGTCTGTTATATTGCTAAGCCACCCTCGTAGCGAGAAAGTTCTTCCAAATCCCCAACCTAAACTTCTTATGCTGCAGTTTGAGACTACTGCTTCTAGTCCTGTCCCTTAGGGCTACTGAGAATAGTTTAAAAGCAAGAGGCTGGCAATAATAGAGTATTTTAGGACAACTTTTTAAAAACAAATGTTGAATGCCACTTAGTGGGTGAAGCTCTGAGTGCATAAAAATAATTCTTAATCATTTCTGGTTAACTATTTCCCACTTATACATTTGCAATGCACAGTTTTAAAGATATTAGATTTGTGAAAAATAAAAAAAGTCCCTGTTTAATAATATTGTTTTGAGTAGTTCTGACATGAGAATCTCCATTCTTGACCTTGTGTGTTCATTTATAAGCAAGTGTTGGCTCTTGAATTGATAAATATGCACTGAGCAGTTTGGGCTTACTTGATGAAATCTGTTTAATATGAAGCAGAGCAGATGTATTTTTTAGAAGAGTTCAGTAAATGCAGCCTAAACAAGAAAGCTATCTGAATTATTTATTAGCACGTAGTTTCAATATTGGTTAATTACAGTCTTATTATGAAAAATTAATGATAAATTTTGTTTGCCACAATTGTGCAACTTAGATGTAGTTCAACCAAATGTATAATTCAGCATCTCAATTTCTGAATAAAATAACCTGTCCTGATTTGTTTGGTTATCATTTTTAGATGAGCCACCCAGATGTTCTGATACAGGTGCTTGACATTTTAAAAAATAGTGGTGAGTTTACCTTTTTTTTCTTTATATTTTTAATCAATGCTCTCATATTTGACTCTTCTATGGGACACTTATGTTGTTAACAAAAATACAAATAAGATTATTCAGAATATTTTAATTATAAGAAACCTACAGATCATAGGTTTTCTTATAGTCTTTTTAGACTATGTTCAGTGCTGTTAAACAATATTATTCAGACACTGTAAAACAAAAAGTGTTCTCCCTTTACTCACAGACCAGGTCTAGCTTGTGCTTGCTTAGTTAATCTCAAAGAAGCACATTTTAGAGTACAGTTCAGTTTCTGTAGTACTACTCCATGCCTGAGCCTGAGAGACTGCTACAGTTTGGTTTTGCTTTTTAAGGGTGCCCTAGATTGTCTGAATGTTGACTCCGTGTCACCTGTCGAGCAAGGGGCATAAACCAACCATCTAGTCTCATACCCCACCCACACAATGAAGAGAGATCAAATTGAGCCAAGTGAGATCTTAGCACTTGCATTTTCGTAGGGATTATAATTTTATTGGTGATTTTCACACCTCTGACAACACTGATCATGCAGTTTAGCGTTGTGCAAAGTAAGATCCCTTTTCAAAATTGGGGTTTGCATTCCCAGGTATGCCTGTCTTTTACTGTTCTGTAATATTTTCTTGCAATAGCAGTTTCAAAACTTCTCTCTCCAGCTTGCCTATAGATGGCTAAGTGGGTGCATAAATGCCTGTTTTATACAAATTCATGAGCTCATAGAACTCATAGATACGTTTCAGCCTAGCCCTTACCTAAATAAAGTGCATTTCTATGATTGTATCCTTTTACCATAGTTTTTAGAGAGGGTGTGAGAAGTTCATATTAAGGTTCATAAACCATGGGATAGACTAATTAGCTGTGCAGTAAGCTAATTTACTCTGCACCAGAATATTCCTCTAAATACAAGTACAATGCTGTTGTGGAGTTTTTTTACTCCACAGCAGCACACGTATAGACACTGCCCTAGCTGGCTGGGGCACAAGGGTGCTTCACTGCAGGGGCTACCTGCCCGCTAGCCCCACACTGAAGCACCCTTATGCCCCAGCCAGTCCCTCTGCAGCACATTGAGCTGAGTGGAGCAGCCCCACGTTCCTCTTACCCAGCTCAACATGCTGCAGTTCCTGGCACAGGTACAAATGGTGCACCTGGAGCAATAAACTCTGTCATGACATGCTGCAGAGTTTATTGCTTTGCCTTAATATGCACAAGTAGATGTGCCCACTATGAACTGGAGAACAATACATTTTAAGAGGGATATTTCTAATGTTAGTTATGAGCCATGTCTTTAGAGTGTTACTTTTTTTGCATTCTTTTCTCAAACAAAGCAGCTATTACTGTCACAAGAACAACTCAACAGCATCTGTCATTTGTCATTTCAATATTATCACAGCTACAATTGTTAATCTCTATTTTTTGATTATTTAAATATTTTGAAGGAAAACATCCTTGTTACAATGGAATATTTTCCCACCAGCTTGCTTATCACTTGCTTTTCTGCATGCTGTATAAAACAGGTCATTGAGCAAAGTGTTTCAGAAATTGGAAAATAATGGGCCCCTTCAGGACTAGAGCCAAGTACAGGTATTCAGTTTCTCCTGGGAGAGTCACTGTTATCCCAGGAGACATCACAAATGTACAGATCTTCAGGATTTTTCTCCCAGAGCAAAAATGGCAATTGCAGGAGAAAAATAACCCAGGAACATCCCAGGTTAAACCAGCAATCTACTAATCTGTCATCTTCCCAGAATCCCACTTTTATACTGGGAGAAAAATTTGGGACATTGTGAATGTATACAGTGTTTTATACGTAAGAAACGTTGCCTTTCTTACAATACATTACAATACATTATTCACTGACTGAACCAAACTGTCCAGATCGTCTCCCTTTTTAATTCATGTTATAGCTAAGTGTTCCAAAGGTCAGGCCATCTCATTAGAGAGAATATCAAAATGGATGGCAGTATATCTTCTTGAACTGGTGACCTTATCAAACATTATGCCTTTGAATTGCTGTTGTGACAGTTGCCAAGTTAGTAGGAATGTTAGTACCATTGATGTTTGACTGATGCAGCTGAAACTCATTACTTACTCTACAGTGACCTGTATTTTTTTTTGAAGATATTCTTTTCATTGTGGATCCTACAACTTCCCCTTCATCTGTGGTTTGGGGTTTTTTTGGAGTTCTCTGCTATCACAGGGCACATCCAGGCAACCATGGATGTTTGGTTCCCTGGGGACACTTTGCACCACTGCTTCTTGTCCCTGGGGAACACCTGTTCAACGCACGGTTTGGCATGTGGCAGTTTAGCCCGGGTGGTTTAGGGGAGGCTGGGCCAGCACTTAGCTGGCCCCAGCAGCCTTATCTGGCATCCTAAAGGTCTTCCGGGGCTGTAGCAATGGTGATTCTGCCATGCAGAGCCTGGCCAGCAGCCGCAGCGTGGCTCTGGGCAGCCAGCTCTGCTTTTGAGTGGTGTGCACTGCTTGTGTGTGCACTGCTTCACTTTGTTTTCCCATGCAGGCAGGAACACATGGCAGGAACACCGTGTTTCTCTCTGCATCCAGGGGCCAAAAAAACCGGGCAGGAAGAAAAAGTGGAGCAGCACACATGTGAGCAGCGCTCTGTTACAGCACAGAGAGCATCTAAATGTGTGGTGTGTGGCGCCACCAATGCATTTACAGCCCCAGGCTTTCAGTAGCAAGGGATCTGAGAGAGTTTCATGACTGCCCTGCAGTTCCTGTACAAAAACATGAATGCAAAGGAGCTCAAATCACATGTGCAACCCCAATAGATGTGGCTTTTTAAAAGACTTTTGGTCTTGTATGATGCTCACGATACCTACAGTGGGATTGATACTGACAGCAGCATTTAGAGAAACAAAGTAATAGTAAGGAAAATAATTGGGTTTTTTGGTAGAAACACCCGACCACTTGCACAGAGTCTTGTCATTTAATCTTTCCACTGCTTTAAAAGGGTGTTGTTTACCAGCATCACAAAACTCCACAGCAAAAACGTTGAATACATTTGTGACCTTATCCAACAATGTGCCTTTGACTTGCTGTTGTGACAGTTGCCATGTTTGGTAGTTAATGGCAGCTCCTCTAATGGGATAAGTAATCATAGCATTGATTACTGTTTAGGCACATGACACCTGTAACAAAGATTTCCTAAATGCCCTTCATTTCAGTCTAGGAAGTAAGACACAATTAGGGGTAATTATGAAAGGTGTGTGTGTATGTATATATATATATATATATGTATATGACACATTTCTTTTCTTTTCCTTCTTTAGCTATTTACTCAGATGTGGAGTCAGATTTCCATGCCAAAGTTCCTGTTGTTTTTTGCAAAGATGTTAAAAGGTTTGTGTAGTACAGGATCACTAATATGATATCACCTTTTATTTGTACCTCACGAGAGCTGGTTGCTTTCACTTCTAGCAGCGTATATCACTGTAATAGTTACTCTTACTGTTGAAAAGGGAATTAAAAAGAAGAGAGATTGGAAAGAAAAGTGAACTTTATCTTCACACTAGATCTAGCTCAGATTCACTAATATGTTAGATGTGGGAGTCTTGGTAGTATTATCCCTTTTAAACAAGGAACAGAGAGACTCATTCTTAGGTGATACTTAAAACTTATTCCAACCATGCAGTCTAAGGATCTTAAAGCATTTGAGAAACATTAGTTAAGCCTTATAACCCCTGGGAGAGGTAGAAAGAGGGATGTGGGGGATAACTTCGCCAACTGCTGAAATGCAACTACCTACAAAATGAAATGTAGCTCCTGTTCAGTGGTGTGCAATAACAATTTAGGACAGGAAGTAGCTGATTGCTGCTCCAAAGGAGTAAACACTCTGGGGCAAGGACTGTCTTCTCCTTGCGTGTGTATAAGGTGCTAGCACGTTGTAGGTGATACTTTGTAAGGATGCTTGGAGCCCTTTCAAGGTATTGTTTCAGAAGGGCAGCAGCTAGTATATTCTAACCATTATGTGTGAACAAGCTGAGAACAAGTCAAATCAGTAAAACCCCCTCCAACTTTAAGGGTGAAAACAGATGTTGCCTGATGCTTCATGTTGTCACCATAATGCTTGTTATGGCAGCACAAATGGTGAGCAAATAGACATCAGTAACCTTTGTCACACCACATGAAAGGAAAATCAGTGGCATGATAAATTGTGGTAACAGATTGTGCTGCTTTATTGTGGCAGATGTTTATTACTTCTGTGGCGCGGCTCTGCAGATGTGGCTGGCTGGGGGAAAACCTTGCTCTTCTTGGCTCTGTCAGACCCGGGGGCCTGCCCTTGATGGTGTAGGGGTCTGGCCGAGCAGGGAAAGTGAGCTGAGATCACATTGCCCCTTGTCCTGCACCACCAAGGGCAGGACAAAGGGCACTGTGTGTTTGCCCAGTGAAACGGATCAGCTGTGCCATGACACATCACGTCACAGCTGATCCGCTTCATTTGGCAACATCTATTTCTAGCCTAACGTTCCTTCATCCGGGGTTAAAGTTGGTGAGGTGTACTGCATTTGAATTGGTCTAAGCCTGTTCACACAATAGATTTACCAGCTGCTGCCCTTTTGAAATGTTCCCTATTTGAAAGGGCTTCAAGTGTTCATGTGTCCACAGAGTATAAAAAATAATTTAAGGAGGAAGGATGAAATTTCCTGAAAAGATTTACCCAGCTCATCTCAACTCTTCGATTAAAAAAATAAATAAAACAAACAGGAGAGCTTTAACAAATTGACCAGATTTGTTTCTTTGCATTTAATCTGAAAAGTCAAAGCTTTTCTGTTCTGAAAAACAGAACCAATTTATCATGTGAGAGAGAAAATAAATCTAGAGAGTACAACTGAAGCAAATAAAGCGCACATCAGAGATGATTGTCAAGGCACCATTTTAGCATATCATGTGGTTTCATCTAGGTTTTTTCGTACTATGTTTTGTCTGAGTTCTGCTTGGTTGGTGCTTTTCCTGCACCTCTTGTGAAATCCTTCCTGCAGGTTTATTTCTTCCACAAAGCCAAAAAATATTAATCCATCTTAGTCAGATGCTCCATCTATACACAGTAGTATTTAATGCTCAGGTGGAGAAAAGGGAGAAAAAGGTATTGACATTTCTTCTGGGTTTCCCATGTGTGTTGCATTCCTCCAGGCACATTATTAACAACTAATAAATTGTTTGGATGTTGCTACTGTTTCTTTAATAATTGTGCGATTTTGCATCTTTCAGGATGATAATACCCACAACAGTTTTGTCTAGATTTGAAGGTAGCTGTTTGAGGAATGGATGAGATTTTACATAATTTTAATCTCTGTGAAATACAATTTAATTAGTAGTTTACAAAATCTTGGTCATAATGCATGCGCAGTAGTATAATCAACATGTTTCTTCGTGTTCATGTGACTTTTTCATTTTTTATATACATCTGCAAAATGTATTTTTAACTAAAGCAGGATAAACTGTAAAGGGTTTTTATAAACGTATGATCTAGAGAGCATGCCTGGCTAATACAAAAAGAGAAGATGTACCCCTTTCTTCTGCTTGCATACAGAAACTTCAGAATAGAGAAGAGAGAGAAAGTGTGTGTCTGCATCTGTGTAGGAGTTAAAAAAGATGGCCATATCTGAGGCAGTCTAACAGGATTTGCATCAGATGTCGATAGTCTCAGGGATTTATATCTGGGGTACAGTCACTGTAGGCTAAAACTATGTATACACTATTTCAGCCCCAGAATGTACACCTCTAGATTCCTCTGCATTATTAGGGTAGTTTTATGCATAGATTTACCCTTTTCTAACATATCAGATACAGTACTTATTAAAGTATTTAGCACTTTATTGTGCTTTTTATTTTCAGCCTTGGTTTGCTTTGCAAAAATAAGTTGTTCTCTACTTCATGTGTGTAGGAGGAGTTTAGGTGAGTTAAATAAGGCCACAGTTAATCAGAAGCAAAGCTGATCATAGAAAGTAATCATCAGTGACATTTTTGCATCTTGTACAGGGAAAGATTTTGGTTGGTTCCACATCTGATTCCCGAGTCTTCAGTAATGAGGTTTAACTCAGTTATATAGGTACCAGGGTGTTTGTTAAAATGACCCATCACTTTCATGCATCAGTTAGGCATGTCATCCTGAAGTCAGGCAGAAGGTAGCACAGGGTGGCAGTCTCGAAGGTGTCACCCTGCCCTACCTTCTGCCTTTCATGTAATATGGAAATTTCCCTATTTGCTTTTAGTATTGTGAGATCTGCAGTCTTTTAAAATCTGTCTGTTCCCTGCAAGATACAATTCTGAACTTTAAACTTTTCTTAATTTTCTTTTAATTACAGTGGTTTAACTTGTAAAGTGAGTGCTAGAAATGATGTGGCCTGTCTTACAACTGACTTGTTGGCTGCCCTTGGCAAACTGGAGCCTGTCCTTGTTCCCCTGGTACTGGCTTTCCGCTACTGGGCTAGAGTAAGTTTTATAAAAAATAAAGACTGCTTAAGTGCATTTATTCCTGCTTTGACAACTCTGTATAACGTATAGTCTGAAACAGCAATAAATTTGCTACAGAAGTAGACCTCTGTCATCAGACAGCAATTCCCGGTGCTACTAAAGTTGTCAAAGATGTTCTTTATCTCACTACATGAAAATGGCCAGTATAGCCTCATCTTTCCTGTAAATTCTTCACATTCTTCAGCATTTGTATGCTACAATTAGAGAAATAACCATTAATCTAAGGAGAGAAGAATTGAAAAGCATGAGAAGGATAAAATTGTTTTCTTACTCCTGAGCCTTATTAGAGGTTGAGAAGAAAAATTGACAAATACTGATAGGAGGATCTGCAGAAGGGAAGGTGGCAGCCTTCTGTTAACAGGGACCTGAAAGACGGAAGAGTCTGTCCAAAGTGAGTAGAGAAAATGTAAAAATAAGGCCCATGGCACTGTGTAATAAGCAGGGATCCGGGTTTCCCATTTCCCATGGGAAAACGGAGAAAAATGTGGATTTTCCCTTTTACCTGGAAAATGTGGATTTTTTTATTTTAATGGAGAAACCTGCGAATTTGCACTTTTGCAAAGAGCTGTCTACAGGTTGGCAGAGTTCCAGCCTGCAAGGGGCTTGAGGGAGTGGGAGGAGGGTGGTCAGGCAGGGGCCATGGCCAGGCAGGCTGGGGAGTAGCTCCCGCAGGTAAGTGGGGAGGAGGGATTGAAGCCCCCATAGGGAGGGAGGAAGTGAGTTGGGCAGGGCTGGAGCTGCTGCCCAGCCAGAGGGTGTGTGGGCCTTGGAGCCTGGGGCTGGAATACATAGCTGCAAGGCCCCGGTGGGGAGTGGGACGGGGCCACACACAGCTTGTCCGGGGGTTGGGGCTGGCTCCCTGCCACTGCATGCACTCCTGGGAGGGCAGGGTGGACCCGTGCCCCCAAGATCTGTGCATGGGGCGGGGGTTGAGCGCAGGCTGTCTGCTACGGGCTTCGGCTCCCCACCCCGCTGTCCTACCCTGGGCTGTCCACAGCCCATTGGGTGTGATTAGCGCGGCAGAGCAGAACGGGACTACGCAGGGATGTTCCTTGTCACTGCAAGTTCTGTGCTGCCCTGCCGAGGCCTCCCCTGCCCACATGGCAGCGGTGGGGGATTGTGCCCCTCACTGCTGCCGTGTGGGCAGGGAATCCTTGCCAGGGCAGTGCAGAACTCACAGCAGCAAGGAGCTTCCCTATACAGCCTCACTCTGCCCTGCTGTGCCCGGTTGCACCCAGTGGGCTGAGGAGGCCCTGGGGGAGGGCAGCAAAACGGGGAGACTGAGCCCACAGTGGGCAGTCTGCCCCTGCCCCACACACCGATCAGGGGGCACAGGTCCCCCCTGCTCCTTGGGAGTGCATGCAGCAGCAGGGAGTCCCCTCCACACACCCCCACCCTGTCCGAGCCTGCAGATGGCAGGGAGTAGAGGGGTGCCAGCCTCTGAGCTCCACTCCACTATAGCAGTCACTGCCTCCTATGGGTGCCAGTTGGGCTGGGGGGCTGCTGCGGGGAGGCAGGGGGCTCTGGACCCATGTCCCTTGCGCTGTAGCCCTGGCAGCTGGGGAGCCCCTCTGGTAGGGCTGGAGTGGGAGGAGGGCTGTGGGTGCAGGGAGTGAAGGGCACCAGCAGGGCCAGGGAGCTGTGGGGTGGGGCTGGAGTGAGGGGCACTGGCAGGGCTGGGGGGCTGTGGCTTAGGAGTGAGGGGCCTGGGCCTGTGTTCTGTGAGCTAGGGAGGAGGGATGTCTGATTTCTCCATGATAAAAACACCACCCCCCCTCCAAATTAAATATCAAAATTTATAGGTATTTAGAATTTATTTTATTATGGTGATTAAGGCACTAGGCTTCCAAAATTGCCTAAAATGGCTTTAAAATTGTTAATATATCAAGAAAATATTGTGTTCATTTTTTTTTATCGGGGAAAACCAGGATCCCTGGTAGTAAGGATATAAACCTTTGGTTTTTGTGAATACAAACTGAAGCAATTTTTTGATGAATCGTCAAACTCTTGGAAATAGACTATGGCTATTCAGGACTTTGTTCCAATATATAGTGTTGAAAATACAGGAGCCATTCTGAATTCTGTGTTCCCTGCTGTGATTGGAAGCCAATGGTGCGGAGTATGTCCACTTTCTAGCTGGAGACAAGCATGTGCATTTTTTTTTAAAGTTGGCAAAAAAGGTGAAGGATGGAGGAGACTGGGAGGAGAGACCTTTTTTATTGAATTGCTTCTAGTCTCCCAGTCCTGTGACTGCTTTTAAGCTTATATTTCTAAAATTCCTAGCTTGATCCTTAGAAAATGCAATTTTTGTAGTCATAAAATCTTCCCCAACTCTAACTTGCAATAAAATATTGCTTGTAAAGAGGTCTGGTGGAATTCAGCTAATGATTTCAGGGGTGAGATTCTCTTTCCAAAGGGTATGTCTGGACCACAAAAAAGCTTGTTCTTAAGCTTACTTGGGTTGAAATAGCAATAAAGGCAAGGCAGCTTTGATTAAAAGATCAAGATAAAGCCTACTACAAGGGATCCTGGCTTTGAACTTGAGCATCTAACTATAGCGTAAACTGCTATTTTAACCTAGGTTAGCTAACTAGGGTCGGCCAACCAAGGTGAAGAACGCTATTCTTTGCAATGTAGATTCACCAGAAGAAGGATTTTTACAGCATGGTCAGATTGGTATGGGCCGGGGGAGTGGGGGCAGGGGTTGCTGTCTGTCTTGGATCTCTTGAGTGTATTTTGATAAGCCTTGCAGCAGCAGCACACTGGCCACCCTTGTCCCCCTACTCTACCTATGGGAGGTTAGGGTGCTCTGCTTTGTGGTTGTATGACAGAGTTGATTGCGTCATTTTGGCAAGAGGTTAAACAAGGATTTGTACAGGATGATTTGGACAGGGTTGATCCTGCCTCAGGTGGCTGGGCTAGAATAACTTCCAGAAGTCCCTTCCAGCCTGACTTTCCTCCGATTCTAAGGAGAACACAGAGCTGAGTGCTTAGGGGGAGACTCTCTCATGGGGTCCAGGTGCCAGTAATGCTGCTCAAAATCCCAGCAATGCTGCAGTCCTTACATAGAGCCTTACCATCACATGACATAGTCATAGAGCCTGCCATCAGAGCTTCCCTCTGTATTTGCCTTTTGAACCTGGGATTTGTAAAGATGGCATCAGGCAGCAGTATATCATCCACAATCCCTGCACCAAGGGATGTCTTCTCAACCTAGAATTGCAGCTTATCGTTAGGGTGCCCATGTGTCTCGGTTTGGGCAGACAGTCCCAAATTCTGTAGGCTGGTCCCAGCTGGTTGGTCAAAAGTCCTGAGCCAGAGTCCAGCGGAGAGGCAGAGCATCATGGTCCACCAGGCAGGCGAAAGAGCAGGCATTGCTGCCTACTTATAGTGCCCATTTGTACCACTTTTTGATTCTTTTGCGTTATGGGAAACAGGTAAAGTGGGGGTGAGACCCTCACCTTTAAATCATATACTCCTGAAACCGCCAGCCTGGCCTGGGCTGCGTTCCAGCCTCTGCAACATGACGATGCAGAACAGCTGGGAAACACTGGGTGTCCTGTTAACAACGATGATTTGTCAAAAGGGTCAGTGCCCTGTAAACCCATATTCTGTGGCTGTGAACTCTTTTCCAAAACGAATTTCCAGTGAGAGCATGTATTTTTTGTAAAATCTACCATTCATCAAAATTATAGGTAGCTTTAAAAATGAGCTCATGTAGTTCACCAACACCTTTACTCTGTATCTTATAAAAATATGAGTGGTGATCATGAGAAATGAGCTCTAACAGTCCTGTTGAGTACACTCCACGCATTTCTGTAATTCAGTTTTGATTTCAGTATCGAGTAATACTTGACTTTAAATGATATGAGTTCAACAAAAAGTGCATTCCATTGTATAGTATTGTTATAGATTGTTTTATGAAATGCCAGTGCCATAGAATACATACAAGCAAAGCAATATGAACTAGAAAAGCGAACCTTTTGACTCTTAAAAAAAAAAAATACAAAAATAAGTCTCTTGAAAAACTGGAAGAATAGTCTACTGCCAGATATGAGGAAGTCTTATATATGTGAGGATTGAACAACAGAAGACTTCCTGGGGAAAAAGGTTAGGTCCCAGACAGGCTGGTGTATATGACCCACAGATGCACAGAATAGCCTTGCTGTGGCTCCTGAGCCTTGTGCAGCCCCCAGGCAGATCTGGGGTGGCATCTGGTAGAAAGCTGGGTGACGCACACTGTTGTGGCCTCCCGTAGGAGAAGCACAGGAGTTTTTGTTACCAATCAGGAGATTTTGGTAGGCTGCTCCTTTGGGCAGGAAGATTGGCTACCCCATGTATATGTGACAGGAGTCCTAGTAAAATTCCAAGATCTTTAGAAATGATTGGTGTTTACATTTTATCCTGGGCTGAAGTGTAGACACAGCAGAATGGTCCAAATAATGCAGTAACATGGAAATTGCAAGGTGAGAACAAAGGAGTGAGATGCTGTGTTTGACTTGCAATGCATTCAGAAAGGAGATCACGCAGGAAGAATGTATATAAAAGTTTATTGTGTCTTTTCAAATCTCACCAGCAAAAGAAAACAGCTGATGTTGTGTACTGTTGATTTTGAAATGAAATGCTTTCTGCCCAGCTTTTGCAAATGCTCTGCAATAATTTTGAATCCTTTTATTGGTTTATTTATCTGATATATTGAATTATATGCTAAATTTTATCAGAAAACTAATAGCTTCTCTTCTTATAGTTGTGCCATATTGACTGCCAGGCAGAAGGTGGGATCCCCTCATATTCCTTTGCCTTAATGGTGATATTTTTTCTTCAACAAAGAAAACCACCTATTTTACCATCCTGTTTAGGCACTTGGGTAAGTTATTGGTTAATAACATAATCCCACTCTGGCAGTAATTTAAGGGGTACATAAGTAGTTTATAGGATTGTAAATTCTGTTTTATCTGACTGGATTAGTAGTTCATTTAAAAAAAACAACCCAGAAACAAAAACACGGTGCATATTTTTTTTCTCTGACGGTTGATATGTGCCTGATATTTCTGGGGGAGGTGAAAGTCTCTCATAATACACAAAGTAATTGTACAGTGCTGGACTTTGGGAAAGGAAGAAAGTTTTTCTTTTTTAATTCTGCAGCAGTCTGTTGATATGGCGTTGATTACACAGGCCATATACTCTTGTATGGTTTACTGCATCCGATCCCGTCTCAGAAACCCTCTAACTGTGTTTGTAGATTGAAGGCTTTGATTCAAAGAGGCCAGATGATCACCAGTTGAAAGTTATAGAAGAGAAGTTTGTACGATGGGAATACAAACCACCAAATAACGGAGCAGGGAAAAACTCAAATGGTGTTGAAGGCAAGACTAAAGCTGAGCAGCAAAAAGGTGGCAGCAAGAAGGCTTCAAGTTCAGAAGCAGATAACCAAAGTAATGCTAGGGAGAAGCAAGGAAAAGTGAGTCTTCGTTCTGTCTGAGGGCAGACCCTACCTGGGATTTCTTCTGCGTGATCACTAAAGTTTTAATCTAAAAGAGGGGTAGAAAAATAATTGGAATTTCCGTGTCTTATTGCAACTAAATACTTTTGTCTTTGTTTCAGTCTCCCTTAGTATTTGAAACACCCCACCAGGTGTCCCTGGGGCAACTGTGGTTAGAATTGTTGAAATTTTACACACTGGAATTTGCTTTGGAAGAATATGTCATCAGTATACGGGTACAGGAACTCTTAACCAGAGAGAACAAGAACTGGCCTAAAAGGCGAATAGCCATTGAAGGTGGGTTGCAGAAATTATGCACTGTCCTTTGTACTATTGACACGATCTTTCGACGATGGATTGCATCAGTTACAAATGATGGGGAAAACACAAAAACATTTTCTAGCTAATTGGACTGCTTGAAAGTGTGTCAACCACCAAGTACTGCAGCATGGATTGCTGAATCTTGAAATACTTGGCTTTGGTTTTTAACCACCTTTTCTTCCTTTCTTTCCATTTATACGTACTTATCCTTCTTCTGGCCTATCTCCATCTGTTTCATTTCCCTTTATCTGTATTGCCTCCATCCATTTTTTTTTTCTTCTCCATTCCTTCTGGAAATGTGGGAACGTTGCCTCTGCAGTTCTCATACTATTGGATCTTTCAAATGCCTTTGATCATCCCATCAGTCTATTTCCCCTGCTTCTGACACTTAAGCAGAACAAAGGGGAGGGCGCTGATCAGAGGAATAGAGCTAATTCAATGAACTGGAAGCTGTCATAGGTCATAGTTTCCACAATAGGAAGCTGACCTGTAGCTTCTTGGGAAAATTGTTGTGTTCTAGAAAATGCCCCAAAATCTGAATCTCCTGCCCAAAAGAGCACATTTGGCAAGTGTGATGTTGAGTGAATTTGGGAGTGACGCTTCAAGTGTATTGATAGGACAGAGCCAAAGAGAAGTAATTAAGTTTTGTCCATTTCTAATTGAAAAACAATGCGGGATTTTCCGGCGGGGGTTAACTTTTTTTTTTTTTTTTAACATTGTTTATTGGGAAAGGTCAAAAATATAATGTACCAGAACTTTGGATTGTCCATGGGAATGAAAGTGAGGGTTTGGAAAAATGTTAGGAGGGAAGATTAAACTCAGGTTTTATATGGGTTTGAGATGTGGTGCGATAGCTAAATCCGAGACTGAACAAGAGGATGTCGATTGAAAGTTGCAAGGTAGAACATATTAGTCATTAGGTCAGGGACGTAAGTGGATGAAGTCTCCTAGATCAGGGATGCTCAACCCCCGCCTGTAGAGCCATGTCATCTAATCCATGGGGCTTCCCGAGGATCTGGAAATTTGGCTTTGGGCAGAGCATTGGCAGCATTAATCGCTGCCTCCATGGTAGCAAACTTTTGGAACCTGGGCAGACCCAGGGGCTGGATAATGTGGCCCTGCATGCCACATCACACCACTATGCAGCCAGATCCAGGTGTGCTGGATCAAACTGGCACATGGCCAGATTGGGCTGGTATAGCCATGGCAAGGTGGGGCACAGCTGGATTGGGCTCGTGCGGGGCCCGCACGGAGTACAGCTGGACTGAGCTGGCATCACTCATCCACTGTGGAGCCATACACTTGAGTAACACTCTCCTAGACAAATAGGAGCGGACCTAGGAGAGAATCTTAATGAGTAGTTAATAAAAGTGTGCTCAAGGAGGTTTAAAGTATGAGAAGATGCAGAAGAAAAAGAAAAGTAGAAGGAAAGTCTGAGGGGAAATAGAGAAAAATGTGAATGAAATGTTTCAAAGGCAAGAAACAAGTCCAGAGAGAGAAATATTTTTTAAAAAGTCCTCCTGCAAAAAAATGAAATAAAAAAAAAATGCAGGAAGCAGGGGTATGGTGGGTAGAGGGTCTACATTGGCTGTGATCAAGCAAAAGAGCTCGGGGTGGGGGGGAGAAAGGGACTGGACAGATGACCTCATCGCACATGTCCTCACAAGCAGGAACATGCATTTCCCTGGAGACGGATACCAGCGGCACATTTGTGTTGCTGCTACTTGTCTCTGGGCATGCCCTTGCACACACACTCTGGCATGCAGCAGATTGCCCCAGGTGGGGTACGGTAGGCTGGAGCTGCACCTGGGCTGGCCCCAGAAGCCGTACCTGGGATCCTGGGGCCTCCTGGGGTTGCAGCTGGAGCAGTCTGGGTGCATGAAGCCTGGCCAGCAGCCAGAGCATGGCTGCAGCAGACCAGGCTTCTGTTTTGGGCGGTGCGTGCTGCAGCCATGTGAGACACCTTGCTTTCTGCAATTTTTTAGATACAGGGAGTTCCTGGTATATCATTTTTTCTTCCACACTGCAAATATGCACCATGGAGAACCCTTTTACATGTTCTGTGTGCTTTTTCCAGTGGCTTTTCAGGCACCGCAGAGCGCATGTTTGCACTAGTATAGACATGCCCGTATGTCCCTTTCAGCCCTACTTTCCTATGCTCCTGTATGTGGAAATTGAAGCCTGTAAGATATAATAAAGAAATGAGCTATGAGAAAGAGAGGATACAGAGGACCAGGAGGTGATTAAATAGTGGTTATTTGGGGAGGGAGGGATTGTATGTGGCTGTTGTATTTTTAACTGAAAAGGGTTTTTTTGTTAAAAAATCTCTTGTTTGTTTGCTTACTATGGTTAATGTAAGAGGAAGAAGCAACCCCGCTTGATGTACAAGTTTCCAGGTCAAATTGTACAGCTACAGCAATAATGCGTTTTGATTTGTGAACATTTGATCTGAAAGCTACCAGAAGACTAAATAGAAAAGCCCTACAAAGTGATGTTTTGACAGTCAGTTTCCTGAATATGTCTTTACTTTTAAAGATGCTAATTTTTAACACTAGATTCCAAGATAACTATGCAGTGAAGGAGAAAACATGGGCAGGATTACATAAAAGTTCATTGTCACATATAGATACTTATTTTCATTTCAAGTTTATCAGTTGACTATAATGTGACTTTTTAACAAAGCAGAAATATCCCACAATTTTTAATAAATATTATCCTCTATAGTGAATAATAGACATTCACTGTTGGTGTACAGTGATTATACAGGAACGCCTGTAAAGAATCCCAGAGGATCTAGTTCCTTAAGTGGTACTTAGGAACAGTATGTATCTGAGCTATATTTATTCCATTTTGTCCTTCAGTCTTTTCATGAGAACAGTCAGATCTGCAAGGAGCTGAAGAGGAGAATGCATAGCATAAATACAGTTCTGGACTGCACTATAATATGCACTTATTTGAAATGCAGTGTAGTAATAATTTAATAGTGTAGTTCAAATAGATGACTATCAGACAGTCAGTAAAATATATAAATTGGGTAATAAATTATTACTATTTGAATGATCTTTTTTCTAGATCCTTTTGCACTAAAGAGAAATGTTGCACGAAGCCTAAATAGCCAGATGGTATTTGAGTACATCCTGGAGCGATTCCGGACAGCATATAAATATTTTGCATGTCCACAAAGTAAAGATGGGACTAAATCCAAACCAGATACCAAGAAAAAAGAAAAGGGAAAAATTAGCAACAAGAAATCTACAAAATCTGGTGACTCTGTAGCCAATTGTTGCCTTCCTCAGGCGGATAAAGTTGGAGAAAAACAGAACGCAGGAAGTGGATGCAACATGCAGGAGAGTGAAGTTGAATGTAATGAAAAAGAATCTGCTTCCAGGAAATGTATTCCCAAGAACAAAGACAATGTATTGGCAAATAAAACAGATGTGTTAGACTCTAATTATGAAGAAGACAGAGGGGAAACTGTATCCCTTATTCCTAGTGAACGCTGTGAATTAAAGCAAAAATTACTCAAAGAGCAAGATGATCTAGAGACTTCACAAATTTGTGTCAATGAAGATGAGTTAAGACACCGTTGTCATTGCAGTGAACATCAGTCGTATGACTCAAATTCTGTTAATGAATTTTCTGATGCTGAAAGTCAACAGAATTCAGTAACAGAACGTTCACAGAAGAATACGTGCGCCAGCACTAGCACGGCAGCTACCTCGCTCAACTGCAAAGCAATGGTAGAAGTTTGTGACCTTAAAGATGAAGACAGACTCTGCACAGAAGAAATGCATTATGTGTTTGATAAGTTTATTTTGACTTCTGGAAAGGTAAGATGCATTTTAAAGATGCTCAGATGGATTTTTTTTTTTTTATTGCTACTACATGAACACATCAATAAAACTTGCACTGTATTTACCCAAATCAAAGACCACTTGAAATTTAAGATGACCCCCAAATAATATATATAGACAACGTATAAATTTGTTACAGTTTTTTCCATGTATAGAATCTAAATATTGGAGGATCATCTTAAATTTGTCCCTGCCACCACTGCAGCAGGGGCCATCAAGCAGCCTGACCCCTGTTCCCTGTCCTGCTGTGCCTGCCCCCTACCCCTCCCCTGCTTGCCTTCTATTGTAACTCTGACCCCAATCTGGCTGGGGACACAAAGCACCTGGTGGCCCTGGCACATCCAAGCAGCTTGTGGCAGAAGCAGCACTGGCCTTAGGATCGTGCTGGGATCGGGGCTGCTGCCACCATTGTACTGCCACAGCTGCTGTCAAGCAAGAGAGTGCCAGAGTGGGGCTGGAGCTGTGATTGAGGGTAGGAGACAGTGGGGAGCAGTTGTGTGGGGGAGGATTAGAGGGAGCAGCAGCAATGGCTGTGACTGACCCTAAGCCCAAGTTGAGGCAGGAGCCAGAACTACAATTGCCTCTGCCCCCGCATACTTGAATCCCAAGATGAGGAGCTCCCCCCTGCATTGCTTCCCCCCCCCCAGTGTTGAATGCAGGGGAAAGCTCATCTTGGATTTGAGTAGATGCAGTACTTGGCTGCAAAGTACATCACTTCACTTTGTGACAGACATGCATCCTTCGGATGCGTTGTTTTGTTACTGTCCCATTGCCTGTCATGAAAAGCCAATGTCTCTGTTTAACTCTGCTTGCTCTCTCAGGACAGTTTAGTTTATAGACTAGAAAGAAGGTAATGTGAGGGTATGGCCATGGGTTGAACAGCTGTAACACAATGTTATCAGCACCATGATCCCTTTTCCTGAAAAAATAATCAGGATTTGCCCTAGTAGGGGACATCAGATGTGATCATGCCAGGTTATAGAAGTATTGACTGTTGGCAAATATTACTTAGATCTTACTAGAAGTACTGTTCATGTAGAACCACTGCTGTGCCTATGCTCACTCCTGAGGACTGCAGGGTTTGCCTTCGCCATATTCCCTTCCTCTGGGAAAAGGAACAGCCATAAATTTGATGGTAGAAATTTCTAGACTTTCAATGTAAAAAAAGTCAAGCAGCCCAGCTTGGGCATCATTTTGTCTGCCCAAACTGAGAGAAGGACCTGATCTGCTGCAGGCCCTACAGAGCTGGCAGGCCTCCCTGGGTTAACTCCCAGGTGGGCTTTGCCATGGGAAGCTATTGAAAGGCACCCTTTGGCGTTGGCCTTCGGCTGGGGATGGAGGTGAGGACTGAGGGTTATTCTTTTATTTCCTTCTTTTGGGTCTTTTGAATTTATATCCCTTGTATAAAGGGATATAAATGTTGTATTTGTTGGAGGGAGGGAGGGCTATTTATGTGTTTTAAAGGCCAGGTGCAGGCCGAGGTGGGTGTGGGGTTAGGAGGGATGTTGGGAGAGAAGAGGAGGATCTCCTTTGCACGGGAGGGAGAGGCAGGAGAGAGTGGGTGGCTTAGGAGAAAGTGGAAAGAAGTCTTTATATACAGGGCACATCTGGAAGTAATATTAATGCTCCTGAATAAACTCTGGCATAGTTCACACCAGAGTTTATTACTCCTAGGCGCAGCGTTTACACATACACCTAGGACCATAGCACATTGAGCCAGTGCAACTGAGCCCCGGCTGGCAGAGGGCCCGGAGGGGTTAGCTAGCCAGCCCAGAGCTGCTCCATCTTGGCTTAGCGTGCTGTGGAGGGGCTGGCTGGGGCACGAGGATGTTAAAGTGCAGGGCTAGCTGGCAGGCAGCCCTGCACTGTAGGACCCTTGTGCCCCAGCCAGTCTTGGCCATTGTCTACACGTGTTTTGCAGCGCACTAAATAACTCTGCCAAAGGATAGTATTTGTCCCAGACAGTACCATCCTACAGCAGAGCTGATTAGTTTACTGTGACCTAATAGTGCTGCACATGTAGACAGTGATGCTTTACTGTGGAGCTAATTAGTCAACTGCAGTAAAGCATAAATGGAGATGCCCCCATAGATGTTAGTGTGGTTGGGATGGACCAGAGGATTTGCGTGCCTGCATAATAGCTGGGGTAGTAGGAGTTGGTAGGTGGAGTGGAGTGAAGCTCTAAAATGTTGGCGTGTCATTTGGGGAGTCTGCCTTTTATCTGTGGGTTGTTATAATTTATTGTAAGCTACTCTGAGCCTTTCTGGGTGGAAGGGGTATAAAGTGAAATAATAAATGAGTAAGTAGAGAAAAGACCTGCCAGTACAGTGGTCAGAGATTTGCCGACTTTGTGTTGCTAATTAGATGTTTGGGAGCAAATTGATAATAATCGGTTTTCATCAAGCCAAAATCCTAGGAGTTCTGAGAGACAAAAGTCCTGGTCACGAAAGTGATCAGTGACTCTGGTTTGATCAGATCTCTTTATTTTGGCTGTCACCAGAGGAATTATATTGAAGTTCAGGGAAACTGGTCCTTTAATTCTGAAAAACTGTATTAGGAGCACTATGATTTCTGCAGCGCCTTCACTAATACATTCCTAAAGAATTGTGTTTTGTCATGCTCCCTCTTAATTATCCTCTTCCCTTGGCATGCTGACTTTTTTTCTACCGTCTATCTCAGTATGCCTCGTAACATGGCATTTGGGGGGATAATATTGCATGTTATGGAACTGAAGGCTTTAATGGACTAGAATTGGTGTGATTGATAGCTATGCAGTAGAAATATATATATTTTCCTGATTATGATAATTGAAAATATTTGGGATCGCTGCTTGCTGTTTTGTTGTGGTTGAAAAGTCCAGTTTGTTAAAGGGATACTTTTAACTTTTCAAATCTTTTTTGGAACTAATATATATCTATATTTTAATCAGTGATTTTTTAAAAATTTTTTTTAAAATGTTGGCTGGTCACGATAGTCAAATTGGCTGAAATAAGTTGAGAGACAAGCTGCGATCATTTGTGTACTTAAATATTGTTGGAAGCTGAGACCTATGAATAAAGGATTCCTTACCTTCCCCATTGCGTACATTAAAATAAATTGATTTCTGAAGTTACCAAACATAAAACTGAATCTCAGAAGCATAGAGTTGTAAGGGACTTCAAATGTTATTTAGTCTTAACTCTCTGCATAAATACAGGATGTGCTATACCTAAACCCCCCCAGGCAAATACTTGTCTAGCTTCTTCTTGAAAACCTGCTACGAAGGAGATTTCACATCTTCTCTGGGCATATTGTTCCATTGCTCCTCTGTTCTTATTGAGGAAGTTGTTTTGTGCATTTGTTTAAAAAAAATCTAACTCTACTTTTGTGCAATTTAAACCTTTTGAATTTTTGTTCCCATTTCTCTGGCCTCCTTGCTTATTTTTATCTTCTGGTGGACTTTCTAAGCTCTGGGACCTGAAGGTGATATGTCAGAGGGTGCTTCTGTATTGTGCTCTGTATGAACACTGTCCTTGCTCACCCTACAAATGCTCTAGGTTGCCCCAAACTTGTATAGAAATAGTATTGGGATGTGTGGAAATACCATAAATTAAGCGTTTAATTTATTTATTTCATTGAATAGCCTCCAACTATAGTATGCAGCATCTGCAAACGGGATGGCCATTCCAAAAATGACTGCCCAGAGGATTTTAAGAAAATTGATTTAAAACCACTACCACCAATGACGGATAGATTTCGGGAAATACTTGATCTAGTGTGTAAGAGATGCTTTGGTAAGTACTCTGCTACTGTTGGGATAGTTGGGACTTTTTATCGTGCTACCAGTCATAATTTCTATAGAGCTAACTTCTGTTTCCATATACGTAGGTAATAGCTCTGCTGATTTCAGGAGAAGGACGTTAAGTTACATCCACATCCTTGAAAATAAAAATTGCCCCGCGTTTGCATTTTCTTGTCATGCTGTTTGATTTCAATAGAAGTGTCAGTCTAGAATTTTGTCCCAGAATAAGTTTGAGGAAGAACTTTCATCTCGAGTTTTTCACTGGTTTTGGAGATAAGTGGCTTGCGTTCTTAAGGTGTCGCTGTGCCCAGTAAAGTTGCCTCAGCGTTTGCCTGATTCTGCTGTTCCTATTTAGGAAAAGTCCCCTTTGATTGGTTTTGTCTGAGTAATATCAGCAGGCTCAAGCCCCAAAATAAAATGCTGTCAGCACTGACTAATACAAAAAAGTTCAGAAATACATTTTACTAACTATTCGTAGAGAAATAGTGTTAGGAAGTACCTTAATCTGTGAAATGATGATCTGTTTGGTGTAAAAAATTTAGCAGAATGTTACATCATACTTTTTTCTCCTGTTTTTTCGCTAGATGAATTATCACCTCCTTTATCTGAGCAACAAAACAGAGAACAAATTCTGGCAAGTTTGGAAAGATTTATTCGAAAGGAATATAATGGTATGTAATATCAGGTACAATATACAATTTGCTGTTAAACTTCCAGTAGTCTAGAAGATATCGCTGTGCTCCACCTTACTTATTTGTCCTGTTTAAGATTGAAATGTCTTTATTTGTTGTGTATCCATAAATAAACCTGCAGCTAGTTAAGCTTGATCTTGAGCCTTCTGCCCTTTTTCTTTTGCTTTCTAATGATGCTAGCATGAAGGAGACCTGCAGTGGTGTAAATGAAATAACAGTTGGCATCCTGACCTCAGCACAAGCGGTGTGCAAGGCCAGGAAAAGTGCATGTTTGAACTATTAAAAAAAAAAAAAAAAAAAGAAAAATTATTTGTGTATATTCCAAAACAGATCAATCAAAGCCAGCGCCACATTGTATTATAATAAAACAATTCAGCATATGTCAAAATTATTATTTAATTAGCAAATCTCTAATGCACTGGGCTAACAAAAAAATCACTCGTGTTTTAATTCCTTATCTACTGCATGTACAAATGAATGTAATGTCCTCGCTTCCTCTGTTATCTAACAGGAAGTCTTGGAGGTATCCAGTAAAAACTAATTTTAAAGCCCCTTTAGTGTATTACAGAAAATGGATTCCCAGCCTCCCGCCCCAGTGAAGCAAGTCACTATAATAAGCAGCTATTTAAAAAAAAAAAAAAAAAAAAGTTATACAAACGGGCAAAATCAACAACTTTCCTGTGACACTTTCTGTCTCTTCTTTTGGCTAGACAAGGCTAGACTTTGCTTATTTGGCTCTTCAAAGAATGGATTTGGATTCCGGGACAGTGACCTGGATATCTGCATGACTTTGGAAGGCCATGAAAATGCAGAGGTGAGAGGTTTTTTTGAAAATGATGTTTCACACTGTACAATGAATACTCTTAAAATGAAGACAGATTTATGTTTCACTTACTACTCGGGTAGGTAGGCTGTGAATTTACAGTGTGCCACCTACGCTACGGCAACACCCCACTGGAGTACTCTTTGGGCACGTTAGGTGTGATGTCACTTTTTCTGCTTTTTGCCTCGCACAGACATTCACTTGCAGTGCGCAGAAAAGGCTCACATGGGGAGTTAGTGCAGAGTGACCAGTGGCACTCTGTTGCTTGTGGAGACAAAGTTTGCTCCATGAAATACAGTATTTGGCATTAAGCTTGTTTGTTAGGATAGGATCTATATTTAATAGCTCAGACTTCGCTACTTGTTTGTTTTTTTTCCCCTAGAAACTAAATTGTAAAGAAATCATTGAAGGTTTGGCAAAAATCCTTAAGAAGCATCCAGGTATGTGGTTTAAGTGTGTTTTGCATGATGATTACCGGTATTTATTTATACACTTAATATTTATGGGCATGTTTTATGTACTGAAGTCTTGCCTCTTCAGGTTTAAGAAACATCTTGCCTATAACAACAGCCAAAGTGCCTATAGTAAAATTTGAACACCGACGGAGCGGCTTAGAGGGAGACATCAGTTTATACAATACACTGGTGAGTATCAGTTTCCGTAAAAACAAATTGCACTCTTTTCTGGGTTGTTCTATACAGACAGTAAACCGGGAAGTCTAAACAGTTAAAGGGACTCGGAAGTTAACTGGGGCAGTATTTCTGAGTCAGAAGTGATAATGATGTATCATTGTTTTAAATATTTTAATCAACTAGGTCCAGGTTCTCAGCCCAGCTCCTAGCTGAACTAGCTAGGCAGAAATGGAGCTGTTATTGCTGTAGTCCCCGTGGTACTTTTGCCAGCGTGATCCCTGTGTGGCTCCCAAGTTCCTGACTTGCATTGTACTGCTGTTCCTTTTAAAGCCTCTGCACCAGCAGAGGTGGGGACAGGATCTGTCCTAGAGTGATGTCACGTTTGAACTGATTACTCTGCTGGTATTTTCAGGTGATAAGTTTTACAAAATGCTGGTCTAAATTTAACCTTCAGTTGCATTTATGCAGTCCCTGTGAAGTGATGCGTAAGTCTTAAGTGAGCAGAGACTCTACCTCACTCAGAATTTGGCTCCTTACAATCCTTGTGTCTGAATTGCAAACTAAACTGAGAACTATTTTCTAATTCTTGTCTGACTCCTTTTTTTCCAGGCACAGCACAACACAAGAATGCTGGCTACATATGCAGCTATTGATCCTAGAGTACAATACTTGGGATATACAATGAAAGTTTTTGCTAAGGTAATATCAAATGAAAACATGGCTTTTATCCCTGTTTGTATGAAACTATGCTCCCTGCTAGATGGTCCTTGTCCTAAAAAACACCTCACATGTGCTAATGCCTAAGAAAACAAACAACCTTTCTTAAGCTGCTTATGTCCTGTGTGGCCATGTATATTGATATAGTCAAGTCTTAGAAACAGATTCTGACCCCAGAAATGTATATTATTTCCTTTGAAGCCAGTCATGTTACAGACACGTATTCCAGTATAGAAGCTGGCCTCTAATGCCTTCTGCTGGCTGGTTAACCGTCTTTGTTTCTTGGAAGGCTGATTATTCCAAAAAAGTCATTTCTTGAGCTCAAGCCAGTTGCAATTACAAAAAGCTTAACAAGTTTTGGCTCAGAATGTACTAGTGCATCCAGCTGATAAATTTTACAGCTAAAGAAAGCTGCTTGTCTCTCTCATAATCTTGTAATGAAGCATAATAGTAACTGTTTTGTGCAGTGAGATTTTTGGAAATAAACAGTAAATGATTTGGCACACAGCCAGCTCATTATTATTCTCCACCATTTAATTGGCTCTATTAATGTATTTTAATGGAAACACTAATGGGATATATATTTTATTACTGATATAAAGCTGTACTGCAGTATCAGCAGCTACTGTGCTGTATTCCAGTGGGGTACCATGAAATCTGCTTCTGACTTTGCTCTAGAACGTGTTTCAGGATCCACTGTATTTTATCAGGATCAATAATGAATTTCCTAAGAGGGACTGGACAGTCTAGTTACATTTTTAGAAGACCCTGTTTAAATTTGCTGATGATACCAAAATTTGGGGTGAGGTGAGCATGCTAGTAGGGAGGGAAAGACTGCAACAAGTCCTGGATAGGTTACAGGAGTGGGCTGACATAAACAGGATGCGTTTCAATACTGACAAGCGCAGGGTGCTGCACTTAGGCAGTAGAAACCAGCAGCACACGTATAGAATGGGAAACTCACTTCTTGAGAGCACGGAGGCAGAAAGGGATCTTGGAGTCATTATTGACTCCAAGGTGAACATGGGCCGACAGTGCAAGGTCACGGTTGGCAGGGCTAACCGCATCTTGTTGTGCATCCACAGGTGCATCTCAGGTAGAGCCAGGGAGGTGATCCTGCCCCTCTATGCGACGCTGGTCAGGCCACAGCTGGAGTACTGCGTCCAGTTCTGTGCGCCCCATTTCAGGAGGGATGTGGACAACATTGAAAGGGTCCAGAGGAGGTCACCCGCATGATCCGCAGACTACAGGGCAGACCCTACATTGAAAGACTGCGGGACCTGAACCTGTTCAGCCTCCACAAGAGAAGGCTGAGGGGGGACTTGGTGACTGTCTATAAACTCACTAGGGCGGACCAGAAGGGTTTGGGGGAGACACTGTTTCCCCGAGCACCCCCTGGCATGACAAGGAACAATGGACACAAATTATTAGAGAGTAGATTTAGATTAGACATCTGCAAGAACTACTTCACGGTCAGGGCGGCTAGGAGCTGGAACCAACTTCCAAGGGAAGTGGTGCTGGCTCCTACCCTGGGGGTCTTTAAGAAGAGGCTTGATGCCTACCTGGCTGGACTCATTTGAGTCCAGTCTTTTCTCCTGCCCAGGCAGGGGGTCGGACTTGAAGATCTACAAGGTCCCTTCTGACCCATCTTCTATGATTCCATGACCCCATGACCGGGGGCGGGGGGAGTGATTCCTGACTTCCTCTGGCTTGGATTTTCCTCTAGTGGCCTTCTACAAATGACTCAGATTGTTTTAACTAAGTGTTTCTGTCTATAAAAACTGGGATAAAAGTTTTTATGTATTAATGAACAAAATATTTAGATTAGGATTGTCCAACTTCTAGGCAGCTGGGGGTCGCAAACCTGGGGTCCCAGCCCTAGGGGTCACTCACCATGTAGGTGGCACACATCCCGTAGCCCCAGTCACATATGTAGCCACTTTTCCTGCTTTGTGGGCACAGCTCTCCTCCTCCGCTCCTCCCTAGGGCAGCACAGGCAGCCCAGCTCCATGCTGCTGCAGAGGTAACACCCCCTCCCACCTGCATATGGTGCCTACCTGCTGTGCAGGCAACTGTCCGCGGGTCCGACCGCGCTGGTGCTGGTACAGGTGCCCGTGGATCGTTGTAGGCTCGCTCTACCTCCCCGGTGTGGCCCCCGCTCCGGGTATGCTCCTGCCAGGTCCTCCTGCCACGACTTCGATGTTGTTTTTCTTTGGTTCAGTGAATTCCCTGGCATGTACACGTCCAAAAGCGGGACCTCCCGTCTGGTCCGGTTTGGGTCCTTGAGGGCTCCTGCCTCCCCTACACCCTCGCCCGGGCCTCTGTGAGTAAGTCCGGGTTGCCCACCTTTCCTCTCGTCCGCTGGGGTGGGCAACTCCTCAAAAGCAAAAAATGTACAGTTAGCGTCCCGAGAGCTGCTCTGCCAACTCCTGGCCGGGGCTGGCTCCGGTTTCCTTTTGAGTCCCATCTGTCTCCTTCTGGAGACCTTCGTTCCCCGGTTGGGGTTCACAGTTTGAGGCTAGAGCCCCTGTTACCTCGTGAGGCTCTGCCCCCTGCACCACGGCCTGGGTCCACAACCTAACGCCTCTGGCTGCCCGGCACTCTGGCCGGTGCTGGGGTGAGGGCAACTCCCCACCCCCAGCCTTCAGAATCCTTTGAATGGCCCTCGGGGCTTTTCGCCCCTCATGTCCTGCCCCTGTGGGGCCCTACCCTTGCTCCAGAACGCTCTCGCAGGACGCGGGCCTGCCGTCCTCCGCCGCTCTGAGCTTCCGCCGGGGCTCGGCTCTCCCGGTCCTCCTCCTCCCTGTGCCGGCGCCGTTTTTGAGCTTGCTGGCACCCTGGCGCACCTGGGGAAGACAATTAGGGCAGGTGCCACGAGGCACCGCGTGGGGCTCCCCCCCCCCCCCCCCCCCCCCCCCCCCCCCGAGCCAAACCCACTCGGCGGTTGGGGCGCGATCTTGCCCTGAGTCTCGCTGCTGTCGCACCTTCCCGCGCGTGGCCGGGCCAGATTTACTGCTCCCGGGGCTGCCTGGGGCTGGGGCTCTCTCACACCGGGGCGGCCTCGGGCTGGGGCTCTCTCACAGCAACCCAGGTCTTTTCTTGGCTGCTGAGCAGCATGGCCCCCTTCTCTGCTGCATGCACTGCTTTGGTACCCCAAACCCTTCCTGCTACTGTTCCCTGCTCCCCAAGAGTGGAGGCAAGAAGTAGATGCTGGAGAAGGGAAGGGATGCCCAAAGAACCCAGCTGCTGGGGCAGGGAGTGGTGTCAGGGTGGAAGCCCATGTGCCATATGCTAACCTTCCAGGGTACTGCATACAGACCACCAATTAGACAATTTTGTCTTAGATTCATATTACAGATATTGCTGTGGTAGTTGCTAGGGGTGCACTGAAAAAGACTTAATTTTTTTCAGTCAATACTGATAACCAATTTATTAATCGGCCATATTGGCCAATACTGATCTGATTGCTGATATGCAGCCCAGCAGCTTGGAGAGTAGTATCTGGCTGGTCTGTGAGGAAGAAAGGGCATGGAGGGGGCACATCGAGGCCCCCATGGTGAGGGAGGGAGCTAAGGCAGGGACAGGCACTGCCCAGCTCGGGTGGGGCATGGGAAGGAGCTGTGGGTGGCTCATCTGGAGGGGGCAGAGGGCATGGCGCCCACCGCTACATGCACCCCAGAGGAGGCATGAGGGACATGTTTCCCCCTGGATTTGAGTACAGGGAAGGGCAGGCTGCTGGCTCGGGTCCAGGTGCTGTGCTGGCCTCTTCTCAGCAGGGGCTGGGTCGGGGCTGGGTCAGGGCTGCACTTGGGGTGAGCGGTGGTGCTGGAAGGGTGGGCTATAGCCACCCCAAAATTTGCTGTGGCCACCACATAGCCCCTCCCTCTCCCCCAGCGCCACTGCTGCCTGCCCTAAGTGCAGCCCCAGCTCAGCCCCACTACCAGGAAGAGGCCAGTGCAGCCCTTGGCCCCAAGTAAGCATCCTGCCCTCACCCCATGCACAAATCCAGGGGGCACTTGCCCCCCCATGCCTTCCCATACAACAGCGGGAGCTGCCCTCAAGATGAGCCGCCTGTGGCTCCACCCTGTGCCCTGCCTTGGCTGGGCAGCACCTGCTCTTGCCCCTTTTCCAAACCCAGCCCCACTCCCTCCCTCCCTGGGGACCTCGATGTGCACCTACCTCACAGGCTTAAAAGCTGGACGCTGATCTCCATGCTGCCAGGCTTCACTCCTAGCCGTGTGCACGCTACGCCTGCACACATGCATGGAGCATTTATCGGTGATGTTATGGGCCACATCAGCCAAAAAAAGCCGGTTGTCAATTAAGTCGATTTTCCTCTTATTGATGTTGATACGGTATGGACCAATGTATTGGTGCACCTCTAGTAAGTGCATTAACATGTGTATGCTTTTATATCAAAGTAAACTGCCAATAAGTTTTTTGTATCCTAGCCAGGGGGAAAGAGTTTGAGAGTCTATGCATTTGCCCTGCATTTCCTAATGTTGGAGGCCATTGTTAGCACTTGAGTTCAGATATTAGTCACAAGAAATACTGCTACTGTTTTTCTATAGCAGACTTAAAAAAATCTTCCATTTTGATACCAGTTACTACATAATCAAAAGTTTGGGTTTTTAAATACAATTGCAAATATTTAGGTTTTCAAAAATGTCTTGGAAGTAACAGTAGGATATTAAATGTGATGATTTTAACTGGATGTCCTTATCTGTACTATTAATAACACTAAGTTTGACATTCTTCGAGTTTGAATGTGGTAGTTCCCTTTGTTTAAGGTTTACTTTTTTATTTCACACAGACTGAAAAAGGAGAGTAAGCTTCTGGTTTTATCTCTTGGGATGTTATGCCCTTGCCCAGGGCTGTCCAGTGTCCAACTTCTACAACCCTGGGGGCTGCACCAGATGCACCACCCAGACACTACCCCATGCTATACTGCATGCAAGTGCACCTCCCTCCCCACTGCTGCACCATGCAGATGCAATTTCTCCCCTAGTCCCTATCTTTCTTCTCCCTACTTCCCTCTCCCTAGGGTATAGGGACAAAGCTGCATCCAAAGAAGGGAGTGGGGAGCCAAGAGACAGCCGGGGAGAATTGCAGCCAGGTGACTCACTGGGGCTGCAGATTAAAAGTTCATAGGTCACAAAGGCTGCCAGTTGGATAGCCCTGCCTAGCCTAATGCTGTGAAGTATAAGCTGGAAATGATATTAGAAAATAATTTCATATAAAAAAAAGAAAAGAAAATTCATTACAGTTAAAAAAAAAAAAAACACAACAACACCAACCCCCCCACACCCCGAAATGAAAGGTGAAAAAATCCCAAAAGCATGTTGTACCTTAGAATTGGGAAGACGTATCTCCGTGATACCATTGCAGGTTTATGGATCGGTCGGATCTTATTCCTGGATTTCTTGACAGCTATCACAGGATGTGTGGACATGTACTTTTTTAGACTTTGTGAAGTAGTTATGAAACTTCTTTTTTTTTTTGCTAATGCTCGAGTCTTTGTTCAGTGCCATGGTTCTTATAATTAAATATCTGGTGGCTTAATTTTTATTTGGTAAATCCTGTAAAATATGTTTGTTTGTTTTTCAGCGCTGTGACATCGGAGATGCATCAAGGGGAAGTTTGTCTTCATATGCCTATATCCTTATGGTGTTGTACTTTTTACAACAAAGAAACCCACCAGTTATCCCAGTTCTTCAGGAGGTAGGTTTTTGGGGAAGAAGTAATGGAAGAAATTATATTCCCTTTTCTAAATGAAATACAAGAACCCTTAGTCCTGTGGGTGAGAGCAGCATGCTCAGTCTCTGGCCTGTGGGCCAGATCTAGCTCCCAGAGCTGTCACGTATCCCCACCTGTCCAAAAATTTGGCAGTGGGGGAGCAGTGGCTGCTCCCATGCTGCCAAATTTCTGGACCCATGGGAAGTCCCAGGGGCCAGATAGCATGGCCCTGTGCACTAGATCAGGTGTGCAAGATGGCATAGGGCCCAATCTGGGTGCACAGGACTAGTGTGGGTGGTGCCAGGGCCTGATCTCAGTGCACAGGGCCCAATCTTGGGGTGCAGGGTCAGGCAAAGGCAGTGTGGGGCTTGATCCAGGCCCAATCCTGCCACTCAAGGCCCAAACAACCTGCTTACAGACTAGCCCCAATACTTATCTTGCCTATGGACTAAAGGTTGAGCACCACTGGGTTAGCAAGACAATTAAAAATGCTGGGTTGCTTTTCATCATCCTTTTCCTAAATTCTACTTTGTAGTATAGATCAGATTTATTGAGAAAACTGCAGGAAAACTAGGAGTGTATATTGTATCTAGTTTGTGCTGTTGCATTCACTTTCTTGGGGTTTGGCTATAGGGAAAAGGAAAGGAATCAGTCAGAAAGGATGCGTGGTGATTAGGAGCTGGGAGCTCGACACCCCTGGATTCCAAGTCCAGCTCTGTCATTGATTTGCTGTATAGCTTCAGGGAATTTAAGTGCTTTGACTCAACTTCTCATCTGTCAAAGAAGGGAGAAGTTTCCCTGCCTTCTTGATGAGATGCTGACAAAAAATTTAACTGGAAAATATTTATGCAGCACTTAGTAATTGGTGTTTTCTAAGTGCTGAGAATTGTTCTAATAAAATAATACCTATACCTCCATTGCACCTCAAGTTGGAATGAACTACACTGACGCAATCGCCTTCCTTTCCTTGCATATAATCTAGTTGTGAGAATTATCCCTGCCTGCCTTTTCTCTTCACTGCATACAAGTGTCTGAGCTGCTCCAGCTGAGACCCCAGTTGATTCTGGAGACAGCTGTTGCCTGGCTACTTCTTGGAGTGCATTTAAGTTCTACTCAAATCTTTCCTCTGTATAATGAAATTATGCTGAAAATAAGTAGGTCCGCTATGGTCTGCTTAACCTGAGAATTTAGTGAAGAGGGAGCAGCTGGTTGCAACCAGATGGAATGACTTTGTGCATTTCTTCATAGTCATAAAGAAAAGAAAAGTAAAATACCAAAATATTTGATATAGGAGTAGGATTGCTTGCATTCAGTTATATTCAAATGGCATCGGAATATTTTCTTTGTGCTTCCATGCAAACATATCAAACTACAGCTGAAATAAACTGTTTTGAAATATATCATAACGAGCTGTTTTACAACTAGTTTACATTTACTTGAACCCAAGGTGCCACTGACTAATGGAAATGTAACTGTTCTTCTATGCTGCAGATATTTGATGGAAAACAGATTCCACAGAGAATGGTTGATGGGTGGAATGCCTTTTTCTTTGATGACATGGAAGAACTGGTAATATTCGAATTCCAAAGTGTTCACTAAAGCATCAGTCTTGTCTATGTGGGGAAGTTTTGCCAGCTATGCTAGTCTAAGTTTACTAGTATAGTTAAGTTGTTATAATTATTTCAACGTAACTTTCCATTATTCTGAAATAAATGGCTTTGGGGAGGGACAGGTTTAGCTTAAACGCCTTCCAGAGCGACAAGCTCAACAAGGAAAGAACTCTATTCCATCAGCATGAGAGTGCAGCACTGGGACTTAGATCACTATAACTACAGAGGTTAAAATTCACACCTTAATTTATATAGTTATAACTGTCCCATGTAGACAAGTTCCTACTTATGGTATAGCTTAGGGGCAGGAAAGTACTTTGTTGGTTGTACCTGTATAAACTGTGTCTTAAATTGCATGTAGAAAAAGCGTTTGCCTTCTCTTGGAAAGAACACTGAATCACTAGGAGAACTCTGGTTAGGGTTGCTGCGATTCTACACTGAAGAATTTGACTTCAAGGAATATGTGATCAGCATTCGGCAGAAGAAACTATTAACCACCTTTGAGAAACAGTGGACATCCAAATGCATTGCCATTGAAGGTACTTTATTGGATTTCTGTTCTGTTACCTAGCAAGAGAAGAACGCAGTTGTTTAAGGGATCTCTTCTGGTGATTTATTGGATCTTATGGCAAACCCTGGTTAATGCTTCTGAGAGTTCAGTTTGCCAGTACACACATGGGAAAACAAACTCTTAACTTTTAATATAACTGTAACCCAGAGTTATCTTCTCCCACCTATGCTATGAATATACTTACCATAGGACCAATCAACATGGACATATATTCATAAAATGCAAGAGAATTTTGCATGGTAACTTTTATGAACTCCTACATATTTTTCCTCCTTTATACAGATCCTTTTGACTTGAATCATAATCTTGGTGCTGGAGTCTCCAGAAAAAGTAAGATCTCAATGCCTGCTGCTGAACTTGTACACAGCAGTTTTTACAGCAAGGTGCCTTTCTGTTTTCCAATGATTTTGTCCTTTTTTCAACAGTGACCAATTTCATAATGAAGGCATTTATCAATGGGCGAAAACTGTTTGGTACCCCATTTTATCCAGCAGTGGGAAGAGAAGCTGTAAGTTCACATGGTTTGTTGTACAGAACTTGTACATGTTTTCCTTTGTTCATCAAAATGGGACATTCAGAGCAAACTGTTGTACTTTCTTGCTCACTTTCATAGCCATAAGACATACAATGAGATTAATAATATATACAACTCAACATAAGGCTAAGTACCAAGCAAAGTATAGTACTGGAAGCAGAATTACAGTCCTGTAGGCATTTTCCGCATTCTTGGAAAGTGGGCTGTATTTGTATTGGGGCCATTGGGAAAGCAAGTGTTACCTTGGCAGCTTCCCAGGAACACTTGAGTTGTGATAGATCAATTGATTTAAATTGTATTTGAGAAGAGCGGGGAGTTAGTATTTCTGTATTTTATTTGATTAAAACTCCAGAGCTGGGGTTAGTATGGAAGAGTCCTTGTATACGCCTATCTAGACCCAACTGCCTCTGGTTATAAATGCATATTCCAGTATTGGGAGTCAGTGCAGGTCATCTCTCAGAGTATAAACAGACGCTGTGGAGTTTCACTGGCATTTACAGGGACCGTTGTCCCCAAGAGGTCAGGTCCCTGCTGCTTCTGAGACTTCAGGCACCTTGTCCTGCAGGGCAGCAACCCTAGGTGCCACACCCTAACTTGGGGCGCATCTCTGGAAGAGTGGAGGTGGGTCTGCAGGTGGGTTGGCAGAAAGATAGGTGTGCCAGGGGAATTCCCAGCACCTACAGTAAGCAATCAGATGTCCTCCTGTTTGGCCCCTTCTACATGTTACAGGTATCACACAGTTAATCAGTTAATTATACATTACCTTGAGACCAGCTACACATGCAAAGTATTTGTCATGCCATAAAAAGCTCTAACCAGCTATGAAGTTAGACCTTGAAAATGTATACTGACTTTATAGCTGGTTACTATCAAGCTTTAATTTTGCAGCAGCAGGGTCATTCCTATGGTTAGTAGCCCTGACAGCTGACAGGGCTCCCAGTCGCATGGGAGAATTGTGCCAAGTCAGGACTGGGAGTCCCACAGCTGAGCTGACTTAGCCACAGGAGCTGCTGACTGTTACAATACTAGAACCGGGAAGCAGCACCCTGCATGTGCCAGGACTGAGAGTCCCGTAGCTCCAGATGCTGGGTTCCTGCTGTGTGCCTCCTGGTGCCTGGGCCCAGCTGGGTCACAGCAGCCACAGGGGTGCTACTGCAGTTCCCAGCCTCAGGGGTTTCATGCAGCTCTAAAGCTGGAAGATCATGGCAGCTGCGTCTCCCAGCCCCAAGAATGCATTGGGCCCAACCACAGCTGAAGCTCCCAGCTGTGGGAGCTTG
This sequence comes from Crocodylus siamensis, assembly GCF_052110815.1. NCBI lineage: Eukaryota > Metazoa > Chordata > Crocodylia > Crocodylidae > Crocodylus > Crocodylus siamensis. The sequence goes on along the minus strand of NC_143399.1, from coordinate 9,071,940 downwards.
CTTCTTGCTGGTATATTGGGAGCATTGCACCCCCCTGCACCAGCAGTAAGGCATGATGGGATCTAATGTGCAATGCCCCCTGCCATGTACGTGTGTCATGGTAGGAGACATGATTGTGTGGATCATATATTAGATCCCATTGCGCCTTTACCTGCATGTGTAGAGGGACCCTACAAGGCATCACAAATTATGACAACCTTTGGTTACAACAACATTTTTAGGCACTTGGAGTGCAACAGGGGGCTAGGAAGTCTGTTTGATTGTAACTTGTGCCACCACAAAAAATGTTAAGGCAGCACAAAAGTACTGTTTGTCTGCACCCTCAAGGAAAGGAATACAGGGCATCCAGGAGTGAAAGTCTGGAGGTGCCACCACCTTTTCAGTCTTTGAAGGAATCTTTCCTGCTCTTCAACATCTGTTTTATGTTAGTAAATGAATCCATTTTCCAGTGTGATAGTCTTATGTCTTTCTTCAGGAATACTTCTTTGACTCCAAAGTGTTGACAGATGGGGAGCTGGCACCTAATGATAGATGCTGCCGTGTCTGTGGAAAAATTGGTCACTATATGAAAGACTGTCCAAAAAGGAGGAGGTGGGTAAACTATGCAAAACTGTTGTTTGAAATTAAAATATATTTAATCTAGACGGTCCTATTTAGTCAACAGAAGTTTTATGATGTGGCAATTTAATACCGATAAGGAAAACATTGCATTATAGAGAAAATAAAGAATTTTTTGTATCTCTGCTTCCAGGTATACATCTAAACATGTCACTTTGCAGTGTTTCCTCAAAGAAGTGTTCCCACATATGCGCACACATCAAATGAGCAAGATATGTGCCAAAAGCATTCTTGAATTATCTGCTCTTAATTACGTGCCGTTGTGTAGCCTTTGTTAGTAATTATTTTTGTTGTTTAGATCAGGGATATAAAAGATACAGTCTGTGGACCAGATCTGGCCCACAGAGCCCTATCTAGGTCGCATGTTGCCTGTGGGTTTTGAACTAGACCTACATGCCACATGTGGCATGCCTTGGCCCTGCATGCTGCATGTGGTGTACAGAGCCAATCCAGGGCACAGGCTGCGCACAGAGTGTGGGCCGCATCCAGAACACAGACTGGTCCTGTGCCACTCATCCAGCCTGCCCGCCCTTATGAGTTTGTCCCTGGTTTAGATTATAACCTTTGAGATGGAGCCATGTCTTACTACCTGCTTTTATAGCACACAACTTACAAATGGTAATAGTGGATTATATATTTTGACTATGATTAAAAAGAAGCAAAGCATAGGAAAAGATTTTTATTCAGTTCTTCACTTTCATTCCAGTTTGGCAAACCTTCTCCCTAGCTTCTTCCAACAGTTAGCATTTGAAAGAAGGTTACTTTTTCATTTTGCATTAGTCAGTGTTTTTACATGCTAGGCCCAGGTTGCTAACATAGCCTTACAGAGAAGTCATACCAATGCTGTACCCAACAAAGGGGGTAGACAAATGTATATCTGAAGTTTCAAAAGGGAAGGGAAGCTGCTGTTACAGACAGCAGCTGTTATGCTATAACAGTTATGTGTACAGAAGCCTATAGTAATACAGATGTAGTAAACCTGCTCCAGCTTTAACCCTGCTTCATCCAGGATTTAAGTTTGAACAATTTAACTCATGTGCATGTATCTGAGTATAACAATGCTGTGAACTCCCGATCAGCAACAGCTCTCTCCCAATCTGAAACTGCTCTAAGTGCACATTTATCTAGTAAGCTCATTAACTTGTCTCAAACCATTCTTCCCTAACAAGAACAAGTTGAGGTCGTTTTTTCTTGAGGCTCTGAGGTGGTCGTGTTCCAGTACATCTAGTGTGTGTGCTACCACTTCATTGGCAAAAGAATTACAGAACTGTTCAGAGATCTTTTCTTTTTTGGCACCACCGTTAATGAACTTTATTGTGCAGGCTGAAGAAAAAGGAGAATGAGAAAGACGATGAAAAAGAAGTGAAAGAAGATGATAGGGAAATGAGAGAGAAGAGATGTTTCATCTGTGGGGATGTGGGACATGTTAGAAGAGATTGTCCTGAATTTAAACAAACTCGACAGAGAAATAACAGTGTACCAGGTAAAAGTAGTCTTGTTCGTGATTGTTGTTACTGGATAATTCTGAGGCCCTTTGCTTTTACAGCCTTCATTGCCATCTTAAATTTGCAGAACATGACATTCGCTGTCCTTGTAAGCATAAATGTCTTCCTAAGTACCCTCTTTCACTAAAAGGGATGTTGCCTCTTGAAGAAGAGTTTTTAAATGGGTGAGTGCAAAAAGGTGTGTTCAAGTCATCTTTCCATTCTTTTGATCCTGGACAAGCTGGGGGATTAGTTTGGATTCCAAGATGACTTCACCTCAAGAATAGTCACCCTGTGGACTGGTTTGCTGGCAGAGGATCACCAGAATGCAGAACTGAAGTCTAAAAGCATAAGCGCATACTGGGTCAGACCAGTGGTCAATCTAATCCAGTAGCCTGTCTCTGGCAGTGGCAGGAGTGGTTGCTTTATAACAGTGGTGTTCAACCTCCAGTCCGCAGGCCTAATCCAGCCCATGGAGTTGTCATCCAGCCTATGAGGCTTGCAGCAGGTCTGGACATTCGTTGGTAGGGGAGTAGTAGCAACATTAATTGCTTCCAGAGCTGTGGCGATTAATGGTGCCACCAGTCTCCCACCACCAAATTTCCAGGCCTGTGGGGAGCCCTGCAGTCCAAACAACATGGCCCTGGCATGGCAGATTGCACAGCTGCCCAGTTTCTCTGCTGCTGGATCCAGTGTGTGGGGTTGTGCTGGCATGACAGATCACACTCACCAACTGGCCCTGTGCTGTATCTGGCGAGAAGATTGAACCTACACATGATATCCAGCCCATGGACGATCCCTGTGCCATTGATCCAGCCCATGGGGCCAGAGAGGTTGAATACCAGTGCTTTAGAGGTAGAGTATTTAACTGGGTATATCTAGAGTGATTTGTCCTCTATTCATTACCCTCCCTGGCATCCATAATTGGTTTAGAGATGCCAGAGAATACATCTCTGACTGTTCTTTTTCAATAGCTATTAATAGATATGTTGTCCATAAATTTGTCTCATCCCTTTTTGACCCTTGCTATATTGTCTGCCCCTACAACCTCTGGTGGTTATGAATTCCACAAGGTAACTATTCACTGCTTAAAAAGTTATTTTTTGTTCTAAACCTGTCTCCTACTAATTTTAGTGGGAGCACCCTAGTTCTAGTATTCTGGGATTTGGTGACTAACAGTTCCCTGTTCACTTTGTCCACCCACTTCATGGTTTTGTAGACCTCTATCCATATATACCACTTCAGCTTTCCAGGTTGAAGAGTCCTAGCCTTTTTAGTCTGTCCTGGTATGGCAACTACCTCATAGTCCTGATCATTTCCATTTTATTTTGAATTCTCTTCTTAATGATTCTCAACATGTTGTTGGATTTTTGGTTACCTCTGCACCTTTTGCTGATGTTTTTAGAGAGCAATCTACACTGCCTCCAAGGTCTCTTTTCCTGAGTCATAACAGCTAGTTCAGAACCCAGCATCGTGGATGTATTCTCAAAGTTATTTTTCTCCATGTGCATTACCTTGCCCTTGTCAGTATTTGAAGTTCATCTCCCTTTTTTTTTCGCCTGCTCGCTTAGCTTGGTGAGATCTTTCTGCAGCTCCTTTCTTTCAGTTTGGGATTTGACTACCTGGAATAATTCAGTAGTCCAAGCTACTGGTACACCCATATCGCACCACAGTACTACACCAGGTTACACCATCCACTTCTGGTGGATGTGTAAAGTTGGCTGTGACAGCCATGCCACCTCAGAATTTCTTTCTGTAACTGCAGTCTCATCTGTTTCATGCCACCTGATCAGTGGAAAGCAGCCAGAACAGGGATGAGGATATAAATTCTTGTTCACTGAGCCCTACAGAGAAATAGACAGCAGATGGCATACTCTGTTACATTCTGTGGCCACAAGGAGAAGGTGGCTTACCTAAAACTAAGCTTTATTTGCCTTATTATACAAATACCATTCCTTTTATGTTGCTTACCCTTGTCTGTATTGAAGTACTTTGTAACTGAAAGTAGATTTTGACAGTCAAGGTCAGAGATCTTTCACAGAGAGATCAGTGGTGCCTGGATCCAGAATTTTGGGTGATACGTCTCTCAGAATTATAAGGATCTTTGTCGCATCTATTCCTCTGTGATAAAGTGCTGTTTCTCATGGTCAAGAGTTGTATTAAGGCCACAAGCGTTGGATCCCCAGGCACAATCTAGTGGTCGGAGAGGGTGCAATAGCAGTAAAGATGTGAGAAAATAGCATGCTATGGGTGTTAGGACTTCAAGTGGTTAAGATCACAAAGTCCCTTGGAACTGTGTGGGAGACAGATAATGAACTGGAAAAGTGGAGTAAGGTGTCTTTGGGAGGAAGGGATTAAAAATATAACTGTATTAGAGTGGGAAAGGGGGATATACTTGAACTGACATATTAATATATTTGAACCTTATTTGAGGTTATTACAATGCTGCTTTTTGTACATCAGATATCATAGACTGATATTGATGTTAACTGAATATACTATTTATGAACCCACTTAAAATATCTCTTGGGAAGATCTTCTCTCCCTGTCTCTATTTGGAATTGTAACATGCTCAGTCACATACATGGGGTGGTGCAGACATTAAGGCGCATGGTTGACAGCTCAGAGGCCTCAAGTTCAAGGTCATAACAAGGCAAAGGTTCTTTGGGTAAATCTGATATCTTTTACTAGGCCAACTCAGATAGTTTGAAAAATTCTTCTTAGCAAGCTTTTGGGCACAAACACCCTTCGTCAGGTTGAGGAAGCATCTGCAGAAGGTCTGTTCTCTTCCTGGATAGAGTAGTAAAGCAGCCAGAGGTCAGTACCTATTCGAGAAAGCCACTCAGTTAAAATGTAAATTGAGGTGGTCAGTAGGTGAGAGACAGGTGAGTTGGGGGGAAATGAATGTAGCTGTAGTCGGAGGGTGAGAGACAAGAGGGTGGGGGGGAAGGGAATGAGAATAGATGGTAAAAAGTGGAGCATTTACATGGGGAGTCAGATTTAGGCAGGTTGGATTTATGATACATGACACACAATGTCTATATTTAGTCAATGAATTTTTGTATCCAGTAGGTTGATGAAGTGAAGTTCATAGGTTTGTTTGTGAAAGGTATTTTGTAAATTCCCTCTGACTAGAACTGAGAGATTGGAGAGAGAGCGAGTGTCCTGTGAGAAATGTGCACCCACAGGTAATTGGGTATTCTTGTCGTTGGTAGATTTTCGGTGCGCAGTTGTTGTATGGTTTCTCCTACGTATTTTCCATCAGGGCCTTTTGGAGCAGGTCATAGCAGAAGCACTCTCAGTGCAGCCTGTCAGGTTCCAGTGAATGTGATTTCTGCTAAATACTTTGTCACACAGGGACATGAAAAAAGGAAAGGAAAGTCTCATACTGTGAATAATAGAGATCTTGTTTTTTTAGCAGGCCAGAAAAACAACACTAATTTTAATGTCAGGAGCAGTCACTGTTGTAATGGAACGTTTCCCGCTCTGTGCTACTTCGTACCTCCCTGATTCGTGAAGGTGCTACTGTATAATGCAAAAATTATTTCTTTTAAGTAGAGAGACTGTTTAGGATGAGGAGGGGTCTTAGGCTGCAGTTGTTGAGGAAGGACTGGACCTTGATAGTTCAAAATTTCAGAATGAGGCAAGCTGAGTGGATGTTAAATAAAAAGTGATTAACATAACTACAGTTGTATAATTGCCATAATGAATAACTTCCTTTAAAATCACTTAAGAAGGAAACAGAGTCTGGTTTCAGAGTATTCTATTTTACTCCACAGTCAGGAATTGTATAAATAACTGTCTTAAATTGCCTGATTAGTATATAAAATAATAGTACTAAAAATCATGATGGTAGTAATAAATACAATGATAATGATCACACAAAACGCTTCATAAACATTAACAAAGTGTCCATCCCTGTGGAGTAGTTTAATCTAATCTCATAAAGACTCAAAGGCTTTGGCTAAAATTTTCAAAAGTATTTCAGTGCCTTAGCCTTGATTCTAATTTCAGAAGTGATTTAGGTACCTAGGTAGGGGTAAGTTGAGAGGAGTTAGGATTCCTGTGTACATAGGATGTGGGATCATAAGTGATAAAAAATACTTAAAAAATATTTTCCTATTTGTTTTTTTGTGAAAATTGTCCTACCATTGGTAATGCAGGTAACACCCAACTGTTTCTAGTGGTGGGAGAGGAGTGGGTGGGCACTGATTTAGATGGGACTCCCATGTCTGCTGGCTGAGAGAGCCTTGCCTCTGCTGCAATTCACGGTGATCAAAGCAAAGTGCAATTTCTCATTATGCTTCATCCATTGCTGACACTTGTCAGTGGAGAGGCATTTTGCCCCTCTACGTAGGACAAATGACATTAAATTATTTGTCCAAACCACATGGCGAGTTTAGATTAGAATTCAGGGGTTTCAGGCTCCCAGGCTTATGCTCAGTCTCCTATAATATTATCTCCTGTAATTTATATTCAGATGTCTTTTTTTGATGCTTTCTTTAGGTGCTCAGTTGGTCCGAAGCCTGGTGAATCCACAGCTTGTGGCTGGGTCAGTTCAACAAGTGGAACGACCCTTACACACTAGACAACCGTCAGAATGTGTAAGTTCTAATTAGTTTGATAGTTTTGAAATAAAAGCCTTTTACCTGTAACAGTCAGCAAACCTGGTCTGTGCTACTAGAATGTAATATGCTGTTCTGGGTAATTAAGGACAATACTGCCCTTAACACTACATTACTGATTAGTGAAATTATTTGGGTTGCCAAGGAGTGTTGCTTGGAGACCAGGTATAGTCTCTCAAAATGGAAACTCTATGGACAAGATTCATTCTGTGCATGAAGCAGTTCTCAAAGACCATCATTGCTATGAGTCAGGATACCCCAAGAGGCTGAGCTTTGAACACTGTGCCTAGTTCTCATGATAATGAGAACTTGAGAAATGCATGTAGAAAAAAACTGAAGTTCAGCTCAACTCTGCTGTACAAAAGACTGCAGTTTGGGGAGGATTATGATTCTGTCTCTGTCCCTGGCTTAGGAAACTGGAGTCTGCTGGGGGGGAGATCATCAAAGGTAGGGGAAGCAGAAGGGGAAAAGAGTCTTTTCATGGAAAAACCGGGACGCTGGTATTTCCCACCTAAGGTGTGACTAAAGTGGAGAAAGTTCAGTATATATTAAAGAAAAAAGTTTTCCTGACTTGTTTGTAAAAATTGTCTCATCACTGTAGAGCTAGATAAACAGCTTAACTTCCCCCAGGTGAAGTTTGTTATCCAGAAGTATTTAACTAGTCTCAGCTTCTGGCATTAAGGAACTCCTTAGGTACAATACAGGAGAAATTCATTGATTTTGAACGAATTGTCTGCTATTTGAAGTAAGCAAACACACAGGCATGAAAGCTGCTGCACCATAACTAGACTTTGTACAGTTACTTTGAGAACTGTATATTTTAGGTATAGAGTGTAATGAATTAACAAAATATTAGCAGTTGTCCCGCAGCATATTGTAAAGATGATGCAGTCCTGTAACCGTGCTGCTTCCCATGTGATCTGCTATTACGAGTGGGTTTGAGGTTGGAAGCAAGTTCTCAATTGCTACTTTTAAAATTGTATTTGATCTGTTAAACCAGTAATTGTCTCTGCCAGTTCTCTATTCTTGTGTTTTCTTCCTGATTTGATGCCCCTTGCACAGCAGCAGGGACCAGTCCCAGCTTTTCCCATAGAAAGTCACCAGGCCTGTCACCATAAAGAGCCATTATGCGGGCTGACAGTGTGAAAGAGACACCCAGGATTGGGAAAGAATTAAGAGAAGGGCTAGTCCCTCTGGCTAATAAAGGGAAGTACCTGCCAATCTAGGCCTAGGGAGAGGCAGCCAAAGGGGACTGACAAGCTGTGCAGATACTTTGTGAAGAATGGCAGCAGCAAAGCTGGGAAACTCTCTCACCAGCCAGCGTAATTCATGAAATTCCTTTTCCCAGTGGCAGCAGCTAGCAGCTCTCCCACCTCTCTCTTACTCCTGTATGTTGCTGGAGTAGGGATGAGCTTGGACAGCAAGAGATTGGGCTGCTGCCAGTGGTTTAACATTGCTATGCTCTGAGCCTCTGCCTCATATCAGGAAGTAAAGGATGAGACTGAGTCCTCTGAGTTTCAATTTCTAATTCAATAGGTTAAATACATTGTTTAAAAGTATTGAAAGGCAGCTCTGGAAACGCCCCGAGAAGCGCACCGAGTAGTGAGAACCACTCTTGCAGTCTAGCCTGAGGAGGTTGGGGTTGGGGAGATTGTAACTGCTCTTGCAATCTAGCCTGTTGGGGTTTTATGAGAATGAATTATGTTGTGCAACTCATGGCAGGAGAAATGGGAAGGCTAAGAATCAGAACTGTATATTTGCAGAGCCTCAGTAGCCTGGGGCTGTTCTTGTTTGATATGATGTTTCTGATGGAGGGATGTGCTATGTACAGTTACGGGCCAAATTATCTGCTGGAGAAAATAGGAATCGGTGCAGTTGCCTGTTAACACCAGCAGCGACTTTAGCTCTGCCCATCTCCTGAGCTCAGGGGGTTAACGTGTTTGTTGTGGAGCCCTCTGCCTTCCTTGTGAGAATCTTATGCATAGGCTTCTTGTTAAAGAGAAACACTATGACATAGCTAGTAAACTAATCAGAAATACATACTTTTTTTTCCCCTCCAGTCTGATTCGCATCAGTCATCTTACTCTCCACAGCCTCAGCAATTTACACAGACTTCCTCTCAGCCAGCCTCCATTAACCAGACTCAACCACAGGCAATATCCCAGTCTAAGCACGTTCCGCAGCCACAGCAGGGCGCACAGCCACCCCATCAGGTCCAGCTGCCTTTGTTTAACTTTCCCCAATCTCCCCCAGGTCAGTATTCTACCTTGCATAACCTGGGACTGCTTCAGATGCACCACCACCACCACCACCACCACCACCAAATTCAGCTCCCCAACACTTCATGGCCTATTCATGGGCCCGTTATTCACTCTGCACCGGGTAATCCTCCTCATTCTGCAAATGTTCCATTTTCTGTGAGGTCTGGCAGCGGCAGCACCACAAATAACCAGAGCAGTGTAAGCTTGAATGATCCCAGTATCATCTTTGCACAGCCTGCTGCCAGGCCCATGGGAATCCCCAGCACTTCTCATGAGGGACACTGGCACAACCCTGTGACTCCAAACTCTCTGGTGAACAATGGCACTGTGGGGAATTCAGGTAACTCTTCTCTCTTGTATCAAACATCTCAGACATTGTGTACAAATGCTAAGTGTTCTAGAACCAGTTAACTCTTTTTAAAACTATTTTAACACCCCCCCCCCAAAAAAAAAAAAAAAAAAAGACTGAGGCTTAAGGAACTGAGTGACATACGCGGGCTGTACTGTGACTTGGCAATATCGTTTAAAGTGTTTTCCAGGAAAAGTTACATGTGTTTGCATTGGCTTTTTGTGAAGCATTGGTAGATCCTGCCATCAGCAGCTCTGGGAAATGCTGGTGCTTTCCACTGGGAAATTCAGTAACGTATTAGTTTGGCAGAATAAGGTGAACCTTTCATGTCAGTGCAAAAAATGCATTTGAATGCAACAGTAGGGCTGAGAATTCAAGCACTCAATTCAGGGCATTCCAATACATTTCTTCCACCTTGACCATCATTCCAACTCTTTGTTTTCGGATCTGGTCTCTATTCATGCTGTCTCTATCATTTGTAAACTATATTACACAGATACCCTTAACGTTCTTGTAACATCATTGTATGGCCAACAATCAATTTGCCACCGGGGAAAAGGGACAGTCGGAGGTGGGTGTTTATCATGTGCTGCCCACAGGAATTGGTAGCTACATCGCTTTTGGTGAAGATGAAGATATTGCCTTTTATTGTACACTTAACACGGGTAAGAACAACTGGTGGGAACAACTGACAGATACAGTAAACATCCACCCCCTTCTTCCCACACCAAGAATGTTGTGTGTCCATTCCCTCAGGTTGTAAAATCAAGCGCTTAAAAGTTAGCAAATGCCAGAATTAAGATTGTTTGTGCAGTTGTAGTATGCCCCCTTTGTGCATCATGATACAGACTTTAATTACACTTTTCTTCCACAGGCCCACTGCATCATTCTTTGCGAGGAATAGAGGACATTTTTCATTTCCTCCTAGATTTTTGTGATACTCACTACTGTGGGGTCTGACTTCTTCATAAACATTCATTAATTTTTGGAACACCCCAGCAAGCTTATGGTGGTGATATCCCCCTATTAAAGATAAGAAACTTGCACATTGAGAGATTAAGATAAAAAGTTTCTGCTAATTTTAGGTGCCCAACTTGAGAGACCTTGGGCTTTAGTTTTCAGAGTACTTTGCATTATATGGCACTTAGTATATTTGAAAAATAGCTCATATTGACTTCATTTGCAGCTGTGAGCAATCAGTACTTCTACAAATCACAGCCCAAGGACTTAAGTTGGGCATTAAAAATGAAGGACAGACCGTTAGTGGCCACTTCTGAGAAGTTTGGCAGGTAACCCTACTACCATCAGACATAATCTCTAATAGACAGGGATATATTTTATTTTTCCAAGGCAGCATGTAGCTTTTTAACAATAAGACCATCTTTTCTTTTGCTACAGTCACTATACATTTTCCATTTTCTGCAGCAAATTAGAACAGGGTTTTACAGATGAGCATCACTTTTACTTTCTGGATCATACTCACAGAAGATCCAACCTATGTATTGAATAATGTGTGTTTGGGGGGTAGTAAGTTACCATGATGCACATATGTACATGGGAGGCAGGGGTGTTTTTATGGTTATGGAATCAACACTAACTCTGGTATTTCATATCTTTTGAGTGCTTGGCTTTGTGACCTTACTAGTGTTCTTTTAAAACATTAATTTTCCTAGCTGTTGTTCTCATTATTTAAAAAATAATCCAACGTGATATCTAAACAACAGAAATCATAGAAAACTAGGGTTGGAACGGACCTCAGGAGGTCATCTGTCTAGTCCAACTTCCTGCTCAAAGCAGGACTGTCCCCAACTAGACCATTCCAGCCTGGGCTCTGTTGAGCCTGGCCTTAAAAACTTCCAAGGATGGAGATTTCACCACCTTTCTAGCTAACCCATTCTAGTGCTTCACCACCCTCCTACTGATTGGTTTTCATAATATTTAACCTAAACTTACCTTGCTGCAACTCGAGCCCATTGCTCCTTGTCCTGTCATCTGCCACCGCTGAGAACAGGCCAGCTCCATCCTCTTTGCAACCCCCCTGCAGGGAGATGAAGGCTGCTATTCACTCCTTCTCGGTCTTCTCTTTAAACTAAAGAAGCCCAGTTCCCTCAACCTCTCCTCACAAGTTGTGTCCTGAACCATTTTCATTGCCTTCTGCTGGACTCTTTCCAATTTGTCCACATCCTCCCTGTAGTGGGGGACCCAAAACTGGATGCAGTGCTCCAGCTGTGGCCTCACCAATGCAGAATAGAGGGAGATAATTACTCCTTGATCTGTCGGCAATGCTCCTACTAATACATTCCTCCGGTTCATTAATATAGACAGTCACTTTATACCAAGGGTGTCAAACTCATCTGGCCCCCCAGACTCTTGAGGGTTTTAGTGGACACAGATAGGTGCACGCATCTATCTCACCCCAAGTTTTAGCCCTTCTGTAATTTCCCCTCCAACATTCCTTTGTCCCAGGACCGTCTCGTCACCGTGCCTGGGTCCTTTTCTTAGTCCCATTGCCTTTTGCAAGTCCAGTCCCTGTTTGCATCCTCGTGGTTCTCATTCTAGTCCAAGTGGTTCTGCTGAGGCAGTCCTGTTTTCCTTTCCAAACTTGCTATCCAAGATGTGGTTTTTCCCATGTTGTTTATCTTCCTCCTCAGTTTTCCAGTTTGTGAGATCCTTGTGCTCCCCATCCAACACAACTGATTCCAGTCCCAGCGTCTTTCCCAGCCAGTCCTAGCCTTCCTCTCCTACTTTCAATCTCTGCCCGGCCAAAACATGCAACTTCCTGTGGCCTTTAACGAACCTTGGCAACACTGTTCTCAACTGACAATTAATTATGTAAATTGCTTAATCCAGAGCCATTTGGGATTGGGACTTTTTTTAATTTATTCTAAAAGCAGAACCTAAGATAAAACATGAGCAAGACCAGTCTAAACAGTGGTATGTCTGTTGTTGTTGTTTTTTTTTTTTAAAAGGCATTTTGCTTCGAATAGTGAGACCCACATGAGAGCTGGCTCCTGCATTGTGGGCCTTGCCTGGTTTTATAACAGTGGAAGCCATCTGCAGACTTCCTGGGGAGCCTGAAAACAGGCTTTTCAAGAGGTGGTGCAGTTACTTTTTAACAACTAACATCAAATTAGAATAAAGATGCCTCATCTTTATATTTTTAAGGGATAGAATATTGCACAACCTTCTAAAATTGGAAGGCATACACAAAGAGACCAGATTTAATAATAAGCACTAGGCATTAATTTTTGGAATACCCTGACTTCTGGGTGCTTGATTTCTCATCTTTCATGCTTCAGTAATACTAGGGTTGTGAACTGACTAGCATACATATTGTTGTATGGTTACTTGAGGGTCTTTTTTATATTTTTAGATAGAAATATATGTTAGGTTGGTATGAAAATGTATGAAGTGTCTTAAATGTTCAGGAATTGGTACAATTCCACTCTTAACACTTCGTACAGGTCTGTTGTGGTCCTGCAATACAATGATTGCCCCCAAATCTGTGGACTTCGGTGATAATTGAAAACCTTTGCCAGATCAGATGTTAACATTGTTGAGAACTTGCATCCTGTATCGTTAGCGTTGCACATTTCTTCCTGTACTGACCGGGATCTTGTCACGTTCTAAGGGCTGATTCATTTTCTGGCACCAACAAGCTAATAGTACTACCTTTAAGCAGTGGAGTCATTCAGGTCACAAACAGTCATTTTATTTTAAATATAACTGTTTTATTAAGAATCTAACTTTCCGAAGCTAGCTGCTTTCGGTCCCCGACATATACTTGTTGACGTGTAAGTTGTATTTTGTGATTTACTGTTTAATTATTTCAACTTGCAATATGCTTTTCCCTTTCAATTGAAAAATAGATCAGGGTTTCCAAGGACAGTTTGGTAAAATGAACCCTCCTTCTGTCCCTTGGGACCATGGGACCCCTACCCATTTTCCTCTCCTCCGAGGAGCGTGGCCTTACAATATGCCTCAGAACTACATGCAGCAGGGAAATGCCAGCTATCCACCGAACAAACCTTTCTACCCTCAAGGTACTAGAACAAGTAAATGAATCAACAGCTCATACAACATGTCTGCTGAAGCTATATGTCTCTTTACTGTTTGAATACCATAGAGGCCAATGAATTATTATTCAAAAGCTCAGGCTCTTTGGAACCCTAAGTTTGAATCCCAGCAGAGTTGCATCAACACTTCCTCTTCCCTTGGTAGATAAGTGAAGTCTGTGCGGAGATCTTTTAAAATTAAACCCTAAAATCCTCCTTGCACTGCCTGGACATTTCATGGCACTTCCTGAAATAGCAGGAGGTTCGGCCCCATTTTCCTTGATCACTGATCTCCATGCTTTTACGCGTACGGCCCTTTCACTGCTGCCCTCCCATACTATCGCCCACGGAAATACACATGTGGCTTTAAAGTGATTTTTGTATGACTATGGCAAGACCCTGTAGCTATTTCTCTCGTAAGTAATCCTAACCTACTGTGATCATCTTTCATACAACTTCAGGGAGCTACTTGTAAGTAAAGCTTACAAGATCAGGCACTTCAGAGCCCCGTCATTCCATGTGTTGTCATGCTCAGCTCCTCCTGGTTTCAGTTGAAGTTGAGGGCGTGCAGCACTTCGTGGGGTTGGACTCTGAGTCACAAATGGCTTGATCTAAATCCCAGCGAAGTCAATGGGGGCAATCATCTTTCATTCCAATAGGAATTTGGATTGTACCCTAGAATCTGCTCAAAAGGACCCAGACACCATAGGGCTGGGGCAACTTATATAAACCCAGATAGAATCCTTAGCATTAAAAGCACTGTATGTAAGCCAGTTACTTTTGCACTTGCATCCATTGAATGAGGTGAGATTTCCAGGTGAGACCCACATTTTCTACTCTTCAAATTATTTATTTTATTGTATTTTAAAAGCAGTCACATGCACTGATGTGAAAATAAAGATGCATTTTGATTCTGTGGGATTTTTACCAGCTGGATTAAGCAGCATTATATTTTATATATACGTGAGAGGTAACACAACTGGAATCTCTTGTCACTCAAGTAGATGCTTGTATTCATAAATGTATAATTCAGTGAATATAGCCAAGCACTTTGAAGTACATCTTATTTGCTGAAGTAATTGTAATCCATTTTCTTTTAGCTGGTCCACTGATGCAGAGTAACCAGCGGTTCTCGCTTCTGTCTCAAGGACACCCACACTTGAATATGAATTACATTCAACAGAAAAAGTGAAATTTTAAGGGGGGGGGGGAGGGGAGAAAAATCAGGTTCTGATTTTAAACTCTTACCACATTCAACATGTTTAGATAAAAGATTATTTAAGACTGTTTTTAAACTGTATCATTTGTACATAGATATGATCTATAGTTTTTACTAGTATCACAAAACTGAGTGATACAAATTTCATCTATTTTATTACCCTATTTTTAAGGGGAATTGTGTTTTTGTTTTATCTTGATAAACTGTAAAGAGAGAGAATTTTTAAAATTAAGTTCTTTATTTTCTATTAGCTGTATTCATACTTTGGTTGCTTCAAACTTTATATATATTGTTCTAAAAAAATAAAATTAGAAAGGGATTTCATGTGTTTTAAAATTTGTCACTTCTATTCTTTGCAGAACTATGTAGTGCCAAAAAAAACTTTTTAAAACAAAAAATAAAACAAAACTGCGCAACACAAGAATGAAGGTTTTTCCTTTTCCGTGGTTGTATATTGAATTTGCTTTGGTTTATAATTGGGTAACAAATGTAGCCTCATGTGAAAAGTTTGTAAGACGTGACTTAAAGGAGCCTGGGCACAGACAGTGAACTTAATATGCCTCTTGGAGTTTTTCCAAAATCATTGCCTTTTCTATTCACTAACATTTTATTGATCCTATCATTTTCCTTTAAATGCTTCCAGTATGCATGGATGAAGGGAGTGGGCTGCTGCTTCTGCCTTCACAAGCAATCCTTCCAGTTACGTGCAAGTACTCCAAAGAAATCTGACTGCACCATAACGCTCAGTCATGGGGGAAGAGGTAACTTGCTGTTAACCTGGTTCTCCCATATATGCGTCTTGTTCACATTTTGTGTATGATGCACCTTAAAAGGATAGACGCTTTATTTTACCTGGCTCAGTTGGAGGAGGTCACGGTAAAGTCTTTCTTGACCTTTCTTTGGGTGTGGACAGATAGCAGCTGTATGGATCCAGTGATCCCAGTATAAGCTGTTCCAAAAAACTGTTATGGCTTCATGCTTCTGTAGTGATACAGGTGTAGCAAAAGAGCTGTAACAGTTTCATCCAGGATTAAGTTATAGTGATTTAACTCATTAGAATCGCTGCAGGTGACATAACAGGTACATTGTAATGGATGATGTGCGTTCCCCTATGGCAGCTTCCCTTCCATTTTTTAAGTAGTTGGGTAGGTTTGCCCATTGCCTAAGTCAGGCCCTTTCAAGAGAGAGGCATTTCATTTTCTGGCTCTTAATCCTTTATTCATCATTCTTAAGGCAATCTGATTTAAACAGCAAATTTCAGACTATAGCCAGTTTACTCTGCAGCAGTCTTAAAGGTCTCTTTTGAACATGCATAGATGGCTCTGGTGACTACTGTCTGGATATATTTAAGTTAGACACGTTTACTCTGCTCTTAAGCCTTTCTTTTCCTCCTAGAATCTCAGTTTTGGAATTTTACTTTTTTTTATATTTAGGCTTTTGCTGCAAAATCAATTTTAAGCGTACAGGATTTGCCCTTCTGAAGTAGGAGGGAGACCACTAATCCTGTTAGCATAGGATTTTGTCACTGATAGTGCCCAGATACTGTAGAGGCCTCCTTGTGAACAGTTACCAAATAACAGTTCATAGGGGCAATATCTTCTTGATGTTTCCGGTTACAGTTGGCTGTAGGGCCCCTTAGTCCGATCATCACACAGCACCTCCCCTTTCACCCTGCTTTGTCTCCCCTTTATTGTTTTACATCAGCAGGGGCCAACTTTTTTGGCAGGCATGCTACAAGTTAAGCTCCATGCCCTCCATAACTACCACTTGGATCCCCTTCCCTACCTGATCTGCAGCTCTACTTTCTGCTCCCTGTCCCCTCCCCAACATCCATGCTATATACAGAGGCTGCCCATGCCGCTTGTGATGTGGACCACAGGTTGGCCACCCCTGTTCTATTTTGCCTTTGCCAGAAGAATGCAGGCTTTTGGCTCTTTCCCTTAATTTTCCCTTAACTTGGTTTAATTTTCTTTGTTCTTTGAAACTCTGAGAACCCCAAGTTCAAATGGATTTTTTTCAGGTAACCGTAGAGAGATCCCAAGTAGACCAGATTCATCCTTCTGTGAAAATGCAGACCCTCCTAAAGGGTCTCTTATTTCCTTCCCCACCTACTCTGGCATTCAACTTGCCAGTACTAAACTTCCTCCAGTCAGGGTGACAGTAGCAGAATTTATGTTGCTTTTGTGTCTAGTTTCTGGTAAGCTCGCCAAGCATTTGCATGAGTAGGAAGACAGAAGATACACAAAACTAATAATTTACTAATTACTGTCAGCGTGCTTAGAATTAAAACCCCAGAATGTGCTTTATATGCAGTACATATCATCTGTAACGTGTATTATTGATCAGCACAAGACGCCTAAACCTCAGGCTTTCCAGCAGGCCTTGCTGGCTTGTTCCCACCCTTCAACAACACTCGGGGGCTATTTTGAGCAAGGAGCAGGATATCTGTACTCTTAACTCCAGTCGTTTATGACTAGCTCCTGGCTCCAAAGTAGGATATTGAATTCTAGCAGAGTCTACCCATCCCTTTTTGGCTACTTGGGGACTCCCTTCTCAGAATTTTGCTGGGCCCCTATTTCTGAAAATTAATTGCCACTGGTCCAACAAACTTGTGAACTTCGCAAAGCTTCTGGGAACACACTATGGTGTCTCTATTTTTGTTGGGATTATTTTGGTAATCCAACCCAGAGTTCTCTTTGGGTTGTCCTCGCTAGCATGTAACATTTTTTAAGCATTGAAAATCTCATCTCTCTTCTGAATGTAATGTTAATACGGCCTAACTGGAGGTGACAGCTCCTGCTGCCTCAGGTTTAGAACAGCATGTTTGTTCTGTGAAATAGTTACTAACCTTCTAATAAGAGAGATTTAGCCAGGACAGATGGTCTCATTCTGCTGTTTAAACAATTGTGGGCTTAGTTGCTCACCTTTTGCTTTTCACATATAATAAGGCAGATGCTTCTAGGAACAAAGGAGTTGCCACTTGCTCACACCTGTGGTCCATCTAGTCCAACATCTCATCTCTGATCGTGGCTGATAGCAGATACTTCAAAGAGAGATTTAATAATTGTGGTCAATAATTACAGAAAATCTGATCTTAGTGGAAGCTTTTACCTGCCTCCATTAATTGTCTGGCTCATACCCAGAAATATTTACATCTCATTAAGAAAAGAAAGTTCTTTTCATGTAACAGTGGATAGCCTCATTATCCATAAAGGTCTTGTGAATTCTACTAATTTTTTGGACTCTTGCCACCTTGTTGTATTGAGTTCACAGGTTCTATGTAAAAACAAATACATTGAAAAAATCCTTTCCATTTAAAATGCATTGCTTTTCAGTTTGACTGACTGAACGCTTGTGTTTTCATTACAAGACTGTCGCTCTTGATTTACCATCTCCTAGCTGAACATCTTTGTCTTTTCAGTTTATGGAGTAGTTTCATTGCCCACTGATGCCTCTAGCTTGTGTATTAAAATTGGCTGACCAAACCTGAACCCCATGGGCCAGATAAATGCCGCAGGGCCGGTCTGCGGGCCAGATGGAGCCCTGTGTTGCCCCTGCCTAGCTGGGATCTGCAGCCAGAGGCCCTGCATTGCCCCTGCCCAGCTGGGATCCAGCTGTGTGCCCTGCCCTGGCGTGGCCAGGATCCAACTCTGGACTGACCCTGCCTGGCCAGGATCAGAGCCATACTGACCCCACACAGCTCTGCACACTGGGATCAGGCCCCTGCACACCCAATTGAGCATATGAGGATGCCTGTGGGGCTTCTCAGATCCACGGGGAATCCTGCAGGCCACGATGTGGCACCAGTCGTAGATTGGGTCTGTGGGGTGGGGGTTGAGCATCCCTAGTTTAGACGATAGTCTGTTCCAGCATTTGCTGTCCTTTTTTCATACATCCAAATACGCTTTGACCACCAGCATGCGTTTCAGTAGCAACCAACTCTCTCAGTACTTAAATAGGGCTCAGTATCTAGCAAGTACCAGTGTCGCCCCGGTGACTTTTTAAGAGTTGCTGCCCTTCAGTTAGAGTAGCTGATCTTAATAAGAGCATGTATTTATTAGTAACTTGACTTCTTTATTCTGATGCCAAGTGTCTCCTCTCTGGACTTCAAGCTGTTCATCAGCTTGTTTCAGCATTGTCTCTTCCTTCCATCTCTGAAGTATTTGTCAGTTGAAAGCATATTATTTCCATAAGAGCAACTGAAACAAAAAGCCATTTAACTTGTTTGTAATGGTCCTTATTCTTGATTGCTCCTTTAATTGTGCTAGTCCAACAGGCGTGCTTCTTCACCTGTATCTATTGTTCATCATCGTTGCTTCATGGATTTCACTGACTCACTGCCTGCTCTAGTGTTTTGTGGTGGCTTTACTTGGGTTGGGTCTGTTTTCGACGTAATTTAACTTCTTAAAGCTTGCTCTTCAACCACTTTTGCTTTTTTTTCTTTTGTACATGGGTGTACATCTTTCACAACTCATGCTTAATTTCCCCAATCAATTTTATACTCAGAATTTATACTGAGTTTAAAGATTTTCATTTCTTGCTGCTGAATCTAGAGTTTACTTGACTGGCTTTCTTTTAAAAAGTCTCTGCTTCCAAAGTTTAGCATTAGAACAGCTTATTCCCTGCACCTGTTGAACACATCATTCCCATAGTCATAGATGCAGGGGCTTGTCAACTTACTTTCTAAACCATCTCCTGTGTGCTGTTAGACGTAACTCCATGCCTTGCATCCTCTAGTGTCAGGTGCTGGAAGATGTATTTAAAAGGTAGTGGTTTCAGTGTATCCCCTGCCCCTCCCCTCTCCCCACCATCCCATTTGAAGTGGCTGGGGGGGCCAATTCAGTTTCTTCAGCATCTAAGCTTGTGTTGATATCTAGGCCTTGCAGCTCAATGTGCCTTCCAAACACAAGCAGGTTTGTGAAAAGTTAGATACTACCAAAGGAAAGGAAAGAACAAAGATTGAAGCATATGAAGCTCTTGCAGTTAGCAAACAGTCACTGCATTTTCAGTAACACTGAACATGACATGCCAGGCAGCCAAATGTTTAAGTACCACTTGAAGGCCTCTTTTCCATTAGTGGAAGAGTGCAAGTCCTACAGCTATACTGTGAATCACAGCTGGAGACCTGACTCAGAAAGGATACTGGGCTAGCTGGTCTATTAAATAGGTACTTTGCGTCAGTCTTTCATCAGTCCCACGGGACGCCCATGCCTGCTATAGGACAGGGAGATCCGGGTGATGGGGATCCCCTACCCTCCATAAACGCTGACCTCGTGAAGGAACATCTTGAGAAGCTGGATACCTTCAAGTCAGCTGGCCCTAACAGTCTGCACCCCAGGGTACTCAAGGAGCTGGCGAGCATCATAGCCCAGCCCCTGACACGGATCTTTGAAAACTCCTGGCGCTCTGGTGTAGTGCCCGAAGACTGGAAGAAGGCCAGCGTGGTGCCGATCTTCAAGAAAGGGAGGAGAGTGGATCCGGCTAACTACAGGCCCATTAGCCTGACTTCAATCCTGGGGAAGATCTTAGAAAAGTTTATTAAGGAGGCCATCCTTGAGGGACTGGCCCAGGCTAACATCCTAAGGGACAGCCAGCACAGGTTTGTTGCGGGTAGGTCTTGTTTGACCAATCTCATTTCCTTCTATGACCAGGTGACCTATCACCTGGACAAGGGAGAAGAGATTGATGTCATATATCTTGACTTCAAAAAAGCCTTTGATCTCGTATCCCATGATCACCTTTTGGCCAAACTGGCCAGTTGTGGCCTTGGCTCCACCACGATCCGCTGGCTGGGAAACTGGCTCCGTGGTCAGACCCAGAGGGTTGTAATTGATGGCAGTCACTCATCGTGGTGCCCTGTGACCAGTGGGGTCCCTCAAGGCTCTGTCCTGGGACCCATACTGTTCAACATCTTCATTAATGATGTGGACATTGGAGTCAGGAGTGGACTGGCCAAGTTTGCCGATGACACCAAACTTTGGGGCAAAGCATCCATGCCAGAAGATAGGCGGGTGATCCAGGCTGACCTGGACAAGCTCAGCAAATGGGCAGACGAGAACCTGATGGTGTTTAACACCGAAAAATGCAAGGTTCTCCACCTTGGGAGGAAAAACCTGCAGCACCCTTATAGGCTTGGCAGTGATACGTTGGATAGCACTACAGAAGAAAGAGACTTGGGGGTCATCATTGACCACAAGATGAACATGAGCCTGCAATGCGATGCTGTGGCTAGTAAAGCGAACAAAACCCTGGCTTGCATCCATAGATGCTTCTCGAGCAAATCCCGGGACGTCATTCTCCCCTTGTACTCGGCCTTGGTGAGGCTGCAGCTGGAGTACTGCATCCAGTTTTGGGCTCCGCAATTCAAAAAGGATGTGGAGAAGCTTGAGAGAGTCCAGAGGAGAGCCACACGCATGATCAGAGGTCAGGAAAACAGATCTTACGATGACAGGCTGAGAGCCATGGGACTCTTTAGCCTGGAAGAGCGTAGGCTCAGGGGTGATCTTATGGCCACCTACAAGTTTATCAGGGGTGACCACCAGGATCTGGGGGAACGTTTGTTCACCAGAGCGCCCCAAGGGATGACGAGGCCGAACGGTCACAAACTCCTGCAAGACCGTTTCAGGCTGGACATAAGGAAGAATTTCTTTACTGTCCGAGCCCCCAAGGTCTGGAGCAGTCTGCCAGCGGAGGTGGTTCAAGCACCTACATTGAACACCTTCAAGAGTAAATTGGATGCTTATCTTGCTGGGATCCTATGACCCCAGCTGACTTCCTGCCCTTTGGGCAGGGGGCTGGACTCGATGATCTCCCGAGGTCCCTTCCAGCCCTGATGTCTATGAAATTTCAGTTGCAGAGCAGAAGCTAAGGATTACCATATAAACTGTTTGTTGCTAAGAGGGCTATGCAGTTCATTACTGGAGAGGTTCAGTAATATTTCTAGTAAAAAAGAAGTTGACAGTTTCATCTCCGTGCTCTACCTTTGAACACTTCTATGGGTAGAAATACATTCAGTGTAAAGCCATTGTTTTATTTACAAGTACAGACAGAGCTAATGATATCACAAGAAATATTCAAACGTGAATGGTTGTTATAGACATGTGGTTGGGTCTTCAGTCTCTTGCCAACTTCTCTAGGCCACTTACCAAAAAACAACTGAACTAGTGGAGTACCTAAAAGAAAAAAAAAAAAAGTCTTTCTGTATCAGTTCAGTCAGCCGGGTCTGTATAGATGCACACAGACAACTTACTTTAGAAAACAGGAAGCAGCCTTTATGAACAAGGGTATTTCATAACAAATTAATAAACATTATAAGGTATCTTAGACTTGTCACTGTTGTGCTATTTTTACAAAGGCCATCAAGAACACATTTTAAAAACCATGCTATTCCTCACATTCCACTAGGAGGATAAACAAGTTATGTACATGAAAAAGTTACTTCAGCTTTTTCTTAATAGAAAAAAAATCCAAACACTTTCTTGTACAAGAGGAGATTGGAACGAGGTTTAAAAAAAGACTGCTAAAGCAGCCAGCACCTGTCCTTCTGTCCTACAAAATAAACAGGACAGTATCTACAAGCAGATTTTGGGTCAGGGTCCCCAAATTGCTTGGTGGAATTCATCCTTTATTCGTTCCCTCGTCGACTCTTCTTGTGGCTTTTCTTCGATCTGAAATGTTAACAACAATGTTTCAATGTGTGTTTGAGAGAGAGAAGCTACTGGACGGTTTGTTATAAAAAAAAAAAAATTAATTGCAATATAGACATGAGGTATCAACCTATTGCTTTCTAATAGAAAGACCCAACCCACAAGCTAGCTTGATTTCAAAACAAACAGTAGTAAGAGAAATTGGTACAAATCTCAAAATTCAGTTTCTTTGCGAAAGGAAAACTCTGACATTGGTTTGCAAGAGCCTTTTCACATGATTGGGAATTTTTAAAGAAAGACAAAGCTTTTACCTTTCAGGTGATTTGGAATGACTTCTGTGTCTATGACTACGATGGTGCCCTGTTAACAAAAAAAATAAAATTATTAGTGCTGATATCCAGAAAAAAAGAATTGTCACATGACTACTCTCCATTTCTACTAATAAAGTCTGCCTCTAGCACTGACCCTCCAGTACTGTCAAAAGATTAACTCATTCCCCAGTTAGGCATTTAATATTAGAATTTCTTTGTGGTTATTTAGTGATAGAAACATTTAAAGATAAAGCTAAGCCAGTCTTACGCAGAGTAAGAGCTGTTCTTAGAGCATAAATTCATACAATTTTAGCAATGTTCTAAACTCAACCTATCCAACCACTCCCTGATAGCAGGAGCTAGATTCTTAGGGCATTACTAAGAGAGACAGCAGCATATCACTGAACTACCTGGAGATTTAGATCTTGATCTGTGGCGTCTCTCCCTGGACCTGCTCCGGTGTCGCCTTGGGCTTTTGCTGCGATGCCTCTCCCGGCGCGGCGATGGGCTAGAGGGACGGAGAATGTTAGACAACTCGATTTTACAAACACTTGTTTTTTCCAACAGAATGTAAAAGCAATAACTCCTTTACCTTCTCCTCTTGGGTGAGCGGCTTCGCCTGCAGGTAAGAAAGACGAGAGAACGGCTTGAAAACTGGTGAAGCATTCATGCAGTCATTACCATAGCCTTTAGTTCTGGAACCAACACTTAGCAGACGGCTGAAAAGTTTTTTCTGGGGGAAAAGCAGCAATACATCACCTTCGTGGAGACCTGCTTCGACTCCTCCTGTATCTCACAGTTGGAGATCTGCGTGGCTTGTCCAAATCTCTGTAGCCTCTCCTGCGATGATCAGGGGAGGGTGCCCTCTCCATCTGCAAGCAACACAAAAATCACAGAGCTCTAACAATCTTTTCACCCTGATGTTCCTTATGCATAAGGATGCAGCAGGGCTTTCTAGTCAACTTAAGTCTTAAAATGAAACTGCCTACACATTTGATGACTGCATAGTACAAAGTATACTGACTTTAGTAGAAACTCTGTTCCTACCCTATACCCAACCCCCCCCTCAAAAATATATTGAAGCTGACAAACCAAATATCTATTTTAATGTAACCACAATATGTCTAATTAGGAGAAAATACATAAACCAGTTAAAGTTCATCAGGCAGAGAACCCTGATAAAAAGTCTGTTTTACTGCCATGGTAGGACTTTAGGCTTTACTAAGAAGTTCTTATGACACTGCAATGATGAAAAGTTTTCTGGAAACACTCCACTGCATAAATATTTGGCACCCAAAGTAACTTTCCATTGAAGATAAACAACAATACAATTCACAGACCTTGTCATCCTCCTCTTCCTCCTCCTCGCTAGACTCTACGTCATCCATATCTTCTTCCAATGCACTAACCCGAGTCTCTAGTTGTTCAGCTTCTTCCAGGACATAACGTTTCTAAGAGAAATACCCACTTGTCATTTCGTGTAATCCACACAAACATACTCACATATAAGGCTTAATTTGCACTTGACAGACCCTTAGCTATTATGTTGTGCAGCATGCTTGTAAGTCAGATGACTGCTTATGTTATATACAACATTAAGTTGGATTACCAGGCTATATACTATATACCTGCAGTCGAGGTAAAATAATATCACAAACACGTTCCTTATGGAGCAGTTCATCAATAAACTCATCCACATGCATCAGTTCAAATTCTGAAAGAAAAAAAAAATGTTTAAAACAAGGCAGTCATCTTTGCTTTAGGTACCAATACTTAATATTCAGGAGACTGTATGCTATTTGTTGTGCAAACCCAACCCTCATAGCAGAACAGCCTAGCGGCTGGGAAAGTTATTAACCCCGTTTTACAGGCAGCAAAACTGTGGCAGAGCTACAATCAGAAAATCCCTGATGCCCAGTCTTATGCTCTTCCTTTAGGTGCTGCTCTATTAACACAAACACATAGGCTTGAAGAAAGTACAAAGAATTGTGCGAGCTCCAATTTAAGATAATGTTAGCAAAGAAGCAGGCCCAGCCACAACATGTGATGAGTGAATTCATATCAAAGCAAGGAGCTATTTCCACCCCTGCATTCCCGTGTAGCACACAGTACCAAAGGAGAGGTCTCTTACAAAGGGCTGTCCATGCTGCACTGCTTTACCCTGAGAACATAAGATTTCTTACCCCCATTTCTATTTTGACTCTTTATTTTTCGATAATCGTTGTACAGTGGCTCGAGGTACTTGTAGCAGTCGATTGCAGTGCCAGTCAATCTCATGTATAACGCACCAAGCATTCTGACATATCTGAAAAGCATAACAGAACGCAGCAGTTCACATGTGAGATCCTTCTGTGCAGGAAGATAATGAACAGTGAAGCCTTTCTTGCGAGAGCCTCAGAGGACGACTGATACACAAACTAACATGACATGAGAGACTGCACTTTTTCTCCCATATGTGCCCACTCCTAACAACTCTGTGCCCTTCATGCATTATCAGTTCTACACCAAAAGAAAATGGGTAGATAGCCACCGAGGGATGGATCCAGGATTTGGCAAAGGAGCTTTGGGAGCAGCAACCCGCCCCGCACAGGTGACTGTATCCCTGCTCCCCACCTCCCACCCACTGGTGCCCACTGACCACGCTGGGGGAGCCTCCAGGGACTTCTTAAAGTTCCCAGAGCAGAATCCACCCCCATCCCCTTAGTGTTTAGTCAGGTCCTCTCCCTTCTCCTTCCTTGCTCATGGCTGCTGCTTTCCCTACTGTCCTTGAGGTGTGGGGGAAGCTTCTGTGCCAAGCCTGCCTACTCCAGCAAGGCTGGGCAGGGGGCTAGGCTCAGCAGGAACAGTGGAAATGGGCCAAGGGTGGGTTTCCCCACCTATCCTTGCCCCATGGAAGCAGACAAAGGGAGGGGAAACCCTTTTTGTCTTGGCTACTACCACTGTCCCAGCTGAGGCCAGGAAGGAGCAGGGAGGTGGCAGGGGAAGACACAACTGAGCCCAGAAGGGAAGGGGGGATTCTCACCTGCTCCAAGGACTTCCAAAAAGTCCCCAGAGGTTCTGTGATCCAGTCCGAAAGGGGGGTGCTACCACATGCCCCACCCCAGATCTGCCCCTGTAGCCACCTTAACACACCAGCTCACATACGGACAAAGGCAGGTGCACATCATGAACAAAAGAAGACAAGCACGAGAAGGAGGGCAACCTGAGCAAAGAGCTCTCACTGGGAAAGCAGGCATTACCGGGCAGGCTGGTGCACAGCACCTGGGAAAAGAGACGCCCCACAGTGGAGCCCTGTTCTGGCCCAGCCTGGCGCTTAGCTGCATTGTCACTGCCCACCTCCCATGTCTGCCTCCCTGGCCTGACAGCTCCTGGGGCAGGGACAGCAACCTGCCTCGCTTACTTGAAGTCTTCGTTCTTGATGAACTCCACAATGATGTCCTTCTCAGGCTGGATCTGCAGCATCTTCAGGGTCAGGCACAGGAAGGGTGTGGGCTTGATGTTCCCTCCGTACACGCCGCCGACGTACTTCAGCTCCATGGCCTTGTCCACCACCAGCTCCGCTAGAATCGACAGGGGGCAGGACGAGCCCCGCGGTCAATGCCAGGCAGCTCGAGCCCAGGGCCCGAGCACCTCGCACACGGCGCTTGGGGCCCAGCAAAGGGGGAGGACACTCGGGGACCCTGAGGGCAGGGGACATTAGTAATGGTTTCGCCTTACACATCGCTGCCTCAGCGCCAAACCCCACCCCCAAGAGCCGGGTGGAAACGTCAGTAACAGCTTAACCAACGCTGTCACTTACGCACATGGACAAGTTTATTGATGAACTGCTCCATAAGGACCATGGTTGTGACCCGCCCCCCCGACCCTAAGGCCCGCACCAGGTGGAAGAGTTAGTAATGGTTTCACCAAGCCTGTCACTGCCTCCGCGCCAAACCCCGCCCCCAAGGGCCGGACAGAAGCGCTTATCTAACCTTATCGCTGCCTCAGTGCCAAGCCCCGCGCCCAGGGCCCTAAACCCTGTCCCTGCAGCCCCCCAGGCCCTGGCCCCAGGGTCCTGTCACTGCCACCGCGCCAAGCCCACCCGCGAGGACCCTAGACCCCGCCCCCAAGAGCCTTAGGCCCCGCCCCCGCGGCCTAGCCGGAAGCGCCCCTTGCCCGGGCGGACCGTACCGGTGAGGCCGAAGCACTCCTCCTTCCAGTACTTGGACTCGTAGATGCGCGTGCGGATGATCTTCTCCACCAGATACTGCGGGTTGGTGCCGTGGATGCTGTGCGCGTCCTTTACCGTCCGGTTCGCCATGGCCCCAGCGGCAGGCGCGATCGACGCCCGGATGTGGAACTGCTTCTAGCTTCCGGGCGGGAGGAAGTACTTCCGCTTCCGGCGCGAGGTCACGTCGCCCTCTCGGCCGCCATCTTAACTCCGGGCGCGGCTTCACGAGGCCCGCCCCGCGGGGGGCGGGGCGGCGGCGTTTGGCGCGAAATTTTGTCGGTGCCTCCGGGGCGCGGAACAGCGTGGCCTGGCGTGGTGAGTGCTCTCCTGTCCCTGCCCGTCGGCGTGGCACCCAGGTGGGCCGCACATTTGTGTTCCCCGCGCTGCCAGGCGGGTCCGACCCGCTCCCTTAGGGCTTTAAAATGGCTGTAGCCGGGCGCGCGCGAGGCCTGCGGGCGGAGGGCGGCTTTAGGGCGCGATGAATGTAACGTGTAGCAGTGCCCACCCCCTCCCCGGGCGGCCTGGATTCCCCCCGCTCCCTCCCCCAGGCAGGGCCCTTGGCCTGGCCAGGAAGGGGCGAGGGGACCAGCCCTAGCAGCAGGTATCCTCTGAGTCTCCATCTTCCCCTCAGCAAGTGCCCGTGGACACCTGAGGCGGCTGAGCTTCGCCCCTGCCAGTGCTGCGCCCCTCACCTGCTGAGGGCCCCGCCGTGCGCTCAGATTCAAGCTGGCCAGATGCCTGCTGCAGAGCAGTTGTGCGTTTTCAACCTGTACAGGTGTTTATACAGCCCTTGTGCGCCTACACTTCCATCGCGTTGGATAGACGCATCGTGTCATCGTTGTTCGGGGCTGGGAGGGACCTTGCGGATGGTCGGGTTTGGCCCGCTGCACCCGCCCAGGGAAGACGGCTGGGATCAGGCAGTCCCGGCAAGGTTGGGCGTCAAGATGCTTTTTGACAATCGCCAGGGTGGGAGGCTGTCGCCTCTGTGGGGAGCCTGGTCTGGACCCTCGGCTCCAAAACCTTCTGAACCCACGGGATGGAAGCAAATTGTCAGCGGCGACGGAAAGCAGAGTTCATGAAGTTATTTTAGCCGAGTGGAAGCTGTGCATAGGGCGAGGATCACAAATGCGCTCCGTGAAATCCCTCCGCAGCAGCTGGAAAATGTTTTCTACAAGTTGGAAAATCAGAGTGAACGGTGTATCGCGAAAATGGCAGTTGTGTCCAAGTCCAGTCATCTGAGATGTATTGTGTTAAAACTTAATGAATGATGCTTTCAATCGCCATTTGCAGTTTGCTTCTGTTATGTGCCTATCCAAAGTTATTAAAGATTAAAGTTGCCCGAGGACTTTTATAAGCACCCTGTATAAATTACTCGTATAGCTGGACAGTCCTTTTCATGGTGTGAGAATAACTTTGCACGTGTGGCCGCTCTAAATTTATTGCGTGATTTACCAGTTAATCATGCAATGGACACAGTGTGTAGCTGGGGCCTGAATGTTACAGGCAGACGGTGAGATGGGGTCTGTCTAACTCACTCTTGCTCAACTTTCTAAGTGTTTCTTCCCCACAAACAACTTCAGCACCTGCTTTTGCCGCTGGATCATGGACCTCTCCCAGCAGGCCTAGCAAACCACTGACACCATACGTTAAAGATCAACTGCCATCTACTCTCGTAGATCAAACGGGAGCCCTAAAATCCTGCCAAGATCAGAAGCATGGAAACTCCTGTCAGTAGCCAAAAGCTTCTGGCTTTTATTTGAACGTGTAGCAGTGTCCTCAGAAAAGCCTTTGTGAGAGACTAGTAGAAGAACATTCAGCTCTAGCAGGGATGAAGGATGCAAACACTCAGGGAGTCATACTTTATATTATCAGACCAGTTTATCTCTTGCAAATCATGGGTCAAAAGTCAGGTTTAAATTTTAAATTCCTTTGAAGCAACCAGTATCTTTTTCTGAGGCACAGGGAAGTTTGGTGACTTACTGAAAGTAACTTGGACTCAGTGTCTCAGCTAGGAATTAGACTCCAGAAATCCTGCTTCTTTCTCTTGCTTTTGTTGTTAAACAATACTGCTTATAGCCATATAAGCTGCTTTTATTTTTTTTTCACAGAAATCATGAGTCTGAGGTGTCGGACTAGGCTTACATATTCGTGGTATGGAAAAGCAACAAGCTCAGATAGGAGACTGCAGACAACTCAATATAGGTAAAGAATACCTATTTTGCTACTGGGTTAGAAACACAAAGAAATGTGACACTTCTGGGGAGTTATAGAAAAAGTGCTGTAGGGACACAGGTAATTGGAGTAGTAGTATCTGTCAGATGTCTGCACCACAGAATGAGCACAAGGAAGAAGTAATGAGAACATCTTGTAAAACTTTCTTATCAAAGACGGGTGCTCTTGATGTGTATGATGCGGTAGGTGTATAATAGCTGTCCAGCAACAAAGCTGTTGCACTGCGGCTGTACCGAGAGAGGAATGCTGCTTGAAAAAAATGTCCTCTTTTGAGCAATTGTCTCTAGTTGGACACTTTTTTGGTCACTTTTGCATTTGCCAGTGCTACTGTAACTTCGATAATTACATGCTGGTTGTTTAAGTTTTACAGCATCACCTGGATATTATACTTGTCACTTTCTAAACAGTTGTCTTGTTGCTCTGTGCTTTTAAGGGTTTTTTACATTTTGGTGGCTGATAGAAGAGAATCTTTTATGTAGAGTCTTAAATTTGGTAAAACACTTTTGATCCTTTGGCACGAAAGACTGCAAAATGCAAGTTTCCTGTGATACTTAAAAAAATACATCTAATGTTCACTTGGTGTCTTTTTAAACTGATGTGTTAACTCCAAAGGTTGCATGCAAGTTCCAGTAACTGTCCAATTGCTTGTGAACTGTGATTCCATCTCCTATTTTTAGTTGCAAACAGAACATCTGAACAGAAGAAATGTTGCATGTATTTGGCAAGGAGATCTGTCCAGAGAGGAAGTGATAATAAGACCGCATTTGATTACAACAGCATCTGAATTGTAAGGAATGTGAAACACTTCTGTTGACCTCTGTGTGTTCATCATTTCCTAGGGGACTCCTGATTAAATCGGAAAGCTCAAAAATCTGCATACACCTTGGAGAGTGTGTTTTAATAGAAGGGGAGAATGCGGATCAGCCTTTTGTGGCAAAACTTCTGAAATTATACGAAGATAGTAAGTGCAATTTTTTTTCTTCATAAAAATGTGTCCCTCTGCCTTCTATCTTGGAAATCTTGAGCCATTTCAGAAATGTGCAAGACTAGACCTCCTTGTCCCTGCAAAGTAGGTCTTTCATTTTTCTTTTATTTAAAGATGAAGGTTGAAAGATGGACATTGAGAAGCCGAGTGACTTGTGTCAGCGTATGCAGTGAATCGTGGCAGAACGCAACACAGGCCCTGTGCCTTCTCAGTTTCTTTAAATAACTCTACTTGACCACCATTATTTATAGAAACTGAAAATTAACTTGTGTCTCAGGAGCTATTTGTCTGAGGTTCTATCTGTTATGAGTTATTTAGTACTGTACTCACTGCTGGTAGCTAGAAGTGTCTTTTGTTAAGATTCAGTGAAACCTGTTCATTAAATTAAATACTAAATAGAAAAAAATGCAGCAAAACCACTTTTTAGATATGAAGATCTGGTCAATCTTTAGATCAGTAATTCTTGGCCCTTTTAGACTCAAGATACCTCTTGGAAAATGCCAGCTATTAGCTTTCACTCATTTCTTGAGCACAGAAAAATAACAGAGCAGTTTCTTTTGGTGCAAAGAACTCAAACACCACAGCAGAGTGTGTTTTGACAGATGTGTCAATATTTCATAAAACAAGAATTTCTTGTGAACTCTGGTAAGGCAGCAGTCCTGGTTCCCTATCACCCCTTAAAGTGTATGGACTTAATCCATCTCAAGGGCAGTTGTTTAGATTTAGATTTCAGCTAGTAGTTAACGCAAGGAGGGTCAAATCACTCCTGAGCTGATATTTTGCTTACAAGCCGCATGTTGTTCACGCAGTGGGCTGGAATTATGGTAGTCATTTTCTTCTCTCTTCTCCCTTCCTCACCCCAGCGTAGGACCAGTTAAATACTTTAGTACAATTTGGGAGAGCACAGCTGGTGACATTTAGCATTCCAAAAACAAATGGAGGAATCCTGTTTTTTCTGGAACTAAGCATAAAATTCCTAACATAAAGAATAATCTTTTGGGCAGTTAGTTTATTGATGCCTTATGTTAGATGCTGTATGTTGCTGGAGTCTTGCTCAGTGGCCATCTTACAGATTAATAGAAATAGACCTTATTTGGGAAGGAAGTGCATTTATTTTTCTATTTAGACCTCTTCGCTTGGAAATTGAGCAAGCATATAGGATTTGCCATACTGAAGTAGAAAGCAGATCACTGATCCTGTTGGACCCGGATCCTGTCACTGATGGTACCCAGATGATGTTCAGGTCCTTTAGAGTAGAGAGTGGTTTATAGGGGAAATGTCTTAATGTTTTCAGTTGAAGCTGGCTGCAGGGGTCCTTAGTCCTGTCATCTGTGTTTCTCTTTCATCTCCAGCACTCCTCCTTTCATCCTGTTCTACCTCCCCTTCTCTTGTTTTACATTATCCAGGAACTTTGCCAGAAGTAAGCAGTTTCTCCAGTTGATGCAATTGATTGTTTCCCCTAAGGGTCAGTTTAATTTTCTTTTTTTCTGAAACTAGGGAACCCAGGGTCAAACTGATTTTTCCAGGGATTATAGGGAGATGTCGGACAAGGTTAATCCTTCTGTGAAAGTGCATTTCCTCAGACATAAGGTTTCTTATTTTCTTTCCCACCTGTGCTGGCAGCCAACATGCTCATTCTTAACCTCCCTTGCCCTGCATACTTATAGTCACAGTAGCCAAGCTTAAAAATTAATTTGCTCTCTTACATTTGTGATTTCTAGTAAGCTTACCAAGAGTTAGCATGAATTTTGTAGCAATACATAAACTACAAAAGATTAGTAGTTCACTAATTATTGTCAGTATATTCATCAGAAATGATGTAGCCTAGACTTTGTATGCAATTTTGATTGTTTGTGTTGCTAATAGTAATGTGTGTAATAGTTGGTGTAAATAGGGCTCAGGCCTTGCTCTCGCCCTTCACAACCAGTGGGAAGGTTAAAAACTGCAAGAGAGCTCCAAGGGAGGTGAGGGTACCTGAAACTACTTCTAACCCTAACTTTTCCAGATTTCAAATTGACTATGTCCATAAAATAGATCCTCCCTTAACATTTTATTCCATGTCTTAAAATGTTTCATTTTCCCTGAACACTTACACTGAGGGATGGGATGGGATGGGATGGGGTCATCACCAAGAAGGACTATGTTACAGTCGCCCGAGGATGTAGCGGGGCAGTCAGGAAGGCCAAGGCAGAGATGGAGATAGGACTAGCTTCCCGGATTAAGGACAATAAGAAGTCCTTCTTCAAATACATAGGGGGTAAAAAGAGGGTCCCGGGTAATGTGGGGCCCCTGCAGGACACGATGGGCAACTTAGTCGTCATGCCAGATGACAAAGCTAACATATTTAACGATTTCTTTGCCTCTGTCTTCCTAAGTAGGGACCAGTTCAGCCACCTCCCTGCTGGGCCCCCCTCGGGCCCTGGGAGAGACACGCCTGGGCCAGGGGTTAGCGAGGAGTTAGTTAGGGTACTTCTGGAGAGGCTGGACGTGTTCAAGTCTGCTGGTCCGGACGATCTTCACCCTAGGGTTCTACAGGAACTGGCCGAGGTCATTGCGGGACCCCTGGCGCGGCTCTATGAGCACTCGTGGTGCTCTGGCGAGGTGCCGGAGGACTGGAAGAGGGCCAATGTAGTCCCTATCTTCAAAAAGGGAAAAAAAGAGGACCCGGGAAATTACAGGCCAGTTAGTCTTACCTCAATCCCGGGTAAGCTCTTTGAAAAAATCATCCTGGCACACATCCAGGAGGGCCTTGCGGGGGAATGCATGCTCAGGGGCAACCAACATGGGTTCATCAGTGGCAGGTCTTGTCAGACCAACCTGGTGGCCTTTTACGATCAGGTCACCAAATCATTAGACGCAGGGGTTGCTGTGGATGTAGTCTTTCTGGACTTCCGGAAGGCTTTCGACACTGTCTCTCACCCTGTCCTCATCGAAAAGCTGGGAGACTGTGGTGTCGATGCCCACACGGTCAAATGGGTCGCCAACTGGTTGGAGGGCCGCACCCAGAGGGTGGTAGTGGATGGGTTCTTCTCGACCTGGAAGGACGTGGGCAGTGGGGTTCCGCAGGGCTCGGTCCTCGGGCCCGCACTGTTCAACATCTTCATCAGTGACTTGGATGAGGGGGTAGAAAGCACCCTGTTCAAGTTTGCTGATGACACTAAGATGTGGGGGGATGTGGGTGCACTAGAAGGGTGCAATAGGCTACAAGCTGACCTTGACAGGTTGCAACGGTGGGCGGATGAGAATAGGATGGGGTTTAACACTGATAAGTGCAAGGTGTTGCACATGGGGAGGAAGAACCGGCACCACACTTACAGGTTGGGGAACTCCCCTCTTGCCAGCACGGAGACGGAAAAGGATCTTGGAGTCGTCATTGACTCCACGATGAACATGGGCCGGCAGTGTGGGGAGGCAGTCAAGAAGGCCAATCGTACCCTGTCATGCATCCACAGATGCATCTCGAGCAGGTCCAGGGAGGTGATCCTCCCCCTCTATGCGGCACTGGTCAGGCCGCAGCTGGAGTACTGCGTCCAGTTCTGGGCGCCACACTTCAAGAGGGACGTGGACGATATGGAAAGAGTCCAGAGGAGGGCCACTCGTATGATCAGGGGTCAGCAGGGCAAGCCTTATGAGGAGAGGCTACGGGACCTGAACCTGTTTAGCCTCCACAAGAGAAGGTTAAGGGGGGACCTTGTGGCCTGCTACAAACTGGTCAGGGGGGATCAGCAGGTACTGGGGGAGTCCCTGTTCCCCCGTGCGCTGCCAGGAGTGACCAGGAATAACGGTCACAAGCTGGCGGAGGGTAGGTTTAGATTAGATATTAGGAGGCGCTACTTCACAGTCAGGGCGGCTAGGGCCTGGAACCGGCTTCCAGGGGAAGTGGTGCAGGCTCCTAGCCTAGGGATTTTTAAAAGGAAGTTAGATGAGCACCTTGCCGGGGTCATCTGACCCCGGTGCTCTTTCCTGCCAAGGCAGGAGGTCGGACTAGATGATCTTCCTAGGTCCCTTCCGACTCTAGCTACTATGAAACTATGAAACTATGATAGTTATGTGCACAGGTTGCAGGGACATAATCCCAGAGGCTGCAGTGCAGGCAATCTAGCCCAGGAAATTGCTTGAATGAATAAAGCTGAATTAAAGTTGGAGCAGTTTGCTGTACTTATATCACTACAGAATTAACATAACTTGCTGTACTGGTGTCTTTTGATTGGGATACCTTTAAATTGACGTGCTGTTGTTATGTATTCAATAAAATTGCATAGCAGTTGATGCAGAATTGTCTGCAGAAGGCCAGTCAATGCATCCTGCCCTTTTTTCTGTAAGACCCGCTTGTTTATCTATCATGTGACCTCATCATGAAAGCACACTAAGATGGATACATGGTAATCAAAAACAAGTAATAGTTTATGTTATGCTTTCAAACAGAACTCTTCTGTAGCGGGGAGGAAGAATGATCTTGGAATTAAGGCAATACACCGCATCTTCAGGGATTTCTGTTCATTTTGTAGCTTTACCATAGATGTGCTGCAGGATCTTGGATGTGATCTGTTTAATGTCAAGATGAGGAACCAAGGACTGGAGTATAGCACTTGTTTTCAGCTTGTTTGTCTGTCTTGCCTATTTAGACTGGGAGGTGCATCCTGTGGCCTATCCTGCAGAACCACTGGATGCAGCCTACAGATGGGGGAGCTTCTACTACAGGTGCTCTCCTCATGACACTGTGGCACAAGTGCCTGTCTGCTTCTGGCATACAGCCGGAAAAGGTTGCCTACTCCCAATTTGTCACAGCTGCTTAGACACAGAAGGCAATTTTGTACTGTGTGTACATACAGTGCCTAGGACAGTGTGGCTCTGATTTTCAGTTGGAGTCGTTAGTTCCTTCAGGACTTCAGATAATTATACCATAACCAAATCTCAAGTTTTTGATACTAACTGTTGTTTTTTCTTTGCCACAGACCGTCAAGACAAGTATGCAGTTGTTCAGTGGTTCTGTCGCTCTACAGAGATACCACCAAGTAAGCAGAAACTGCTGCAAAGAAAGGTTTCTCCCTTGGAGATATTTTTGGATCGATGTTGTAGCTACGACACGCAAGTAAATGTGGAGACCATCATTAGAAGTGTTACGGTATGTATGCAAGGCCCTTCATGCAGGAAAGGAAGAGGTAGAAGGCCTAAAGCAACCACAAAAGCTATTTAATTTTTCCTATCACAGTATCCTCTTGAATCTTTAATGCGGGTCTATAGTTGGCCATTGTGAATATTTTTTAGGATACTTCCATCTGGACAATAGTTGATATCCAGGGCTAGGGTTAGGAAGTATCTGTTGTCTCCTGGAAGATTTACCCTGTATAAAGGATGTTACTGCATCCATATTTTTTCAGCAAGTTCCAGTCATTTTGACTTCCCTCCTTTCTCATATGCCCTTTCTTATATGGTCTGCAGCCTCTACTTTAATTCTGATTGTCAAGTGTTTTGTATTGTTCAGTATGCCACCCTACTGCTGTATGAGCATCTCTTGGTGAAAATTTCAAGCAACTAGTATTGGATACTCTTGCAAAATACAAGTCTAGAAATGTCAGCTCCAGTCTGTTCTCAGATCAGGAGGTCTACTGGAATTTAGTATTGAAGTCTATAAACAATAGATAATAATCTCTTGATATTTTCCCCTCTTATAGGTGATACCACTGACTCCAAAGGAGGTGGTGCCTGTTACGTCAAAGAGAAAACAAACTTTCTATGTAAAGGAATCTTGGGATGGGAAAAGTTTTAAGCCTCTGTCTCATGACCTATTTTCTCAGCTTTCCTCACCTCTGACAAGGAAAGGGCATGGTTCCCCCATTCTAGTAACTGAGTCCCAGGTGCTTCCTTTGGATATCATCTGTTCTGCGTATACGGAGACAGAGAGAGGCACTCGGAGTGCCACAAAAAACAAGAACCTTGCAATGGAAATAGAATCAAGGCATTCTGCTTCTAAGTCATCTTTGTCCAAGGAGAGACATTCCCAAAGGCTGGCCAATGGCAACCATACCCCAGGAGCAAGGAAGAAGTTACAGCTAAACAGTATGTACATGGCAAGATTTGTATCCATTCATTACTTTTGGTTCTACCAGGATTTTTGCAGGCAGTATTAAATCAAGCAGAAGAGTGGCTGACATGAGAATCTTAGAGACTGAAGTTTATCTATAGCCTCACATATTCCTAGCCCAGTGAGTGATTCCTGCAAGCCTGGCTGCCATCTTACTGCTTTTTACCTGGTACTGAGGCAAAGGGGTTTACAGGGAGTACCAGCCCACAGTTGACTGGATTCTGTTCTTGGATGGCAGCATCATGTAGTGTGAGGATCCCCTCTCCATCTTCTGAACAGCTGTGGTAGCCACTGAGCCCTTAATAAGGCATGGATACAAGAAATAAATTAACACCCTGAGGAAGGCTACTCCTTGGCTACTCCTTTCTATGCAGCTGGCCGTTGGTGTGCCTTCTCATAGTATCTGGTCTTTTGAGCTGTTGAAAACTGAAGATCTTTATTGCTGTGTGACCTAGCAAATTGGTTGGCAAGATACTGCTGAGAGTTCTGCACTGGCAGAGGTTATCAGTGAGGGTAGGAAGGATCTTATGCCTTTGGTTGTGCCTGAAATAAATGAGTTACCTCAAAAAAATTAAATCCAATCTTTGGGAGATGTAATTCAGTTTAATGCAGTGTAATTATGTGTCCCTTCAAGTGAAAGACAAACACGTGGGTAAGATGGTTTACACAGGGATGATCCTGCCTTGAACAGGGAGGCTGAACTGGATGACCTCCTGAAGTCTCCTCCAGTCTGACTTTTCTATGATGCTACCTAAACCATGGACAGCTGTTTGTCTGTTATCATCCTTAAGCTGTACTTGGGCAGCAGAAGCTTATTCTTTTAGATCCAGGGGCCACATCTGCAGTCTCTGCAAATGACCCAGTAACTTTTCCAGGGTGAACTCAGTCAGGACAACCACTCTCAGGTATCATATTGCAGGAGGAAGTAATAATGGCATGCTCCTAAATGCAATACATCTCAGACCTTATAGTTAGTCTATAAGGTACAAATCTACGCTGCCTTAGGCTCCGAAATGCCACTCAGATGCCATGCATGTTTGTGACTGTGCTCAGTCTGTGCTGTAGATGATGATGATTCCCCTTTATTTTTCATAAAAAACAGCTAACAGTGCTGACTTTTTAGACTACCTTAGTTAAGCTTTAGAGTGATGCCTTGCTAAAGTACAAATATATCTGTTTCCCTTGTGTATTGCTGTGATTCCATGCATTATCTTAGTCCAGAATGCACTATTTTGCATCTATTTATGTTGTGAAAGTTATTTGAACAAGGGGAGGTAGCCAAGAGAAACCTAATGTAATTTTACATTAAGTTTGCTATGTTGGAATGCAAAATCCAGGTGTGAAGGTAACGTATAGTAGATGAATTGCTGCAAACCAATGCAATTGGACCCAGTGAGAGCCTGATGGAGGGTTTTTTTTCTCATTTTTAGCACATGGCTAAGTATGGATATAAACAGATGTCACCAATTGAAGCGGATCAGCTGTGGCAGAATGTACAAGCATAGAAAATGAGGGCTGGAAGGGACCTTAGGAAGTCATCCAGTCCAACCCCCTGCTCAAAGCAGGACCATCTCCAACTAGATCCCCATGCCCAACCAAAGCATTGTCTAGCTGGGTCTTAAAGACCTCCAAGGACAGAGTCCATGACCTTTGTGGATAGCCTGTTCCAGTGCTTTACTGCTCTCCCAGTGAGAACTTTTTCTAATATCTAATCTCAATTTCCCTTACTACAACTTGAGATCATTGCTGCTTGTTCTGTCATCTGCCACCACTGAGAACAGTCCAGCTCCATTCTCTTCAGGTAGTTGAGGGCTGCTGTTAAATCCCCCCTCAGTCTTTTCTTCTCCAGGCTAAAGAAGCCCAGTTTCCTTCAGCCTTTTCTCATAAGTCATGTGTCCCAGCCCCCGAACCATTTTCAGTGTCCTCTGCTGAACTCATTCCAATTTGTCCACATTCTTTCGGTAGTGGGGGCTCAAAACTGGAGACAGGACTCCAGATGTGGCCTCACCAGTGCCAAACACAGGGCAAGAGTCAATTCCCTTGATCTGGTGGCAGCACTTCTACTAGTGCAACACACTATGTCATTAGCCTTCTTGGCAACAAGGGCATACTGGTGGCTCATATTCAGCTTATTGTCCACTGTAACCCCCAGGTCCTTTCTGCAGAGTTCTGCTTAGCTGGTCAGTCCCCAGCCTGTACCGGTGCGTGGGATTATTCTGTTCTAAGTGCAGGACTTTGCATTTGTCCTTTATTGAACCTGATGAGATTTCTTTTGGTCAAATACTGCAATTTGCCGTGGTCTCTCTGAATCTTTGCCCTACTCTTCAGCTTATCTACTGCTCTCCCCTCCGCCCCCCAATTTGGTGTCATCTGCAAACTTCCTGAGTACAGGTCCATATTGTATCAGCACCAATAAAAGGAAAATTGACATTATCAGCAGTCAGCTTTTTTTGGCTGATATGGCTGATAATGTTGCCGATAAATGCTGCGTGCAGCGGCAGCATGCATGGGGCTGGGAGTGCAGCCTGGCCCTGGCATCTTGGAGAGTAGCATCTAGCCAGTAAGTCTGTGAGGGGGAGAGATATGTGGGAGGCTGATCGATGCCCCCATGTTGAGGGAGGGAGCAGAGCTGGAGCAGGGACAGGAGCTGCACAGATGGAGGGAACATGAGACAGAGCCGTGGGCAGCTTGTCTAGGAGCATAGGGTATGAGGAGTAGGGGGTGGTTCCTGGCCACTGCATGCACCCCCAAGGGACGCATGGGGGGGCATGTACCCCCTGTACCCGTGTGCAAGGAGAGGGCAGCCTGCCACTGTGCACTCAGGGCTGGGACTGTGCCAGCCTTTTCCTGGCAGGGGTGGGGGCTGGGCTGGGCCTGCACTCGGGGTGGGCAGTGGTGACACTGAGAGTAGGGGCTACAGGGTGGCTATAGCAAATTTTGTAGTGGCTGCAGCTCACCCCATAACCCCCTCCCCCCCCCCCAGCACCACCCCCTCCCACCCCACCCCACCTGGCCCAGGTGCAGCCCCGGTCCAGCCCCTTCCACTGGGAAGAGGCTGGTGGAGCCCTGACCCTGAGTATACAGCAGCAGCCTGCATTTGCCCCATGTACGGATCTGGAGGGGCACATGCCCCCATTTCTCCCTCAGAGCTGTGCACAGTGCTGGGAGCCACCCCTTCCCCAGACAAGCCGTGGTTCTGTCCTGTGCCCACCCTGCCTGTGCAGCCTCTGCCGTAGTCTCGCTCTTTCCCTCACCGCGGCAGCCTCAATCTGCCCCCTCCCCAACATTCTTTCCCTCCCCCTGCCCTGTCCCCGCCCCCCCCAACAAACTTACCAGCCGGATGCTACTCCCAAGCTGCCAGGCTGCATATTGGCAGTTGGATCAGCATTGGCCAATATGGCTGGTATCAGCCCCAAAAAATTTCTTTTGATGCAGCCGTGTTGCTGAGAGTGCACTCTATTCCATCTTCCAGGTCGTTGATGAGGATACTAAACCAAACCTGCCCTAGGACTTGATACCACCTGCCTACTAGACATTGAGCCATTGCTTACTACCCGTTGAGCTTGACAGTCCCACCAGTTGTGTCCCACCACAGCTGATCCTGTTTTATTGGGTGAAATGAATGTCGACTGTGCATTGGGCAGGGGCTTGATCCTGCAGGACAGTGGACAACATGTTCCCTACTTAGTTGCACCCTTTATCTTCCCCAGGGCATGTCTTTGAAAGGGGAAAGCCAGGGTTCTCTGTACAGAGATATGCCCAGGGCATATCTGTTTAGGAGGAGAAACCTGGACAGGCCACTTCCAGGACCTAAGGGACCTGATCCTGGTTAGGAATTTCTGGACCATGCAGGATCAGGTCCCAGGAGCAACTGCCTTGAGTGACTGGAGAGTACAGGTAGCTCTGAGCTGACTGCGCTTTGTTGCCATAAACTTAATAGACATCTGCTGCAATAAAGTCACACAAATTGATAGCACCTGTGTCACAGTTACAAATTTGGGGCATTTATGGCATGACAAAGGGTATAAATGTCTGTTTGCTTGGTCTTTTGTGCTGCCTTTACTTTTATGCCAAGTCTGTTTCCACCCTATGTCTGTGCCTACTTTGTGCTGCATAGGGAGACCATTTATCCATGTTTGAGTGTTCGTATTCAAACTGATGTGCAAACGAGCCTGTTCTTGAGAGCAGGGGATACAGGACTAAACATCAAGTCCTAAGTCTGGGTTTTCAAGAAAAAGGTATTTCCTATTATTTGATTTGTCACCCTTATTTAAGCAGCAGTCAAGTCACGTGTCCAGAGTGGCACGGCAGCCAACACTCAGCTAAATGAGGGAATTTAATTCTGATGTCAGTTTGTTGTGTTGGTTCCTAGGTCCCACAAAATCTCCTAGAAGTAAACAACCAGGAGTTGATGACTGGGACTGCAGTGAGGCACCGGAACCACTGGCTACTAAGCGAAAGGTGACATTCACTGAGATTTTGGGATCACCTACAAAAATGTCTTGTACTGATGGTGAGAGAGAGTCACTATCAAGTACCCTGGGAAACTGGTCTAAGCTAGGGGATACAATAAGGATATCTCCCTTTACAAGGGACCAGGACTCCAGCCTAAAAACTGTGAATTTTGATTTGAAAGGCAATAGTACCTGGTAAGTGGCAGCATTATTGTAATGAATCATTGAATGGCTTTCTTGTGCTTGGCATGTTGTTCCATTGAGGCAAACTGTTCTCAATGTGTGCTGAAATGCTTTACCTACTGTCAACATAAAAAAGGTTTAATTGTTAATGCTGAGACATGGGGGAAGCTCTAAAGAGGATGGGATGTGGAAAGGGATGTATGCTGGAGGGTGGTTTGGAAATTTGAGATTGCCTCCAAGATTTACAGAGAGAAGGGAGAGGGGCATAAATGGTGGAAATGCAGGAGAGGACACATTGACCCCTACTACTTTATACTTTCTCAGCATATATAAAATCTGCTCTGCCCCCCCATTTGTCTGCCCCCATTTGTCTTCATTTAGTGCACATATATCCTGTATCTGTAATATATATCTAGACATGCATAACCTGTAGAGGTATGTAGATTTATAGAGGTACAGCCTGGCAATAACAGGATTTGTAGCATTTGTCATAATAAAGGTGTGTACCCTCTTTCTTGTGCACCAATCTGCTTCTTTTAGTTGCTAATTTTTTAAAAAGGGAAGATTCCCAGATTTAAAAAAAAAGTTAAATTTCTCAGATATATTTTCAGTGAACACTGTCTTTAAAAATTTCAACAAGCAGGAGAAAAATGTTCAGTCCTTTACATTCTACATTATAAAGAAGCAAAAATATCATGATTTTCTTTATATTTCCTCATCCTGTGATGGCCAGCCTCTGAGTCACAGTGTTGGTATACTGTAAAACATTTTCTCTTTTGCTTAGAGAGGCATTTTGGTGAAAGTGAAATTAAGAAACCTGAAAGGTTTGAGAGGAGTTACAATCAATTTTTAGTGAGAACAATTTACTAGTCCTTTCATCTAACAGACTGGTGACTGTCTTTTCAACCCCTTCCCACAAATCCCCCACCCTTCTTCCAGGCACTTAAGTGGTAAAAATGAAGAAGATGCTAAGGAGACAGTTAAGGAATCCAAGAAACCAAGCAGACAAACAGCCACCCCTAGAAGCAATTCTAAAATCCACACAAGGTAAAACCCTAACATTCACATGAGGGCCATGTGTCTGGAGTTCACTTGTTCCAAAAGCGATTTTGGGTTACTTGTGACAGTGAAACATTCACCTTGTTAAAAAAAAATTGGTTGCTGACGCATTTATTTAAAGTGTTTCTTCTGTGGTTGCTGGTGGATTGTGGCTCCAGTGAGTAGTGATGGAAGGCTATTGCCATGTCTTTTGTCCAAAATGAAGCATCCTGGTGGTGTCAGTCCAAGAGGTGTACAGAGAGGCAGTGGTTATGGTAGAGTGGATTAGGATTTTAGACCCATCGAGTCTAATGCCAGTTTAGATCCTGTGATGTCTTAACATTGTGGTGGTCAGATAATCCCTGTGCCTTGATTTATACAGTATAAATTATGAGTACCTTTTACACAAGGTTGGGGTTTAAACTAAATATGTAAAGAGACTATTTGATATCCCATGAGCATCTGCAGTGAGTTAAAGGGAGAGTAACTCACCACTATCTGTCCTTTTATCTAATGGAGAAGTTTTTATTTTTAACGCTATAACCAAGTGTCCATTTTTCTTTATTCCATCAGGCACATGAATAGTAAAGATGAAGAGCAAATAGAGAAGACAGCCAAGGAATCAAAAAAGCCAGCCAAACAAACAGCTACTCCCAAGAGCAATTCTAAAAGCCGCACAAGGTAAATCCTAATACTGATGGGGCAGTGTCAGGAGGGCATTTGATTGCTGGTGCCTATGATGCACATGATCTTGAAACAGGTGGGACTTGAGTCTCCCCTGCTGTCAATTCAGCCTCAAGTTCAGGTCTTAAAGTTAATCAAACAGTTTCTCTCTCCAGCTGTGACAAAAAGGAGTGGATACAGACAACTTTGTTCTTTCTATTTAGTTTAGCTGAAGATGAAGATTTGGAGAGTCAAAGTCCAATGGCAACCCCTCGTTCTCGTAGGAGATGTGCACGGAGGACATCTGCTCTCATTGCAAAGCAAATCCAGTGAGCATTCTCTGCCATTACATCTGATTTATGTTGCCAGTGGGGCTTTCAGCCTTGAATTGGCCTAGTTTGCTGTTGAAGTGAAAGCCAAAGAATCCCGGTCCTCTTAAGGAAGTAAAGATATAGTCCATTTGAATGCAAGGCATATTATTTGCAAAAAGATTCCCCAGAATTCTTTTGATATACTTGGCAAATTAAAGCCGAATGAGGTCTACAACTATTCTTACTTCAAATGAACTGCAAGGTAGAAAAATAGCTTGCACCCAGTATTTTAGTTTTGTTATTAAGTCAATTTTAATTTCTCCCTCAATGCTTTTTGCATCTAATTTTTTTTGAGATTTGAGACCTGATGTTTCTGCTCTTAGTGGATGTTTCTTTAGAAGCTGAATTGAAAAGGGGACCTCAGAAGTGGCTAAAGCCTGGGTGACATTCATAGACCTTGTCTGTGTGTAGTGGTAGCTTATGTCAAAAATTCATTACCTGCTGCAACCCTTAAATCAGTTTATAACTCTGTAGCTGCTGGGTCAGCTAGCTCTTATTTTGTCTGCACACTTTTTGTGGAAAAATTACTAATTTAGTAACGTGACTACCAGTGTTCACCTTCTTTAAGTCTCTACATGGGCACATGCCAGTCCTCTAACCCATTCAGGACACTTTGAAGTGGGGAGGGAAATAGGATTTCAAATAGGTCTCTTTGTGCTTGTGTAACTAGTTTAAATCCTTTGTTTTCTGCTTGACATACAGCTGACAGTGCTCTGTATGCGTGTCCTTTCAAGACTCTCTTTTCTCAGAACACTGATGCAAGGCTTAGTAACATTGGATCTCTGTGGTTGTGATTAAAACAATGATTTTAGAAGCAGTATATGTGCTCACATCAGGTGTAAGTGGTGTAGTCCAAACTGCCCTTTGGCATTCTCTCCTGAGAAGAGCAAGAACCTGATGTTCCTGATACTTTTTAATGATGGGAGGGAGGCAGGGGATAGACCCAGGAAAAGGTATTTGAAAACAGCAAGGCCACTTTCACATCATGGGCATGCACAATATGTAGTTCTCAAGCATAATACCTAGAAGTTGCTTATCAAAAAACTGTCATCTTGCAAACTGTCTTGGTAAAATGGCCATGGAAAACTTACAAGCCCAGGTATAAAATCTACTTGCCTGCTCTTCATCATTAGAAAAAAAATGTTAAAAGCTGCCTATCAAGTTACCTTGGTTTCAAATAATTGAAAATGCTCTTTAAACCCAAGTTGCTTTGTTTTTTCTACATATGCAGTGTGTTTTTGTTCTCACTTAGCCTTTTAAATGGATGTGATGAGGAAGATGATGATGAGGAAGAAGATGAAGACTCCCTATCCAGCTCAGACAATTCTTACTCCAGTAGCAGCGAAGCAGAGGGCCAAGTGTTCTGCACTCCAAAGAGGAAAACAAAGTCAAGCAGAAGACTCAGGACCCAAACATTTTCAAAGAAAACTCCTTCTGGCACTACTACCCCCAGAAGAACTG
Source organism: Crocodylus siamensis (assembly GCF_052110815.1). Classification (NCBI taxonomy): domain Eukaryota; kingdom Metazoa; phylum Chordata; order Crocodylia; family Crocodylidae; genus Crocodylus; species Crocodylus siamensis. The sequence goes on along the minus strand of NC_143399.1, from coordinate 9,027,690 downwards.
TAAGATTTCTAGAGGTTCTGAAAATTATTAGCTTTGAGTATTTTAAATCTAAATCACTTGTTTCATTTGTGTGGCTCGTAGATATGGAGGTAACTAAATCATCTGGAGTGAGGTGGTTGAGAAGTTTTTAACAAGCAACTTGGTCTTGTATAATCCTCCATGTTAGAATGATGTGGATAGTTGAAATATTGAGTGAGGTTCCTGTCTTCACTTAAATTAGAGGAGTCCTGCCTGAGGAGGGGGGTTGTGGCTTTAGGGCTCTTTTGTGTTATCCTGTGGAGCATGCTCTGCTTTCTGGAATAAAAGAAAAATAGTCCTGTGTTACTAAAATCCATTTAAATCGGTGCGTTTTTGAACTGTGCATGCAAGGTATAGATGAAAAAACTAGTTTGGAGAATCCCATCATAAATAATTAATGTTTAAACTACGACATATGCCACTACTGACTATTTTCAGTTTGGTTTAAGTGCCTAGTACAATGGGGTCTGGTCCAGGGAGATGGCTCCTAGGACTACAGCAATGGAAATAATTGGTTTAAAGAAATAGCACTGTAACTAGTTTAATTTTGACTTTTTTTTGCTTGGACAGTGACAGAATTTGATCTACTTTCTGGCTTTTATGAACCAGAGCAGTGCAGCAAAACACAACAGAATTCTGTTCTTCAGGTGTTTTAAGTTTCATGATTTTTGTTTTTTTTATCAGTCTTCAAGTCTTCCATTTTGGGGTCAGGGAAGGAGTCTAATCTGTGTAACTGAACCTTTGTCAGGTGTCCTTTTTTTAAAGTACAACACCCTTCTCACCAGTACTTCCAAAAATACTTAGGTTTTTTGCATAAACAAACCTTTGGAAATGTGGCCACCAGATTGACGATCTCCAGCTAAAACTTTGCAGAACAGTCACCATCTGAGGCTTTTGGCTTCTCTCTACAGCCGGAGCTAAGAACCCCTAAAACACGCCGTAATGCTACTCCCAGAATTCGCAGTCGGTGCCAAGCAGCACAAAAACCAGCCAGTATATTAGAAGAGGCACGATTAAGGTAAAGTATACTGGGGGGAGCAGGGGGGAATGATCTCATTACTTTACCAGAGAGATAAGGAGCAGTAGGTTACACTGAACGGAAGGAAATGCCCACTTTAGGCATATAGTAGGGATCTACCCAAGAACTGGTAATACCAGCAGCTTCTTCGGTTCAGTGGTGAAGGTCAAAAATCCTGTTCAAGTTTAGAAACTATTTACACTGGTCCAGGGATGCTGAGTTTAGTTTTTTGCAAATGTGTCTCTTGTTTTCCTCTGTACTTCTCCCAAGGCTAATTTCTCAGGTCCCAAAGATCTAGAAATAGCTCTAGAAATAGAATAGTTATTTTTTGTCTGTATGATGCAGAGAAGAATTAAGAGGTCTATTTTCCCATCCCTCTACATCAGACTTATGCCTACTAGCTCCCTCTTAATGACAAAAGCTCCCTCTTAATGACCTTACAATTAAAAACACCACATACACACATGCACACAAATGTTTTTGGCACTTTTGCGCTTTAAAAAGGGCTCAAGTATTTACACAAGTTTGAAAGGAGAGATGAAGAGGATTTCTCCTATTCATTTGTCTTCCATAGGAAGTCAGTTAGAATGGTGAAAACAGATCTCAAATCTGGTCAGTCCCTTATCTTTCCTTTTTTTTTCTTTCCCCTCCCCTTCCAAATGAAAGGCTGCATGTTTCTGCTGTACCAGAGTCTTTGCCTTGCCGAGAAAAGGAGTTCCAGGATATCTATAACTTTGTAGAAAGCAAACTTATTGATGGGACAGGAGGGTGAGTTGACTTATGGGAAGATTCCTTTATGTAATCTGGGAGGGGGCAGAGGTGGTAGCGGATTGAGTTACTTTCATAGCTGGGCTCAGAATTCGGGAGTTTCCAGCTCTCTGACCCTCTGCACAAATCACTGGGTTCACTGGTGGATCCTCTGCCATTTCAGGTGCATGTACATTTCTGGAGTTCCTGGAACAGGCAAAACTGCAACTGTTCATGAAGTAATCCATTGTCTCCAGCAAGCTGCAGATGAGGATGCACTTCCTTCCTTCCAGTTCATAGAGATCAATGGCATGAAATTGACTGACCCTCACCAGACTTATGTGCAGATATTAAAGGTGAGCACAACCTTTCTTGTCTGAACAGAAATTAAACTCTCGCTCTTTCTCCCCTTTCTGTGCCCAGCCCCAGGAGCCACGACTTGTAACAACTAGCACATCCCAGCAGTCCCTTTAAGAAGCGATATGCTTTTCTCTTAGGACACTGTTACACAGTGTTTTTATTTTCGTAGTTTCTGTCAGTTGAAACTAGAGAAAGTTCTCTGATGCACTGGATTTTGCCAGGGCAGCAGCTTGAAAATCAGGTTGGCTGCGTGGCTTTGGTGTCTGTAGCATAATTTTGAAATGTTCATATGTGATTCCTAAGTGCCTCAGGAGCTGCAAGGCACAATGTAGATGGGAATATATACTACTACTTACTGTACAAGCTACTTCAAAGGTGATCTGATCAGAATATTTTCTTATTTGAAAGAGCAAATTCTTCAGTCTAAGGCCTTGCTGACTGTATATGAATGCTCTGATATGGACCCAAGCCTGCTGAAGTCAGCAATCCTTGCAGCAGATTGGGTTGGCATCAGGGTTTTCTTCATTCAGGGTCTCTATGGAAGCCCTGTTCCAGGTATGCCTGCTTAGAGTCTACAAAGCTATTTTACAGGGTGTGTCTATTTGGCACAAGTCACAATTAACAACTGTATGACCTTTTTTTAAGCTAGGTTTTCCTTAGTTCCTCATCTTCTCCTTTATGCTTAGGTTCTGGCAAATAGAGCTAAACTGAGCTCTATTTTTTGAGTGTGTGGTTCCCAGATACGTGGTGAATTTTAGTGTTTAAAGAAGTGTCCAGAGTAAGGGTTACCTCCCCTAAATACATGACTACAGATTAACCTGGAGCACTGTTTAACCCCATTCAGTTACTGACTGGTCAGAAGGTAACAGCAACACATGCTGCATCACTGTTGGCGAAACTGTTCTGCACCTCTGGGCCCAAGAGGAAGACGACAGTGCTGGTAGTGGATGAGGTGAGGAACTGCAGGGCGTGGATTTTGGGAGCTCTGGAGTATTGTCAAAGGTCCTAAAAAGGAGAAGATTTGAAGATTTAATGCAGGCAAGCAAATTTGGGCTGCTCTGTTAAAATGGATGTATAAAATGAGGCTTCCTGTTGTCTCAGTAGGGCAGTTGCCAAGACAGCATTCTATCTGTCGCCTCCAATTACTTCTAGTAATGCAGTACTTCAATATAGCATTTAGCTATTTCAGACTGTATTTTGTCTGGCTGTTCTTTGCTGAGAGAGAAAATTAAGCTCTGCAGTACAGAAGTGGTGTTCTGGTTGGCAAAGCTTCCAGAGTACCGGTCCTAATGACAGATGCCCACCCTATGGACCATGATCTGACTCGGGTGCCTGTACCTCTGTTTCTTGTAAACCTATTATTAGGAGTATTAATATTACTGTAGCACCTAGAAATGCCACTTGATCAGATCATATTGTGGGTATTGTACAATGATATAAGAAGATGGTCTTGTTTCTGAAGAGCCTACAATATAAACAGATGTGCCAGATGAAGGGTGGTGCAGATGATGGATGTGTAGATGATGGATTATGACACAATCAATGAAATGGCTTGTCCATAATTGCACCAGAAGTCTATAATAGGGTGTGGCAGGGCACTGTTGGTGCCTGCCACTTTCAGGGCCCAGCCAAGCAGCCAGCAGGAGCTTGATTGCGGTGGCCATTTTAGATCCCTGGCCGCCCATATAAACAGAACAGTTCGCTGCTGGCAGCCCAGGCAGCAACATTGCCTGGCTGCAAGGCTGCTTGGAACATCCTGGAAGTAAGAGCAGGAGCTGTAGGGGATGGCTTGGAGGCTCCTGGTCCTGGACATGACCTAAAACTGCACCCTGCCGGGTGTGGGTGGCCTGGTGGGACTCTCGGTGGTGTGGGAGCCTCCAGGAAATGCCAGACCAGTGATCATCCCAGTGAAAGGCAGGTCGGGGCGCCTTAGTAACCCTAGCTCCCACAGCCCGGTTGCTTACCCCCATAGAAGGGTCAGGAGGGTGGACCCGAGAGAGAGAGGGCTATAGACTCAAAAGCCTGACTTGTAATCCCTCGACTGGTCAATGCTGGGACCATGACTGGAAGAGTTGAAGGGCCAGGGACCTGCTGCGAGGGACACCCAGAGCTGAGGGCCTGGCGTGCTGACTGGCCTGGAGGTGAAGCCAGGACTAGTGTAGCCAAAGGTCCCAGGGAGACCACGCCCATAAGGGGGAACAGATCAGGGAGCTATGCAGCCCCAAATGAAGCCAAAGTAGGCTGTCTGAGTGGAGGGATCCTGTCGGGGTCCGGACTGAAGGATTCTGGGGCCCAGTGAGGGTCTGGTGATGATGATAACAGAGGATGCCATCTGCAAGGCTTGGGCTGCGGTGCAGGGGAGGAACGGAGCTGCAGATAGCGCCCCCTGGCATCAGGGCAAGAAATGGGCAGCCTCCCACTTAATTAACAACTTAATTAATAACAAGGCATGGCAGGCAAGAAGTCGGGCGGTTGGCCCAGAACAGATGGGTGGGGCCATTGGTAGACTGGCCCCCGAGAAGGCCCCCTGTTACATAGCGGCTGATGTTTTGAGTCCCAAATAAGCACTGTAACAACAAGATCATCATTCCTCTCCAGTTAACTTCTGCTTCCTTCCTTTCTCTTCCAGCTGGACCTTTTGTGGACCCGGAAGCAGGATGTAATGTACAATCTGTTTGACTGGCCAACCCAAAAGCACTCAAAGCTGATCATCCTTGCTATTGCTAACACCATGGATTTGCCAGAGAGGATCATGATGAACAGAGTGGCGAGCAGGCTGGTATGTCCTGGCAGCTTTATTGCTGTGCTGGCAGGTGAGATGAGGTTAGATTAGCTACAGTCCAGTGTTATTAGGAAGAGTTGGATGACTGTGTGACACTCCAGGAGTAAAACTTAAACATGCCATTTTCATTCTTTCAAAACGATGACGGATGCATGGATCCAAAGAAAATAGGTGCAGGTGTCATTAGGTATCCTCTCTGTAAGAAATAATTTGGGGAATATGAGCCAGATGACTTGCATGTTAAGATATAGATAATCAGTTATCATGTCTCAGGGAGTCAGATAAATCCTTGTCTGCTTGCTTCCCACCACAGCTTTATACATTTGGTTGTTGCCTTTCTCTGATTAATAATCTTGGGTGCAGCTGGGCAAGATGTAAGATGTAATCAAATCCAGGACGTAATGCATCCTGTTTTCTTTCCTAAACCAGCGCTGCTTGAAAGAGTGAGTTGCAGATGTGTACCATAGGATTCCAGATTTGTTCTTCCTTTTTGACTTTCATCTTACAAATATTCTTTCCCGCAATGCCAGGCTGAGATACTCAGATTAGCATCTGCAGGTCTAGTGATTGCTTCAGGGTTGACATACAATCACTAAAAAAATAAAGGTTCTGGAGAATGCTATAAATACTGTCTCCAAGTTGAAAACATAAGGCAGTGGGTTGCACAGATGTAACCGAGGGTAGAATTTATTTAGCCTTTCAGAATTTATTTAGCAAATTACATTGACATGAGCCAGAAGAGAATCTACCAGAACATTGGCTGTTGCTGGCTTTGTGGGGCTAACAGAAGTACTTCATTGTTGTCCATGAATTCAACAGATATGACTTGCATACCTTTGCATAGAGACAGCTAATCCATCAGCCGAAAAGTTATTTTTACCTGGCCACAAAAGAAAGTGTACCTTTTTAAGAGTGACTCTTAGATATAAGGTCACATTTAAAATCTCCCTTTATTGAGAGAGTCCAATAGCCATCAAGTCTTGTGTTGGAAACTTGACTTTCAAAAGTATGAACTTCTGCTCCCCTTTGTGGTGGGTTATGCTGTCAGCTTCCATTCAGAGTTTTAGCAGTTCTAACATTTTTCATTTGCATGGCTGGAACAGGAAGTTATAGTTTGTCTTGCGGATGAATGGCAAGACTGTCCTTATCACAGATGTTGTGACAGTTAGCTGTCACAAGCCAGGCTTGTGAGAAGGTGAATGGTAATCCGTTTGGGATTTGGTGATGAGAGCTTGCATGTATGTGTGAAGCGAGTGTAAAACAGCCTTTCAGAACCTCTTAACTGACATGAGGTTATTTTCCTTAAGAATCTAGACATTTAGATAAGTGGTTTTGACAGTGGTTTCTAATCGTCAGTAAATGTCTATAATGTTAGTAACTCTGGAAGCATTTAGTTACTGTTACTCACTTGTTCTGTGCAGGGCCTCACCAGAATGTCCTTCCAGCCCTACACCTACAGACAGTTGCAGCAGATTATCTCATCCCGGCTGAAAAACATCAAAGCATTTGAGGAGGATGCAATTCAGTTAGTTTCCAGAAAGGTAAACAGCAGCACTGAAGTGTCATGCTAATGCAGGGTCAAGTAAAGCAGCTACCAGCGAAGGTGATCAAAACCATAGGTAGTAATGGGAATCATTCCCACCCTCTCGTCACACGTTTCTGCATCCCCTGTGGCAAAGGAGTGTGCTCATAACAACATGCTCTGTGATTTCTACAAATTCATGTGCTGCTTTGGCAGTCTATTTTACCTGTTCTCTTTTGTCTTGAAAGACTGCTATGATATTGCTGTCTATTAGTTATAGGCAGCAGAATCTTGATAATCCATAATAGTGAGATGTTGACTTTCTCTAGCACTTGGCATAATGGCAATTTACTGTGTGACCTTGCCAAAATAGAGCTGATCACCAAAAAGGAAATATCGACTCCACATTCTTCCATGAGCTTATTCAGGCTATACTATGCTTTCCAATGTTCACTGTGTTTCCAGATGATGTGGTCCTTGGGACAGAGGCCAGTTCATTCTGATCTAATATTCAGAATTAAAAATAACGTATAAAAGAGGGTAACGTCACATTAAAATGTCCACATTGTTTAAAATGTCTTATTCCTTGTATATTTTCAATGAAGTTTGCGTAAACCTCGGAAATCACCACATCAGAATCTCGTTAGTTCTTATTATTAATTCCAAAAACATAACTTCCTTAATAGCAAAAACAATCCCCTGGGAATTTCTCAATATAGATTTAACAATATTGAGGTTTTCATCATTGAGCTTTTATGTCTTATTACAAAGCATACTGCATAGCACTTGCTATCTTATAAATACTATCTTAGTTTTCTTATAAATTATTGTCAAACTGAAACAAGAAACCATTCAGTCTGGGAAGAACCCTGGATTTTTATAACAACACTAGCATTTTTTCAGTCAGTGAGGAATCTGACATCTATATGAGCAATTGCTTATAGCCCAGTTTTCAGAGTTTATAACTATGGGAGTTTAACTGGGAGTTGTGGAACTGAGCACATTTTGAAGATTTAGACCATTATTAGTATATTTCAGTACACAGAAGGTAATTGCTTTGTTAACATGTAAACTGTAGGTATGATTTTCAGAAGTACCTAATGGATTTTCACTGGGATTTGGACACCTACATTTGTGAAAATTCCCCCAGATACCTATGTGGAAAACCACTTTGAAATGTGTTCCTGTTTCTTAAAAAACAGCACATGACCAAGTACTATTCAGGGATAAACATGTGAGAAATTCTGTTAGATTTTTCTGGCTGAAAATTGATTGGTATAGATCCATGGGTGAAAATTCAAAAGATTTCAATGTTGAACTAAATCTGTTCCAAATGAAACTTGTGGGAATTTTACTAACTGTTTAGTGGCTGCAGAGATGAGTGTAGAGTTTTGTTTTCTTCATTTGAGAGGTTTTTGTTTGGTTTAAAGCATACTGCATCCTGATCTAGTTCTGTACGTGCCTTGATAAAAGTTTGGCGTCTTGGGTTTGTAATCAGGTTTGATTGATTGATTTTTTTTTTTTTGATTAATAAAACTGCTATTTTGAAAAATGAAGTCCTAGGAATGACTACCAAGATAAATACTCTGCTGATTTTAAAATAACCCTACCAACTCTTGCTGCCATCCATTCTCAACTGCTGAGAAGTGTCACTTTTGCCATACTGCTTTTCTTCTTAGGTGGCGGCATTATCTGGAGATGCAAGGCGTTGTCTTGATATCTGCAGAAGGGCCACTGAGATCTGCGAGTTCGCTGGTCAGAAAAGCTCCTCGGGGTTGGTCAGCATGACCCAAGTAATGGAAGCAATCAATGAAATGTTTTCATCTCCTTATTTAAATGCAGTCAGGTAAAAATGTAGCTTAGAAGCCTCTTCCCTTTCCTCCCCAACCTTACAGATGGATTTTGGGGGTGGGTGATGAGGTTTCCTTTAGGGAAGTGCATCTTATTTTACCTTCCACATATCTCAGAGCACTTTCTACAAACTTTTAAGTCTCAGGGCTACTCCTTTGAGTGTTATAGATGGGGAAATAAAGACACAGAAAAAGTGATTTGTTTAAGGTCACAGTGAGCCAGGGATTTTCTGGGATTAAATGTAAGAGTTTCTTTCTTGAGTATCAAAAGGTTCTGCAGGTAAAATTAGACCCTCATATATGTTGGGAGAACTCCATCTTCAGTAAATTCACCCAGTCTCTACCTGACAAATTTAAAAAAACTATTGATGAAATGTGAGAGAGTCCACTTAAATTTTTTTGTCCACTTCAAATTGTCATTGTTGTGCAGTATTAACAGGAGGAAAGGACTGACTTTATTTTAGTCACTAAAGCAAATGGACAAGATTTGAATATGCACATGAAGCAGATGCCTTCAGTGAGAAGGTGCTGTTTATGCCAAGTACAGTTCTGCTTTAAATATTTATTATGGGTGGAAAATTGAATAATGTGAGAATTAAAAACCATAATCTGCCAGGGAGAAGGCACAATCCTCGGTATCACGTGTCCTAAAAACGCAAACTTCTAACAGTTAAGAAATGTAGACTTGCTCTCCCGATGTATTAAATACAGAATTCCAGCTTGCAGTTGTACTTCTTAATTTCCACAGATTTGCCATGTTAAAACACTAGCCTTTTATATAAATGTAGTCCTATCACCATAGTATTCAAGACCCTGGTTGAAGAATGATTAAATGTTATGTTGTGAAATGCAGTGTGCAAATACATTGGTAGGGATTAAGGTCTGATGAGACCTTACATTTTTTTTTCCTTTTCCAATGTAGGGAAATATAATGCACTTCAGCAAGGGCTTACCAGACACTGCCACTCCTTGAGCTGTCCATTTCCAGGATTCACTGGCTGAGACTGGTAATGAGATTTTTCCTCCTCTTTTTCAGGAATGCTTCATTACATGAGCAGACTTTTCTGAAAGCAGTTCTAGCAGAGTTTCGCAGGTCAGGGCTCGAGGAGGCAACAGTTCAAGAGGTACACTTTCTTTTTCTTTTATGTAAACGGGATGCTAGGTTTTTGCCGTAGCTGTTTTATGCTTATAACATGTGAATGCATCAAAATCAATCCTAAGGAGCAAAGATGATGAAAGATAACACAATGATGGGTGAGCTGTTTTAGAAAAAAAGGACTACAGATGCTGGCTTCTGCATTTTGTGTGCATTTGTGTTCACAGTAAAGAGAACTTCGCTTACAACTTACTTGATTAACAAACTTCAGCTGTTCTGTTGATTATTAGTCTCTGTCATCTCATCCAAACAGACTGAAAGGTTTAACACTCTCCCCTGCTCTGTGTATATTCTTATTCCAATCTAATAGATTGACCAAACTGAATTGTCTTGTTCTTTTAGGTCTATCATCAACATGTGGCACTGTGTAGGATTGAAGGCCTGCAAATTCCTACAGTTTCAGAAATTATGGCCATTTGCTCAAGGCTTGGTGCCTGCCGGCTCTTGTTAGTAGAATCCAGTAATAAATACTTCCATGTGCGGGTGCGGCTGAACATCAGTCAGGATGATATTATGTATGCTCTCAAGGAGAAATAAGACAACTGATTTTTATATTTATATGTAGGCGTGTATGTTTTAAATATTGTCAAGGATTTTATGAATTATTTTTTAAAAATTTGAATATAATGAAAACTGTTATGTTTTGTTTTTTCTAATCTCTTTGCTATATTAAATCGTCTTTTGTATAATAAAGATTTTTCTGCAAAGCATTTTAAACCTTTCTATTCAAATCACTTTATATAAAAATAACACCAGGATTTGTACCAATGGTATATTCAGTAAATGGCATACCCCATGCCTCTGTCCCCCTCCCCTGGAGCCCCAGGAACACACCAAATGCCTCGGGTGATATAAGAGCAGCAGAGGCTGTCTTTTCTCTCATATTAAAAAAATATTCTGACGACTTGTGTCAGGCAGAGATACTGATGTACTTTGTGCTAGAATAGGGCTCTCATCACTAAATAGCGTTTTAGGTCATTTTCCCTCTACAAGTTCAATGAAGATCTGATTTTTAAAAAAGGTCCCAAAGTGTTGAACTTAAATTTCCGTATGTATTGCTTATGCGTTTGTTGCAGAAATTGCTGCGGTTCGTTTCTCGGGAGGCGAAGAACTCTTAAACACGCTATTAGCAACACAAAAGGTATATTTGCAAATAGGGTCAGAGCGAAGACAGAAGACCACACTCTGCCCGCGAGGGAAACTTCTCAGCGGGCTTTATCCCCTCTCTCCTGGGCACGTGTGCAAAAGCAGGAACTCTTACAACTCATTTCCGGTTTATACAAACATATATGAAATGACATCACGTCATCTGTCGCATGTGCATTATAATTAACTACTTAAGTATGCGGGGCGGATAGGCTTATATGCATTAGCTAATTATGCATGCTTAGAAAAGCTCTCCAGGTTACCAAAAGTTCAAACTCACTCTTTCTCAAGGACACGATCATTAAAAATTGCAATTACTCTTATCTGCATGAGAAAACTAAGGAGTATATGCTTTACTGTAACAAAGAGATAGCAAATTTGCAAAACGAAGAGAGTGATACCTTAATACAAAGAGCCCTTGGTAGTTTCTTCTCCACCCCTTCCTCCCACCAGGGAGAGCTGCCAGCTGTGCTGTTCTAACAACACTATTCATAATGCATTTTTAATAACACGTAGGCAGAGGTTGGTAACCTTTTAGGAGTGGAGGGCTGAACTACCAGAGCTCAGCCTAAAGACAGACAGCTGCTTCCTGCTCCACTGCTGCTGTTTGCCCCACCCATGGCATGGCTGCTGCCAGTGCCCTAGCTTCACAGGCTGGAGGCCATTGCTTAGCGGGCCAGCCCCAGCCCATGGGCCATCGGTTACCACCCCCTGGTATAGTAAAAGTGTGTCCAGTTTGCTAGCACATGAGGAAATAATGGTGAAAGCACGAGTGTAATGAGACCTGGAGAAATTCTTTTAATCTAAGAACCAACTTGACCTTTCACTTCCATTCTCAGTCGGAGAATCAGAATTACCTGTGATATGATCAATGAACGGTGCCCGAGTATTGATTTCAACAGGGACTTGAATTGAGAAATTTACTAAAACCACCTTCTCTGTTTTATGACTTCTGCAAAGACGTTTTGCTGTGACATAGGCTTCAAGATCTGGCGCTGGCTTCTGGTAAGTGACCTGAGTTGAGAAATGGAGAAGTGGGCAAGGTGGAAACAGTGGCAGATTTTCTTCATAATGAGAAACGGGACCGGGAAGTAAGACTTTGTTCGTTACAATCCTAGCCGCCGTAGTAATTTCTTCCCTACCATATAGCTGTGGAAACCCAGCTTCCTTATGCCCTAAGACTTTGTGGTGGGCTAAACACTTTGTAGCAGCTTCAGAAAAGTTGAAATACAGATGTTACAGGAGCAAAAATATGAACAAGCTGTGGGGGGTTTGCTCGTTTGTTTTTATTCCACTCCAAAACCTCAGCCATGCCACAGATCCCATAACAGATGCACTGTGGGACTGTGGAGGTGCAGCGGGAAGGTTGGGATCCCGCGACAGGTGCGTTGTAGGACTGTGAAGGTGCAGCCAGAGGGCTGGGATCCCACAACAGGTGCATTATGGGACTGTGGAGGTACAGCTGGAGGGTTGGCCCTTGCGAGACGTGCATTGTGGGGCTGCAGAAGTGCAGCGGGAGGGCCTGGCAGGCGGTGCTCCGGGGGGCTGTGGGCGGCTGACAGCAGGGCCGGGCAGCTCGGGAAGCGCGCGGTGCTGCCTCCCCGCCCGGCGGGACGAAGTCGCCGCGTCCTCGCCCCGCCCCGCCCAGCGGGCGGGACCCGGCTTGGCCCCGCCCCGTCTGCGCACGCGCGGTGCCTGCGGCGCGGCGGCCCCTCAGCGCGTCCTGCGGGCGGGAGGCCGAGGTGGGCCCGGGCGGCCTGTGCGTCCCGCGGGGCTGGCTCGCGTGTCCTCCCCGCACTTGGGGAGGGGCCCGTGTGGGACTGGGGCTCGGGCTGGTGTGTGTGTGTGATGTCATGTTTCCTGCCTGCCTGTCGGGGGAGGGGGGTGTCTGATGCCTGCGTGTGTCTAGTGTGTGCACACCTGCCCGTGCATGCGGGATGCGGGGGGTTGTCTGATGTTTGTGCACACCTTCACATGTATCTGTGTGTGTGGGGGGGTGTCTGGTGTGTGTGCACACCTGCGTGTGTGTGTGTGTGAGGGGTGTCTGGGGGGGAGGGTTGTGTGTGTGCACACCTGCATGTGTGCCTGTGGGGAGGGGGGGTGCACACCTGCATGTGTGCCTGTGGTGTGGTGTGTCTGGGTGGGTGTCTGGCGTGTGCGCACCTGTGTGTGTGCCTGTGGGGTGTGATGTATGTGGGGGGGTGCCTGGTGTGTGTGCACCTGCGTGTGTCTGTGGTGTGTAGGGGGAGGTGTCAGGCTCCCGCCCCTGCCCATGGTGGGGAGGAGCGGTGGCCCCAGGTGTGGGCACCCGGGCTGTGGCTGCCAGGGGTCAGCCCCAGCCGTGTGACCTGCAGCCCAGGTGCTTGCAACAGCTCTGCCCAGCTCCTAGGGGTCCTGGGCAGGCAGCAGACTGCTGCGCCTGGCTTGCTGTCTGGGGAGGTTTTGGCCTGTGTCACACCAGGCGTCTGCAGTCTCACCTGTGCCTCCATCTCACTTTGTTAAGGGCGGCATCCTCGAAAGTTCAGGAACCATCATGATTGGCAGGAGACCCAAGAAAAGCCCTCAGGTGAAAGGCCAGGGAGCTGCTGCAGCGAAGCAGGTAAGGGAAGGTCTCACACCACCAGACTGGCACTCGCAGTGCCACCCTCCCTCCTTGACCTTGCGATGCCTGCTGCTTAATGAGTTCTCTGCTTTTCCCCAACCTTGTGGGTCTTTCCTTGGCAATGGCAGGGAGGTGACACCAGCTATCGCAGCAATTGAGGGATTAGAAATAGACCTGCTGCAAGACTTGTTGTCTCAGTGTCTTGCTCTTTGCCTGCCTGCCTGCCTGATGACTCATCCCCAAGATAAGGCTGTGCCGAAGCCACTTTGGAATTTCTCTAGCATCTCCCTAGATGCTGATTAGACTTGGGAGAGCTGGAGCTCAATCAGGACGGAATCCAGGTGCAAGACTAGGGAGGGGACAGGGTGTGCCTGGAGATAGCATGGAGTTGTCAGGGAATAGTTTTAGGTGAAGCTTTAAAAATGAGAAGGAGCTTGAAAGTCAGTGTGAGATAGGAAAGCAAATATACTTGGTATCGGGTAAATATGGCGATGTTTGCTATGACTTGTGGTGATAGGAAAGGGAGGTTGAAGTGGAAAAAGCCGGAAAGATGGGAAGTTAGACGAAGAAACTATGGACTGATATGTTTATAATAGGGTTACAGTTGACCCATTTTCAGTCAAGCCCCTAATGCAGCCAGGTAAGCTGGAATCAGACAGCTCCAAGAGCATAGTAGTTGTGTGTGGGTGTTTTTTCCAATGAGCTGAACTAGAAATACGTCTTTCTTTTAACTGCATGTCTGTTATTGCATCCATAATGCCACCATCAGGTTAGTACTGTACTACAGTTTACATTTCAGAATTAAATATATGTTTATGTATGTTACTTACATTTTATCAAGAAAAGATGCAAAAAGTGGAAAAAAATCAAAGGAGTTAAAAGACTGAACAGTAAATCCAAGATTTTGAAACAGACAAGATATTCAGGCCTCCTGGCAAATGGAGGCTAGTTTCTTGCACTGTATTTTCCAGTATCTTGTTAATTTACAAACGATCCCTGCTGTGGACTGCTTTACATTATATCTGCTATGCACTGTTCTCTGTCAGTCTGAAGTGCTTCCCCATGCTTTCCCTAAAATACCTGTTTGATACCTGATGAGTTTAGCAAAAGCTTAATTTACGGTGACAGTGAGGAGCTTGGAGCCAGAACGCTGACGTTACAGGTGGTTTGTAACGTGACAATGAGCAGATCACACACGTCTGCCCTTAATTACTCATTTGTAAAGGGTACGCATTATTAAATAGAGCTTTGTATCTTTAGAGCATTAAATAAACATTGGGCAAAAATCTCCATTTTCTTCCCTGTCTATCTGGAAGAGAGAGAGAGAGAGGAGTAGCAGCAGTAGCCATACTGCTGGGGATTAACTGATTTATCCAGAGTCACATAGCGAATCAAGGGTAATACCAGGTTTAGCAAATTAATTACTGACTCTCTGTTCTGTGCCTGATGTTCTTCATCATGCTATCTTGCATTAATACCCAATCCAAAGGGGTGAATTAACCTCAGTTCATAGTTATAATGCACTTTGAGTTCCTTGAATAAGAGGTGCCACAGAAGTGGAACATTGTTTCTGGATTTAATCCTATCACAAATAATCCTGAGACTGGGGGTTTTTTGTCTATAAGTTTCTCATAGAACAAATCTCATCTAGAGAGCACAATAAAACTGCAGATGCTCCCTCTGCCTGAAGAAGAGTGTTTGTACCCGAAAGCTTGCAAAGAACAACTTTTACAACTATTTTACTTGATCTAATAAAAAATATCAGATGAATCCGAAGAACTTTCTGCCATACAGAAATTAACACGCATGCAGTATGCATGTATTGGGCTGTGCAGCAGCATTTTTGTTTACAATTCCTTTATGCAGCTTCAGGTGGAGGCTAAATAACAGTAGATAATTTCAGCTTCACTGTTTTGGACACTTATTTTTCAGCTGTAAGTCTAAGTTCAGCTGGAGCAACAGTATGACAAGCAACATTCAAGGAAGTGGTGGTATTTTTTCAGTAGGTGACATTCTTTCTCTGTATCGGTACTGAACCAGTACTCTAATGCTGTGGTTCTCAACCTTTTTAGGCTTGAGACACTCCTCAGTAGTCTCAAGGCACCTCTCGGAAAATGCCATCTCTTACTTTTCACTCCTTTTTAACTGCAGAGAAAAATAGAGCAGTTTTTCTGTTGTGGCAAACTCATAAATATCACAGCAGGTCAGAATGGTTTTAACACTATGGATTCCTATTTGAAACCTGGGTTTAACTTGTGAATCATATTTGCACATGCTGCAGCACCTTGGTTGAGCATCAGTGCTCTAATATCATGGAATACTAGACTTCCAGAGTTGCCATCTTTTACAGTAGCATTTCTCAGCCCGTGGGTCTCAAGAATATTTGAAAGAGTCACAAACAGACTTTAAAAATGGACCAACAAACATTAAAAATAGATTCTTCTGTAAAGGAAAAGAATGTGGGAAACTGGCTTTTTTCTTGCAGGCTGGCAGAGTTTCAGACTGCAAGGGGGTGCTTTATGCTGCTCATGCCCCACACATGCAGTTCCCTGCCTGTACACCCACTCCCTACCCCACATGCTGTGGGGCTGGGGCCTGGGAGTGGGGGGCAGTCGGTCAGAATCAAGAGGACTGGCCACTGATGTTTTACAAATGGGTCCTGGTACAAAAATGGTTGAGAACCACTGTTAGAAGAGACAGAGCACTGTAGTCTTTGTCCTCCTTTGGCATGTTTTGAAGGAAAAGGAGAATCACCCCTAGGGTTTTGGCCAGAGTATAGTTTGTATAGTATTCTTCTTACCTGATTCCCCCTTTAGCTTTGTTTAGCTTTGGTGGTGTTCGCTTCCTGCCCTTAGCAACTATACATTGTTGTAATGTGGTTCTGAACTGTTGCTGGCTCTTCCCTTGACTGCACTTCCTTGTGCAGTGGAACATTTGTATCTATGACTGTACGCATATCTTATTTAGTCAAACAGAAGATGACCCTGATTATAAGAACAACCCCTTGAATAATTAGAGTCTATATATGAAACATTTATAAATTTGTTATAATTTTCCAGGCATAGAATCTAGTTAACGGAGTTTTGCCTTGAATTTGTTTAAATAGATTGTTGAAAGAGAGATGAAGATAAAGTCTTTGCAGTGCTCATTTATCATAGTTATATGATATGAAGAGTAATAAATATAAGTTACTCTTTTAGATTTGTTGGAATCTTCCTGCTGAAATCTGTTACCCTACGTGTTACTAAACTATTTTAACCTATTATTTCACATACTTGATCCTCTTGTGGGCAACTTAGTGTCCACCTCAGAAGGATTATTCACTGCTTCCCTTGAGTAGTGTACCTAGTTTCATTTATGTATGTCTCTGTATTTGCTTTGCATTAGTAGTCAGATTATAGGGCATCATAGTTAAGAACTCCAACATGATATCCATGTTATCTTTGAATGCAAAATACATGGAGATATTTAAGCAGTGCAGGTGGATTGATATTTTAAGTTGGTCCCTGTTCTCACTGGAATATTTTCCCTTGGTTTCAGCTGGGGCTGTTTGTAGATTTTAATCCTGATGAAATGCTGCTGGATTTAGAAGGCGGTGATGAAGGAGACCTAGAAGCAGAGCTTGCTGCTATCACTGGAGAAAAAGTGACAGAAAGGAAATCAAAACCAAGAGGAAAAAGTAAGTTTCTGGCGCTAATTAAGAGATCCTAATTTACAGAGGTCACTTTTTTCTGGATATTGTCATCTACTAATGGGTAATACCCAAAATTACTATATCACCCAGAGAGATCTTTTTGTGTCTACTTTACTGTGAAAGATCTAAGTTGTGTAGAAGCAAGAGTAAGAGGTAACTTTATTGTGGTCTTTAATTGTCCAGGAAAAGTGAAGATTTCTGACACCACAGTGCCCATTCATTTAGTATACAAAGACATGCTAAGATTCAGTGGTGGAAGTAGAAGATTCAAGATGGAAATAAGGCATGTAGGGTATAGGTGCACCAATATATCAGTTGGGTAGCTAGATTAGATAACTAGATTTTGAATTGAATAGTGGCTTTTTAGACTAAAGATTTGCGGTCTTTAAAATAATATGACATAGCTGTTCTTTCAGCATGCATCTCCTCTTAAATTTTGCTTTAGCAGAAATTCTTTTATGAAATTAATTGGGTTTTTTTTAAATTGGCCATCAAATAAAGAATCCTCTTTCTAGCCTTCCTAGCTAATTATTTGTTACACAGCATTGAGTAAAAGACTTAAAAGAATCCAGTAATGTTCTTAGCCTGCAAGGACATATTTTACACACGTCCTTTTGTCATCGAGTCTGCTCTCTGTTTCTCTTTGGCCCTTTTGGTAGTTAGCACAGAATTAACTATAGCAGCTCAGGTCTTAATTCTCAGACAATTATATCTTTAGCTCATACGTTCTACAAATCACTTACGAGATATATAGTTAAGTGGTTTTTGTGCCATCTAGAAGCCAAGAACTTTGAAGCACTACCCTCTTTTCAGATAGTGACTTTTTCTTTGGTCCAGTCAAAGCATTTAATTCTCTTTTTTCAGTCTTTCTATCTGTAAAATGAAGATAAAAGTTTACAGGGTGTTGCAGATTAATTAATTTGTTAATGCTTACTATGACCATTGAAAGCTTATAACTAACGTGTGTGAGTGGTACATGTATTACAGGGCTATTGCTTGATCACTGCAGCCCTTGCTTTTCTGAAACAAAAACTGTAGGTCTAACCCCCCTTTTGCTTACCAAAGAGCAGAAACCTATGTCTCTGAAAGGAAAGAATTAGACAAGTGCAAGCAGGCTGCTGGAAGTGGTAGGAGGAAATCCCATTTGGGAATGAGCCTAGCATCCAAATGGAGCAGGTTCCAAAGAATGATTGGATAGAAAGTAGGATGGGCATAGGAAAAAGAGGGATCAGGGAAGTAAAGTAGGAAAGAATTAAAAGAAGTAAGGATCAGAAGATGGGGGAGAGAGGGTGTAAGAAAAGGGAAATTGTTCAAGTAACAGGAGATTGAGTAGAAGTGTGTTGGAAAGAGCAGTGGCAAAGGAACAACATTTTTCCTGGACTGTGTTGGATCTTTACTTTCAGTGCTCTGTGCATCAATTGTGGAACTGCTGTAGATCAAGGAAGGAAATTATTTCCTTTTGGCAGTGAAGATCATTTGTAATACTGCATTTGTCCTGCACCCATCGTCTTTGTCTTTCTAATGCTAAGAATTACTGGGACCATTTCTTGTTGGTACTTGCATGAGCAAAGCAGAATGAGTCTTGGAACAAAGATTCCTCAAATATCTTAAAGAAGCAAAAAAAACCTCTTTACTGCTCTGATATGTTGTCTTCCTGTTTTATGTTGGTCATGAGTATATGGTGCAATGAGCATGTCTCTGGAATTTTTTTTCCCCCCTCAATTCCAGTGCTGGCATAGTAGTAGGTTTATCCAGGGTCTCCAGATGACAACTGCCTGTTTACCACTGACAAGTGTGAGCAGTGTAAATGAGGCAAAGCTGGTCTTGTAGTTAAGGCACCTGGCTGGGAGTTTAGAGGGGGTGATTCAGTCTGCCCCCAGAGTTCCTGTGTGACTGCAGCCCAGGCTCCAGCTCTGTAACTCTTCTGGAGAGACTGGAACCTAAATGGAGGTAACAACCCTTTCCCCATCTTTTCACCCTTGGTGTATACTATCAGGAGTGGGGATTGTTTCTTGCTGTTTTTAAACAGAGCCAAGTATAGATTCATAGATGATGATCTGTTGAGGTCCCTTCCAACCCTAGCAAGTCCAGCCCCCTGCCTAGGCAGGAAAGAGCGCTGGGGTCAGATGACCCCAGCCAGATGCCTAACCAGCCTTCTCTTAAAGACCCCCAAGGGAGGGGAGAGCGCCACCTCCCTTGGAAGCCCATATCAAATTTTGGCCGCTCTTACCATGAAAAAGTTTTTCCTGATATCTAGCCTAAATCTGCTGTCTGTCAGTTCATGACCATAGTGGGCCCTTGTGCTTACTGCACCAGTGCCTTGTACAGGAGGATGAATTCCTTCCTAATTCTACTGAAAATGCCTTGGCTGACACTTCCTTGAATCACGTTTGCCTTTTTCACAGCTGCATCACATTATTAGCTTATACTTCCTGTGATCAACTAATGCATCAAGCTCTTTCTCTTCGCCTTGCATTTCCAACTGATAAACTCCCCAGTTTATAGCATAAATTCTTATTTGTCTCTATGTGTATGACCGTGTACTTTATACTATTCCTGTTCTTCCTATTACTCCAGTCATCCATTTCTTTCCCTATGACATTCCAGCCCTCTTGTATTGGCATTGTTTCCTGATCTTGTGTCACTGGGAGATTCCCTTAGCACTCCTACTTCTTGTGCCATGGTCGTTAATGAAAAAAATATAAAATTGGACCCAAGACCCTGATCTTTGAGAAACTCAGCTTGCAGCCTCCCCTTAGCTGTAGACTTTGCTTAGTAGGACCTGTTTTCAACAATCAGGTCCTTATGCACATTTCTTATCCCCATCTTTTTCAGCTTAACCAGTGTTGAAAGTTACCAAATGTTTTACAGAGAGAAATGCATTTATCCCACATTGGTCTAGAAATTCAGTTATTTCAAAGGGAGGTAGTTGGATGGGTTTGTAAGTAAACTTAAGTCACTTCTGTCCCATTTTTCTCTTACCTTGATGCCTTCATTCTTTGCTTCAAAATTCATTTGGAAGCCTTGAGTGCTATTGAAGTCAGACTAGTGAACCTGCAGTTTGCAAGATCTGATTCATATTGATTTCTGACAATTCTCATTTATCCTCTGCTTTCCTCGTTTCAAAGGTGTAGATTTCTTTGCCAGTCAGCCCTTTTCACCTTTCCTTGTACTGCCTTTACCTTCCTCTCTACTTATGCTTATTATCCTTTTGGGGTGGTTAGTCATTCAGGTAGGTCTGAACTCCGTCCTACAAGTTTCTCCCCCTGCTTGAGATTGTTTTTACATGTCTGATTAAGTGAACATCTGAACTTTCTTTGTATTTAGGTTGTTGAATTCATCACTCCTCTTGTCTTTGCTAATTACCCTTTGTGTTTCTCAGAGTTTATCCTTTTGCAGTCAAAAACCAAAGTGACAGGCTGATTTTTGTTTAGTCTTCCACTTAATTTAAACTGAATCTGCTGTGATCACTTGATTGAAACCAGCTCTTTTTGTAACATCTTCAATGCATACAAAAGCCTAGTTGGCAAACCTTTGGTTTGTTTAGTGACTGCTTAGTGAAGAAATCTGTCAGCTCTTGAATCCAGGAATAACTAGGTCTTGCCATTATTAGCAGCATTTGTTCTCTACTTTGCGTCTGGGAAGCTGAAGTCTTTCATAACAATGCAGCCCTCAGTACTATTTTCTGTAATAACATGACAGCAATCTCCAGATCTGTCCAGGAGGAGAGAGTCTGTAACAGACATTTAACACTACTTTCCAAAATGATTTTGACCTAAACAGATTATTTTATCCATACTGTGCTGTCTCATTTCTTTAATTAATCGCGTCATGAATGCACAGTGCTACATGACTGCTTTTCCTTCTTTTTTTTTTTTTTTCTTTCTCGAACTGTACACATCCTTCAACTCCTGTGTTCCAGACATGACTGCTATTTTATTATGGTTTTATAATTCCTATAATAATACAGTTCATGTCCTGCACCAGTAGTTCTGGTCTTTCCTTTTGTTGCCCAGGCTTCTCGCATTAGTTCACTGATCTCATCCAGTTTCCTAGCTGGAATGGTAGGTATAGCTTTTCCCTTTACTATGTCACCTGCCTAACTTCTGCTCTTGTTTCTCACTGCTCTCCATTCATCTGCCCTCTGTGTTCCTTTATCCCTGGTCTCACTTGATAGTTCTCGCCCTGTATATCCAACGGGGACCTCTCCTATTGTAGAGTTACAGAAAATTCTCCAATCTTATGCCGCACATTTCCTAGTTTAAACTTCTTATCGGCCATGCCATCCTTTGTCATAGAAAGCCAGTAAGTTGGGTCCATCTTTTGAGAAGAATCCTTTCCATGAATGCCTCACAGGCCACGTCCACATGAGTGTACACGTTTGTTTCCCCAGGGGCAAAAAGCAGTGGCGCACCTTGTGCTGCTGCTGGTCATCCCTAGGGAACACCTGTGCCATGCACCCTCTGGTATGCAGCAGATTACCCCAGATGGGGTAGGGGAAGCTGGAGCCCACCTAGTGCTGGCTCCAGCCACCTTACCTGGGATCCCAGGGGCCTCCTTGGGCTGCAGTATGGCAATCCTGCCACTTGGAGCCTAGCCAGCTGCCGGAGTATGGCTTTGGGCGGCGCATGCCATCCCTGCATGTGACACCCCAGTTTTTCTTTGTGCGGATTTTTTTGATCCCAGGATCTCCGCAATGGTCAAACATCGGGCATTGAGCCATGTGGGGTTCTACATTATCTTCTTACACTGTCCCCATTGAAGATGGCCTGAGCATTGAGTCATTTAAGCATCTTTCCTGGCTTTCTGTAGCAGTCTTTGATAAATGCCAGCAGGAACCTTGTAGTGTCATTTTTTTTCCACACAAAGGGTAGCCAGTCTCATTTCTCCCACTGCCAGTGGATTCCTTTTTTTAGCCTCAGCTCCACATCTTGTGTCCTTGCTACTAACAGGTAGGAGCAGGCACTTATGTTCTCTGGATCTACTTTGAGAAAAGACCTGTTAACTCTTCTTTATGACGGGGTCTCCAGTCGGGGAATCTACCTCTTCCCATGAGTCAGATGCTGCAGGTTACTTAAATATTGTACACCCTGTCCTGTCGTTGTTGCAGATCTGACTTTTTCAATATTATAAATAAAAAAAAAAGTCTTAAAATATGCTTTGTCTGCTTCCATCATTACCTTCAGAGGCCGGAGCTTGAATAGTTTGAATTTGTTTCCATAAGACAGATGAAAACAAAGGGATGGGGAGAGACTGAGCATAGTGAGCTGTGTGGTCAGGTTGCAGTTGCCTCATGAAAACTTCTCCTCATTCCTGTGGCCAGCTGTATTTTCCCTGTTCTCTGGAGGACTCAGCTAATACAAATGGGTAAGGGAAACTCCCCAGAGAAGAAGAGCATGTTTCAGAGCATTTGGATCCCATATTCGTTGGTTCTTGTGAAACAAGTCTCAATTTCCTAGGGATAAAATTCCATTTAACCATGAAAGCTGCTGCTGGTAGATACAACTCGATTTGGTTCAAGCCTTTCTCATGGTATTGAAATTTCTGCCATTAACTAAAGAACTGATCCCAAAACTCCCAGTTTGTACGCTTGACCTCTTGTTGGGGAGCTTTGTGCTAAGTTCTTTTCCACCCTTCCACCTACTATAGGTGGCACTAGCCAGAAAAAAGCACTGCTGTCAGTTTGCAGCTTGCTGGTGGGGATTAGAAGTGGGAAAGACTATGGACAATGGAAAGGGAAAGAAAGGACAGCAAAGCAAATGAAAACCAGATGCACAAGAAAGAGAAAAGACACTGTGAGGGAAAAGGCCATAAAAAAGAGATGAAAGTTGTGATGTGATGAGGAGATGCAGCTAATATATTTGGGACGGAGCAGAACAAGAGATGCAAGTGAAGATGCTTTAGCCAGTACAAGACCTGGGACCCACTCCACCAGCTTCACTTATAGTTTCATAGTAGCTAGGGTTAGGAGGGACTTGAACAGATCATCTAGCCTGACCCCCTGCTACAGGCAGGAATGAATGCTGGGTTCACAAGACCCCAGGCAGGTGATCATATAACCTCCTTTTGAATTTGCCCAAGGTAGGGGTGAGGACCACTTCCCTGGGAAATTGGTTCCAGATTTTGGCCATCCTAACTAAAATTTGCCTTCTGATCTCTAACCTAAACCTATTCTCCATCAGCTTATTACCACTGTTCCTTGTCACTCCAGGTGGTGCTGGGGAAAAAAGGGCTCTACCTATTTGCTGATGATCTCCCCTGATGAGTCTGTAGGCAGCCACCAGGTCCCCCCTCAGCCTCCTCTTGCTGAGGCTGAACAGGTTCAGGTCCCTCAGTCTCTCCTTGTAGGGCCTGTCCTGCCCTCACCAAGCGGGTGGCCCTCCTCTGAACCCTCTCCAGGTTGGCCACATCCCTTTTGAAGTGCAGCGCCCAGAACTGGACGCAATACTCCAACTGCAGCCTGACCAAAGTCGCATAGAGGGGGAGGATCACCTCTCTAGACCGGCTTGAGATGCATCTGTGGATGCATGACAAGGTATGGCTGGCCTTGTTGGCTACAGTCTGGCATTGGCGGACTGTTCATTCATGTTCATCTTGGAGTCAGTAATGACTCCAAGATCCCTTTCCGCCTCTGTGCTTTCAAGTGGGGAACTCCCCAGCCTGTATGTGTGCTGTGGATTCCTTCTCCCAAGGTGCAGCACTCTGCATTTGTCTGCATTGAACCCCATCCTATTTTCATCTGCCCACTTTTGTAGTCTGTCTAAATCTGTTTGCAGCCTCTCTCTCCCTTCATGTGTGTCCACCTCGCCCCACATCTTAATATCATCAGCAAACTTGGACAGCATGCTTTCCACCCGCTCGTCCAAGTCACTGATGAAGATGTTAAACAGCGCGGGCCCCGTTTTGCTGTTCAGAAACAAATGCTGTCCTCTAGCTGAAAAGGAAAAGGGGCAGGCTTCATCCCATTTCCTTTGTTCTGTGCCTGTGTGCTTTAGCATTTATCTTGCAACTATTTGCCTGGGTCTCAAGGTTGATCTGTGCTTGGTTGCCTTCTTCAGCCCCTCTGCCCATGGAACATATTGAAAAGATGGCTGCAGAGTGCATGAAGGACCTGAATGAAGATGAGGAGGGAACAGAGGATGAAGATTTAGAGAAGGATACAGATCTTCTGGTAGGTGCAGAATTCTGTTGTGCAAAATGTCTTTCATGGGCAACTCCCAAGACTGTCAAAGCCCGCTAGCTCTTAGAGAAATTCAGGCATGCAAACTCTACAGATGTGGTTTTGGATGGCCAGATCTTCTCCAAGAGTGGTGGTGATACCTGACTACACATGGGCACTTTTATCTTTAAGATAAAATTATTACTGTGCGATGGAAAAGTGACCTGTACATAGCTAAGTTTAGGAAAGGGGGAGATAAATTGCATTTGTTACAGTAATTGGTGATGGAGAACTATCTAGAGCAGGGCTGTCCAACTTCTAGGCCCTAAGGGACTGTGCTAGGTGTACTGTGCCGATGTTCCTCCATTCCTGCCCTCCCATTCATCCTCAGTTTCCCATGTTCACACACTGTCCTGTCCCGTGGGACAAAGGCAGAAAACAGTAGCTGAAGAAGACAAGGGGGAACCCTGAGACTCTGGCTGCTGTTGCTGCTGCATCCAGAGCAATGAGGAGAGCAGTGGCTGGGTGAGAGTCTGGGGGCTGCACATTAATCCCTCACATGCCACCAGTTGGACAGCCCTGATTTAGAGGTTCAAAGCTGAGGTTTAGAAGATGCTTCTCTCCACTACCACAGCTTCCTGCATTCTTCAGCAGAGCAAGGAACTTCCCAGCGACATGCTGGTGTGTGAGACCTTGGTTTGCATGTTGAGCTGTGAATTATTCAGGGCTGTTTCCAGTTACAGCCAAAACCTGGAACAAACTAAATGAACTGAGCTGGCTGAAATGGAAGCAGGTTTAGAATGTCAGAACTTGTGTTTAAAGTTCAAATGAAGTGCTGGATCCAAGGAGTTCTTACTTTTTCCAACTCATATCTTCCCTCCTCCCCCAACAGTTAGGGCATCCCTGTTTCCATAGAGTTGCATCATTCTTGATACAAATGGCAAATGTTATGCTGGGCCTTTGTCTTGGATAAAAGGCTTTGGTACATGATTCAGCCTTTGTATCACAGCAAGGGGAATGTGTTCCAGTTTTCTGATTCCTGCAGCATCAGTTTTCACTGTGCTGAAAGCACTGCGTATTCCACAGCAATTGCTTCACTGGTTCTTGTTCTAGGAAGAATTACAGGAGGTTCTGGGTGAAGATGATGAGACAGGAAGTGATAAGGACGAGACAGTAGCAATGGAGGTGCCAGCAGCTCCACCCATATTGCAACAGCCACCTGAACAGCAGGCACAGGTAAGAGAGAGCTGTGTGTTTGACTTCTCAGTTCCACTGACTCAGTCTCATTATTATTAGGGGTGCACCGATAAAGATTTTTATGGCCAATACTAATGGACGATTATTAACCAGCCATATCAGCCGATACTGATCCAATCGTTGATTTATAGGAACACAGCCAGGCAGCTTGGAGAGCAGCCTTCTGCTGGTAAGTCTGTGAGGAGGAAAGGGGTGTGTTGGGGGCAGATTGAGGCCCACCACAAGGAGGGAGAAAAGGGGTGGGACAGGGGCAGGCACTCCCCAGCCAGAGGGGTGAATGCAACCCCAGGAGCAGGCCAGAGGTGCAGGTGCCTTGACCAGGTGGCATGGGGTGGTGCTTTACCACTGTGTGCACCCCCAGAGGAGGCATGGGGGGCATGTGCCCCCCTCCCACATTTGTGCACAGGGTGAGGGTGGGCTGCCCACTGTGGGCTTGGGGCCAGGGCCTGCTCCAGCCTCTTCCCAGCAGGGGGGCTGAGCTGGGGCTGCGCTCAGGGCAGAAGGGGGTGGAGTGGGCGACAGTGGCACTGGGAGGGGTGACTATGGGGAATTTTGGAGTGGCTACAGCCCACCCTATAGCCACCCCTCCCAGCACTGCCTACCCCATCCCTGCATACTTGGACAGCCTCTCCACTGGGAAGAGGCTGGTACAGCCTCTGGCCCTGAACCTGCAGCAGGCAGCCTGCCTCTGCCCAAAACACAAATCCAGGGGGAGGGTGGGGTGCACTGGCTGGGCAGCGTCTGTCCCTTCCCCACTCCTTCCCTCACCATGGGGGCTTTGATCTACCCCCACACACCCCTTCCCCCTCAGACTTACCAGCAGGAGGCTGCTCTCCAAGCTGCCCAGCTGTATTCCTGGCTGTATGCGTGCTGCAGCTGCACACGTGCACACAGCATTTATTGGTGACATTATTGGCTAAAAACAGCTGATTGCCGATAATGTTAATTTTCCTTTTATTGGTGCCAGTCCGATATGTGATCGATATATCAGTGCACCTCTAATTATGATAGGATGGCAAGTAAGACTCTAAAGCGATCTTATCTTCAGCACATTTCTCTGTAAGTGCTGGTGCTGTACTTGTATCATTCGTTTGCTCTGAGCGTGAATTTGGTATTTGTGAAAATGAGCCACTAAGAATGCCCGCTAGAGCATTGTGCACACATCTCGCTCCTCACTTCCAGCATCCCTGCTACCTCTGTCTTGTGACTCTTCCTGCCTTTGACCAGTCCACCAGAATTCAGACTTGGAGCAGCCCTGGAGACCCTCTCCCAAGGCCTAACCTAGACTGACTGCCAGTGGTGTTGAGCTGTGTAGTATTTCAGGATATCTTTCTCCACAGAATTTGTCTGTTTTTATGGTCAGCTACTCTGTTCAGTTGCCCATTTGTAAAGATTCCAGGACTTTGGTGCATCATGTGCAAGAATAAATGGACAGGGCCAGGTTTGTATAGTGATGACAGCCATTATGTCAGTAGCTTGCTGAAAGATCTGTTTAGTTACGGAGTGTCTGTAAGCAGTGGATAGCAGATGCTTTAGTTATACTGCTTATGTCACTGGCTTTGACTTTGCAGCTTGGAGGAGGTGCTAGAAAGAGATCTTGGTGGGGCAGCCAGACGGTGAGCAGTCCTGAAGGGTGTAAACCAACATAGTGAAGAAAATCAACATTCACACCCCAAAATGCCCTCCAATCCCTCCTCCAGGACATGGGGTCTGAAAGACTTCACTGTTCTCCCTTGTCCACATTTTAACCACATGTCTCCAGTTACTTGGTGACTGTAAGTTTCCTGAATTACTCCACCCACTTTGCACTGTTGCTTCTTTCATGGGAAGCCCAGGGATGAATCTAGGGAGCGTTAGTTCAGTACAAGTGCCCCTCTGTTTCAGAGTGGCTTCCCATTTTGTGCCTCCTACCTTGGTTCCTGTGCCTAGCACTGCTGTATGTGTTACTGTATGTAGAAAGTCTGTTCTTTTCTATTGAGTACTATAGCATTATTTGGGAAGGTAGATAATCTGTCTGCCTCTCTCTTGTTTTGAGGTCACATCCACTTCAGTGGTTTCCAGTGAGCTGCAGCAGATACTAGAGACCAGAATTGCTAACTATAAGACGGCTATCTCAAACGCAAAGGAAGCAGGTGAAAGTGCCAAAGCACGGCGGTACGAAAGAGGACTTAAGGTATGTCAGATTCACCAGATGTTTGCGGCTGTTTGTTCTCTGGGCAGGCAGGCTCCTGTTAAACCTACCCTAGAAGAGATCGTGAGAGCTTTTGTGTTGTTTTGAAAGTGTCTGTGTTCTCTGACTTTGCATGCATTGTGTGGGAGAGAGCAAGCAGAATGCACCATGCAACTCCTTGTAGATGCACGGAGGCTTAAAATGTGTTTCATATAAACACAAATTTCAGCATCAGGATAAATGTATCTTGTTTTTTTAGCATCCATGGGAGAAAAATGTTTTGGGCATCTCTCTGCAGTGCTTGTAACTCAGTCATTGCAGCAGTGTGTGAGGGCTTGAGAGCCTCAGCAACCTAAGTCTGTCTTCGTTTTCCAGGCACTTTGCAAATAATACGTGTATAGGCTGAATGATGAAAATTGAACTTGCTTTTGAAAGTACTTTCTATTGTATACTCTCACATGGTGCCATTTACCCAGGGCAGTAAATATGTTTTAAAAGCACAGTAATAGGCTCAGTGGTGAGATTAATTTTCACAAAATATGCACCTTTTATCTAAAAATATGGTATGTGGTAAAGTGTTATCCCAGTAACTTGCACTGATTTGGCATTCAGTAGGTTTGCAGAACGTGTAATTAAAATGTCCTTTTCTGACCGAACTTGCAGCTGGCCCAGATTCAGCAATGACACTTATGGAAGGACCTGAATTTGAGCTATAATTATTACCCTAACTGGTGTCACTTTTTTAACTAAATTTTCAGAGTGTTCCTAGAACCTGTAGCTGTTTAAGTTTCCTTTTCTCAGGACTAAACTTCCACTCCATCAGTTGAATCACTTGTCTGTGACAAGGGAATTGTTCCTTCTCTGAGTGCCTTAGCTGTGCTTGGAAATGGAAATTGAACAGTCTCTTTACCCACTTTGGCAATTTTCAACGGCAGCTTTTTCTTTTTCTTCAGTTTTCCCACAGCTTTGGCACTTCCCAGCCAGGTGGCAGCATTTGCTTTTAAGTCTACAGTGGCAGGTGTTGTTGCTACTTGCCTTCTTCCTCTCCCTCAGCATTTCAGACCATATCTAAAACTGCATTGTTCAGCAAAGCTTCACGGCTCCATGGTGCCTGCTGAGGGAGAATCTAACTGTAAACTGCTAAAAGGTTTAGAACAAAAAGGAAGCCATATCCAAGGGACAAATGTGCACGCTGGAAGAACTGTGTGTGCTGGTGGGGGTGTAAATATACAGTAATTGTGTGACCTTTCTTGTGGGGAAACCCCAGAAAGCAAAAAAAGCCTGCTTCACCAAAACCAGAAACTTAATGTCCTGCTGGGGCTTTATATACATTTATAACATGTCTTCCAAGGTAAGGCATTTTTGCACACTTTGTCACTTCTCTCAAAGCTCTGGTGCCACTAGTAAGATCAATAGAGCAGATCCACATTTTCTCTTTAATAAGCCAAGTTACTTTCTACAGGGTATTGTGGTGGGTATTTCCAGGCTCCTGGAGCTGCATCCAGCAGCATCCAAGTCTTTTTTTTTTTTTTTTTTTTGCCTGGGAAGATGACGATAAACCAGATTCTGCGCATCACTGGAACACCCCACACTTCTCTCTCAGCCACTCCCAAGTAGCTTTACAAGCACTGATACGTCAAAGGATGGGAGCATGGGTTGTCGAACAGCACAAATTCCAAGCTGGCAGTGCTTTTATTTCTCACTTCCTGTCACCATTTGAACCAGTGAGCTGACTCTAGTGCAGTGGTTCTCTTGTTATACTTGAGGCACCCCTTGGAAAATGCCAGTTCTTAGCTTTCACTCTTTTTCATAGTGGAAAAAAAATAATACAGCAATTCTTCTGTTGGAAAGAACTTGGGAAGACCACAGCAGGCCAGAATGGTTTTGACACTTTGGATTCCTATTGGAAATCTCTCTTTTTATCCTGTGGCTCATGTAGGTGTTTATACCTCTAAAAGTGCTGTTATTGAACAGCTCCTCATGGCACCCTCACTGCTCTAGTAGGGAGGAAACTTTTGGTTTGCCCTGAAATCCATGGTACTTTGCTCTGTTAAAGAGCCCTTATAAAGGGGATGGTGTCAGTAGTTGATGCAGTGAGGAACTGAGTTGCAGTTGATCTTTGTAACTTTTATCAGGGACAGCTAGCTTATGAAACTAGTAATGGTGCAGAAGGTTTTCATCTAGTTCGTTAGTTCAAAGCAGTTTCCAGTCATTACCACCTGAAGACTGCCCTAGACAGATGAAATGAGTTTGGTCTTCTGGTCTCCACCTTGCCCTGAAATCTCCCGGGGAGGCGGGGGTCAGAAAAATCTAGGCCAGTGGTGTACAACCTTTTGGCCCTGTGGGCCAAATGAGCAGCATGGGTCCAGTCCTTGGTCAGATTGGACTCTGCACACCCAGATTCAAACAGCATTGCCCCTGCCTGGCCCCACATGCGAAGGTTGGGGTCCCAGGACTCTGTACCACCCCTACCTGGTCCCCCATGCATGCTTGAGGCCCCAGGACCCTGTGCTGCCTCCACTGGGCTTCAAGTCTTGGAATTAGGACTCTACTGCCTCTGCCCAGCCTTACATGTGTGATTCGGGCTCTGAGGCTTGTATCCCTGACAAGGTATTGGGGCCCTGCATACCAAATCATGGATCAGATGATTCGGTGCTGGGTCAAGATGGGGTGTGCAGGCCAGGGATTGAGCATCCCTGGTCAAGACCGATTACAAAAGATACTGCTAATGCTGACATTCAGTCACTTCGTTTGCAGTCTGAGTGACAAAGGTTTCATAAGCTAGTCAGTGTGGCCCCAGTCTCCTCACTGCTAGAAAAGAGAACTCTCCCAGCCCTGTGTTGGTGCATGGACCAAGTGAATTTGCATTACCAGCTGTGCGGAGAATGTGTTGCTTTGTCAGTCTTTCCTTTAGTTCTGCAGCAATCCTGGTGCTGATGAAATAAGGAGAAACTGTAAACGGTGAGAATGTCTAGTCAAAGAGGATGGCTTAATGCTTCTTGCTCTATGTAGGGGAACAAGTTTGAGATATAGTGATCATACACAATCTGCGTCTTTAATGGAAATTCCATCTCTTCTTGATTTCACTCCTCGATCTCTGCTAGACGCTAGAAACCATGCTGGTTGCAGTGAAGAAGGGAAGGAAGATCAGTGAAGAAGAAATACCGCCCCCGGTAGCATCAGGAAAGAGCTCTGCTCACATACCTCAAGCCACAGGAGCTGTACCAGAGCCTTCAGGTGGTCTGGCTGAAGAAGTATCTGAACAGAAAGTGAAATCACCTGCAGGTCACGAGTTAAAGCCTGACAGTAATGTGGAGCCAGCTTCTCCGCGGGGTCACGATGCTGTCACAGCTGTCCTGGAAACAGGTACAATGTTACTTGGTAATAAGGATTTCCAATACATCAGTTTTTGGGAAGTACCCACTTCCCGAGTATCTGCCTGTCTGAGTATGATTCAGGAATACGTTGATCGCGCTTCTTACCTGAGAGTCTCAAACTGTTTAAGGACCTGAGTTCACGACTTGAGCAGGATCACACAGAGGAATCGTTTGCAATTGGGACTAGAGCTTGGGGGTTCTGACTCCCAGGTCTCTTTATAACTGCCATAGTGGCAGGTGGAAGGCATTCCTAGGGGTTCCTGTCGTTGAACTGTCTGTCTCTTGTTCAGTTTTTCCATACCTCGGTTTCTCAGCCAACATATGAAGGTAATTCTGCTCCATGTAATACAAGGAAGTGTGAGGAACACATCACTGCTTGTGAGGAGCTTTGACATCCTATATAAAAGGCACTGTAGGACTGTAAAGTGGGATTGCTGTGGCTGATGGGACTTCTGGGGTTGCCCTGGATGAAGGGATCATTATGCACTGCAGATGTGTGATTCCACGTACTAAGGAACTAATGCATGTTTTGGTGTATGAGAGAGTCAGGGGATGCAGCTCATGCTGGTATAATCCTTGATTTTATTGTCTTATGCAGAACCCCTAGACACGAGCACACGAGCGCTCCTGGTTACAAGGCAAAAGGAGTATAAAACAGCAGCTCTGAAAGCCAAGCAGCAAGGGGATCTAGAGAAGGCAAAAGAATATATGAAGATTGGCAAGGTACAGCATTCAAACACCAGACATCCGGGTTAGGAATCTAACCACTAGAAAATGCTTCCTAAGCAGTGGACTTGTCTATCCTCTTACTTTCAGGAAAGTTCCACACCCACTGGTGGATGTTGGGTGTACAAGAATGAATCTCCTTTTGCTTGGTTTTTCTGTTTTAGAAATTTGCTCTGGTCCTAGAAGCTCTGGACAATGGAGAGCCTGTAGACCTCCAGAATATGCCCCCATCTCCACAAGGTAAGACCAATCAGTAGAGCATGTCAGATGGGAGATCCTTTCAATCTCTTTGTAAAGCAACAGAAAGGTTTTGGATTGAATTACAAGGCCACAAAAGATTTGAAAATTATACATCATGTAGTTTGCTATATAGTTGTCTCTGACTAGGACTACCAAACCACAGCTGAACAGAGGGACCAGTGTCTTTCCCTGAAGCCATCATCTGGAGCCATCCTGGGTAGAAACGAACCTAGTTTCTAGCAGTACTACTTAGATCCCTTTGTATTGTGGACCACACATCTTCTTGGGTCCTTACAGATGTAGGGGGAAAAAACCCAGCACTTCTAAGCTTGGTGCATTCCCGTGCTGAGTGCAGTGCATGCCCAGAAGAGGAATTACATCAGTTTGACCCAGCTTGTCTAGTATCTGTATAGCTTGTGCGCTTTAGCAGGGTTGTTGGATGCTTTTATCTAATAACTAATTGAATCAGCTGTTAAATAAAAGCACCAAAAAGCCATGCTGAAGCACACAAGCTATATAGATGCTAGGGAGCCAGGTCAAACTGATGTGCTTCCTCTACTGCTAAAGTACTGTTTTTGTGGGGGGCTTTCCACATCTGTTAGCACCCCTTGTGTGCATCTTCCTCCCAGTCTTAATTGTCCATGCATTTCCAATTTCTGGTTATAAGAAATAGCAATATTAGGATTGGATTTAGAAGTAAAATGGTGACCTTGATTTAGTGCAGGGGGGGTACTTGATTGTCTCTTCCTATTTTGTCCCTGTATTTCACTTTTCTGGGAATAAAACTAAAGAACTTGTTACCCCCAGCCATCTTGGTTTGCTCCCCACCTCAGTCTACCTAGGTCACTTTGCAGTTTGGTTTTCTGCCAGTGTACCTGTCCAGTTTTGGTGTTATCAGGAAAATTGATCACTTATTTACCCTAGGTACAGAAATGAGGCCCGCAGTCCAGGGTTCAAGGGGGCTTGCATTGTGAAATGTCTTTTTGATGCTCAATAAAATCTTTAGAAATTGGAGTGGTTTGACTTGCCTGCAAGGACCAGGGAACATCTCTCCTTGCACAATGAGAAATGTTGTTCCATTTTAGTAGGAGTTGATCTATGAGCCAGTCAGAAAAAATATGATTTAAGTGACAGATAGTATGGTCGGGTACCTTTTGACCTGTCACAATTTTTTTCAAACTTTATTTCATCCTGATTTCCCTCTACCACCCTGCCCTACTTGATTTCTGATTTGACTTTAATGGCTGCTTCCTAGAAAACAGATGTGGCTGGTTCATAAACTGTTTGCAAGCTGCTAGAAATGAGAGGTTTCAGCAGATAACAGGTATAATTCAGAAACAAAATGAATGAAGTAGCAGCAGCTAAAGCTGTAAATTGAAAGAGAAAGAAGATAGGCACTTCACTGGAATAGTGCCTTCAATTCTATCTCTTGATCTGACAATATTGCAGACATGTAGATCAACCATAAATGTGTTTTCAGGAAGTAAAATGTTCTGATCCTTGAAAGCTATCAAACTTAAAATATACCAATCCAAATGCATTAAAATCATTACTACCAGACAACGCTCAATCTGTAGAATACGCTGCTTTTTCGTTCAGTAAAAATAATGAGATGTTTGTTTTAAATATAAATGAAAAGCATCTGTAGTTTTACTAGCTAAGATGAGGTGTATGAATCCTTAGGGTATAAACTGATCAACGGCAGGAGACAGAGAAAGACTTCCCCATTATACTGCACAAGTAAATTCAGCATAGATTTGGAGGGAGTGTTTCTTTTTTTTCTAGATTATTAAACGTTGCCAGGCAAAAGATTATCTGAATAGATGGTCTTATTATCTGTCCTCTTTTGGTCATTTTTGGGTTACTGAGCTCCTTAGTATGTTAACACGGTTGTTTGCTCCATCTCCTATACGTTGATGTATCAAGTTATATTTTTGGAGGGATGCTACCTAGAAGGGTTTGTTTCTTACTGTTTTGGCTAAAAGTTTTATCAAGCACTCAACTAGAAACATGCTTGATTTCCATAAAGCACTGGCAGCTAATAACAGGAGCTTTAGGCTGTTCTAGCCATCCAGAGATTGCTTTGAAGCTGAACAGCTGCCTGAGAGGTGTTGTGATTAAACAAGATTTCCTTCTGAATGCAGACTGACTTGCTGTCTGTGAAACATGCTCTGAAAGGTCTCATGCTTTTTCTTCTTCCCCCTCGCAGACCTTGAAGGCCCAGAAAAGGTACAGGCTACGTCTAAACGAGTGGTACCTGTTCCTGAAAAAAGTTCAGAACGTCTTGTAATGTCTGAAGCTTCAGGTAGGATTTGTAACGCAGGATTTCTCTGTATGGGATTACAGAAATTGTAGGGCTGGTGGGGACCTCAAGAATCCATCCCCCTGCACTGAGGTAGAATGGAGTCATCCCTAGCTGATCACATTCTTGCATGATGTTTGGGGACAATAATTAGGAATGAATAAGCTCTTGCTTCTAAAGAAAGAGCTTTAATAGTTAGTTGGTGATGAAACTTTGTGCTGCTTTGAGTGGCCACCAGTTGGGTTTCGGTTCTGAATTAATGGCTGTGTTGAAGGGTGAGGCGTGGAAAGAACACAGGCAGCCAATGCAGGTTCTGAAATTTTGATTGTTTCATTGTCTTCGTTATTTCAAAGTTTCCCCACAGCAGCCAAAAACAGTACTGGAAGCTTTGCAGCAGAGACTGGAGAAATACCGGTCTGCAGCAGCACAGGCAAAGGCCAGTGGGGATGATCGGAAAAGCAGGATGCATGAGAGGATAGCCAAGGTAAGTGCTGTGCTTCCCTGTGTGTGGCATCTCAACCTTGGTGGAATGTTTTACGGACCAAGGAGGTGGGCTCCTCTGAAACACAGCGTACAGCTCGAGGAGGAGACCCTTTAGCCAGACACTGGTAGAAATTCAAGCTTAGGGAGGAAAGACGTTCTGTATGTTGCCCCTGGATAAATTTAGGACTGAGGTAACTTGACTGGATGCTGAGATTCTAGGGGAAATTAGGTCTTCGAACCCTTATGCCATCTTGTCTGGCTGTATAATACAATATCCAGTCCACTTGACTTTTGACAACTTTGGTCTCTGTGCCACTGTGGAAGGCAATAATGCTGCCTTGAAGGCGGCAGCATTAGTACTTCTAAGTGGTGTCTGGATGTAGCGTTAGATGTGTTGAGCTAGTTACATGAGCTTCGTCAGGACACACCTCCATTTCTGTGTGCCTTTATGCAGGAGCAGAGACATCTAAGTGACCTGTTGTGGGTACAAATATTTGTTGGTGCAAAATCAGAGGCTCACTGAAACAAGACTGGGCTGGAATTAGGCAGCTTTAATTTTCAGTCCCTAGAGTTCTGAAGCTTTTTAACTGTTTGAGTGTGTTTTATTATGTGTGTTGCTCAGTGGGCAGGAGCAATCATTCTACTTAAAGGCTTTTCTTTTATCTGCTTGCCATCCACCCAGTACAGAGGACCTTATGTTCTGCCACTATGTTTGTTTTAGCTTGAGTGTAAAATGATTTGTTGATTTGCAATCGCCAAAGCCAGTCTGCATCCTAACTAACATCTCTGATTACAGCAATACCAAGATGCTATAAGGGCCCATAAAGCAGGGAGAAAAGTGAATTTTGCTGAATTACCTGTTCCCCCTGGTAAGTGAGTACTTGAAATGTCCTAGCACTGACACCTGCCTACTAGTTAGGTGCTTGGGCACTCCTGTCGGTATTGCTTCACCAGTCCCTACTCTGTTGCAGGGAGGCCAGCCTGGCTGCCTGACAGCACTGAAAATACACTGTGGGATTGCTCATCCCTATCCTTCTTAACTTTCAAGCAGGGGCATACTGCTGGCAGTTAACCTTGCTTGTTAGGCAGTGCGAGCATTTGAATGCTGCTCCAGCCCAGCCTGACTCAGGAAGAACAAGGAGATCAGTTTACCAAAAAGCGAGACCTTAAGGGCTCACCCACTATCCCCCTGTGCCAGCCCTGCTTGGGAAAGGTTGAACACTGGAAATACTTGTTCTTCATTTTATTTGAATGGAATTTTGAAACCTGTGGAAATACTGTCAGATCTTTCCAGTTCCAGAGGAGCTACAAGTCTTTTAGCACTTTTTTTGTCTCAGAGCATTTAACATGTGTTAGAGGTGCACCAATATATCAGTCACAAATCGGATTGGCACCGCTTAAAAGGAAAATGAACAATATCAGCTGTTGGCTATCGGCTTTTTTTGGCTGGTGTAGCCAACAATGTCACCGATAAATGCCACACGTATGCATGCACATGGCCAGAAATGCAGCCCAGCAACTTGGAGAGCAGTGCCCTGCTGGTATGTCTGTGGAGCACAAGGAACGTGGGGGCAGATCAAGGCCCCCATGGTGAGGGAAAGAGTGGGGCAGGGGCAGGTGCTGCCCAGCCAGGCCAGTGAATGGGACTCTGGGGCCGGGAGTGGGATGGAGCCATGGGTGGCTTGCGTAGGGCAGGGATGGAGGGCTCCCCACCACTGTGTGCACCCCTAGCATGCACACACAGGGCATGGGGGACATGTGCCCCCCTGACAGGGCAGAGGATGGGCTGTCTGCTGCAGGTTTGGGGCCAGGTGCTGTGCCAGCCTCTTCCCAGCAGGGAGGCTAGGCTGGCACTGGGAGTGGGGGAAGCTCTGCTGCACAGGGTGGGCAGTGGCTGCCGCACTGGGAGGGGTTGCTATGGGAGGGAGGCGCTACGGGGAATTCTTGGGTTGCTGTAGCCCTTGAGCTTGCCTTTGGTGCTGCCCATGCTGGCGGTATTCTGCTCTACTACCTTTCCCTTGGGAGCCCTGTGCTGGCCACGCATCCCCTGCCTGCCCCACAGCAGGGGGCTCCCGAGGGAGAGGCAATAGAGCGGAGTACCCCGAACAGGGGCGGCGCTAGGACGAGCTATGGCCACCCCCCCCGAGCAGTGCCGCTGCCTCCCAGCCCACCTTGTGCAGCAGTACCCATCCCACTCCTAGCACTGCCCCAGGTCCCCTGCCAGGAAGAAGCTGGCACAACCTCTGGCCCCTGCCTCCCCAGCTTCCTCCCCCCCCATCACACTGTGTGGACAGACCACCCACAGCTCTGTCATGCTCCCAGCCCCAGGTCCCATTCACTGCTCTGGCTGGGCAGCACCTGCCCCTGCCCCACTCCCTCCCTCACTGTCGTGGCCCCGCTGTTTTAATGTTTAAAAAACAGCACTTGTGGAAGATTGCCTGTTGCCTTTAAATGTCAGTGCCTGTGAGGGGGAGTTCATGTGTGTGTGTAAACCCGTGGGAGCATGACATAATTCCTCAGATTCCTTATGTTTCTTGGCTGCCTAAGTGCTTCCAAACCACTCTTAAGAGTATGTGGCTTACAAAGAGTAAGATAAATAGCAGACACTGAAGCCCTCGGTGAGATTATGCTGCAGCAGATAGATGTACTGATAAGAGGTGACGGGCCTTTATTTAGTCAGGGATCTGGTGCCGTATAAGCAGCAGAAGCACAGTTTTCCTCAAGCTGCCCCACCAGTATGCTTCAACCCTTTCCACTTCCTTGGAGTGGCCATCTCTAGGGTTAGTTTCATACCCAGTCAGTCCATGGTACCTCTGGTGAGACCTGGCTAACTACATTTTAGTGACATGGATGCTACCCACCAGCCAACTAATAGTAGTAACTTTAGGTCACTGCTGATCTGAACTGGATTTCAACTAGCAACCTAGAGATTCAAGTCTTCACCTCCCCATTTTCAAACCCTCCCTCAAAAAAGAATGGAAAATAGTCCAAAAAAACCTATCAGTAAGTGTAACAGTTTTTCTAGGCCATAACCTCTGAGTTCCAGCGGGATGTAGCATTGCTCTTTAAGTGCCGGTGGTCCAGTGAAGCATCAAGACCTCAGAGATGCTCTGTCTGTTAACATATGGGGCAGCAATAACTGACCTGCATTACGTCACGTAAGTGGGTCAGCAGAGGAGTGGATAACAAAAACCTGTATAGGATGTACTGTGCTGGTGGCAGTGCTTTTTGTACCTACCCAACAATATAAAAAAAACAGAGGGGCTAATTTCTTACTTGATCATAGCTTTATGCTTAGAGGATCCTGCTTCACTTCAGCTCTGAATCTATCTGTGATTAGCAATTAATGCTTTTATGCAGTCTGAAAATCTGGGGTTTCTTAAACTAAAAGGCATTCATCCTAGGCAGGGTGGTTTGATTTCAAACTATCAGAGATCCTTTTGTTTACCCAGGTTTTGTCCAGCCTTTCTTTTCGAGAACAAAGTCCTAGACCTTCAAGTCCATTTAGTCCCTGAAATTGTAGATTTGGAATCCTGTAATGAGGGTAGTTTATTCCTGCTAATGGATATAGTTGTGTTTAATGAAACTGCTGCAAACATCTTTTAAATGTTAATGCTGATAATAACCAGTAGTGTTTACCAGAGAAACAAGGGGTAGCAAGGATTAAAGATTGCTTTGGTCAAGACCTGCTGTTCAGGCCTAGCATGCAACAAAAAGCTCTCCTAGATTGAAGAGGCAGTGCAGGTCTAACAGTCTGGTAGCTCGCAATTTAAGCCGTGGCTAGGAGTGTTTCGTGCCAGTGGGAAGATGGAAATGTTGGCTTTTGAATGGTGCAGTGGGTTTTTCTCTGCCTTCAGTGATTCAGCAGGTGTTGCGCAGTGAAATTATGGGGGTGTTAAGTTGTTGGATGAGCACAGATGCTTTCAGAAGTAGCTAACTTTTTCTAAGTTCTGGTCCTGAAATGATGATGAAAGAAAAACGAACGCTTATTTGCCAAGGTAGATTTCATAGATTTCTTAGATTTCATAGACACCAGGGCTGGAAGGGACCTCGGGAGATCATCCAGTCCAGCCCCCTGCCCAAAGGGCAAGAAGTCAGCTGGGGTCATAGGATCCCAGCAAGATAAGCATCCAATTTGCTCTTGAAGGTGTTCAATGTAGGTGCTTGAACCACCTCCGCTGGCAGACTGTTCCAGACCTTGGGAGCTCGGACAGTAAAGAAATTCTTCCTGATGTCCAGCCTGAAACGGTCTTGCGGGAGTTTGTGACCGTTCGACCTCGTCATCCCTTGGGGCACTCTGATGAACGAACGTTCCCCCAGATCCTGGGGGTCACCCCTTGATAAACTTATAGGTGGCCATCAGATCACCCCTGAGCCTGCGCTTTTCCAGGCTAAAGAGCCCCATGGCTCTCAGCCTGTCATCATAAGATCTGTTTTCCTGACCTCTGATCATGCGCGTGGCTCTCCTCTGGACTCTCTCAAGCTTCTCCACATCCTTTTTGAATCGTGGAGCCCAAAACTGGACGCAGTACTCCAGCTGCGGCCTCACCAAGGCCGAGTACAAGGGGAGAATGACGTCCCGGGATTTGCTTGAGAAGCATCTATGGATGCAAGCCAGCGTTTTGGTCGCTTTACTAGCCACAGCATCGCATTGCAGGCTCATGTTCATCTTGTGGTCAATGATGACCCCCAAGTCTCTTTCTTCTGTAGTGCTATCCAACGTAGCACTGCCGAGCCTATAAGGGTGCTGCAGGTTTTTCCTCCCAAGGTGGAGAACCTTGCATTTTTCGGTGTTAAACACCATGAGGTTCTCGTCTGCCCATTTGCTGAGCTTGTCCAGGTCAGCCTGGATCACCCGCCTATCTTCTGGCGTGGATGCTTTGCCCCAAAGTTTGGTGTCATCGGCAAACTTGGCCAGTCCACTCCTGACTCCAATGTCCACATCATAAATGAAGATGTTGAACAGTATGGGTCCAAGGACAGAGCCTTGGGGGACCCCACTGGTCACAGGGCACCACGATGAGTGACTGCCATCAATTACAACCCTCTGGGTCTGACCACGGAGCCAATTTCCCAGCCAGCGGATCGTGGTGGAGCCAAGGCCACAACTGGCCAGTTTGGCCAAGAGGTGATCATGGGATACCAGATCAAAGGCTTTTTTGAAGTCAAGATATATGACATCAATCTCTTCTCCCTCGTCCAGGTGATAGGTCACCTGGTCATAGAAGGAAATGAGATTGGTCAAACAAGACCTACCCGCAACAAACCCGTGCTGGCTATCCCTTAGGATGTTAGCCTGGGCCAGTCCCTCAAGGATGGCCTCCTTAATAAACTTTTCTAAGGTAGTAGTAACCTGTCTAGGAAGGGAAAGGACAGTGTGTAGAGAAGACTAAGGGTTTGTTTATTCAACTGTTTTATGTTCCCTTCCTCTCCAGGATTTCCCCCTATTCCCGGTATGGCACCTGCTGACGGCAGTGGCACAATAGCTGCAGTGCTGGAAAGCGCCAACCAGCTGGCCAATATGGAAGAGAAGGAAAACGAAGATGAGGAGGAGGAGGAGGTTTGAAGTTCTTATTAGTATTTTGTCATTAAAATACTGTATCTTCCAGAAGTTGGGGAAGAAACAATTGGATTTCCAGTTCTGAGGAATGCAGGATCCAGGTCTTTGGGGGGACAGTAAGAATAGCCCTTGGGATATAGTGGTGGGGAGATTTCAGAGGGATATTTTCAGAGTCCCTGGAGCTGTGATTTGCATTGAATCTGTTCTTATGTGGGTTTTGCCTTCAAAATGAGTGCCTTGCTGTGGGCCAGTTTCTCTCCTCACTCACCATCTGCCTCCAGGGAGCTCTCAGCTCTCTGAGCTTACCAGGATGTCTAGTGCTTGCACACTGCCTGGCAAGCTTCATTATACCATAAGGCTTTGGGTTGGTTTTTTCCACATATCTTGTGGCTGGCTGGCTTGTTTCATGTTTCCAGCTGGAGTATAGTCTTCAAATGAAAAATATCTTGACTGTTTTTTCCCATCCTCATCTGCCTTTCTCTGGAGGCAGCTCCATGCCCAATCTCTCTCTTGTTCCTTGCAAGCATCCAAGCCTCTCTCAGTGCATGTCAGCTGCAAGCCAACACGTTACTGCTCTTAGGCCCTATGAATTAAACTTGCCAAATGGGGTGTTGTGTTCCTCTGTGGAACAGCAGGAGGCTGATGTTGTGGAATGTGTCCATGAATGTTTGAGTCGCTGTTCTAAGTTTTGCCTTGGGTTTTATGCATTTAACATTAATTTTTTTTGCCGTGCTAGAGCGAACCTCCCACACAGGCCCCAGTTGCCAAAAAGCCTGCTCAGCTGCCTGAGAAGCCAACGCAGATTGTTAAACCAATTATGGTGCCATTTGCTGGAGCCCGAGAAAGCTCTCCCGAGCACGTGAAAAGAGCCATGTCGCCATCCACCCCTGCCAAAGCACTGGGCAAAGACGGATCAGTTGAACATCTCTCCCCATCGGGTAAGAACAAAGGGCTGGTCACTTCCAGCAGTGCATGTGCCATGTGTTTTAGATTAGATGTGCTTAATGTTCCTGTACTCATCTAGAGAGAAGTACTGCTGTTGGACTGGAATGTACAGCTTTGGGTCATTTCAGTAGGAGCTGCTCTCCACGTGCTTGGTGGAGAGCAGATGCAGGCCAGTTGCATTGCTCTGCTTTCAGGGGGTCGTTTGTGAGACTATAGAATGATGAGTTCTTTTACATTTGTGTAATAAGGCTGTATACATAAAGTTTTACTTGGGCATCCAATAGCTACTGAACTAAAAATATATTCTCGTGTCAGTGGATGGCTTGCCTGTCCAGACCACTGACTGAGCTGACATAAGGTTCTTCCCCCAGGAGTGGCTGTTTCCCTACTTCTTTCCACCTGAGGATCTCGGTGTCCTACAAGCAGTATTGAATTCATCCCCATAACCCTCCTGCCAGGTTGCCAAATACCTTCCTGCAAAATACTCGTGTTACAGGTGGAGATTTGGAGGCACAGAGATGAAGTGCCAGGCTCAAACTACTCAGCCAGGTTGTGGCTGAGGTGGGACTGGGACCCATACTCCTTGCTTGTCTGTGCTGTGCCTGTGCCTTACCCTAAGTTCATTCTCCTTTTCTTGTTCTGCCTCTGATAGATTCTTCAGACCAAAAGAAAACATTCACAGAGCCCCTCTGGCCAGCTGGGCAGTGCAGGACTTCTGGGGAGCAGGGAGGTGTTCCTGAGTGCTGCACTGACCAGCTTGCAGTCCCTCTCCATTGGTGAAATTCTGTGGCCTGTGTCAGAAAGCAAGTCAGGCTGAAGAAACATAAATCTTTGAGCCTCCATGAGCTGCGTTTTGCCCTGTTTTTGCTGCCTTGATGATGATGATTTAAATGTATGGTTGGAGCTCCCCAGACCTAATCTGTCTATTGAGGAATGATTCTCCTTCCCCTTTTATTTAAAAAAAAAAAAAAAAAAAAAGTGATACCTGGTCTTTCCACAAGTGCTGGGTCTCATCTGCACAAGAAGTTTGGGCACCAGTCAGCAGCTACCATAAGAAGCTGCCAGCCTGCCTGGCTCCTGCAAGATGCCTGTGGTTCCTGTGCTGGCAGGATGTAAAGTGAATCTGAGGGGGCCACGGCAGCCAGTAGAAGCCATGGATGGGTCTGGGCACACATCCTCTCAGCTGTTAGGTGACAGCAGAAGCCTTTTGTCACTCACAGTGCCTGTGTTATTTTGCCATTAGGAAAAAGCTGTTTGTGGATTGACGAGGCCTTACTCATGGATACCTAGACCTCAAGCTGCCAGCCCAGCAGTGGCACCCTCGTGCGCACCCCACAGTTGCCACCTCTTGGTCTGGAAGCAGTGGAGCTGAGCCCACCATGGTGTCAAGGGCAGGCTAATTATCATTCCTGAGCTTCAGTGCCACTTTCTGCCCTTAGCACCATGTGGACTCTGCTGTACTGCTGGTCTGGGAAGCAGTATGTGTGCAGTGCTGTGTCACGTTTGAGGGCACCATTGATGGTCATGGTAAGTTTATGGTCTAGGCATGACCAACTCTCAAATAGGGAAGAGCACCATGAACCTGGACTCATCCACTCTGGTTCTTGTCATAGGCTCCTCAGGATTTGCAGTTGGTGCCAATGTTTTGCTTTGGTTAAACTAGGTTGGGCTGTCAGTGGGCCTGTGTAAGCCAACCCCAGACCCCACCCTTCAATAACATTGCCCTCGGCTATTCAGAGGTAACGTATAGGGGCATGCAGCAGAGACAACAGTTGCTGCGTTGCACTGTGCCTCACTCTTACGTGAACTAGGTGCACTGTATTGGCTTCTGTGCTCTGTCCCTTGAGTGGCAAAACATGGGCATGCATGATTCTCTTCCACTCACTCTCAGGATGGAGTGGAGAGATGCATCCAGAAAAGGCAGCTCAGTTTAAGGCAATGGTTCTCAACTGGTGTGCCCTACATGCTTCCTTACAGGCAGGTCAGGAAGCAACAGCAACTGGAGCACATGCTCTTCCACCACCCTCCTCGGTCTGACTCCACATGCTTCTGGATACAGAGGTGCGCCAGACAGGTGGGACTATCTTGTGTCCCTCTGTGACCAGGGAAGTATGCAGGGTCAGACCAGGAAGGGCTATGGCAAAAGCCTGTGCTTTGGCTGCGGCCCTTTGCACTGCTTGGCCAGAGGGGTCGGGCTGGGCTGGAGCAGTCCAGTGCACCATCTGGCTGGAGGAGTTGAGTGTGGGGAAACCAAGGTGGGTAAGACCTCCCTTCCCAGCCCACCCACCCTAGGGGCACAGAGGAATTTTGTCAAAGATGTTAAACTCCTTACTTATGCCTCTGCTCCTGCCTATTTGAGGTATGTCAGAAAACTAATACAGGCCAGAGCGTGCAGCAGCACCTGGTTGAGAACTGAGGTAAGCGGAGGCAGCACAACAGTGGTTCTCAGCCAAGGGTATTGCTAAATTCAGAGAAGTTGTGAAGAGTGCCCTGATTCAAATGGTTGAGAACTACTGGTTTAAGGCCTGTACAGTGACAGTGCAGCTGCAGAGGTTGAGAAGGAAAGCAAGGCCTTGCTCAGGCAGCTCTCTGCAGAGCATTCTTGAAGATGCCTGTGGCTCTCTTTCTAGGACCACACAGGCTTTTGCCTGTTTGGACTGAATTAAAACCTGGGCAAACAACCTTATCTAATCGGTTTGTATTTGGCCAGCTGGGCAGCTTGCACATACAGCAACAGTGCTGCTGGCTCCCCTCTGAGAAAGGAAGTAAGTGCTAGTCAGATGACCTATATTCTTGCTGCCATTAATAGCTTCACCAGCCCGCTTGGTGTTGTTTGTATAACAGAAATGCCATCTTTTGCAAGTGCATCACTTGGGTAATCGCACTCATGTGCTGAAGTAGTGAGTGCAGTAAAAGAATCCAGGAAAATAGAGACAGATAATCACTGCATATTTCTTTCTAAGCCAACAAAAGTATGGCAAAAGCCAGGTTCTTTGGATCATGATTTTCAAGTGATCCAGCCTAAATATAACAGCTGTCCCAACTGTTGAAGTGTGGAGAGAGTGACCCAAAAAGAAGTTACGTAAGGGTATAAAAGAAAAATGTGAGTATCCGTTGTGCCTACAGGGTTTGGGTCTGCACACATGCAGGAAAACCCCTGGCTCAGGGTCATCAGTTGTTTTTTGGAATTGGAAATTGGGCCTAAATTTTGAATTCAACTCAGCAGTAGCCTCTGTTTCCCCATCTGTGAAGTAGTGACAGCATCTCCCAGGTGTGTTGTGATTTTTCTACATGAAGAGTTGTAGGTTTGAGTTCTTTGAGGTTCCTGGATGCATGGTGCCATGGTGGAAGAGGTGGTATTAAATTTTGGGACTGGTGTGAAAATGAAATCATCCATTGTGTAGTGGTTGCATCTCAAACTGCCCGGGAGGTATTGGTCAAAACCAGCTATCAGCAAATGACATTTCCTTTGCCATCAGTCAAACGGAATGAACACACTTTGGGGTGGGAGGTGATGTCAGGTGGCTGTTCTTATTTGGCTGTTCCTTGTCAGCTAGGGAACAGCTGGAATTTCTGGAGAACAGGAAGAAGCAG
Organism: Crocodylus siamensis; assembly: GCF_052110815.1. NCBI lineage: Eukaryota > Metazoa > Chordata > Crocodylia > Crocodylidae > Crocodylus > Crocodylus siamensis. Next base: position 8,982,982 of record NC_143399.1, on the reverse strand, counting down.
TACATGAAGGCAGCAATCAAAGCAAAGCAGGCAAACGACCTTGAACAAGCCAAACTCTATCTGCGGACAGCAAAAAGCTTTGACCCAAAGATAGAGCAGGCAAAATGCGGCAAATCTGTTGATATTTCCAAGGTAAGTAGAAGCCATAAATAACATGTTCTGCTTTGCCCCTTGGGCATCTCAAATGTGTGGGTTTCTTGGAAGTCCCCCACTGCTTTCAAACATGACATTTTGGAGCAAACCCAGTGCTAGGCAAACCAGTCAGATGATTGCTCCCGGGACTAGAGGCATCTGTGGACTCACAAAGGAGGCAGTGGCAATGCCCTTTCCTACCACAGGGCCACTGTTCCTACTCCCCTTCCCCCCCCCCCAACACACAATCCAGATATGCCTGTTGTGGAAGAAGCAGCTGAAAGTGTGCAAGTGGGTTCAATCCCCAGAACCCTTTTGCTTCCTGGCCTCCAAAGCACCAATTTGTAACTAATAGCTGCACTCTGAACAGCTGGACTGGGACCATTAGTTTCCCACATAGGTAACCATCACATGGTAGCAACTAACAGATGAACTGGAACCAGCCATTGTGAATTCTCTGTCTCTCTCTACCAGCCTCTGTAGCTACTTTCCCTCACCTGCTCATGCTTTACCTCTCTTTCTTGTTGCTTTAATTCTGCTTTAGTGTTTTTCCAAGGGACAGTGTTTTGTGACAACCAGGTCACACAATCCTTGGACGCAGGTGTTGCGGTGGACGTAGTCTTTCTGGACTTCAGGAAGGCCTTCAGTACTGTCTCACCCCATTCTCATTAAGAAATTAGGCGACTGTGGCATCGATGCCTACTGAGTCAGATAGATGGGTTGCAAATTGGCTGAAGGGCCGCACCCAGAGAGTGGTGGCGGGCGGGTCATTTTCGACCTATAGGGACGTGGGCAGTGGGGTCCCCCAGGGCTCAGGCCTCCGGCCTACACTGTTCACCATCTTTATCAGTGACTTGGACGAGGAAGTGAAAAGCACCTTGTTCAAATTCATGGATGACACTAAAATGTGGAGAGAAGTAGGCACACTAGAAGAGAGAGATGGGCTACAACTAGCTCTGGACAGGTTACAGGGGTGGGCGCATGAGAATAGGATGGATTTCAATACTGACAAGTGCAAGGTGCTGCACCTGGGGAGGAAGAACCAGTACCATACCTACAGGCTGGGGAACTCCCTTCTCTTCAGCATGGAGGCAGGAAAGGATCTATTGATTCCAAGATGAATGTGGGCCGCCAATGTGGGGACGTGGTCGGGAAGGTTAACTGCACCTTGTCATGCATCCACAGATGCATCACGAGCAGGTCCAAGGAGGTGATCCTTCCCCTCTATGTGACACTAGTCAGGCCGCAGTTGCAGTACTGCATCCAGTTCTGGGCGCCACACTTCAAGAGGGATGTGGACAGCATGGAGAGGGTCCAGAGGAGGCCACTCGCATGATCCAGGGGCAGCAGGGTAGGCCCTATGAGGAGAGGCTACGAGACCTGAACCTATTCAGCCTCCACAAGAGGAGACTAAGAGGGGATCTGGTGGCCGTCTATAAACTTGCCAAGGGGGACCAGCAGGCAGTGGCAGAGTCCCTGTTCCCCCGAGCACTACTGTGAGTAATGAGAAATAACAGCCATAAGTTGACTGCGAGTAGATTCAGGCTAGACATCAGGAGGCGCTACTTCACAGTCAAGGCGGCTAGGATCTGCAACCAACTTCCAAGGGAAGTGGTGCTTGCACCTACCCTGGGAGTCTTCAAAAGGAGACTAGACAATCACATAGCTGGACTTGTTTGACCCCAGCATTGTTTCTTGCCCATGGCAAGGGGTGGGACTTGATCTGCTTGGGTCCTTTCCGACCCTACCTACGATGAAACTGACTGTTACGATGCGCTTTGTGTTGTTTTACAGTTGCCATCACCCCCCACCGATGATGAAGGTGACTTTATCTTCATACACCATGAGGACATCAGGCTCTCTCAGAAGGCAGATGAGGTGTACACACAGCTCATAAAGCTGCTAAAGGACCAGCACGAGGTAACTGCCTTTCCCTGACAGGGCTCCATTGTTCACTGAGAATCCTTTGGTGGGAGAAATGCTTTGCGGTCCCGGTAGCACTTTGGTTTATGTTGCTGCTATGGTCATAATCCTGTCTTTGTGTCTATAGGATTTTCAGCTCCTATTAAAAGATATTGATGATTTTTTGAGTCCTTAGGACAGCATTTTCAAACACAAGTGCCTGAGGTAGACCCTTTAAATCAATGGCCTAGTTTTCAAGGGTGCTCCCATTTGAAGTCTGTGGGAGCCCCATGAAGCTCAGCAACTGTTGAAATCAAGTCATTAGCTTGAGTGTCCAGCTTTGGGTGCCTGAGTTTAAAACTTTAACCTTTACTTTTAGGGCAGTGCAACTCCTGGGGTATTTTGCCAGGTCAGGGAACCAAGAGAAAAATGTCAGTCAAGGAAAGAAGTCAAAGCAATTGTTGAACTTGGCTCTGGTAGTGTTGACGTGATATTGGCTTTGCATTTTTATAAGCAAGGCACATCTCTAGAAATTTAGGCAGACCCAGAGTTATCATCTTCCATTAGAAAAAGCCAGTGTAACAGGGAGCTTCTCATCTGTTGTCTTTTTTTTCAAAGGCTCCCTTTGGATAATTTGTCATTTCTTTTCTGTTAACAGAAATGTTTGCAGTATTCCAAGCAGTTCATGCATCTGGGAAATGTCGCAGAAACGACACGGTAAGATGGGAGGCCACCACCTGTATGTATTTTCATGTGGTTCCTTCAGCACTTGGTCTGCCCTGGCAGGGACTGGGAAGCCTTTCCAGCCTGTAAGGGTATGAGTGATTGTGGGTCCTTGGTCACTGAATGACTTGGTACCTTTGCAGCCTGGTGGAGCTCAGAGGAGATCGGTCGGTGTTCTGAACCAGGTGAAGGACAAGCTCAGCAAATGGGCAGACGAGAACCTCATGGTGTTTAACACCGAAAAATGCAAGGTTCTCCACCTTGGGAGGAAAAACCTGCAGCACCCTTACAGGCTCGGCAGTGCTACGTTGGTTAGCACTACAGAAGAAAGAGACTTGGGGGTCATCATTGACCACAAGATGAACATGAGCCTGCAGTGCGATGCTGCGGCTAGTAAAGCGACCAAAACGCTGGCTTGCATCCATAGATGCTTCTCAAGCAAATCCCGGGACGTCATTCTCCCCTTGTACTCGGCCTTGGTGAGGCCGCAGCTGGAGTACTGCGTCCAGTTTTGGGCTCCACGATTCAAAAAGGATGTGGAGAAGCTTGAGAGAGTCCAGAGGAGAGCCACGCGCATGATCAGAGGTCAGGAAAACAGATCTTACGATGACAGGCTGAGAGCCATGGGACTCTTTAGCCTGGAAAAGCGCAGGCTCAGGGGTGATCTGATGGCCACCTATAAGTTTATCAGGGGTGAACACCAGGACCTGGGGGAACGTCTGTTCACCAGAGCGCCCCAAGGGATGACGAGGTCGAACGGTCACAAACTCCCGCAAGACCGTTTCAGGCTGGACATCAGGAAGAATTTCTTTACTGTCCAAGCCCCCAAGGTCTGGAACAGTCTGCCAGTGGAGGTGGTTCAAGCGCCTACATTGAACACCTTCAAGAGTAAATTGGATGCTTATCTTGCTGGGATCCTCTGACCCCAGCTGACTTCCTGCCCTTTGGGCAGGGGGCTGGACTGGATGATCTCCCGAGGTCCCTTCCAGCCCTAATGTCTGTGAATCTGTGAAATCTATGAAGTGCTCTCTGCGCTGTTCCTTCATGTCATTGGTTGACTTCTGGTTACAGGTTTGAAAAGCTGGCACAAGGTTGTAAGAAGGATCTGGAGATACTACAGCTTGCCCAAGCCCAGGGGATGGATCCTCCAAGCCATCACTTTGAGGAGAGAACCTTTAAAATGATAAGGTACAAGTGTGTCCGTAAGCAGACTGAGGCAGTGTGCTAGGGGAATTGGGGCACTGATAGTTTTCCCTCCAGTCAGAATTGACAGGAGTTAAACGCCCAAAACTGTCCCACATTCCTAAGAAAGAGACTCCCAAATATTTAAGGATTCATCCAGTTTATGAAGTAGCCATTTCACAGCTTCCACTTGATGTTCTGTCATTCCCAGGACAGGTTAATCTAATCATAAATGCCCCATAGGTGGTGTCTTTGAGGTTTGTTCTTGGCATCTTTTACAATATCACTTGTAACACTGGAGATACAAAACAGAAAACAGCTTGTCTAGGTACTCTACTTCTCCAGTGTTTAAGAATGGTTTATGTAGAAATAAGCTTTTCTGCAGGACTCTCATTCACCTTCATTTGGCAAGTGTGTCTGTACAACAGCACTGGAATCCTGGCCTGGCCATGTGCCAGGGACTGAACGGGACAAAAACTGTATTTTTGTTTGTCTCTTCACAGGATATTTTCTGAACTCAACAGCACAGAAATGCATCTCATCGTTGTCAGGGGAATAAACCTGCCAGCTCCTCCAGGTAATATGCAGGATATTGAGCTGATACTTTTGCCTCTCTTTATCAGACCATAAGGGAGTCGGTGGTGGTAAATCAGATTTATTTGTCTTGGAGGTAAATGGGAATCTTGAAGCCCTTGAAACAAAACCATTTTCCATGCACATTGGCACAAACCTCTGCGTTTCGGGTTCAAATCCAAACAATAACCCTAAGGGAAAACTCAAGTTAACACTGCAGAGTTTTTTGTCTTGTTTGAGCAGAGATTCTTGGATTCCCAGGGCGTTACTCAAAAGTGGGTCTCCACTCAAGCTCCTCATGGCTTCAGGTTTTGTCATAAATATTTACCGCAGCTCTTGGGCGGACTTCGGTCACTTGTGCTCTCAGAGCCAAGCAGCAGGGATTGCTCTCTAGAATATGGCAGCCAGTCTCTTCTTGATCCTTTGTTTTTGGTGCTTTAAATGGCATTTGAAGCAGTTCTGAAATGATCAAACAGGAGCATTGCCTAGAGGTTTTCCTGTGGCTGCATGTCTAATGGGGTTTAGAGTTAACGGATCAGTTTTTCACAACTGCCTTCGAGGTCTGGAACACAAATGCCACAGAGTCAACGAGATGCTTTTGAAAATCTTCGTCTATTAAGAATGTGCTACAGTGTCCACACCAGGTCCCTGAGGCTGTTTGGACTGACTTGACTGCCAACTGTTGTCTTACACAGGTGTGGTGCCAGATGACTTGGATGCATTTGTGAGATTTGAATTTCATTACCCGAGTGTGGTGAGTGCATATCCAGGCCTTTGCCATTCCTCAGTCCGAGACACTGCGTTACCTACCGGTGTGTTGTGGGTCTAGCAACACGATATGAAGCTCACTTTGAGGAGCCAGAGGTCTCTGTTTTCCAGCGCGGTGATCAGTTAGTTGGAACCTTCACCAGGTGTTTGGCTCTTAGGTCTACAGCTCAGTTATAACAGACTGTTTGGATGGGTTTTTTCTAAAATTTGGGGAGAGGAAGGAGATGTAGGCATTAGAGATTTAAGTTTGAGAAATAGACAAAAAAAGCCTAAACTCTGGCCTCATAGAAATGCATATGGATCTTTTTTTACTTTGTCGGCAGATGGAAACATGTCTGTAGAAAGGGCCTGGCCTGGACAAATTTCCCAGCCTTAATGGCTGGTCTGCATCTGTGTAAACTCACTGTCTGCTGCTAAAGAATTCATTGTGCTTTGTCACTGTGAAGATTTGGCCCTTCTGAGGCTTTGTCATTTCGACCATGTATTGGGCTCCTCCCTTGTCTCGCATGAAGCTGCGATGGCTGTCAGCCCCGCTGGGTCTGAGACACGTTTTGTCTTCCTGCTTTGGGAGACTGCTGTTGCTAGCCCATCTTTCCAAGAGACCTTTCGACACTCTTAGACATGCAGTTTCCTTGTGTGCTGGCTACCCTGTGTATTCGGGATCACTTCTTTGGAACATTACTGTTTGTGTGCATGTGAACATCACCGGTGTGTGGGCATTATGGGTTAGGTGCAGGACGCCTGTATCATCTGCAGCAGGGTGGTCAAAGAAGCTGATGCAGGTGCGAATCGGTTATCCACCTTAACAAATACAGGGCAAGCCAGGCAGTGAGAAGTGAGGTTCTCCCCTTGTCCTAAATGCTGGCTGCAGCAGCGTTCCCCCAAGCCCTGGATGCAGGTGCCAGCAGTAGAGGGGCCTCTAAAGTGCGGATAGTACGTCTGACCTCCTGTCAGAGTGGGTTTTGCGCCTCCTGTCACCACGTGCCTAGTCTTATAACAGCATGGAGCCATGTGGTAATAGACTCTGAAGGATTTTTTTAAAAACATTCAGGGCCTGATTCCTATCCCTTGAGAAACATCAGGTCATTCCATTGAAGCCCATTGAATTTCCAGTGGAAAAAATGTGAGAGGAGAAAAGGGCAGGTCTGTGTTCTCATCTTAAGTTACATGGACTTCAGTCTGGAGTCACTCCATTGGCTTGACTTTGATGTAACAGGGATCAGGGCCTGGCTGTGAAACATGATAAGGAATCCACAGAAAGTCGTCATGGCTGGCTTTAATCTTTATTTTTCAGTATTCACAAGCCAGATCCCCACGTTGTAGCCAAAAAACATGAAATATAGTGCTTTCTCCTTCATAGTTGAAATCAGTTTTTCAAAGTAGCTACAATAATTAGGTCACATTGTCCTTGTTCAGTCCCCAAAGATTTAGTTTGTACTCTGCTTTGGGTTAAAAGTTAATTCATTTTGGTGGCAGATTGATTGTCAGGGAAAATAATAGTTGGGCAATTCCCTGAATGATTTGCATTGGGCTCCTTGTGCAGCACCAGAAGCTGCTTGTTATTCCAGCTCATGCAGAAGGAAAGGTATTATTGCCTGGTGTATGTACGTAGTTTATCATGCAGCATAGTGGTAGCACTTGGTAGCTTTATGATGAATGTTCTGAACTGAGCACAGCCACAAAACTTATATGTAGGATTTGTATTTAATATTTCATTTAACTTGTTCTGTATCTGGTGTTGTATTTAGTCACCACAATGAAGTACAAATATTTTAATCTTAAATAAACCCGTGCCCATTTTACCCTGGATAACCGCCCTCCCAACACACGCACGCACGCACGTCGAAGTTTTTCAATATACAGATCTAACACCAGTTAGTATTAACAGTATTTTGCAGCCAGGGTTGATGATTTTATGTAAAGATTTTTCCTTTTCTTTTTGTAATAGGAGCAAGCTCAGAAAAGTAAAACGGCAGTAATTAAGAATACCAATTCTCCAGGTTTGTATCTCCTCTGGGGGGAGGCATGAAACTCTGCACCTTAAAAAGCCACTGTGGAGTAGAGGCTTGCCTCACAGCTGGGACAAGCGCCAGGCTGGAGTGAACTGTGCTCCTGTCTTCAGTGACAAGACGTGTAGTCACAGGTCACAGCCAACTGTTCTGCAGGTTTCTTCCCCCCTCTCTCCCGGGCGTGGTGCAGGTCACTTAATGATGTGATCTCTCTCCTCAATACTACCGAGCCTTTGCTATTGTCTCCAGCCAGTCTGGGCTGTTATGGCAACCTTGGTAAGCAATAGGCCAGTGAAACAAAAAGTTAAAGAGTGACTAAATTATTTATTTATGCTTCATTAGGGATCAGTTGTCCTCAGTGCATAGCGGGTGATATGTTTGAGGAATCTTATCTGGTTTCTTTTGGTTACATTAACGCAGTGAAAGTATGTATTGTCTTTTCCAGTTCATCAGCAATCACCTGGTATATTTTATGGTGCAAACTCAGTGCCTGGGGTGTGAGTTGTGAAGCTCTGATTAACAATAATAGACATAGTATTAAATTGAAAAACTTAGTAATGAAGTTACAGGAAGTATGATGAAGCAACACATTCATTGTTTCTCAAAAAAATCTGAATACAGCTACTCTTCTTTCATCTGTCCTTTTTCAGATTGCTGCCCCCTTAGCACCTAGGCATGGCCCAGATGTCTTGTGGTGAAACTTGCACCCTGGTGTGCTTATATCAGGGAGTGGTGCTTTATGGCTAGAGCAGGAGTTTAGAAAACTGACCATCTCAGCTCTTCCATTGTCTTATTTTGGGATTTTGGGCAAGTCTCTTACCATCTGTGCTTAGCTTCCAAAATGAGGATGATACTGTGCTGAGAAGCGTAATTGTAAGCTGCTTGGAGACCCTCTGATGAAAAGGTGTCATGTTATTTTTATTAGCAGCCTTGCTTAACTTCATGGCTAATAAAATGTTCCCCATTGTTCTTATTTTCCTGCAAGATTATCTTTTTCTTCTTGCTTGCTTTTAGGTCTTTGTCTGTCAGACAAACATAACATTTTGTGGAGCTGGGCTTGCCAACAGTGTCACCTTACTGAAAAGTCACTTTACTTTTCTGTACTTCATTTCCCCCATCAATTCAGCGAGGGTACTAAAGTTGATTGACAATACAGGTGTGAAACTGAATTACAGATGAGCAAAACTGGTAGAATTAGAGTTTGCAATGCACCATGTCTATCTTTGAAAAAGATCTGACTGCTCAAATTTGATTTTCACAATTTTCTCATCTTTCTCCTTCTTCCTTCCAGAATATAATCAGCTGTTCAAGCTGAATATTAACCGAAATCACAGAGGTTTCCGAAGAGTGATTCAGACTAAAGGAATTAAATTTGAAATATTTCACAAGGGGTAAGACGAGGGGTTTTTATTCCCCATATTTACTTGGTAATAGCGGACTTACTGGACAAGAAAATGGCAGGATTGACTTTGGCTGCAGTTTAGGGATTACCCTGCTTTTTAGTCGAGCGGTAAAGAGCTGTCTGGTTCAATGCTACCTTCCATGTGTTTCTGATCTTCACAACTTCCCTTATAAAATGCTGAAAAAACTTGCTAATGGACACTTACTTGCCCCTGAGAGGTCAGTTGTAGGTGACTGTATTTCAGCACTGTTTCAGTGGTGTTATACAATTTGGGAAATTTTAGCATAATCTGCTTTGTTCCTGTGCCTCTGACAAGTGCCACCGTGTCTGAATCACTTGGGATTGTTTGGGACACGTTACTGAGTGTGGTGGAATGGGGTAAAGTAATGAAAACTGCCTGATGCCTCTCCTCACTGCAGTTTTTGCTACTCAGTCTTGGGGTGCATATTGAGGTGCAGCTGTGCCAGACTCTCAACCTGGGCTTTGAAGATCAGCCTAGGCCCTGAAGTTTTATCCAATATCTTTCATCCACACCCAAATATCTGCACGTCTGTTGGCAAACCAGTGGTGGTAATAAACAGGATGATAATTAAATGCCAATTGTAATAATATTTTGCCCTTCTTTATTACCTCTGTTTTAGGATCTCACAGCACTTCTCGGCCTTTAATTGTGAATTCAGCCTTACAGTATATAAGTTGGCATGTAGACTGTCCCTCGTCTCGGAGATGGAGACATCTAAAAGGCACAGAAGGACCTAATGCTTTTCCCAGGGTTGTGTTTCTTACTGGGGAATGCAGTGGTGCCTGCCTTCTCGCTGTAATGCTTCAATGCTATAGCAATGGGGGTGTACAAGTTCCTAGACAGAGAGCAGTCAAAGGCAGTTAACGATGGGAAATATTTAGGGGAATGGGTCTGCATCTGGGCTCGTTTTGAATCTATTGGTACTGGAGTGCCCTAGATTTGTTAATCCCAAGATTAATTATGACCCATTATTAGGCTGACAAGTTGGATAACGTGTCTGTCTTGCTTCCTGACTGTGGCATGTAGAAATGCTCTGTAGCGGCTGAGAAATGGCTCTCGATTTATATAAAGGTTAATTGATGACTATGTGCGGCATTACTGAGCCATTTATAAAGGAAGAGCCTTTGTCTTGTTAAATCTAAATCTTGCATTTACATCCCTGGAGAAGATTCTTCTCTCCTGAATGTTCTTCCCCTTTCCTCCATCATCAGACTGTTCTGCTGCCCTCCCTGTTTATAGGACCTTCCTGTGTCCTCCTTAGCCAGGTGGCTTGGCAGCAGTCACATTGGTTTGGTTAACTCTAATCCTCTGTGATCTGAAAGGCTTCACAGAGGCCTGTCCCTTCCCCCTGGCAGCTTGATTCTGAGCCCGGCTTTGGGCTGCTGCTGGGGAAACTCCCCCTCTTCAGCTCTATGCAGTCAGTGGGCTCCAGGTCTTCCTTTGGAGCGGAGCCTTTCCAAGGATTTGTTGAAAGACTTGAAACTAGAACCCTCTGGTTTTCTGGGTTGTCGCCCTCAAAATCTGTGTGTGGGGCAAGACCTTCCCTAGGAACCAGGCAGCAAGGGGAAGGAAAGGGAGAAGAAATGCCCCTTGCTCAGCTTCCTCCAGGCAGACTTCCTGGGGTACCAGTGAATGAAGGTGAAGTCTGTGCAGAACTCCACAATGCAGTGGAGCAGCCCTGCCTGCGGTGGTTTCCCCACAATGCCTGAGCCTCCGGAAACGTGCCAGATCCTTCTCTGACCCCTCGCAGACGAAGAGCTTGTTTGTCCCCTTTGCCCTTGGCTGCCCCTGCTTCCTATTCAGCTGTGACCCAGCAGCACAGATGAGACAGCCTGAGCCCACCCCCACTTTCCTCCCCCGGAAAGGAAGTTAACACCTTTCTTAGGAGCACCTTCAGACACAGTTGGTCCTTTCAGCCTTTCTGGCAACACTTTCCCACCTCCTGCTTGCAAAGACGTGACCCAGGGATCTGCACCAGAGCCTCTTGCTCCTGCCCCCCTCCAAGGAGCAGTGCGGAGCTGTCCTGCATATCAGTCTGCCTCGTTGCCTTCAAAGTCCTGAAAACCTTTCCAAGTCAAATGATCCCGGGTGAAACTTTTGAAGTAAGGTGCTTCCTTCTCTCTGCAGGCTCGAGAATTAATTTGGCTTTGGGGCCTGTCTCTGCAAGCTCCCGTGTTAAAGAAAGAGGAGTTGCAGCTTCGCTTTAGGGAGGCTGTGAACAGAAGAAAATGCCAAAGACTGACGTAGCAGAAGCATGCGGCTAGATGAATTCTTTGTGCTGCATGTCTCTGCAGGACTTCTGCAGCCTCTTGCTGTAGCCTGTACCACCGTAGGCAGAGCTTCGGGCAGGGGAACTGGATCGTCGCTTCACTGTCATTTGTCTCAAGTTCTGGGAGCACCAGCTCCGTGTGCCTGTTCCATGCTCTGATGGACTCGTGATGGAAGTGGGAGGCAGCTGCAGCAAAGACTTCATCACTGGTGCCTAAGCTGACTCCAAGTTGCTGTGTGGTGCATGGGCTTCAGTGCAGTGGCTGTGGCTATCTTGGTTGCCATGGTCATAGCTGGGCTCTGCCTGACAGCCTTGGCTAGCAAACCTGGAGCATTTTGCTTTGAGCAGCAGTGGTTTGTCCCTTATGAGCCACTGGTCCCTGCTTCTGACTACTTGCTCAGGGGCATAAGGGAGCACAGTAAGACACCTTTCATATATCCGGTTACATTGAGACTCTTTAGAGAGCATGTGAGCAAAGCGGACACAGACCTTGTAGACGAGAGGAGGAAAAGCCTTTATTTTTTCCAGTCAAATCTCACTCCATGCAACTTCAGCTGAGGCTCCTTTTAAAGCTACTCTTATTCCAGGCAGCAGCATTGATGTTGAACATTTGCAAAAGATGGAAGCAAACATTGAGAAGATTGGAATATACGGTGGGGGGGGGGCGCTCTGGAAGACCCCCCTGGGCATGTCACCCTCCTGCCTAAATACCTCTGAATGTGGCTCTTCCACCCACTTAAGGATGTGCTTACAAGGCTGTATCAGGCAGGCTTAAAACTGTTGGCCTGGAAAGGGAGAGGAAAGTGCCAGGGTCATTTCTAGAGAAACTGCTACATATGCTTTCAACCCCATACAAGAGCCTTTGCCCACAGACTTGCTTTGCCACTGCCCAGGTGTTGAGCAAAAAGCTTGGAGACAGGTAAAATTAGGGCTGTTCTAGCACTTGTACAGGACAGCTGGCTCATGGGGCTCACAGCTGGTTCTGTGAAAAGGCGACTCTCTAACGCAGGGGCAGGCGATTATTTCGGGCGGAGGGCAGCTTACTGAATTTTGGTAAACCATCAAGGGGCTGCAAGGCAGGCAGTCAGGGGCAGATAAATATTCATCTTCTAAATTTTTTAGGGGCCCCGCGGGCTGGATAGAATGGCCTGGTGGGCTGCATCTGGCCCCTGGGCTGCATTTTACCCACCCCTGCCCTAACAGCAGGGGTATCGCCTAAAAGATGCTGAGGATTGCATCTAACCGCCAAGTCCAAACCATTCCACTTACCAAGCCTCCAAGAAAACCATTCAGGCTCCTGTGGTGATCTTGAACTGCGCTGCAGTGGCCTTTTCTGGCTTGTACTGTCGGCACGTGCCTCTGCTAGCAGTATCTTGTTACACTCTGAGCCTCGCTGCATGTATTCCAGCTGGGCCTGGCCGTGCTTGGAATTGAGCAGGTTTGCGCTCCCAAGCTAATGCAGTCTTGCCCAAGTATAATGGGCAGCAGCATTGTCCTCGTTCTTTCAGACCCCACAACACCCTAAGAAAGGGGAATGGCATAAAAGAAGGAAGTTTGTAGGACACCAAAAATGTGTCCTGTCTAGCACTCTTCAGAGTTTGGCCCTTGGCTGGCTGCGTTCCCTCCAGACTTGCTGCCTGTTGTTTTTTGTGAAGGGGTGTTTGTAAGGAAATAGCCTGATTGCCCCCCAGATTCTGTGCCCATGGCTTTGCCTCGAATGGCACTTGAGTTTTGGAAATTTTGTCATTTAGAAGAGTTCATCTGCTAGGAGGTGGGGCCTTATACCTGGACTGCCATCAAGGGATTGTGTCCAACCGCTAAGGAAAAGGTTGCCTCCCCAAAAAAACTGCTGGACACAGAGAAGGATAGAACTCGCGAGACTGACTTTTCACTTTTCTTCCAAATACAAATGAAATGCCAAAGTGTTCTGTGAAATGGGGACGTTAATGAAATGAAGTTAATCCGAATGCTAAAGCTGAAATAAAACACTTCCCCTGATTAAAATGAAGTGCTTTGACAGTTATCAGAATGAAATGCTCAAAACAATTGAACTTCCTCCCATTAAAAATGTTGTCAGAATCGACATGTTCCTATGAAACGCTTCGGTCTCCCTGAGATTGCCGTGCTGATGAACTATTTTTGAAATGTTTTCATTCAGCTCTGCTAGGCAGCATCTCGCAGGAGCTTCCTGGGCATCTCCTGTGCAGTAGGGCATATCCTTCCTTCCAGCTGACCCTTTTTCAAAGGTCTTGATCAATAGTCCAGAGGTGAGGAAGCCTCGAAGCTGTCCTAAGCAATGATAAGTGGCTGCTATGTATGGTGCTCAGCCAGGTCTCTGTCCCTGTTGCTCCATTGTCTCTTCCTTTCTGAGCTTGCTCCTGTTTTATACTTTTTTCTAATTTTCTGCTTCCATTTAATGAAAGACCTGCATCTACTGTCTCTCCATTTTAGTTGCAGATGGTCCTTGCTATTATCCTGTAACCTAAATGAAAGCAAGCATGACCCAACTAGGGCTGCTAGATGATAGAGTAATACAAATGATAATTTTTCTTCTTTTATTGTGTTAAAGTCCACTAAGGAAGCTTTCTGTGAAACAGGTCCTTTTTCAGAAGTGACAAGCAAGTAGGAACAGCGCACTTGAAGCTGGACAAATTGGAAACGGAATGTGAAATTCGAGAGATCATTGAGGTACGTTCCCTGCGTGGGGTTGGCTCAGTTGTTGAGATAAGTAGTAATAAAGAGCTGCAGCACAAGAGGTGTAGAAAGAAAAACGTGTGAAGATAGATGTCTTCTCAGCAAGTGCGTTTATACAACTATAATTTGTGGCCTTCTCCCTCCAAGTCGTTATAAATAATTGCTTCATTAGACCAGTGGTGCCCAGCCTTTCCGCTTGATGGGCCAGATGGGCAGTGCCCTTTCTGTCTGCAGGCCAGATCTGGCTGGTGGTCCCGGTCAGATGCTCTGGGTGGTCCCGGGCCCATCCAGCTGTGCACAGAAAGGAGAGGGAGGGGCATGGCCTGGCCTGGCAAGGGTGGGGGAAGGGAGAGGCATGGCCCACCCCACGTTGGAGGGGAGGGGGAAGGCATGGCTCAGCTCTTACCTGCCTCTTCGGGGCAGAGTGGGGATTTGGAAGCTGGGGAGGGTGGTAGTGTTGCCACTGCTTCCCTGCTGCCATGGGGTGCCCCATAGACCAGATGTCATGGCTGTGCAGGTGGGGGGTTGAGCACCCCTGCATTAAACCAGTTTGCCCTGGGATGGCCTGGTGCTCTTTTGCTATTATAGCCCATGGTGAGACACAGATAAAGGGGTTCACTCCTAAGCAGGAAGAGCTGTTGACCAGTGAAGCAGGGTACTTGGGTAGCTGGTGATTCCCTGTTGTTTGCAGCCTTGATATCGATACTAACAATTTTCTGAAAATCAGTTTTCTGAAAGATCTGTTCCAACAGGAGTCATGGGGCTGAGGCAGAAATAAGTGGCTTGGATCCTGTGATCCATGTTGTTCGACGCTCCTCGTGGTCTCTAACTTTAGAAACTTGTGATTGTAAATGCTGTTTGTAAATCCCTCCCCCTCCAATCTTTGCATGCAGCTTTACCCTGTGGGGTTTTTAGCTGCTCCCCCCAATGTATGTTGGTAAACAACATGACAGAACCCACTCTTTTGATTTTCATAAAGACCTCTATTCGTTATGGAAGTCCTTTCTTTATTACCAATATGCCCAGGCCCTTCATCTACTGAACAGAAGGATCTGTGGTACTGGATGTTTGTATTCACTGCTTAACAGTATGGGAGACCAAGTCAACAGCTGCCAAAGGATTGGTGGTCTGACGGATCCTTTTTCAGCATCTGTATTCTCTGGTACTTTCAGATTCTGGATGGCAGGAAGCCCACTGGTGGGAAACTAGAGGTAAAAGTGAGACTCAGGGAGCCACTCAGTGGTCAAGACCTTCAGACAGTTACTGAGAACTGGCTGGTCCTCGAACACTAGGTATGAAGACCGATCTCTTCTTGAATACGCTTCTGGTGAGAATAGGGGGGTTACTGACTGTCTGTGCTTTGGCAACCTGCCTGGGTAGCTCAGGCACCTGCCTGGCACTTCCTCGTATTTCTAGTGGTGTCCTGGCTTTTTTTCTTTCCATCTTACACCATTTCTCTCCAGAGCCTGGTCACAATTTTTATACCAAAGCAATCCCATCACAAGTCGACCAGATGGTAGGGCTAAGTATCATGAGGCTTGTTCACCTAGGCTGCTTAACACTGTCATTCATAAAAGATACTTGTGACCTTTTTAAGAAGTTTTGGGCATCTCCTTGGTTACAGCAAATGGTTGCTACTTTTATTTAAATGACAGTATTTAATAATATTAAATGGTCTTGCTTCTCTTGGGCTTCCTGTCTCACCAGCCATCAGAGAACATCTCTGGTCGAAGCCACGCTTTTCTTTTACAAACAGAAATGAGGCTGAAACACCAGACGACAAAGCTAACATGTTTAACGATTTCTTTGCCTCTGTCTTCCCAAGTAGGGACCAGAACAGCCACCTCCCTGCTGGGCCCCCCTCGGGCCCCAGGGGAGGCACACCCGGGCCAAAGGTTAGCGAGGAACTAGTTAGGGGGCTTCTGGAGGGGCTGGACGTGTTTCAGCCGGCCCGAACGATCTCCACCCTAGAGTGCTAAAGGAATTGGCCGAGGTCGTTGCAGGACCCCTGGCATGGCTGTACGAGCACTCGTGGTGCTCTGGTGTGGTCCCAGAGGGACTGGAAGAGGGCCAGCATGGTTCCCATCTTCAAAAAGGGGAGGAAGGAGGACCCAGGAAACTATAGGCTGGTTAGTCTTACCTCGATCCTAGGCAAGCTGTTTGAGAAAATGATGCTGGCACACATCCAGGAGGGGCCAGCAGGGAACTGCATGCTTAGGGGCAACCCACACGGGTTCATCAGTGGCAGGTCCTGTCAGACCAACCTGGTGGCCTTTTACGATCAGATCACCAGATCATTAGATGCAGGGGTAGCAGTGGACATCGTCTTCCTGGACTTCCAGAAGGCCTTCGACACTGTCTCTCACCCTGTTCTCATTAAGAAACTGGGGGGCTGTGGCGTCAACACCCACACAGTCAAATGGGTCGCCAACTGGCTGGTGGGCCGCACCCAGAGGGTGGTAGTGGATGGGTCCTTCTCAATCTGGAGGGATGTGGGCACTGGGGTCCCCCAGGCTCGGTCCTCGGGCCCGCACTGTTCAACATCTTCATCAGCGATTTGGATGAGGGGGTTAAAAGCACCCTGTTCAAATTTGCTGATGACACTAAGATGTGGGGGGATGTGGGCACACTGGAAGGATGCAGTAGGCTACAATCAGACCTAGACAGGCTACAAGGGTGGGCAGGTGCTAATAGGATGGGATTCAACACAAGTGCAAGGTGCTGCACCTGGGGACGAACAACTAGCACCATACCTACAGGCTGGGGAGCTCCCTTCTCGTCAGTGCAGAGGTGGAAAAGGATCTTGGAGTCATCATTGACTCCAAGATGAACATGGGCCGACAGTGTGGGGACGCGGTCAGGAAGGCCAACAGCACCTTGTCATGCATCCATAGATGCATCTCGAGCAGGTCCAAGGAGGTGATCCTCCCCCTCTGTGCGGCACTGGTCAGGCCGCAGCTGGAGTACTGCGTCCAGTTCTGGGCGCCGCACTTCAGGAGGGATGTGGACAGCATGGAGAGGGTCCAGAGGAGGCCACTCGCATGGTCAGGGGGCAACAGGGCAGGCCTGACGAGCAGAGGCTACAGGACCTGAACCTGTTCAGCCTCCACAAGAGAAGGCCGAGGGGGGATCTAGTGGCCTGTTATAAATTAGTCAGGGGGGACCAGCAGGCACTGGGGGAGTCCCTGTTCCCCTGTGCACTGCCAGGAGTGACCAGGAATAACGGTCACAAGCTGGCAGAGGGTAGGTTTAGGTTAGATATCAGGAAGCGCTACTTCACAGTCAGGGCGGCTAGGGTCTCAAACCAACTTCCAAGAGAAGTGGTGCAGGCTCCTACCCTGGGGGTGTTTAAGAGGAGGTTGGATGAACATCTAGCTGGGGTCGTTTGACCCCAGTACTCTTTCCTGCCGTGGCAGGGGGTCGGACTAGATGATCTACTCAGGTCCCTTCCGACCCTAGAGACTATGAAACTATGTGAAGCTGGTGAATCTATTCCGATCTATTAGCCAGATCAGTAGCTGCCAGTCAGCTTGTATGAGGCTTTAAAAGCTTATTATTTGAAAGATCTTGAAGGCTAGTGCATGAGTCAGACTTGGAGCAGCAAGAAGCCCATTTGAGAAGTGATTAAATGCTGAGCTCAGGATTTTCAGAGCTCTGAAGAGGTCAGCTAGAGTGTCAAGGAGCTTCAAAAGTTTCCAAGCTCCTTCCAGTGCTCTGGGACCAGCAGACTTTATGTAGTGAGTTGGCTCAGCAAACTCCCTGCAACTCGGCTCTCCGCGCTGTCCTCTGGAGCACTGCAGCTTAAAGGATTTTGTGGGATTGCTGTGAAGGCTGCTGTCTAGCCTCCAGTTAGGCTGATGGCAGCACTATTGTACTGGTGTACAGATGTGGAATACCTACTTGGCACCACCTCAGTTAAATCTTTTTTCCTTCAGGTCCAAGAATAAGAAC
The DNA here is from genome assembly GCF_052110815.1 of Crocodylus siamensis. Taxonomy (NCBI): domain Eukaryota; kingdom Metazoa; phylum Chordata; order Crocodylia; family Crocodylidae; genus Crocodylus; species Crocodylus siamensis. The sequence continues at coordinate 8,965,355 of NC_143399.1, read as the reverse complement.
TGGAGAACAAGTTTGTACATAGGAAGAAGCTGCTACTTGCAAGCACCAAAGATGTTAATGAATGCACTACTGAACATAACGAGTCTTTATTTTCGTAACTCCTATAGTGCGTGTTGGTTAACGCTTTTATAAGGCAAGCATTGCAAGGCTGTGGAAACTCACTACTAGCAGAGAGACGGTACTGATCCACACAAAATAGACTAAGTTGCCTTAAGGTAGGACTAATGTTAAATGACCTCGTTACACCTTATGCAGGTCTTGTTTCCCAGCGGTGGGTGAATGGTTTGCTCTTCACAAAGTCACTGCAGCCATGTAAAAAAAGTTTGGTTAATGCACAAGCAAGGCCTTGTGCTTCCACCATTTATCCTGCGCTCAACTCCATGCTCTTAGGCAGACGAGCTCTCACGCTCCCAAGCAGTGCAGTGAACACAACCTTCAGACGCTTCTGACCATCACCCTCAGGCCCTCGTGAAGGTCAGCCTGTTCCGCTTGTTAATCTCCTGGGATGGAGGGAACTTAAAATTCACTTTAAGCACAGCTATAGCCCCGCCAAATGCCCTGCCTCCATCTCTACATGCCACTGCAGCGCTCTTACAGACGTGCCTTTAAAAGACATGGCTACAGTAATGAAAGGATTACCACCCGTTTTAACAGTAGGGTCTCAGATCTGCATTTTGAGTTGGTACCGGCTGTCTGCCATGTTCCCTGTACTGCTCATTCCTACGTGGCCTGCATGTTGTGCCTTCATCCTTTTAAACAGGCCACATAAGGCTTTACTGCTTCAGTGAGTCACAAAGCTTAAAGAACACAGGGATTTCTGAAACATTAGATGGTTCTTATTTCACTGGGCTGCTGAAGCCCATTAACTGATGGGAAAATAGCCACTCTTTATTTATATAGAAAACTGGACCATTGCTGTTTGCAGACATTTTTTTTTTTTTTAATGGACGATGTACATAAAACCAGGTGACACCAAAGCTGTTTGATGTGCTTTTTTAAAAATGAATGTGAAAAAACTGGTGTAAAGAGGAAGGATGTCCCTACTGTGGGGAGCAAGCACAATGCTGCTGCCCCTGCCGTTCAGTAAGAGCAAGGTTGTAATGAGAACGCAGCCAGAGCAGGGCAGCGCTTCTGTCTTCCTGAATGGATGGAGACAATACAGTGTTTAGTTTTTAATTTCAATAAATTTAATATACAAAACTACATGTTGAAAATAAAAATATAATATGCAGTTTTTTGCAGTGTTAACTAACTGAATTTTAAAAGTACATTTTTTTTCTAAAACAATTACTCATTTCCTTAACAATATGGTAATTAAGGTCATTTAAAAGGCTATGGTTGAAGCAAACAAATCAGTCACCAGTCAATAGTGTTTTGCACAAACGTAATCCAAACTTAAATGACTTTCTTGGGGGTAAGGAAGCGAAGATAAAGTTTTTTTGTAGCCTCTCTTTCTGCGTCACTAAGCACAACTCGATGCAACTGGAAAGCATGTCCTGTGGCAAAGCTGGAACGCTGGCTCCTGGATCAGGGTTTTATTGTGGTTTATTAAAACAGCTTTTGGCCACAGCGGCTTGCTCACATGACAGAAGGTGGAAAAACCAAATGGAGAAAGGGAATTTTTAGGGAACTCAAGCCCAGCTAACGATATCGACAGCAGCAGCAACATAATCGTGCATCTCTGTAGCAGATAAAGGGGAAGGAAGTTGTGCAGGAGCTTGATGTTTGAGCAGCCTGAAACCTTGAAAGCAGCATCTTGCCACCCATTCCCCAGGGAGAAAGGTGAGCTCTCATCTTACTGTGAACTCAAAGAACAGGGGCTAGAACACGCTCCCTTTCTGCTGACTGTACTAATTCACTTGGCTCCAGTTCTGCAGCTGTCCTGTAACCAGGGCTCAGGATAACATCCTATACTGGGTTTGCCATTTCGCAAAAAAGGAATAGCTATTTACTCTGTATGAGGCATATGCACAGGGTGCCCTTATGTAAGAGATACTGCTGCTGGTGTGGTTACAATTCCCTTCTCCCAGCTGCTGCTATACACATTTGCTTGCTTAAAGCAGCACAGGATTAGCCGCCCCTCCCCCCCCAGCCCTGCATGCCAGCCTGTTTTGAGAGCTCTTGACTGGTTTACACACGGGGAGAAGGGGAGTGCTCCCCACTGTACCCTACTTCCAGATGGTGATGGAGCACAGTCAGCCTCTCACTTTGTCCCTGCTGCCTGAGATGTGACTGTCGCCAACCAGAGTCTAACCCTCCCCTGCTTTGCTGAGACTTGGTTACAGACAGCAGCTGGGGGGTGTCAAGGCTAAACTAAGCCCCTTCTCCTGCTGCTTTCAGCTCTTCCTGGTACCTGGCCACTTTCTGTGAATGCAGAGTTTGATTTGGTAAGAATCTGGCTCCATATTCTGAGACCCTTGCTTCCAGCTTCATGATGCTGTAGCAGGAGGAGTGCCTGCTCCCTGCATGCGAGATCAAGAGCCCTGGGCCCAGTGCAAGTCCTCTGAGCTTGAACCAGAAGCTTTTTTTCAGCAGAACATGCAACAGCCACTCTGTCATGGGTTAGCTTTACATGGTACTACCACTATGGAGTGCAGGCTGGATTGTATTACATGTGCTGTAGTGTAACACTAGCATCAGAGCAGGGTGGAGACAAAGCTGCCCTGGGCATTACTCTTCTTTAAAAAAGCAGGACCTACTGGGAAACAGGAATGCTACAGACCTGCACTTGCAGGCTTTGGCCAATGACGGGTGCAGATCTTTGCAGTTTGCACAGCTTTGTAAACAAAATGCATGATTTTTTTTTTTAGAGGTTCAAGAAATCTGCTGAGGTGACAAGTCCTTATAAGAACTAGGGGAACAGATAAGTATGGTTGCACATTGTACACACATAACTTCAGTTTAAATAACGTACTGCTTTTGGAGAGACGCCACTTCTTTTGCTCATATACAGATGTACTTTATGGCTAGATAACTTTCTTCGGCATCTCTTTCTTTAGGAATATCTCAAGCAATAATCTGATCAAAACAATGTAAACGTTACTTTTTAATGTCTACAGAACAACCACAAACGGCATTGTGATGAGGTCAGAATGGAGGTCTTGATTGTTTCTTCTCATATGTCCATCTACAAACAGTACAGGTTTCATCTTTTATTTTTGCCCCAGTGATCTCCGCACCCATCCAAGCATCTGGAGTACATAACTGTCATTAAGTCTTTAAACATGAGCATTATTTTTCTAAACAGTAACAGAAGTATATTAGCTGCAAGGAGAGCATAGCCATTTTGTAGTATAGAAGCTGCCCTGATCCTCTGTTTGTTGACAATGCATAGAAGATTCAGAAGTATGGAACAACTGTCCCCCCCCTCCCCCCCCCCTTAATAATAGTGTTAACAAAAGCTTAATCTTCCAGTTTTAAAGTGCAAATGATTCAGATACAACTGCTGCTGGAACAGGTCTGAACAGAAAATGAAGTCCTCTTATGAGATGTTTTCCAGAATATAAAAGATGAGCTCCATTATGACTGGCCCCTCACTCAGCTGACATGCCCCTCCATGAATCACTGGCACTAAGGCACTGTCCAGGTCATTCATGTATTGAGAGGGCAGTGGCTGTCCATTACTCCCAGCTTGATAACCAACCTACAAGATACAAAGTAAAAGTGGTTTTAATGGAGAAAGGCTTCAGGCTCTTGGCAAGCAGCAGCATAAGCCTGATTTGCACACCATGGGGTAGCTATGAGGATTTAGAGGGAGCTGTGGGATGTTCATCACCTATGGGCTGGATTGCCTAGTGAAGGGGAGATGACACCTTCACACCATCTAAAAGCTGTACAAGGGGGTGCTTGCACTGTAGTCTGAATCCTGGCAATACCTACATTCTGCTCTGCTCCGCTCCTGGGCCACATGGACAGATACGAACAGGGGTATTTAAATGCAGCTAAATATGAAACTGCAAAGTAACAGACCGTGCTCTGTTGTGGTAAAGGATCGGGTCTTGACAGGGTACAAGCTTCTCATTACTTAAGATACCACGTGCTGCTTACAGGATGTGCAGAGCACTGGAGTGTCAGCTTTAATACTACTTACACCACCATTTCCTTTGCTTTTCTACATGTGTGCACAAGTCCAGCTCTATGCAGTCTGCCAAGAGCCTGGCGTGGAGAAGGGCTGGGTTTAAAAAACATCCCTTGACAGGGCTGGGAAGGGAATGCTCCAGGAGGAGGCCGAAGACCTCAGCTACACAATGCCAGCTCAGCAAGGATGAGAAGAGTGTTACTACTGGACTGGGAATCGACTCAGGCTAGTGACATGTGTTCTGGCCTGCAAGTCACAAACTAGCAAAAAAGTCTCCAAACTGCGCAGAGTTCTGTGAGCACAGGGAAGAAAGGAAATTCCCCACCTCAGCAACTGATGACATGAAGTACTGACAGCTTGGTATTAAGTGTTGCCAAGTCATGGCCTGTGCTTTTCCACCCACTTTGCCCCCACCACCGCCAGGGCCAACAGTGAATCTAGCAGAAATGGTTTACAACTTACCTGATCCGAGTCAAGTGTGACACGCAGACCGAGCTTAGTCATCCCATCCTCCTTCAGTAACTTCAGATGAGGACAGAGTGCTAAGCAGAAAGCCTTGGCCACGTTCTCGGTCAGTCTGCTGTGATCTGCTGGGTCACTTAGACCATTATGCTGTTCATCATTCTCCAGAAAAAACACCTGAACAAAAGAAATGGGGATTGATCAGTGCAAGGCCTGCCAATCAGATTATACAAGAGAAAGTGCATCCACCTGTGCACAAAAGAACCAAGTTAAGAATGATTACTGAAATATCAGCATCATGCAGTCTTAGGGGAAAACGCACACCAAGCAAGCACGTGGCATTTGATCGGATCCTGTAGACACTCCAAGAGGATTTTTGTAGGCCGGGAGGCTAATATGGTTAATCTAAGAGCTGAAAAATAGATATTACTTAAAAGTACTTAAAGTAACCATTGAAAGGTGATGTTTTTTCTGATCTTTTAGTCTCCCTCCTTAGGGCAACAATTCCAAACAAGCCCCATCTAAAAGGGCTTGTTCCAACTGAATATAAAATCCTAATTACAGAAAGTCACACTATTCCCCAGCAGTTTGAAGTCTTCTGCACATCTTGCATTCATTTCCACACTTCAATAAAAAGGGTTTAAAAACTTCTGAAGTTAAACATCACTTCAGGAAATTAAGGTATAATTTTTTTAAGCATGCTCCTGTTTAAGTGATTACAGAATTAAAATTGTGTTACAGTCAAACTTGTCTCAGCCTGAAAAAGCACCAACAATTTTGTTGAACAGGCTCGAACTTCGCAACATTAACTCTTACTACCCAGATTTGAGGGAAGAGAATATACATGCAACAAGATGCAGAACTAAGCCTGGCCCAGCTTCCCTTTGGCTAATGCTCGCAAGCCAACCGAAACATTTTGCACAGAAGCCTTCGTGTTAACACTTCTGTGCTGGAAGATCACTAGGTCTGCAACAAGACTTACAGGACTGAACCTGCCTGCCCTCGTATGAATCCCCGGACGTTAAATGCCACAAGTCAGCCACACCAGGGCACCTCATCTTTAGCTCTTCCTTTGCAATGGAGCCCACTAACAGCAATCTCTTCCTGTTCTGTTCTTGCTGCTGCTCTAAGGATGCAGCACTTTCCAGGCTGAAGTGTTAATAGCTCAATAAAAAGAAAAGGAAGCTTGAGTACTTCAGCAAGGATTCCCTATAAAAGCAGATTTACTTCAGCTCTTTGGCACTGGCAGTTTGAGTTTACTGCAGGGAACATATTTATTCTGGGGAAAAGACTCATAGCTCAGAAGAAGTTCTACTCAAAAACAGTACTAGGATTGCAAGTTCGTTAAAGGACAAGGCACACCACCCAAAGGGAGCCCAGGCCATTCAACACAAACATGCTGGGGAAATAAAGGATTCTGCTTTGCAGGCAGCTTCACAAAAGCAGTCAGGCAGTATCCCCTGGTCACGGATTTGACTGCAGATTCTCCCCAACTCCACAGCAACACGGCTAGACGTGGCAGCACAGGCTCTGCACTATCTGCATTCCCATTGCAGGGCATTGCCATCCTGCAGTCAGTGAATGCCTTCCTGGTAGGTGAGGAGGTCACTGCCAACTGCCCATCAAGATCTTGCTGGTTTCTGGACCGAGGCAGTCACAAAGCACCCATGCCCCTGCCGTATATGCAAGGGAGCTGGTTTCCTTACCTCTGTCCACCTGATGACTTTGCCATTTGCCTTATACTCTGAGCCATGAAATATCTTCACACTGGTTATAGACTCCATGGATTTGCCATCAATGGGGCTTACAACACTAGAAAGGGGAAGGGAAAAGGTTAAGAAGTTGACAGAAAACCTCCAAATACCAAATGCTGTCACATACAAACCTGATTTCAAGTTCAGCCCATGGGGCAGATTTGCAGAACGGAGTATGTTACAACGGAAAACCTTCCGCAGTCGCAGATACTACAGTGGCTCATAGATTTGGAAATTGGTATCTGATGCCATAGGAAAGAGAGCAGTCACTGTGAAGGCCACCTGCCCTGACTCGCATGCACTCTCAAAGGGCCCCATGGCAGGTTGTCATCAGTGAGTGTCCTGCCCTTTCAACTACCATGCAGCAACCTGCCAACATTAGCTAAGTGGGGCAGAATCATTAACAATCCTCAGAAAGGAGCACACCCAAGGAAGACTTCTCTCAGTGCTGTGCACAAGAATCTCAAACATCCCTGCTAATTATGATGGTGGCTGGGTGCTTGCCACACAGGAAGCAATCGGCTGTAATACCAAGACTTGAAGTCCTCCTTGAGTAGGAGCAGCTGAGGACTAGGGAGGCAGCTTTCCTTGGGTTGCGAAAGCTCTGACCTCACAAGGTGTTAACGATCTCTCTCCACATGCCAACTACAGAGACATGCATAGATTTATAGTATGCCAATCTACGTATTCATTTACTAAATCAAACAGGGTAATACAGTCATGCCTAGAATTCTACTTGTACTGATTTTCACACACCCCATCAAGTGACCCCACCAGTGTCCTGTAATGCCCATTTTCTTCCATTTTTGCACAACTTCAAAAAACCCCAAAATACCCTCACCTACATCATAATGGTTGTCTTTTCTGAATTGCTACTGCTGCCTGTTACCAAAACTATTTTACACACACTAATGCCTACAGTGCTGTGCCCTTGCAATCTCACATTGATCATCGCGGTTCCAGATCGTGACACCTGCTGCTACTAGTTACGGACTGAATGCTGCCACTCCACATGCAAGAACCGGACTTCCAAAACCTCTGCAAGGCAGAGCAGTGGAAGGGCTAAAATTCAGCCTAATGTTAGCAGCTAGATGGATTTCTTGAGTTTAATGGTTTAAAATAACTGGATATTTGAAAATAAAGAAATCTGCCCAGAGACCTAACAGTTTTCTAAACTGAGGCACTGGAGCTTTTCACCTCTCGCCCATTGTCAGTACCTGCTACGTTCAGACTTCAAGGAACTGAGCGCCCTGAATTCCTAGGGACCCGAGGTCACGCTGCCCCTTTCAGAAGCCGCTCCTTAGCCTGTTTAATATCAGGTAAGAAACATGAACCAAAAAACCTGGACTAATCTAAAATCAGAGCGCATGTGGACAGACCAAATGACTCTCCTTTTGACTGAGAACATTATTGATAAAATACGTGCACACAAAAATCAGCAGACTAAACAGCCAAACACTGCAAAGTGATCAGAGGACTGCTCATCGACTTACCCCTTGTTAAAGTTTTTGTCATCTTCTACCCACTGAATATGAACATGTTCCTGAGGCTCTTCAGCATCTGCTTTGCCACAAGTGATAGTGAAGTCTTTCATCTCTCTCAGAGCCTGCCTCAGGGAGTCCATGTTTTCGGCCGTTATCTGGACCATTACACCATCTAGGGAACCAAGAATTTGCTATCCTCAAAATAAACCACAGCCTCATTTAACAAAGCATAAATGGAGGTAAAACCATTGTTCTCCTGTGAGTGATGCAACAGCTCAATACATATTTGAAGCGCTATATATAATACCACAGAAAGCTAACTGTCCAATCCCCAACACTGCTTATACCATACAGCATTCATAAAAGCTGCCCAGAGAACACATCAGTGGATAATGAAGTAAATTTAACCACAGCAGTGGCACTGCTAGTCTGCCACTGTACTGCACACCTGTTTCAGACAAGCCAGCTCAAGAGACAGAGGTATACGACCACATACTTGGACTCGGCCAAGATTGGCAGCAGTATTTTATGCAAAGTGGGCGCTTGTCCTCTGAGAACTGCATCAAAGCCACCAAGCCGTACTACACAGGCTGCTTGACCGAATTTTAGTGGTTGCTGCGGCAAAAACAAGCTACAGGACTTGGATCCTACCAGCCCGGATGGATTGTGGCTGCACAGCTGCCGCGGTAAGGAAAGTTCCCACACGCTAACATGCTGCTAATTCCCCCCACCTGAGCCAGTTTCCAACTCAGCATCTTGAACTACAGCACAGAGTGGCTGAGATAAAGAACGTGCCATAAATTACAGCAGCCATGCACTTTTATTTCATGTGGCATCTTTATAAGCCATCACCACCCTCCCTTGAGCTTCATTTCTACCACGTGATCATCCTGGGAAAAGGAAGAGTTGACTACAGTAACGTTACCCAGTTTAGACAAGCTTGGCCTTTTACATTGTCACCTGCCCATCTACAAGATGCAAACCACAAGAGAGGTTGTAGGCTCACACACTTCAAGGCTATTAAGTGAAGGGAATGCAGCACAGCTGGGGATTCATCTCTTGGTACGGAAAGTAAAACATTCATGCTTGCATCCTTCAGCGAGTGCCTGACTCCAAGCACAGAACCAAGTATTTCCTTTTCACCTTGATTTTTGTGGTAGTGTGCCAGGCTATCTAGACTGAGCCTGATTTTCTCAGTTCTACGCCAATGGAAATTTGTGTTTAGCTAGAGTGAAATCATGCTGAGGAAGCAGAGCAATTCTCAAGTGCCAAGGAACAGTAGTAAAGCCCCAGATGTAGCTCAACTACACAGCTCTCAGTAGGGGAGCACGGTACTTTAGGCAAGCGACTCGCTTCTTACCTTCAACAATACTGGACTTGGCAAGGTAGCCTGAAGAGGATTTTAAAGCTCCACTGAACACAAAGAAGCTGGCACCAGTCACTGCAACAATAGGAATGATTAAGAAAGGCTCTTGTCAAAGCAATGCCTAATGCAAGAATTGGGTATTTGCCAGAGAGGCAAATAATCTCAAATCAGGAAGTAGGCACAGTTATGATGATGTTACCAGTGCGTCTCAGAGGCCTCAGAAAAAGTGCTCTCACCTTATTTTCTAATTACCAACCTTTAAAAAAGCTGCTTTTTCACTCATATTAAAGGCTCCATTTCAGAATTAACCTGTGCATCGCTTCCTTTCAAAAAGGTCCCTTGTGGTTGGGAGCAATTTCACCTGAGCTGTTGGCTGATGATTAGGTCCCATGGATCGATCAAATTCCTAAACTAGCTGTGAGGCAGCTTAAAAAATAAGAAACCCTCCAACAGCTACTAGGGAGACAAGGTTCTCTGGGTGAATGTGATATCTTTTATTAGATCAACTCAAGTAGCTGGAAAAATTCTTCCACAGTCTATGTAAGATGCATATGGAAGTTTCTGAGGATTCTTGGGAAAGAGGAGTTAGTAACTACTGCTGGCTGCCTAAAACACGCAGGCTGAGCACAGACACCCTACGATCAGACCAGGTCTACAACACAGCCAGCAGCTGCCCTCCTCAACAGCATGGAGGTTAAAGGGGGATGTTTGGAGCACTGCGCCTCTGGCCCTGTAGCTTTGGCAGGCTGCACCTTGCCCCCCACCATGGTATTCAATGCAGCCATTAACCACTCGAATGTGGCCCTCAATTTCCTGGCAAGCTGCTGCCAAACATGTCTTGGGTAGCCAGATTCTGACCACTAACTGAGGGAGGTGTGGGGTGAACAGCAGGGAAGCACCTATGTCAACAGCATGTGGCACCCCAGACATCAGACAAGTTAAAGCCATGGAAGGGAGCTAGAAGACTGCTGAATGCCATAGCACATGGGACACCTTATTATTCCCATCCCGCTTGTGTGTCAGGAAGTTCCAGTCCCATCCATGCTAGGAGCTCTCTAAGTGTCACCACAGTTAAATGCTGGTTTCAGAGGTTGTGTGAAGTCAGGACAGAACTGGTTTTGGCACATTCACAGCACAGTCTGTTCTTATGGCAGCACAAGGAACACAAGCCATTCAAATCATCGTGTGCTGAAACCTCCACCCCAGGCTCACCCTTTCTCGGCTGATTGTGAATACTAATGGCCTGCGTCTGGTAGTTCCCGTCATCGTTCTGGACACACACAAGGTGCGAGTCTGCTTTCTCATTGAAGCAAGCTCCCCCAGCTAGAACGTGCTCGTTGGACTTGTTCATGGCTTTCATCATCTGCGAGAACAAGAAGGTTAGCGCTTTATTTCGGGTTCAAAACCTGCTTGTCATTCTCTAGCACAAACCACAGCTTCCCAGAACTGTGCAACTAGGCTGAGAAATCTGCTAGATTGTATGAGACTGTGATACCTTTGCACAAACTAACTTCACAGCAACCAGCAGAGTCAAGTCCTTGCAAGCATCAATATCCCTTGTCCAAACCTTACTTCAGCAATTGGGAAATTACATGGCTTTTAAAAAGGGGATCCAGGCTCTTACATCACCTAGAGTATTTAAAAAAATTAGCCTTACCATCATTAGAATAAACAGATGCAACACACATTCACTCCCTTTGGCTGATATCAAGAAAACACTCAAATTTCCTTGTGTTAGCTGTAGCTGTGATCACTAGAGCGATCAAAATCTACCGCACCCGAGTACAACAGAGATTCAGAGTTCAGAGCATCGGAGCTCAGTCGGGATCCAGCAGGGCCACTGCTGTCCTGCCATTATTTTGTTGTTTGACCAAGGCCAAATTTCTAGCCACTCTGTGCAAAACTTTGACAACATCAGCAACGCAAGTTAAATGTGTGGTATGTTTTGGCAGGTAGGTGGTGGGGAGGAAACAAGGGTCTAAGTACGATTTTGCATTTCACTACAGCATGTTTCACTACCTGGCCCACCACCGCAGACTCCCAAAGCCAGGCAGTAGTGAAATGAGAGCCACCCTGCGGAGGGCAGTGCCGGCCCTCAGTCGAACCGAAGACAACAGGACACAAAAGTCATGCTTTGGCAAGAGGCATTATTGAAGGCAGTCCTCTTTACTGACAGCCTCTCCAGCTTTAATCCAAAGAAGTAACTTAAATATAAAGTTTTAGGAAAACGGAATCATTTTGAACAATGGAGGATCATGCATGCAATGAGAAACACAGGCTATCTATAAAGAGGTTTGCCTAACAAACTTAATTTCCTCAAATATAACCAAAGCATGAGATTTGGGGACAGCAGGGCAGGCCCTATGAGGAGAGGCTACGGGACCTGAACCAGTTCAGCCTCCACAAGAGAAGGCTGAGGGGGGTCTAGTGGCCTGTTATAAACTAGTCAAGGGGGATCAGCGGGCATTGGGGCAGTCACTATTCCCCTGAGCACTGCCAGGAGTGACCAGGAATAACGGTCACAAGCTGGCAGAGGGTAGGTTTAGGTTAGATATCAGGAGGCGCGACTTCACTGTCAGGGCGGCTAGGATCTGGAACCAACTTCCAAGAGAAGTGGTGCAGACTCCTACCCTGGGGGTGTTTAAGAGGAGGCTGGATGAACACCTTGCTGGGGTCGTTTGACCCCAGTACTCTTTCCTGCCATGGCAGGGGGTCAGACTAGATGATCTGCTCAGGTCCCTTCCGACCCTAGAAACTATGAAACTATTTCCACAAGTGTTAACTTTATGTACATCCACTTGTGCATCTAAATGTGGATTATGAGAAAAAAAATTCATAAAGGGCTTGTGCTTAGTTAATCTTACTTTAAAATAATTAAAAAATATAGTTGCAAATCTCCAAAAGATTCCATCTTTTCCTCTCAGGTGACATGAAGCCCAGTGCTTTCCTCACTTAAGCTGAATCCTTGCTTCACGCAGGAAACTAAGAGGTGCTGCCGTGGCTGAACAGTACAGAAGCTTCCCCAAGGTTCAGCGGAGTGCGTCTGCACTTAGCCAGCACCAAAACTGAGAAAAACAAACCTGGAGATGGTGGGGACGGACAAGTCATACTGATTGCATCCCGCACACAAACTGAATTTAATTTGTGCATGCTCCAATTACAGCAGCTTCAACTCTGACCAGGCTGACATGAGCTTTTTGTATCTTTACAGTGCCATTCAAAAATAAATACAGCTTGTAGTTCAATTACTAGCCTTCCTGTATCTGCTTCATCAACTCCATCTCTTCAGATCTCTTTTATTAGTAGGGACCTACCGAAATGGCAGCAGAAGTGTGCCACATAGCGGCTCTTTTAATCTTGCAGTCTTCCCCCGCCGCTTGCTCCTGATCAGCAGGGAGGCAGAAATCACCGTTTGTGTCTCCCATTACAGATGGGCTGAGGGGCCTCAGCAGCTCTACCACTCGCTCCTGACCAGCTGGGAGGCAGAAACCACCACATGTTTAAAACTGAGGTTTTTGCCTCCCCACCGATCAGGCCCAAGGGGCGAGCAGCAAACAGTGCGGCCCATCCACCAGTAATAGCGGGGGGATGCATGGGAAACAGGAAGCTTAAAGGAGCCACTGTGCAATGCGCTTCTGCCATGATTTCGGTAGGTGATTTCTGCCATTGGCACCGCCCAAGTCACCTCACTGTTACATCAGTCCCCCCACATGTAAAACAAGAACAACACCGTGTGCCCCTGGCTGCCATAGCATAAATCCACGCTCATGTGCCCCTTCCCTCCTCTCCCCCAAGCACCCTGTGGAGGCAAGAGTTTACATTCAGCACATCTTCTCCATTCATTGAGACTTTCCTTGGTACATCAACATACGTTCAAGGTAAGAAAATAAGAGGTCCCCCTCCTCCAGAAACTGGAAGAACTCGGGTGGCCATCACCCACAGCTCTCAATGAGAAAATGACCAACACACAGCTGATAACAGCAACATTGTGGATTTAAACACAAGAGAACCGAAAACACTAATCCTTAGCATTCTTGTAGCAACATTTTTCATTACTAATTAGACTTAATTTAACATGTCTGAGCCAGTTAATACTCTTTTGAAATCATGATCCCTTACAGTTCTCAACTTGCATGTTCAAATTTATTCTTCTTTTTGGAGTTTTTTTCTCCTTTCTGGTCCTGACATGCCAGTGTTACTAGACCAACATGTTCTAGTAACACTGCAGATCGCTCCTTTCAGACCAAGTCAGACTTCATCCATTGTCAGGTGTTTGTTCAAAGGAAGGAGGGTTGCGTTCAGAATAATATCTAGACTAAGCTCTTCCCTTCATTTTGTTCTTTCCTCTTCTGAGAAGTGGACGAACTTTAGTTCACCTCTAAAATCATGTTCATGTGAAGAAGGATGCAGTGCAATGAATCTGATCAGGTCAGTCCCACTGTGTATCCTGAACCTTGATGGGACTCTCAAACACAACTGCAGATCTACTGCAGTCGTGCAATCCCTTCAGATTTTAAACTAGTTTTCTCTCAAGAAACTTGATTCAAAGTCTGGCAACCCCCATTCACATGACCCATGGACTATTTAGTCACTTCTCAAGCAGCTAATCTGCAAAATATTAAGGGGCTCCCTAGTCTGATGCCAAGATTCCTGTGCAGTACCTATAGGAAATTCTCTGTTCATCAACCCCTTTAGTATGTGCAAGCTTCCAGCTAGACACACCATTTCTTCTTGAAGTAATTAGTACAAATGAATCCTTATCTCTGGTTGAGGCTGCATCGATCTTTGACAAGATGCATTTCATATTCCAAAATCTGCTCTCCTATTCTGTGCATGTCACAGCTCTGGTGTTCAACCGCAGTTGAAAGGCAGACACACTTGTCCCCACCGTGATTTATTTCAAAATACCAAGCAGATCTTTTCGTCTGCAGGTCTCCAGACATGCCACTGAATTACTTCCACCCTCTGTTGCGTTCCCAATATATCTCCAATCTGAGCAATGACTGACACTCGAGAGGCCTGGCTGTCAACATCAGCTATGTCTTGAGAGGTCTGACGCTTTTTTCATGCCAAGTCAAACACTTTGTTAAATATGCTAGTATATTTTGCATTAAAATGTTAAAGAATCCATCAGATCCCTTCACAAGCACAACATGTACATGGAGAAAGTTCAAGTGCCTTTTTTCTAGCTTAAACAAATTTACAATGTCCGCTATTTCACTGATGCATTTACTGAAATCAGAACACTATCTACAACTCCCCACTCCCTTTTTTCAATTAATTATATTTAAATTTAGTGATAAGCAGTATAAACCAGAAGAGAAACTATTCATGATTTTTAACATGCTATATTAAACTGAGCTATACATAACCCATTTCTCATAAGCAATTTGTGCATCAAATGTACTTTACAGTTTGATTTTGATGACATTTTCACAGTTACAGAAAGAGTAAGTTCCTTTAGACCCAAACCCTCTTATCTTTCTGAAACGCTAAAGCTGCACAATATTTTTTACCTCGTTGTATCTGTTGCTGGGAATTTTGATGCTGGTCTTCCTCACTTCCATATCAACCACTAAGCCTTGGACCACTGGCAACGTATACTGGTAATTTCTGAAGTCCTTGTGATTCAAGGAACAAAGAAAAACAACATGGCCATTAAAAACACAGGCTGCTTTTATAGAGAAAATTATGCTAAAGGATATGGGAACTTTAAAGAATTCTAACACAGAAAAGTCACTCTTCTCCTACTCCATGCATTACCGCTCCATACAGGAAAATGTGACCTCTCGCCACACTCGGTTACACTACTGGATAAAGATTTCATTTTCATGGGCACTGTAATTAAGTCATGCACCAAAGGGAGAGTTTTCTACATTTAGAAATAACAGTTCAGTGGAAATAACTGAAAAGTTAGCTTCGTCCGTAACTCTGGACAGTCACAGAATTATAACTGGATTCCAGGACAACCTGATATTGAGAGGACGGGGCCTGAACCGAAATTTAATTCCAAATCCAAGACTTCCCAGGTGGTCAAACTCCAAGTACTGACTTTGGTCCATCATTATTCCGCAGTCAGAATTTGCTATCCGATGCCAGCATTAGTCAGGAGGCCACGTACCCAACTACCATCCACCAATATTCCCTTCCTATGAATCACACTATTCATGCAGTAAGTGCAAGGGTGGCCAACCTGTGTGCCACAAGCAGCCTCTGTGTAGAAACGTGGCAGACCAGGAAGAGGATAGGCAGCACAACAGCAGATAGGACAAGAAACAGAAAGCAGAGCAGCAGATCAGGCAGGGAAAGAGGATCAGAATGGCACCCCAGGAGGGTACAGGGCTATTTTGTGGGATGCCTGCCAAAAGGTTTCACTTCCTACTGCAGTTAGGCCAAAACTGGCTCAAAAGTTCATTCTCTCCTTTCACATACACACGAATCAAAAGACCCCACTCATCACTTACCGCAAGAAGATTCATAATGGTGTGTCCAGTTTCCCCAAACAATGGCTTACGAAATCTCACGCTGAAAAGTGGGCAGGGATAAACTGTTGGGGGGGGGGGAAGAGTAATGAGTTTCAAATTCACCTGCAGCAAAGCAAAGCAAAACCACCCAAACTGAGCCTCCCTTCATAGAAACATGGAAAAACGTGCACAGGATTTCAGCACAGGTTAAAAGCACACTTTGCTGTGCTGAGAGCAAAACATCTGCATGCCTTGGCCCACCTGGCTTCTCTGCAACTCAACAAGCACTCAACAAGGGATATTTCTGGTCAAGTTCAGTCACGTTGCAACAGAATCCCAAGCAAGGCATAACACATCGTATGAACTAAAATTAACCAAACTAATATGCCAACAGTTTCCAGAAGGATGTCTAATGTGAAGCTTTTACATTTGTATTTCGGCATGGAAGAGGCCTGACTTTCTAATCTGCTCCACACCTCCAGTTCTCACTGAAATCAGTGGGAGCTGCAAGGGCTCAGCAGCTTTGGCATCAGACCACCTGCCTGAGCACCCTAAAACAGACTTTGAGATGAAGATACAGGTAAGTTAACGACTCAGACATGCACACACACCTTAATCAAACCACGACCAAGTGCCACTGCTTCTTGTCCCAGGGAAAAACACATTCCCACTCGTGGGGATGTGCCCTATAAGGTTGTTCTCTTTCAGGTCTCACCGGTGTTTTTAACATGTTAGTTATTACCTGGTTAATAGCTTTTAATTAAAAGATGTTACTGACCAGTTACAACAACTATATGGCAAAGGATCGAAGTGACATGACTTCTGTATTGTACTTAATGGACAAGGCTCTAGTAGCAGCACAAGTTTCCCCATACCTTTTTATGGAGTAGGTTTAGATTAGACATTCGTAAGAACTACTTCACGGTCAGGGCGGCTAGGATCTGAACCAACCTCCAAGGGAAGTGGTGCTGGCTCCTACCTTAGGGGTCTTTAAGAAGAGGCTTGATGCCTACCTGGCTGGAGTCATTTCAGCCCAGCTTTTCTCCTGCCCAGGCTGGGGGTCGGACTTGAAGATCTACAAGGTCCCTTTCAACCCGACTTCTATGATTCATCTGTTCCTGCTGCATGACCAAGCAAAGAGGACTAACCCAACCTTTGTTCTGGTCCCCCTATCTTTTACGTGTTTGCATTTCCACTGTATTCTTCGGCACATATAACATACACAGCCACGACATTTGAAAACGATCATCCAGAGGATGCACATGTTGCTGAACAGAGTCAACGAATAACCCTGCTATGGTCAGGAGAACACATTACTTACGTCTGTATTCAGCTCCAAGTCTCAGCATCAGTCGGATGGGGAATACCTTAGCCCAGGGAGTCTCCCATTTCTGAATGAGAATCCCAAACAAATAGGGCGGCGTAGGGAGCACCAGATCCTGCAGTGACTGATACGTAGCTGTCACATATAAGAATCCGCCATGTTCTTTACTGCCAAGGAAACTCTGGCTGAAAAAGGAGTGCCCCAAGTTGCTCACGACATTACCTAGGAACAAAGAAGTTCACCATTTTGCTGGATTGAAGCCTGCATCAAAAATTAAACCAGCTTCTTTTAAAGAAGGAAAATGAATTTAAGTACATTTTTTCTTCCAGAATAACATTCTTAACTGGTTCCCATTGATCACTTCATAGGAGGAGTATACTTGCCCTCCAAAAACATATATAGATAGATATTTTATCTATATATATATATATAAAAAAAACGTTTTTGGAGGGCAAAACGTATATACGCACACACACACACATTAGCAGCTCAGATATTAATATATATAAAAAACGTTTATATAAAACATTATATATACACATACACACACATATATAAACGTTTTTTATATATATTACCATCGGAGCTGCTAATGCCAGCTGGGATATAGAGATATAGTGATAGCTATAATTATGTATACCTATCTGAGCTGGCATTAGCACCTTATACATGACAGAGGCTCATTCAACCCCTCCAAGTTATTTTGTTCCTTGAACCTGAGTTTAGAACCATTTTACATGACCAGAAGCAGATTGCCCCCATATTGTAAAGCTTCATGAGCTGCTGCTACATCAGCGCTGCTCCTCATTTTGAAAAATTATCTTGAAGCTTGAAACTAAGAAAAAGAAAGATTAATTCTACTCCACTGCACAAGTGCTGGGGGTATGCATACCATGGGGGTTTTGATGCTTATCAAGCCAGATTATAGAGAAACGCACAAAAGGACACTCTTACCCGTTTCAGCACTTGCTTGATATAGAGACTGTGCATACACACAAATGAAACAGGCTTATAAATACCTGCCTTCCCTTTCTCCTCAATTTGTATGCGTGTGTCAAGGTATATGCATACTTAGATTATGTGCAGCTAAAGGTGCACTTGCTTTTGAAGCTCTGGCTCATACCATCTTAATTTATATTCCATTAACTGGGAGACACTACCAAATGAAGGCACCAGAGATAAAATAATGTGCTATTGTTTACTATGCCTAACCAGTCTCACCTAGAAGAAAAATAGTTACACCCCGATATGCACTCATAGGAAGCCTGTCTTCCACAACGTCTCATGCTGATGAAGCTTACCACAAAATGTAAGTGTGTGTAGTACTTCCAAGACCTTTCCTGGAATCTCCAATGCAGAAACTGGACACGTTTAAGAAACCACATCCTTCAGATATTAGTACTAGTGACAGGAAAAAAGCATTGGGGCAAATAATACAAATGTACCACCAAGTTGGTAATGCCTGCTTTAGATTTCCTTTACACAAACACTTACAGAACTGCTGAAGATCTGGGTCAGCTAAGCAACTGCACAAAGGAGCATTTATTTAATTAGCCTATTTTGTACATCGCAGCTGGGACTGAGGCACAGGGAGAAGTATTTCTCATTCTTAAACAAAATTCTATTTTTTTGCTACTCCCCAAATAAGCAAAAATGCTGCTGCTGGAAATATTCCTGGAACTAGTCTTGATCTCACAGGTGTGCACAGTTGGCAAATCAGTCCCACAAGAGATGCCCCCTGGTCATTCATTCTGGACACAAAATTCTTCTTTAAACTTAACTATACAGACTGCTGCATTTCCTCCCTCTGAATACAGAGTAAGGGAAATGTGGTGCAAGGTGCCAAGCCAGGCATCCTCACAAAATAAAGACAGCAAGGACTGTAACAGAGCAAGTGCTTTCCATGCCTGCCTCAACTCTATGGTCTAGGACGGCCACACCATTTGGAAGAGAAAGCGTTGTTTCCATGAGAGCTGGCACCACTGCCGTAAGATCCACGAGGAATCTTGGACCCGAACACCTGGGGCACGAGGCATGCACACACGCAAGGCAACTCCTCTGCAGTGCCAGGGCTTCTCTTCCCACACTAGCACAGTTGCCTCGGTGAGTTAGTCACGACTCTCCTTTGGGACTTGTACATCCCTCCCGTCCTCTAGCCCCTACAAATCCACTGCAAGGCACATGCTGCAGTTTTGCTCCTCTCCGCAGCATATGCTCCAGCACAGGATTGAAAGTTTATCGAATCAGAGCCACGGTAACTATAACAGCACTCTGAACAATGCATGACCTGGACAATTATACAGCTTCCTCATTTTTACTTTACAAATCAGCCTGATACCATTGTTTAAGCAAATACAACTTAAAAAAACACATGAAAAATATTTCATTTGGCAAGGGAAGGGTTAGCCAACTTGAACAGCTGCTCCAGGGTATGTTTTCTGGATAAATCTGCTGTGAAAGCCCCTTGCAGCCAAGACTAGACATGCAAGGTGCTCATGCCCCAGTCAGGTCTTGCCCCCATACCTCTCCCAGGAAAACACAATGTCCATCATGTGTGCTTTTGTCTGAAGGTCCTTGTGGGATCTCCTCTGGCCCTATGCAAATCATAGGAGGCATGTCTTCTGCACCTCTGTATCTCTTTTCCTCTACTATTCTGCAAATACAAGTCCTGAGCCCGATGCAAAATCACCAGTCAAGTTCCTTGGGTCAAACTACATCACAATAATAGTCCCTTCTGGCCTTACAATGTATAAATCAATAAATTAGTTTTCACCATACTGTACTTAATTTAGATTTCTCTGGAGTCCTGATTGTATGAAAGATGCAAGGCAAAATAAAGCTGTGTTGCACTGTCCTGTTTTGCAATCTGGACTATTGTACAACAGGGATAACAGAGATCGAACATTTCACTTGTGACTGAAGC
Source organism: Crocodylus siamensis (assembly GCF_052110815.1). Lineage (NCBI taxonomy): Eukaryota > Metazoa > Chordata > Crocodylia > Crocodylidae > Crocodylus > Crocodylus siamensis. The sequence continues at coordinate 8,945,500 of NC_143399.1, read as the reverse complement.
CAAATATTGAACCAAACTGAAAGGCTGGCTATTTATGCTAGGTTTCTAAAGGTGGGAGCTCAAGGGAGGCACACTTGGGCTGCCTAATGAGACAATTTTCTGCCCAAAGCAAACTGAAACAGGTTATAAAACTCTTAAGAGTGGCAAATGCAGCTCAGCTACCCAACACCCTGCTGCTCACACCACAGCTATTCTTATCCTCGGCTCTCACCTGAGCAACTAGGCAAAAGTTGGGGTCTTGTAGGTGATTCCAATTAGAAGAAACTGGTGCTGGCGTCAAATATGTCTGATGCCATTTGCAAGAAAGTACAAAGCCCTACTTTCTTGAACACAAGAGGAATTAAGCCACCTGAGACATTTTCCCTGCTCACAGCTCCAAATCCTTTTTTAGCTTGCACTCCCAAACCAAAAACCTGTTGTCCTCGCTTTGTCCCAGGATCACCCATTGTGCAGTTCTGGTGTCACATGCAGTCTGTTCCTGCATATTGTCTTCCTCCTCTCGGTCATACACAACATTTCCCAACAATATCCAGCCATAAACTCTCTCCCCTGGCCATTCAAATTTCCAAGCAGGCATGCATTTGTCTTTGTTTTGGACAGAAACTTGATTGTGTTGTACAACTTTCCTAAAGGCAGGCAGCACTTAAATGTATTGTTTCAACCCAAGCTACAATATTCTGACCACAATGGATAGATACGTCAAGAAACTTGCAGCCAAAATGCAGCCATAAAAAAGGAACCGCAACAAAAAGTTATCCTTCTCAAGAGTGTACAGTTTAAACCAAGACAACATTATGACTTCCTTCAAAACAACTCAGAAGGTGTCCAGAACTGGAAAACAAAATCCTTTGCTCCCACCAATCTTATTGTATCAGAGGTATGGTGAAAACTAATAATATTATTTGTTAAGTGCCAAAGGCATGCAAGGATACGTTTAAAGCAGCTTTGCATGAGTTTCAATACCTAGCACACGCAATTATACTGGATTACCCTTGAACTTAAATCCAAAGCAGCTCTCCCGATTTGTTTTAAATCATGCTTCAACACTTCAGCATGACCTTCCTCCTGTTCCCCAACGGCCTTTAACTCTCCAGTGAGATTTCTTTCTATAATGAGCAAGATACTACACACATATTTGATTATCCTTCTGAAAGACAAAGGAAGAAGAACCCGTTGCCTCTTTCCAAATTGTTTCATTTAAACAATTTTTCCATATCACATATTTCCATGCTGTAGCTGACAATAGGCTAGATCTAACCTTAAATTTAAGCAACACTCGTACTTCATTATTTTCAAGCGTACCTGTAGATGCTCACACATCATCTTTGTCTACCCTTATTCATTCGACATACAGAGTAGAATTGGCCTGCTTTCATTTTTTTTTTTTAGTCTTGATGTTACCCTCAACATTATTTGACTAATTCCATGTCAGAGAACCAGCGGCAGTATCATACCTTATGGAAGACATTAACATGTGGCTTGATGGAGCAGGAGCAGCATCCACTCTCCAGTTAGCTCTGTATTTCATTAAAATCAGCAATCATCAAAAATTGACAAAGATTAACCATCAGTCCCCAACACTGTAAAGTCCACGCAAGTTAGTCCTGCAGTCAAAGACCCTAGTCAACAACATGTGAGGATGATCAGGTCTGTTGCTGGATTTTCTGGAAAAAGGCCACATGTGGCTGCAGAAAATGAGAACTGGACACAATGGCACCAAGGACAAGCAACGATGCCAGGGAAGGAACACACTGGTGCTGCGTGTTTTTACAAGACATCGTTTGACAAAACAGCCACATGAACAAAACACTAAACAAAAAGCCCATGCCTTGCAGCCTTGTATTGAGACACATATCAACAGCAAGTAACTCAGAATGAAGAATACACATGGTCTGGATGAAATGAGTATTTTACCTACCTAGCAGCATATTTCAGTAAGGGTGACAGGGGTGTGTTTCAGTGACAAATTTATACGTGTCCCTTTCTTTACCAAAAACTAGTGTGGGGCAATCTTTCCTAGGCTTGTCTACAAGTATTCAGTGTACCTTAAGTAATGTATGTTTTTACTGCAGTTTGATGGATTACACCCAGGAAAAGAAGGGTATTTTATTTATGCAACTTATCGGTCATCCATTCATGTATCCACCCTCTATTTTGCTGCGAGCTCAATTAATTAAAACCAAAATTGATTTTCCAAACTAAAAAAAAAAAAATTATATTTCAGTTGAATATGTTTCTTGCTAAAAATGCACCTTATATCTAATTTAATTGAAATGATCATAAACAACAACTAAGACCTGAACTTACTATACACTTAATTTTAATCAAGCAAACGTATTCACGTTTAACAAAACCAGAAGACTGTTTCAGTTCAGCAAAGTAACCCATTCATCCGAAGTAACGACACTAACCAGGGATTGAAAAAGCAGGAAAACCTGTTTCTCTACTTATGTCAGACCCATGTATGTCGACAGTCCACAGCTATCAACAAAACTGAAATCATAGTCACTTCTGTATTAAATGTTATCAAATCTTTATCCTGTACACTGTTCTCAAGATGACTTTTCCCATTATTCCAGCACAAATTATAAACCTCTAGCTGAACTGGAAGTCCTCCTTCCTGCTCACTTACAGCAACAAACTGTTTGACAAGCATTAACTGGTCGTTAAGGTTGTGCGTGCCAGCACGTTTCCTGTGAGAGCAGTCCCAGCTTCCATCACAAGGTCCAAATCCAGGTCCAACTTGATGCAGGAAGGGGAGCAAAACTTACACATTCAATGCACACATGCTATCTTGTGCGCACTTTATTTGAGATTTGCAGCTGAAAGGAAGCCTCTTATTATGTCCTATACCAGTCTTGCAATAAGACTGGATTCCAACAAAATCTGTACTGAAAATAACTGGAACAAAACTATCATTCCATCAAAGCAACAGAAAACAGGTAAAAATTGAGAAAAGAAAACCACCTGGAATTTTTTGTCAAGCAAAACACCCTGAGAAACTGCCAGACACAAAGCCTGAATATGAAGAAGGAATACACTGGTCCCAGGGAAGCAGCAGAGTACAAGGATGGTGATGTTGCATTAGCAGTGTGGTTTGATGAAGACAATGCTGAAAACCCTGGTATCACCATTGATCAAGATGCATTTATTGAAAAAAACAAGGCTTTTGCTGATCAGCTTGGTGTGGAACAGGGGCTTCCAACTCATTTCACTCCACAGTCCAGATCTGGCCCACAGGGCTTCTCACAAGCCAGATGATTCACTCCCGGTGACAGGTTAACAGCTTGTTGGCACCACTGCCAGAGCCCAGGGAGTGAATGCGGCCCCTACTCACACCCCTTTTCCCCTGCCATCGACTCTGGTCAACTGGAGACCCCAGCATCAGTGTAGACCTTGTAAAGGAACACCTTGAGAGGCTGGACACCTTCAAGTCAGCGGGTCCTGACAGCTTGCACCTCAAGGTACTTAAGGAGCTGGCAGGCATCATAGCCCAGCCACTGGCAAAAGTTTTCAAAAACTCGTGGTGCTCAGGTGAAGTACCTGAAGATTAAAACAAGGCTAATGTGGTGCCCATCTTCAAGAAAGGGAGGAAAGTAGATAGGGGGCACTACAGGCCCACCAGCTTGACCTCAATCCCTGGAACAATTCTGGAAAAAATCAAAGAAACAATTCTTGACAAGCTGGCTGATGGCAACATCCTGAGGGACAGCCAGCACAGGTTTGTTGCAGGTAGGTCTTGCCTGACCAATCTCATCTCCTATGACCAGGTAACATATCACCTGGACAAGGGATAAGAGATTGACATCATATATCTGGACTTTAAAAAAGCCTTTGATCTGGTGTCCCATGATCTCCTCATAGAAAAACTGGCCAACTGTGGCCTTGGCTACATCACAGTCCAATGGCTGGGGAATTGGCTCCGAGGCCAGACCCAAGGAGTGGTAGTTGACAGAAGTCAATCATCACGGTGCTCAGTGACCAGTGGTGTCCCCCAAGGCTCCGTCCTTGGACCTGTTCTCTTTAATGTCTTTATTAACAATGTGGGCACTGGTGTCAGAAGTGGACTGGCCAAGTTCATCGATGATACTAAACTTTGGGCTAAAGCGTCCACACCTGAGGACAGGTTGGTGGATCCAGGCTGACCTGGACAGGCTTAGAAAGTGAGCAGATATAAACCTGATGACATTCAATAGTGACAAATGCAAGGTGCTCCACCTTAGGGCAGGGAAAACACCCTGCAGCAGGCTTATAGACTCAGCAGTGCTACGCTCGCTAGTACCACAGCCGAAACAGACTTGGGGGTCGTGACTGACCACAATATGAACATGAGCCACCAATGCGATGTTGCAACTGGTGAAGCAAACAAAACTCTGGCTTGCATGCATAGATGCTTCTCAAGTAAATCTCAGGATGTCATCCTCCCACTGTACTCAGCCTTGGTGAGGCCGCAGCTGGAGTACTGTATCCAATTCTGGGCTCCACAATTCAAAAAGGATGTGGAGAAGCTTGAGAGAGTGCAGAGGAGAGCCATGCGCATGATCAGAGGGCAAGAGAATAGGCCTTATGAAGAGAGGCTGAGAGCCGTGGGACTCTTCATCCTGGAAAAGCGCAGGCTCAGGGGTAACCTGGTGCCTGCCAGTAAGTACATCGGGGTATGCAGCAGAATCTGGGGAAACGCCTGTTCACCAGAGCGCCCCATGGGATGAAAAGGTCCAACAATCACGAATTCCTCCAAGACCATTTCAGGCTGGACATAAGGAAAAGCTTCTTTACTGTCCGAGCCAAGGCCTGGAATAGACTGCCGCCGGAGGTGGTGCAAGCACCTACTTTGGACTCTTTTAAGAAACGTTTGGATGCTTATCTTGCTGGGATCCCTTGACCCTAGCCGACTTCCTGCCCCTTGGGCAGGGGGCTGGATCTTCCGAGGTCCCTTCCAGCCCTAATGTCTATTAAATCTATGAAATCTGGCAGTGGGCAAGACAAGTGAGGCGGGAAGGAGTGGCAGCATTTGCCCCCTGGGCTCCAGAGCCGCACCAATGCAGCAGCTCTGGCAGAAGCACTGACAAGTCCCATTTGCTAAAGTTCAACCAGCACATGTAGCCCTTGGGCCACCACCTGGACACCCCCAGGGGAGAGAATTTCACTGGGAGCAATGGATGGTTTAAGCCAATTTAAGGCTTGCCACAGTCTCACCTACAGAAGAGTATGTTGTAAAGGAAACTTTGCTGACCTTTTCCCAGCTTGACTGATGAACAGTTAAGCTCCAGGAAATTCTGAGGGAATATACAACTACTGACAGGAATGCTGACAGAACAGTAGTGGCTTCATAAGTGTATCTCAACTAAGACCTACTACCCCACCAGGCAACCATATGTTGGAGGAAACAGTGCAATGACTGTGGTTTCCATACTAGCTTTCATTGATGTCAAAGGAACTGATACTTTTAAAACAACAGATATTACCTAACAATCCTGTGTACAGCAAAGTATACATGACACAATTTTTTCACTAACCGGATCAGAAGGCTGGATCCAGCTAATGAACAGAGGTACAATACAGAATATTAAGTGAAATTACAGAAAACTTCTTGCTCATAAAAAGTTGGCAGCTACTGACACAACAGTGATGAGCTTACAGAAAACCTACCTGGAGCTCTGCACAATCTGAAAAGGGCATGGTCAAGAGTGAGACAAGAGACCAGAGACCACTCAGTAACATTTTAAGCATACCATTTTCACTTATCCAAACAACAAGACTTCCGTGCAGCCTCCCCTGATGATATCCAGGAGGCTGAATATGACACTGTACTGTTTGAAGTTCTGTGTTTGGAAAAGGAAGAGTTGGCTGACTTCGCTATGAATATATTGAGCTGATGAACAATGCGCACAGTAGCTCTAACAGACGAGGATATCACTAAGTACAAATGTACCACGGTAAGTGTCAACAAGCTGAGAACATCAGAGCAACGGGAAGGAGGATGGTTCTGCAACTGAGAAAATACCTCCATCTTGCAAGGAGACCATCAGTACTTGTGAAGAATTAGATTTCCTGCCTAATGTGAGTCACCTCAAACTATGGAGGAAGCAGCTAATTAGTTGGATAGGTTACAGTTACTTATTGGAAAAGAACAGCTTTCCCATATAAAACTGCCAATGCTGCAATAATTTTAAAAAAGCTAGTACTGTTCAGACATTCCTGACGATTTCTTTGCTGACTGGTTTGCTTTTTCTGATTAGTTAATCTCTGAAGTGCACCCGTAATATGATTTGATTAAGTTTTGTTACTATTAAATAATGGAAAAACAATAGATTAAAATATTAGCTATCAAATACAATAGAAGCTATTTTCTCTAAAGTAAGTGCTAGTGTATACAAGCTTGGATGGCCAAAAATACAATTTAAACTGTTTTGAGATCCCAATATGCATGTTTAGTAAACTACTGGTTAGGCAAATACCGCTGTGTGATTAACATGCTGGCAATGTTTGCTTTCTTCACTTTTGTTCAACAGTTTATCCTCACAACCAACCTTTCTGACAGAAGCCTATTAAAATGCAAGATGTTAACATAAACAACTGTATTTTAAAAACTAATTAAATTATCATGCATTTTAACTGAATTCCAGTTTCCAGACAAAAGTAGCTCAACCTAATCACCAACAAAAAAAAATCATCACAAATAAATAAGAACTAGCATTCACTATTTTCTAACATAAAATGTAAAAAAAAAAAGACAGAAAAATGTAAGTTAAGCTATCTAATTGCTGACATAAAAAGGTACCAAATTGAAAGTGTAAAAATGATTTAGTCACACATCAACGTTTAAATGGTTACCAGCCAATGAAAACTAAAAAGCACAAATACAAAGCAGATTAAAACCCACGTTTCTTGCTTACTGATTAAGTTAGTGATTTACATCACATCGACTGAAACCAGTGCACCCTGATCAAAACTACAACAAACATTGAGGGAGACCCTCAAGAGTGAGTAAGCAGTAGAAATAACACCCTGTTGCCAGATTTGCATTTTCACTAGAAAAAAGGAAATATTTTTATTACGTTACATCCAAAGAAAGGCCAGTGCGTTAAGGCACAGCCAGCAGCTCTCCATTGGCATGCCTGACTGCACCAAAGTACCCATTTATATGGACAAAGTTCTCATTTTTCAACTTGCTGGACCTCCTGCTGGGCTTATTGCCAACATACAAGGATAATCGTGGGATTACCACTGCAACAGAAAGCATTAGCCTCCAATTTCAAAACACGAAAAGCCAAACAGCAGGGAGCTTGACAACAAACCAAGCTTTCTAGGGCCAGAGGGGAATCATGGAATAGCAATTAATATTTGTCTTAATCAAAAAGCCTGAACTGCGTTCTCTCTTATATGGCTACAGTCCATACCAAAACCCTACCTTTCCTCCCAAGTGTTGCAGGTTACTTTGACTACGAAGAATCATGATCCCAGCTAAGCAGCCAGCGAAGGACAGTTCTACTCAACATGTGCACGCAGGACAAAATGGGCCCTGTCGGCATCAGCAGGAAACTGCAGAGAGCATGATTATCTACGGAGACCTCAAGCTAAGGTATACTTGTAACAGACACCTGAAGTTTTAACAAGTGTAGAGCTAATAAGGAAAAAGCTAGAAAACACAATTAATTTCATTTCCTAGAAAATGCTCCAGAGTTACTCATGCTTCTTACTGTTACTTACCTAAACAATCTGGCAAAAAATAATAATAATAATAAAATTAAAAAAAACAGTGAAAAAAAGTAGTAACCAATTCCTGCATCCTGGCTGTTCAGGACTCTTAACTCAATAATTAACAAGGGCTAGTTACTTACTTTTTTCATTTCTCCCTATTTACATTCTGGAACAAAAAAAAAAAAAGCTCTCAAAAATATTTTTAAAGGACTTGTTCTTTGGCTGCAAAATAAATTCAAATACTATTATAATCAAGAAATACAATTGTTGGTCAGGGTTTCAAACAGTCTCTAATTTCTACAGTTCACTGTGAATCCATACTTGCTGCCTGATACCCACAAGGAGTACAGTACCTCTGAAAAATGGGCAAATCTGGAAGCTTAGGCCTGCCTAGAATATGCATACTTATAACATCCAAGGGAAATTTCCACTCGCACATCAAGGTTTTTTCCTCCTCTATGAATAAAAGAAAATGACACTAGAGGTAAGTTAAGCCTACAAGTACTCTGTATGTATGCTTGGAGGTGTGCCTGTAACCATGCACACTTAACCTTAGAAGAGATAGGGATGGATATGCAGTGAATGTATTATGGGCTTCTGTCTGAATTTATCTCGACTGCCATGAGTTGTGTAAGCCTGATGGTGGAGCATTTTATATCCTACAGCAACTCAAGATGTAATTTATTTTGCACCACATATCTGAAATATAGCACACAGAAAGTATTATCCAAAGGACATTAAAGATTGAGCACTGTAAGTGATGAAATTTGGTTTCTGATTACAAATTGTAAAGCAGCAAGCACTACTTCCCTAACTGCATTGCAATGTAGTATATCAAATTACTACCAGTGGAGTGCTAAAAATAGGATTCAGAATACATTATGTAGGAGTTATAAATTATGCATCTCCATAGTGTAATCTCTGTACAGAACTGCACTGCAATATACACACCAACCTAGAATCATCATAATCTGAAGATTACGATGTACTGTTGGTTTAAGTCAGGGTTGGGAACGCATTCATTTCCAATGTATCTGAAATCAATTATACCATGTGATAATAGTACACTTTGTATCCAGGACTCTTCACTGGACAAGCTGACCTTTCTTGTACCAAGACGTTTAGGAAGGAAATTCTTTTTCATTATTTCACTTTGGATTCAATCATCCAAAGAGCATTTTGGATGATTATTCACAGTGCTTTGTACAGAATGTGCAATAGGTTATCTGAGGGAGATGAATTTATAACAGACAGTCTTATGTGCAGTGCAATTTCACCTCTGGAAGACTAACCTGAAGTACAAAATAAACACATTCATATCTTTCATTACAGCATTTTTTTTTTTTTTTTATTTACAAGGCCAATCTTTTTGGTTTGGTTTAATTTTTTGATCTGGCACCGCTTGAAAGGGCAACTCTACTTTTCCAGTCCAGTTGGGTAGAAAAACCAATGTACAATAACTTGATGACAGAGAGTCTGAATATAACAAGGAGAGAATTCAGGTACAATTCTGCAGCAAGTACAATTCATCTCACGTGCATATAGGTATGACTTTTTTGGAGCTAACTTTTCTGCCATAACATGGCCTATTTACAAGCATTCTAGGGAAAAACATTCAGCTACCAAATTTGTGTGGATTTAATATAGTAAACTTAAGGTTTCATTAAAAGGTTCTTTCTTGCATTTTACCACCATGTGTTAACAATATCCTGACCTGTCTGCAAACTGAACATACTGGTTGTATTAGTACCACCTTAGCCCCTAGGATCTCTAGCAAGAGCTCCATTGTGCTAGATGTTGAACAAACCTCCGAACCGAGTACCCATTTCAGCACCACTTTGTTCAAATTCGGAGTTCAACACCTGACATGAAGAACCAGATCAGATACTAGGGAGATCCATGAAAAATTACCACTCCCACTCAGAACTAGCCCATGGAGACAACTCCAGCCTTCAACTTGTAACTGCCTGGGCCGGGCCCTCTTATACTTTCACTTCCCCCAGATGAACATGCCTGGGCCCCCTTCAGAAGGCCCCCTTCTATGCCCACCACAACATTTCCCCAACCCTCTCTACCCTACATGCTTTCATGATCTGACATATCAACATGAGATGAAATCATTTTGCCTAGTGGAGTTATTTTCAGGCTGAGAAACACAAGGGCAGTTTCAGTCTAAAAGGTAGTATTTTCAGAAGTTACAGACAACTAGCAATACAGGCTGAAAATGAAAGCACATCCCTTTGTTATAAGGGAATGCTATAACAGGTGCAACTATTCTCGCCAATTAGAGCTTGGATATTTTTACTTACTATATTCCCATTTGCATTACTGAATAAAATACTAACAGTGGATGTGAACTCAGGACACAACCATTTTTGAGCATCATGTTTTCACCTTTTTAAAAATAACAGAAAATTGCCATGTTTTTTACAATGCAAATATGATTCTCTAGCTCATTAGGGTCATAGATCAAAGTTGTCACCTACCACAGATTTTAAACAGAAAGTATTCCCACCTGCTAGGGCATCCCGATAAAGCTGTACAAAGTGATTAAAAATATCCTTGGGCAAACACTTTTCATCAGGCAAGCACTGCAGGAGGATCACGATCTCAGACTGCCCCACTGCATGCATTCCTTTTGTAGTGAAACACCAGCATTTCCGGTTCACATCTGCAGAGGGAAAAGCATAACTCAGGAAAAGTCTCAACATCCGTCTGTCCTGCCCTGCCCAAATTGCCCTACAGAGCGCCAGCTGAAGAATCAATTACAGAAACATGCACAGTCCTGATATTTGTCACCAAGACAAGTAAGGCACTAAATTCTAAATCCTACAGGCAAGCACATGAGGATCAAAAGCAAATTATAAAACTGTGATCTGCAATATAGGGAGAACTAAAGGCTTGATCCCAGCCAGATGCCTACCAGAGAGCAGACCTCTGTACTGGAAATGTCTGTGCACAATATAAAAAAAAAGGAATAGAATGTGAATAGAGGTGGAAGATGCAGAGATGCAGGCAGAAGGCTGGTACATAGCACAAACCACTGACCAACTCTCTGCTCTGGATGAAACAGGCCACTTTATCTATAAGGTGTCATGGAGAATGTATCTGTTTTTTCATATGATGTCCCAGATTTTCAACTCAAACCTTTCTGTTTTAAAGTTTTTGCACTGGACATATTGCCATCCTAAAAATAATCTGTTCCATATTTACTGATACAGTCAGCATCCAGTTTGATGAATGGTGTTTGGAGTCAAATAAAAGTTAAATGTAGACACTATTATCAAAGCTGATCTTGTGCTCAAAGTGAATATTAACAACATTTGTTTTATCCTTCACAATTAACCCACTCAGAAAATTAAATTTCCAGAAAACCCCTTGATTCTAGGAAATATATATGCATCGCTGTTGAGTCAGATGTAGCAGCACCAGCACATATTTTTAAAGTTTGTTTTTATCTAGTTCATAAGTATTTTCTAACACAAAAAAATCTTGCTACAAACTACCCTTATTTTGACACATAACCACCTTAACCAATGTAAATGAACAATGACCTGTCAACAAAAAAAACCTCACCCCCCTCAAGATAGTACTAAAAATGACAATGAGGTGCAGCTGTTTTTAGTGAAGGTCATTTTGAACTGACTATACATATGTTTAGTTGGAGTCCAACTATTTGCAGCACATTCTCCAAAGCTTTCTCTCTTTTGCCTGAATCTGAGGAAGGGTCACACACTTAAACGATGAGGAGAACAGAGAGGGAGTAACAGTCAGCCCTCTTGGCTTCAGTGGGTAGAATCAGGGAGCTGACATTAATCTCTCGGTATGTCTTAAAATCTTTGAACTGACATAAATCTCTTTGTATTTCTATATAAAAGTATCTGTATGTAGGCCTGAAGCATGGAATAGGTGTATTTTACATTTTAATACAAATAAAATACATAGGATATGTTAGTTCCATGCAGTAATTCAGACTGTCAGTAGAAAATAGGAAGTTTTGTATCTTCAACCAGTGGTAAGTACATACTCTTTTTAAAACCCTTCCCCCAGATTAAACAACAAATAACTTACAATTTACAATCTTAACCATTGACAGCAAATTTGCATTTAAAACAAACACAAGAGGGTCAGGGCCACCATCCTCCAGCTGCTGCATTACAGATATCTGAGAAGGTCTTTCTTCTACAGCATAATCTATAAGAAAGAAATACATGGTTAAGTCACTCGCTTGCTGGTAACCCACTCAGAAATGTCAGCAGCTAAGTAATGACTCATTGTTCCGATGCACAGTTCAATTCGCTAACATTTTACTGGGTTGCTTTCTTTTTGGGCAGGATTTTAGCATTTCAGTAGAATCTGGGCATCCAATTCCTGTAGGCCCCTTAAAAAATTCCCAACTATCTAATAAATGGCATCAAAATACAGTAGAAACCTAGAAAATCAAGCATTTCACTTCTTTTTAGAAGTGGGTGTACTGTAGATGAACATATTAGTATTTCATTCAAATACTAATAAATATTAATACCGTTATTTATTTGGCAACAGTCCTTGGACCTCTGTTCACAGACCAAATCCCCATTTGCACAAAGTAATACAGAACATGTGACAAAAACAATGTAACTGGGCAAAAGATTTACATTCTTAAACACAGTGAACTACTCCTAGAGGGAATGTAAACTTGTTCCAGCCTATATCTAAGCAATGCAGCATCACATAGAAATCAGGGATATATTGAAGAAAAGCAAAATATGAAGCACATTATGTTATTCTGCCTGATATAAATATCCACCCAGGAGGTTCACCACAATTGCTAACATAAAGAGTGTATCTGAAACACAGATAAACATGATTACATGAAATGTCCAGTTGGCAGTAAAACATTGCAAAGGACTGGGAATGTGAAGACATGAGAAACAGAATAAGTTTATGCACACACAAAATAAGACCTGTGGAAAGATATCCGCATTAAATTGCTGAGCCTGTGAGATTTGGCTTGTGTGCTGCATTTAAGTGAAGTTACTTGTTTCCCTATTTATTCAGAAGGTTTAATAATTGGACTAGCTAAACAGGATGAGGAAATCTGTTTATGACATGGAAGTGTTACTTGCTTTCTTATTTTTAACAATATTGTGGATAAAGATTCTTCCTGTTTAAATAACAAATATGCTGAACAAGCTAAAATTTTAAAGAAGAATTATGAAGAATTTTTTTTTTAAAAAGAGCTAAGCTTAGAAGTATACAAGAAGTACTCTCATAAACCAAACCAGGGGGTAGAGACATGTTTATTTTTTCCTCTCTGAATTCTCCCTCAAGCTCTCTGCTAAGATACTGCATTCCCGAATGTGACAGCAAATACCCAAAGTTTCACTGCAATGCATGGTACTTGTGAAGTCACCAAATTCTGTATTCTGGGATACCTTCAATAAAGAAGAAGCTCCAAGAGAATTTCATGAAGGAAAACATGAATATTTATAAAACTAATTAAAATACTTCTCTGTGTTGAACATTCCCTGCAGTCTGATTACTGAGGAATTGAGCACACATTTCTAGGCTCAGCTTCATTTTCTTTATTGCTCTGCATTTTAATTCTCGTAGTATTTTCATCATCTTCAGGAAGTTTTCCAAGGGTGCTAATATGGAAGAGGGGCACTCTCTTTAAGGTCAAGCCAGCCTATACACCTTTACTGTGGGGACTGCTGGTGCTTTAAGAACAGCAAAAGAACCAAGGTGCCTGGGCTTCCTGGCATGAATGCAGCACTGCTAGCTTAAAATTTTTTGCTGCCAGAGATACACCAGCCACCCAGAGGAACAGAAGTTCTGCTGCCAGAGCTAGTCCAAACTGGGGTTTTGCTGGGAAAGCACCGTGGCCTGGAGGTGTGCTCGGCTCACATCCCAAGACGACACCACTCTGCCAGCAGAATTTTAGTGCAGATGAGAGCTCAGATCATGACAGAAGTATCCATCATTAATCACTTCTGCATATAGCACGCATCCAATTTTCTAACCAGATGTGATATCCTGAATTGTAAAATTGCTACCAATGAGCCTATTTCTGCATGGTATGCTGCCGTGTTATGAACACAAACCCAGGCAAACTCAGGGAATGGAAAAACTGGCAGGGCACTCTATCCATGCAAATCAGTCATGCCAAGAAGAAGGGTATATTAGCCCAGTCAGAGCCCTGTGCTTATGTACTTATACTGCTTCCAACACCTGAGCTGTCCAAGGTTTTTCTCTGTGTCACTGCACTATACCATGCAGATATAGCCAACAGTCGCAAGCAACTGGTCATTTATCACTACAGCCCTCACCTCCTTTTACTCCAGTGGAGATGAGAATTGGAGGAAGACCATCTTCAGGGATTAGATTCATCGCACTGCCAACTGGACTGCCAACCTGAGTTATACTTCCCGAGAACGCAGATGTGTTATCAGTCTACAAAAAGCAGAAAACAATCAGAACGGACATGGCATTACAGAACAATACACAAGAGCTGGGCAGGTGTCATCCCCAGGACTGTCTAGCTTCCGTATACACATTACACTGACAGACTCCTTCCAGATACAAAGTATGCTTGGAGAGATCCTGCAGTTCCTCTTGCTGTCAACATATGGAACCCATTTCCTCATAACACAGGAAATAAAGCAATTACAGTTCCACCAGCAGTTCTGACCTTTTTTGATTCCACTCAGGTGCTGTAGCACTTACAGCACTGGCGGACTGCATCTGAGTTTTCAAGCATAAATCTCTTTTTAATGAGAAAACGCATCAAACAGAAACATTCTTCTGCCTTAATGCTATGACAAGCTCATTGTTTCAGGCCCCATCTCTCCTGTGACTTAGCTTTATAAAAGATCCATATTACACAAAACACACTTTGCACACACACAGATGTATGCCAAAAGCTTGGAAACCACCTTGACTAGCAAGGCCCTGAATTATAACTTGTGCACTTAGTTACTACAGCATAACAGCTCATACATTCACAGCCACTTTCAAAAACAGATGCCTAGATTCAGCCCTCTGCAAACATGGACCCCTGCCACATACATGACTAAAATAAAACCACAAGCTCAACAGACTTCCCATAGTGATTTAATTTAAATTGCCCCAATATGCATTACATCATTCAGAGCCACAGAAACCATGACATTCTGAACAGCAAACAGCATAAAGTTTCCTTACTTCTGCAGATGAACTGTTGTTGGTCACAGGCTTGGATGGATCATGTGACACTGCTAAGGTTCCTGCAGGAGCTGTGCCAGCCACTGTCAATTTTGCCGCATCAGCCACTTCCCCATTAGGTAATATGCCGTCAGCAAACCAGACACGCCTTTGTTCTCTAGGTTGTGCCACTAGAGAGAAACAGAGTTCATAATCTCATGACAACATGTGAGCGATGCTCTGCCTCAAGCAAAGTGAGGCTGATTTGTTCTAATGTCAAATGTAGACAATTATAGCTGGGATATATCAAATATACTTTCAACAGAACAGTGTAAATATTTAACACAAAATGAGCAGGCACTAGATCGGCACATGGGAACTCCTACCCAGAGCACAGGTGGGAGAAGCAGACAGAAAGACAGCACCAGTGCAAAATTATTATAACCAGAGACTATGAAAACAAGACATAACTATCTAACCAATAAAAGAAAAAAAGTAGATATTTTATCATCTATTGGACTCAGTAAGGTAATTTCTACATATATAGCACTTGGCAGGAACTTCATCAGTATAATTAGGAGCATCCATCTCCGTGTGTTTGGAAATCCCATTCTCACACATATTTCCTGTCTCCTTTTGCCTCATCCCCACAAGACATGTGATTAAGTTTCAAAAGACGTTAATATGAGTGCTCCATTCATGCACTCATATTAACATCTCATCACAGCTTGTTCAGAACAAAAATGAGATATGGGGGGGGGGAGGAAATGTTCTTACCTTCTGTGCCAGGGTGTTTTAAAACTCCCACAGGAACCATCACCGTGGGAGGTGGAGAGCTCAGTGCTCCTGAGGCCTGAGCTTGCTGCAATGGAGGGATAGTGGAACAGTATTCAGCAGGATTGTTAGGGTTAGGACTCTGGCTTGAGGCATTCATCATGTTCTCCCAGGCTTGAGCTACAGTAAACAGAAAAGCAGAAATGAGATCATACGGTAACGTTTGTGACTTTCATAGATTTTTAGGGTTGGAAGCAACCTCAGCAGATTGAGTCTGACTCCCTGCCCTGGGCAGGAAAGAGCACTGCAGTCAAATGACCCCAGCTTGGTGCTTGTCCAATCTCCTCTTGAAGACCCCCAAGGCAGGGGAGAGCACCACCTCCCTTGGAAGCCCATTCCAGATTTTGGCAACCCACATAGTAAAGACATTTTTCCCAATGTCTAATATACATCTGCTCTCCACCAGTTTATGGTCATTGTTCCTAGCAACCCTAAGGGGTGTCCTGATAAACAGAGCACCCCCTATTCCTTGCTGCCCCCACCGGTGAATTTGTAGACAGCTACAAGATCCCCGCTCAGCCTTCTTTTGCGGAGGCTGAAGAGATTCAGGTCCCTCCATCTCTCCTCACAGGATCTTACTTGTAGGCCCATAGCCATCCAAGCAGCCCTCCTCTGGACCCTCTCAAGGTTATCCACATCCCTCTTGAAGTGCAACGCCCTTTCCATGATGCTGATTAAGTACATACTCTGCACCATCTCTAGGCTTTTCTACCTGCCATGTTTATTCCCCACCACCCCCCAGCCACTATTTAAAAGTATGCCTCTATACTGAGACTGTAACTAAGGAACAAAATGCATAACGAAAGAATACTGGTATCCTGTGATCTGAATTTCAGTTCCATGGCAGGATAGTCACATGGTTTGGTCAGAGCTGCCTAGTTCTTGATCCCTCAATTTTATAACTTCTTCAAACGTTATTTAAAAAAAAAAAAAGAAAAAAAAGGAAGAAAAAAAACACAATGCCAATCTATTCAACCCCACTGAGTTGCATGAGGCTCTATAGACAAACAAAGGCTCACTCCCTGTCCCAAAGATGTTACAACCTATACAACCCCCAAACACCAAATTTATTCTTTTTTGCAAACAAATGAAGCATATTGTACTTCCTTATATTCAGAATATTCTAGTCTACATCAACATGATCTTTTCTAAACCATGAAAAGGTTTATGCTATGAATTTTTAACAACGGGGCCTGAGCTTCAACTCAAAACAAATCCATGATTATGCAACACACATAACTTCAATGTCAACGATGTCAGGAGCAGAACAGGCAGAACATTTCTGTGATGCTACTTATTTTGGGGTGTACAGAGGGAAGGAGAATTCAACAGGCAGCTCAGCTGTACAAGGTACCAGGTGATCTGAATGTGCAGTTATACACCCTACACCTTCAAGTGAGTGCACAAGCATTACCAATAACTTCATAGTCAAATAATCATATATATGTACCCAAACATCTGAAGGCTCTCCAGCAAACCGCCATAAGTACCTGAACCAATGCAATATTCCAGCTCACACTTCTAAAACGTTTTGGAGTCCTCTGAGGGAAAAGGTGCTAGAGAAACTAGAATATACGCAAAATCTTTAACAACAACAACAACAAAAATAGAACGTCAAGAATACGATAATTCTTTATCGCATCAGTTCCCCAAAACAATACAAAGTCAGTGAAGAGCTCTGGGGCCTTTTCAGATATTTCAATTTGAGAAGAAAAGTGAGGCAGTTTATTTCTAAAAAGTGATTAATTACCCACAATATGGGCTTTGAGAGAAGAGACACATATATACATACATGCATATATACATACATATCTCTCTCTCTCACTCCCTGGCATTCATTTGTGACTATGTCCACTGCAGGATAAATTCCCTGTTCTGTCTGAATCCTCTATTTTACTCACTGCAATCTGTGCCAATTCTGAAATAGCTATCAATTGAAAATGCCTTTCCAGTCAAAGCAAATGTCAAGAAACACAATTAAACAGACTCTATATAGGGATGAATGTCAGCAAACCAAAAACTAGTGAAATTCAAATCAACTAAGCAAAATAATGATATCTCAAGTTCGAAGAACGATGACAGACAACAGCTTAACATACCAGCAATGGCCAAACATCACTACAAAGTGCTCCAGAAAGGACAACAGCAGAGGCCGAGTTGGTCCAGGGGCAAATATACAACTAGCACACTAGCAGCGCTCTCGCTATAATAATCCCAGCAGTGTGTCACTGTTCTCTACCACTAATGTGTATCCATGCTGGCAACAAGACAGAAAGGCTTTTAAAAGGAAATCATTATAACGTGATCAATTTTACTATACCTCTTTACAAGAACACTTTTGGTTTCAACTAAAATATTTTCAGGTTCCTCCCTTCCCCCAGCTAGAAATAAATCTTACCTACCAGCAACCAGAGCCAGAACTTATTGGCCAAAACTTGCACACCTCATTGTTCTTATACATTTTGAAATATGACAATTTGTCTACCTCCACGGTCCAAACTCCTAAGCACCTTTACTACCACAGACATGCTTGACTTCCTAGATACTATTATCTACAATTATCTATTTCCTATCATGGTACAGCCTACAGTGGAAAATGTTAATATTTAATATTTAGCACTTTCTTAAAATTCCTGCACAAACACTCACTAATTAATCTTTCATAGCTCTGAAAGAGATAAAAAAAATATTCCTATTTAACAGCTGTTGAATCTGTGCACTAAATCTGAATGCAGGAAGCTAAGCACTCGATTCATGCAGCTGTACTCAGCACCTCCAAGGGAGAATCAAGCACTTGAGAAAGTGTTACCAAGCCACAACATAGAGGCAACCAAAATTAGTGGACACATTTAAGAACCTGGGCTAAATACCATCATAGATTTCAACAGCAAAAAAGATCACTCCGATCATTAAAGTTCAGAACTCCAGGATGTCCTTGGTTGAACTAGAGCTAAGGAGGGATATGAAAAGGGTCTATAAAAGCATGCAGAGTATGGATAAAATGCATAGGGTACTGTTATTCACTGAATCCCAGAATTAAGGGACACTAATATTAACAGGAGACAAATTAGGAAGTCCTTTTTATGTAGCATATAGTTAACTTCTAGAACTTCTTGCCAGAGCGGGTTGTAGAAGCAGATGGTATAGCCAAATTCAGAAAGGGACTAGACACACTTATGGAGGACAGGTCCACTCATAGCTATTACACAGAACAGTCAGGCATGCATCCCTAAAATGACGGTGGATGCCAGGAAGGGTGTGACAGGGGATGGATAACTTCAGATATGTCTTGTTAATATCCTCTCCCCCTCCATAGCAACTCAAAGATACAATACTGAACTGGATGAACCACTGGTCTGACTCAGTATGGCAGTTTTTAAGTTCTTACAGCACTTTGACCTTTTCTTAATCCAATCTTGATTTAAATGTCCCCCGTGACAGTCACCCCTCCGCAACCCACAAAGTTGTTACACTGGTTAATTAACCTCAGTGTTAAAAATCTGCACTTACATTCTGAATATGTCTACCTTCCACTTGTAATCACTAGAACTTCTATTTCCCATATAGGACCTTATAGACAGATAAATCCTCAGCTGTCTCCTCAATAACCTAAACAGACAGAGCTCCTTGAATCCCTCATTCTAAAGGCAAGTTTTCCAATCATTTAATCAGTCACACTGCTCTTTCTTGAAGCCTTGCCAATTTTTCAATATTCCTTTTGTATTGTGTACACTAGAACTGGACAGAGTATTCCAGTAAAAGCTGTACTGATGCCAAATACACATCTAACCTCTCTACTCCTATAGAATAGCTTATACATCTCAGGGCTGCATTAGCTTCTTGGCCACAGTCTCGCAGAGAGTTCATGTTCAACTTATCATGCAGTAATATGCCCAAAGGTAGGATCACAACTCAAGGTACCAGTGCTCTGCCCTTTAGAACATGTGCCTCTGAAACCAAGGGGTTAACAATAACAAATCAATTTTAAAGGGCCAGCTTGTGAGAAATGAAGCAGCATCCTCTTGTAAAATAAGATTACTTTAATAGTTTCCTTATTGTACATAGTCTGTGAGGGGACACAAATGAGGGTTTCTTCCCTTTGGTCTCTTGCATGTGTATTACAGGTAACCCACAGTTAAGAAAACAAGAATAGAGCTACCACCATTGTCTTCCATGCAAAACGAGTTTTTTGCAAGCCAGGCATGGTGCTTCGCAAAATAAACTGAGTCTTGAGGCAACTTTATCAGCTCATAGCTTTCCCTAAGCACATTTGGTATGAGTCCCCGGCTCCCAAAGGGATTCTAAGTCAGTCTCTCGAATCTGCCATTTTTAAATGTTTGCCCATACACGCGCAATGTTTTGAACTGGCTAGGAAAGGGGTCAGCAATCTACCGTCCATGGACCAAGCCGCTGGATCCAGTCCTGAGTCAGGAGGCTCCAGTGGCATCAGGCAGCATTCACCAGTGGGGCGCTTTGGCTGCATTCAGTTGTGCCACAGGGAGAGGCAGTTGTGGCAACTAGGTCCTAGTGCCCGCCTTCCTTGGACCTGAGCTGGGTCATTCCAGTGCCCACCAGAAGCCTGCTGCTGTCTCCTGGACTAGGGCAAGCCATGCCCATACATACAGAGGCTGCTGGCCAACACAAAGCCAGGGAAGCCTTTACACTTAGACCCTCTTTCTACTTACCATTCATTAGTACTGAGTGGCAGATTACACACACTCTGGCTTCTTTTCGGTCCATGTACAGCAACTTGCATTTCAAACTGCAGCATGCTGCACAAAAAACCTGGAGATAAAGAAAAGCAACAAGAAAGTTACTCTGCATCTATTAAAAGGTGAGCCATTTATATAGATACAATCATATACAAAGTGTATATAGTGCATTAGGAGGTGCAAAATTAAGAGTTATCAATACATCTCCAATAGACCCAAAGTGAAACCGATTTAAAAAGTGCCCAGCATTGGTGTCTAACTTCTTGTGCCCTACTTTATGTACACCAACACAGACATCCACCCCTTAATCATCCCAAAGACATCATTTATGAATGTAGGTTTTGAGACGAAAGGTAATGAGCCAATAAAATCCTAACATATTCAAAAATCTTCCCTGTTGCTAAGAATTTATGCATACTGACCTAGAGAACTACATTAATAACTTTCTGGAATTAACCACATTTAAAGCACACTTGGTAAGGTACTATATATAGCAATGTCTTTGGTCAGTGGTTAATCAAATACAAAGTGAGGAAGAACACAGGTACAATCTGAAAGAGGGGACAGATGCACTTCCTCTACACTAGGGAAGTTTGCCGTGCTTCTCCAGGAACACAAATGCTTTCAAGTGAACCACTAATTTATAAGAAGGCGGTGCATCCACTGTAGCCACTTAGCCTAGCTCTTGAGCCTTTCAACATACTGTACATACACATTAATTGTCAGCCCTGTGATTTCAGGGGACTATGAGCTTCTATTCAAGTTCCCACACAGGGACTTACTGGAACAGTGCTTACCAAAACTTTTATAGGATGCAAACCACATAGGCTAGTATTTTTCAAAGTATGAAACAGCAAGAAATTTTGCTAAATTCAAATTACAACAGTACTGCATGTTTTTAGAAACAACAAAAGCCTTAGAACAGCCGATCAACTCCCACATGCATAATTGCAGAATTTTTGTAGCTCAAAACAAGGAAGCCATCAGGAGTTCAAATGCCGCAACATACTACACTCACTTAGGGGGAACACAGTGGGATTTGTGCCTGGCAGACCAACCACACTACTGGGCATGCATTTTCAGCACTTTTCTCCTAAAGCAGCACTAATAATTCATTGACCCTGCCCAGAATAAAGCAATGCTGAGACTTGTTCTGGGGAACTCCAATCCTTAGCAGCATTATACTGTACTACACCATTTCAAGGACCTGTCTGCAAAGAAAAGATGTCTTCTATATGTGGCAAGACCCAGGGGCCTATAATCCCAAAGTCCCCCAGTAACAGACCTGATCCTAGGCCAGGGGTGTGGAAAATACGGCCCGCAGGCCAGATCTGGCCCACCAAGCACTTCCCTCCAGCTCATGGAGGACCTTCAAAACCCAGGTAATGGCAGCTGCCTCTCAAAGTCTCTGGTAGCACCACCTGCCGGTTGCAGCACCTCAGGCTGTTTCCTTGGGTTCCAGTTGCAAGGCAACCAACCCGGACCTCAGCCTGTCCCAGCTGGCCTTGTCCCACCCCTGGCTCAGGCCAGGTTTGCAGCTTGAGAGGGGCGGGGGGGGGCTGGGCCAGAACCTGTGGCGCCGGTGAGGGGAAAGTGTCTGGGCCAGCTTCTGCTTTGCTGCACAGGACTGGAAAGAGGCCTGCCCTACAGGTTAGCTCAGGAAAGCGGCTGCTGGGCAGGCTTTCCCCATGCCGTGCCGCTCGGGCTGTGTGGGATAGGGCTGGGCGGGCACTGGGGAGGGGAAGCAGCAGCTGGGCCGCAGCTCCAGCCCAGTCAGCACCAGGAAGGAGAGGTGGCGGCAGAGCCGTGTGCCGCTCAGGATGGGACAAGCCCGGCTGGAGCAGCAGGGGCTCTGCTGCACTTTCCCCCTACCTGCGCCGGTCAGTCCCGAGCGGCACACAGCTCCACCGCTGCTTCTGCTGGCCGTTGGCGACCCAGCCGGGCTCATCCCATCCCCAGCAGCACGTGGGAAGCCGGCTCCAGCCACATGCACGTGGGGAAGCTGCCACTTGATAGGGGACAGGATGGGCTGGCTGGGCTGCACCGGTGTGGAAAGCTGTGGCTGAGCCCCCTGCAGCCCAGGACAGGAAGGGTCCCACAGCACTGGAGGGGGCTGTGCTGGTGAGGGGACCTGGCCCTGGGCTGGCCACAGGGGGGGCAGGGCAAGGATGGGGCAGGACAGATTCTGGGACAGATACGGTGAGCAGTGCAGTTTGGTGTTGGGTGGGTGAGTCTTACAACACAGACCACATAACAGAGCGTAACTTTCGGTTTCAAGGCCACCTCTCCAAAAGAAGTACTTCCGGGGCAAGGGGAGGGATTTCTGGTGGCAAAGGCGGGGTTAGGGGGCGGGACTTGCAGTCCCATGATGGCAACCAGGGGGTGGGGCAACTAAAGGGGCAGGGGTACCCACGCGGCCCTCAACAGCTCACCAAAACTCATCAAGCAGCCCTCTGTCCAAAATAATTGCCTGCCCCTGTCCTAGGCAGACTATTCTATAGTATTTTTATGTGCATTTAAATAGAGTCAATATTTTCCTTATATGTGCCTGAGGGCTACTATCCCAGCGGTGTATGAAGACACCAAAGAGTTTGTTTCATGCAAAAAGACAGTGAAAAGCTTAGAAAACTTACAAACCAGCAACTGCACAAACAAATCTAACATCAAGTAAAAAGTTTCAACTTCAATCAGAAGTACTTTAATTTTAGATGGTTTCTTATGCTTAATAAATTGCATTTCTTGTACTAATAGACACTTTTCTTTAATCCTACATTTTTTCCACTGCACCTGAAAAATTAAAAATTTTACGAATTTTAAAATGCTACATGCAAGACCCAGTTTACATTATGACAAAAACATCAGAAGATTCTGCTATAACAGATAAACATGATAGCATCTACCGACATCCTAACCCAGTTAAAGGAACAGTTTGGTCACACATCTACAACTAAAGCTTTTGGCTATGTTGCAACCTGGTCACTTAATTCTATTGTCACTGTAGTGTACAGATGATACCCAAATACAAGATAAGGCTACGGTTAAGTACAAGGTGAGTCAGAACATTAATTTTGTAACCAAGATATTCTTGTCTCATTCAATTCCAGCTATGTCTACTTACTGATACTTTTATTACATTTTCAAAAGTAAAAAAAGCATGTAAATATTGGTATTCCACCTAGGAAAATAAACTGGAATTCTTCCATAGATATGAAACATGTTAAAATGTTTTAGCAACTTGAAGTTATATAATCTGCTTCCAAACTTCAATCCAAGAAACGCTACCAGCATCGTTTTGTGACAAATATATTTTTAAATATTTTATTTCATTTCAGCAGTCTGGGGTGAAAACACACTGGAAGGTTCAGTTGTAAACTAGGAGGACACTGAAAAAAAAAATGCCTTCAAAACAGTGCAGAACTAAACTAATTTGAATAGATCTGGCATTCAACTGAGCTTTTTTTTTTATATAATGTTCTCCAAGATTCACATGTTGAACAGAAATGAATAACAACAGAACAATGACAACTGTTGTCATTCTTTAACTTACCAATACACCTGCAGTGTGGGTGCTGCACATAATCAAATATAAACAGCAGTATAGACCTGGTAAAGTATCTGCTAATTAATTAGTATCTCACGTAACAGAAAGCAGCAGCTCATATAGTTGCAGCAAGTTTGCAGGATACTGTCAGAACTGTCTGCAGGGTTTCTGTTTGTTTTTCACCTTTTGGTGAAGGGAAATTACAATTATGGTTGACAGTACAAAGCTGAGACACAAACGCCCCAGTGATTCTACACATGGATATATAAGATGATTATTCAAAAACCCAAAATCTAAAAATGTAATGGTTTTCTAGTAATTTTAAATTTTTTATGTTATTATATAACATACGTGTCAGGGTCTTCTATATAATCTAAAGTTTTAAGAGTAGCATCCTTGTATTCATGCAGGCATTGGACCAGATGAGCCTGGAGCTCCCTTCTAACTATACAACAATACGTTTGGTTTAGAAATACACGTTTAATTTCAGCTCTTGCCCTAAGGTTCCATTGATTTGCCTAGTTACTGAGCTGAAATTAAAAACTGAGACATTTTCTTGAGTCACTGACTCTTTTTAAATTAGTTTTGTTAAACGAAGATGCTTCATTTTTACCCAAGAACACCATAATAGTACATTTTAAGGGGAAAACTATTTGTTAAAATTCAGATTCCCAAAACCTTTAGCCTTTTTTCTATGACTCAGACTGCTGACACCATTATGTTGATTTTTTTAAATTCTACACAGTGAGCACTGAATCCAAGCAAAGCAACTATTTTCTATAAATCAAAGGAAAAAAACAAAAAAAAACCCCACCTCTGTTAACCAATAGTTAAAAGTAGTTTGAAAGAATCACAACAAAACTAAAACATGGGAAAATACTGAACATGACAATGCACCCCTTTACTTAATAGCTAAATCAAATACTGATGAGAGACCTAACTCCTTTTTACTGATGTGAATTATACAATTCTTACAGACTTTAATGGGAATACATTTAAATTCAAATACTAACTGAAAGTGGCACCAGATTTAGGGGTTTACTTTATATGGCACAAGTAGCTCACTGGTATCTCTATCACTTATGACTTAATTCCTAATCATTTCTGTTCTAGTACTGACTGGTTTGAGATGTTATCTGGTACTTATTTTGAATGTATGTTCACCCAGTCAGAACTGCCCTCAGTGAGATTTTTCAAGCATAAAAGTCAAGGGAATACACAATGACTGTGAGCACAACTTATTTAAACAGTGATTTGAGGAACACATTCAGTGCTATGCATTTTAGCTGCTAAGTGACTCGCCTCATCCGCTTTGAGAACTCGATGCTTTCTACGATTCCGCTTCCAGGAGCAGGCAGAATAGGAATCTCTGCTTTTCTGATAAATTTGCTTCTTTGGGGTCCTCTGTCCCGGTCATTCTTCTTTCTTGTGCTCTTCTGACACCTCAATTTCTGATCCAAAGCCCTCAAAAGTCAGGGGAGCTTTCAGCTGACTACAGGAGGCTTAGGATAGGCCTTAAATAAGCCAAAGCTACTTGAATACAGTATGCCATTTTCTAGTATGGTAATGTTTTGCTTTCATCTTATTTTTTAAGTTATTAATTTATCAATTTTGAATAATCAGATGCATTTTTGTGGGTTTCCTGTTTTTAACAGTATCTGCCACTGACACGTTTCAGGAACAAAATATCTACGAATATTTTATGACTTTGTTATTTTATCATAAAAATGCTGCAATTTCATTTAAACCAGGACAGACCTATCTAAGTTGTATGGTATACACACATATTTGTGAGTTTTTACTAATGAACAGCCAACCATGCACATTCAGCAAAAAACATTTCTTGTACAGTAACAAATACATTTACAATACTCTCTTAATTTGCTTCACTATGAAAGTCCTCTTATCAATACCCATCTCTCCATCAGCTTTTGGAGAAGCTAACTATGGTTGATATCTTCTTTTAAGAAACAAAGATGTATGTTTTTTTAAATAATATATGGAGCACACAGAAAGTCAAAATAAGAGAATGAAGATTGTCAGCCATGATAACCAGCAGAAAAACTGGCAGTTTGGTATCTCACATCTAGTCCCCACCAACAGGTTTCACTGTTGTTAATGGAAATTACTGATGCAGGGTTTCTGAAAACTAGTTTCCTGTACTTAGCTAATTTATAGTACTCCTACAAGAATCCAATCAATGTCTATTAATGGCTGCAATCAACTAACAAACTACTTTTAAAGGATACTCACTGTTATTACCATAAAAAAATATTTATTCTCTGCAGGCATTGAATACATAAGAGTTTAGTGGCCATTTTTTTTTTTAAAGAAACTAATCAAGCCAACTGGATTTTGCTTTACAAAGAGATACCAGAGGCAACTATAGCCAGTGGCCTGCCTACTCCTCTGATCTGACTTTTCCCAGCACCACAAGTAAGGGAGCCTAGGGCTGTGTCACTGAATATGAACTTACCTTCCCACAAGCTCTGCAATGATGCCTCCTTTTGGTGAATGTAAATCTGGCCTCACATTTCATGCAGTTTGGCGCTTGAGAATCTGGAACCCAAACTGGAGCCACCTCACCCAAAGTAGTAAATGGCTTTCTGGTGGGAGCTCCAAACTGACCAGCTCTGAGATCATTATCTGGACTATCTGGGGCTACTGCAAGGCACGGACTACTAGAAACCCCAGACTCATACTCTTCTAAATGTTCCCCGTTGGTATCAGCAATAGAGGTATTTAACGATGTCTCACCAGGAAACATATCTGTTGCCAAGGTTTCCCCTAATTTTGCCTTACCAAAGACATTTTTATTTTTAATATTACCTCCAGAGTTTGGGGGAACAAGGTCATTCTGTAAATGGTCCGATAATGGCTTTGGAATTTGCAATTTAAGATTTGTAGGTTGTTTGGGTCTTGCACCACCAAAAGGAACACTGATAGGCTGCAGATTAGTTACTGTTTTTGGTGATGTCTGCCCTTGCACAGATGGTACCTGACTGCAGAGATTATGCAAGTAATTTTTCTTCATTTGGTCATCAGTGCTGTTTAAAATGACACCACTCCCTTCCGTGACCTCATTTCCTCTCTGTTCATAAACATTAGTGTAACATTCTGACTTGCTCTCCTCTATCTCCTTTTCCTCTGTCACTGAGTCTTCCTTGGAGGGTAAAGTCTTTGGAATATGAGCAACAATTGGGTTCTGCATTCCATAGGAATCACAACCATTAGACAGAGAGCTCGCTGCTGACGTACCCATAACATCAGAGAGACTGGACCCTTCAAGATCATCTATACAAGTCCCCTTTAAGTCCATGCCTGCCTCCATCATCCCATCTCCGCCTTCTCTACTACTACTACAAGCCTCCTCAGGCTGTTTCATCTGCAACAGTCTTTCATTCTCTCCAAGAGTTTGCTTATTATTCATCTCATTCACTTTAGTCAATTCCCAATTAGTCATCTCCTGAGATTCAGGGAAACACTCTGCCACGCTCAGCAATTCAGTCGTGCTGAGAATTTTTTCACATTCACTGACTTCACTTTCAACAGCACCAACATCCTCAGAGGCAAAACATTCTGTAAAGTGTTCACTGTAATTGCCACTTTCAGACACATTAGGCTGACAAGTCTCAGAGAGCCCAGGTAGCCTAGATTGAAACTGTTCAGCTGTTTGTTCCTTTGTAGCATCTTCTACAATGCAGCTTCCATTGCTTGAACCAGGAGAAGAGTTTTTAGCTTCCAGATCTGTTCTCTGAGCAAAGCCTTTGTTAGTAAAATCTTCAACCAATGCACAACTTTCTTGAGCTTTAACGGTACCATCCACTGGCCTCTGCAACAAGGTCACAACATTTGTCCCTGCAACTACTGACGCTGAGAACAGAGGGTCTCTACTCTTATTAAAATCATCCTTTAACTGAGAGGTGGAGCAAGCAACAGACAAGCTTTCAGAGGAAGCACTAATCAAATGTTTAACAGAGTCATCCTCAGTGTACAACTGATCTGACTGTACTCCTTGCTTCTCTGTAGCTGTATCTTTTTCAGTAGATCCATTTACCGTAACAGTAAACTGATCACTCTGTCGGTTTTCATTATCCAGTGTAAAGCTAATAGTGTCCATTAGAGACTGACTGTTGTAATTTTTACAATCCAACAAATCATCACTTTGTAGTGTCCTTTTGTCACAGGTATGCATGACTGCCACCACTAAAACGTTTTTTTCTTCTGGTAAGCAGGCTATATTTCCACATTTGTTTTCTCCTGTTTCCAAAGTGTTATACTGATCATCCCAATTACTATTTCTCTTAATTAACTGATCATCTACTGTTGCCTGGTCATCAATCCACATGGTTGGGGTCTCTGGGTTTATGCTAAGTTCTTTTCCATTAGCACAGTGGTCCCCTGCTCCTGTTGATGTGGTGGCTGAATGAGCCAGGGAAAAAGATTTTAATCTTTGTTGACACTCATTAGGAATTGTAGCATCATTCGTGTTGGTCAGAGCTGGATTAAATGAGAGACGATGAGACGGGGGCTCTAAAATCTGATTCCACTTTGCACCCAACAATGTAGGTGAAACAGCATCATCTGAAAAAGTAATGGTTTAAATATGAATACATTATACACCCAGCACAGCAATGCAACTCTCAGCTCTATAAGAGTTTCTACCCACGGTTCCAGTAACCGTTATATGTAAATGAAACTACTCCCAAAACACAAATACACAGATGTTTGAATATTAGTACAGCAGCAAAACACCTCTTGCAATACACAAGCATGGTTAGTCAATAGCTGTTGTGGTAACTGCATTGAGATCCTGGAACAGAAAAGCATTTTAGCTAGGACAGGCAAAGCTAACTTACAGATTGACACTTCAGGTAGTAAGAAAGGGGAGAAGGCCCAACACAACTACAAAATATTTGGCTTCCACCAGAGCAAATGGAGGAAACTAAATCAAGCAGAGACTTGATACTTTGAATATACAGTAAAACAATGAACAATCCCAGTCCACTTAACTGTATGTCCAATCAACTGCATGTTCCTGCATGCTGGCACAGGAATCAAAAAGCAAAAAAGCCTTTGTTAACCACACCACCCCCAACTCAATCCATACAGAATTACAAGTTCAACATCCAGGTACCTTGTAAGCAAGTACTTTAAAACACAGTGTTTCCTATTATACTGTATTTTCAGGCACGCTTTGGAAGCTTCCTGATTAATTGCATGTTTTTGTAACTGAACTGGGATCACCCCAATTAGTGCGGCTGGTCAGCTTTCTACTGTGACAATCTTCACTTTGTGAAGTTTGTGCTCTGGCAACAAGGTCACTGCACTCAGGTCTCCTAACAGTGCAGAAGAATGTTTAAATACAACTCTTTTGACTGAATTGTTAAAAATAAATTGTGTAAATACTTTGATCCCATTAGGCTTTGTAAGAAAAATTAACAAACTCAGCGAGTCTGACAACACACTCATTCAAAGTTCTTTCTGTCAGTGAACAGCTATGAGCAATACAAGATATATAATACTGGCAGAAATACGGGATAGATGTGATGAATGGACAATGTCCTCTGACAAGCAAGCCACATAAAATTCACAGAGAACGCTGCAAGTTATAAGATCGGTCTGCAACTCATGAAAAAACAAGGTGAGGCTTCCCCTGATACAAAGCATGAGCATTTAACATTATTTTTCAAATAAATCACTCACCTTCATTCTGTTCAAATTCATCTAGAACCTTATCGAGGTTATATGCCTCTGCTTGGAAATAGTTCTCCATTTGTCAGGAAATGCCTCCCAGTTCCTTGCCTGAACCTGTCAAACAATAGAACGATATTTCAACATGTATTCCCTGATTCAACAGAAAATAATTCCCTTATAAATCTATTTAAAATCTAAACATATTGCATTCACAAATCCAGGGCATTTTCCAGTGATCAGAACTCCTTCTGCTCTGCAACTAGTTTAATCCAAATTAAAGGCTTCCCCCAAAATTAAAGGCTTCCAAATTAAAGGCTCGGTTAGGATTTTTTTTTTTTTTTTTAAAAGAGCAGCCTTCAAAGTTTACAAATTCTGTAATTTGTTGAAATGTACATTTTATATGTCACAATTAATTGTTAAAAAGATAATCAGCTACTTAAAAGGACATTTAAAGTAAACAAAAAATAAATAAAACCAACATGCCAACAGGAACAATTTTAACAGTAAATTGGTTGATGCAGGCCAGGTGGCTACAGCAACAATATTGTTAACATCTGAGGAATGTATGTTTATTTTCATATGTTGGCTGTCAGTGAAGCTGAAAATATCTTCACCAGAACAGAAAGAATACCGAACAAGGAGAGTCAGCAAATTCAAGTCGTTTCTAAGTATGCTTCACTCTACACCATACAAGACATTATATGCAAGACTCTCTCTGCTTATTCAGAGCATTTTTCGTTTAATGGAATGTTTTTCAAAGCTGCAGAAATACAATGACTTCCTTGGCTTAAGAGAGATTTTTCTTTGGGAAGTGGCAGTAAGACATGAGAGGAGTGCAGGACAGGAATATTTAGGCCTGATTTCTGTGGCTTAGAAAATTGCCAAGTGTCCTGAAGAAGTCAAAGACTACATACTAGAAATTAAAACGTACAATGGTCTGGTCCTGCCAGTGTAAGGTTGGTCCTTGCAATACTTAAGCAGGAAACTCACTTTTTCTATCTCAAACTTTTATTTTCATTAAATAAAAAATAATAATCTGATCCCTTTTTCATGAGTCCCATAAAAGGAGGAATCTTCAGTTTGTAGTTCCTGGCATCAATTTCTACCTTACCTGAAAAAGCAAAGAGTCTTTTCAGTCCTCTGATTAGCAGTCATGCTGTAGTCACATGCTGTTGTCAGCATGGCTCTTCACCAAAATGAAAGGCAGTGTTTCAAGGACCTGTCTCAACATTTGCCAATTTTTAAAAGTGGATAATACCACATCTGCATTTACATGGAACAATTAAAGCTGATAAGCTCAATATTTAGCCTATTAAAAGTTTCAGAGATCCAAGGACGGTGCTAATGGAAGCTTCTTATTTGCTTCATCAATGGTCTGACTCCTAATCTGATGAAGTAAATGAGTTCACAAAAGCTTGTGCTCCGGCTTATTTAGTTTGTCTCTAAAGGTGTATATCTACAGTGCTTTCTGACAGATCCCTAAGATCATCACAGTAGCTTTCAACAATATGCCTCCATTTGGTTATAAAAAAAAGGGTAAAGCAACGTTATTTAGTGAACTACACACTCAACTGACACTGGGAAGATCTGGGTTTAAGGTTTCATGATGAGCTTTGGACAAGAAATTTTCTTCTGTCTGTGCCTGTTTTCCTATATGCACAATGGGGACATATGCACCAACTCAACAATCTTTCATTCCAGAGGTGCTTTAAGAATGAATTTTTGTCAAGTGCTTTGAAACAAGGGCTGAGTATGATCTGATTTTGAATTGTTCCTGATTTACTAGCCACTGCTTCCCTCAGAGAAAGGCACTGGGACTCCCAGAAAAAGCCTATTAAAAAGAGAATAGTCCCAGGATAGAAAGGAAAGTAATAAGGAAAAAGGAAGAATAGAAAAGTCATTTTTCTATAAGCCTCACATATCCAGTCAAGTAACACTTCAGCCATGGCAACACCAGGAATATGATCATTTTGCTAATAAATGATGCCAGTAGTGAGACATATTGATCTAGTTCTGAAACATTAAATCTTAATCTAGTCACTTTCACCATTAAAATGTGCACCATAGTATGTACACAGAGCATTTAATTTAGCTTATTATCTGAATATCAGTTGAAGCAGAATGGGATGAATGGGGCCTTTATTCTCCCCAGAATTTGTTTCAATACCTGTGTGAAAAGGGGGGCACTGGGGAGTGTCATTTTGAAATAGGAAATAGCCTGATAATTACCTCCGCTCTTTTAATAACAGCAGGCTGAGGGGCTTAGGACTCACTCCACAGTACAATATCAGCTGAGGCAGAGAACAATTATAACAATGTTACAATCTAAAGCTGCATTTCACTTTAACCTTTCCCTCCAATGCGTCTCTATTTGGGGAAACGTATCTCTTAGAAACCTGCTGATTAAGATTTTTTTTTTTTTAAACTAGAATGACATTAAACACAACATTGTCTTTAATGTGGATGACAGTTGTTTAAAGAACACATAGAGGCTAGGGATAGAAGTTACATATAAACTAGTTAATTCAGAAACTGGTTTAAACCTGTAACAGAACAGAAGTTCAGTGAACATAAACCACTTTCAAAATGGCTGACACTGGTTTAAGATAAGCCTGGTGGAATGTAGTACCAGACTTAACTGATCTGGGTCAAACTGGTTTATGAAACTTCTGTCCCAGACCCCTTCCTGGTTCAAGTTAAATCATAGTCCCCCAGCATCCCAGCATGCTTTCCAGCCCTGGGCTGGGCTGGGCTGTCTGCTCCAGCAGAGAAGATTTGGGGGCGAGGAGGCAGGGACTGCCCCACCCATTCACCAAGGCAAACCCAGGGAGGGGGTTAAACTTCCCTTCCCCTGAGTACAGAGATTCTAAAAACTTACTGCTGGCTGTGAATGTGGACAACAGATCCCAGGCACCTGGAAGCAGGAAGAGGACATGATGTGGCAACCCTGCAGAGTCCTTCAGTTGTGACTGTGGATTGCAAATCCCAGAGACATTGTGGGGCAGGAGAAAGAGGAAATGTACACACATCCCATGCTGGCTATATGCCAGAGAGCCATGCTCCAGCACCACCACCCCCATCTTCTGACCTAAGCCACTGCAGGCATGTGGCTGCATTTCCTGAATCAAAGGTAAATGTCTGTCCAGTTGTTTGTCAGTTTAATCTCTGCAGTTTAGACTAATCTGCAAAGACTGAACTGATTCAGCCTTGGGTTTTTTGACTGTCTCTACTTAGCCTAGCAGGACAGAGTTAATGCAACACCGTAAGGGCAAGAAATCAAACATTTAAATGTCAGTAAATGCAGAATTACAGTTTATAAACTCAAACTTGGCTTTGATTCCTGGTGTTTATACCTCAGCGTGACCTCAGTTATAAATATATCAATATATAATACAACCAAAATGGCTTATTTTACACTTTAAGGACAGATATAAAACAAATCAGCTTAAAGAAAAATCAGTTCAACAGCAAGTTATGAACTCTACCAGGCATGAGCCCACAAAACCAATCCATCAGAAAGATTATGGGTTTTGCCAGGAAATCCAGAGACTACAACCATGATTTCAGAACTTCCCAAATCTGCCCTGGTGTACTGCACTCCCCCTGGCTGCAGATGTAAGATCACCCAATATAAGAGGTAAACAGGTACATGACTACTTCATCTACAATACTTAGACATACAAGAAGTTATGTGGAGCAATGGAAGAAAAATAACTTTAAGAAATGGTTCACTCTCAGAGGCCTGAAAAAAGCTCAGCAGTTTTCATTCCAAACAGGCTTCCTTGCAGCAGCTAAAGTCTTGCTGTGCAGATTTAGAGATTTGCTTAGAAGCCAGGTTTTGACTTCCAACAGCTTGTAATCTTGATCCCTATGGACGCTCCCTATAAATCAGCGCATTATTAGGCTGCCTAGCACACCCACTAAGTCCATGCACTTGAAACCTTTCATAACAGTTTTCAGTGAAACAAGTGATTGCAACAGACTGCATAGCTTCTTAAACTGAACATTTCTAAATTGGTTCTTGGAGGTTAAGGAAGAACAGCTGAACTAGTTCAAACAAAACAGCCAGCAAAACGCTACAGAAGTTCCTTTGCACCTTTTCTTCCCTCTCATTTCAATGTCTTTATCCAGATCACCCAGCGAACATTCAAAACAGATGTCTTTACTAAACGTGTCAAAACACTTGCCTATCTTAATCCAGATTCCTCCTCAAAAATTCACATCTTGTATGAAACACTCTACAAATCACTGACCAAAATTAACTCAATTATTCAGACTATTATTCTATCCAAAGTATTACACATTTCACATCTGGACTGTCGGCATTTAATTGAGACTATGCTGGATCAGGCCCAATCCTGCAGGTAACCATGGGAGAATACTTACTCTGATGCCAAGCCCCACTGAAGTCAGCAAGTTTCCAATCCACAATGTATAAGCACTTGTGAACCAGGGCCCTTTGACAAGCATCCGCTATGACACGGGTGGCCAAACTGTGGCACAGACAGCCTCTGTGTGGCATTCAGCAGACTGGGGAGGGAACGGGCAGCACAGTGGCAGAGTGTAGGAAGCAGAAAGCAGAGCAGCCAACTGGGTAGAGGAAAGGGAGCAAAGCGACACCCAAGAAGAATGTGGGGCTAATGTGTGGCTCACCTCCCAAAAAGGTTGTTCCCACTAAGCTAGGATTCCTTTTTATCAGTGACGGCATGAACAACAAACCTCCTTGAAACCACTACTTTCTATTTTTTCCTGATATTTAACAATAGAAGAAAGAGTTCTTGGGTGCACAAATACTTCTGTTGTAGGCTTGCTCAGATGAAATGGACTGTAGACACTGATTTATGTATTTTTCCTAAAGATGTTAATAAATCACTGACCTATTAGCTAGTGGGGTGAGGAGAAACATTTCCTAGATAGTCTCTGAAAACATATTTTATGCGGCTTGGAAGCATTCAAATCCAATTACTCCATTCTGAAAACTGATCAGCATGAGTAATGCCGCCTTTGAAAAAAAAAAATCACAATAAAGGGAGTAGTTTGCAAATAAATACATATTTCACCAAGTTTAAAGCCTAAATATTAAGAACATCAGAACCCACCTATTCAAAACTTCAGTTGACTTTCCTGAATTTCACAGTCCAAGCAGAATCACACAAAGTAGACAAAGAGCATTAGAAAAGACCGTCACAATGCAATTTTAAGATTATTCCACTTAATAGGTCATAATCAAATGCACTGTTTTTCAACCTGTGACCTGGTTGTCCTTTAAATGAGCTCTTGCTGCCTACACAGCTATTTACCAAAAAAAGTCTGTTGGAAATCCTAAAGTCTAATATGATCACATAATATTATTTAACAAATAACTCTCTCTTCAAAAAAACAAAGAAGTGAAACCACAGCCTCAATGCCCTTTTCCTGACAAAAGAAGTTGAGTGTTCATACTGCAAATGGAAGGCAACACTGTTCTTAGCTCAGTATACCCTCCCCAATGCATCTCAGCTTGCCTGGGATCAAATATTTCACCTCTGTATGGTCAATGATTAAAGATGGAAGTGAAAACTCAAATGGCTGTGTACAACATGCCACGGTGAACTGACAGATGTGGTCCCTGGGGTCTAGCATTTTATTTTTATAAAATCTTTAGCCTTCTGCTAGAACACACTTCACATATAACAACAAAACAAGCCTCTGTTCCTTGCTGCTGCCTCCTATTCTAAAGGATAGCCTAGCATTTAAGAGGTTTGTCCATAGATTTGGAACACCTCTTGACTGTTAATCATATTAGTTCCACACAGTGCTCCATCGCAATACAGACTCACGCCTTTATAAATATTTATATATCTAGGGAGAGGCACACGAGTGCCTCCACAATTTGGATTTTAGAAAACTAAGGATGAAACAAGTCTGAAAAGAGAAGACTCCAATTATATTTTACCCTGCTTGTCTTCCAAAAAATGTTCTTTGCCCAATCCTGTATATCCTTAATCATGTAAAACAGTCTCTCCAATGAGGCTGTTAACACACGTAGTCAATGTTTGTGAGAATAAGGGCTTGACAGATGGGACTATCTTGGTAGACAGCAGAGGCAACAGGAGATGCAAATAAGGCAGGGGCTCTTCACTAGTCACTATATTGTTTCATTTAGCAAATTACAATAGCCAAGCTCCTACTAAACAAAGTGGATCAGGGACATTCGGTCCCATGTATCTATTCAAATCAAAGCAAGTCATATGACTCAGTCAATACACAACTTTGATTTTCTTCTTCAGTAAAATATTTCTACTAAAGATCTTTGTTTAGCTTATTACCTCTTCCTTCGTATACATCAAACTGATATTTGGAACTGCTGCTGCAACCTGAACAATCAAGTGTATTAGTGTAATTACATAAGTTGAAAAGGATTGTCTTCTATCAATCTGCACTTTTTAAAGAGTCACACTTAAATGTTTTATCCAAAACATCTTCAGTGGTTCAAGCTTAATGTACTTTATTCGTTACTGAAAAAGAATAATAAATCAGGACTAAAGAAACTACATACAATGGGCTATGGCACCGAGGAAGGAGACAGTTTGTAATTTACTGCAGCTGCACATACACATTCAAATGACCTGGGAGAATTCTCCTGAGTCTGTTCCCTTGTTAGAAAAAACTTATCCAGAGATGCCTGAACAGACATTCAAATGCTGAGGCCCTGAAGAGCAGAGAGCTTGCAGTGCTGATGCTGCACAGGTAGGGAGCTCCCACGCACACAACTCAGCATGGTCCGTAGGCTCCCTCAGTCCACCTGGAGACAGAACAGCAGCAATGCAAAGGGCAGCACTGATTGAGTCAGTCTGCTCAGGGTCAACCTGAGTCTCCCCACAAAGCATAAGGTGCCACTGTGAGGGTGTGTGTTCTGCCCTCTGCTCAGCTAGCACAACAGAGACCAGCCTGAGCAACACACCATCTCCTGGTGGGAGGAGGATCAAATCACCCTGAGCACTGGAGGACTGTGCTGTGGCGTGTCTTCTCTCAGAAGGGTAAGTTGTACGGACAGTTGCTCTCCCAGAAGAATCCCTGGTTGTTCCCATCTTATTTTTCTCCTCGAGGGGCCATTTTTGATCTGG
The DNA here is from genome assembly GCF_052110815.1 of Crocodylus siamensis. Taxonomy (NCBI): domain Eukaryota; kingdom Metazoa; phylum Chordata; order Crocodylia; family Crocodylidae; genus Crocodylus; species Crocodylus siamensis. The sequence continues at coordinate 8,908,745 of NC_143399.1, read as the reverse complement.
GATAAAAATCCTTAACATCTGTATACTTGTGGTTTCTCCTTGGAGAGTACTGACTCTCCAAGAAGAAAATGAATATCTGTATGTGGCCCGAGCCACTGAAAAGATGATTCAAACGCCAAACCAGACCCCCAAACCGCACAGCTTGGTCCACTATATCAAGATACAAGATGGTTAAAAAGAAAAGAAAAAAAAAAAGAAACCCTATTTTTGCATCCTGAATTCAGTGTTCATCAATATTGGTACCTACCAATTTCTGAACCACCTGTTCCTGCAGTTTTCATAGCCAACCTTAAATTTATTTTTGTTTTCCTTCTTTCCTTTTGAAATGGTCTGGGTTGAAAAATGAGTTTAAACTGAGATACTTATGAAAGTTATACTGAGTGCAAAGAGAACAGCTAGGCAAATTGCTGGCTAAAAGCTTTGTGGAAGACCCCTCAGACCTACCAGACGTACCACCCACAAATGCTGATCAGTAGCACTTGGTGTTCCAAACTCAAATTTACCACAACTGAAGAAGACCGTCTCAAATGATGCTTCTGTGATGCAGGCTGGGACCCTCAAATCACTTACTGTAAATTCTGTCTTGGACACTGAAAGCTAACAAAATAATCCACTGCATCAATCAGACAACTTCCAAAGCCCATCCACTACACTGGGACATGTTACAGGTATAATTTACAAAGTCTGTGTTTACTGATCAATTTGCCAAATATACATAGGATGGCAAAGACTGCTTGGCATCTACACAAGTATGTTCTCCTCCTCCCGCTCCACCACTCTCCTTTAAAACTTATGAACTTATGTTTGTTCCATTTGGTCAGTCTGGAAGACTGAAGTGATCACCAATATCCATTGTTGTGTATGCTTTTCACTCACTGGGATATAATCCCCAAAATCCTTTTTATGTGGTTTCAGATACAAATCCTTCTTCAGATAGAGGCTAATCTGCCAGTCTCTTAAAACTAAATACTATGAAGAATTATACACCTTGTCCCCAAAATGCAACAAAACAATGAACACTTCCAAGTACTTAAAAAAAATGTTATTTGCACCACAAACTCACAACTGCTTAAGTATAACGTATATAAAATAATATAGTCACCAGTGTGCAGGTACTATATACTGAAGACAAACGTTTATCAGTAGTCAGAAAGAGGACCAAAAAAACCGATTCTCACACCTCCCTAAAGCTAGCTATGAGTCTGAACAGGTTACTGTTGGTGGTTGCCTTCCAGGAAACCAGTGCTGTGCTATTCTGCAGCTTCTAAGTAGGTGATGCCGTGTGCCAAGAGATGCAAGAGTTGGGATTTTTTTTCATTCCTGACAAAGTAGCAAGATTCATGTGCATCCTAATCTCTTGTGATACGGAGTTCTAAAACCCAAGATCCTCTGCCTGGTACACTCTGCCCACTGCCTCCAAGAATTTTTCACTTTTTGGACTGGCAGCCTCAATGTTTTCAAGGGTTAGTCCACACTGTACTTACAAAAGGGTTGGTTCATCTTAATATTCACATTAACACCTTTTCATAGCAAAGGATATTACCCATATAAAAATAGTCATGGAAGAAAAAATGCTGAAAGGACCAAACAACGATTGCAACTAACAGACAGGCTATGCCAAAGTACTGTAACACCAACTGTCCTATTTAACAGTCCAAAAATTAAGAAAATTCAGATCCAGGTTACCCCATGACTATACACTGTATTTAAAAGCAATATTCAGCACTCAGTAACATACACAGGTGCACAAATTTGAGAATGAACCATAGCCTTCAATATGACCTTTGGCATGCTGATCCTTTAATAGAGAACTACACTGCAGTAAAGTTAAACTGTCTTTGGTATTTAATTGTAATTCAAAATAATTTATTTCAATAACTATGCAACAACGTCACTGCCATAACTAACAGTGCTTTTGAAATTTTGACTTCTGTAGGAAATGCATTATCCTTTTAAAAATATTTATTAAACTAATGGCCTAAAAATTTAAGTTAAACAAAATGTTCATAGTTTCATAGTAGTTAGGAGTCAGAAGGGACCCCGATGAATAGATCATCTGGTCTAACCCCTGCCACTGGCTGGAGCACACGCTGGGATCACACGACCCCAGACAGGTGTTCATCCAACCTCTTTTTGAATTTACCCAAGGTAGGAGCGAGGACCACCTCCCTAGGAAGTTAGTTCCAGATCCTAGCTACCCTAACAGTGAAATAGTGGCTCCTAATCTCTAACCTGAACCTATTCTCCGGCAGCTTCTGGCCATTGTTCCTCATCATCCCAGGTGCTGCTGGGGGGAATAAGACCCTTCCTATTTGCTGCTGATCTCCCCTAACAGGTATGTAGGCAGCCACCAAATCCCCCCTCAGCCTCCGCTTGCTGAGGCTGAACAGGTTCAGGTCCCTCGGCCTCTCCTCATAGGGCCTGCCCTGTTGCCCTCCAACCAAGCGGCTGGCCCTTCTCTGAACCCTCTCAAGGCAAGCCACATCCTTCTTAAAGTGCAGTGCCTAGAACTGGACTCAGTACTCCAATTGAGGCTGGACAAATGTTGCGTAGAGGGGGGGATCACCTCTCTGGATTGGCTTGAGATGCATCTCTGGATGCACAACAAGGTGTTGTTGGCTTTGCTGGCTGCGGTCTGGCATTGGCGGCTCATGTTCATCTTGGAGTCAATAATGACTCCAAGATCCCTTTCCGCCTCTGTGCTCACAAGGGGGGAGCTCCCCAGCTTGTACGTATGCTGTGGATTTTAACAAAAGTATTTTAATATTTTCATACAAAGGTATTTTTATTTTTCATTCCTCTAACTTGTAGAAAGACCCGATTGTCATATTAAAAGAATTTATTTTTAAAATACCACTTGAACAAATTTTGATTCCACTTTGCCATGCAAAATTCACCCAGAGTCGCAAGTGACAAAGTTATCAATCAAAGTTGCTTATCAAAGGCACTTGCATAGAATCTTTGATCTTCAAGGACTTTACTGACATTGACACCTTAAGGCATGGCTGAGCAAAATACAGTCTCTGGGCCCGGTCTGGCCCACCAGTTGATTGTATCCAGCCCACAGCTACACCCACAGCACTCCGCATGGGACCAAGGCCTGCCTGCTCCTGCCCAGGGCAGTCTGTGCTACACTTCTGTCAGCACCCATCCCGCAGTACCGCTCGGCACCCCCTGCCTCCAGCGTCTTCACTCACCTGGCGCAATAAGCAACCACCTGCAGGCAGGCCACATGAGTGGAAGGCAGCTAAGAGCTGGATGCCCATGCACTGGTGTAGGAGTCAGTTGGCTGCAGCCTTCCCCTCACTTGGCTGAGCATGTGATGCCTGGCCCACATCCCAGCGGCTGCTGCCACTTCCCCACAGTACCTGCTGCCCAAAGTGGCACACCAGAGATAGGAGGAGCAGCTGCTGCTGGAGTCAGGGGGAACTGAGCAGTACTCAGGCACCTGCAGAAGAAGCAGCAGCCGCCACGTCTTTAGCCTGAGCCAGGACTGGGACAGGTGCTTGCAGGAGCATGCCACATGCTGCCCTAGGCAGGAGTGGGCAGGACTCAGCCCCATGCAGAGTGCCGCAGAGGCAGCCATGGGCCAGACAGGGAGGTGGACCAGACCTGTACTGCATCACCTGGGCAAGCTCTGTTGCATGCACCCCCTGCCCCACTTCCCTCCTGTCCCCTACCCACGGCTGGCTCCTGGGACCTAGCAGGCGGGCAGTCTCTGACACACATGCACATACCAACCCCACATATCCCCTCACCACCTCCCCCACACACAATATACAAAAGTAAGACTATTTTTAGCTATTATGCAATCACCTCCATATACATTACTCAAAAAAACAAATCAGGACAGAAATTATTTTTTGAAATAAAATTAAAATATGTTAGAGTGATGTCTGATTTTTAGTAAATGATCTGTGGGAGGTTTTTAAAGCAAATTATAGATAAAATTATATCTTCTGAAAGATTTTGTGTGCATGACCCTCAACAGTTCACCAAAACTTGTTGAGTGGCCTGCCAGTCAAAATAAGTGCCCACCCCAGGCTTAAGGTATGGGTAAATGAATAAATGAGTTAAAAAGTACAGAGAATTTAACATGGAGTAGTAGCAAACATATAGACAGTTACCACTGAGCAATGGACTAGTGTCAAATAAAAGCTAACTCAAGAAAACTTAGCTCTCAACAAAATAGAGTTAAACTGCTCTGGTCAGTTTTTACTTAGAGCACTGACAGAAGTGATGTTTTGTCACATGATTAGACCCCTAAAAGTGCTCTACTGCTGTGTCCTGGCAAAACTGCACAGCTGCAGAGCGCTTTAAAAGTGCCTGATCACACAACAAATTAACCCTCATTACATGAGGGTCCAGATAAAGGTGCTCCAAAGCAGAACGCCTTCATTAACTTCTGTCAGTCCCTGCCTGGGAAGCAAGGCTGGGCTGATGCAATCCAGCCCCACCCCCAGGGCTGTCTTCAGGATGAGAGGAGGGAAGAAGGGCAGCTTGGTCTGGGGTTTGTCTGGCCTTTGCCAGAGGGAGGGGTAGGTGGATACGAGTACTCCCTGGGGGGCTCCAATCCACCTACCCTTGCCTCTGGCAAAGGCTGGACAATCCCCAGACCAAGTTCCCTCCCTTCCTTTCTCCCCCCTCCAATCTGGAAGACAGTACCGGAACTGGGAGGATGGGGGGCAGGGCTAGGAGAGAAAGACTGCAGACATGCAGCCAGCTCCAAACTGAAGCTCAATCCCCCAGCCCCTTGGACCCAACGAAGAATGTCTGTTAGATCTGTAGGTTTGGGGGGAGGGGGGCGTTAAGGATCATTGTAACTCATGGTGCTTCCTTTAAAGGACCATGAGTTACAGCGGGGAGCTGCAAGTTTGTCAGTGCCCAAAGAGTTACTGTTCTTCAGCTGTCCTGTGGTTCTGTCAACTCAGGATTCTTTAACTCAATTCAATTTGTTCATATATCTAGAGTCTACACCCTTGTTATACCTGTATAAAGAAGGCACAGATATGTTACCTATGTGGGAAAAGTAAGGCAAAGCAGTTACATGCCTTGTCCAAAGTCCAGAAGCACAGCCAGGACCTAGATAAGAACTTGGGGCTTTCTGACTCTCTGACCTGTGCTTAGACTACTTCTATTCAGCAAAGAATTGTGAACATACAGATTTCTGCAAACATAACCAGACAATACTAGAATGATTTATTATGGCCCCCAACACAAATATAAATGAAAGATTCCAGAGGTGAAAATGGCAATAGCTGTGATCCTATTAAAAAGTTATTTTTTCATCCCATGCTTCAGATTCCCAGAACTGTCACTGTTTGACAGTATGATTAAAGCCGACTGCACATCAACTCTAGTAAGTAATTTGTTGGATCCAATGCTCCTAAGGACATGCTCCAATCCCTAGCAGTGCTGGTCAAGATGACATTCAGTTCCAGCACACACAGTAGTGACCTTTATATTATTTGTGCCCAGGAGGAAGGAGTCATCAAGCACTGCTACTAAAATGAAGAGCTTCTTGAGAGAGCTCAGAAACAGAGATGTGTAGGTGATGAGATCTGCCTTCAGCACAATGTGAACGAGAGATTTTGAGCTGCCAAAAAACATACATTCTTATTTAGAATAAAACTGTTAATCCCAATAGAAAAGAAAGGAAAACAAAAAGACAAATTACTAAATCAACTAGTACACACAACAAATATAAACATGCAGGGTTTATGCATTTCAAGATACACCCCCCTTGGCCCGAGTCTTGAAAATAGAACAAAATGTTTACTTGCTTCTTACCTTTTTATCTTATACATGTGTTAAGAAACAAATGACCCTGTGCCTATTCATGATGACTGCCGCACAATGAGCCAGTTCTGCTGATTCAGTAAGTTCTACTTGATCCTAAAAGGGAAAAAAAAAACACACTTTAGGACTGGTAATTCTACTGTAAACCATGGTTGTTGGGGGTTTTTAACACATGAAATCTGTTGCCGCTAGCACAGGCATGTTTGATAAATGCTGCAAGCCTCCAAATGATTTAGATTACATTCACAGCTTTTAATTCAGGGACCTATGCACTATGCTGCTACTGCACTCCAATATCTTGACTGAAGAGGCCACTGGTAAAGGATATGTTGCTACCTGCTTACAATTCTTCTTCACTTAATTGTAAATCTACAGAATGAGGCAGCAACTGCAGTCGCCCCTGTATCTCTGATGACCTTGACTGTAATTCTAATTTATGGACCTACCACAGAAGTTAATTATTTTATATTGCAACAAGCCTTCCAAGAATAAAACCCTCACAGCTCTCAAAATCAGCATCCTTTAAATTCCATTCAGCAATTTCCCACTGATTTCTTTATTGCCAAACAACTGTTTTACCTCCAGATGAGTCCCACAATTCTAGTCTTTCTTCACTTCCTAAAGGCTTTTACTCGACTGTCAGTATATGGCATCTGCTTTCAATAACAAGGGGCATACCTCCCCAGAAACAGTTCTGACTCACCCAAGTACAGCATTGTATATAACATTATACATTCATGTTCATGCAACTGCATTGTAGCAGCTAAGAGAGTTTAAGATTATGACACAGCAATGCACACAGTTAGAACTAACATACGATAGAACAAACTGCCAGGAAAACAAGGACTCCGTTAAACTAATCTCATACAATAAAGTGTTCTGACATTGTGTCTAATATGTTTCAATTGCTCTACTACAAGTAGTACATCTGTTGATTCTTTGACACAAAAGTGTAAACTTAAAAATATTCTTACAAGACTCTAGTGAAAGGAAAAGAGCCACGCACATTTCAGCTCCCCATGCACCAAAGCAATGCTCAATGTTACACTTACATTTTCCCAGGGTTGTTTATTGTTCTTTTAAGAAATATGCCACAATAATAATTCCAGGAAACAAATGAATTGAAAAACAACGCACAGAGCAGTGGTGTTTCCAAATTCAAAATAAAATTATACAGCATCATATGCTTGTAGTACTAATTCTGCTTGCTTGTTGAACTTCAGGGCTTCTACACATATTTTTACTGTTGGTAAAGCACGGAGACATCCACAAATTTGGGGGAATAAGGAACAGACTTCTAGTGCATTACAACTAGGGACCTACCAAATTGATGATTACATGGTTTTCACAGAAACTACAAATTTGGTAGGTCACCTGTGAAAAAGCCCAGTCCGCATGAAAAAGCAAGAAAACGGAGGTGGGAAGCCCTGGCATCCTGAAGTGGGGTGGTGGGGGGAAAAGAGAAAGGAGGGGTGTACGGGGATTTTTGCAGCGGAGCACAGCATGCTCTGCCCCACCCCACATGCCTCTGATGGGCTTAGGGCCCCTGGAAGTCCCACCCTTCTCTGGAGATAGACATGTGGCCATCTGTCAATCTCCAAGAAGGGGTGGGACTTATAGGGGCCCTCAGCCACAGGCATGGGGGCCCACCACACTATACCCCAAAAATGGCATCAGATGCCATGTCAAGGCTGCAAAATACGGAAGCAGCTTCTGTGAATTAGGCAGGTCCCTAATTATAACCTTTGGTACTTAAATTTCACACTGTGATCTTGTTTCTCACTATCAAAGGGATCACCTCCCTGACCCATTCAACCCCTGACCTCTTTAAAAAGGGAGACGAATCAGCATGAATTCTGCTTTGTGATGTCACTTTCACATGAACTGTGATCACCAAATGAATTCCACACCAGCCACCTGAGAGCAACCAACTCCAATCACTACTAATTACAAAGCAGGGAGAACTAAAAATATATAAGTAACAAGTTCTGTATTCGGTTATCAGTCCTCTGAAACCAGCCAGCCCATTACACAGCAAATACTAGGGGCAGGCAAAGCCAGGCACAAAAATCAGAGAACAGTAAAACCAATGTACCTTCTTTGATCCCTTTCTACATTTAAGAAACTTTTTTTTTAAATAATTAAAGCCAGGGAACACACATCAGATAATTGCCATCAGTCCCCAAAGAAAATGCTTAAGATATTACCCAGCAGTCCAAAGTGCTCCCAGGGTTACATCACCCTGTCTATACTGCTATTTCTTCCCAGAAAGGTCAAGCCAAAAGTCAAAGCTCACTTACAGGTAGAAATGCAATACCTTTAACACATGGAGCAACTTCAGAAAGGAACAAGTAAAAATATAAGGTGTGGGTTTTTTCACTTTTCGCTTTATTATTGGGAAGGTAATTAAAAGAGAATCAGCTTTTCCAATCAAAAACATTAAAATTAAATAATGACCTTCAAACAATAACTATGAATAGCCAATTATGACTACTCCACTGCAGAATTTAATATTCATACGTATCACCCTCTACTAAGGAATACCATCAACCCGGAAAAAAATACATTCCCATAGAAAAGCTGCACACCTAGTAAAACCAAAGACTACTATGAATAACTGTGGGGGGGGGGGAACAACTAGTCAGGCTTGTTATCCCAGCATTTTACAGCCCTGTTTTGCTGATGGTTAGTTGAACTTTTTATCTTCTACACTATTGATATCATTTGGGCTGCTTTGGGAGTACCTCAGGTATCCTATTCTCCCAGGCTCTGCAAGAGAACAGAAACTAAAAAGGGAAAAGGCAAGAAAGGAAGGGTAAAGAGCAGGCCCAGATGGATGAGAAGACTAGAAAGATATTGTATAAAGAAGTATTAAAAAGATGGCTAAGATATTAGATTAAAGGCATCAGATGGGAAGAAAAAGACATCAGAAAAGTTGACAACACATTAAAAAAGGAGTCTGAATCTTTTTAAGTGGATGAGAAACAAGTTATATTTCCAGAAATAAAGACACAATCCTTATTGACACTAGGGCTCTTCTACGCTGCTCTGACAAGGTAAAATGACTTAAAATAGATACATTTGCATCCAGTTGTTAAGGTACCTGCATACTACTAGATCAGCACACAGGGATCTTAGCATGAAAGACGCTGCATAAAGAGACCTCCAGCATCATGAAAGGACAGTCAGAGAAACCACTGGAAGAGGTACCTTCTCTGGAAGCTTGTCACCTCTGGGAACGAACAGCACTTCTCCTCTGGACCTACCGCTGTCCCCAAGAAGCCCCAAGCAGCCCCTTGCAGGCTGGAATTGTGCCAGCCCACAAGGAAAAAGCTGGGGTTTCCCACGTTTTTCTCCTTTAAAGAAGAATCCATATTTAAACTGTGTTCACAACCTTTTCATATAGTCTTGCTACCCACGGGTTGAAAAACGCTGGTTTAGATCACCTGTTGAAGACTGATGGGGACTAAAAGTTACTATTTTATAATGGCCATTTTGGTGGCCTCTCTCAAATTAAGTAGACTTCTTAGTCCTTTACAAAAGGGGACTTGTCTCTACATTACCAGAAAAATAATTACACACTAGCCACCTCAGTAAATAAGTAAAGTTGTGAAATGGACACTCCCTGTATACGAAGATCCTTCAAATCAGTCGAGGCATGCAGACAGAATGGCAAAAAGTAGCCTGAACCAATGCTCGATGTACTCTAATCTGCTCTATAAACATTAGACTTCAGCTTCAACTGCTGTCAATCTCTTACCTTTCCAGAGCATTTAATTCACTATCAAAGAGACATTCATCCAGTGTAGAGATAAAGAATAAGGTAGTTTTCATCTTGTATGTGCCAAAAAAGGAACAGCTGGTTTTACTAAATGTACATGTTAAATCAGCAATAATAGCTATATCATGCCCATGAAAATCTCTGTGGTGGCAAGGAATTGAAACTAGGTCCTAAACAAGGAAATGGCATTTTTAAGGTATTTTACTACCATTTTAAATATACGAGCATGTGATCAGACACAAAGAAACCATACATCATTTTAAAAATTATTTCGCTTAAAAAGAAACCTTCACCCCAAGCTCCAAATCAAACCAAGACTGTATGAATGCTTAAAAGAGTAAAAAATCCTTGCCCCCCCAAAAAACTCATCCTGTAAAATATTCATGTATAGACAATAAAGCTCCCAAATCATTTACCAGAAATTCATATTAAAGAAATACATTTATTCATACTCTGAAAAGGCAGACTTTTCTGTATCATTATGCTGCTTCCACATTAGTTTTAGCTCCCAACTGAAACAATAAAGATACCTTTCACATCATCAAAACCAAAAACAATTTCTTGTTAACCATTTTTCAATCTTAACCTGGCAAAAAACTGCATAGAAAACTGAAATCCAAGCAATGAAAATCTCAAGAGACCAATGATAGTGGGATCCTTCTACTTTGTGTTGATCTGGAAATGTCTGGGGATAGTCTAGGTTCCTTCCACTGTTCTGACCACATTTATCAGCTATTACAAATTCATAGATTAAGGCTGGGTCACAGTATCAGGAGGAGCTATGAAAATACCTGGATTTTATTTGGTTTATGCAATATTTCATTAAAATGGGAAATACTTATTTAAAAACCAATTAAAACTGAATCAAATGTAGTTATGTAAAAGAGATGTAAAACTTAACTACTATTACGTCCCCTATCAACACCTAAGGAACACCAAGTAACCTTAGATTTTTTTTTTTTATCTTCTGAAGTTTGCCACTGCTTGTAATATTCAATGTAGAATAACAAAAAATTAGCTAGCTGAGCAACAGGGTATACAAATTTAAGTTTCTCCTCCTCACCCTGCACAGCCAACACAGTATCATAGATGTTCCTTCTCTGTCTTTGAAAGACTGGCCTATGACTTGGTTCCTATTCAATCTAAGTGATTCTGCAGATAAAGGAAAGCTGGATGAATCCTTACACAAGCAGAGTGCAATCTAATTTTTTCACTGATAACTGCACTTTTCCTTTAGTACTTAGGGCTTTTTCTCCTTGTGCCATTTTAAGGCAGCTATTTTCATTCTTGTCTCCTGCTGAGCCTCCAATAAGGGAAGACATTCACCCATGTCAGGACAGCAGCAGGATACATATACAAGAGAAGCAGACTCAAAGAGACGTTGTATTGAGGCTTCCCTGTCAAAACTAGGAGGGGCAGAAATAATTTACAAGAAAGCAACACTATCAACCACTGCCCTGAGGCAGAAAAATTAGCAATGGGAACAAACCACCCAATGGAAAAAGACACCTGGCTTACTGCACTGTTTACAGCAGCAGGCAAGTTCCGGTTTCCATCAGTGCAGGCGTGCTTTTTTCTATTTCAAGAGATAAGAAACGGATTTATTTCTTGACAAAAGAAAATTCTCATGCCAAAAAATTCATGCAATACTATGGAGGCAGAGCCTTTGGCACCCAGCTGGAGCGGAGAGTTATATGTCACTCATGCAACACTCACATCTGACTGGGAAGGCAGCTCTTTTATAGGACAAATGGATAACCTGATGCCATGTTGCAGGAGTAAAATTTCTGGGAAGATAGGGGGCCCCTTTTCCATACTCAACTTAATTTCCTTATGACTGTAATCTGAATACATTATGCAACTTCAGGTTAGCATTTCATACATATTCAGATTTAAAATGCTCTACAATACTCATAGCAATATTGTGAATAACATGCCCTTCTTTTCCAATTTAACTTGGACTTACATTTCTGACTTTATACATGCAAACTCTGTATAATATATAATGAACAGAACATTTCACTTTAAAAAAAAAAAATCAGCAAATGTAACAGAACATCAACAACAATTATATCAAATTTTATACTAATAAAGCCTAAAATAAAACACTTTAAATAAGATGGGACAATTCCCTTTTTCATGTTCCTCTATTGCTGGGAAAGGCAGGGGATTGGCTATTAGAAAATTTTATCATGGTGAAAGTGCCTAACAGGCTTGATGAGTAAACTTATGTAAAGCAGAATGACCTACATATCTCAGGGTGAATTGGTGTATTGTGACAACTGCTATAATCAGTTATGACTAGCTCTCATATCTTACGTGTAGGGGAAAAAAGAATGACTCCCTTATTATATTACACAGACCACTCAGAAACACACGTTTCCTTAGATTTGGGCAATATGGGCAAAACTGGCTTGAGATCTGAGGAGTTATTGGTTAAACTTCTGGGACTACCAAAGCAGCAGCCAAAATGATGAAATATGTAAGGAACTGATACTGTATCTGCCAGTAAAAAACAAATACTCCATAACATGCCATTAGAAATAAAAATTACCACTACTTATGCATTGGTTCACCAATACATAAGCGAGGTATTAACCATGGAGGAAAGTCATTGCAAATAATCTGCAAAGCTATGTTATGTAGCCATCTAGCTGTTCTTCATAGAATATCAGAAAAGTAAAGGTCCGTATAGCATGTAGGTCTGCATATGTACATGCCCTTTCAGTCCACCCAAAACTAGTCAATCAGCTATTAAGATTGTCATCATCAACACACATTGATATGTCCTCTTTCAAACAACAGCGTTGCTCAATGTGCTAGTACAACAAAATCATTTGCTGCTATCATGACTTTCTTACTCACTTCCCCTTTTTGCCTGTTAGTACTGGGTAAGTTATGAATTATAGATGCAAAATAAGTTATTTACATAAGCATATCAGATTCCCAAAATCTTACATTTTATAGGGTTGACCATTGTCAGGCTCTTTTCAACATGTACTTTGGAGAGAGCAGGATAACCTTTTAATTCCCCCTGTAATTGTACTTACCCGGGAGTGACAAGCTTTGTGCTTTGATTATGAAAAGAGATGTTTATTTACATAGTAACATGAAAGCATTAGATCTTGTGCCTCATCAGCTGTTGTAAAGTTTGTTACTAAACTCCATGACCAACCACCTGTATAACATGTCTTAAGTAATTCATAACTTAATAAGCACTGCAGTGTTCTGATACTATGGCTCCACTGCTGTTCCTGAATATTTTCTTTCCACTTACGCAGACACCCCTTTACGCTACTCCGGCAGTGTTAACTGACCTTAAAGTGGAAGCAAACTACACTTCGATTCATTGAAAAACTCCTCTTTGCTGCCACAGTGGTGCAATTCAGCCTTGGCATAAATCAGAATTAGGACAATTAGGCATTATTTACATTAGTTAAACAGTGATAATGGTGATTATGATAAGTGCAATAATAATGACAACATGAGATCTGTTATTACAAGAGAAAAAAAAAAAAGATGCAACAGGCACAGGCCAACATTTTCAGGATGCTCATTTCCTGCCATTACATTCAGATACCTTGTTCCTAAACTACTCAGTCCTTGGGACCCACAATGCTGGGGACCTCCCAACCAATGAAAATCAGATGCAACATTTCTAAGACTCCCAAAACGTAAAGAAATACAATATCTCCATCCACTCTTGAAAATGTCTGCCAATTTTATTGCTATTTCTGCTTGGTGCCAGTTATTTTTTGATCAAAATTCTACTCATTTCTTCAGCTTTGCTTTTCAAATCATCATCTATCTTTCAGTGGCTTTCTTCAGTTTTCCTCTAAGAGCCTAGTGGGGCGCTCAGATAGAAGCTGTGAAAATTTGAACCGGGGTTTTTTGCCATAGCACATGTGCCCAGACATGCACTTTGGTGTGGGGCAAATTGTGCCACCTGGGGCAAAATAACCCTGCCTGCCTCCTCCTGGATCTGTACCCAGGGGAAGCTAGAGCCCAGGGCTAGCACCTGTGCTGGACCCAACAATATAAAAGGCTGCCCTGACAAGTAGCTCAGGGTTACTTGCTCTCAGGAGCTTCTGGAGGCTGCCCAATTGGTATCAGCCCTTGTACCAGCTGGACTGCTGAAGCATCCCTGAGAGTTCCCTTCACCCTCTACCCACTGCAGTAGTCTAGAAGTGGGGGCTGCTGCCTGGCTATGACCTGCTGCTACCTGTGACAGCATGTGGCCCCAAAGCTGTGTGCCTGTCAGACCCGGATGGGGACTGCACAGCCAGTAGAGGCACCTGCCCCTCTGGGCCAGCTGCCAGTGGGCTGTGGCTGGATAGCTGCCTTTGTGTGGTACTACTGCCATGTGTGCCCCTGCCCGGCCATCTGGGAAGCTATCACCTGGAAGACGTTTCCATGTAGTGGCCTGCTTTGAACTGTCAAAGCATGTCCTCCTGGCCCCAAGTGGCCAGGAGGTCAGCCACCTCCAGCTGGGTCTCAGGTGCCAGCCCTGAGCAGGCTCTTCTGTCTGGGTCCTGCCACTAGCCTCACTAGCAGGAATTCTGGTGTTCCCTATTTAAAACCTGCAAATTCTCTGAAAAAAAAAATCCCAAATTCACTCTTTACAATACCCCCAAATCCAATTAAAACAAAAGACCATGAGATCAGTTAGGCAATGTTTTATTGATATATTTACAATTGTAAAGAAACTTGGAAGCCTACCAGTCCCTCCATCATCATAATAAAATAAATTCTAATTATCTATAGTTTGGCATTGACTTTGGGCACCTCTGTCACAGAAAAATCAGAGCTGCCCCTACCCCTTTCACTCACCAGGATGTGCAGTGTTGAGCAACACTGATATGCCAGTGCCCTGCCCCTGCCCTTGCCCCTCACTCTCAACCCACAACTTACCCCCCACCTCATTCCCCTCACTCCTGCCCCACAGGGCCAGGAATGTGGGTGAGGGGTTTTTCCGGAGGGCAATGTGGGTGGAGGGGGCTATGGGGGGATGCTCAGGAAGAGTGGGTCCCCTGTACCCCACAGAGCACAGGCCCCCTACACACCTCAATGACTGCCCCCCCCACGGGCCACATGCCCCCCACAGAAGTCACAGCAACCAGGACTTGGGCTCCATGCCAGGTAAGTAGGGGGTGGGGGGAGCCAGAGAAGTTGGGGGGGAGGATACTGAGGGTGCAGGGGAACCATGGGGGGGCAGCTCAGGAAGGGTGGGTCTGCCAGCCGCCCCCCCACATGGCTTCAAACCCACCCCCTTCACCCCACAGCTGGGTGCAACCCCCCCCACTCAGCTGCAGCCTCCACCCCCTGCAGCTTACCGGCAACAGCAGCCAAGCTCTTGGCCTCATGGCACAGCCCCCCTGCATGGCAGGGGGCAGCACGACTCAGCCCCAGCTGCCAGGTATCCACATGGCCTCTACCACGGCATGCTGCTGCAGCCCAGCTCGTCGAGGCAAGGCACAGGACCATGTGCTTTCAGGCAGCTCCAGGCTGTCACCCGGGGCTGCGCACTGCTCAGGGGGACTACAGGCCACATCAGCCCAAGTCCTGCGCGCACAGAACCGGCCCAGCTAGACGATGCAGGGCTCATGCATGCAGGACCCGGGCCAGTCTGGCCAGCAGTCTCCGTGAGCAATGCGCAGCCACGGGTGACAGCCCAGAGCTGCCCAAAAGTACACGGCCCCGCGCTGCACGCCAAGCTGGGCCACAGCAGTGCACTGTGGCAGAGGCTACACGGACACCTGGTGGCTGGGGTCGAGCTGCACTGCCGCTCACTGTGCAGGGGGGCTGTGCCACGAGGCCAAAAACACGGCTACTGTTGCTGGTAATCTGCAGCGGGGAGGGGGGGAGGCATTTGGTAAGCTGCCAGGTGGGGATGGTGATCACTGCTGCCCCCCACTGCCCTGTGCTGTGTGGGGGGCCTCTGCCCCAAGCCCCCAGAAGCCCCAGTGGCCACAGCAGCAGCCAGTGAGTGCAGGGCTTTTTAGTTTTTTTATTATTATTATTAAGAGCAGGGAGCTGGGGCAGCACTCAGGGGGAGCAGGCAGGGGATGGGGCCTGGCAGGGGTCCCCCCATGGCCCCCTCCCTCCAGCCCCTCCCAACCCCACCCCCTACTTACTAGCACAGAGTCTGCGTCCAGCTCCCCACAGTGGTGAGCAGGGACTGCCCGAATCTCTACATCTCTCCGAATCTTTTCCGAATCGATTCAGAAAGCTTTGAATAAATTCAGACCTCTTTGTTGGTCTCCCCATTCAATTTGGATTCAGACATTTGGCCGCTGAATCAGGCCAAATCTCCTCCAAATCAAATCAGCACCCGAAGCGTCGCACGGCCCTACCTGTGACTTTCTCAAGTTGCCTACTAACCCAAAATATCAAAAAACACGCTTACTGTTTAGACAACAGTGCATGTAAGTTATATTGACATGTACACACAGACTGGAATTCCAGCCATGACTGTAACAAACCTGGCATTATTATTTATCATTTTTGGAAGCCCTAAGACCAGAGCTGAAATCCTTGCGCTCCACTATACACACACATAAAAAGTGACTTGGCCCCACACAAATTCCAATCTCAAACAAAGATATAATCCTCACTTAATAATTAGGGCTTCACAAAAACATTGATCATCATGGAGATGCCTGTCTTTTTATAGGATTAGGGCAGGGGTGGCCAATTATTTGGGCTTGTGGGGCACATAGGGAGTTTTGATGAGTTGTGATGGGCCAGATCAGCACACCTCCTTCCCCTCGCCTCCCCACAGTGCAACAACAACTCATCAAAACTGCCTATGTTTTGGGTAGGTGGAGTGGGTGGAAGAGAGCTGAAAACTGGAGCTGGAGCCAGAGCCCCACAAACTGGGGCAGGAGCTGCCCAACTGAAGCTTCCTCCCTGCTCAGAGTGGCACGGGAACAGCAAGAGGAGAAGCTGCCACAGGAGGCGTGGGAAGCTAAGCAGCACCTAGGTGGCTGCAGCCACACCAGGAGCAGCCCCAACAGAAGCTGTGTGCGGTGGCCTGGACTGGGGCCCATGGGTGCAACCTGGAGCACAGCATGAGCTGCCCCAGGCAGAATGTGGTCCCACACAAAGCATCACAGGGGCACCCACAGGCTGGATCCAATCAACTGGTGGATACCCTGGGCAGGCCAGATCCAATCAGTTGGCAGGCCATATTTTGCCCACCCCTGGATTAGGGCCATAGCTTTTAAACTATTGAAAGAAGGGATTATTTTTCTGTGAATCAATCAGCATACTTTAAACATCGAATAAAAACAGAATTAAAAGAGTGGTTCCTGGTATTCCCTTCCTATTTTGTATTTCCTTTTTCCGACCGTCTCGCTTATTTCTCTCAGGATGTTGAGGTCGCCCAGTATCCCACAGCCTTCTGCTTCCCCTTCCTTCTTCCCTCCAAGGGAGAGGGAGGGAAGAAGAGCATTAGCTCCCTGACATACCATGCAGGGGCTTATTGATGGGACAGAGATAGCCATTCTTTTGCAGCAAGAACCCTCTCAGAGCCCCAAGAGGGTTTCCACTGAAGAAAAGTCCCAACCCAGTGCATTCCTCTGTTTTACCCTGGAGGGGAAGCAGGTGCAATCAGAGATGAAGCCCTCGCTGAGGCTTAAGAGAGTTCCAGACCCAGTATAATGCCCCTTCCCCCATCCCCAGTTCCTGGTGCCCCAGCTTTAAATACTGTCCCTGCTGCTCAGATTGTGAAGCCCACAAGAGCAGGAACCAGGGATGGAGAAGCTATCCCTAAGCCTGGTTCTCAGCCCCCTTGGTGCTCAGCTGAGAGGCGTGGACAGGGATCTCAAAGCCAGTGGGCCAGAAATCATGGCTGGGAAAGTTCAGCCTCACCTGGTTCCAAGCCCCCAGGCTTTAAATGTTATTTCCCCCTGCCCCAGCTCACAGCCCTGCAGGCTTTAAATGCTGCAGCTGGGGAGCTGGGACCTATGGTCAGAGAGGCTACCCCCAGCCCTGCTACTCCACACCTCTGGCTTTAAATCACCCTGTATCCAGCCCTTCTGGGCTTCACACAACACAAGGCAATTTAAAGCCCAGGGGGCTACCTATTGACAACCTGTCCCATTCCTGGGTAGGGGAGAGGACAAGTTGTCAAGAAATGGGCTCCACTAAAGGCTCAGGGTAACCCCTGGCTGGAAAACCAACCTGGGGAGCCAAGAGGCTGGAATACATGTATGCTCCAGCTCCCGGACTATTTTTCTTTGAAATTCTTATCAATAGAAATGAATGCCTGTGGCTAGAGGGAAAAGTAAGGCTGAGGAAACAGAAAGACAGTACAGGGACAATGCCACTACCGAGAATATTTACTTTACACTTGCTGCACATGAGTCTCCAAAATAGTTTTTATTTCTCATTTACTACTATAATTTACATCCTTTTTGTAAAAAAAAAAAAAATAATCCAACCAGTATACAGAAATGTACACAAATTAAGAAAAAAAAATCGAACACATTCTAGAGATGAGAAGTTAAATTCAGCTAGGAAATGATGATGCAAATAAAATGATGCTTTCAAGTATCAGCTGTAGTGTATTAGTACTTACAAAGGAGTAGAGGGTGAATTAATGCTCCATATATCAGGGGACAGTTTTTATTTAATTCACAGTTATATCAGCATCAAGAACGTAGAGTGCAGTGTATACAGCAAACTGGCTTTTCATTCACGCTTCACCACTAGTACAAAAGCATGCACCCATGCAAAAACCTCAAAATTTAGTTAATTTGGTTAATTGCCAATTTACACCCATGCTATCTAAAGCAACCTGCTTACACTGTAGCTTAAAAGCTTGAAGTAAGTGTGTTTTCATAAGTTGCATACACCAAACAACAGAAGAGCTTTGATAATATATTACTTTTAAATTAATCTTTCTACCACAATGTTACAATTCCACAATATACTGACAATAAACATGCCCCCTGGGCTAGACTATGAAGCTAGCCTACAAGTAGAAGCAATGGCAATTTACTAAGTAGCAAAATTCAGGAGTAGTGTTGGAGCAATATTGTAGCCATGATGGTCCAAGAAAACATGAAGTTGGTCCAACAAAAGTTATCACTCACAAAAATCATTGCCTTTCACAAAATTCTAGAGGTTGTTTAATATTGTTTGCCCATTAAGATATCAGACACAAAGTCTGAAAATCAGCCTACATTGCTTTATTGTATTATAGAACAGCATTTCCATCCTGACATGCCAAGACTATGCATACATTAAGTGAAGAATGAACTTGAGTCATCTGATCCCAATATATGTCTACACTACTCCATATTCTGTTATGTACTAAGACAGGAATTTCTAAGAAAATTAAATTATACTACATCACTTAGTTTCTAGGGTATTTTTAAATTACATCCATTTAAAAATGTTTTATGCAATGCTTTCCTCAATGGAAAATCTTAACATTTACAGGCTTGAAAACATACACATTAAGAGATGGCTTATTTACAGAATTAGTGTATAATATCAAATATTGCACTTGTGATGCAATATCTAAATTATTTTTAAAAGGATGTTACAGAGCCTGCTTTTGTCACCAATTTCCTACTAATGAGTCCAACAAATTCAGAAGAACATGAGTAAAAATAGTGATAGTCACTGTGCAGATAGGACTCCAGAAGGTAGACCCATTTTTGGCACCACAATGTTGATAAAAAAACAGGCCCAAAAACCAACACCTGATCCATGTTTGGGCTTCCACTGGTTTCAGAAGCTGAGCTCCTGGGAATTTCTTTGTAATTTTAACAGTGTAGACAAAGCTCTGTAGCACCACCCTTCCAACAACCTCTTAAGTGCTCAGTAACATCAAGTTCAGTCTGAGCACAGCCTAGAATAGCAGAACCAAAATCAATCAACACTAGCTCTGTTTCAACGGCTTTCTTCCGTGTATATCCCCTACAGCATTTGCTAGCTAGCTCTTGGCAGAATAAATGCAAGAGAACTATAAAAGTGAGATTGAGAGATCAGTTTCATTGTCAAAGCTGAGTAAAATGTACAAAACAAACAATGGTAAATTGCAAATTAGCTGCTTACATTTAAAAATCTACATTATATTGGTAACAATACCAAAGAAGTCTATTTTTTAACCTGAGGCTGTCTTAATTTTTACATTTAAATATTGGTTCTAACACTCTAGTTGGCCAAATTTTATTTAATATGTTTCTTAATGCACGCTCTACAAACTTGTTTCGACCTATATTTTGCAATAACTATATACAACATAAAATACCCCCGAATTAACCTTAATTTTATTCTCAAATCAATCATTCAAAACATATTTAAAGCCAAAAAAAAAAGATAGATGAACAGTGCAAAGTTCAAAGCAGAGTTGAAATATTACAAAACTGAAACCAAAATACAGAAATCTTCATTAATAATTACGGTGTCATTCATATACAGAATGGGTATTATGGGATTTGGAAAGCTCTTTCATGTGCTTCTTCCAATGAACATTACCAAGTTTATCATACTATTTCTTAGAAAAAACAAAAACCCAGCATGAAGCCCTCTATAATTTGATTTGAATTTTCTACTTCTATTACTCCTTGAAAGAAACGTTTAAATTTCAATGTGCATAACTATAACTGTGCTGAGAAAAAGCATTTACTAAACAAATAATGGTTTCATTTTGTATTGCCATGCTAAAGTTCTGGATAAGTTAAGCATTTAAACAAAAACTTCTATTATTCAGGAACTCTAACTCAAAATATTGTGACACCCTGGGAGAGCTTCTGAATGTCACAAAGATCCCATTTTAATAAAGTAAAAAAAATAATGTTGCAAAGTTTTATTAGTGCAACTGTACTTTTTTTTCTTTTTCTTTTTAAACTAAAAGAAGCCTAAACAGCACTGGCATACGTTTGACCTAATTTTAAATGACCATCTTAAGGGAAATGACCTCTGGATTCCAAATATGCTGGGAGGAAGGAGGGATAGGTTTCCCCCACATCTGCCACTCCACTGACAATGCCATAGTCATTGTACTTAGGACATATATTAAGCATTTTGCCCTTTTGTGTAGCCTCAAAGCTGGTCTAACATCTTTGGGACTATTCAAGCATTAAGTAAATAAACTACAGTAGGTAGAAATAAACTGGTATTTGCTAACTGAATTTGCCAAGTGAAATACATTCCCAAGCTTCTAATCAGGCAGATGGTCCCCCACTCATAAGGGTTCATAATATTGTCTAACGTTATTGGATCATTTCAAATCCCCCCATTATGAGTATGAGAATGTAGGGGAACAAACTCAGGAAGGCCATGCCTCCAAAGTGTAATTAGCTTGTAAAAATGTTCTCAGAGAGAGTTGATGCAAGAAAAATTGCTTAGGGCCTTGCGACTATATTATGTTTTTCTCTTTGCAAACTTTAGTTCAGTTCCACCAGCGACAGCAAATGAGAGAGCACTGGTCTATAGAAGATGCTGACAGCTTTCCATATATACAGCCCAGCCCTAAAGGGGATTCAGCAACACTGCTTAAAATATCAGTAGATGTCTTAAAACCTGGAACACAAATGTTTCCAGTTTTGCTGTTATAGTGTATCTGAATCAGTGACAGAAATGTTGGGAACTTTTTTTTTTTTTTTGGGGGGGGGGGGGAGGGGGGGGACGGGACACACGACACAACCTATCTATAGATGCCTTCTCTTTGTAATACCCTAGTCACATTTGGCCTGCAAGAGCATCCCATGAAAAGCATAATTTAACAAGAGCGTACTAAACTACACTCCTCACTGGGGACAACCAGAGGGGAAACAGACCAAACCAGAAAGAAGCAAAAAAGGAACTACAGTGATATGCAATACACTTCTAAACTGAAAAATGTTGGCTACCTCAGCTAAGAAAACAGGAATGCTGTGGAGTCTGGTAAATGTTCTCTAGGACCACGTACCCTGATGATAAGAACCCAAGAACTTCAAGGCAAGCCATTCCAATATTCATTTTAAAATTTGAAAATGTATTTGGCCATATTTGAATTACCTGGAAGAACTACAAAAAAGTTACTGCAGTAGTCCTGGAGGCGGTGTTTATTATGATAAACTACATATTCACAGTAGAGAACAGCATGCTATTCCTACCTAACCAGTACGTATGTTAAACATTTTTACATTCAAGCTCCACACTGCAAATAATATAGTCGAACTAGCCATTAGTGGTATCCTTAGATATATGATTCAGTTTGAATGTCTATGATATGTGATTGAAGAACTCAGAGAAAAATCTGATTTAAAAGTCTAACATTAAGTCCAGATGTGAAAACATCCTGTCATTACCTGAGTTTACTTGTGTTTAATTTTCAGCCTCCCATATAGTACTGAAAAACACAACACTTGTCTAAACAGTCTAAGACGTAAACCACGGGTATATTTAATACATCTACTGCTTTCATGTTAATATACCTTAATAGTCGGCTATCTAAGATTTAGAAAAATGCAAGTCTCTTTAGCCTTATCCAAAAGTTTGCTCCTTGTTCCTGGAATTTATTAAACAAAACAGCATTGTTCTATAAATATCAAGCCTTTAAAGATTTTTCTCCCTGGTTTTCATAAGCAATAGCAGTCTACACTCTTTATACAGAGCAGTTCTGATGGAAACAAGCCACTCTGAAAGCTACTTCCCAATCAGCTGAGCAGAGCTTCTTGCTTCAGAGAACACAAAAGAGCAGCAGCTACTTACCTGCAGGTCAAACAGGTTAGTTTTCCCTTTAATCGACTGGCACGCTGTTCCACTAAAACAATCGCCTAGACTATCTGACTTCTCTAACTCAGTGAGTTTGAGCAGATTGTTCCTTCTAAACTGTCTCACACTGTCACTATCCCATTGTTACCCAGCATAATCATTATACACCATGTCTTTTTATCTACTTCTCTTATACTGTATTCTGATTTTGTTTCTCCAATAATGACCTTAAAAATTATTGGCTCATCTGTTTTAGGGTTTGCTACATCAACCACCTTTACTTTAGTGATGTGCGAAATTTCACTGGGTGTTTCATGTCAAAGCTGTTTTGACACATTTCAAGCTCAAAACAGCAAAATCAAAATGAAACAAAAGCCTTTGAAACAGCTTTGAAATGAAAAAAGGGCACTCAAAACATTTTGAAAAAGTGCTGCTTTTGGGGGCCCGTTTTGAAAGTGTGCAGATCGTGGCTCTGCACACCCAGGAGTCAGACAGAGTCCCACAGACTCCCTGGGGGTGCGGGTGGACCGCCGGATCAGCACACCAGGCAACAGGAGGCTCCCCTGCCGGCACTAGTTTTGCTTTGGACAGTTTGAGGTGCAGTTTCCCAGAAACCTCTGCACCTATCTCCTTGAAACCTGGCAGGCTTCATGGTCTCAGAAGGGGCTACCACCCCTGCAATTTGCATCTGAATCAAGCAAGAAATAACAAAGTTGTAGTTATTTTCATGATTCCCCATTATAGCCCATGGGCAAAACGTCGAAAGAGTTTTGACGAATTGAAATGGAACTGTGCCTCAAAACAATAGAAAACAACAAAACAAAACACTGTCCCTTCAAAACAGCGAAATGGAAAGCAAAATGAAATGGTGCTGTTTCACACAGCCCTACTTGACTTTGGCTTGTTTGTTTGAAACTTAACCAGCTCTTCATGGTGGAGCTGTAATCTTGGTAAACCGAGTATCAATACGTTTAAGTTTTCTTTTCTTTTTTTTTTTGGTAATACTTCAGGGCTATACTCTAAAAAGAATATTACATTTTTTCATTGGGAGAGAATATAATTCTAATCTACAGTGGGACAAATACGTAAATCTTAACTATAAATTACTGTAAAGATGCTTCTGTACACTGAATACCAATAAAAAAAATCATTATACTCATTAACTTGTAATGGCACCTTCAAAATCTAGAGATGAAGGATCCTAAAATCATATTTAGATAAAAATCTCAGAATCTAATTTTGTTGCTTCTGTGTTTGGTTTCAATGAAGTGAAACAACACATGAAAATATGCTGCTTTTAAAAATACATTGCTAAACCAGATTTGGCCCAACACACAGGATCGGTAGTTATAATAAATTATTTTCTACAGTCATTCTCCCCAGAGGATTTCAGACCACAAACCAAAATGAACTGAATGTCACAACACTTGTGAGGGGTTTTATTATTCATTTTCTACAGACCAAAAAATCTGGAGCACAAAATCATTAAATGACTTGCCCAAGGTCACAAAGGAAATCTTTGATAAAGCCAGAAGTAAAACTCAGCTCTCCCAATTTCCAAATCCTTGTCCCTACACATAGCCTCTTAATGTTACAAAACCTTTTTAAATTAAAATCCAACAGAGAAAGCTTGATGCATTCCCTCAGTGTTTACAACCCAAACCAAATTAACAGTGGTAGGGAGCATTTAAAACCAGACTATTACACTCACTAAAAATAAGAGCGAAAATGATTAGTCAATTTTTATTTTCTGAAGGATGGGTAAAAGCAACAGGAAACAAAAATAAACACTGAAAGTTATAATTTAAAAAATATCCATTTTAATAAACTGAGTTACTACTATAGCATAATTCCACTTGTTGGAAATGTAACATTTTGGACTTAGTAATGTTCATTTTCCTTGATTGCGTGCCATTACTTTGATTCTCTTCACATTTGAAAATAATGAAGTGAACTCATAAATATGTACAACATTTGGCTCTGTTATTTAGTCAAGGAATCTCTCACCGTTTCAATATTTTACATAAGATTTGCGCTTATATAAAAACCTATGGATCATTCAGAAGGCCTTATATAAAGTAAAAACAACCGTTTACCCTGTGCTGATACTGACACAATTCAGGGATATGCAGCAACAGAAACTGGTATCCCATTCTCAAGCCACGTTAGAGAAGTGCATCTCTCTCCTCCTCCCCCATTCAGGCCAAACAACATTCCCAAAGCAGAGGCTCTTCAGCCTCTGCCCTTGTTCCATGTACCCCCATTCCCTCTGGCACTGACTACCACTTGTGCCAAATTAAAAGTAAAATTATTTAATTTGATTCTTAACCTGATCTTGAACCCTGGAACCTGGATTCAGAAGCATTTCTCTCCTGACCTAATGGCCAGCTATAATCTAAAGCACACCAATAAAGGCCAAGAATTAGCAACTGTTTTTTGTAATGTACTGAAGACGACTAGTCTAAAGCTAGAGCCAGGCATGCTCTACTCACAGCAGGTAACTGAGCAGGTCTACATGGGGGAGAGGATGGAGCAGGAGCCTGAATCCAGGTCCAGCTTTGGACTGGAGAACATCAAGTTGCAGGTGCCATTCCTGTTTCACCCCAAAATATCCGAACATGTTCCTATGTTTCCCCCAACTCTTGGTCCAGCATGTCATAAAGATGCCCATGCTCACCAGTTTTCAGCCATACTTGAACCAGGACTGTAAATATTTATATTCAATTCCAGGTTTTCACGTTTACACTGGGTTTTTAAAGTGGTTGTCATCATTGAAGTACCCATCAGGAATGCCTGAAACCCTATGTCCATTCCATATCATTTAAAATAAATAACTAATAAAAATAAATCAGAGTTTAGGTTGTCTTGAAGCACTTTCTGGTCCATAAATCCCTCCCAGCCCTCAGAAGAGCTCCTCCTACACCCTCCGGCCTCTCCTCTCTCTTTCTGTTTTGGATCCAAAACCTGGACAAAAAACCTTTGGCTGTCACAGCATCTGACAAACCCGAGCTCCAGCCCACTGAAGCCCAGGCCCCGTCTCTCCCTGAGTTAGCCTGGGGTGGGTCAGATGCAGCCCGCCAGGCCATTCTATCTGGCCCTAAAAAATTTAAAAATTAATATTTATCTGCCCTGGGCTACCTGTCACAAGGCCCTCGATGGCTTGCCAAAACTCAGTAAGTGGCCCTCCGCCCGAAATAATTGGCTGCCCGAGTTAGCCTATAACAGGGGTGTTTGCCCTGCACATCCAGATTGCACCAGGCTGTTCCCCTGCCTAACATATCCTGATGGGGGCCGCCTGCCCATGCAGGTGGACCAGAGCACAGCCGGATCTGGCCCCGGCAGTGCCAGACGAAGCCTGCGGACAGACCCGGCTCAGACCCTGCTGGTCTGCGAGTGGACGCAGCCTGGCCAACCCTCGGAGGCAGATTCATGAGGACTAAACGCTGCCCAAAGGTGCAGGCACGTGGGGGAGGGGGAGGGGGGCAGGTTTCAATTCCTCTCTCATCAAACCACGCAAATAATCAAAAATAAATAAAAAACACAACAACCATGTCCAAGCAACAAAGACACTTTGCAAACCTCCAGTCGGCTCCGGGCTGGGGGCAGGATGCGCCCTCGGGTCCGCGGCGGCCGGCACCGCCAGGCTGAGGCAGCGGCGGGGAGGCTGGAGGGCGGCCCGGGGACACGGAGCCTCGCACCTGCCCCCGCCCGGCCCCGGCAGTCCCCCCGAGCGGCCGAGCAGCGCCCGAGCGGCAGCCGGGGCCTGAGGAGCGGCCTGCGGGCCGGGGCGACACTCACCTGGCGAGGCGGCAGGCGCCGCCGGGCGCGCATGGCTGGGGGCCCCGGGCCCGCTCCGCGCCGCCGCCATACAGAGGCCGCCGCCGCCTCGCTCGGCTCCTCACTCCCAACGCGGCCCGGCCCGGCCTCACGGCAGCAGCGCCCCCTGCCCGGCCCCAGCGGCACCGCGCGGCACTGCGGCACCGCCCCGCCCCCGCCCCACGGGGCACCGGGCCTCGCGCACCGCGCCGTGCGGATCCAATCCGCTCCGCCGCCGGCCCGGGGACACCCCCCGCCGCGGGCACGCACGCGCACACGGCCCCCGCCCCCGCGGGACACCCCCCCCCCCCCCCCCCCCCCCCCACACACACACACACACACACACACACCCGCACACATCCAGGGACAGTCCTCAGGGACCCCACACACACAGCCCCCCACATTCGCAGACACACACACACACTCACACACCAAGGGAGATTCCACAGGGAGACAACGACATTCCCCCCCACATCCACGCCCCTCAGAGACACCCCTACAGCCCCACGCAGAGAGACAACCCTGCACATACCGCCTCACAGGGAGGCCCCTCAGAGACCCCGTGCACCCCCCAGCATAAGTCCTCAGGGAGACGACTGCACACACGCAGAGGGAGACCCCCTGCAACTCTGCGCGCGCCCCCCCCCACGGGATGATTCCTCAGGGAGACAACCACACACACACGCACACAAAGGGGAGACGGAGGCAGCTGAACACACCTCTCCACACCCACGCACACCACAGTAGGCACCAGAGAGACAACCGTAACCCCTCCCCCCCCCCCCCCCACACACACACACACAACTTACACAGAAAGACACATGCCGAAGACACAACCAAACACTGCACACAGATCTCCCCCGGCGGGACGCATGAAGCAGACAGGAGCAACAGAGGAGGCTACATGCATCAATGTGACACCGTAGTCATATAGTTACGCAATCACCCACACATAAGTGCACAGCCACGCATAGGAGAAAAGGGACACGCAACTCAGAGACAACTGTGACTTCATGCACACAAAGTGGCAGTGGAGGAGACCATCCTATTTACATCTACAGATCACAAGCACAAGGGCACACGTGTCTCACATGCACATATGAAGAGTCATACTACCATCCATGAGGGATACGTGACCACCTGTACATAGAAACGCGGTCAGACCCACACACGTGCACTCCCATGTGCAACTATCATGTAGACACAGCAGTGCAGAGAGATGTACACCCAGTACTGCCAACACTTAGATTTCTTGTACATTCTCACAAATAGTGGAGTAGCAAACTGTCAGGCACTCAAAACCATTATTATTCACTTACTGCAGAGTCCCAACAATCATTTATTTATGAGGAGAAAGCCAAGGCAATACACACGCCACAAACAAAATACCTCTGTTCCTGGCTGTAGGCAATCAGTAACATGCCTGTGGAGAAATGTGCTTTTCTCTCTCTCTCTTTTATATATTCGTCTGCAGTTGGCTTATCTTTGCTCTGGATTTTACAATGTGTTATTTTCTTCACTCCATGGCTTCAGCGCTTGTATGTATAACTATCCATCCGTGCACACCACTGCCCTCTCCTGGTCAGAATCAAAACTAGCCGGCTAGGTGTCCTAGAAACTTTTCCCAGGACTTTCACAAATAACTTATTGAGATGACAGATAAAACAGGTGGACTTACATAGATGTACACCCTTCAAAAATGTTTCAAATCCCCTCAAATAGTGAGGGGGAAAAGACAGAGCTCACTTATCTTTTAGATACGTGCTCTATCTAGGCCAATATCTTATTGTTTGTAAACGGGAAAGAGTTAACACATTGCAACTAATACATTTAAAGTATTAATTTAATTTATAATTCAACTGCTCACTCTGCTTTCAGGGGTATGCCTTTAACTTTTCCTGTGAAAAGTACTCAAATGGGAGGGGAGATTCATATTCTGTATTTGCTCAGCAAAGACTGGTTACTTTGCTATATTTTTGCAATGTTCCCCCTCACGGCACCTACACGCGACTAGACTTCCCGTGGGCCATCTCCGCAAAGCAACTGAGCATGCCATCTTCAAAAGCCAACAGGGCTTTTCTGCGATTGTTGCTCTGGGCATCTGTAGTGCCAGGTGCTGGAACTTCAAATTTCAGTGATGCCCAGCTAATAAGGCAAAGGAGCGGGGGACAGTGGTTAGAATGGTGGTGAAAAGGCACAGAAAGAAATGAATGGTGAAATGGAGAGCGGGGAAATAGTGGCTAGAAGTGTCAAGGGAAGCAATGATCTGGTGGAAGGACAGCTGGGGGGGGGAACCAATAGACCTATATATTCCAAATGAATGGTCAAAAGAAAGGATGAATATAAATCAGGAGCTAGGAACTGTAGAATATTTATAATGGAATAAAAGAAATACAAGTAAAAAAAATGTGTGGCCAACAGGTTGTCCTTCCTGCCTGGTGCAGGGGGCTGGACCCAATGATCTTTTGAGGTCCCTTCTGGTCCCTTACAATCAATGAAACAGAAAATAAAGACAATGAGAAAAACTTTTTAAGGGCATTAGGAAGAAAAAGAATCCTGATAATAATACCGGCCCATTAGTAGATGAAAATGGTGGAATTGTCCATACTGAAGCTAAAAAGGAAGAAGTGTTCAATAAATATTTCTGTCCCATAGCTGGGAAAAAGCCAAATGATATATTAATGTAATATCAGAGAATGATGAAATACTTTCCAGTCCAGCAGTAACTGAAGTATAGGTTAAGCAGCAGGTGCTAAGATGAAACATTTTTAAATCAGTCACTCGGTAACTTGTGTTCAAAAGTTTGAGGAGCTCTACATATAATTAATGTTGATTTTTACAAACCCTTAGGATATTGTGGAAGTCCAACAGCACTGCACAAAAGCTAGTAGTGTGCCAGCATTTGGATAGGGTAAATAGCATGTTTGCCTGACAAATCCTGGGCAAAATGATAAGAGCTGAGATGGGATTTGTTCAGTAAAGGATTTAAATTAATGCCAAGATGCATTTACGGAAAACAGATTTTTTTATGAGGTATAAATTTGGTTAGTAAAGATCATAGTGCTAATTGGAAAAATATTCCTTAGAAGACAGGTCGAGGAGCTTAGTCCATTTTGTTCATTAAAGGTGAAGTGATGACTTCATCACCATCTCTATGAACCTACCCTCAGGAAGAAAAAAAAATAGAAGACTTTTCAGTCTAACCAGAACAATCCAATGGCTGGAAGCTGAAATTATATTCAGATTCAAAAGAAAGGACAATTTTTAATACTGAAAGCAGTTACCCATTGGAATAATTTGCCAAGGGTTTTGCTGGATTTCCATTACTGGACATTTTAAAAACAAGGTACTATGTTTTTCTAAAAGATGTGCTCTAGTGCAAAAGGAATTGATTTAAAGATGTCGTACAGCCCATGTTGTCCAGGTCAGACTAGAAGATCACACCATTCCTTTTGGCTTTGGAAGTGGAATTTGGAGGAGAGAGAGGGGAGAAGCTACGGTCCTGGAGAGGGACCTGGATGCAGGAGAAGATAAAAGCAAAAAGGAGCAAAACTACAACCCGAGGGCAGAATCAGTGGAGGAGGCAGTAGTGTCTACAACCCCTCTAGAATCTGGAATTGACCCAATTCCTCCATCTCAATATTCCTTTGCTGTCATCAGAGAACTAACTGTAAAATCCTATAGCAAAGGGTATGTCTCAGAGTACCACTATCAGTCACTCCATTAGCTTAAATGGTAAATATCTGTGCTGTGGTCCTAAAGGTCCATAACTTGCTTATGACTGCCACTGGGGATCAATATGATTCTATATGACAAGGTTTATTTTTCTGAGTGAGCTTGTTTTGAAATATATGCATTAACATATAAAAGGTTATGTTACAAGAAATTGCAAAGTTAAGCATGTAAAGTGCAATTACACTCTGAAGTTAAGCAATACAGAATGGTCCTTTGTGTGTATGCGTGTGTACTATGATACAGCCTATAATTGCCAGATCACTTATTTTTCCACAGACCACCTACCTCATTAAATACACAGCATGCTGGATGTCCAAGGAATGAATGAAGACATTTTCTGTAGGAACCCTGTACTGTTAACTGCAAAAGGTGGAAAAGACGGTATGCAGGGAACGAGGCAAGCAGCTGCAGACAAATAAAAAACAATTTTGCCTTGAGGAACCCAATGAGTACCACTCTGAAGAACTGGATTTTTTTTACCCCACCCTCTGCCATAGTGTTCCTGTATGATGCCGAGCAAAAAACACTTAGGCAAAAATGTTTCATCTGCCACTAGGTGCTTGTTACTCATGTGTTGATCATCCAAAATTAAATGCCTAAAGGTAAGCTTGCAGAAGTGTAAACAGGACCTAAAAGATCGACAGAACTATTAAAACTGCTTGATAGTGTCCCATCATTTTCTTCTCTCTTAGGTGGATAGTTGTAGGTCTTATGGAATTTATTTAAAATTTGTAACTGGCGTGAAGATGAACTCACAATGGCTTTTTTGGAATTGCTGTGAAAAAAGAATACTCTCTCTGACTTGCAGGCTTTCCAGAGATCCCTGAACAAAATATCCTGATTCAGGCATCATTAAAAATCTTTTAATTAAAGCAGAAGTGATTGCCAGTAAATGTTGATAGGCCACACTTTGATAAGGCTAGTGCTGTAAATTTTCATTATTACTGTAAGTGCTGCTTGGATGTTTCATCATCTCACATTTTGCATAGCCCTTTGACTATACCACAGCATGATACCAATAGTCTTACAGATTGTGAGGCTGTTATAATCTTGCCCTCTGGTGGCTGGAGATTTTAAAGAACTACTATTAAAACACACAAAAGAATCCTTTAGTTGAAGTGGTACTAGGTCTACTCCCTTAATACACTTCTATTACATCAGCCATAAGGCTTTGCATTTAGGAAGCCTCACTCAGTTTTATCATTAAATTCAAATACTTTTTGAAGCAATACATTTCAATCTATGCTACTTGGCCCAATACATCTTCAAATAGCTGTACCAGCATTTAATAATTACTCAACATCCCAGTGAGTCAGAGAAAAAAACCATATACTGGATTCACTCAAACTCAAGACATGGTTTCCCCCCCGCCCCTTCAGCATGGACAGGGGGAGCCCTGTGTCTTACATGCCAGTACAAGCAGGATGTAAGCAGCTGCTGTAGATCCAAATCTGGCCATGATTCAGGGTTAGGGTCAGAGTCACTTGCCACCCCCCACATTTGTTGCAATTTACCCTTTGTTGCAGCTCCAGCTCTGCTCCCTCTCTGGCCTGGAGCACACGATTGCTCCAGCCTTCGCTCAGCCATACAGAAGTGGTATTGGCAGTAGTTGTGGCAGCTCTGGCACCAGCTCTAGAGGCCAGGGTCAGGGCTGGAGCCCAGCCAGGGTCAGAGCTGCCACCACCACAACCACTGCTGCATGGCTGGGCAGGGGCTGGAGTGAGCACGTGCTCTGTGCCCTGGTCCAGACTGGGACCAGAGACAGAGCCACAGTGGAGGATAAGTGACAGGGAGACAGAGGTGAAGCAACAGGAGGGACACGGGCACTGCAGGGGAGGAACCCAGCAGGAGGCAGGTGCCAGGGAGTGCAGGCACTGCAGGGAAGGGGGAAGGCAGCAGAGGGCAAAGGATAGAGGTCAGGCCACTTGACTCTCCTACTGCCTGCTCCCCTGCACCTGCTTGTCCCACTATCACAGTGAGGGGGGATGAATTTAAGAAAATCGTCCAATATATATTCTATACATGAAAAATCATAACAAATTTATAAATTGTCCATGTATAGAATCTAATTACTGGGGGGTCATCTTCAATTAGAAGTCATCTTGGATTCAGTAATATACAGGTTCTAGATTCATCCCTGGTGCAATTTTCACCAGAGATTATTTTGAGTCTAAAGACAGAAAAGACTTGCTATGTCCTCCAATCCAGTCACTGGCCTATGTAAAATTACTTTACCTTGTACATTCATAAGAGTTTTTTCCAGTACAGTTTTAAATGGGCCAAGTGGATTTTGCTGTCATAGTGGTTTCCTTTGTAAACCGTCGGGATTCCTCCTGTGTTGCCTTCATCTGGATTTTAGTTACATCACTGAAAACACTAATGGAGCATTCAGGTACCAGTGGTAAGCATTGTATAAACACTTGCACAGAACAGAATCTGTTAGTTACTTTTTAGTCATATTACTTCTTCTATGCCAATGTAATACATTGCTCCATCTTCCTCCTCCTACTTTAAAATGATTTACACTCTGAACTGTTGGAATGGTTATTTAACCAAACTGTGAATATATAACCATTAAATGGTAATGATAATATTGTAAGGGAAACTGAGGCACAGTCAGAATTAGAACTGACGAATTTCAGCTCCATACCTGAAAGTTTACCTGACAGCTGAATATCTAATTTGGTGGTTTTCAAACTGGTCATAAGGGGTTCTGCAAAGAGATTGGGGGTAATGACACAACACCTGGGAGATAGTGCACTATCATCTCATGGAGTCAGATCCACAGCAGCAGAAGTGATATGAATTTTGAAAACCATTCACCTAATTTAATCTCTGTCACCAAGGTTTGAGGCAAACGTCTATGCCCGTGATTTCAAATGCTTCTCTTCAAAACGCATGCATGACTAGGAAGCCACATATCCTTGGTTGACCTTTCATATGTTTTTAACGTATTTCCTTTTCACCATCTCAGTTCCATTCAACACTGTTTTGTTGGGATCAAGCCACTGAGAGATTCCACATGAAACGTCACATGCTTAAAGTAACAAAAATATTCAAATCTAGATGGAAACCCAGAAACAAAATGCTTCAAAGTTCTAATATAGTTATTCCGGTGTAATTAGGATTAAGTATAGAACCCCACGGTTCCTTTACGGCTGAGAATGCAGAGAAACAATATAGCTTAATGATCCAGTATTCATTACTATATTTTTAAGTCACATAAAACTCTTTGCCTGTACCCCTAAAACAACTTTGCGCTACTTCAAGCTTTTTTATACATATTTGCAAAAACATCTGTCTAATAATTTCAGATTAAAATTAAGTAATTTCTGTGTGTCGCCCTGCCCTTTCTGCTCCTTCGCCCTTAAAAAAAATAAATAAATAAAAAATTACCTCACAGTTTTTCCAATTTAGATTATAAACTCAACAGGACAGGGACTCTTTCTTACCAAGAGTTTGTAATGTTTGTTATAATAAAGCATGACCTGTCTACTGCCTCTGAATACTAATGGAAAACAAAAACTAGAAAGATTGAACAGTTGTGTAGTTACAGTATTAGCTTGGGATTTTGACAGGTCTGGGTTACAGTGCCTGTACAGGTCTGGGTACAGATTCTGCCTAAGACGTCCTATGTGACCATCATTGATCTAGGTTCTCCATTTGCAAAATGGGGCAACAATTCCTTTGTTTCATTATAGTTATAGGCATTTTATGGCAAAGGCTTCTTTCCTCCTGTATGCTTGAATAACGTATACAACACTTGGACTGGTGGACCCTTGATCTTGCTTGCGCCCTTCATCTGATGCCACGTTTTACTCTTCAAGCCACTACAGGGGTTTTGAAGACTTCTTGTTCACTCCTATTTTCTGCCTATACCATAATTTTAATTATTTTGAGGATTGAACTATTTCAACAAGAACAGGGGATGTGGGTAACATGCAGAAGGGTGATGTGTGTTTCATCCAATGAAGAAGATCAGCTGTGCTGGGACACTTCTTGGCACAGATGATCCACCTTATTTGGTGATATCCATTTCTAGCCTTAAAGCACCAGTTCTCAACCTTTTTAAATATAATCCAACCCTGGATAGATTAGAGACAGCCCTTGGAAAACACCAACTGTTAGCTTTCACTTGTTTTTGTTTCATTTTGGTTTTTTACTACAGAAAAATAATAGAGCAAGTATTCTGTTGCAAAGAACAATAGATGATCTCAAGGTACCGTCTGGTCTTTATTTTTGTGAAACAACAAATACCGGATCATTTTGTTCTCATGGTTCATTTTCACATGCCTTTCCATCTACAGGTTCTGCCTAAGTCTGAAATACCACAATACTGTTCCGATTGCATTCCTGGTCTCTCAGAA
Source organism: Crocodylus siamensis (assembly GCF_052110815.1). NCBI lineage: Eukaryota > Metazoa > Chordata > Crocodylia > Crocodylidae > Crocodylus > Crocodylus siamensis. The sequence goes on along the minus strand of NC_143399.1, from coordinate 8,874,533 downwards.
GCAAGAAATACTGGCAAGTCTTGCACAAAAGCCTTTTCTTCACACCCATGAGGTTCAGAGATTCCTGACTGGGATCCAGATTAATATGGCTATGCTGATTTGCAAGAAAACAGGTTTTACAATCACAAGATAAAGCTTTTAGGCTAATCATCAAACTAACTCACTGTGTGACATTTAACCTGCCTGACCTGATTTCCCCATGTCTAAACTAGAGATAATTATATTTACTGCAGAGACATGGTGTGAGACTCAGTTAATGCTTATGAAGCACTTTGAGAGTTTCACATCCAAAGTAACCTCAGTACTATTCTAATCACCATAATTTTGTTCATATTACCTGAACACTTGTCACTTACTAACTGAAACTATTGGCCTATTGAATGTCTTGCTCATCTAGTAGTTTTGAAAGAGTAATTCCTATCTATGGATCTTAACCTCCTCAAAAAGGCTGAAAAGCAAGCTAATTTTGCAACTTTCATTGGCAAATCTCACAGCATTTTACAAAATACATTATCCTCATTTCACAGTTTAGAAAATATAAGAAAATTAAGTGACTTGTGCAAAGTCACTCTAGAAGTCCAGAGCTAGAAACAGAAATAGAAATCTTAGGGTGGAAACAGACACGGGTGCATCCAGGAGTGCAGGAGCATGATTACACCCCCTTTGGACTGGGCCATGCCAAGGGAGCCTTTGTGGAAGTCCCCACAACTGGCAAGAATCTCCCCCTTCTCCTCCATGCTTACAGTCGCATCCTCTCCCCACCCTTTTTCACCACTGCTGCTTTCCCTGGTGTCTCCAGAGGCTGGAGGAAGCTTCAGAGCTGATCCTGCCCACCCCAGCAGGGCTGCGACAGGGCTGGGTTCAGCTGGGACAGCAACAGTGGTGATAGGCAGAAGGGGGGTGAGTTCCCCTTTCCCCATGCCTACTCCCTAGGGGGATCGGCTGGGTTAGGGAACACATTATGTCACTCATCGCTGTTGTCGCTATCCCAGCTAAGCCCAGCTCCAACACAGCCCTGCTGGAGGCAGCAGAATCAGCTCTGAAAGGGAAAGCAGCAGTGGGAGAAGTGGGAAAGGAAAGGAGAGGATACGACTCTGAGCACAGAGGAGAAGTGGGAGATTCTTACCTGCTGTGAAGATTTCAAAGAACCACAGTATCTCCCGCCATGTGGCCTGCCTACACTAATGGGTGGGGAAGAGGGAGAGGCTGCAGTGCCCGCTACTCCCACATCCGTCTTTGACAAATCCTGAATTTGCCCCTGGAAACAGACGTTACTTTTTGCTGCTTTTGTGACACACAAATTTTTATGGGTGCATAAGGGCCAAGCAAACAGATGTCTGAACTCCTTGTCGCACCACAAATGCCCAAATTTTGTGGCCACAGTGAAGGTAGTATCAATTTGTGATGCTATTTTGTGGCAGATGTCTGTTCACTTTATGGCATGAGCACAGGCAGCCCAGAGCTGCCTGTGCTCTCCAGCCACCCCGGCCAAGTGCTCTGGAGAGTTGAGGGTGCCTGAATCTTCAGGGTACACCTCAGCAAGCAAGGCAAGCTGAACAGGTGCTCCCAGAGCTTCAGGGGCCTGATCCTGCACAGCAATTCTCAGGGTGCACAGGACCCTGGGAAAACACGGTGCCCACTGTCCCCACAGCATCAATGGGTGGGGCAACAGGCAACAGGTTTCACGCAGAGAAGCAGATCAGCCATACCGGGACATCCCAGCACAAGTCATTTGCATCTTTTGATGACATTTATTTCTAGCAGTAGTTCTCAGTCTGCTTAGACTTGAGGCACCCCTGGTTAGGATTAAGGCACGCCTTGGACAGTGATAACTCTTTATCTCCCCCCCACACTTTTTTTTTTACACTGTAGAAAAATAATAAATTCTTGTGTTACAAAGAGCTCAGAAAGACCACAACTGGTCAGAATATTTTTAACACTATGGATTCCTATTCGATATCTCTGGGTTTATAATGAGAGTCATGTTTGCCCCCCCCCACACACACACACAACAGTGGTAACACTGTCTGGCACCCCTGTGGCACTCTTGCAAGGATCTCAAGGCACTCTGGTTAAGAATCACTGGATCTAGGCTCTGGAATGACCACAGGATCATCCTGTTTATTCAGCCACAGCTTTTCCTAGGGCTGACTTCAAGGCCTAAGCGTAGAACACTTTCAGAAACAAGGTGAGGTAGGGTTGTGTGCGTAGGAGATGTGGGTACAAGAACCAGTGATCTCACTGTTTGGATAGTTTCCTGCTGCTTTTGCAAATCCTTCTAATTAAAATTGGCTTGGCTTAAAAATTCCAAATCAGATTGAATATTTTGACCCTGAGGAGGAGCGGATCTTTTGACTAGTACTGTGGGCAAGTGACTGACTGCACTTTCTGAGTAATGAAAGGTGCTGCACCCTGGCTTACACATGCTTTGCTCGTTTACCACACAGCATATCAGAGCTTTGTCTCCCATAGGACGAAGCATATAAGTGAAGTATATGCAATTCACAGGTGAAGCGCATGTGATTTTTGAAGCAAGTCCCCAGAGTTGGGCCAGAAATGGAAACTTCAGTAGTTCCTATACATCCCATAAAAACTCTTAAAACAAATTTGTGTTTCAGGAGTTTCTGTGAACTTCAGTAAACTCACTCAGTACTTCACATACTCATTCATATAGGAATACTCAAAACAGCATCCTACCCAACAGCAGTCAATGTCGGATGCTTCAGAAAAATGGATGTATGAAATCTGACTGCAAGACTAGAGTTGAACACAGGATTAATTCCATTTTGGAATGGATTTATAGACTTAAAATACCGTTTCTGTTCCAGCTAGCAAACAAACCTAAGTTCAAACATGCTAAAAAAAAAAATAGTATGAAAGAAAATTTGAACAAAATTGTGGTCTGGTTAAAACATCACAGATCTATTTTTACCTTATTTTACATAATACAAGATAAAAATGGCTCAAAATTAAAAATACTTTTGTAATAAAAATACACAAGTTTATTTCGAAAAATATCAAAATAGGACATTTAGACATTATAAGAACTCCTTCCTTTTGTATTTCCAAAGTTAAATTGTTGGCAAATTTTACATTATTTTTAAAGTATTTAAACCTCAAGAGAATTTAATTTCACAACAAAACAGATTTCTGTGAAAGTTTTTTTTTTTTAAACAGTTCTTACATATCTTCATCTAAATAATTGATAGTTAAGCTTATATCATGATGTAGAAAGATATTTCATTTTGCCTCATTGTATTTTCACATTATCTATCTAGATATATAATTATTTTTAAATTCTTCTATGCTTTCAGATTTCATTATATTGTGTGCCAGAAAATAAAATATTTACTTCTATCATTTTAAATTAAATTAATGCCTCCTGGTTCTTGGATTGGGCAGTCATGTTTGCCTTGTCTGTAAAATTAACTAGTCTCTCTTTCAACCATGTCCCCTTTCATTCATCTTTGTCTCTAAAAAGACTGGTATTTAAAAGCTTTAACACTTTTTTTTATTATTAATTAGCTCCGGTACCTGATCCCTTTTGCTCTGTGATGTGCTTACTGATAAAGTAGCAAGAACTGGGCATTCAATTTAAAAATGGCTGATCAAAAGTTTCATTATTAGGTCTGCTCTATTTTTATATACCCCCAAAACTCATCTACTGTTTTGGATAATCATGGCATGGTAAACAGTGTTTGCTATTGAGCTGCCCATTGAAATACCTAGGTCTTCAGAATGGTCAAAACTAACTGAATATTGACATTGCCAGTGAGGACTGCAAATTATTTCTTCCAGTTCGCATTACCTTTAATTTGTCAACATTTGTTGCTATCCATGCGCCTGGCTTTCACCCCATGTCTTTTTTATGTCCCTGGCATTGACAGAAGGTCCAGCATCCAGGGCACGTTTTTAGGCTTGACTTAAAACAAATACTAAAAAGAATCATCCTGAAGTAGTTGGTTAGTTTCAGATCCTGCTTCTCCTTCACTCCCTCCTGAATTAAAGGAAATACCAACTTGTTCTTCAGTTTCATTTTCCCCAAAAAAGATCATTTGGTTACACAGCTGAGTTCTTCAAGAACTTCACAGCAATCTCAGTTGCAGAATTCACCACTACCCTATCTGAGGATGCATAAGCCAGAACTATACTTAAAGCAATGTTTGCAACAGAAATATTTCTTAGCATTTAATACCTGTAGTTCCTGTTGTTTTGCAAGGAAAGTGGCTTGCAGGGCAAGACATAAAAATAGCTTAAACTTGATTTGCATATGTGTAAGAGGCATGTAAATTGGAAGTGTGGGTCAAGGGGATTCAAACCAATTTGAATTTCTGCAGGAAAGAATAAGGTGCAGGAAAAGCACCCGGTGATTCCCAGTTGCCGAAGGATGGATGTTGAACAATGAAGGTAATGTGGTCATCATGGGACGTGGTCATCATGGGTGACCTAAACTTCCCAGACATCTGCTGGGAAGAGCAGTCAGCCAGGTCTGACCGCTCACGTAGGTTCCTAGCCAAGTTACAGGACCACCACCTAGCCCAGGAGGTGCACAGTCCCACCAGAGGAAATGCCTTGTTGGACATGATCCTGGCCACAGGCAAGGACCTGGTGAGGGGACTGCAGGTGCTCGACCACCTGGGTGACAGCGATCATCACCTACTGGAATTTATCATCCAGCACAGGGTGTCAAAGGCCTCCAGCAGGGCAGCAGCCCTGGACTTCAAGAGGGCAGATTTCAATGAGGTGGAGACTAGTCGGGGAGTCACTGAGGTCCCAGAGGGGCAGGGAGTTGAGAGTCCAAGAAGAGTGGTCATTCTTTAAGGAGACAATCCTCCAAGCCCAAAGCATAACAATCCCCATGCAGATCAAAGGGGGCAAGAGTGCTCAAAAGCCCTCATGGCTCTCTAAAAGCATCCACAAACGCCTCAAAGCTGAAAAGGAGGTGTACACCCAATGGAAGGGAGGGGCCATCACCAAGAAGGATTATACCTCCTTGGCTCAAGATTGTAGGAGGGGTGTTAGGAAGGCTAAGGCAGAGATGGAACTGGGACTAGTGACCCGGATCAAAGATAAAAAAAGAGAAGTCCTTTTTCAAATACACAGGGGGTAAAAGAAGATACCGAGTAATGTGGGGCCTCTGCAGGACATGCTTGGTAATCTGGTGGTAGCACCAGATGACAAAGCTAATCTCTTCAACAGATTCTTTGCTTCCATTTTTTTGAGTAGGGACAGGAACATCCCCCCTACTGGGATCCTGGAAGGACCCAGGGGAGGCACAGCCAGGCCAGTGAGGACCCAGTCAGGGAACTTCTGGAGGGACTAGATGTGCTCAAAATCAGCAGGTCTGGACGATCTCCACCCCAGAGTGCTTAGGAAATTGGCAGAGGTCATTGTGGGATGCCTGGCAAAGCTTTATGAGCACTCGTGGTGCTCTGGTGAGGTGCCTGATGAATGGAAAATAGCCAATGTGGTCTGCATTTTCAAAAAAGGGAGGAAAGAGGACCCAGGAAACTATAGGTCCGTTAGTCTTACCTCAATTTAAAATTTATTTTATTTATCAAATAAATTTTATTTGATAAATACAATGCATCATACACTTTATTTTATAATTCAGAGACACATATACATGGCTTAGGGTTACAATTACACATTTTCCTCCCACTGTATATACCAGCTTGGTGGCATCCCATAACCTTTCCTATTTTCCCAATAGAACAATGTTCTGACTTGAAAGTACAGTGCAGGGAGGTGCCACCTATCAAACAAAAGGGCACAGCTGAAATAAATGTAATTACTTCCATGAACAATAGGTATATTTGCTCACAGCCAAGTCACATGGGCCCATTCTGTATTTTATGAGGTGTCATGAGATAAGCATGTTGGAAACTCCACCCAGCTGTATGCTCAACATCCACCAGGGTGTTCCAGTCTTGTAGAAGTCCAAACAGATCACAATTGGCTGAGATTTGTCATCACCAAATTTAGAACCATTTACTTCAACTGTTGCAATGACACCAACATGCAATGTGTAATTGAAATCTGGCATCTTACCCTTTTTACTAGTAATACTTCAAATAGCCAAAATGTTTACAATCAATCAACAATAGTAAATGTAATAGAACAAAGTTCTGACTTCAAAGTACAGTACTGGGAGGTGCCTCCCCATCAAACTAAAGGGCACAGCTGAAGTAAATGTAATTCCTTCCATAAACAATAGGCATAGTTACTCACCGCTAAATCACATGGGCCCATTCTGTACTATTCTGCTATTGTTTCTAATCTCACCTCATTCTCCTTGTCCCCCAAAATTAGCAGGTTATGTACCACAAAAAAGGAAAAAACTATTCTATCCATTCTACCTGCATGTTAGCTATCCTGTATTGTGCTGCAAAGGTAGATTAGAGAGGGATTTCATAAAATACACTGGGTCACTGAGCACAGTGAGATCAGTCTGTAACAGGAAAGAAAATTATCAACCCAGAATTGCTCGTTCATTGGAAGCAGAGTTCACTCAATATAGATGCGTCATAAACACCCCGGTGTTTGACATGCTTGTTTTCAAATGAAGAGTGTAGGCCCCCATCCATGATTTTATTCTGTATAAGGAGTTTTCTTGAAACAGCCTGGCAGAAACAAACTTAACCATCTTGTTATCAATATTTCTTTAATGGTTCAGAGTACCACAGTCAAGCATGCATAGGTTCTCCTTTGTCATCATGATTGCTAATCTCAGCACCCTTGCCTTTATTGTAAACAATGTTATTTATTAGCCAAGAGATGGATTGGCTAATCCTGGATAAGTTACAGGATGATCCAATTCTTTCAGAGTGTTCTAGTCATTAAGCTTATTCATAGTTTCATAGTAGCTAGGGTCAGGAGGGACCTGAACAGATCATCTAGCCTGACCCCCTGCCACAGGCAGGAATGAATGCTGGGTTCACAAGACCCCAGACAGGTGATCGTCCAACCTCCTCTTGAATTTGCCCAACTCCCCTGGGAAGTTGGTTCCAGATTCTGGCCACCCTAACCGTAAAAAATTGCCTCCGATCGCTAACCCAAACCTATTCTCCATCAGCTTATTACCATTGTTCCTCATCACCCCAGGTGGTGCTGGGGAGAAAAGGGCTCTACCTATTTGCTGTTGATCTCTCCAGTGAGTTTGTAGGCAGCCACCAGGTCCCCCCTCAGCCTCCTCTTGCTGAGGCTGAACAGGTTCAGGTCCCTCAGTCTCTCCTCATAGGGCCTGTCCTGCTGCCTGCTCACCAGGCGGGTGGCCCTCCTCTGAACCCTCTCCAGGCTGGCCACATCCTTCCTGAAGTGCGGCACCCAGTACTGGATGCAGTACTGTAGCTGCAGCCTGACCAAAGTCACACAGAGGGGGAGGATCACCTCTCTAGACTGGCTTGAGATGCACCTTTGGATGCGTGACAAGATAAGGCTGGCCTTGCTGGCTGCGGTCTGGCATTGGCAGCTCATGTTCACCTTGGAGTCAATAATGACTCCAAGATCCCCTTCCGCTTCTGTGCTTTCAAGAGGGGAACTCCCCAGCCTGTATGCATGCTGTGGATTCCTTCTCCCAAGATATAGCACTCTGTATTTGTCTGCATTGAACCCTATCCTATTCTCATCTGCCCACTTTTGTAGTCTGTCTAAATCTATTTGCAACCTCTCCCTTCAAGTGTGTCCACCTTGCCCCACATCTTAGTGCCATCAGCAAACTTGGACAGCATGCTTTCTACCCCCTTGTCCAAGTCACCGCTGAGTATGTTAAACAGTTCGGGCCCGAGGACTGAGCCCTGGGGGACCCCACTGCTCACATTTCGCCAGGTTGAGTACAACCCATCCACCACTACTCTCTGGGTGCACCCCATCAGCCAATTTTTTACCTATCCAACTATGTAGGCATCAATGCCACAGTCCTTAATTTATTGATGAGGATGGGGTGAGAGACAGTGTCAAAGGCCTTCTTAAAGTCTAGAAAGACTACATCCATGGCAACACCATCATGTAAGGATTTAGTCACCTGGTCATAAAAGGCAACTAGGTTGGTCAGGCAGGATCTGCCTTTGATGAACCCATGCTGATTGGCCCTGAGCGTGATCTTCCCTGCTGGCCCCCCACAGATGTGCTCCTTGATGAGTCTCTCCAAGATTTTCTTGAGCACCAAGGTGAGGCTTACAGGCCTAGTTACCTGGGTCCTCCCTTTCTTGTAAATTGGGACCACATGACCCCTGCCAGCTCCCTCAACACCCTTGGGTGGAGGGCATCTGGACCTGCTGATTTAAAAATGTCTAGCCCTTCCAGAAGATCCCCAACTACATCTGTGCTGACTGAAGGCCTGACAGAGCTATCCCTAAGACTGTCCCTACCTCTGGTAGGTGGGATGCCCCGGTCCCAGTTCAAGAAAATGGAGGCAAAGAAACTGTTAAAAATATCAGCTTTCTTGGCAATCTTGTGGCTACGCCAGATGTTTGCGTCTTGCAGGGGCCCTACGTTGCCTGGTGCCCTCTTCTTGCTCCCAATGTACTTGAAAAAGGACTTTTTGTTGTTCTTAATCCTGGACACTAGCCTGAGTACCATCTCTGCCTTGGCCTTCCTAATAGCCCTCCTACACTCCCAGGGTGAAGAGGGGTACTCCTCCTTGGTGATAGCTCCTCCCTTCCACTGGTTGTACACCCCCTTTTAGTCCTCAGGCGTTGCTGAATGCCCTTGCTGAGCCAAGGGGTTTCTGAGCACTCTTACCTCCCTTCCTTCTCTCAGGGACTGTTATCCTTTGGGCCTGGAGGATTGCCCCCTTAAGGTACGACCATCCCTTGTGGACTCCCATCTTCTCTACCTTCTGGGCCCTCAGTGCCTCCCCCCACTAGTCTCCTGAGCTCATTGAAGCTGGCCCTTCTGAAATCAAGGGCTTTAGCCTTTGTGTAAGCCCTTGACACCCTGCATTGGATAGTGAAATCCAGCAGGTGATGATCGCTATTGCCCAGGTGGTCAAGGACCTGCAGTACCTTCACCAGGTCATCCCCCAGTGATTATTATGACTCCCAAGAGCCAGTTCTCGTCTGGCAAAACAAAGAAATGATTATTAATTCAATACCAGACTTTTCTTGCCTTGAATAATCGGGGTGATAACTTGCAGAGGTAGGTGAATTCCATTACTCAGTGTTAATCTATGATTAAGTGCATCTCTTAGTATCTTTATGTTCCTTTTGAAAGGAAAAAGACTGAAACATTTGTATGGAAAGTTTCACCTAACTCAAGTATTTTGGAAAACAATATAATCATCATTGTTGAGTAATGCGGTAAGGTAACTCCACCATCATACCAGCCCCAAGCCTTCATAAAAGGAGAGAAAAAATTGGTTGTGCCATCATTACCCAAGCCAAACAGCTAACCAATGAAAATGGCAGAAGACCACATATGCAGGGAGACTCAGGGCTACTGGTGATCAACTTAGGCTCTGCACGATCTATTTGTAATGCTGAGAGCCTCTTATGTGGGCAAAAATGCTAGAATAGGGAACACTTTTGAAAACCACGGAGGAAACTGTGACACACAAAACCCAAAATGTGAGGTCACTGTCAGGTTAGTAAAATGTCTTTGCTGCAGAATAAATTAGAGAAGTACTTACTGGCTTGATGCCATGAGCCTTTAACGAAGAGGCAAAGGAGGGATATTAAATGGCAAGATGGTATTCTTGGGTGATGATAAGAAGCAAGAAAAACAGAATAGGAAACAGACTTGTGAAGCCTCCTAATGATTCTGGAAAAAAGATGGACAAGCTAGAGCTTCCCTGGATCAGATGACTAATCAGACTGCAACTCTGTCCACTCCAACATCAAGCAGTGCTCAGAGTGATTCTGTCAGAAGTGTGAACTGTGAAGGCCAGTCAGATACAATGTGGAGACGCTGAAAAAGCCCAGGTAAGGAGGATTTAGGAAGGCAGGTTCAGTCAACAGTTTCCACAATTAAATCTTGGAAGTGAGCACCGAGGAATGGCTAAAAAAAAAAAAAAAAGTTTAAAAGAACCCTAAAGTCAGCCTCATCAGATGTATTAAGCAGCAAAAAGGTAGCTAGGAAGCTCCGGATATCAGAAGTTACCCTCTGAGCAGACACTGAAAAGCAGAAAGCCAGTGCAAGAGTACACTGGGCACATCTACACAACATGCTATGGCAATGTAGCATCAGCAGGTATGAACTGTGATGCCAATGCTACTGCACAGTGGAACGAGCTATCGCACAGTAGCTCGTTGCTAGTAGGCAGCAGGGTTGGAAACGACCGATGTACCACCAAGACTGCACAGTAACATAACAGCAGTTACTACACAGTTATTGCGTACTTGCTTTAGGAAAAACAACTGCGCAGTCAGGGGCACATGTAGACACACCTACTATAGATGAAATATGTCAGGAGCTCTCAAGAAAAGTCAATAGGTCAGCTAAGATGGACAACAGAACTGACTCAAACAAGAGTGTGGGAGCACTGAAAAGCTCCTGGGACAGTCCAAGTCACAAAAGGCATTCAAAATAACCACGATGATCATGAAGAAGTACCCAGTAGAGACTGCACCACAAGAACAAGGATGGTTTACTACTCTCAGAAAAATGACCCCATGAAGAGGCAAGTTGAATACTTTCAGATGCTTACAAACCTGGAAACCATACTCCAACCTGAGGAAGAATGATGAGGTTGACATCTTGCTGCAGGAGGTTGAGAAGGGAGTCAGGGAAGGACGTGATCATCTATCAGACAGTTGTATCATACCATTTGATGACATCCGGTAAGAAGAAAATATTCCTAAAACATGGGAAAGGGGGAAGTTGATCCCAGTAATTGTACACAAGAAAGAAAACCTGCAGAGCTGTGCAAACTACTGAGTGATCTTGCTGATCACCCAACTGAGCAAAATTCTCTGCATGGTTTTTTTGAGAAGGTGCATGCTGCAGACTGAAAAGGTTATTGGAGGAGCAAGCTGGTTTCTGCAAAGATAAGGAGACAGAGCCCCTGTGTCTATGCCAATAGCAGACAACTAGAAAGGGCAACAGAACAGTCTTCCGCTCCGCTCCTTCACTGGTTTCAAAAAGGCATTCAGATTCAGTGGGCATAGCTATACAAAATGCTACTGTGCAGTCATTACTGCACATTTATTTAGTAGTTGTATTAGCAAGTAATAAATAAATGTGCAGTAACTGGAGTTACTGCGCAGTAGCACCAGCAAACGTCTTAGATAATGTTACTGTGCAGTAGCCTATTAATACTCCCAAGTAGTATATTAGCACTGTCCATGCTGTGATGTGCTACTGTGCAGTACTTGTTGGATACTGCACAGTCAGCGTCTTGTGTACATGTGCCCAGTAGGGCACAAGGGGCCTTGGGCTGTTCAGAGGTCATACAGTGGGTGCAAAGAGCTGTTTGCTCCACTGAAAAACTTTTCCAATGTCAGCTGTCCTCACCAACAGTGAACTGACTGGTTCAAGATGATGATCAGCAGTAGGCAAGGCAACCTCATCACTCCCAGTGTGTTTCAGCTCTACCTTAAAAGACTAGTGGGTAGAATCACAATGAGGTGAAGAGGCACAGCAAGGAGATAAACATTGCCAGCTACATTTGTTGTGTATCTGCTGAACGTGGAAAATAAGGACTTGTACAGCCAAACCAAGGGACTCCATAGGACCAGAAAACAATTCCAGCTGCCTAAATGTAGAGGTGCAGATGGTCTTCTGCGGGAGGAAGGGAGAGAACAGCGCAGATACAGAAGCAGGTGGCATCAAGGTACCAATGTGGACAGCTCTGTCAATTTAGGAAGCTGCATCACACTGGACAGTCATTGCTCTAAGCAGATCACAAGAGAGACAAGGGGCATGTGGTTCTGGGCAACTTCAAGTTGAGATGGAAAAGGGAAGTTATACAAACACCAGGCTCTTCAAGATGTGCATGTTCTTGATCCTGCTCTACGCGGTGGAGACATGGACCTTTAAGTAGGCCAACCCACAAAGACTTCTAGCTCTCAAAACTAAGGGCAGCTTCAGATGTTATTCCAATTGTGGCATACCTTTTCTTGCGGGATGAAGGCATGGCACCACATGCACGGCTACAAGGGCATAGAGGAGGCTGTCAAGAGGAGGGGAAAAAAGGAGTAGCAGCTTGCACCACTGCTGTTGACCAGCTCGAGTTCTCACCTGACAGAAGCACCCCTGAAAGAATCAGATGACCCTACTGAGGAGTTATCTCCAGGACTCCCAACCCCAGGAAGCAAGATGAACAGAAGAGGGAAATCCTCCCCCCACATCCTCCCACTTGAACATGTGGCTGGAGCAGAGCCCAAGTCTCCTAGACAGCAGCAAGCTGTGGGGGGATGGGGAAGAATCCCTCCTATGTGCAGACAGGGAGAGCCACGGGCCACAGCACAGCCTGGTCTCACAGGGAGAACCCCCCCACACTTCCCTTCACTGGAACAGAGCCCAAGTCTCCTGAGCAGCGGCAAGCACAGGGGAATCCATCCCCCACCCCCAACTCCTAGCTTGCTGCTGCCTGGGAGACCCTGGACTCAGCTCCAGCCTGGTGGGGGTGTCCCTCATGGCCTGCTCTGTACACACATGGTGGGATGGGGTATTTCACCTGCTGGGTACAGGGAATGAACCTAGGCCTCAGAACTATGCTGGGGCTGGTTTCTTCCTTGTTCTCTCTCAGAGAAGTTTACATTGGATATGCAACAACACCCCCCCTGGGATGCCAGAGAACCAGCAGATGGCCATCATGCATGGGCAACTAGTGCCTCCCAAATCTGGTGGGGGGGCCGGACGACGACACCAGCTCACTGCCCAGGGGATGGGGGGTCCCCGAAGGGCCAATTGCTGAACCAACGGTGAAATCGGAAACGCACTTCTGGTTTTGTGGCTGGAGCTTCCACGGGGTGCACAGCCGATCTCAGGGTGTGCACGTGCCACCCGTGTGCACTCCCTATGCCATCAAGCAATGTATTCCTTGCTACATGTGCAACTTAAAGCTGGATAGCAACCAGCTGCAAAGTTTGTTCTCATTTTCAAGGTCTAGCTTTGTAGCTATCTGGAGCTTTCAATAGCATGATAGGTACTTTGCATACAGAGCTGGTCTCACAGTTAATTGCACAAAAACTGTAACGTGTAGAGGGGCTCTGAAGGTTACAGATGGCTGTTTATGGTCAACTAACAGGCCCACATAAGAAACTGTGAATTGGTATGAAAGAGCCAGTTGTGAAGGTAGTGATGATGAGGAGGATCCAGCTGTTGGGCACATCTGCTAGTTGAAGGATGACCTGACAAACACATCGCTCTTCAGCCTGGTGGAGAGCAGCAAACCAAATGGCTAGATGAGGAAATCAGACTGATGCAGAAAAGAACCTAGATGCTTCATGCCCAAATACAGGACCAAGCCCAGTGGAGAAGCAAGAATATAGCATACGATTGGCTCCTACAGTCATTTGACTAAGGAGCAGAGGAAGGATGAAAAATTAAGTAAACTACTACAATTTTAGGGATGAAAAAGGCTCGTATGGTCTGTTACTAACTACATACAGCCAACATAGGACTGCCTCCAGCAACTCAAAGGACAGGAAGTATAAAGGAAGACAACAGAATTCATTGCATTTACAAATTATACAAAACACAAAAAATTCTTGCAAAATAAGCAAGAAAGGCAGACTGCCTGAAAACAACTAACACAAAAGGAGAAATGTAAATATAGTTTCATAACTGTTAGGGGCTGGAAGCGACCTTACAGATCATTGGGTCCAGCCTCCCTGCATTTGGGCAGGAAAGACTGCTGGGATCAGATGACCCCAGCAAGATGGGCATCAAGACACTTTTTTGAAGATCACCAGGGTGGATAACTGTACCATCTCTGGGGGGAGCCTGTTCCAAACCCTCGACACTTGACTTGTAAAGTTCTTCCTTATGTCTAGCCTGAAGCAATCTTCAATCTGTTTGGGGACATTTTTTCTTGTTCTCCCCTTGGAGGCCTTGGTGAATAGATGCTTCCCCAGGTCCTGATGTATGCCCCTGGTATTCTTATAGGCTGCCACCAAGTCCTTCAAGTCTTCTCTTCTCCAGGCTGAACAGACCCAAGTCTTCCAGCTTCTCCTCATGACCTGGTCTCTAGGCCTCTAATAATGCACGCAGCCCTCCTTTAGACTCTCTCAAGCTTCTCCACATCCTTCCTAAAGTGCAGCACCCAGAACTGGACGCAGTACTCCAGCTGCAGTCTCACCAAGGCCAAGTAGAGCTGGAGGATAACATCCTTAGCCTTGGTCAAGATGCCTCAGTAGACGCATGCCAGTGTTTGATTTGCTCTGCCAGCTATGGCATAGCATTGGTGGCTCATGTTCATTTTACTGTCTCTCATGAGTGACACCCAGATCTCGTACAGTTATGGCGATGGCAAGCGTAGCCATTGTGGATTATTTCTCCCTAGACAGAGAACATTACACTTCTCCATATTAAACAACATCAGGTTGAGGTCTGCCTACCTTGCAAACCTGTCCAGGTCGGCCTGTATCACCAGCCTGTCTTTGAGTGTGACCCCCATAGCTTGACATCATCAGCAAGTTTTTCCATTTCACTTTTAACACCCAAATCCAAATTGTTGATAAACATGTTGAAAAGCACTGGTACAAGAAATGAACCCTGAGGAATGCCACCGGTCACCTTCTGCTATGACAACTCAGTTCTGTCTATCAATACTGGGTCTTACCACGGAGCCAGTTACCTAGCTACCAGACCATAAAGTAGTAGAAACCACGTTTTCCTAATTTTACCATGAGGACACCATGGGAGACCAGGTCAAAGGCCTTTTTGATGTCATACACTTGAACTTCAAACCTCATTTCCCCTATCCAGGTGGTAATTTGTTGCTAGTTATTTATAATAGATCCCATTTTTCAAGCAGCTGAAATTCTCAAATACTGCTCTTGACAAGTTAAATAACTAATAAATGGATCTTTTCAAATTCTTCAGGTCTCTGGATGAGTTATAGGAAGCAAGTTGTACAAGATGCACAGAAAAGCACATATTTTTACTCACAAAAATGAGTTAAAAAAATCTTAATTGTTCTCTCTAGAAAGAATTTGTTCAGAAAAAGTCTACTAATGCTTTGTCTTTTGAATAAGTAGTAACTAATTAGTCGGAGTAGAATATATAATAACAACAGATATTTAGTTGTGCAATATTTTTCTTGAAGCAGAAAAGAAATTGCATACAATTTTGAGACTATTTAAAAAAAAAAACCAGCATTTTCTTAAATCAAATTCAAAGGTCTTTTTTTTTTTTAAAAAAAAAGCTATGATTATCTATGCAACATCATTATACTATTTATTCTGGGACTGTGTTGCTCAAGGAATACCAGCCTTGAATACAGACTAAAAGTTTAATAGCCTAACATATGACTTTTCATACTGCAACTCTTAAAACTGGCCTGAATAATGTGCACTTCAAAGGCAAACCAATCAACAGAGTGTTATGTGCTTGTGAAGGTGTGTAACCTCTGGGTCAGACAGGAGCAAAGGTAATCCTATGCCAAGATTATGCTGTACACATTCCTTTCTGATCCATACTGCAGGGAAACACCTTCATCTCACAAAACTGCTTTTACTTAGCATTCAACCTTTCACATGTTCAGATGACTGTTTAAAGAAATACTTGTTAAAAGCCAACTACAAAACAATAGAAAAGGCAGCTTAATATATCTGATGCAATTTAAAAGAAAAAAAAAACAAAACCAAACAATTTTTTTCTTCCTGATTGGATAGTTAAAAAGTACCTGCTATTGGAGAGCTGCCAATCTTGATACCTTTTCACCAGCATTTTTTTTTTTTTTTTTGCCCAGATCAGGTACAACAGATTCCACGTGCCATCTTGCCCAGACAGCGTGCACCAAATATAGAGGGCATTACCAGCAGTGGAGGTCAGAGGACAGTTAAATGTTCAAGGCTCGGCTGCTTTTTGGTCCCTCTGCTCAGGCTTCCACAAGGGATGCTGATTGCATGAAAACACTTCCCTGTTAAATGGAGATCATCAAACTTATTTAACACAAGTTAAAACCAACCAATCACCAGGGGTTTATAGTCCACCGATGTAGACACTGCTCCATACGAGGGGAGAGGCCCTTCACACTAAACTGCACAATTCAGAGGTTCAAACATCCTAGTCGGAGAGATTTGTAGTGAAAAGATGTAGTGATCAAGAACAATCCTCTCGCTTACCTATGTCTGCCAACAGTTGATACCATCTTGAAGTTTCCAGCTTGACAGAAGATTTCTGTTAAGAGTTCAAATGTCCTTAGACTAACGCATGCCATGCTTGACGGTGGTCTGGAGTGAGCTGGTGAGACAGCACTGACTCTTCCCCTTTTCCTCCAACTGCTCACTTGCACTAAAGCGAAGCTAAAAAAATATACTCTCTCTTTTCTATGCAATTGATGCAAGGACTGTGAGAGAAAAAGAGGGCTGTCCATGTGACATCCTCTCCATTGCATTGCAGTCCTTGCAAAAGAAAACAAGGAAGACAACTTTTTACTCTCACGATGCAGTGATTTCAGGAGAATAAACTAACTCTCTCTGTAAACAAAGTTCAGGTGGAAATTTTCTATCCCATGTGAGAAAGCGATAGCTATCATGTTGCCAGACAGAATCACATCTAAAAGAAAATTAAAGATTTGTTCTTCAGTGAAAGAATAAGGAAGATGGATACATTTAGCGAACCATATGGCACTGATATCTACCATAAACCTTACGCAATACTGGATTCAGATCCACCATGCACAGCAGTCATGCAGAACCGCATATCTTTCACAAAGGATTTTATTAACTTGAGCTACATGATGCACCCATGCAAGGTAGGCCAAGTATTACCCCTGCTGCAGAGATGCAAACTAAAGGACAGAGAAGTTCCACAACTTTCCTCTAAATGTACAGTGAAATGTTTACAACCAGAGTTAGTAACCCTGGAGTCCTGATCCTAGTACTCCTGCTTTAGCCACTGGCCCATAATCCCTCCCAAAACTACTAGCAAAGACCTCTTTCAGAATTATTCTCTTCAGTCACTGACTATCCAGCTTGATGGGCAGTACTGTCTGTCCTCCCATTTCTTCAATCTACCAGGCTCTTCTGCCTGCGCAAACTGGCAGTTGAGGTGGAAACACGTTACTTGAAGGGAAAGAACAGCTGCACTTGTTTATGCAAGTTCAAAGAAGTCTTTGCTTCAAAACTCTGTCTAGAAATTGCCCTTGCCCATTCCAGTTGTCAGGATGTGCACCTCTTCTGCATCACTGAATTTACTTAGTCACAGAGGAAGGATTGTTTAATGAGTATAATCTTCATTCTCAGAGACTGTCTTCATACACTTCATCTGTCTATTTTGCTACACCAAGACGAGGCCAGCATCATCAACAATAACAAGGGGATCAGCTGAAAGGGCCAGAAGATCCAGTGACTCAACTACTTCTGGACAGGGATGCCTGCTCAGCCCCTGCAAAGTAATAGAGCACCTGGGTTATTTCCCAATGTTGCATAATCTGACACAGAAATGTCAAACTCATCTAGCTCATGGGCCAGGTGAGCATGGCTGGGCTGGGCTGGGCCAGACCAAACCAAACCCCTGTGCAGTGCCCATGGTGCCATGTCAAGTCCACACACTGCAGTATGCACCAGCTCCCTGGGCTGGCACAGGGTGCACCCTGGACCCAGCACTGCAGGTCTGGGATGCCATAAGCAGCCCACACCCCAGATCCCATGTGCCATGCAGTGCTGGAGCCACTCCACATGCCAGACAGAGCACACCCCATGCTGGCCCTGGGGGCTGCATGCATAGCAAGCCTCAGACCCAGCCAGTGCTGCATATGGTGTGCAGGGCTGAACCTGGTGCTACAAGCAGCAGAGTCCACAGCACAGGCTGCATGCAGCACCCCAGACCAACCCCCTGTGCTGCCCACAGCTCACAGCCCGTGCAATGTGTAGGGCACCTGGCCAGTCCACTCCATGCAGCACACATCAGTCCTGGGGCTTGCTGTACACCTGGATACCAGCCTACCACATGGCACGTAGGCTGGAGCTAGCACTGCATGCAGCACAAGGGGTCTGAAGCTGGGTTGCATGCTTCCTGGGCTGTATGCAGCACATGCAGGATGGGGACTGGTGCACTGGGTCAGTTCAGTGACCCATGGGCCAAATTACATGGCTCCCCAAGTTGGATGGAGCCTGTGGGCCATCTGTCTGAAATTTAACTCAACACTCAAGAGCAACCTTCTCCAGTGATAAAGCTGCTTTATAAGTTAGACTGGGCTTAATTTACCTCTGATGTAGCCAACTCCATGGACGTGTTACATCAAAAATAGTCCATTACCACTGCTAAGATATCAACTTCCAAGGCACACCCTACTGAAAAACACTGGTAGATTTACTCACCATTCTAGAACCAGGAGTCTGCTCCAGTTTCCACTTACGTGGTGAAGCATAACATGAAGTAACAGGAGTAAAAGCCCTTTTATACCAAGTGATAAAAAGCATATATTTGCCAGGATTTTGGGGTCTAAAAAGCCAAGCTCAAGATCATATCACAAAATTGTTTTGTAATACCTGTGGTGGAAGCTCTATGACTTATTTTGTACAAAATGAGCTGAACAGAGTAGATTAGCCATGAAAATCCAGACAGAAAAATAAACTCCAAAGCCACTGCTGTCAAGTCTGTGCACTCCTTTCCATATAAATTCGGTGACAGCAAACCAGTACTGTATTTCAAAGCGTTTTTGGTAGTGCAGCCAATCAAATTCCAATGTTTTACTTATCCAGTCCTCAAGACATTACCATGGCATTCAATATCAAACAAAGCAAAATATACACAGAAGGTAAGTACTATAGAAAATTCAAAGGAGATACATTTATTTCACATATACTCACTAGGATATAAAAATCCTGTTTCAAACATTTCCCACTTTCCCTTGATATTTCATCCTCTTATTTTTTGGAGTGACTACTAAATGATCAAGACTTTCTTCAACATTAGTCTGTCTGTACCCTACCAGGAGCAACTGATGAATTCAGACTGGTGGGGCGGTGGAGGGATTTGCAGCTGGCCGGCAGCAGGGCAGAGTGGGGTGGTTTGCAGCCTCCCCGCTACCAGTCAGAGCACTGGGTCAGCTGCAAACCACCCCTCCCCTCCACTCCCAGCCAGCTGCAAAGTGTCCCTGCCACTCCAGTGGGACACTCTACCACCCCACCAGTCCCAACTCACCAGCTGTGCCTATACCCTACACGCTTAGCTATAGATTCATCTTAATTGCTCTCTCCTGCTACCTACTGTAGAAAAAGAGCCATGAGCAAAATAGTAACACCAAGTTAATTTCTTCTCATTGCTGCTGTAACTTGCCTTTGCTTTCTGTACAGTGGATCCAAGATCAGTTATCCACACAGCGCACTATGCAAAATGGTCAGCCCATTCAGATTACAGCTGTCACTGATTTCTTGTCTTGCCTTGCTTTCCGCAAGTCAACCTCTCTACACCCATTCACTCACCTGTAAAAATCAAGAAAAACATGACTTTCTGATAGGCTAGGTGAGAGAATTAATAGCTTTACAAAACTGCTGTTATTAGGTCTTTCAATGTTCAGAGTTCTTCAAATGATTACATTTTGACCATCCTCCATGCTCTTTATGGGGGGAAAAAAAGAATACATATTTCCAGTTTGTATTTCTGTTCTAACTTCTTAGTATAGTTTCTAAACCATCTCATAATATACATATATATTTAATCTGTTGTCAGTGCTTTACCTTCTCAAGGCAGCAAACAAGTATTCTAGCAACTCTTTAAGATCTAAAATGAGATTACTTCGCCTAGTACCACAAAGGTTACGTAACCTGGTCTGACAATATTTTATTCTGTGTCAAATATTCTTTAATAACTCATCATTTACTTTTTTTTATTTGGACAGGCCATGCCTTCGGTCTTCTCTATGCTCATTCTGATTTTACTATTGTTTCAAAGATGACTGTGATGTTCAAAAAAAAAAAAAACACCTTAATTTATTAGGGTCTTGCTCCCATTCTCCAATTATATATAGGTTTTGACAAGATTGCCTCGCCAGCCTATACAGTACAGTTCAGCTTCTGTCCTATCCAGCTACAAATCAGAATAGCTCTTTTTGATGGATTTAAATCAGAACTTTAAACATGAAAAATTCAATCATTATTAACATTTTAGGAATAAAATGCAGTTAAAATTATTAGAGTGAATCCAATTATTGCTTACCCCTTTCAAGGCAAGAGGACAACATGCCAAAAGTATAGCAGTACTTTAAAAATACAGTTAACATAGTCAGACCTCTTTTAATATGTGGGAGAACAATAAAACCCGTATCATTTGTATCATTCCCCCCACCCCCCAAAAGGCATACTTGCAACAAAACTTAATACAGGCTCAGTAAACGGTATCTAAAATATGGATCCCAGAAAAGCCAAGACATTTTACATTAAAATGTAAAGAGATCATAATTACACATCTAAGTTACATATGGTAAAAACACACTACAGTATATTTCTCAAAACTGCTCCTTTAGAATAAATGCCATTTGTCTTTTTTCTTTTATATTTGTGGCCAAGTTTCCTTTGTTACAGATTTTACTAGGTATCTATGTGCATTGACATTTCATGATGTCGTGACCTAGGAATTAAAGCCCCAAATAATGAAGGCATCTTTACTTTTCCAATAGGAGGATGAGTTAGAAAGCATCAAAAATGAATGTTTACGATGCTTCAGCATGCTGAACACCTGGCCGACTTCAGCTGGATAAAATTGTACCTAAGCAAAATGGAAGTAATGCTGGTGAGCAGGGGAAAAAGCGTACCTCTTCCTTAATATACCCGAAGGTAAAGAGCATCTGATCAGACTCTTGATCACAGACGCATCAGTTTGTATTCTTAGAATCTATTTAGACCTTCAGTTCTACTTTACATGGAAGCTGCCACAGCAATGAAAACTGCTCATTTCCATCTGTAGCTGGCCAAACTACATCCTATGGACCTTGGTACAGTAGTCCCATCACTGTAAAAGATGGAACCATTATACCTTAAGGACGGTTCATTTGATTTGAAGCATGGCAAGTCATCTACTGAGCATTACAGATCATCATGAACATATCAACCCAGCACTTCCCTTTTTGCCCCAGGAAACCTTAAGTAGAGTTGAAATTCAAGGACTACCTTTCTTTCAGACCAGGATCTCTTTACACAGTTGTGTTCCCCATAAACAAGTACACTGTCATCCAGTACTATAAGATCTATAACCAGAGAATACAGAACTCTGTCAGGAACTGAATCAAAATCATGTAGTTCATACCTGAATACAGGCCTGTAAAACCTGAGTTAGCAGGTGCTACTTAGACAGTAGTTGACTTAACTGAAAAAGAGAGAAATTAGGCTTTGGGAGGTGATGCCTCTTAGGAGACTGGTATTATCATCCTTTGGAAGTGATCACTGAAGTGTGATGCACATAAGAAAAGTGGGAAATTTTGAGGGCTCCAGCTAGGATACAATTGATCCTATGGTTTGAAACAAAAGAATCAAGAATACTCAGCATACCTTTACTGCAGTACATGCATCTCAACATGGGGTGCTCAGTAATTTCCTGTTCACCTGCATGGTCAAAGATTGCTCCAGTTATTTCCTAACAAAAAAAATAGCTATTTTCCACAAGAGTCTTGGTGAGTTATTTTCAGTTAAAATCAGTTTAATGGATTTCCGTAAGCTGTAGTATTTCAGCAGCAAATCAAACGTGGTCAACTGTTTTTGGATACAGTGAAAGATAGAGATAACATGACTACATAACCAATATATTTAGTTTCTTTGCTGGCTTCCAAACATAAGTAAGCAATGAAGATTACAAGTAGCTATGACCAATAGCTAGAATGAAAAAGTATCTTTTGCACAAATCAGTAAGTCTGACTACAAACTTACCGAATCACTTGATATCCCAGACACTTACTGTAACCTCCCACACACAAATTACCACCATGCTTCCTAGTTCAGAAATCAATGTGCTATTTTATGTGTGGATTAGTAATAAATGATTAGTAGGGGGAAAAAATTCCACTTATTTGTAAATAAAGTCAGTGCAGTCACAACTTTTCAATGCTCTTCATTCATGCCAGTTCAGTGTAGTGTAGGAGTTTTCATTTTTTTTATTTTTTTTTTAAAGAAGTGTTCCCCTTCTGGTGGGTACCCCTGCTAGAGTGTACCCCCTTCCAGATGGGGGGAAAGGTGCTGAAGGCGGCCGGCCAGACACGAAGCCAGCAACACACGATGGCAGCACAGCGGTGAATGACAGCGGCACGGGGTGGGGAAGCGGTGAGCAGGAGCAGCACAATGGTGGATGGTGGTGGCAGGGAGCTTGCACACAGCAGCAACTGCTGCCATTCACCACCACATGCCGCTTCCCTGCACCGCCACGCATACCCCCTGGGGCCATCCCAAGTACCCCAGAGGTAAGTGTACCCCTGGTTGACAACCCCTGCACTAGCAGAGGTGCTCCACCAAGCTGTAGAGATTGATGCAAGTTTTGTTTTCTGGCCTTTTTCATTTGCTCATTGGGCAGTTGCCCTCTGAATGGCAGTCTGCTCAGCTTGCATGTCTGTGCAGAGATGAAAGTGAAAATGAGAATAATGATTTTCATTACAAAAGAGAAACTTCACCTATGGGAGGTGAAGCAGCCACAAGACCGAGTATAATCCTATGCAGTACCACAGAGAAAAGGGCAAAGGGTGGGGAACCTGGCACACTGGGAATCCTGCTGAGACTGACCAGTCTTGCCAGATCCTTCAGGTCTTCTACATTATTTACATGTACACGATGCTATTTAAAACAGCTGCTGCATCTACATATTGCTCCTCACTCGGTCCTGTTGGGAGGAGACGACACAGAAGAGGGAACATTTCCTCTTTTGTACTGTTTTTTTATTTTGTAGTAAGATCCATGTATTATATAAAATATAAACAGGAAAAGTGAACAAGTCTATAAAATAAATCAAATCTAGATGACAAACCACTACAGCTCTGCTTTCATGGTTTATGATGATGTCACTAGAATGCTCATGTACTGATAACCTTGAACTTTAGTTATCTAGTGTATGAACCTACATAAAAAAGCTGATATGTCTCAATTAAGCCATAGTTAAATGATATATTTAGAGAAAGATGGCTTTCATAAGCTACAGCTGCCCTTGATACAGGTTGCAATGATGTTCAACTACACTATAATGCACATTACATCAAGAACCTTGAAGAGCCTCTGGAAAAGGGATTCACATTTAGCATTTTGAAGGAAGGTTCAGAAAATACTACACTGCACCAATGGTACCTCCATGTCCTGTGTATCCCTGAAGAAGGTTTGTTGTTTTTAATATGCTACTACAACCATGGCACTAAACCTAGATAGAGGTAGGTTATAGGCAAAGGTAAAAAATCCCTTCAGAATTAGTGGCATTGCACAAACTGCCCAGCAGGACGCCAAGGCAACATGACAATGACCCCTTCCTCTCGCATTGAACTAATTCATAACCATTCTTAATTTCTAGTGCCCTGGAGAACAACAGTTGTTAGGAGCTGCAGTCACGACACTGGAACAAAGTCTCAAAAGCCTGCTAAGCAAAAGTATGTTACTGTGCAAATGGATGCATCACACTATTACCAACTAGACCTTCCAGTTCAGGAACCGATGGACATAGCTCTTCTGGATGGCAAGAGCTTATCTTCTCATGTGTGCAAGAAACATTCTGAGGATATATACCCAAATGATCAAGAGGAGAACACACCACTATCGATTCAAAAGGGGTTCAATGAAGGTCAACCATATAAAACAGACTTCACATGAAGGCTGATGGACTTGGCTAAGGTTAAAAAGGGGAAGAAAAGGGATGGGGGGCAAGAGGTTGAGACAAGAACTTTAAGAAAGAAAGCACACTTTTTTAGGATCAATTTAAAAAAATGTTAGCATACCAAACAGGCTTATAAATATCCTGCCTTTGGTATCACTTGGTATCAATATATGGTTGATAACAAATAGCATGGATACATTTTCAACATGGAAAATAAACATATTTGCAAATACAATAGTTAACAGCAAATTAACCCAAAGTTTAACGGCAAAAATGCCTTCAGTTCATGAAACATGGACAAATAAGACTTTCACTATTTTTCCGTGCACTAGTTGGAGGAAAAAAAAAAAAAAAACAAGGCTGAAGATCCATTTTATTTCTACTTCTGAGGGAGAAGGGAAAAAGTTAAATAGAACTGTTCTCCAATTTGTTCTCTACTATATGTACACCCACACACATACATACACACACATGCACACACTCCTCAAACTGCACTGACATTTTTTTTTTGACCAAAAGAAGAGATCCTGGGAGTAAGTGCAAAATGCAAAAATCAACTGACAGAAAATGCTGAACAAACAGCATCATTAAAATACAAAATATTTATATTACTGAACTATTAACAGATGATGTTCTCTGTTTCTTTAAAACTTTGGAACCACATAGCTGATTTCTTAAATCTAGTCCATGCCAGCTTCCAGAACTATTAATGATTTAATTAGCTTCATTCTTTGATGCTTCATCAAAGTTTTCTACGAGATCTGAAAGAGATGAAAATATTAAATACAGTTATTTTCCAGTAACACTGTCTTTATATTTTAAAGAAACTATCCAATATAAGAGCCCAAACAGTTATTAATTCTACTTTGTATGTACACAGCTTTTTCCACCTGCAGATTTCAAAAGGGTTTACAGAAGTGATGCCAGAATGAGACATGCAGGAAAGTGAAGAACTAAATTTGTTGAATCTCTACTAAGTTGCTGCTCCATAGAAGATGCCCAGGATCTTTCTGACTTCAGCTGGGTTTCAGGTAACGAGTACTTAAAACAGCAATTAAAAAAAAATGGTCTTCTAGTGGTCTCAATGAAAGAGGTGTACTCAATACAAGTGGAAACCTTTGAATAGGCCTATGCAACTTACTCATGGTAAAAGCAAGTAAATGAAGAGCCACAGAAAGAACTCAGGTCTCCTATCTACACTGTTACAGAACGCTTGGATGCATACAAAAGAATCACTAACCATATGTTGAAAATTAACCATATATTAACCAGGTATGACAATTATCTCAAATGAACAATGCAGAGGCATAGCAAGCTCCTGCCATGCCCTGGGCAGAGCGGTGACCACTGGAGCAGGGGGGAGGAAGGGAAGGGGATCCTCAGCTGCCCCAGCTCTCTCTGCACTCAGGCAGTAGTTGCTGCAGCCACAGTAGTACAGGAACAGGCTGCTACAGCCATACAGCCAGTGCATTGCACATCAGCTGCAGCAGGTGTACCTGAATGCAACCACCCTGCAAGTCTTTGCTACGGAGGTGCAGCTCCATGCTTCCTAACCAGAGAAGCCAGACAACTGTGCCGTGTGTGCGTGGGTGGGTGGGAAAGGAAACAGAGGGAGAAGCAAAACGGTGGCTCCCCACAAGAATTTCTGCAAGGGACCAAAATCCTTGGGTGGAAACAGGGCACACCAGTCCCCCCATGCCACCATACACTACAGGACACAGGGTTGCTCAGCTTCTATGGGCCGAAAGCAGAAGGCTATACCTGCAAAGCAGAGACTCGTCAAGGGACAAATCTGGTGCTCCCCTCAAGTCAGAGCATGGAGCTTGTATCCCACTCACCTCCCTCAGTTATGGGACTGGAACAATGCTATGAATAAATGGCATCAGGTCCATCCCCCCCACCCAAAAAAAATCCTACTTTTTCTCTTCCAATAAAGGTCCAAACTTGGTAGTATTGGTAGTAGGGAGAAACTTGTTTTCCTCTATTACAGAAACAAGTATTCATTTAAACAAATCAGAGCTGAAAAGTACACATGATCACTTCTAAATATTCTTCTCTCCTGCTGCATCAAGAAACCACTGTGCAAATGTTATTCAGCCAATCCTCTCAATTGCTACTTAAGTATTTATGCCTAGTTACAGATAATAAGGCAGAGTAGATATGGATTTGCTCAAGGCCACACATCAGATGAAATTCAGGCTTTTCTTTTCTCTGTTTCACCTTTATTTCATTAGACCAAGATGTTTCTCTAGATGAAGGGTATTGCTGTACCAAGAGTCAAATGGAAATATCTACTGAAATAGTATATAATTTAAAAATGAAGAAAAAAGTGGGTCAGTAAGCTTACCTGGGACATCATCATCTTCTTCATCAATGTCTTCAGATTTTGGTGCTTTGCTATCCAACACTGTAAAAGAAAGCCTTGTACTGAGCATATGAACTAATATGTAGATAGTTCTACAAACACAACAGTCCTACACAACCACCCTCAAAGCTATTATTTACAGGTTAAATAGGAAGTGTACATTTTCTGGCAAACATACACATACATATATAACACATATACATATATACACACACCAAGAGAAATGCTTAGGAGTTAACACAGAGGAACTATACAACCAGGAAAGCCTCAGTGCACAATCTGATGTAAATCTATACAACACTGCTACAGTTAAAAGAAGTGGGTAATTTGAAAAACTAGGATGCAAGAGCCAGTGTTTCCATTCAACGGTGTAAGATGCTTGTCATTTCTAAGAACTGGTGCTTTTACCACACAGCATAACTGGCAAAACTACCAAAGTGTAGACACTACATAATTGAGCTCCCCCCCTCCAGTTTTCCTGTTATTCCCATGAAATTGGCAGTATCTTAATAATAGGGGTGTACCAATAGAGATTTTGGGGCCAATATACTGATAGGCCATTTTTAAGGAGGCATCTTGGCCAATACCAACCCAATTTCTGATACTAGTCCAGCAGCTGGGAGAGCTGCGTGCAGCTGGTAAGTCTGGTGTGGTAGAAGGGGAGGGGGAGGGAAGAAAAGGGGCATGTGGGGAGGAACAACACAGATCAAGGCCCTGAAGGGGTGGGGCAGGGGCAAGTGCTCCCCAGCCGGAGCAGAGCAAGAGGGATATAAGCAGCTCCCGCTGCTGGATGCCGTTCACCCAGGAGCCGCTCATATGGCAGCTCATCCAGCACTTGCCTACTCATCTGGCAGCTCCTGGATCTGTGCAGATAATTTTCTTTGCATCTGTACCAATCTGATACTGGGCCGATGTATCAGTGCACCTCTACTTAAGTCTGCTGAATGCGGGCTGGAGTCAACAACTTGTGTATTAAAACTGACCTATTATTCCATTTTTAAGTTCCAAAAGAATTGGATTTTTTCCTAATTATTTTTTCCTCTCTTATAGATTCATAGATGTTAGGAGCAAAAGGGACCTCAGTAGGTCAACAAGGAGCTACTGCTACCAATAAATAACTATTTTTCTGCCTTCAAATAAATTCTGGGTTCTTATAATACACACAGAGTTACTTTCCTAAAGTACCTGGGTTCTACCGAGGGTGGCTCAACAGATACCACAGAACAAATATTAGGTACTGTAAGAAGTTCCATTTCATAGCCACATTTTTCTGCTTGCTTCACAGATTGTTCAACATGTTAAACAGTAAAAACTAAAAACAAAAGTTTGAAACTAATCTCCCTGTTCACAGGGGTGTTTCAGTAAAGATGCATGGTTTCAGCAAAGGGAGCATGAAATGACTCAAATGATAAACACTCATACTCCAAGTTATAAAATAATGGGACAACCCTTTACATAGCACATAACAGCACTGCATACGATATAGAATTAACCAGCTGACTATGTTCAGCCATGGTTTTTCAGGCTCAAAACATTAACATACAATACAGGAAAAGTAACACTTCATTTACACCTGACCTTAAGTTTATATCTAAGTTGGCAACTACCATATTTACTCAAATATAAGACTACCCTCCCAAAATTAGACTCTATGTATGGAAATTTATAAATGTTACAATTTTCCAGGTATAGAATCTAATTATTAGAGGTTAACCTTGAATTTGTCCCCCTCTCACTGCTACAATAAAAATAGATTTAGGGGGTGTCACAAGGCCCCCTTGCACTTTGCTTCCCCCCTCAACTTCTCCCTACAGTCCCCTTCCTCCTTATTGGCAGACCCCAATCTCCCTGAGCACATGGAAGTGAGGAGCAAATTTAAATACACTGACCCTAAAATAAACACAGCTTTAGTAAATTGCACACAGTACCCATACACACCTCATCCAGAATGGATGCAATTTACCTTTCTTGAAACTGCTGCAACTTTTAGCACAGGTAACGCCATACACATTTGTAAGCAGCATTTTGGCATCTACTCGTATGTAAATTATACATATTAGCCTAAAACCAAAAGGCTCCTGATTTACCAAACGGTTCATTGGGGTGGGCCCCAGCAGTCAACAGCTTTTCAGCTCAGCATGTGTGTACTCCAGACACCCCCACAAAGGAACCATGTGCTAATTAGCCCCCTACTCATGACTAGAACTGGGTGTTCTTGTCTTATACTGGGTTCTTATCTTGCTCTCATCTTATACTGGATGTGCTTGTCATGTTCAGATGGGCTGCACTAACCTATCCTTGTGGTAGGTTCCTATCTGCATGTCTGCACAATATGGGCCACATGTAATACAGTCATGCTCGGTGTTGACTACATTTAATCAACTTCCTAGTTATTTTCCATTACTGAGCACATGCTGCTTTTGGCAGCAGTTTAATGATAAACAGTGTATTTAGTGAGGTGTCCTTTTCCTCCATGCTGATTTGGGGATGGAAAACCCCCCCAAAAAAACACACGCAAAAAAACCCCTTTCTCTTGTATTCAAGTAAATATGGTAATACAAAAAGTTCAAAATTGACCAACTTCTCAGACATCAGATGTATTACCCAAGCAGTTTCTACTCTCACATCCTCCCAGTATTCCACCTGTGATACTGCTACATACACAATTAATACTACACATTCAGTTACAACTAAGCTTCTGCACCATGTTACCAACATATCACAGCTCCAAACTTTTTATAAAGTTACAAAATTTTGATACCTGATATGAACAAACAAAGTTAATGCAACCTCAACACTGAATTAGACGAGGGAAAGTCTAAAATGCTTTGTTGCTCTGAATTGCAGCTTGAGGGCTCCCGTTATGAATGAGCGCATGTGCATGTGTAGAGTGGGTAGGGGTATTTTATACAAACACAGAATACTTCAAACCTCTATGCGGCACTGGTCAGGCCGCAGCTGGAGTACTGCGTCCAGTTCTGGGCGCCACACTTCAAGAGGGACGTGGACGATATGGAAAGAGTTCAGAGGAGGGCCACTCGTATGATCAGGGGTCAGCAGGGCAGGCCTTATGAGGAGAGGCTACGGGACCTGAACCTGTTTAGCCTCCACAAGAAAAGGCTAAGGGGGGACCTTGTGGCCTGCTACAAACTGGTCAGGGGGGATCAGCAGGTATTGGGGGAGTCCCTGTTCCCCCGTGCGCTGCCAGGAGTGACCAGGAATAACGGTCACAAGCTGGCGGAGGGTAAGTTTAGATTAGATATTAGGAGGCGCTACTTCACAGTCAGGGCGGCTAGGGCCTGGAACCGGCTTCCAGGGGAAGTGGTGCAGGCTCCTAGCCTGGGGATTTTTAAAAGGAAGTTAGATGAGCACCTTGCTGGGGTCATCTGACCCCGGTGCTCTTTCCTGCCAAGGCAGGGGGTCGGACTAGATGATCTACCTAGGTCCCTTCCGACTCTAGCTACTATGAAACTATGAACTTCTTCTTAAAAAGCCCTGGCTTGTATCTCCAGGCAAAATTGAAATTGCAACTACAT
Source organism: Crocodylus siamensis (assembly GCF_052110815.1). Lineage (NCBI taxonomy): Eukaryota > Metazoa > Chordata > Crocodylia > Crocodylidae > Crocodylus > Crocodylus siamensis. Next base: position 8,844,743 of record NC_143399.1, on the reverse strand, counting down.
TTTATGTATTTTTAAGTACTGAAAACAAAATTTCATATAAGAGTCTTATAAACTTGTCTCTAATAATCTCTGTAGCTTCTTAAAAAAAAAAAACGTATCAATTGTTTAGTTCATCTTTTATGAAAAAATATCTTTGCTAACACACAGGAAAAACTCATTCAAAAACTTGTGCTTTGCAAGGTTCAAGATCAGATTTCTACATTTAGTGATCTTTATCTGCTTTGAGGAAGGGGTTTTTCCTAATAAATGATGCTCAACAGGCCTGTTGGAAGATCATTTTAAGGGTGCCATGGGGTGCTGCACAATATTAGCACATGGTTACATACACCTACACGATTTATATGACAAACCCAGAAATTTCAAATAGGAATCTGTAGTGTCAGAAACAGAAAGACCACAACAGGTCAGGATGAGTTATCTGCAAAAAGAATCACTATCATTTTTCCATAATTTAAAAAATTATTTAAATGTTGTTGTCTTTAAATTGGGGGGAGCACTGAATTCAGAGAGGTTATGGGGGGGGGGGGCCTGCAGTCTAAAATGATTAAGAATCACTGTTATAGATGATACATGGAGGTCCCTTCCAGCCCAACTTTTAATAGTTATTCCCTAAATTTAATTTGCTCTTTATAGTTGCAACTAACTTTTTATTTTGGTCTACAGAATTTCTATTGCAACATTTAAAAAAAATTTCATTAAGTGAAGTGTCAGTTTATTATATAAAAAAGCTGGTCTCATTCTAGGTATTTAGATTTAATTCCATATTCCTGAAATAGAACACAACCCACATCAAGCTACGACACTCTACACTCAATATTGCAAAGTACTGTTTAAATCAATGATTCTCAACCTTTTTAGATTTAGGGCACCACTCTGTATCTCTTCTGCATTGACCATTGTTCCAGTTGAGAACCACTGTTGCACTGCCTCAGATTATCTCAATGGTTCTCAACTGGGATACACCACTGCTGCCATAATGTCCTATGTACCTCCTGTAGAGAAGGATGGCACAGTCTGCAGCAGTGCTCTTGTCTATAGTGGAGTTATCTGAGAAACCTAAAGTAAGCAGGAGCACCCACCCATGCTGCAGCCCTTCCCAGTCTGACTTCATGTACTTTTCACAGACAGTTAAACCTGACCCTAAAGGACCTGGCCACCAATCTGGCTCCACAGGAGGCACACAGGTTAGTTCTACCTGGCTGCAACACCCACAACACAGCACCTCTGAAAGGGTCCTGGCAGCACCCTAGTTGAGATCCACTAGTTTATATTTTTGGCAATATTGTCTTTAATGTGCCCAACTTTATCTAAAGATAAAAATCAGTTTTAATCACATTTTGTGGCCACTAGACAACAGAAGCTCGAAACAGAATTATACCACTGTCCCAAAGTTACAATACTAAGTGAACAGCAAGGTAGAGTCCAAGAGTGCTATATTTTGCAATTTGGGAATTGAACAAAAAGCAAATGATTTTGGAATTTTAAGAAGTCTAACAAAAATCTGTAAACACAACAAGAACTGCAATGTTGACTGAACAAATTTAAGTGGCCCACAAGTAGGTTAGTAAATTGTTAAGTCTACTGAACTGATACTTAGTTTTGGACTCTACACTATTTACAAAATTAAGTATAATTATCAGAAAACTACATTGTGCAAGGACATAGTATAATATAAGAAGAACAGTTTATCCTGTAAATAGTTTGAGTGAAGTATTAGGTTTAAGTTACTTAAAGTATTAAGCCAAGTGTAAAAAAACCCCCCAAAAATTCAAAAAGCTCTACATGACTGTCAGTCTTTACGTCTTCTGAAAATGAGACTTGGGTTCCCAAGTCACATAGGCATTTATGAAAAGTTTACCTCAACACTTTTCCAAGAGCATTAAGTTTAATTTAAAAACCAAAAAAAACCAAAAAAACCAAAACAAAAAAACCCCAAAAAAACCAAACCAAAACAAAACAAAACCTTTAATAAAACTTTGCAAAAAAGAACCCCTACCTGGTCTTGGGAACTGTTCCGCTAACTTCCTGAGACTTGTTAAGCTGTCAGCACCAAGCTGGCTTAAGATGCCTGGAAGCATTTCTGTGATCGGTTTAGCTTCTGCATGACCAGTAATTGCAAAAGTGTTCGCAGAAAGGGAAGCCTGGACCTTGGGGTTGTTGAAATGAATAACTGTTCCATCATCTTTTATCATATTCACCTGTTTAAATATAGAATATTTAGTACATTTCATATATTTTCCTCAAAACACTTTAATTTGTCTTTTCAATACAACAAAAGCCACAAGTCAGCATTGCTTTTTTGTTTTTATGATAGTAGTATTTGATCAAATATGCAAATAAGCAATGGTTTGCCAAGTATTTTTACGTTTTCGCATAGACGCAACTGTATTTTTAATTAAAAATTAACCTGCTAAAGAGAACAACTATATATAAATCGTCATGGTCCAGGGCTTAAGCTAACTACCACTAGTCAAAAATAATAATAATAATAATAATAATAATAATAAATCCCTTTAGTCTACATGATACAGGTTTGCAAGCCTTGGCTGCAGTACTGCAATTTGATGGACGCAGGTGAACCAGTATATCTGCAAAGTCTACTGAAGCTATGAGGGTGCAGGGACCTGCACAAGCACAGCACACTGCAGGGCAGAGCCTCGGGGCAAAGCGTTCTCAGTTCTCAAAGCCTTTTATCAAACATGCTACTGAAGTCAACTTGGTTTTACGCATGTGCAGCAATTAACTAGACCACATGGCAGGAGCCAGCAGTGTCCAGATACGAACCATTCCGGGTAACTGAAGAAAGTGTATCTGTCAAGTTTTGTCTATACCTTAAGACTGAGTCTCTAGAGGAGGAGGAGGAACTAGGACTGTGTTTTTCTTTGTGTCCTGTACTACACAGAGCAAGCATGCTGATCATGATTAAATAGAAGGATTAGGGTAAATTCAGATTCCTCCACACACTTACACATTCAACTTAACCATTACATTTCTTCAGCTAAATGTAATGCAGTAACATTTAGTTTAGGCAGAACAGAAACCCCTCTGCCCCCTAACACATTATCTCAGAGCTCTCCAAGTGTACACAACAGATCAGGTCAATTTTGTAAGGAAAGTCAAACAGAAGTGTCCCAGAGCCATTTCTAAAGTGAAAGATTTGTATTTAAAACGAAAGATCACTCAATAGAACTGCAACAATTCCATCACTGTCTTGCCGGGATTTTAACTTGAGTAAGGACACTGCCTACTTAGTGTCTTTGCAAGTGCTAAAAAAGGTATCAGCCTTGTTCAAATGTTACAGTTCTTTGAGTTTCCACATAAGTGGACAGCAGCCAACCCTGCAGTACAGAAAGATTTGTACTGGGTTAACCTCATAGATTACAATGTCTTCCTTTATATTTTGAAGAGTATCACACACCCTGTTAGTTCTAACAAGTCATTTTAATGGAACATCCACAAAAAGTTTCACTAATCAAGTTCAGACAAATCATTATTAAAAAGTCCCAAGAGATTTTCTTTTGCAGCCGTTTCTCAAGTATATGCAAGTTAGGCAACCTGTTGGCTTCTACCACCAACAATTTAAAGAAACAAGGACAGAAAGGCTCCTTCAGGAGAAACTCTCCTATGTCAGCAGAATTTACCAATACCAAGCTCAGAGATCAAACATGGCCCAATATTTCTTAGCATCTCACTATGAGTGTGCAGGGACCTTGCCAAAGTTTTAAAGTTTTTCTAGCGAATAGTTTAAGCCAGTCAAATAATCTGTTAAATCACTGTACCTCTTCGATGCCAGCAATATTATTTACGGCCAATTTCTTGAGTGAACTCTGAAGTTTTTTGTCATCAGCTGTTGCTGTTCTGTGCACCACCTTCTTCTTTCTGCGGGCCGTACCCTAAAAAAAAAAATTAGACAATGCAAGAAACATTAGTCAGGTACTCTGAAGGTCTGACAGTTGTAGTCACATGCACCTATCATTTCAACTAACTCAATTCCACAAAAGAAACTGCTGAGTATTACACCCATGTTATCAGGACATCCCAGAAATCTTGGACTGACAACCCTGCCGAGTTTTGTGAGATTTAAAGCAAACAACAAGAAATTGAGCAAGTCTCACCCAACACACATTGCACTAGAAATTTAGAATCACATCGCTCAGCTATGCTCCATCTGCCTACAGTAGTTAGAAGCTCCAATGTCAGGAAGCTCATCCAGTTTATACATTTCCCCACCCCATATAGAAGGCTGCTTCTTTACCTTCAAGAATTTTTTAAAAAGCATAATAAATTAACTGGAGATACTGATCCATTTGATTTTTCCTTTTGCTACATTTGCTGTATTTACTACTTGGTGTTTTATACTAAGAGGAAATGAAAGAAAGCGAAAAAGAAGTTTGCTTATATTTTTTACTACGAGGAAATGAAAGAAAGTGGAAAAAAAAGTTCATTATTTCCATTGAAAAAGCACACATTCAAACTTGAACAACTCAAGAAAAAACCTTCAAGTCAGTTAAATTGTAAGGCACCATTACAAGGAGCAAAACATCCTTCCTATTTTGTAATGCTTATATGCTGCAAATTCCCACACAGTGAAGTGCTTCTGTGTTCAGGATTTAAAGTGCTACATTTAGGGCTTTTCTATTTTACAGAGCCTCAGCCATTGTAGCTGTGCCAGCATAGCTACACCATCATCTGAATGAAGCAGGCCAAACCAACAAAAGCCCTTTTCTGTTGGTATAGCTATGTTCACCCCAGGGGTTTACCAGAACAGTCAAATAAGCTAGTGGGTGTGATATAGCTATGCCGGTAAAATTTTGTAGGGGAGACCAGACCCAGGAAAAGAGTAAGTCTTCAGACCCATGCATCTATGCATTGGAGCAATCCAGTCAGTTGGGTCCACTCTGAAAAAGTTACTTTCCAGCAGCCAAAGTGCTACAATTAGAATTGTAACAACATTATTTTAGGTCCCCAAAATATACAGCAAGGACTTACCTATGCACAGAAATTAATTCAGATTCAGGAACTGCCTAAATTAAATTGCAATAGATGAGTGCCTGTGCATGGGGTTATTCAAGAAGAGATTCGCAGACCATAAGGCCAAGAAAGATCATCTAGTCAGACTGATCATCCAGTCTGGTGGCTCCCAAATGGGGATCTATAATACCACAATAAGCGATCTGTATCAGGTCCTCCTTTTTATTAAGGCACATAGTGGGTCTTAATGGGGAGCAGCCCATTAGTTCAAAAACTATGAGAATCACTGACCCAGTCTGACCTCTTCTGTAACACAAGCTGCAGCACCTGCCTGAATTAATTCACACTTGATTTAGGACACCAGGGTTAGAAATAACTGTCACGAATATCTCTGTGTATAGGCAAGACCCCAGAATGAGATATGTTAAGTGGCTTTCTATGAACCTAACATTGTTTTCATCTTACCTTTCCTCCTATTCGGACCTGAGCTTGAAGCTTGGCTAACTTTTCTTGATTCATGGTGGTGTATCTGAGGAATAAGGAGACCAGCTCTATTATCACAATGTTAAGATTAAAAAGTTGACACACAAACAATCCCCTGCTCATGAAGCGATAACTTATTTCAAAGGCATCCAGAACCATCCTGAATGAATACAGCCAAGTTGTTTGTTTTTTTAAATAAATTATGTTTCACAAGCAACAAAAACACCTGATAAGAACTTGAGGCAACATTTTGAGCCACACCATTGAACTGATACAGCCCACAGAAAAAGGAGTCACCTACAACAAGCCTACAACTCTGCTCTAAACTGACAGAAACCAGGAAATTCAACATTTCATCCCAAATCGAGTCTTCACTCGCCCTCATACCAATCTGCTGCTTCTCCCCTCACCCACCCAAGCTAACTGACAGCACAGACCCCCAGACTGGCTTCTCAGTCCACTTTATAAAACAGCACGCGTTTCCAAACAGATCGCCCTAAAGCGACTGCGCTCAATTACAGAAAAAGGGAGATGAGGCAATTGCGGAAGACGCCTGGTCGCCCACCAGCCCTGGAGCAAGGAGAGCCCAATGTCGGACTTAACCGTGACCAAAAACCCCACTCCAACAGGGTGGGAAAAGCCTCCCGCACTTTCCCATGCGCTCAGTCATTTTGGGAGTCCTTTCACTGGTCTGTGCCAGCAACGTGTCGGGGTTTCAACGCCTGGCAACTTTCACACGGGACAAAAGAGAGGAGAGTGCTCCCTGCAATGGAGAAGTTGGGGGAAGGGGGAGGGCTCCCTCCAGTGTAGCTGTGCCCCACGGCGGGGTCACCCCCCCACAGGGGCAGGAGGGAAGGGTGGGGGGCAGCAGGATGAGGCCCCTTCTCTCACCCCAGGCCCAGGGGGGAGGGGACGCACCAAACCCCAGCCCCAAGAGGCTCTCGGCTGCGCCCCGAACGCAGGGCCCGGACACACACATCCCCCTCCCCAAAGCCCGCGGAGCAGGGTCCGGCCTGCTCAGGGACGAAGAGGCCACGGAAGGGGGCGCGGCCGGGCCGCAGCAGGCGGGGGAGAGAAGGGGCAGAGCAAGGTCGCACTCGCACTGTCGCCCGGCACGACGCGGCCCTGCGGAAGGGGAGGGGGGAGGAGGCAGCGGCGGCGGCGCGGTCTCACCGTCCACTCAGCTCCGCTGCGCTCCACTCCGCACCAGCACGCGGCGAGAACAAGATGGCGACCACAGAGAGGCGAACGGTCCAGAGAAAGGAGGCCTCGCACCACGTGACGCAAGGCCCCGCCCTCTCCGCTTCCATTGGACGCGGCCGCCATGTATTTACATAACACCGAACGCCAAAGTGAGCCCGCCGCCCTGCCCACAGCGGGTTGGTGGGCGCGGGAGACTACAAGCCCCAGCATGCTCCGCGCTGGGCAAGTCCCCTGTCCCCTGCTGCGGGTGCATTCAGCTTGGACGACCGGGAGGCTTGCAGCGCGCAGGATAAAGTGAAGAAGAAAAGTGATTTGCATACTTTCAATAAAAAGATGCATGCTCTATTTATGTATTATAGACCTGTATGATAGGTGCATCTGTATGTGCAATGCAAGACACATTTTTTTTTGCAAAAAATCTTGGTGGTCTCATAAAAGAGATCATCTCTACTACGAGTCCTGATTACTTGCTTGCAGTTTTTTTCCCCCGTGTGCAATAGTTTCTTTTTTTCCTGCAAATACAAGCATTTTGAGCTTCCAACCGGGGGCAATCCGAAATGTGTCTGGGAGCCAGGCGAGTCCTGCAGCACGAACCCTTTCGCGGGTGAGGGCTTCCAGCACGAAGGGAGGTGAAATCCCGCTGCTTGTCTCCCCCCTGGAGATCATCCGTAAAAACCAGGCCCGTACGGAGCTTTGCTAAAAAAACCAAATCCTCTTTTTGCCAAGTCCTTCTTTCAGCTTTCAGGACATCGGCTTCTTTCAGCATCTAACCTGCGGCAGGAGCACCACCCACATCCGCCAAACATCACTTCCTGGGTTTAAAAAAACCCATAACCTAAAGTGATCCGATCGGATCTGATCTGATCTGGTCTTGCTTGGAGATCTGCCGCCGGGAAGTCGTTGTGCCGCTGGGGATCCGAGCTGTCACCATGAAGGTTCAGGCAGCGGCTCTCTCCACTTGCTTCCTCTGTTCAGTTTTCCTGGTGCTTGTCTCAGCCTCTGCCGGAGAAGGGCTTGGAAAGGGTTAGACATCTCTTCTTTGCCTTTTGGTTTGGTTTTTTTTGCTTGCATTTTCACATTAACGCTTGCAATAACGAACCCGACATCTGGAGGGGCCCTGCAGTCGCAGGATTTAATATTTGCAAGACTATAGGCATCTTTGACTGTATTTTTGGGGGGAATTAACTGGTTCATTATCCACAGGGAGGGGAAGAGACCAGGGTAGAAATGAGGCCGAGATGCACGAGATGATGGTGATGAACAATTGCACTGCGGTGCTGCAAGAGCGGAAAATGCCTTCATGTCGTGGCAATGAAGGAGAAGGAGCTGTACAGTTATTGTTGGGGGAGGGGGTTCCAGTTTGCAGGTCAAAACTCTTGATTTCTTTGGGAGAGCAGGCCTCCGCGGTTTCGCTCTGGGGAGGAAAGAGACTTTCGTTTTAATTGAGTGTTGGTGGCAGGCTTTTAAAACCTCTCACTCTGACGATCCAAGATTTTGTAATGGGTCCTTCAGTTAAATCTCATGTAAAGATACCGTACATTTCTTGTCAAGTTATCCTGTTCTCACATCCTACAGCTGTCCAAGGAAACCATAGTGAGGCCATGGCTACTAAATATTTTAACAAGTAGATGATTTCTGTCCTGTAACTTTTAACTTTTCCCTGTCCGAGTTTCAGTATTTCTAGTATTTCTACCGCCACTGAGTCAGCTTGATACTGTTTTGATTTTTTTTTCTAGGTTCTCAATTCATTGTCTTACTCTTGCCAGTTATCTCCTAAATAAACTGTGATGTTTGTCCGTTCTGTATCCAATTTTAGATTTATCTTTCCCCAGTTCTCTTGAGTCCTCCTTTAGTTTTCCTATATTTCTTCTGTAGTTTGAATGTGGAGTAGGTGTAACCAGTGTATTAGTGTTTAAAACTGTTTTAGAGACAAGAAAGCAGTGGGGCTGGACCCAATGATCTTGCAAGGTCCCTTCCAGCCCTAATATCTATGAAAGTTATGACTTCAGCATCAATACTTTTCCTTTCTTATCATTTAATTTATATACCAGGGGCTCCCATTTCTTTCAAATAAGACTATTTTACAACCTGTTTAGTTTTTTTTTCATAGAAATAGAATTTAATTTGGAGTGGAAAATATTGTCTCATCTTTTTTTATATATTAAAGCCAATAAATTTAATCAAGGCATTGGCAGTGGGGGAAGGTGAAGATTGTCCCCATCTTAATGGTGATGAACATTAGTTTAGTCTTGCTTGTTAGAAAGCAGTGTGGTCTAATATGTATTAATAAATCTTTGATGAGATTGCTTGTGAAGATATATTACAGGTCGTCATATTTCAAGATAAACACAAAAAGACTTTGTGAACTGTAACAATCATGAATCTAAAACAGGAACTTTTCATCAACCCAGATCAGTAGACGGTCTTCTAGTTTTTAGCAGGCAGTCCTTTGAAAGAGCTGTAGATGGGAACTAGTTATGTATCCTGAAGGGAAAGAGGATGCAGCATGCCATCATCAATTGTTATCTCCATGAAAGAGCAGCTGATGATGTGGACTGTTCTGCTGATAAACTGGTTACCCTTATTTCTCTTCCGCTTCGGTTGTACAAGCGTTGGCTTCCTTTTTAAACAATCTGTTGCTGGCAGCTATACGTGATCTACGTACAGGGTATACCATATACTTAGGCTCTAATATCCTGAATGAAAAGTGGATGTGGGACAGGCCAGGTTAAACTGAAATATGATGAGTAAGGAAGCTGTTTCTTGTATGAGGAGGATAATGTCCTGCCCGAAAGAGGGAATCAAGGGTCATAAGAACACAGTAGAGCGTGAAATCCTTTTCTATGCCAGCAATTAAAACCTGCCAAATTCAGAATCCATTTTTAAAAAGTGCCACAGGCTTTCACTGACCTTGATCCCAGTTCTTTCCACTTTTCTTATAAAGACTACCTTTGCTTTCCCCTTTGGCTGATGCCTTTGGTTCTTTTTTGTTGAGCAATTGCCACAGCCCCAGTCTTGTCTCCACTTGCATCAAAGGGATTCTTACCACCTACTCAAATCTGATTCAGCAAAATGCTGGAGCATGTTAACATCAAAGGGACTTTGTTACCTATATTGGGTCCTGACTCTGAAATGTTTAATAAGAAACCCGAGTCTCATTAAATGAGCGTTAAGTGTGTACTTGAAACATATATTTAAATGCACACTTAAGTGCTTTTGCTGATTACAATGAATACATATGAGGAAGCTATATTTGACTCTATACACAGAAATAATTCTTATACATAAAAGCACTGAAGGTAGGTTTACTAACTGTTAAAGCCTGGCAGATGGTCTGTTCTAGTGGTGTCTCCACTTGTAATGCATGTGTCTAAATCAAGTTAAAATGAGAATTAGGTGGGGGAGGAGGGGAAAAAAAGCCTTAATCCTTCTCTGAAATTCTTCCATGGGGCTGCATTTCCTATCAGCTGGTGAAAACCCCCAAACTATGTAATAGTTGGCTTGTTCCTTTGTTTTTCTTTCTTGTTACTCCATGACGATTATCAATATAGTGCTTAGTATAATAATTTTACAGTGATTTATGCTCTTGTTAATTATTGTGCTATGTATCTTCAATTAATAAATCTTTTATATATCTTTTATTCAGAATAATTCCTAAGAGCTCTTATCATTAACAATAGACCAAGGGTGATCACGATATGGTTCATCAATCAGATCCAGTCCCTGGAGCTGTGTTATCCGGCCTGTGAGGCTTCCCACAGGTCTGGAAAGTTGACATCATGGCAAGTGGTAGCAATATTAACTGCTGCAGCTCTCAGAGCAATGGTAATTAACACTGCTGTCGCTTGTCTTATTGTCACAATTCTGAACCCATGAGGTCCCCCATAAGCTGAATACAGAGTGGAATCATCTGGCTTATGGGTTGGGAAATCCAGCAGTAGGAGCTGCAGCAGCAGCTGCCAGGGTTATGGAAGCCGCAACTTTTAATGCTGCTGTCACCAAAATCCAGCCCTGTGAACAGATGACAGCTCCAGATCCAGTCCACAGACCAACTCCACACTACTCAAGTGGTCTACAACTGCTATAGGAGAACAATATGTATAGATCCCTTTTTAATCTATTACTGAAGTATAGTTAGCTGGTGAGTGACACAGTCCCGCTAACAACTCACAGCAGCGCTACATACTTCAGTGAAGGGAGTGAAGAAGAATACTATATCCAGTTGTAACTGTAGGAGGAATTCAGATAAGTAGGCTGCAGTTTGGGGTGCTCTACTTAATATTGCCAGGACATCTGGATTGATAGATCTATTCTTAACTGCGATGGGATCTTTGGTGGCCATGAGAGTCTCATGGTTTTCAATCTCTGCTGTAAGTCCTATACAAAGACAGATGGCTGCTTATTATTAAGTCTTTTAACCATAAAAGCTTGGTTATTAAGGCTGAAGAAAATTAACCAAAACCAAAAAACTGTCAGAAAGGTCTGTCCTCACCTGTTTTTCCACATAAAGAAGAACCATGCATCTCTCTGTGAGCAGTTAAATGTAGTTTTGTCTGAAACTGGATCGAGTCAGCTGGGTAATGACAACGCTCCATTGACTTTACTGGTGTCAGGATTTCACCCCAGGCCAGTAGTCCTCAAGCTTTTTGGGGGTCTTATACCACCATTTTGAGCATGTTACATTGCTGTGAACCCCTATGATTGCATGGTACGGATAATAAGAAGTAATGCTTCAAGTCATTACAACTTCTCCAGCGACCTAAGAGATATTATAGAATTGGTCTTAATTTTTTTTTCTTCCTTTTCCTTTGTTCAGTTATATTATTACTTTATTTGGGTTAATTTTAGTTTGTTAAGTGCAGTTATATTTTAATGAATGTAAAGGTGTCTAGAAACCCAGATAAGTACTTCTTATGTAATGTATACTTATAAATAGAAAAATACTACTAATAGTTCACATAATTGCCAGGTCCATTGTTTAGATGGTAAATCATGATGGCATTCTGCGTCCTCTTGCTTGCTTTCAGCACTGGATAACACAACCAGGATGACATGCCTGATGAAGATAGATCAGTGATGGGCCCAACTAAACGTTTTCAGGGTTGAACTTTTATTCTTTAATAACAGACTAATGGACATAAATACCAGACTCTCTTCCCCCCATCCTTCTGCAGTCATCTTTAGACATTGCATACGGTGAATCAGGATCACAAACTTTACACAGATAGAATATTGAGGTTAACTTGTAAGACTTAAGCAACTGCCATTTTAAATCCTGCAACTTTCATAATCTTTCTGGCTTCCAGGGTTTGGAGATCACATCCACTGGAGGACCCTAGAAGATGGAAAGAAAGAAGCAGCTGCCAGGTATGTTATGCAGTTGAAGTTCATAGGAATATCTGTATGTAAAAAGAAAAAAAGATTCTACATTAATTTTTACATGTAGTCACAGAGGCTGCTTTTGTAGAAAAGTATAAGGTGGTTCAAAAGAACCTATATATCCTGATCATATCCTGGTCAGAGAGAAAACATAAGCTTTGTTTTTTTTAATGACCCAGGCCCAGAGCTTACAGTGAGATCTTTCAGATAGTTTCTTGAACACATGTGGAACCTCATTCATTGTGATGGGGCTTTGCTTAGGTTTACCCATGTAGATCCAATTGCTAGTCTGGCTTTTACTGCATTTTGTAGAGGAAAATTATAGTTTTGACTTTTTTTTTTGTAATATAGAAAGAGATATGGGCCCCAGTTCTGCAAACAGTAACTCACACACTTTTACTTGTAGACTTAAGTAATTTCTGTGGACTCAACAGACCTATTTGCATGCATAAAATTAGATACATGTATGCAGGATTGATGCCATTAAGTTAAATGAGGGAATTATTTTATTACCATCTGTGAAACCAATCTGGAAATGCAAAAAATTTTTTCTAATTTTTCAGATATAAAAAGCAGCCCCTTGAGTTGTTAAATTAGGCAAGATTTCAGGCACCCTTTGAAAGCCTTCCGGAATAATCCTGCCTATATTATTAGTTCAGTCGTTACATTTGTTTTCAAAGGGCATAGCTTGAATTTGAATTCTGCAATCAAACTGACCTATCTCACAACTCCTAGTCACAATAACAATAATGTTTATGTAGATACTAAATTAACAGAGTCATGGGGTTAGAGAAATCTAAGAGGCATATGTTGTGGCTTTTGTGCAATATACTCGACCAAAACCAAGCTAACTGCAGCATAGAGAGTATGAATCTGTTTCCATGATGACTGAGATCACATTCTCTGCTGCTGAACTTCTACCTACCTATAGCTGTCATACCCATAACAGACTTGTAGCATCAATTTAATAATTATAAACTTTTTGTATAGAGTGTACATATAAAACGTGGCCTGCTTGGCAGGTGACAGTCCACGACACAAGGCAGAATAGAGATGCACCTTAAGTTATAAACTGTGAGGTGCGTGATAGCCCTGTCAGCCTTCTGGAGACCAACCACAGGCACCGACTTCGGTTTTTGCCCGTGGGTGCTTGCAGACATTAAAAAAACAAACCAAAAAAAGAGCAAAAAAAAAAAACCCGGTGCTTCACTTTAAATTTGGTACAGTCCCGTGCCAAGCCCTTTGCATGCCCAGCAGAGGCGGGGTGTTACTTCAACTCGGCTCGGCAGAATCTATAGAGATTGAATGCTTTAGTTGGGCTTTTTTGGGCCCTTAATAGCTGATTGAATCATTTCTAGCTAAAAAAGCCTCGCTGAAGTCCAGGAGCTTTACAGAAGCTGCAGAGCTGCTTCTTCCAGTAAAGCGCTGTTTTGGGGAGGGGGGTCTGTTTTTGGGGGGGGTAACATCTTTAAGCAGCCTGTAGCTGTGGCTTGCGGGTGCTGAGCACCTGCTCATTTTTCAGTAGGTGCTTGAGCACCCACAGAGACGGCGCCTATCCGACCTCCTAATGACTTTGTTTTTCCTGGCTCCCAGGAGCAGGGTTAGGCTGACAGCGACCCTTCCAGGATGCTGGGCTGAGTGGGCTTCCCCAACCAAACCCCTCCCAGCGCAGGCGCACGTGGCTCCTTGGTGGGAGTGTCCAGGAGTCCCACGTGGGCTGGAAAGCAAACCGTAGTAGTGGCGCATGCGCGCTAGCCTGCAGTAGGACATGCGGCGCACGAGGGGGCACTATGCCGGCTTGCCATTGGCTGGGGCCGCGCTGTGACGTCACCGCCGGAGCCCGGCTTCGCTTTGTCTTCCTGGGACCGCGGAAGAGGCCGCGGCGTGATCTGCCCCGGAAGTAGTCGCGGGCGCTTCCGGGTCGGTAATGGAGGCGTACTAGGAGCATGCCGCTGGTGGTGTTGTGCGGCCTGCCGGGCAGCGGCAAGAGCCGACGGGCTGAGGAGCTGCGGGCGGCGCTGGGCGCCGAGGGGTGGCCGGTGCACGTGGTGGCCGAGGGGGAGGCGGGCGGGCGCGCGGCGCTGCGGGCCGAGGCGGAGCGGCGGCTGGGTCGGCGGGCCGTGGTGGTGGTGGACGCGTGCAACGAGCTGAAAAGCTTCCGCTACGAGCTGTACTGCGCCGCCAAGCAGGCCGGCACGCCGCACTGCCTGCTGCACTGCGCCGCCGCCGGCCCCGAGCCCGGCCGCGACCCGCCCGCCGGCCCCTTCGAGCCGCCTGACGCGCGGAACCGCTGGGATCGGCCGCTCTTCGCCGTGTGCGGCCAGGAGCCGCTGCCATTGCCCGCCCTGCGCGCCGCGCTGCTGGAGAGCCCACCGCAGCCGCCCAACCAGGCCACCCGGACCCAGCCACTGCAGTCCACCGCTTTCCTGCACCAGCTGGACCGTGTCACGCAGGAGGTGCTGGGCGCTGTACTGGCCGCGCAGCGTGGTGGCGCCCAGCCCGGAGAGCGCATCCCGGTGCCAGCGGGTGGCGGTGAAGGCCTGGTGCTGAGGCGGCCTGTGAGTGCGGCTGAGCTGAGCCGCCTGCGCCGCCAGTTCATCAGCTACACCAAGATGCACCCGAGCGACGAGAACCTGCCTCAGTTGGGCGCCATGTTCCTGCAGTACCTCAGCCGCAGCATCCAGTGATCTCCCTCCTGTGTCTGTGTGCATGACCCCCTAGTTGCCTTCACCCTCCCCTGCCAGGGGGCCTGGGACAGTGCGAGGCCGACCCTGGCTGGGGAAGTTTTCCAGTGGGAGACGAGTGGCCTGTTACCTGCTCCACTGACTCTAGTGTCTGGGGACAGAGAGAGAGAGAATCGACCTCTTTGGCCTATGCTGTCTGCACAGATGTATCTCCTAATAGGCGCTGTGGGGATCTTGCCCCTGAGCCCTCCGCCCCTTGGAAGCAATGGCTGGGAAGGGAGCCTCTAGGCCATTTGGATGAAAAACTAATGGTTGGTTTATGGCAGGTATGGAAAGCCAGACTTTGCTAACAGTCCAGTTTCCATCACCTGAACAGGGAAGTTTAAATGATTTGAAGGGGACTAGATTCCTATTAGTTTTTCTGTGTCTGGGGTTAGAACAGCCCTGTCATGTGGGTTTTTCCAGGTTTCTCTACCTAAGGTAGATCTTGTGTTTATACATCAAGAATGAAGGATATGTTTCTGGATCAGCATGGGGATATTTTGTCTCTCTTCAAGCTAGTTATGTTCTCAGAATGTTTTTTTCTTACCTTGGGAACTTGAAAGAGGGAATCTGTTTTCTCAGTGAACGCAAAATTTGTTTTTTGCCCTGACACCCTGTGCCTTGGTTGAAATAACAACTTTTTTAGTTGCAAAATAATTTGTTACATAAGGTGCCATAGCTTCCTCTACACGGTCATCTCTAAACAGTGACCTGTATATACCTAATGTTTAGTTAACAGCGGGTGTACTTATAATAAAAATGATCTGAAATGGTTGTGGTCTTCATGATCTTTCTGCTCTGGGTTTCACCGTTGGATTTCTGCCATACACTTCAACTGACCTGACTACCGATGTCCGCTTCAGACCCTCTCTCTCTGCTTAATCTCAGTGTCCTCAGTATCGGTGCCCCATGTGGACATAGTAGCTGCTGCTTATCTTTGAGGAAGGAGTGGTTTCCTCCCTATTAAGCTTTCCTTCTTCTAAATTAATTGTATGTTTGGATTTGAAGGGTGAAGTGGGGCAAGGTGTTTACTTCAATGAATATTTAATTAAAGCACAGAAGCTCATCTGAGATATTATCAGTCAGCATATATATGGGCTTTATTATATTGTGAGTTTGAGTTCTGGTTGAAGTTGTAGGTGAACTCAGTTCCTCAGCTGATCTGAAGTGAAGAGAAAAACTGAAGACTATGTGGTTGGCAATTTGTAAAACACCTGTGCCCCCACTGTTACTGACATTAGATTTTAAATTGCTGACTGAGAACTTTATCTTGAAAATCTTCCCCAAGACAAGAAAAGAATATGGTACCTGACAAGTTTTTGCCTGGTTGTATTGTGTTACCTGGTGAAATGGGAATAATATTATACTAGTTAAAACTCTCTCTATTTTTGGGGCTGTATATCAGCAAACCTACTGCTGAATGAAAGACAACAATTACGTTTGGCTAGAATATAGACACAAGGAAGAAGTTAATGGCAGTGTTGCATGCTGTTTTGTTTGGTTTTTTTTAATTGGCTTAAGATACAACGCTAGTATTGGTTGAAAAAATGTGAACACATCAGAAGAATGTGTTCTTTGCGTGGGAGGAGAAACTCAGTTGCAGGGAGATAGATGGCTCTTACCTCAGTATATATGAGTAGTTACAATAGGAATGTTCAATGCATGCTTCTCAGCATTATCTTCTTCTTCTTAGTGCTAAGGATTATGATTGGTCATTACTACCTATTCAAACTCAGAGAGATTCTTTATGATGAACAGAATTAAAGGACAATCTGTATACCATCTTTTACAAATTCTCTATATTTGTATTCTACGGTTTTAAAAGTATAGGGCCTTATTTTAACGTAACAGCCGCATTCGTAGTTCGCAGGGTCTAAGGGCCAACTAGGAATGGGGCTCCAGTATGCTGGGTAAAGTGCAAATGGAGAAAATGTGAGCTCTTGGGGAAGGACTAGCCAGAATAAATAAGAAACAAAGTGAGCTAGAATACAAGAAGATTGAACAAAACGATGACATCACTTTTTAGAAGGTGGTTTTATTTGAGCCTTTTTAGAAGGTGGTTTTATGTCGGACCAACCTGGTAGCCTTCAATGACCAGGTCACAAAATCCTTGGACGCAGGTGTCGTGGTGGACATTGTCTTTCTGGACTTAAGGAAGACCTTCAACACTCTCAGCCCATTCTCGTTAAAAAATTAGAAGATTGTGCTGTCGATGCCTACACAGTCAGATGTGTCGCCAACTGGCTGGAGGGTCGCACCCAGAGAGTGGTGGTGGACGGGTCACTTTTGACCTGGAGGGATGTGGGCAGTGGGCTGCCCCAGGGCTCGGTCCTCGGGCCCGTACCGTTCAACATCTTCATTAGCGATTTGGCCAAGGGGGTGAAAAGCACCTTGTTCAAATTCACAGATGACACTAAGATGTGGGGAGAAGTGGGCACACTAGAAGGGAGGAATAGGCTGCAATCAGACCTAGACAGGTTACAGAGGTGGGCGGATGAGAATAAGATGGGATTCAACACTGACAAGTGGTCAGGCCGCAGCTGGAGTACTGTGTCCAGTTCTGGGCACCGCAATTCAGGGGGGATGTGGACAGCATGGAGAGGGTCCAGAGGAGGGCCACTGACTTGATCGGGGGCAGCAGGGCAGGCTCTACTAGGAGAGGTGGTGGGACCTTAACCTGTTCAGCCTCTACCAGAAAGGCTGAAGGGGGATCTGGTGACCATCTATAAACTGGCCAAGGGGGGACCAGTAGGCAATGGGAGAGTCCCTGTTCCCCTGAGCGCTACCTGGAGTAACAAGGAATAACGGCCATAAGTTGACTGTGAGTAGATTTAGGCTAGATATCAGGAGGCGCTACTTCACAGCGCAGCTAGGAGCTGGAACCAACTTCCAAGGGAAGTGGTGCTGGCTTTTATCCTGGGGGTCTTCAAAAAGAGGCTAGATGGTGTTTGTTGTGGGAGACTCCATCCTGCGGGGGACCGAGGGGGCAATCTGCTGCCCCGACCCCTTAGCCCGGGGAGTCTGCTGCTTCCCGGGGGCCCGCATCCGAGACACTGCGGAGAGGATCCCGTAGCTCCTCCGGCCCACAGACCACTACCCCATGCTCCTTATTCACGTGGGCACCAATGACACAGCTCGGAGCACCCCCAGCCAGGTCATGAGGCGCTACAGGGAGTTGGGAGTGGGGCTTAGGGGTCTGGGAGCTCAGGTGGTGTTTTTGTCCATCCTCCCAGTCTCGGGCTATGGGCTGAGGAGGGAGAGGAGGATCCACGCAGTCAACCAAAGACTGCGGCGCTGGTGTCATCGGGAAGGCTTTGGCTTCCATGACCACAGCCCGCTCTTTGGCGAGAGAGGCAGCGAGCTGCTGGGAAGAGATGGCCTCCACCTCTCTCCCCTGGGGAGGAGGCTCTTCTCAGCCAGGCTGGCTGACCTGCTCCACCGGGCTTTAAACTAAGCCCGCTGGGGGATGGGGGGACTACTGGCACTGCTGGCCCGCTGAGTGACCCTTGCAAAGCCAGCAGACCAAGGTACTTAAGGGAGCCCACCCCTGCCCCAGCCCTGGCACAATCTGTGGGCAAGGCAAGAGCCCCCAAGGGCACACTTGCCTGCCTGTACACTAATGCCAGGAGCCTGGGCAACAAGCAGGAGGAGCTCGTCCTCCTGCTCAGTGCAAAGAAATACAATGTCATTGGGATAACGGAGACCTGGTGGGACTCCACCCATGACTGGACCACGGGTGTAGAGGGCTATACCCTGTACAGGAGGGATCGTGTTGACAGAAGGGGCGGGGGTGTAGCTCTCTATGTGAAGGAAAGCTACGTGTCCCTGCAAGCTGATGTTGGCGACCGGCATGGACAGCTAGAGATCCTCTGGGTAAAAATTTGTGGGGAATACGGCACAGGGGACACAACGGTGGGAGTCTACTACAGACCTCCCACTCGAAGTCCTGAGCTTGACGAGGAGTTCGCCCGGGAATTGACTGAGGCCGCTTGCTCCAGGACCTTGGTTGTCATGGGTGACTTCAATTACCCGGACATCTCGTGGGAAGATCACTCAGCAAAATCCGAGCGGTCGCAAAGCTTTCTCTCGTGCGTGGATGACCTCTACTTGACTCAAGAAGTCTGTGGGCCAACGAGAGGCAAAGCGCTGCTCGACCTGGTACTGGCTACGGGGGATGACCTAATCGGCAACCTAGTGATCGATGGGAAGCTGGGTGACAGCGACCACGAGCTGATCACCTTCACCATCCGCCGTAAAGCTGGCAAGTCAGTCAGCAACACAGAAGTCCTTGACTTCAGAAAAGCCGACTTTGACAAGCTCAAGAGGCCTGTCGGTCAGGCCCTCAGGGACCATGACCCCAGGGAGATGGGAGTTCAAGAAGAGTGGTTGCTTCTCAAGGAAGCGATCCTCAATGCACAAGCTAAATCTATTCCAACACGGAGGAAAGGCAGCAAGAAGGCACAGCAGCCCCCCTGGCTCTCCAGGGACCTAGCGGACCTACTGTGGCTAAAAAGGAAAGCCTACAAAGGATGGAGGACGGGATTCACCTCCAAGGAGGATTACTCTGCGCTGGTCCGGTCCTGCAGGGAGCAAACCAGGAAAGCCAAGGCTGCAACTGAACTCCAACTAGCTTCAGGCATCAAGGACAACAAAAAGTCCTTTTTCAGATATGTGGGGAGCCGGAGGAAAAGCAAGGGCAGTGTTGGACCCCTGCTAAACCAGATGGGGCAACTGACAACTGATGCCCAGGAAAAAGCCAACCTATTAAATAGGTACTTTGCGTCAGTCTTTCATCAGTCACACGGGATGCCCATGCCTGCTATGGGACAGGGAGAGCCGGGTGATGGGGATCCCCTACCCTCCATCAATGCTGACCTCATGAAGGAACACCTTGACAAGCTGGATACCTTCAAGTCAGCCGGCCCTGACAATCCGCACCCCAGGGATACTCAAGGAGCTGGCGAGCGTCATAGCCCAGCCCCTGGCACGGGTCTTTGAAAACTCCTGGCGCTCTGGTGTAGTGCCCGAAGACTGGAAGAAGACCAATGTGGTGCCGATCTTCAAAAAAGGGAGGAGAGTGGATCCGGCTAACTACAGGCCCATTAGCCTGACTTCTATCCTGGGGAAGATCCTAGAAAAGCTTATTAAGGAGGCCATCCTTGAGGGACTGGCCCAGGCTAACGTTCTAAGGGATAGCCAGCACGGGTTTGTTGCGGGTAGGTCTTGTTTGACCAATCTCATTTCCTTCTACGATCAGGTGACCTATCACCTGGACAAGGGAGAAGAGGTTGATGTCATATATCTTGACTTCAAAAAAGCTTTTGATTTGGTATCCCACGATCACCTCTTGGCCAAACTGGCCAGTTGTGGCCTTGGCTCCACCACGATCCGCTGGCTGGGAAATTGGCTCCGTGGTCAGACCCAGAGGGTTGTGATTGATGGCAGTCACTCATCGTGGTGCCCTGTGACCAGTGGGGTCCCTCAAGGCTCTGTCCTGGGACCCATACTGTTCAACATCTGCATTAACGATGTGGACATTGGAGTCAGGAGTGGACTGGCCAAGTTCTCCGATGACACCAAACTTTGGGGCAAAGCATCCACGCCAGAGGACAGGCGGGTGATCCAGGCTGACCTGGACAGGCTCAGCAAATGGGCAGACGAGAACCTGATGGTGTTTAACACCGAAAAATGCAAGGTTCTTCACCTTGGGAGGAAAAACCTGCAGCACCCTTATAGGCTCGGCAGTGCTACGCTGGCTAGCACTATGGAAGAAAGAGACTTGGGGGTCATCATTGACCACAAGATGAACATGAGCCTGCAATGCGATGCTGCGGCTAGTAAAGCGACCAAAACGCTGGCGTGCACCCATAGATGCTTCTCGAGCAAATTCCGCAGCTGGAGTACTGCGTCCAGTTTTGGGCTCCACAATTCAAAAAGGATGTGGAGAAGCTTGAGAGAGTCCAGGGGAGAGCTACGTGCATGATCAGAGGTCAGGAAAACAGATCTTACGATGACAGGCTGAGAGCCATGGGACTCTTTATCCTGGAAAAGCGCAGGCTCGGGTGATCTGATGGCCACCTATAAATTTATCAAGGGGTGACCCCCAGGATCTGGGGGAAAGTTTGTTCACCAGAGCGCCCCAAGGGATGACGAGGTCAAATGGTCACAAACTCCTGCAAGACCGTTTCAGGCTGGACATAAGGAAGAATTTCTTTACTGTCCGAGCCCCCAAGGTCTGGAACAGTCTGCCAGCGGGGGTGGTTCAAGCACCTACATTGAACACCTTCAAAAGTAAATTGGATGCTTATCTTGCTGCTGGGATCCTATGACCCCAGCTGACTTCCTGCCCTTTGGGCAGGGGGCTGGACTCGATGATCTCCCGAGGTCCCTTCCAGCCCCGATGTCTATGAAATCTATGAAACCTTGCCAGGGTCATTTGACCCCAGCATTCTTTCCTGCCCAGGGCAGGGGGTCGGACTTGATGATCTGCTCAGGTCCCTGCCAACCCTACTAACTATGAAACTATAGGTAAGATAAATGTGAAGAAAAGAGAAGGGGTTAGAAGCCTGATCTAAAAAGGAGTTGTGGTGGAGAGACTTAGAGGGAAGCAGGGAACCCTAAGCCAAGCAATCAGCTGGGACAGAACAGAGGCAGTCCAGTCACAAGTGTTAAAGTTCTGTGAAGGGCCAAAGTCCCTGCTCTAGCTGCTCCTGCAGGTTTTACCCAAAACTATATTGGGGGATGGGGGTACACTTTCTGGGGCCCATACTGTTCCCATAGCATATTTCCTTGTTCTCCATAAATCAGTTGCCTCTGTAAAAGGCATTACTAGCAGTGTTTCTTGACCCACTAGCTCTGTGGCTGCAGCAGCCTCTGGTCCCATGCAGAGCCCTGGGTTCTTGTATTCCTAATGAGCCGTGGCTGTGCTGTAGCAGCCTTAGAAATCCTTCTAATGTGTTTCTTTCACACGTGGAGCTCTTGTTTAAAAAAAACACCACCTGACTCAAAAAGGGCACAGTTTGCTTTGGTTTTTTACCAAACATCCTAGAGGTGTAAAATAGAAAAGCAGAATTGATCGATTCCACCCTATCATTAGCAGTAAATTGAACTTCTGAAGTGCTCCATTTGAATATAAGGTGTTAACAAAATAATACTACATAAAATTTGTTTAAAGGTTGTCTCCTAGCCTAACAGTGCCCTCCCAATCCTCAATTCTTTTATGTATGGTTTCAGTTTTAAAGAGATCGTTGAGGGATTTCTATTTATTTTCAACAGCCAACAAATGGACCAACAGAGGTGATTTTAATTACAAAGCTTTATTCAGTGGAACTTAACACTTCTGTTACAAAATTACCATGAGGTGGCCTTTGAAATGGTGCTGTCCTATACTCTGGATTGCATATGAAACAAGTAGGTGGAAATTAGGTTACTACAGCAAGCTCGCAGCTTCTCTAGGGTCATACTTCAGCTTCTGTTTCAAGTGTTTTCACCTTCCTATATGCCAAGCATCTTGAAAGCAGAGGTAGGCGATGTAAAATACCGTGTGTTGAGGTAACAGGAAGTCCTGTATTCAGCTGATGTACACATCTTTGGGAAACTTGCTTGTCTGTCTGTGTTCCAAAACTGGCATGTCATTTAATTAAATTATCCTAGCAAATCAATTTTTATTATATTTTGAAATATTAGCCTCAGGGGAGGCTTAAGAAGCTACTTCATGACTTTCTACCTTCCTTTTAAAGAAGTAAAATAGAGCTGCTTAAGCCTCCCCCCCCGACATATTTTCGCAGATGATTCTTTAATCTAGCAAGCAGACTTAATGTAATAATGTGGTTGGAAGCTGAAAGTACACAGATTGAGGCTAGAAACTGGGTGCAAATGATTAGCAATGACGGTAATTAAATCTAACCTAGGGATGTGGAGGGTTATGAACCACTTGGAGTCCTTAAATCAGTGGTTCCTGAGGCATGAGCCATGATGCATTAGTATGCTGCAAGAGCAGTGGAAGCACATCACAGAAAAATGGGCTGGATCGGGCCATGACCACATCAGCCTCATGCAGTTAGATTAGGCCCATGGAGCAGATCCAGTCCCCAGACCAGTGAGTGAAGCATGCCACCAATTTTAATTGTGGGGAGGGGAATGCATTCCCAAAAGTTTGGGAAACACTGCCTTAAAATCAACATCAGTTCCCCCACTCAGTGCAGCACTTCCTGCAGTCTGTGCTCACTTGGAAGTAGACCTTCAGGCAAACATCGATGTCTTTACCAAGGCATACAAGAAAACTGGACTGATGCTTAACATTCAGTGGTGCCTATACACGTGCAGCGAGGCTACTCCGATGCGCTGTAATTATAGCATGTTGGAGCAGATTTGATTAATCGAGTCTGCTTCAGCGGACTCCGGTGTTCATCAAGCTTTAGTGAAAGTGCCCCCACTGCCTTTTTTCAGCATGGAGATGCTGATGCATGTGACACTCCAGGTACTTTTAATTAGTGACTCTCAAAGCTGCACTAGTTAAAGCCCCTGGGCCCCCCCCCCGCCCCAGGAGCACATGCATAAACGCTGCAGAAGACTAAGGTTCTCCATCATCCAGCTCTTAATGAGCAGTCCCTACCTCTGGTAATTCAGATCCATGGTGAGACTGGAGAAGGCTGAGTATTTCGTGTAGCTCACAAGCCGTTTCTCGCAGAAGGCTGACATCGACAGAGAAATCCAACAAGGCCTCGAATGTGTAAGTGCCACCTTCAGACACCTGAGGAAACAGGTGGTCAAAGATCACAATGTCAGATCCAAAACCAAGCTCATTGTTTATCAAGCAATTGTGATCCTCACCTTGCTGTACAGTGCTGAGATGAGGTGTCTCCCATAGGTCGTCCACAAGACACTGGAGAAGGACCATCAATGCTGCCTGCAGAAGATCCTTTAATCGGCTATTAGATAAAAGTGCCAAAGAAGCCCCACTAAAGCACCCAATCTTTACATGCATTGGGAAAGCTGGGTGCAACTAATGTGCTACCTCTTCTGGGTATGTGCCAGGCTCAGCGCAGGAGTGCACTGAGCTTGAAGTAAAGCATGGGGAGCTGCTTGCAGATGTGAAAAAAGAAAAAACAGTGCTTTTAAACTTGGCATGTTCTCGCACCGAGCCCAGCACATGCCCAGATGAGGCAGCACTTTAGTTGCACCCGCCTTTCTCAATGTCTGTAGAGAGAGAGGGGTTTTAGTAGGACTTTTTTGGTGGTTTTATCTAATAGGTGATTGAATCAGCTTTGGCTACAAGCACCAAAAAGCCCCCACTGACACACCCTCTCTGTATATATGTTTTCTCTTCTTTTTCCATGTCTTGTCAGTGCCCTGAATGAACGCTTCGGAGCATTATAGTTTTCTTGTTGGTCTCGTTAAAAATGCTCACGCAGCTGCCACCATCTTGCAAAAACCCGTGTGGTGTAAAATGTTATTAAAAGATCTGCCTCCAGCCCCTCAGTGGAAGTGGTTGGACAGTATGCTTGTTTAACTATTTTGTGGCATTTATAATTAATAACTGTGGAGTAATATTTACACGGAATTGTAATTACATGCAAACTTTTGTAAAGAAGCTAATGCAAAGGGCATGACAGAATTTTTATATGCCTGTTATCTTCCAGTATCCGCAAGTTTCTTTAGATATCTTGATTGCTAGAAAGTGCAGGTTCTGAGTTTCACTGGCAAACTCAGCGATAATGATCAATTTCTGCCTTTTTTTAGTGGTTTGCCCCTCATGATTATCATCCACAAATCCTGGTGTGGAGCGTGCAAAGGTATGTGCATTTAGTGCTAAAAGACTTAACAGAAGCTTTTTTTATATACAAGTCTATATTATTATTTATTTAGAAATATGAATGTTTAAAATGTAGCGTGTGTTGCATTTGCTTTTTGCTCCAAGCAGTACAGTAGCAAACACATGTACTGTTTGTTGTTGCCAAAGGAGAGCTACAGCTAAATGCCAGAAACCAGAACTCTTTAATACAGTACAGTAAGAATTAGATTCTCACCTTTAAATCATGTAAAAGTGCAAAAAAGGGTCATTCTGCTTTTACTGAGAATTCTTGATAAAGAACAATTATTGATATAATTAAATCTACTTACACTGGATAGTTATTTCTCAGTGATTCATTAGATGTTTTGTCTTATTCAGTAGCATAATAGAAGGGCCTAAAAATTGCATTGCTTTAAAACTGTAGGTAAAGTGGAGTAGATGGTTCAGCTGATTGATAATGCAATGTGGAGAGTTTCCTGCTCTGAAGCCATTGGCTTGAATACAACCCATATAGCTATTTTTGCTCAGTATTCATTGTATGACTATGACTGCTTAGCGAGGGTTTGGTTAGCTAGCTTTTATTCCGAGTCGCAGATTCAGTAGCTGTTACAAAGATTCAGTTTCCCAATGAGAAGTACTTATGCCGTAAAACAGGGACTGCCAACCTCTATAAACCGTGGGCCAGAACAACCTGGTTCCAGTCTTGCACAGGTTGGGTGGCTTTCATGCTCAATCAGCCGAGGGAGTTTGCTTGTGCTCGTACCAGGGCCAGGCAGCTGGGAGCTGCACCCACACCACTGCCAGTTCTCCCAGTCCCCTGCTCCAGCGAGTGCAGCTTCCAGCTGGTGGGGAGCTCTGCTGGGGGCGGGCAGCTGAAAGTTGTCTGGTTCTCCCCTCCTGGCTGCAGCCTGGGCACAGCTGGCAGCTGCTTGGCCCTGGCTTAGTTCCCTAATAGTTGGAATTTGCACCCTTGCTGCAGTTGGGAAACCAGGGGGATGAGGGGGCATGGGGTGAACCAGCAGCAATGTGAGTGCAACTTCCAGCTGCATGGTCTTGGTTGCAGCTCTTTGCTACCCAGCATGGGCTTGGGCAGAGGCAAAGCTCTCCACTCCATGGGCCAGATCCAGCAGCTCCATGGCCCATATGTTGCCAGTCCCTTCTTTAGGGATGAAATGGGGACTTTGTTATAGGCCTGAATCCCCCCCCCCCACCCCTCCCTCGGTAGAATTTAGATGTAGTTTTCTCTTCCATTCCCCTTCCCCTTCTTTCTTTTTTCTTTTTAGCTTTAAAGCCAAAGTTTGCCGAGTCCAAGGAGATCTCTGAACTTGCCCATAATTTTGTTATGGTCAATCTGGAGGTAGGCTTTCCTACAGTTCATGTCCATATTACCATTTTGTAATGAAGTACCTTAAGTCCATATTTCTTTTAACTCTTTATTTGTCCTTCCTATCTAAATTCCTCAAATTATCTAATAATCACACAGTACTAATTTGATATGTCTGTTTGATTAAAAAGGAAACTCTTTGCAATATTTATATAGTAGTTCTACTTATGAAGCTGAGTCTGTTCCATTATATCTTTAACAATTGGCCCATTTTCCCTCTCTACGCTAATCAGAAGAAAAATGGCTTTTATAGATGCAGTCACTACATGACAAACATTACAACCCCAAAACAGAATAAGTATGTAACTTGGTGCAGATAACTAAATTTATTTTCACAACTGATATTTATCTGGGTGAAAATAACTTTATTTCTTTGGTTGGCATTGTAGAGAATTTTGTAATGATTTATCATCTTTTCAAGATGACATTTACTCAAACTACCCTTGGAAGAAGATAGCACATTTCCTTAAGGTTACATTTTGTTGACTAGCTTGCTCAGAAAGCGCAAATGTTCTCTTATTTCTGTCTTGCCACCCACAGGATGACGACGAGCCAAAGGATGAAGCTTTTAGCCCTGATGGTGGCTACATTCCCAGAATCCTCTTCATGGGTAAGACTCATACACAGCTGCTACATCCTCTCGCATGACTTGTCATTACTTGTTCAACATTTTAATCACTCTTCTATTGAACAGATCCCAGTGGAAAAATCCATCCAGAGATCATAAATGAGAAGGGAAATCCCAGCTACAAGTATTTCTACACCAATGCTGATCAGGGTATGTGTGAATTAATTCTAGATTTGGTTTGGGTGGGACTGAATTGCAAGTATGTTATGGACATGACACCTGTGTACGGAGCAGAGGAAACCTACTGGGTCACAGCATACCTGGAAGCTGCTACAAACCAGATGAATGAGTTTCTTCAACACCTTGGGCAGGGTGGCAGGAGCCTTAGCATAGAATCAGGGTGTGCTTCTGTTTCCCATCTGGATCTTAAAAAATCTGGACTTGGTTACACATCCACTCCTGACTTCTCTTTATAAATGCAGTACTTCACCATGCCTGTTCTTTCCTTTTACTTTTAAGCTGTCAGGGACAGCTTCAAGAATAAATTGATGTCACCTTTCCCACCTCCAATAAACTGGCCATTGCACCAAGAGCTAGCAATGTGGTCTGTGAAGGGTGGTGCATATATGTATACAAATATACACGCGCCTATATGTATGCACATACATTTATTTATTTATTTATATATGTGTGTATATAAATGTATGATAAATATTTATATAAATATATGTGTGTACATATAGGCACGTGTATATTTGTATGCATATATGCACCACACTTCACAGGCCACATTGCACCAAGCAATGGCCAGTTTATTGAAGGTGGGAAAGGTGACATCAGTTTATTCTTTTGAGGCTGTATAATCATCGGTAAACTTTGTAGCCTTAGTATAGACCCAGTGGTGCTGTCTTTTGAAATACTGTGTCATCTAAGCTTGGTAACGGCAGATCTGATTGACACTGTAGTTCCAAAAATCACTAACAACAGGGGGGAACAGACCAGTGCTAGCAACAGTGGGAAATTATAGCTATCCCATAAGTTGAGAGTATGCTCAATTGAGAGGAAATGTGATTTTTCTTCTCTGGAGTATAACGGAAGGGAAGAAAGAGAAGAAAATTGATCTTCCTAATAATTTGTAAGACTATAGTCTTTCACATACAGCATCCTGCCAATGCCAAATACCTGATCTTTAAACTAAACCCCACTCAGATAACGTGTGTAACTTGCTATGCAGTAACCTCTTAGTATCTGCAAAAGGCAGGTAGTGATATTTTTGGAAATTCAAGCTTTCTTATCCAAAAACTGCACACACAGAAATGTGACCTTCTCCATAGCATCCCACTTGCTTGCTTCAGTTCTTGAGAGGCCATGTCTAGAAATGGGAGGATGCTTTAGTTTTAGTCCTTGCAGCTGAGATGGCCAACAAAGAGAAGAGCTGTCGGATAGAATATTTTGTGCATGATAGGGCAGAGGGTATCTTTCTGATGATATGCTGCTTTCAGAAGCAGCTACCACTTCTCATTGCTTTGCCAGGGTTTTCCTTGTGAGCCTGGGAAAAATTGATTGCTCAGCTGCCATGAAGTTATTGATCTCAGCAGTATTGGGAAAATATGCAGAAAATGACTCTCTGTTATATTAAAGATGGCCTTTGAAATGAAAAACAAAGTTTTATGTTGCTTTGTGGTGATTTGAAACTTTTTTTAAAGATGCTTTTCATTCTTGAATAAAAAATACATATTGTATAAAATGTTGTTAGAAATATCAGTGATGTCAAGCCCTGCCTTTCCTGGTAAAAGTGTTGGGGGTCCCAGAAATGTGGATTGTGAGGGAAGTGTTGAACCTTTAATATAGACATCTTTGCTGCCAACTGCTTCTCAGTCATGTGAGACATAGTATAATAGAAAATGAGGGTTGGAAGGGGCCTCAGGAGGTCATCTAGTCCAACCCCCTGCTCAAAGCAGGACCAGCCCCAACTATATGAGTTAAATGAGCTAAAAGTCAACCTCTACTATTCTGAGTGTTTTAAAAATGTCCTTCCCAAATTCAGCTACGTGGTATTTCTGATGTACTAATCCTATCAATTCTGCCTGGTCATAGAGTTTTTCTAGGGGAAAAAGGGCTAGGTGCAAGCTGAATTTATAAATAAGGGTGAAAGGGAAAAGCAGGAGGAAGAGTGGAAGGGAAGATGTTAAGAGATTCTTTATGCCTCATAATAAAGCCAAAAGGGCACACCCTTTTATCTTTTTTTTCCTTTGCATGTTGTTTCCAAGTGTTCATGCCATCTAGTTGTACCAGTAGCGGCTAATATACTTTTCATTTTCAGAATTTCCTACTTAATCCATATCATATGTGTTGAAACAAACCAGCTGATGCTCTATATATAATTTTATTTTTTACAGTTGTCCAGGGGATGAAAGAAGCTCAGGAGAAGCTGACAGGTGATGCTTTCAAGCAGAAACATCTTGGAGATGAATTATAATATATACATTGAACATGACTTATCCATCAGTTTGAAACTCTAAAAGTATTAAAGTTTTTTTGTTGTTGATAAACTGTTAAACAGACCAAGAAATGTAGTTGCACTGGAAGGACAGAATTCTCTTACTAGTAATTTGCTAGGTTAAACATTTTGATTTTTCAGACATAAGCATCAGATAGAGTATTATCCTTTTTCCCAGCCAGTTTACACTTTAATACTTAACAGCTAATTTACACGAGTCCCTGAAGTGATCTCAAACCAAATATTCAGTGGGTGTCCATGTAACAATGACCACTTGTATCCAGCGTTCAAAGCATTTAACCTGCATCTTAAGAGGATGAGCAGTGTGATTATTATGCACTGAAATAGTGAGAGCTTGATCTCTATTTGGGATTGGATCCTTCATTGGCCATCAGTGGGAGATGCTCAGATGAGTAGGAGATTGAGACTCAAGCTAGCTATTTTCTAAAAAGCCAAACAAATCAAACAAGTAATTTTGCCACTAAACCAAATAAAGTTTTGTTTGTTTGTTTTTTTCATGCGTATCCCAAAGTAGCTTGTAGAATATTCACTCGGCAGAAGATCTTCTTTGTAGAGCTGTTTGTGATTTGTCTTGACTTGCCTTCAGGTAGGAGCTCCAGCTAGCCATCATCCGTTCATCTTTGGTTAATATTAAGACAAGATTATGTTGAAGTGTTATGGGGATTCCCACTCTTGCTGAATGTTTTGGAGAATGCCTTGCCATCACATTGTACTGTATTTTTGTACCAGGGTGAAAAATTAAAACTTTTTAAAAATAAAGGGCATGGTAAATGGGGGTTTTTTGGAGGGGAGGAACACATTTCCATTCTTTTTAGGAACTAGGAAATGTATTTGTGTATGTCATGTTGGTTATCGATGATGATGAATGTTACAGGTGAAAAGGGCCTTCCACTTATTTTTCCAGCAGACAATTGCTGCTTTTTAGTGATTGTCATTAGGCTTATTTTCTTGGCATTTAAATCATCATAATTCAACCTCTCTTGAACCTCCTATACAATTGGGAACAAGAGTATCCAGTAATTATCTATTAGAACAAATAAAAGAAAATGGCTTTTAATGTAGCCTAAATTATGACAGCACTCATTTGTTTAGTGAAGACAATTGTAGAATGAGTCACTGTTGCTTTTGACCTACTATAGTCCACACAAAGAAGCAAGCACCCTGTATTGATTGACTAAGCAGCTACCTAGTGGATCTGCTGTCATGCCTGTCTCTTAAAAGGAAACAATGGAAGACAAATATATTGCAGAGCCCTGCTGGTCACTGTCATCAAGATCGCATGTCGGACTTCTGACATCCTATCGAGAAAACACTGAGCAGGATCATTCTGCTGAACTATGTACCTGTCAGCAGTCAGCCCCAGCTGTGTGCCTGCATAAATTCCTTGTGTGTCTGTAAGTGGGAGCTCTTCTCATACCAGTATGGGGCTCGCCTTCACTACAGTCTTCTATGTTTTTTATTTTGAGTGATTCCATTAATTTGGACCCATACACTCTCACAAGCTCCTTACTTGTGTGGTGGTGCAAATAACAAAGGTGAGTGTGCACAACACAAGTTACAGGGCTGGCTTAATGTAAGGTCACCACGTCAGCTGCTAATATGATCGCTCCATAATGCTGACATAAGCTAGCTACGTGACACAACAGCTGAAGGTTTTCCCAAGTCCTCTCGATCATCCCGAAATAGCACCTTACCTCCTGCTGGTGAAATTTATACATTCCACACGCTGACACACAAGATGTTCAGAAACTACACTGACAAGTGCAGTTTTGAGCCCCAAGTCTATTTTCTTTCATACCTCCCTATTTTACTGTGGAACCAATTATATTCTTGGTGTATCCTAAGCAGACATATTTGCTCATATTTCAGATTGCAATTGTCTCCACCTATTCCAGTCTTTTCTAAAACACACCTGTAGTTGATTGATTTATGCCAACGGTTGATTGATTTTATTGCAGTTTCTGGTTTGGGGTATTAAGCAAGACATCAAAACCCATCTTAAGCAAAAGTAAAAGATATATAAAAATACCGGTATGTTATTGCAGTGTTGAGAATTATTTCTGAAGGGTATGGATAGACTTCAAAATTTGGTGTCACCTATCCATATACTTTAAGAAGCCAGGACTGTACAGATATACGAGGCAGGCCGTAGGACTCTCATACTTGCTGAGAGTTCATCACAAGCAGTGAAGGAGTTGAGGGAACTTCTTTACTTTTTACAAATTACTGTTTGATTATACTTTAGAGAGAATGCTGAAGATTAGCCAAATGTTCTCTAAAAGTTATTGTTTAGAGAACATTTTTTCCCCCTAAAAATTAGTCCTTTTTTAGTTAACAGTTAATAGTTAACAGCAACTATTAGGGGAAAATGACTTCAAAAAATAATGATGTTACAGTATAACAAATAAATGGCAATAGTAGTGTTGGAGTGATGGTGTAGCTGTGAGGGCAGGCAATTTTCCCATTTGCCACCAGAGGGAGCGATCTACTTAGTCAATCCAGATAGGATTCAACAGGTTTTAATAACATTGCTCAGTCTTTCCCACCCCTGTATTTCCTTTTTTTTTTTTTCACTATCCCAAACATTCCCACACAATTTAGGATCCTCATAATCTGTCAGTGGAAAATTAATACAAGCTCACTGTTGCCTTTTCTATGAACATGCAGCCCAATGATATGAGAATAATATCTGCAAATACTTTACTTTGAAGGATGTTCTGAGATCAAAAGTAAAGTGACCTCGAAGTCGTTTTTTCAAATTATCTTTTCTATCCACTCTGCTCTGTGTGATGGGCTGGGTGTGCGGTGCTAACATCCATCCCGTCAATCTTAGCTAATTGTGGCTATGGACTGATTGAACGTTCCTTCAGAATTAGAAGGACAGGATTTACCATGTGTCAGCTGCTCCATGGCAATTGTTTAGTGCGATGGTGTTCAACCTGTTGGCCTTGCGTGCATGGTTGGTTTGTGGGCTGGATCTGAACTGCGCTGCTCCTGCCTAGCCTCATATGCCAGGATTGGGGCCCTGAGACCCTGTGCCAGCTCTGTGCACAGGAATTAGGGCTCCACACTACCTCTGACCAGCTCCACATGTGGGGATCAGGGGATGGGGGGCCTGTGCCACCTCATCCCAGTCTTGCATTTGGGGATTGGGCTTCAGAACTCGCACCACCTCTGCTGGGCTCCGTGCCCCGGGATCAGGCTCTGCACCGCCCTGGGTATGCAGGGCCCATCACATCGGGGGTTTCCCACAGACCTAGGGGCCAGATCCGCCTGTGGAATAGGGGCTGAGCACCTGCTTTAGTGTGTGCGCTCTGTTCCTCAAACTCAAAGCTAAACAAGCACATTTTACCTCTGAACAAACCTGATAATTACTGCAGTTTAGCTTCTACTTGCCACAGGATATGGCAGACACACTCAGCAGTTACAGTGGTTCCTCCTTTGAACGCACCATCATTGTTTTATCTGGCTGTACCCCAAGATTCAAGGACCCCTTTTCTACCTCCTCCTGATGTATCCTTCCCATACTTTGACTTTCTTTTACATACATTAGACCTTTCAGTCATCATTCAGCTACTTAAGAAAAACTGTCCCTTCATCCTTTTCCTTCTGTTCAGTTGGTTTCTCTGTCTCTCTGTCAAAAATACCTTGCTCCCTGGCACCGTTCTAACCTTTCTTGAATCTGTCCAGATCCAGCCTCTTAAACAAACCTCTTTTGGCCTGGTAACTTTCCTTATGGCCTCATCCCTTCCACTTCAAGGAGGAATGTGCCCATCATTTCTTATACATCAGGGCTTTTAATGGCTTCCCAACTAGTGCTTTTGCTCTGCAGTCAACGACTGCCTTCTCTGTCCTCTGCCATTTTCTCTGCCACTATCTTTTTTGCCTTTCCCTTCCCCCTGCATGGCTATTTCAGAGGTCTGCACTCCTCCTACACAGGCTTGTAACCCTATGTAGCTCTGTACCTATTGTCCCTGGTGATGACTGCACCTCTTTACCAAAACCCTTCCCTCTTGACAGCCACAAAGGTTCGTTCTTGGCCCTTTACTTCTTCTACATTGTTGCTTTATCCCTTTCTCCTACCTCTAACTCTCTTTGTGCCACTGATAGTCAATTAGACATACATTCTGGCATGTGTAAGGGCCTGATGAGCAAGTACCTATGCAGGTGTCTATATGGCACAAGGCAGTGCCGTGTTATGACCTTCACACCAACTCGTGAGCAGGAAATACTGTAGCCATGTGAGCATGGGTCTGTACACATCACTAAACTATGGAGAGGCTGTCCAATGTAGTTCTTCCTTCAGGAGTCACTTTCTGGGTGTGAGCAATTCCATTTAATGTAGAGGGGAAGGTCAAATCTGTAAATGGCTGCAGCACTTGGGATTAAAGTTTCATTATTGGTTTTTGGTTGGCTCAGCAGTGAACAAGAACGAAGTCCTCATACTTGCTTGTCTCTGTCATGTGTGTTTCTTTGTGCATACTCCTGTTTGCAATCCAGCAATATGTTCTTTTTTGGGGGGTACTCATAACAAGTTTTGACCCTTCTTTAGTAGCTTCTTGGATCCCTGCAAAAAATCCCTTTCATAGATTTCATAGACATTAGGGCTGGAAGGGACCCTGGAAGATCATTGAGTCCTGCCCCCCGTCCAGTGGGCAGGAAGTCAGCTAGGGTCAAAGGATCCCAGCAAGATAAGCTTCCAGTTTACTCTTGAAGGTGTTCAATGTAGGCACTTGAACCACCTCTGACGGCAGGCTGTTCCAGACCTTGGAGGCTCAGTAAAGAAATTCTTCCTTCTGCAAGACCGTTTCAGGCTGGACATGAGTTTGTGACCATTCGACCTCGTCATCCCTTGGGGCGCTCTGGTGAACAAATGTTCCCCCAGATCCTGGTGGTCACCCTTGATAAATTTATAGGTGGCCATCAGATCACCCCTGAGCCTACGCTTTTCCAGGCTAAAGAGCCCCATGGCTCTCAGCCTGTCGTCGTAAGGTCTGTTTTCTTGACCTCTGATCATCCGCATGGCTCTTCTCTGGACTCTCTCAAGCTTCTTCACATCCTTTTTGAATTGTGGAGCGAGTACAAGGGAAGAATGACGCCCTGGGATTTGCTTGAGACGCATCTATAGATGCAAGCCAGCGTTTTGGTCGCTTTACTAGCCGCAGCATTGCACTGCAGGCTCATGTTCATCTTGTGATCAATGCTGACCCCCAAGTCTCTTTCTTCTGTAGTGCTAGGCAGCGCAGCACTGCTGAGCCTATAAGGATGCTGCAGGTTTTTCCTCCCAAGGTGAAGGACCTTGCATTTTCCAGTGTTAAACACCATCAGGTTCCCATCCACCCATTTCCTGAGCCTGTCCAGGTCAGCCTGGATCACCTGCCTGTCTTCAGGTGAGGATCTGATTCTCAGTTTTCTCTCTCTCGCTTACAAGCTCCCATGGTCCTAGTCCATGTGGGGACTAACAATGGGGCCAGGAGGAGCCCTGATTGCCTGATGGAGGACTACCACGCTCTGGGGTGCGTGCTGAAGGAGATGGGCGCACAGGTGGTTTTCTCTTCTATCCTGCCAGTGAGTGGACGAGGCAGACGGCATGAAACGTGCATCGCGGAGACCAACTGGCGGCTGCAGGAATGGTGCTTCGAGGAGGGCTTTGGCTTCTTCAACCACGACCGGCACATCACGACGAGAGACATGCTGGGATGGGATGGGCTCCACCTTTCCCCTAAAGGTAAGCGTGTGTTCTCTTCTAGGTTGGTGGACCTCCTCCGGCAGGCTTTAAACTAGGCTCATCGGGGGAAGGGGAAGATGAGGGCAGAGGAAACATCAAACTGCCAGACCAAACAGCACCCACAACTACAGCCCAGCCCAACGAGCAAAGCGAATAAACAGGTAAGAGATAGGGGCCAGGGTAACGCTGGGACTAGGGGGCTAGTACACACATCCACAGGAGGCCTCAAATGCCTCTACACAAACGCACATAGTATGGGTAACAAGCAGGAGGAACTCACCCTCCTGCTGGCTGACACCAGCCCGGACATAGTGGGGATTACGGAAACATGGTGGGACTCAGCGCATGATTGGGCGGTGAACGTCAAGGGCTATAGGCTGTACAGGAGGGACAGGATAGGAAAGAGAGGTGGGGGCGTGGCACTCTATATTAAGAAGGAATACACATCCTCATCAATTAGCAAGGAGTCAGGGAAGGGGCACTATGAAGTGCTTTGGGTTAGAGTACAAGGCAGTCGGGGGGAAAGGGACTTAATGGTGGGGGTCTACTACAGACCTGCCAACCAGGGCGAAGAGCTTGACCAGGAATTCTTAGGTCAGCTCACGGAGGTAGTGAAGTCTAAGGATGTGGTAGCCATGGGGGACCTGAACTTCCCGGACATCTGCTGGGAAGAGCAGTCAGCCAGGTCTGACCGCTCACGTAGGTTCTTAGACAGAGTGCAGGACCTCCATCTAACCCAGGAGGTGCACAGCCCCACCAGGGGAGACACCTTCTTGGACCTAGTGCTGGCCATGGGTGATGACCTGGTGAGGGGGCTGCGGGTGCTCGACCACCTGGGTGACACCGATCATCGCCTGCTGGAATTCACCATCTAGCGCGAGGCAGCAAAGGCATGCAGTAAGGCAGCGGCCCTAGATTTTAGGAGGGCAGACTTCAACGAGCTAAGGAGGATAGTTGGAGAAGCGCTGAGGTCCCGGAGGGGAGGGGAGCCAGGTGTCCAAGGAGAGTGGTTGCTCCTTAAGGAGACGATCCTCCAAGCCCAAAGGAAGATAATCCCAACGAGGATCAAAGGGAGCAGGAGAGCACACAAGCCTCCGTGGCTCACCAAAAGCATCCGGGAATGTCTCCTTGCTAAAAAGGAGGCTTACACCCAATGGAAAGAAGGGGTCATCACCAGGGAGGACTATTCTGTAGTTGCTTGGGGATGTAGGTGGGTAGTTGGGAAGGCCAAGGCAGAGATGGAACTGGGACTAGCTTCCCAGATTAAGGACAATAAGAAGTCCTTTTTTAAATACGTAGGGGGTAAAAAGAAGGTCCCGGGTAATGTGGGGCCCTTGCAGGACGCGTTGGGAAATTTGGTCGTCACACCAGACAACAAAGCTAACATGTTCAATGATTTCTTTGCCTCCGTCTTCCTAAGTAGGGACCAGAACAGCCACCTCCCTGCTGGGCCCCCCTTGGGCCCCGGGGGAGGCACACCTGGGGCACAGCTTAGCGAGGATTTAGTTAGGGAGCTTCTGGAGGGGTTGGACGTATTTAAGTCAGCCGGCCCGGATGATCTCCACCTTAGAGTTCTAAAGGAACTGACAGAGGTCATTGCAGGACCCCTGGCACGGCTTTACGAGCACTCGTGGTGCTCTGGTGAAGTACCGGAGGACTGGAAGAGGGCCAACATGGTTCCTATCTTCATAAAGGCAGGAAGGAGGACCCGGGAAACTATAGGCTGGTTAGTCTTACCTCGATCCTAGGCAAGCTGTTTGAGAAAATTATGCTGGCACACACCCAGGAGGGGCCAGCAGGGGACTGCATGCTTGGGGGCAACCAACACAGGTTCATCAGTGGCAGGTCCTGTCAGACCAACCTGGTGGCCTTTTACAATCAGATCACCAGATCATTAGATGCAGGGGTAGCAGTGAACATAGTCTTCCTGGACTTCCGGAAGGCTTTTGACACTGTCTCTCACCCTGTTCTCATTCAGAAACTGGAGGGCTGTGGCATAGACACCCACACAGTCAAACGGTCACCAACTGGCTGGAGGGCCGCACCCAGAGGGTGGTAGTGGATGGGTCCTTCTCAACCTGGAAGGACGTGGTCAGTGGGGTTCTGCAGGGCTTGGTCCTCAGGCCCACACTGTTCAACATCTTCATCAGTGATTTGGACGAGGGGGTAAAAAGCACCCTGTTCAATTTGCTGATGACACTAAGATGTGGGGGGACATGGGCACACTGGAAGGATGCAACAGGCTACAATCAGACCTTGATAGGTTACAAGGGTGGGTGGACGAGAATAGGATGGGTTTCAACACAGACAAGTGCAAGGTGATGCACCTGGGGAGGAACAACCGGCACCAGACCTACAGGTTGGGGAACTCCCCTCTTGTCAGCACGGAGGCGGAAAAGGATCTTGGGATCATCATTGACTCCAAGATGAACATGGGCCGGCAGTGTGGGGACGCAGTCAGGAAGGCCAACCACACCTTGTCATGCATCCACAGATGCATCTCGAGCAGGTCCAAAGAGGTGATTCTCCCCCTCTATGCGGCACTGGTCAGGCCGCAGTTGGAGTACTGCGTCCAGTTCTGGGCGCCGCACTTCAAGAGGGATGTGGACAGCATGGAGAGGGTCCAGAGGAGGCCACTCGTATGATCAGGGGACAACAGGGCAGGCCGTATGAGGAGAGGCTACGGGACCTGAACCTGTTCAGCCTCCAAAAGAGAAGTTCTGAGGGGGGATCTTGTGGCCTGTTATAAACTAGTCAGGGGGGACCAGCAGGCATTGGGGGAGTCCCTGTTCCCCCGAGCACCGCCAGGAGTGACCAGGAATAATGGTCACAAGCTGGCAGAGGGTAGATTTAGGTTAGATATCAGGAGGCGCTACTTCACGGTCAGGGCGGCTAGGGTCTAGAACCAACTTCCAAGAGAAGTGGTGCAGGCTCCTACCCTGAGGGTTTTTAAGAGGAGGTTAGATGAACATCTTGCTGGGGTCGTTTGACCCCAGTACTCTTTCCTGCCATGGCAGGGGGTCAGACTAGATGATCTGCTCAGGTCCCTTCCGACCCTAGAAACTATGAAAACTAAAAAGAACGCCAAGCGCCTTTGTACTGATCCAGTCGAGTGCCCCTGGCATGATAAATCTTTAGACAAACATGCTGACATAGAAAGTAACAACCTATTGAGGAAAACCCAAAAATAAATTAAACAGGGACTCATGGCAGCTAACCATCTGGCTAGTTGGAATGGAAAGTGCTCTGCACGTCTGGGGCTAAACAGACTTTTTAAGTTTGTCAGCCCAAAACCTAGGAAGCCCTTTTTTAAATGGTCTAAGAGCAGGATCTAACCAAAGAAACATGGCAAAAGTGTAGTATGGTAGTCCCATGAGCTAATTTTTCTTCTTACAATAGCCAGAGCTGTAATAGGTGTCTCACACTAGGAAAAGACAGACAAGATCCTGAGTCCTAGGAGCTTTCCAACTATTAGTAAATAACTGCATTGATAAAAGTGTGGTATTGTGGGGGTCTGTATTAGTCTCAATGTGGATTTAACATGCCCCATGCACAGCATGAAGTTAATCCTTCGTCTTCACATCATGAATAAAATACTGAGATCTCACACTCCAGCAATTTGCTGCCGTCTTTTATCAAGGGACCCACGTTTCATACATGATGGTGCTCCATAGTCTGCAGCTGCACTTTCAAAGAAACCAGCTCCAGTTGTTTCTCTCACTACTGGATCATAGCCCACTGTCCTAATATTCAAGCTGTGGGTTTAAATCCATCTACCTAAGATGAACCCTCTCTCAGAGATTAAGCATCTGAGTTTTGAACATTTCTCAAAGAGGAAAAATGCTGAGAGTCCAAAAAAAGTTTTCCCTTACTATTCTTGTGGCATAGTGTAATATTCAAGAAGCTGTGCAAACTGGATCTGTAAGATACTACATAGGCAGGCAAGGTATTTTGAGTAGATATGATATCTTTTATTAGACCAACTGAGTAGTAGAAAAAAGTTCTTGGTAAGCTTTCAGGCACAGTCACCCTTCATCAGGCGTAGGGATACTAATAAACAGCTTCTTTGTCTCAATATATATCTTTTTTTTTGGTTTGTTTAAGCTTTGCTGTAACAAGTGTTAATACAATAGATAAAACCATTGATGTAGTTGAGCAGCTGGATGTATTTAGTATCTTCTGCTTGGCCTATTCGAGTATACTGATAGACCTTCTATGTAGGTGTTGATGGAATCCCCTACACCAGGAGTGCTCAACCTTCAGCCCAGATGGTTCTGTTTGGCCATCTGTAATAGTACTGCCCTATCTCAGAAGGGAAGGAAGATGCCATGGAAGTGAAAGGAAATATTGTTGATATAATTTAATGTATTATATAGCCTATATCATGGGCACGCAAAATGCAGGCTGGATGTGGCCTGCCAGGCCATTTTACCCAGTCCACGGGGCCCCTAAAAAGTTCAGAAAATGAATACTTATCTGCCTCTGGCTGCCTGTCATGCAGCCCTTGATGGCTTGCCAAAACTCAATAAGCAACCCTCTGCCCAAAAATATTGCCTACCTCTGGCCTATATAAACATGAGAGAGCCAAACCTTGGGTAGCCTCTGTGAAGGTCTTGTAGAAGAGAGGAAAACTCTGGCCACAATAAATTGTGCATTCCCTAGTTCAGAATAGTCCCACCCCACCCCACCCCACCCCACTTATTCAGGTAAGATAAGTTGCAGAATAAGAAGCCATCCACAAGCTCTGTTGTTTTTCAAGGTGATTTGTAAAGGAAGTTGGTCTACACAGTGGCACAGAACTTGTGTGCTATAAAGAGAGCAATCCTGGGATGTTGAGCAGAGTTAGACATGGAGCGAGTGCTCTAAGGAAAACTAGGTCAGAATAGGTCCATCTGGAGGCAGAGGTAGACGTCTGTACGTGCCAGTACCCTCTCCATGCGGATGCTTCACAGGGCTGTTTGGGATGTTCTCCTAGGCTGAGCATCTGGGCCCTTGCCTTGTATTTATTCAAGTCAGTGGCAGATTGCATGCTGAAGGGAATGCTGTAGAACAACACTACCAGCTGTGATGGGGGCAAGCTGCAAGTCCCTGTTATGTACAGTGGCTGCTCTGGAAATTGGCTTTGGGAAACAGCTGAGAGGATGCTTCCCATAATGACGACAAGGTGGAAAAGAGATTTTAGTTGCTACCAGGCTTGGCAGAGCATCTTTGGAATCATTACTGAATGATGGTGGGACTTTGTGACAGTATTAATGATATCCCAGGTGCCTAGATTTGTATTTATTATTACATTTAAATCTGAACAAATCGAAGCAGAATTTGATTGCAACAATAACCTCCGTCTGGGACTGGGGCTGCAACCATAACCTTTGGCTGGCCTTGGACAGTTACTTCATCTCCCATTGCTTCTAAGTGAAGGATCAAGCCCTTGGCTATCTGCACCTCACTTACACATTGTCTGGCTCGAAGAGTGTTCTCAATACCATAATTAGCCAAAATTACTCTAGGCGAAAATATAACCATAACAAAAACTTACTATCTCTTTTAAAACGATTAAAGTATTACAAAACTGAAGCTGCTGGTCCATGGCCTTTGCCAAGTTGAATCCACTCCAAAGGTGGTTGGATCAAGTTTTTAAACCATTTTTATTCGCATGGATCCATAGACATGCAAAAACCTGTACATGTGGATAAATGCTGAGGAGCCTGCAAATTTAAAGTAAAGCACAATCAAAATGGAAACAAACTTCTGGGGATGAGGTAGGGAGAAGGTGTGAAGAGGAAGAATACGGGGAAAAAAATAGTATTCTTGGGTAGTGAAGGTAGCCTATAAAGCACACGGGATTTATTGATTGCTCAGAAATGTGTTGTAGAAAATGAGGGCTGGAAGGGACCTCAGGAGGTCACATCTAGTTCAACCCCCTGCTCAGAGCAGGACCAGCCCCAACTACATCATCCCAGCCAAGGCTTGGTCAAGCTGGGCCTTAAAAATGTCCAAGGATGGAGAGTCCACCACTTTTCTAGGTAACCCATTCTAGTGTTTCACCACTCTCCTCATGAGACAGGTTTTCCTAGTAGCCAACCTAAACTTCCCTTGCTGCATCTTGAGCCCATTGCTCCTTGTTCTGTCATCTTTCACCACTGAGAACAGTCCAGCTCCATCCTCTCTGAAACCACCATTTGGGTAGTTAAAGGCTGCTATCAGATCCCCCCTCAGTCTTCTCTTCTGCAGACTAAGTAAGCCCACTTCCCTCAGCCTCTCTTCACAAATCATGCGTTTCCAGTCCCTTAACCATTTTTGTTGCCCTCCGCTGGACTCTTTCCAACTTGTCCACATCCCTTCTGTACTGGGGGCCTCACCAGTGCTGAGTAGAGGGGAATAATCACTTCCCTTAAACTACTGGCAGCACTTCTACTAATGAAGCCCAGTATGCTGTTAGCCTTTTTTGCAACAAGGGCACGCTGCTGACTCTCATCCATCTCATCTGTCCTCTGTAATCTGCAGGTCCTCTTTTTGCAGAGCTCCTGCTTAGCTAGTTGGTCCTAAGCATATAGAGGTGCATGGGATTCCTCAGTTCTAAGTAAAGGACTTTGTATTTGTCCCTGTTGAACCTCATGTGTTTTTGTTTTTTTGGTTCAATTCTCCAGTTTGTCTAGGTCATTCTGAATCCTAGTCCTACCCTCCACTGTATTCCCAACACCCCCTTCTCCACCCCCCGCCCCAGGTCTTAGTGTCATCTGTAACCTTGCTGAGAGTGCACTCCATCCCATCTTACAGATTGTTAATGAAGATATTAAACAAAACCAGCCCCAGGACCCACCCCTGGGACTCCACTTGATACCAGCTGCCAACTAGCCCTTAAGCCATTGATCGCTACCTGTTGAGTCTGACGATCCAGCCAGATTCCTATCCGCTTCAGTCCATTCATCCAGCCTATGCTTCCTTAGCTTGCTTGCAAGAATACTGTGGGAGATGGTATCAAAAGCCTTGCTAAACTCCAGGTATTTCACGTCCACTGCTCTCCCGGCAGCCAGTCATCTCATAGAAGGCAATTGGTTTGGTCAGGCATGACTTGCTCTTGGTGAATCCATGCTGACTGTTCCTAATCACCATCTCCTCCTCCAAATGCTTAGAAATAAATTCCCTGAGGACCTGCTCCATGATTTTTTTTTTTTTCTGGGGATCAAGGGGTGGCTGACTAGTCTGTAGTTACCTGTAGTTCTGGGTTACTTGCACTGGATTTGGTGGGAGGGAGCAGAGAGGAAATAACATGGTTAATTTAATTCACCTTTTTAGAAGATTCTCCTCCACAGGGTATTTTCAAAACAGACTAGATTAGGGGTTCCCCTGCTTTTACATGGGGACCATTTCACATTGAATACAAGGCCAAAAGGCATCATTTTGCTCATCAAATCTGCCCTTCTGCTACATGCAAACAGATAGAGGTACCATCGCTTTTAAATCTGCTGCAATGGTTTTCCCCAGGTACGTATTTATTTACGTAGATAATACCTCAGATCTGTCGCAGTTGTACCAAACATCTACATTATACAGCAAAGATGTCGGCACTTTTGTACAACAAAAAGAAAATGGATTAAATTCCCTACACAATTAACAGAGTACTCTGTTTACAGCAGAACCAGGAGCCAGCAGCAACAGGTAATGTTTCCTGATGCTTTTTGGTGGTGATTTTTTTTTTTCGTGACAAAATATGACCAAGTACATTTTCCTTTGATGCTCTTGATCATATACAACTTGAAAGTGGCTAATTATGGGCAGGTCTCCCACATTATGGCAATGCGTCTGCAGGAGAGTCAACTCGCATCTCTGGTACCTGGGACTGGGCCACCTGGAGTGCTTCCGCTAGCATCTTGAGCTATTGCTGATGCCGGCAGTGAGCATTCATGATTCTCACTAAAAAGCTTTACTAAAGTGCAGCAGTCAAAGGAACAACCAGGATGGATGAGACCTAGTAAGTGATTAAATTATTTCTTTTTGTAAAGCATTATGGATCCTACAGTAGAAGAGTGACCATAGGCATATAGAAATTATTATATTCCAAATCCCTGTTTTGGAGGCAGAGGTTGAATTGGA
The DNA here is from genome assembly GCF_052110815.1 of Crocodylus siamensis. Taxonomy (NCBI): domain Eukaryota; kingdom Metazoa; phylum Chordata; order Crocodylia; family Crocodylidae; genus Crocodylus; species Crocodylus siamensis. The sequence continues at coordinate 8,801,893 of NC_143399.1, read as the reverse complement.
AAAAGGAAAGTCATACATTTCTCTTAATCTCTACCTACAAACTGAGCTGCAACCCCTTGGCATGTCCAAATGATACGTTTCTCACCATGCACAGAGCAGATCTTCAAAACTGGATCATGGCTCTCTGTCCTTGTCTGCTGCGTGCTGCCCATTTTCTTTTTTGTCCCCTGCAATTGTCAGTGGAATAGTTAACAATGCTGACATGTGAATTATCACCGGTAAGCTCCAGAGTTAACAGACCCATTGAGATGAAATGGATACTTCATACCACTTGGAACTACTTCAGGAAACCTACAGGCTCCATCAGAAACTGCCTCCTTGGTTATACACGGGTCACATTTTGGGGTGTTTTCTGTGGAACCGGAAGAGCTAGTGATTGGGGCAGGTTCACTGTCCTATCCAAGCAGAACTCAGTGCCGTGGGGATTGAGCAGCAGACGGGACCTGGTTGTGATCTCATGAGGTCCCTTCCAGCCCTAAATTTCTGTGAATCTGTGACTCCCTGATCTGAGATGCCCAGCCCAGGTGCGTATTAGAGCTTCAGGGCGGCAACTCTAATGGGTGATGCCTTGGCAGGCTCTGCTCCACCATGACCCAGTTCTGGACACACCAAACATACCTGCACTCCCCTATATGCTGAAGATGGATGGTGGCTTGCGAAGGACACAGCAGAGCCCCTTGGCTGTCTTTCCTGGGGTCAGTAGCTTCTCAGCACCCCTCTGTATTGCCTAAGAATGTATTACATTCATTTTACCTTAGAAAATTCAGCTCCTGATTCTCTAAACGAAGACTAAGAATCTGGAGCATGAGATGGGACCACGTAGGGATCCACGTTAGTGTAACTACAGCTGTCTGTATGAATAATTTGCTTTCTACTAGTGTAACTCTCTGCATGGACGAACACTTGGGCAGATTCTGTTTTGCCAGCTGCTGTTGCCCCTGGCATCAATATGATCCCTGCTGTGGGGGAGGTGGAAATAATAATTCAGCCATTTGGCTGGACCAATGTAAGCAATGTTTCATAGTTTCTAGGGTCGGAAGGGACCTGGGCAGATCATCAAGTCCAACTCCCTGCCATGGCAGGAAAAAGTACTGGGGTCAAACGATCCCACCAAGGTCTTCATCCAGCCTCCTCTTAAAGACTCCCAGGGTAGAAGCCAGCACCACTTCTCTTGGAAGTTGGTTCCAGACCCTAGCTGCCCTGACTGTGAAGTCGCGCCTCCTGGTATCTAGCCTAAATCTACCCTCTGCCAGCTTGTGACTGTTATTTCTTGTCACTCCTGGTCATGCTTGGGGGAACAGGGACTCCCCCAATGCCTGCTGGTCCCCTCTGACTTAGTTTGTAACAGGCCGCTAGATCCCCCTCAGCCTTCTCTTGTGGAGGCTGAACAGGTTCAGGTCCTGTCGCCTCTCCTCATAGGGCCTGCCCTGCTGCCCCCTGATCGTGCTAATGGCTCTCCTCTGGACCCTCTCCATGCTGTCCACATCCCTCCTGAAGTGCGGTGCACAGAACTGGACGCAGTACTCCAGCTGCAGCCTGACCAGTGCCGCACAGAGGGGGAGGGTCACTTCCCTGGACCTGCTCGAGATGCATCTGTGGATGCATAAAGGTGTGGTTGGCCTTCCTGACCGCGTCCCCACACTGCTGGCCCATGTTCATCTTGGCATCAATAATGACTCCAAGATCCTTTTCTGCGTCTGCACTGATGAGAAGGGAGTTCCCCAGCCTGTAGGTATGGTGCTGGTTCCTTCTCCCCAGGTGCAGCACCCTGCACTTGTGGGTGTTAAATCCCATCCTGTTCTCATCTGCCCACCCCTGTAACCTGTCTAGGTCTGATTGTAGCCTATTCCTGCCTTCTAGCATGCCCACATCTTAGTGTCATCAGCAAATTTGAACAGGGTGCTTTTTACCCCCTCGTCCAAGTCGCTTGATGAAGATATTGAATGGTGCAGACCCTGCCCACATCCCTCCAGGTTGAAAATGACCTGTTCACCCCCACTCTCTGGGTGCGGCCCTCCAGCCAGTTGGCAACACATCTGACTGTGTGGGTGTTGACACCGCAGTTCCCCAGTTTCTTAATGAGAACGGGGTGAGAAACAGTGTTGAAGGCCTTCCAAAAGTCCAGGAAGACTATGTCTACTGCTATCCCTGCGTCTAAGGATTTGGTGATCTGGTCATAGAAGGCCACCAGGTTGGTCTGACAGGACCTGCCTCTAATAAATCCATGTTGATTGCCCTGAAGTATAATCTCCCCTGCTGACCCCTCATGGATATGCACCGGAATAATTCTCTCAAAAACCTTACCCAGGATTGAGGTAAAACCGACTGGCCTATAGTTTCCCAGGTCCTCCTTCCTCCTCTTTTTGAAGATGGGGACCACATTGGCCCTCTTCCAGTCCTCTGGCACCACACCAGAGCACCACGAGTGCTCCTAAAGCTGTGCCAGGGGTCCTGCAATGACCTCAGCCGATTCCCTCAGCACTCGGGGGTGGAGATCGTCCGGACCGGCTGATTTGAATACATCCAGTCCCTCCAGGAGTTCCCTGACTAGTTCCTCACTAACCCTTGGCAGAGGTGCGCCTCCCCTGGGGTTTAAGGGGGACCCAGAGAGGGGGTGACTGTTCTAGTCCCTGTTCAGGAAAATGGAGGCAAAGAAATCGTTACATGTGTTGGCTTTGTTATCTGGTGTGACTATCAGATTTCCCAGGGTGTCCTGCAGGGGCCCCACGTTACCCGGTACCTTCTTTTTGCCCCCTATGTATTTAAAAAAGGACTTCTTGTTGTCCTGGATCTGGGAAGCTAGTCCCAGTGCCATCTCCGCCTTGGTCTTCCTGACTGCCCCCCTGCATCCCTGAGCAAACGCAGTATAGTCATCCCTGGTGATGGCCCCTCCCTGCCATTGGGTGTACACCTTCCTTTTGAAAAGGAGACATTCCCGGATGCTTTTTGTGAGCCATGGGGGCTTTTGCGCCCTCCTGCTCCCTTTGATCCATGTTGGGATTACCTCCCTTTGGGCTTGGAGGATCGTCTCCTTAAGGAGCGACCACCCTCCTTGGACACCTGGCTCCCCTCCCCTCTGGGACCTCAGCGCTTCCCCGACTTCCTCTCAATGTCTTTCCCTTTTTTGCATTTCCACACCCCTTCATATGAGGTTAGGGCTGCCATCAGAGAGGACAGTCTGGCTGTCTTCTATGGATATGAAACCGGACACCTTTATGTCTTGAAAAGAACAATAGAGGACGTAAAGACGTCGGGTTTTGTGTCCATAGAAGACAGAGGAGCAGCACCCTATATGCGGTCCCAAGGCCAATCAGCCTACAAGGTCCCATGAGCTCCACATTTCCCATCCTCTACCCCATCGTTTCTCAACCTGGGGGCACGTGAGCCAGGCAGGAGGTACGCGGGTCCCCCAACACTCCCTCTCTCTCTCGCCCCTTCTTCCTCTCAAAACTGTGGCAAAAAAATTGGTGCAATTAAAAAAATTAAATTCCCCAGTAATCATTTGGTGTGCTGTGCTTTGCACGGCACTGGGTTCAGCCCTCCTAGCTCTGGCCAGCATCACCTCTCGCCCAGTTGTGCACCCCTGGTGTAAAAGGCGGCAACCCTACAGACGCCAGCCGCCATATTGCGGCCCTCCTTCCAACATGTGGCACACGTTAGTCCAGGGGTGGGCAAGATGCGGCCCACCAGCCCATTCCACCCGGCCCGCGGGGCCTCTAAAAAATGTAGAAAATTAATATTTATCGCCCCCCGTTGCCTGTCATGCGGGCCTCGATGGCTTGCCAAAACTCAGTACGCGGCCCTCCCTTAGTCAGTAAATACAAAATCCCGGGAAAACGGAGCGTGGGGTGCGGACTGAAACCCCCCGACGTCAGGGGGCACTTGCTACTTAAAAGGCTGAGAGCCCCGGCTCCGTGCGGACTCCCCGGCCCCGCGCGGCATGGCCGCCTCAGCGGGCAGCGCGGGCCGGCGCCTGGGGAGGCCTCCCCGGGAGCGGGAGCGCAGTGCGGGACAGCCGCCGCCCCTCCGCCGCGGCCGAGCTGCGCGTGTGAGCGCGCGATGCCAACGGACCCACTTCCTTGCAAAAACTCCACCCCCCAAGAAAGAAAGATGTTGGGGGCTTCGCACGGGGCCAGGGGAGGTGCCTGGTCCGCCCCGCCGCCAGCTCCGCCCCGCCGGGAGCTTCCGCGGGCTGCCCTGAGCCGCTCCGCCGCCGGCCGCGCTGCAGGTAGGAGCCCGCGCCCGCGCCCTGCCCCGTGCTCCGCCGGCATCCCGCGGCCCTGGGGGCGGGCACGTCTAGACCCCCCCGAGTCCACTGCTGGGGTCTGGGCCAGGAACCGGGGTCCGTGGGACGAGGGGGGTTGCGCGTGAACAGTGGCAGGACTTGAATCAGCAGTGGTGAGCGACCGATGGACGGGTTGGGGGCTCCAGCATCATCATCATCATCATCATCATCATCATAGTCCTGCAGTCTTCCTTGCAAATGCAATGCCCGGTGCAAGGAAGAGCTCATTAGGGATTGTGGGATCGGTCATTGTTACATCCTGTAAAGTGTGACCCATCATGTGGCTTTATAGTCCTTTAAAAAAAACCCAACAAACCTCCAAGGAATCACGGTTGACAAGACTAGAGCTGATTTGAAAAAAAAGAAAAGAAATCCTGAACTTTTAACACATCCCACATATTGAAAGGTGCTTTTTTTCCCCCCTTGCTTTTGCAAATTCCTGGCCACTTTCCCGGTTGTGAAGTTATTCAGCTTTTCCTGTCATTGTGCATCATTTCCACTGCTCGCTCAAGCTTAACTTTGTCCTCTCACATCTTAAAAATATAGATAGCAGTGGAAAGCATCAGGGTATTTAGTGACGTGAAATTCTTTGTCTGCTGGAGGGGGACAGAATTTGTGTGACTATCATGCTAAGACCCTTATCTGTTACTGTCTACAAAACATAACTGTGTTTTTTCACGTCAAACATATATGGAAATGCTCCACATACACCCTCCTTGGTCTTCAGTGGCATGTCATTGCTGCATTTCATAAAACCAAACAGGTCAATCATTCCAGTTCCATTAATAAAAAATCTGCTTTTCTTCCAACCCGTGGCATGATCAGGATTGGTTCTCTACCTTTGCCAAATGAACTCTGAGACAATGCATTTTTCCAATTGTTCATGTTGCTTTAATGACATCCTCATGCATGGGAGCACCAGGGAATTATTATCAGGACAGCAGGGTATGCTGTAGGATCCTAGGCTGTGTCTCACTGACAGTGAGCAAAACTTCTGGCTCGCTGATGGGGAGAACAAAGAAAGAGCTCTGTTCTGCACGGTGCTAAGGTACTGTGGCTCCTCAAATCTCACTGACTTCAGTAAGCGTGGCAGAGGCTCAGCACCTGCGTCTGGTAAGTCAATAGGAACAATCGACACCTTGCCATTGGATTTTAGTGGGTGCAAGTTGTAACCTGTATATCTCTCTCTGTACTAGGGTGCAGGGAACTAAATACATAATTTTTCTGTTTAATTATCCATGCTTCTTAGGTTTGTGAATGTATTTACTCTGACTGTCATGTTAGCACCCTCTTCTTGCTACACTGGGTCAATTTATAATAATGATTTAAGCCAAATTAATACAATTGGCAGATAACCCCATCTTATGATGAAGCTTATCTTGTCATTTTGACAAAGATGCACTTTGCCCTTTAGTTTGAACATCTAGCTGATTTGTAATATATTGATAAGAATCACTAGCATGCTGTGCCATTAGTTGTTAACCTGGCAGTGGTACTTGTCTGTACCTCTGATGCGTACCTTGTCTTGAGCAGCACGGTGCTTGTGGAATAATATTTGATGGTTCGCAACATAAAACGTGAGCCAGAAAATTGCCTGTGTAGCTAGGATTCCCTGAACATTTGTAGCACTTGGTTGCACACGTTGCAAAAAATAAGCTGTTCTGCTGAGGTTGTCCTGTCGGTTTGTCTTTAAATGCTTCAAGCTGAGAACATACTGTATTGTCAGGTATTTGGGAACATTTCTCAAAATTAGTCAATGGGAACTGGTGATTTAGACAAAATCCACTCTCTAAAACTATACCCTGCAGCCAGAATCTGGGGGAGTTTATAAGATGCTTTCAAAAGTGTGATTAATTGTAGTTTTAGGTTCTTGTAGTCCATTGTCAGGGAGCATTTGGATTTTGGCAGCAAGCTGTGTCATTGGTTTATCCACTCTAATTAGGATGGGGAAGTTGTCAAGGCACTGGGTTTTAGTTCTGCTCTTCTCTTGCCTTGCTGCTGAACATTGGGCAAGTCATTTAATTTCCCCGTGTCCCAGTATAAAATGCCTGTTTTGGCAATGCTGCCCTTATGTCGGTCACAGTCCTCACCTCGAGGAGCTTCCAGTCCTGCACTCACCTAATCAGGTTAAACACCCAGCGTTAGGGCAGTCGTGTCATGAAGGTACAGGAGGGTTTGATTTAGTGCTTGCAATACAGTTAAGTAGTGTCTTTTGTTCACAAGAGAAATTTGCAAGAATGCTTAAGTTGGTGTAATAAAAGCTCTCTCATCTACCCAAAGAGCCTTGTCTGCCTGTGTCTTTAGACCAACATGGCTACAGCCAACAACCTTAAGTCAAAAAGGCTAATGTGAAAAGTTTTATTCCATGCCTTTCAGAGGAGGTGGTGTCTTAATAGGTTTCCAGTTGCATTGTTTTAATTTGTTATTTCACCGCCCTCTCTGATGCAAGCAGTATAACATTGCAGGTTGTCGTTTTTCTGTAGTTCTTTTGGTCTATTTATCTAAATTCCTGGTCAGGAGGGCAAATGCGGTGCCGAAGGTAAGAGATGAACAGCATCTATTTCCACTGCTTGTGGATAAGAGGTACAGTTTAAAAACCTTTCAGGCTAAGCTGCAGGATAGGGCAGTGATGAAGACCTGGGGTAAGAGATGCCAGAACCTTTTCTATCTGAATTAAGAAAAGGACCCTGCACCACAGCCCACCATAACTGTCCGTGACGTCCTTCTGCTATCTGATTACGGAAGAGCTTGGCGTGAATGCACAATGCATATGGGCTGGGGGGTAAACCCATGATAATGCCAAATACCTATCAAAAATTATTCTCCAGTAGCCTGCCTGTTTGGTATTTAGCTGTGCATGTTTCATTCACCCTTGTAAGTCCATGATGCCTGTTTTTGAGTGGCCTCTTTAAACATGCTGTGGTTTCTGTTACAGTTGTTACAGGGAAAATGTGGTTAGTCCATATGATTGCGTGGAACGGGGCCAAGAAAAATAAAGAGCAGTTATTTCAGTTTCCCAAGTTATATAACCACTGATTGAATTCAAAGCTTGTCTAAGTCTATGTTAACCAGGGAGTTAGTCTAATAAATGATTATACCTACAGCAATCCTTGCCCATCTCCACTAAAGAAAATGTTTGGCATAAGTCAGAAAATATTTGAAATATGCAATGAGTTCCTACAAAGATATACTTCTCAGGCTGACTCCTCAAACACACTTTAGATTATAATTTTTTACATCTGTTTAACAGCTGGACAATTCTCTGCACAAACTAATAAACTTTATCTCCAAGCATGGTTGCTAGCCTACATGTGTGATAACAGCTGAGGCCAGGAGTTGCCATGCTAACATGGCTCTAGCCTGTCTGTTCTTTCCAAGATGTAAAAGTCCTGCTTGGGGAGCACCTTCCCTTCCACACTGGATTAAAGCATAGATACTTTAAGACCATACCCCAGGTCCCAGTCACATCACGAGGGCAGAATATTAGTTTGCTTTCATTTATTTTAAGCTAAAGTTTCTAGACCTCGAAGGTGTGAAGGCAGTCTTGCCAAGGAGACACCGCCATAACCCAATGCGGTGGTTTCTCTGAGCTGAGAACAACCTGAAACAAGAGCATCAAGAGGCAGGACCTGCGTCTGAGCTAGGTATTGACCATGACTTCGGCAGGGCAGCGAATACCACCTAAGCAGAAGACTCAGTGGGAGATGAGACAAATGCAGCAGGTTCCTGCTTTTACAAGCAGACCCAGAATAGTCACTGGGGCTAGTATGGAGCAAGTGTAAGTGGGGTATCTTTTTTTTTTTTTGTGGCAGAACAGGAAAGGAAAAGGCTACATGCTGCTGCACCTGCCTCTGCCCACAAAACTAATGCTTCACTCGTAGGACACTTGGGGTCATGGATTGTTTTTTCTGGCCTTTCCTCGTGTTGTGTGCTAGGGGAACCATGGCAGAACGGCTAAGCCACCACGTCCCTGCCAGCCGAGGCAGCTTTGAGGCAGTGTTAAACATCTGCTGTAGCACAAATGCTGCTGCTGCTTTATCCAAAGGACTGGTTTCAGGATGCTCAGGGATGCTTCTCTTGCAGCATTTCTCCTCTGTGCTGCTCAGAGTAGTTCACAGGGAAAGTTATTTCCATTTTACAGCTGCAAAGTGGTGCAAGCGGCTGGAGATGTACAACAGGTTGTTGGCAGAGCTGATTTTTAAAAAGAGAGAAACTATACTTGGACCACATTACAAATGTTAAATTTATTCCCCAGGATCAGACTCTCTCTGAGTGGGGAGCTGGCTGTTGTAGTAACCCCAGTAAGTCGCTTTTAAACTCCCTTTCTGCACCAGTAGCTCTGTTTAATATATTTAAGCTACACCCTGCTTTTCTCTAGCTCAGTAATTTTAGGATGAGCTAAATCTAATTTCGATTCTGCAGAGTTGGATCTGTGGATTTAAAAAAAGTCTCAATCATATTTTGAAAATTACTTTTAAAGATATCTGTCAAGGAGGGCATTTTTCAGCAACACTTGCAGTACCCTGGGTAGGTGTAGCTAAGGATGGATCGGCAGGGAAAGGAAGAGTCAGGGACTTTTCTATGCCGTGTTGGGATTGCAGGAGCAGATCATGTCTGATGTTTATTCCCACTTGTTCTTTCTTTGCTGTCGCTTAACAGACATCTTGAGGCAAAGGGTGAATCTATATTTATAGTAAGATACTGAAAGATGTGCAGAGCCCTCTTTAAGTGCATAATTAAAAACTGTCTGGATGAACTTATGGAGCATAAAAATATGCTATTCGGTCATCAAACAGATTAAGACATCAGTGAACAAATCCTTGTTCTCTCTCCAGGTTGGGGTGCGACACTAGTAAAAAATATAGACTAAAACACTCATTTTTACTAAGAAAAAAATCCCAGTGAAAAAATAACCAATGAACCCAGTCTTTGCACCTTCCAGAGGAAGTGTGCAGGCAGCTTTGGTTAACAGCTGCATTTCAGTACTGTAAGACATAAGCTTTCTATACGTCCCAGCATTTGCGAGCAGTAGGTAAGGCAGATAACCAGCTGTTGGTAGTGGTAGCAGAGTGGGTTTAATCTTTCTGGTTCCCAGACCTCTTTGAGAGAGAGCTGAAGAAGAAGACCAGAAGTCAGCAACTCCTCAGAGATGTTGGAGAAGGGTGTTAAATCCCTCCAGCATCCTCTGGGGTGGGAAGGCAGGCACGTAGGTAGAATCAGATGGGGACCTTTGCCATCCCTCCTTGACCACAGTGAAAGGCTTCTTGAACAATCATGAAAGCGTTGGTAAGACCAGAGGAGCACTTGTTCCAAGAGTGTTGCTGTGGGCTTCAAGTGAGTTTAGGACTGCAAAACATAGGCACACTTCAGTTCTGCCTTTCCTCGCTTTATCAGCAATAGAAATAGATACCTTGCAAGAATCTCTACCACCCCAAGATGTTCATCTGCTGCCTACCGAGGTTTAACTGTCAAGTCGGAGACTTGGTGACTTGGGATGTGAAAAGTAAAAACCCTGGACTTTATTTTGTTCCACATCTGATTAGTTCGTGACTGGTTATTTGAAACTGCTCTGAAATGTAGAAGGGTATTAAATATAACAGTACCCCATGGGTAGTGGATTCCCAACCTCCAGGTTTAATGTAAATTATGAGCCATGCATAATGCATAGATTCAAGAACAAATGGAAGGAGACAGGATTTCTAGCTGTAAAGACTTCCAGACTTATTAATGCATGGAAGGATGTAATACCAGGCAGCGCAGTTAATTTTCATGTATCCTTACCAAATTAATACAGCAAGTTATCCCTTATAAAATGACAGGGAAGTGGGTAATCTTTTGAGTTCTGCATATTTCAGTGTCTAGCCTTCTACATTTTTATTTATACTAGGAGAAACGAAATGATTTGGCTGAAGCAAACTTTCCAAACTTTGGATGATGCCAAAAATTGTAGGACAGTGTGTTAGAGGAAACAGTGAAACTTGGCTCAGCAGGAAAGGGATGTTGGGTGACTGGGATAAAAAATGGCAAATGAAATGAAATATTGAGAAGTATAAAATAATGCGTGGGAGAATAATGAATTGTACTAGTACACATATATGTGTACAGACCTGGGTGGAAGTTCACCCTTCAGCCTGAATTTGCCCTGAATTATTTCCTTAGTGCACAGGTGTAGTATAAACTCATAAGAAGACTTTAGGGGGCTGGTGTAACTCAGTTTAGTGGCAGGAGTTACAGCCTACAGACTAAATTTCTTTCTGGTGTATTAGAGGTGTGTGTGGGGAGATGAGGGGTTAATTTTTTTGCTATGCTGGTATATATCTGGAGAACCTATTTACTTTGAGATAATTATTCTATGTATAGGCCTGTTGTAAGGAGAAGTGTAACCACTCAGGCTAAATCCTATGCTGTTTAGATTAGACCTTGACCCCGATAATGTACAAAACAAAGTTACATCTGAATGTGTTTTACATGCTCTTTCCTTCTTGGTCCCGTTTACTTTACTGACTGTCTGCAAGAAGCATACAAAGATTCCTTGTATACAGGTTGTACCTAACTGAACCAGAGGATCACAGTTTAGGTTACACTAATGTAGGTGATATTCATTTAATTGATTATATGAGTTGCTAAGTCTAATTATATATTAACTGGATGTCTGAGGATGAGCTGTTGAACATGCTTCGCTTGAAGACAATGGGGATTTTTCTATTAATTTCAGTGAGACAGAAGTTTAGGCCCAAATACAGCAATATTTTGTCTCTTTACTCAAGTAATATTCTCTTTATCCGTTTTTATCATGCACATTGTAATCCTTTTGTTTCTACATCACAGGTTCAACAGTGTGACCACTCTTGATCTATACATTCACAGTAAAGCCTCCATCTGCCTCATGGATTATAGATCTAAATTGGTAACTATCGTTTGCTTGCAATATTTATTAGCAGTTATGTTAATTGTTCATGATACCGTTTCTGCTTGTGCTAAATCTTCTTTATGGTACTAGCATCTGTATGAACTGATTTAATATTGTGGTATTATTTCTATTGTGAACTTTATTCTTAGAATTTTTACAGCCAAGCTATAATCTTTTCTTGATTAAAACTTGCCATACAGTATCTGACTAGGGTTGAATTTTAATTCAGGAATTTTATTCCTGAAAATGAGTGGTTATTAGACTGCATAAAATATTTGAATTTACGCTATTGGGAAGACAAAAGACCTGTTTTTTTAAATAAGCTAAACTATAGTGTTGGTGAATATTTGGATATTTTGAAAATAAGTATTTCACTCTTTTAGAAAGTGATTAAAATGTATATGAATAATGTTTCTCCTATACATTTTTACTAGATTTGTAAGTACCAGAGGTGAAAGGAATCCCCTGGGTTATCTAGTCTAGTGGTTCTCCACCTCGTTTGTACCAGGACCCATTTGTAAACATTGATGGTCAGTCCTGACCTAGTAAATAGTTCAAGTAGAAAACACACAAGTATTTTGGCCCCCAAATACTTACTACATACTACAAGTTAAAGCAGTTCACCAGTCTTAAAGACAAAAATCAACGTCAACAGGAAAACATGAACAGCAATATCAACATGTGGCCCTTCATTACTCCCAAGTGACATTCCTCATTGTGCAGTCTGCATTGTGCAAATGGCCAGTGCCCTTCACTCCCAACTCGCAGTCCCTCTCCCCCTGGCCATAGGTGGAGGGAGGAAATATAATTTGGGGGGGCTGAGTACACACACACACTGCCCAGCAGGCAAGTCTGTGGAGGGGAAGAACCAGGGGCTTGGGGGTGGCAGATCAAGGGCCCCACAGTGAGGGAGGGAGTGGGGCAGGAGCTGGGGTGAATGAAGCCCCGGGGCCGGTCATGGGACAGTCGGAGCCTTGAGCAGCTTGTTCAGGGGCACAGGGGGGCTGCTGCCATTGCCTCCACCCCCTGCACAAATCCAGGGAGCACATGCCCCCTGTGCCTCCCCCAGGGTGCACATAGTGGTGCCAGCCCCCCTGTGCCCCTGGACGATCCATTCTCGAGCAAATCCCGGGACGTCATTCTCCCCTTGTACTCGGCCTTGGTGAGGCCGCAGCTGGAGTACTGCGTCCAGTTTTGGGCTCCGCAATTCAAAAAGGATGTGGAGAAGCTTGAGAGAGTCCAGAGGAGAGCCACGCGCATGATCAGAGGTCAGGAAAACAGATCTTACGATGACAGGCTGAGAGCCATGGGACTCTTTAGCCTGGAAAAGCGCAGGCTCAGGGGTGATCTGATGGCCACCTATAAGTTTATCAGGGGTGACCACCAGGATCTGGGGGAATGTCTTGTTCACCAGAGCGCCCCAAGGGATGACGAGGCCGAACGGTCACAAACTCCTGCAAGACCGTTTCAGGCTGGACATAAGGAAGAATTTCTTTACTGTCCGAGCCCCCAAGGTCTGGAGCAGTCTGCCAGCAGAGGTGGTTCAAGCACCTACATTGAACACCTTCAAGAGTAAATTGGATGCTTATTTTGCTGGGATCCTCTGACCCCAGCTGACTTCCTGCCCTTTGGGCAGGGGGCTGGACTCGATCTCCCGAGGTCCCTTCCAGCCCTAATGTCTATGAAATCTATGAAATCTATGAAATCTGGGACTCCAACCATCCCACAATCCACTCTGAGGCCCCATTCACTCCAGTCCCTGCCCCTGCCTCTGTCCCACTCCCTCCCTCACTGGGGCGGGCTTTGATCTGGACCCCACCCCCTCATGCCCTTTCCCTTTCACAGACTTGCCTGCTGTTGTGGGCAGTGCTCCAGATGCCTCCAGGCTGAAATCCTGGCTGTATGCAGGCTGCAGCTGTGTGTCTGTGTCTTTGTGTGTCCCTTGCTGCAGCCACCCGGAGCTTGCACCTGGGCTGCCCTGCAGCCCTCTGTTCTGCCACCGCTGCCCTGCATTTGGGTAGGCTAAGCCCTGTTAGCACTGGCCTTCCACTGCCTATGCCCCCAGCCCTGCTGGAGCCCCCGACTCCTGACCCACAGCCCCTGCCCCCAGTGTGTGTGGGGCAGGGTGCGGTGGGTTTGGGGGGTATATGATCCCCTAAACTTGTGTGCCCACAGCGGGCATAGGGTTGCTGCCTGGCTGGAGCAGCACAGGCAGGAGCCGCCTCAGCGGCCCAGTGGGCAGGATTCAGTGCGGGAGGGTGGAGCAGGGCCCGGTGGGCAGGACCCAGTGGGAGGGTGGAGCAGGGCAGCAAAACTCATTGCTGCTGTTGCTGCTACCACTAGGACCACCATGCCAGCTGCATCTCCAGCAGCATGAGGAGCAGTGGATATGGGGGGATGCTGCCCTCAACTCCTCCCGCTGCCAACCACTCTTGCTCTCGGCCACGTCTCTACCCTACCACCATGGTGGAGCCACCGGCACTCCCCTCAGGCCACCTGAGCTGCACGAACCCCCCACCTCCCCTCTGGGAAGAGCTGTGGCCTGGGGCGGGGGGTGGCTGGACCATGATAGAGGGGGGTAGATAGACCTGTGCCCTGGTGCACGAGTGGCTGGAGGTGGGAAGAGGTGAGAGCAGCCTGACCCCCCTCCCCCTTCCATTAGTCCTCGTGTTGCTGGCAGTGCAACTGGTGCGGGGGTCCTGGCGGCAGCAGCAATGAATCCCGCTGCCCCACTCCACCCTTAGACTACATATTCCACAGCCCCTGTTACCCATTCAGGAGGGAGTTCTTGGTGCTAAATGGGCACATCCGTGGATTGCCCTACATTGCTGTAGCAATGTGCTACATTGCCATACGATGTGGTACGGTGACATAGCAATCATGTGACTCTACACATGGCTGGCAGCTACTGTGCTGTAGCAGCGCACTCCTCCCCCCCCCCCCCCATTTGAGCACGCCACAGTGACAAAGTAGTGTCAAAAATTAACTGTGTGCTGCACGCGTGGTGCAGTACGGGTGGTTATGGGAAGTACTAAGACACGGCACTTCAGCAATGTCACCGTATGGCAATGTGTGTAGACACACCCTGTGAAACTTTGTCTTAAGGCCTCAGGGTGATGATATGTAGGATACTACAGAATTTTTTTTTAAAAGGATCTATAAAGATATATGGACCTAAAAATCTAAACAGGTAAATTAGAGATATTTCACGTTGGTCTCGAATTAACAGTGAACTGATGTTGAAAATTTACCAACTGTTGTCACATCTGTCAAAAAAATATAGAGGCTAGGTAAGGGAAACAAATTCCACTAGTCTGATGGGAAAAATTCCCTCCTTCTCCAAATAAAATAGGAATAGTTTTATTAATGTTGACTGGAAAAAAAAATCTTATTCCAGACTGTTATTCTCATTTTCCAGTGATACCTTTGCTCAATTATACCGCAGCAAATTAGGGGATTGTTTATGTCATGTTGTGTTTAGGTTATGTTATGTATTTTCTGGATTTGGTATACCTGACCAATGCCTGACAAAATAGGTGCAGTTTAGTGGGCATGACGTTAAAGCAGTTTGTTAGCAGTGAAGTTTGAGTTTAGACATGAAACTGCTAAGGTCCCCATTACTCTGAAACCTTGTTGATGTTTATTAGGGTTTTTTATACTTGGGCCCAGGCGGATGGTATGTATAGTAGCACTGGGAAAACAGGTTCTGCAGGTTCACTTCGCTATGTTTTCCTGTGATATCTGTCCAATGTTTGTACCTATTGTTACTTCTCCTTTCTCTGCCAAAGATGGACTGTGCAGAAGTCTAGCATTAGGCCTACACATTATTAAGTTCCATTTAATCTTTACTCCACGAGATTAAAGTTTAGGATGCCGTAGTGCAAGCCATGTGTGCAGTTTCATCTCAAGTTACCAGATCATAGAAAAATAGGGCAGAAAGAAACCTTAGTAGGTCCAGCCCCAGCTTGTGTGGGGTCATTTTTGTCTAAACCTTCCCAGGCAAATGTTTGTCTACCTTGTATGAATAATTTTCCAAGGACAAAGGTTCCATGATCTCCATAGGTAATCTGTTTCAGTGCTTAACCACCTCCATCATTATTTCTAGATTGGAAATTAATAAAGTTAACAGTTCAGAAGTTACCACTCTTACCTTTTTTTCAATTTCTCTTTATTGAATAGAAATAGGGAGGAAAGGCAAGTTCAAGCAAGAAAATGGAACTTGAAAGAGATTTTGAAACTTTGTGACCTCCTGACATGGTCACAACTTAGAATCATTAGAAGGGTTAAGTGAACTGCACTACCACATCTTGAGCACACTTGATTGTTGCTCATCTGTGACAATAGCACCATATCCCATCTAAAAATCTCTGGCTTTTTATTTTTCAGACTATGCGTCAAGTAAAAGCTACATTGGCGAGTCACATTCTGTAATTGCTTTTTTATCAGAGATTGGAAACTAGCATTTGTAGCCTGGTGCCCTTTTGATTATAGCAATCTGTGGGGCTGGTGAAAGCATCAGTGCTTTATTTTAAAAACCATGTTGGATCTTGGGAATAGATTCCACGAAGATGATGATGATGTATAGGAGATACTGGGAGCATCCAGATGAGATGCTTACTGTGGAGTTGCCTAATGAACTCAGCAGTAAAGCATCTCCATCTGCACTTGCAGAGCTATTAGGCTGGAGTAAACTAATTAACCCACTGTAGGTTAGTACTGCCGGATACAAGTACTACGCTACAGATGCTGACTGGGGCTAGCTGGGGCACGAGGGTGCTACAGTGCGGGGCTGCCTGCCAGCTAGCCCTGCACTGAAGCGCCCTTGTGCTCCAGCCAGCCCCTCTGCAGCACATTGAGCTGGGTCAAAGTAACCTGGACTGGCAGGCTGACCAGAGAGCTCGCTACCAGCCAGGACTGCTCCTCTGTGGTTCAATATGCTGTGGTCCCAAGCACACATGAAGACGCTGGGCCTGGGAGCAATAAACTCCGGCATGAACCGTGCTGGAGTTTATTTAGCCAGGCTAATTTCACATGTAAATGTGCCCACTGACTCCTGTTTAAACACTGGGTCATTTGTCTGTTGAGTAATCTAACTAAACTCAGTTTGTCCTGATAGGAAATCTAGTTTTTCAAGTAGTTATAAATGAATATGAAATGAAAAGAGAAATGGCATATGTTGCCATTAACATTAATGGAAGGTCCGTGTATACCAGGAAGAGGATATAGTTCTAAATGTGAAACTTCTTATTCTTTTCCATCATAGGGATGGAACAAAAACTAATAATGAGACAAAGAAAACATTTATTCCTACCCATACCGCTGATCAGATTTCTTGCACCTGAAATCAAGGCTGTGTAAGCATTTTCATGAGTCTATGTGTGTGTGAGCAGCTAGTTAGATTTTTGTTCTAAAATTCCTTTTGTATTCAAATATGAATAAAAGAATATTTTTCTCTTATGTTGGTGAGTAAGAAATGTATTCTTTGTCAATGATTTTGCTAAGGCTCTCAGTCTGGTTTAATATTAATTTAAATTAAGAAATGTATGTGGCTATAGACCATCATTGTCTCCTAGGGGGAATCAAGTGTGGAGAGGCTTCTGCTGCATTCAGTGACATTACTGAGTGTTTAGCTACTGCATTAGGTCCTCTTTGATCATATGTATTATAATGCAGGTGGCCCATGCTGGATGAGGACCTTGTCTGCATCAGGAAGTTGCATCAGTGTAACAAACTCGTTTAGAATCGTATCTTCAGTGAAACTTGTACAAATTCCTGGCTGTACTCTTTTTGGGGGGGGGTTAAAATAAGCTTATTTTAGTTTCTTTCTGCAAGGAACTGACTTAAGCTATGTTGTTTTAATTCTAGTTTAAATTGATTTTAGGATTGCCTCTATACACACTGGCACCAGTTTTAACTAATTTGGTTTTTGAACTGGTTTTTCACTAACGCTTACAGTCGCAAAAGAGCAGACACTCCCTTTTTCCTACATAGACAGCATAATGCAGTGAAACTCACTTTGTTAGATTAAACAGGCCTACTAAAACACTAGTACAAGAAACCTTTATTTCTGACATGAATAACTTTTGAAAATAAATGTGAGGGAGTATCAGAAATGCATGGAAGGTAGGGAATGTCCTAGTTAAAGTGCATGACTTCACTTTTGAAGTTGGGGGCGGGGGGGGACGACAGTGTTTCAGAAAGAGATTCCCTAACTTCAGTCAGTAGCCAGAGTGCAGGAACAAGGTTCCTTGGTGCAGACAGAAATGCAGCTCCCCATTGTAAATCATGGTGCAGACAGGAGGTGCCATGAGTTACAGTGCTACCCCAGATTGTGGGCGACTGGTGCTTCCTGAGTCAGGGGGGCACTTGCCCCCCCCCCCAGCAGCCAGTCAGCAACTGGGGGGGCGTCCCCCTATGGCCAGTTGCTCTGACACAGAAGTGCCAGCATGACCAGCCACGAGGGAACCTCCTCCCCCACCTCCACCCAGTCAGTGTGATTGGTCATGGGGGGACCACAGGCATTGCTTCTCCTAGTGCCCCTGCTCCCCGGCCAGTGCTCTAAGGGGGGGCACCACCATTCTCACCTGCCTGCCTTGCCCATTGCCTAAGAGGGGAATGCTGCTGTCAGGGGGTGCACCAGCACGTGCACCCCCTGTGCATTGCCGCTGCCCCAGATCCAACAGAAGTATGCTGACTGTGAGCCTGAACCCGGTTTCCCCTAACAACAGCCCTCCTCTCTCCCAGCCCTGGCACTGTTTTCAGAATGGGAGGGGGAAAGGGAGCGGAGGGAGCTCATTCTAGGGGTTCCCCAGCTGACTCTGGATGCTGGGGTGGGTGGGTTGGAGTTCCCCTGCTTTGAGTGGGCTCCAGTCCACTCATCCCACCCTCCAGCACTGGCTGAAAAAAAACCCAGACCAAACTTCTTCCTCCCATTCTGAAAATGGTGCTGGGGCTGAGGGGCTGCACAGACAGACCTTACTGAAGCCACTCCATTTTGGAGCGTCTTCCTCTGAACCGTCATGTAACGAGGGTTCAGATTTTCATAGGATCGGGCCCTTTTAAAGCGCTCCGCAGCCATACACTTCTGTTAGGTCACGGCTGTAGAGCGCTTTCAGGGGCCAGATCAGAAGAAAAGTGTCGTTTCTGTCTGTGCTTGGAGTAGACTAGGATTCCTGAACTGGTTCAGATTACTTTCACTGCTTACTTTTTCTAGCACGTGGCTCCCTTTAGCAGTACATAAGCGGCAGAGCAGGCATCTTCCTCTACTGCCTTGCCTCTCTGCTGCTTCTCAGGTAGGGTACCGTGGATATCATGTGACAGCTTACAAACAACCCCTCGCCGACAGGGCTCTTGCTCCTGAAGATGCTCCTTCCTCTGCCTTTGGGTACAAAATGGGGAGAGACTGAATCCTTCACCTCTGGCCCCAGAAACAAGTAGTGGAAAGTTAATGGTTCTTGATTTCAGTGCTGTGGATGCCTGCTTGATCCCCACTGTGCTGAGACAGAGTATGTCGGGACTACAGACTGCAGCTTGGCATAGAGGCACTTTAGAAAAATCTAAGCTGGGTGCTAGAAGTAGTCATGCTGTGGCAGCACAGACATCCGTGTGGCCTACCTTATTTTGCCAAGAAGGCACATGCTGACTCATTTCATGTAAACCATGAAGCTGTTGCCAGATCCGGTGCAGTCAGTGACGTTTGGCTCGAGTTAGATTTCAAATTGCCCTCCAGGCATGAAAGGTGCCTTGTGTCCATCATGCAGTAAACTCTTTCCAACTCGCTTCTGTCCAAAAAGTTCTCCCCTCTCCGTCTACAAACAGATGAAAAGGCAAAAGAGGAAGGAGATGCCTTGTGTACGCTCATCAGGTTTTGGCCCATTCTCCTCTGAACAAACCTTTGTATGTTACAGCATTTGGGTAAAGCGCAGCAAATGAGTTCTGTCTGTCTTAATTTTTTAGACTTTTGATCACTGAATCCAGTTGAATTACCCAAGAGGCAGAGATTTTTTCACAGCTTGCTACATTTTCCACATCTCCCAATGAGCCACAGGCATATTGTATCTTTTCACAATGCCTCCGACAGTCCCCTGAACCACCCATTCCACAGCAACGTCATGTATATTAATTATCATTTTGAAAGCAGATATGTGATTCATTTATTTAGGGAGAAGTTCCCCTTCCCCACCCACCTCCCCGAAGACTTCTATCACTCTTGAAAAGCAAGCTTTGCTTACAATTAAAAAATGGCCATTTTGGGGGTTTAACAAAGTCTGCAGGGCCTACGTATCCCGGGCAGCGTAGGGCCCAGACAGAGACCTGACTCCGGGTGGTGGCAGCAGTTACCCCAAGCTTGCAGGTGTGCTCCAGGAAGGGGGATGGCCAGAAGTTGGTGCTCCCGGAGAGGCATCTGAAGCTTGGTTTTTGGCAGGGTGCAGTGAAATAGGTGTCTCTGCTCAGGAGTCCCCCTGTTGGCCTGCCACACTAAGTATATGGGCCGTTGAATACAGTAGTGGCTTCTCTTCTAGCAAGGCATAGTTCCCATTGGTAGGTGGGAGCTGTTATGATTCCTAGCCCTAGTAACCTGTCATTCACTAACGTGGATGGTTTGATAGATATCTGGCTCGGGTATTACGATCCCAGCACTCGTTCCTGCCCAGGGCAGGGGGTCAGACTTGATGATCTGTTCAGGTCCCTTCTGACCCTAGAAACTATGAAACTATGTTCAGTAGTCATTGCTGGAACTGTTTCTGTCTACCCGCTGCCATGGTTGCCTTTGTGAACTGACTGGGCTACTGAACTTGTGCATCATACTGGGACTTTAGTTCTCTGCTGCAGCAAATCAACTCATTTAAGCAGCCTAAGTTGCATGTTGTCATTCAAGTAAGAATGCTCTTTCTTCTTTAATATTTGAATAGTTGGCAAATAACCACCCATTTTTCTCTTTGAACCCAGATCAGTGCATCAGATTTATGTTCTAGGCACACATAGATAATAGGAAATGAAAATGAGGCCCTACATGGGTGATTGCAAAGTGTATTTCCCTTCTTAAATAGCTAATGCTTTTATTTTTAGAAAGCACAGGTTAGCTGAGCACGAGGTGCTGAGCTCCACGCAGTAAACATTGAACTATTCTGACATTTGCCTCATGTTGTTGTTCCTTTTTTTAGATGGCTTCAGTAGCAGATGCCCGATACAAAAGCAAAGATGCTTCGGACCAAAATTTTGATTACATGTTCAAACTCCTAATCATTGGCAACAGCAGCGTGGGTAAGACCTCCTTCCTCTTCAGATATGCTGATGACACTTTCACTCCAGCCTTTGTGAGCACAGTCGGCATTGACTTCAAAGTGAAAACTGTTTGTAGGAACGACAAGCGAGTAAAACTGCAGATTTGGGTAAGCACTGTCATTTTCAAAGTATTTGGTTGAAATCTGGGCAGCAATACAACACGAAAGATCGTAAGTGTCAAAAGCAAAAATATTTGAAAAATTGGTTGTCCTTAGAAGCAAATCTTGGGTCACTATCGGATTTATTAGTCACAGGTGGCTTTTGGTTTTTTGGCTTTTTTTTTTTAGTGATATCTTTAATCTACATCCTGCTGCTTTCAGAACTAGAAACTATGATTTTTGTACCATGGGCTAAGCTACCTGATATTACTCCTTTTTGAGTCCTAAGAGTCACAGGGGTATATTTTTAAACCTCCCTTAAGCCTTTACATAGTACAATTTCCTGTGAACATGTAGTGACAATTTCCAGTGATGTGTAAGAGCCATAGCACTTGCTTGGCGTTTTGAAGACCACGAATCCAATCGGCTCGTATCCTTTAATATTTGCATCTTTCTGTTACAATTCTGTTTTGGTGGGAAGGGACAGGACAACTTCCCGCAACTGTGGCAGGTCCACCCATATATAATAACTACAAGGAACAAGGGTACTAAGAGACCTGTCTAGTAAAACTAGTTCTTTGCAAGCCAAGAAATGGCAGGCGAGACTTGTCTGGCTAGGGCAGGGGCGGGCAATTATTTCGGGTGGAGGGCCGCTTACTGAGTCTTGGCAAGCCATTGAGGGCCTCATTACAGGTAACCAAGGGGAGATAAATATTAATTTTCTAAAATTTTAAGGGGCCCTGTGGGCCAGATAGAATGGCCTGGCGGGCCACATCTGGCCCATGGGCCGCATTTTGCCCACCCCTGCGCTAGGGTATGGAGAGACAAACAAATATGTCCAAGTTAAAAATGGAGGGACTTGAATCTCAGCTCCTGTGTGGTAGCTAATTCGTGTTTCCACTCCACTCTTGTGGTCAGAGGAAGTTCTGGTGGGTAGCTTAGCTCTGTTCATTTACACACATCCAACTTAAAACTCACTAAGCGCGGTAAAAATGCAAGCAGATGTGCTTTCAGGCATTTTAACGTGTGTTAAGTACCCTCATGGAGTTACAAAGTTGTTACCTTTGGGTGTCTTTATATGTGCTGGGGTGGGGATGCTTTAATTAGAGTGGATCTTGGGAGCAGCTCTAATTAAAGAGCCTATAGCATCTTTTATATTCAGCATCCCATGCTTCAAAATGGCAGCAGGGGTGGTTTAACTTTAAGCTTCTTTGATGAGCTTTAGTTCAAGTGCTCCCATCACCATTTTGAAGCACAGGGATGCTGAATACACTCAACATTGAGGCTGCTGGACCGTGCTAATTGGCACGCTCCAGCAGACTTGGTTAATGAAGTCCACTTCGACACATTCTAATTCAAATGTTTGGAGCAGGCATCGGGCACGTGTATGGGTGCCCTTTCAGGCCAGGGCTGTTTCCTAACACACTCTGAGCTCCATAGGTCACTAAAATCTAATGATTTGCAACTGTTGAAAGTGAATGTAGTACAAGGCCCCAGTTTAGCTTTTGCTTATCTTTGGACAGGAACAGACACACAAGAGTGGTGGAGCCGAGGTCTGGTAAGATGCTT
Organism: Crocodylus siamensis; assembly: GCF_052110815.1. Taxonomy (NCBI): domain Eukaryota; kingdom Metazoa; phylum Chordata; order Crocodylia; family Crocodylidae; genus Crocodylus; species Crocodylus siamensis. Next base: position 8,779,746 of record NC_143399.1, on the reverse strand, counting down.
CTTGCTTTAGCTCAGGACAGTTGTCATGTCCATGCCCTTAAGGTGGCAGCTTTTTTTTTTCAGAAACCTGCTGGTCTTTCTGGATTTCAGCCAGGGTTCTACTATGCCTGGCCAAAAGATTTAAGGTTCCCCAGTTGCATGATTCAGGGGTATGGCTAAGCAATTGTGAGGGGTTCATCACGTTTCTTGTCTGAAATGCAAATGTTGAAGCAAAAATATCTTTTATTATAGAGGATGCAACTAACTTGAATTACATTTGTGCAATACAGTTTATTCCCATAGTGTTTAATTTTTCAAATACTGCAAAAAAATTAGTTCATTTGAACAACTATGTCAGAAAGCTATACTCAGTTTTTCTCTTGAAGAATCATGTCAGCACCCACTTGAAATTCGTTAGAAAAACACAAAAACCCAGACATCGAACAGTAAGAGGTCAGTGTAACCAACTTCCAGAAGTCTAGCTCCAGCAGCATGAAACAGTTTTTTTTATTTAGCTGTCTCTGGGCAATTTAAATATAGGTGCAGGGTATAAGGTTAATTGAAATAATGCATCAACCTTCACCCTGCACTTCTATCACTTCCCCATTTGCTATGTGCACCGCTTTCTAAAGAACCCACAAGCAATGCATAAATTGTTACTCCTTTAAATTTCTGGATTAAAATATGTTATAAATTAGAGGTGCATCAGTAAAGATTTTCTTGGCTGATACCAGTGTCTGATTATTAACCAACCATATCAGCTAATACTGATCCGACAGCCGATTTACAGGAATGCAGCTGGGCAGCTTGGAGAGCAGTGTCCTGCCGGTAAGTCTGTGGGAGGGAAGGTCCGTGAGGGAGGGAAGGGGTGTGGGGGCGCAGATTGGAGCCCCCATGGTGAGGCAGGGAGTGGGGCAGGGGCAGGAGCAGGCACTGCCTGGGGTGGGGGGTGGGGCAGAGCTGCAGACTGCTTGTCTGGGGGGAGGGCATGGGGGGAGGCAGCTCTCTGCTGCTGGGGGAGGCATGGGGGGTATGTGACCCCCCCCACCCAGATTTGTGCATGGGGTGAGGGCATGCTGCCTACTGTGGGCTTGGGGCCAGGGCCTGCTCCACCCTCTTCCTGGTGGGGTGGCTGAGCCGGGGTTGCACTCGGGGTGGGTGAGGATAGGGTAGGCTCAGTGGCAGCTAAGCGCAGTGCCTCAAGCAGGGGTGCTGGTAGGAAGGGGCCATGGGGAAGCTATAGCCACCCCTCCCAGAGCTGCTGCCTGCACCATGCAGCTGAGCCTGCCCAGCCCCCACACTGGGAAGAGGCTGGCACAGCCCTTGTCCCCGAGACCACAGCAGGTAGTCTGCCTGAGCCCCATGCACAAATCCGAGGGGCGCATACCCTTCATGCCTCCCTCGGGGGTGTGCACAGCAGCGAGATGTCCCACCCGAACAAGCTGCCTGCAGCTCCATCCCGCACCCTGCCCTGGCTGGGCAGCCCCTGTGCTGCCCCTGCCTGACTCTCTCTTCCTCACCATGGGGGTCATGTGACTGGTATGTCAGTGCACCTCTGTTATAAATAATATAATTCAAAATGATGCTATCCTGAATTGAGAGTGAGGCATCTAATCAAAGGAAATTTTAAGCAAAGCGTTTTCATTATAGATTTCATAGACATTAGGGCTGGAAGGGACCTCAGAAGATCATCGAGTCCAGCTCCCTGCCCCAGGGGCATGAAGTCAGCTGGGGTCATAGGATCCAGCAAGAAGAACGTCTAGGTTTCTCTTGAAGGCGTTCAAAGTAGGTGCTTGAACCACCTCCAGCAGCAGGCCATTCCAGACCTTGGGAGCTCGGCCAGTAAAGAAATTCTTCCTTATGTCCAGCCTGAAATGGTCTTGCAGGAGTTTATGACTGTTCGACCCCGTCATCCCTTGGGGCGCTCTGGTGAACAAACATTCCCCCTGGTGAAATAATTTATTTTATGTCTTCATTACATGGGACATAAGAGAGTTAAAAGTAAAATGTTTTGCCATGTTGCTGAATGCTTATAATAAAACTACTGTTGGTAACTTGGCACTGGTCTAGTCAAGAAATTATTTGATTTGGTGTTTGGTTTATGAAGATATCTCTGAAGTTTAAGGTCATTACCAGATTATATATGTTTTTCTTCCTGTGTTTGACTTTGTTAACAGTAGGGACATGAAGTCCTAATATAGTTTGTAAAAGGAAGGCAAACTCATTTAAAGACATACGAGATTTTTCAAGAATATTGTTAATAAAATTTTGAATTAATGAAGATTTAAATAAGTTTGTTTGAAGATTTCTGAGTTAAGGTAAAATGAAAGGAAATCACATGCCAGGAGTGATTGTTCAGCGAACAGCCACTAAAGTTATAGAATATATAAATATTAGCAGATCAGCAGCATTCAAGTGTATTGATATTAAATATTATATTAAATGGAAAATTAATTCAACTTCTTGATAATTCTAAGGAAATAAGTGCTATTTACTTGTATAGCCCATGCCTAGATCCATGATATGTGCTATGGCTTAAAAATTTAGCACAGTTTTAAGTAGACACTTTTTAAAACCATTTAATATTTCAGTCTGTTTTGAGTTTATTGACCCCCGTACCTGTTTTAAGCCCGGATCTGCAATTTGTCTGTAAGCATCAGGCTAAGTGCAATAGTAGTGACTATTAATGGACCAAAATAGAGTGTTCCTATAGGGAAGACAGGAGTAATTTTACTTACAAATGCTTTTTCTCAGTTTTACTTTACTACGCTTTTTACAAAGTGATTTATGAAGCCTGCACAGGGTACTGTATTGCTTATAAACTGAGGGCATGGCTCCCCATTGATTCCTGTGGTCTTTTTTTGCAGAAAAAAGATATTACTTAACATGAATAAAGGTAGCTGGCTTGGGCCACCTTTGCATTAATGCATGAAAAGCAGAACAGAGGCTGAGACTGGGTCTGCATAAAAGTGGACTTGGCTACTAGAAGGAAATGACTAGCCTACACCTTGGAAATAGTTGGGTAATTCTTTCACCTCTAATAAGCTAGGATACATTAGTGTTATTCTGAACCATAGGAGACTTGCTTCTCCGGTTGCTTTCACTTGCATAATATTTCATATCTCTGCAAGAAGGTATAAATCTTTCCACAGCATGCAAATCTTGAGACTCAGCCTCAAAATTTCTTTATTTTGTTCTTTCTCTTTTTTTACCCCAAGTGCCACTCGATAACTGTGGGTAGAACATCCCCCGTGCAGAAGGTCAGCACAAGAGTTAGGCACCTCTTAGGTCCTTTTGAGAGCTTAGGTGAACTTCAAGGGTGCACAGATCTTGTGCTGGCTTTCTGAGAGGGAATTAATTTAACCCAAAGTGAAAGTAGAACATTCACTAGAATGAAATGTCTCCATTAGCACAAGTCACACCTGATCTCTACACTGGTACAATTTAACTGCTATTGCTTTAATGACAGTTATATAGTAGACAGGCTTGCTTTGGGGGTGTGATAACACTGTGGCTAAAAATGATTGTACCCTGCCAAGCTAACAGTTGCTGTTCCTGGTGGAAGTACACCGGTGAAGAATGATGGGACTGATGTTGGCTTAATATATGCAATGTATAGGGCTGGAAGACTGAGATTTCATTTCATCGGAAAATATACAGAATTTGTTTTACTTTCAGGCTTTTCATCAAAGATTATGCTGTCCTTAATTATTTTAAAATCATGACTAGTTAAACTGTGGATTAATTTTATTTATTTATTTATTAAAGGTTTTGTTAAGGTTGAAGCAAATATTTAAACAAACTTATTGAGTTTCCTTTAGACACATTATATAAAACATATATATTACAAACACATGTGCACACACACACACATACACATGTCTAACATATGCAGCCTGCATAATATAAAATAAATATGACTTTCAGGGATCAACGTTGCTAGGATTCCTGATTGTCCTGTACTCTGTGAACCTTGCCCTCTCCTTCAGCTTGATGTTCATGGAGACGTGCTCAAATGAAATAGCTTTATCAAACTGAAGTTGTAGCAGTGCTCAAGGAACAGTCTGCAAGAGTTTTGTTTTCTCTTTAAAACATGGGCTTTGGAGCCTGCACCCAGGCTCTACTCTGCCACCATCACTGTTGCCTCTTAGCTGCCCAGCAGGGCAGCGGTGGCAGTGCACAGGACCTCAGGGCAGCCCAGGTGCAGGCTCCAGGCTGCTGCAACACGAAGGCAGGTGGGGTGGGGGAGGCAGGGAGTGCTCACACACACACACGACCAGCTGTAGCATGCATGCAGCCAGGAATGCAATCCAGCAGTGTGTAGAGCAGTTCTTCGCAGGTAAGTCTGTGGGGAAGAGGCGGGGGCAGATCAAGGCTCCCACAGTGAGGCAGGAGTGGGGCAGGGGCTGGGATGAATGGGGCTCTGGGGGCAGGGTGAGTCATAGGACAGAGCTGCAGGTCTTGTCCAGAAGTGTGGGGGTGCGTGGCTCCCTGCCACTGCGCACACCCCTGGGGGAGACATGGGGGGCATGCATCCCCCTGGTTTGTGCATGGGATGGAGGTGGACTGCCTACTGCAGGCTGGGTCTCTGTGCCTTTGCCCTGGGAGCCACATGATGCCATGTTGTGCCTCCTGCCACTGGGGGGCAGGGGATGCATGGCATAGCCACCACGCACATGCCTCCCAGGGGAAAGGCAGTAGGGCACACAGCCCCAGCCTGCATCCGCCCTATGCACAAATCCCAGGGGCACATGCTCCCCATACCTTCACCGGGGGTGCATGCAGTGGTGGGGAGCTGCACACCCCTGTGCCTTGGGTGAGACTCCCATGCCTCTGTCCCACAACCTGCCTTGGCCCTGGGGCCCTATTCACCCCAGCCCCCGCCCCACTCCCTTCCTCACCATGGGGGTTTTAACCTGTCCCCCCTGCCCCTTCCCTCTTGCCCCTCCCTTTCCCCTTCACAGACTTACCTGCTGGGTGCTGCTCTTCACACCACCAGGTTGCATTCCTGTAGGGTTACCATATTTCCAGTTTCAAAAAAGAGGACACCTGTGGGCTTATATGATTGTGGAGTGGGGCAGCGATATGCCCGTGCCCTACCCTTGAGCCTCATTCCCAAGCTACAACCCCCAGCCCTGCTGCTGCCCCTTACTCCTGAACCATGGTACCTCGCATCCTGCTAGGGTGTGCGGGAACCCCCCCACACACACACCACCCCCAACCATACAAAGTACCTGCATAATTTTGAGTTTTAAGTGTGTGATTAAAATTGCTAGTAATTACGATTAATTTTTCTAATCAAGCAACTAATCGCGATTGAAGTTTTTAATTGCTTGACAGCCCTACGTAAAATAAAATGCTGGCTCCCCAGTGGGCTGCACAATGGGCTTGGCTGCGCAGCCTGCTGAGGGGGAAGGCAGGAGGTGGGCTGCCAGCATGAAGGGGAGCCCAAGATGACTGCTGCCTCTTGCCACCCCATCAATTAGTGGCAAGGGGTGAGGCCACGTGGTGGACAGCCCACTTGACCAATCAGCGACAAGAGGTGGGGCTGTATGATGGATGACCTTCATAACCAATCAGCAGAGAGGGGCGGGGACACTGAGGTCCCTCAGCCAATTAGAAGCATGGAGTGGGGGAGGCTCCCATGATAAGCCCGGGAAAATGATAGCCAGCCCTATGATAGACCTGCAAAATCATTTGCCTGCCTCCTTGATTTGGGTAGACCCCTCCTTATAATTCTGTATTCGTAATAGGATTCTGCTCGGCTCTTCTAGTGATCCAGAAAGCAAACAAATGTATTACTTGAAATATTTTAGATTTAACACGTCTCTTATTTCCCTCTTGGATTGGGAGAGGGGAGAAGATATTAGAAACAAAACATTAAGAGGATTTTTAAGACACAATTATCTAATAAGAGTTCTGCAGCTAGAGTGCAAAATAGTAAAATCTGATCTGAGAGGGAATAAGCAATATAATAAATTCAGTTAAAAAGAACAAACTCTTTGCTTGGTTGTACTCATTGTAATGTTACTATCTTTTTTTTTCTAATATATTTCCTGCTTGGTTTATGAATGATAGTTTTACACAAACTAAATATATTGCTTTAAATTAGAATTGTTAGTGTATAATTGGATGGCTTCATTCTTTATTCTTCATCATTTTAGGGTCCTTTTTAAGATGACTTTGTAAACATGGTTCTTAAAACTTAATTATACATTATATTCATGTATAACGGTGGCTTTTTAAAAAAAACCTCTTGTATAATGAATCTCATCTACTGTACACTTGTAAGAAGCTAATTTATAATCTTTCTTTGAGTGTATGTGTGTGTCTTTGTCAGGATTATTTTTCTTTTGACAAACAGCTCTGCATTCCCAGAGATGTTAATTACTGACTGGAAAGGAAAGCCTTTCTATTTGGGGTGATGGGTGTCTCTCATTACATTAAAAAATCCTAAGGGTAACAGTACATCCTTATGATGTGTTAACAACTGCTACCCCATACTATGTTCAGGTTGCCTAGCAGCCGGGAACAGGTATATTATGCAGATCCAGAGGGGAGCAGGCTAATTGAATGGAAGTGACTTTGATTTTCATCTGGGAGGGTACCAGAATGACATTTCCCACACTTTTTTAAATAGTTTTTTGCATGTTTAATATTTGCTTTGGGAATATTGGTGTTCAGCGTGTATATATACCACAGAGTTCAATACCAACATGATTCATAGACTGCGAGGCTGGAAAGGACCTCGGAAGATTGTCAGGTCCAGCCCCCTGCACCAACCAGGAAAGACATCTGGGATGGGGTGACCCCAGCAAGGTGACTGTCTAGTCTTCTCTTGAAGATTTCCAGGGTAGGTGACTGCACCACCTGTGGAGGGAGCCTATTCCACAGTCTGGACACCCTGGCTGTGAAAAAGTTTTTCCTAATGTTAAACCTGAAACAGTCTTCCAGGAATTTATGCCCATTACTCCTGGTTATCCCAAGGGCGCTCTGGTGAACAGTTGTTCACCGAGCCCTTGATGTACACCCCTGATATAGTGGTAAGCCTCATGATGCTACAGATAAATATGAAGATCCAAACTGCACTAACTCATGCTGATCAAAGTCTGGAATAAGTTTCCTAAATTAATTACCAGTCCTCCTGACTTGCACTAGGATTAACTTCCAGCAGGCCTGGGCCCAAAGCTCGCATTGCACATCACACGTTGGCCCAGACTCCTTGCATTTGAACTAAAATACTAACTGGTAGCAGAAGTCGCTCCAAGGCAAGCCTTCTGTGGGTCACCCTTTGAGGGGAACATTAATCCACAGTCACACTGTGCCAGGCGCTGAAGGACTTCTGTAAATGTGAGTCAGAAGTGGAGTGTTGGGTTTCGGGATTTCTGGGTGGTTGTTTCTCTCTCTCATGTTTGTGGTCTGCATTGCCCTTGGATCTGAGTACCTCGCAGTCTATTTTTTTTAAATGGATTTGTTCTCCCAGAATGCCAGTAGGAGAGGAAAAGGCTGTTCTTTTCATTTAAATGTGGGAACCTGAGCCACAGAAAGACAAAGGGTCAAATTCCAGCTGACTTTGTCAGTACCTCCTCTTGGGTGCCTCACCCCGAGGGGATGAGCCAAATCAGTAGGACTAGATGCCCAGGATCCCCGCGCAGTGAATGGCAATGCCCCGGGGCAGTCCAAAGTGTCGCTTGGTGCTGAGCAGGAAGGTGGCCGGTAGGAGCGCTAGACACAGAAGTGTGCCTGAACTCCCCTTGCCTCCTTGGGAACTGGGTGTTTAATAAAGGGATGCTGGGGAGAGGTATCCTGGCCATCTTGGGATCCCAAGCATACAGACGGCTCCCCAGGAGAAGGGCCTGTGTCATCTCTAATGATCTGGACCAGCCAGAGAAGTGGTGTCTGTCAAGGTAACAATATAAAGCCCAGCACTCCTCGTTCAATCCAGGACAAGGCAGTGGCGGTGGTGATTAGGGCAGAGGGGACTGGATCCTAGGAGTGCTTTCTGCCAGGTGCTTGTTCTCTGGACTGTGTGTATTTTACATTAGACACTCTTTGGCTAAAGATCAGAAATAACCCTAACAGCAGGGGCCAGGACCCAGGACTCCCCTCTCCCACTGGCAGTGATCTCTCTGCTGGACCACTGAGCCACGCTGCCTCTTGTTGCACTTTTGGCCCCATGAATCTCACCCTGTTGGCTCTCTACAATCTTGTCTGTGTCTGTATAGACAGGCTAGTTGGGGCAAGGGCTTTTTTGCACTACATTTTGTAACCACTTCCAAAAACTAATGGAGCCCTGTTCTCGTTTGGCCCTGCAGAAGTAAACATGACAAAAACTAGCAGAGGATTTGGCCATTATGAAAGGGGCTGAAATGACTTTCAATTTGATTTTGAAGTTTGCTAGGTTAAAGAGCAAAAGGACTTGAAGTTCATACGGACAAAAGATGTTTAACTACAGGTTGCTGCCAAGCAGACTCCGAAGCTCCTAGAAAGCATACAGGTTTATTCCATTAACAAAAGTGTTCCCATTGCTTAACTAGCTAGACCTGTAGGGAGTATTAATAGCTTTGATGGAAGCTACAGAGACATGCTTCCTTCAGCATTCATGCACAGCTGTGAATATAGTGAAAAGCAGCATCACTGTTTGTGAGAGGGATCCTGGCAAACTGAAACCTGACAACTACTAATTATATTGAATAGCTGCTCTGTTTTTAAGAAAAATCAATCACACTGTAGTTGCCCAGCGGGCAAATAGGTAACATTTTAAAAAGCCTTTTTGCATTAGTTGGCACTTGAATGATAGGATGCTACTATGCAGTGCACCTGAGGTAGGAAGGATTCAAAGGAGTAATTCTGATAACTAAGTTATTTTTTTCTCCTCAAAGAGATAAAATTAGAACATCAGGGTACTTAATATAATTACATTGCAATATTTTAATGCCAATTATCCACTTTTCCAAGAAGTGAATTACGCATTTTGGATGAAAGAGTCATCTGTTTCCATATCTTCAGTTCCCCTATTGGATTTGTGATGAAAGCCTTATAACCCCTAGCTTTCGATTAAATGCTGGTACCACTATTCTCTCTCTCAGAAATAACACTGTAGTTTAACAAATAGATGCAGCTGTGATGGAAGAGAGAGTCTGGGCCTGGTTCACACCGCTAGAAATCAGGAGTTATTCTATTGGATCTGGGACAGAAGTTCAGTAGAGCGGTCTAACCTAAACTGATTAAATCTGATACTTCATCCATCGAGGTGTGTCTTAAACTAGATTCTGCCATTTTGAAATTGGTGTACGTGCACTGAACTTTTGTTACAGGTTTAGACTGGTTTATATGTCATTTCTGCCCCTAGCCCTGAAGTTAGTGGATTTAGTTCCAATTATATTGATACCTACAGATAATTAAAGTGGCCAAGACCCAGATTATCAAAATAAGTCAGATCCACATAGCAGAAAGGAGGATTCTGTGAGTGTACCTCACCCTGAAGCTTCAAATCCTCATTGGGTCATGAGGATGAAAACCATCTAGGCTCTGTTATGTCATAAAAGGCCTCTTATTGTGTTAAAACCAAGTCTAGAATACCTGGCCTGAAGAAAAGAGTTAAGCCACTGGTTTCCTGACTCGATATAAGTCAAGCCAGTAGACTTATGCAATCAGTAAGCTAAAAGTTTTCTTAAGTTGTACTGGTAGTTACCAAATAAGTTCCAGTGCCAAAAAAGAACTGGCTGTTGGTGAAGTATTCTTGAGTCCAATGAAGATGGCAGGCAAATCCTGCCGCCCCAGAAAAACAAAATAAAACAAAACAAAAAAATCAAGATGAGAAAAAGGGAAGAATGCATAGGTAAATAGCACATTTGTGTATTTTTTTGGAAAAAGGAAAATGGCAAACAACAGTGTGAATATTCAGACTGTACTACTTAGTGTTGAGATTCCATCTACAACCAGTATCTAGAGAAGCCTTGAATCCTGCCCAGAAGACAAGCTAATTAAAACTGAATACTACATAGCACGTTAAAGAACACTGTACAAACATTTACTATTTCAACCCCACAATGCACGGTGGAAGTAAAATATTATCCGCCTTTTACTGAAGGAGGATATTGAGAGAAGGTGTATGTAAGTATGCACGTGGGATTTACTAACCTAGTCAATATTATATATTTATTTATTGTTTTGAGCATGGAAATAGCGCTATCTGACCCGGATAGTAGAGCGTATGGTGACAATGGGGAAGACTATTCAGTGTAGTTCCTAAATGGCTATTGTATAGACTACCCATGGCTGCTCTGCTTATGGAAACACAGGAGTTTGAGAAGTGTTGGGCAGTTTTCTGGGGCATGCTGTGACTGTGATTGTACTGGGACTAACCAGTTGGCCAGAATATTGATCCCCTCACACCCATCTTGTTTCAGTCATGATGTAGTTCAAGGAAGGTCCTACCACTTTAATCCCCAAAGGAAAGCTATAATTAGCTAAGCCAATGCCAGTTGTCTGTGTCCCAGCAGATCTTCCCTTCAGGGGAAGAATCAGCGGGTCTTGTGTTCCAGAGCTTCCTGCTCCTTGTTAAGGAATCGGTATTTGTATCCTCTGGGCAGACAAGGCTGTCAAATCCTAGTGGAGGAGAACTCGAGTGCGTAGGGTGCAGCAGTGGTGCTTTCTTGTATTTGGGCCTCTTCTGGGTTCTCTGGGATTTTAGTCCAAGCTGATCTGAGAAGCCCTGCAGGAGATCCTCATTTCTCAGGTTTACAATTTTAATAGGGGACCTCTTTCCCTTGTTACTTGGAGCAAGTGGAGCTTGCCAGAAAGGAGCTGAGCTACCTGTACCTGCTACTGAATAGGTTTCAGGACCCAGCCTGCAGGCAGTAGAAGACAGGGTGGCTGAATAAGGGGATGAGCATTGCAATACTTGGGCTTTAGCAGCAGTAAGCCAGGACAGGAGATCAGAAGTGGGAAGAGTAACAGCCATATATGCTCTACATCAAGGAGGAATATACTTCCTCGTTAATTAGCAAGGGAGTAGAGGGGGGGCACTCTGAGGTGCTCTGGGTTAGAGTAAAAGGCAGTCCAGGGGAGAGAGACTTAACGGTGGGAGTCTACTATAGACCTCCCAACCAGGGAGAAGAGCTCGACCAGGAATTCTTAGGTCAGCTCACAGAGGCAGTGAGGGCTAAGGATGTGGTCATCATGGGGGACCTGAACTTCCCAGACATCTGCTGGGAGGAGCAGTCAGCCAAGTCTGATCGCTCACGTCGGTTCTTAGCCAGAGTGCAGGACCTCCATCTAACCCAGGAGGTGCACAGTCCCACCAGGGGAGACGCCTTGTTGGACCTGGTGCTGGCCACGGGTGATGACCTGGTGAGGGGGCTGCGGGTGATGGGCCACCTGGGAGACAGTGATCATCGCTTGCTGGAATTCACGATCCAGCGTAAGGTGGCAAAGGGCTGCAGCAAGGCAACAGCCCTAGACTTTAGGAGGGCTGACTTCAACAAGCTAAGGAGGATCGTTGGGGAAGCGCTGAGGACCCAGAGGGGAAGGGAATCAGATGTCGAAGGTGAGTGGTTGCTCCTTAAGGAGACGATTCTCCATGCCCAAAGGGAGGTAATCCCAACAAGGGTCAAAGCGAGCAGGAGGGCACATAAACCCCCATGGCTCACTAAGAGCATCCGGGAATGTCTCCTTGCTAAAAGGGAGGCATATACCCAATGGAGACATGGGGTCATCACCAAGAAGGACTATGTTACAGTTGCCCGAGGATGTAGGGGGGCAGTCAGGAAGGCCAAGGCAGAGATGGAGATAGGACTAGCTTCCCGGATTAAGGACAATAAGAAGTCCTTCTTCAAATACATAGGGGGTAAAAAGAGGGTCCCGGGTAATGTGGGGCCCCTGCAGGACACGATGGGCAACTTAGTCGTCATGCCAGATGACAAAGCTAACATATTTAACGATTTCTTTGCCTCTGTCTTCCTAAGTAGGGACCAGTTCAGCCACCTCCCTGCTGGGCCCGCCTCGGGCCCTGGGAGAGACACGCCTGGGCCAGGGGTTAGCGAGGAGTTAGTTAGGGTACTTCTGGAGAGGCTGGACGTGTTCAAGTCCGCTGGTCCGGACGATCTTCACCCTAGGGTTCTACAGGAACTGGCCGAGGTCATTGCGGGACCCCTGGCGCGGCTCTATGAGCACCCGTGGTGCTCTGGCGAGGTGCCGGAGGACTGGAAGAGGGCCAATGTGGTCCCTATCTTCAAAAAGGGAAAAAAAGAGGACCCGGGAAATTACAGGCCAGTTAGTCTTACCTCAATCCCGGGTAAGCTCTTTGAAAAAATTATCCTGGCACACATCCAGGAGGGCCTTGCGGGGGAATGCATGCTCAGGGGCAACCAACATGGGTTCATCAGTGGCAGGTCTTGTCAGACCAACCTGGTGGCCTTTTACGATCAGGTCACCAAATCATTAGACGCAGGGGTTGCTGTGGATGTAGTCTTTCTGGACTTCCGGAAGGCTTTCGACACTGTCTCTCACCCTGTCCTCATCAAAAAGCTGGGAGACTGTGGTGTCGATGCCCACACGGTCAAATGGGTCGCCAACTGGTTGGAGGGCCGCACCCAGAGGGTGGTAGTGGATGGGTTCTTCTCGACCTGGAAGGACGTGGGCAGTGGGGTTCCGCAGGGCTCGGTCCTCGGGCCCGCACTGTTCAACATCTTCATCAGTGACTTGGATGAGGGGGTAGAAAGCACCCTGTTCAAGTTTGCTGATGACACTAAGATGTGGGGGGATGTGGGTGCACTAGAAGGGTGCAATAGGCTACAAGCTGACCTTGACAGGTCGCAACGGTGGGCGGATAAGAATAGGATGGGGTTTAACACTGATAAGTGCAAGGTGTTGCACATGGGGAGGAAGAACCGGCACCACACTTACAGGTTGGGGAACTCCCCTCTTGCCAGCACGGAGACGGAAAAGGATCTTGGAGTCGTCATTGACTCCACGATGAACATGGGCCGGCAGTGTGGGGAGGCAGTCAAGAAGGCCAACCGTACCCTGTCATGCATCCACAGATGCATCTCGAGCAGGTCCAGGGAGGTGATCCTCCCCCTCTATGCGGCACTGGTCAGGCCGCAGCTGGAGTACTGCGTCCAGTTCTGGGCGCCACACTTCAAGAGGGACGTGGACGACATGGAAAGAGTTCAGAGGAGGGCCACTTGTATGATCAAGGGTCAGCAGGGCAGGCCTTATGAGGAGAGGCTACGGGACCTGAACCTGTTTAGCCTCCACAAGAGAAGGTTAAGGGGGGACCTTGTGGCCTGCTACAAACTGGTCAGGGGGGATCAGCAGGTACTGGGGGAGTCCCTGTTCCCCCGTGTGCTGCCAGGAGTGACCAGGAATAACGGTCACAAGCTGGCGGAGGGTAAGTTTAGATTAGATATTAGGAGGCGCTACTTCACAGTCAGGGCGGCTAGGGCCTGGAACCGGCTTCCAGGGGAAGTGGTGCAGGCTCCTAGCCTAGGGATTTTTAAAAGGAAGTTAGATGAGCACCTTGCCGGGGTCATCTGACCCCGGTGGTCTTTCCTGCCAAGGCAGGGGGTCGGACTAGATGATCTACCTAGGTCCCTTCCGACTCTAGCTACTATGAAACTATGAAACTATGCCTGAACCCATGGTCAAGGCTCAGCTTCTCACTATGGCAGAAGCTCTGCAGGCATGGCATATAGGGAGGTCAATTATATGTCTTATTTCTGTTGCTGTTAGGAGTTTGTGTTAATCAGAGGACCAATGTCAGGCTCTGGTCTTGAACCCAGGGTCTTGGCCTACTTGGCAAAATAGCTTATCCCAGTCTGCCACCTCCCCAGCAGAGCACAGTAGCAGACACAGGTGGCCAAAATATTCCATCTGGGCCTAAGCATGTGCCCACTCCCTGCCACTGGAGTGGCCAGCCAAGGTCAGTTGGCCTCTTACCCCTTCCTATATGAGCCCCCAGTGCAGAAGGGGAAATGTCCAGGCAACCTTGTACGTAGGCTGCTACACCCTTGGATTGTGCCGCTACTGGTTCTGATGGATTTTCGGGGTATCTGACCTGGTTAGCTTCCTGACCTCATGTTCTGCCTGACCCTCTGGATACTGAGCCTGACTCTAGCTTGACGTCCTGGATACCTAACCCAGCTACCCTCCTGGCTTTGCACTCTGCCTGACTCGCTGGATCATCAGTTTGGTTCCTTGGACAGATCTCCTGGCTTCTGACTTCCTGACCTCTACTGACCTTGAAGTGACTCCCAAACCTGGCCACCTATGGCCTTGTATGACAAATGGGTTGTGGCTGTAGGGGAGGAGGAGGAGGCCACATACCAGGGTGCTAGAGGCAGTTTTAAGCCCTGCTAAGGGGCAGAGGGGGTGAGCTGAGTTAGAGCTGAGAGGGCCAAGGCACAGGCACAAGAGTGGAAGGATCTGGAGACATAGGTATCCCAAAAGCCATCCAAGTCATGATGGGTGAGAGCACATGCTTGGAGGGGTAGGTCCCCTGAAAGGCAGCTGGGGCCAAGGGGTCAATGCCCAAACAGGGTGACCAGAGATAGAAGGGGTCCCAGGGATCAGGGATGCCTCAGGGATACTCCATATTGTGAGGGGCTAAGGCCCAGACAGACCTGCCAGGGTCCAGGACCTGGTAGACAGTTGGGGCTAAAGCCTAGCAGAGGGGCCAAAGCCTGGAGATTTAACGGGCCCAGATGAGTCAGAGATGGGGCCAGGGGAGCCCCAGACAACAGTGTGAGAGCCCCGCTTCACTGGGTTGTGAAGATGAGCCAACTGGCAGCCTAATGATGAAGCCCAATGGGGGAATGAGTAGGAGAATGGGCATAGTGTGGTCTCTAGCAGGTGCTATGGCCATCCTGGGAGATGGAGCTTGTTGCAGTGACCCATCATTGATAGGTTTTTAACAAGTGCCCAGAAACATGCAGGGCTCAGAAGTGGCTTCCTCAGATGACTGCATTAAAATTTGTGCCGGGATGTTGTCCTGGTGGTCTCTGAACATTGTCTCTAATCACAGCAAGATAAGGGCACTAGGTTTAGTAAGTGCAGAGGGTCATATGCTGAACAAACCTCACTTCTGTAACTGTTTTTGCTCCTGGATACATTGCAGTAGTGGAGCAGGAAGGGTGGAGGTGCTTCCCCTGGCTCAGCTTAGCAGTGGATTTGTCTGGGCTAGAAGGGTTTCAGCCCCAGTTCACTTAGTCACCAATATTACGAACTCCAACACTACCAACAAAATCTCTGGTATTTTAATTATTGAACAAAAGAGATTCTTTTTATTTGCCCTCTGATTTTTGAGTCTGTATTATTGGGGTTCTCTGGCTTTTCTCTGTAGCCATGAGGGCTAGAAACTTTCATTAGGAAAAACAGTAGTAAGTTGCATAATAAAGTGACTCCAGGAAATGGGGCTTTAAGACAAACACCAAATAACACAAGGCCTCTGGTAAGAATTGAGAATTAGCAACAATGCGGTACACATGTGATACATTTGCTCACTTTTAAGAGAGAGGTATATTGCAATCTTTAACGACATACAATTTTGTATAGCCAATCAGTAGGTAAAAACTTAAATCTCTGGGTCTGGGGTCAATTTTTGGGAATGTTTCTATTTACCCTTAGCAAAAATAGATGAGTTAACATCTGTTCAGTACTTTGGAAATACTGGGTGTCCCACAATTGGTAATAGGCGGAGAAGGTGGCTTCTGAATGGAATGGGTATGGGATGGAGTGTAGGATAGCTCTGAGACTGATCCAGGCTCATTTCATGACTTTTCCATTCAAACTGCTGGAACTGTCATAAAGTCATTTGGTCTTATAAAATCTGTGCCATTGTAGTCTTCCCTTCTGTGATTTAGGCTGTGGCCAGACTGGAACAGGAATTTGACCCCTTCAACTTGGAGCTAAATTTCAGAGTTTCATAGTTTCTAGGGTCGGAAGGGACCTGAGCAGATCATCTAGTCAAATGACCCCAGCAAGGTGTTCATCCAGCCTCCTCTTAAAGACCCTCAGGGTAGGAGCCTGCACCACTTTCATAGTTTCATAGCTTCTAGGGTTGGAAGGGACCTGAGTAGATCATCTAGTCCGACCCCCTGGCATGGCAGGAAAGAGTACTGGGGTCAAACGACCCCAGTAAGGTGTACATCCAGCCTCCTCTTAAAGACCCCCAGGGTAGGAGCCAGCACCACTTCTCTTGGAAGTTGGTTCCAGATCCTAGCCACCCTGACCGTGAAGTAGCGCCTCCTGATATCTAGCTTAAACCAACCCTCTGCCAGCTTGTGACCGTTACTCCTGGTCACTCCTGGCAGTGTTCGGGGGAACAGGGACTTGCCCAATGCCTGCTGGTCCCCTCTGACTAGCTTGTAACAGGCCACTAGATCCCCCTCACCCTTCTCTTGTGGAGGCTGAACAGGTTCAGGGCCCATAGCCTCGCCTCATAAGGCCTGCCCTGCTGCCCCCTGATCGTGCTCATGGCTCTCCTCTGGACCCTCTCCATGTTGTCCACATCCCTCTTGAAGTGTGGCGCCCAGAACTGGACGCAGTACTCCAGCTGCGGCCTGACCAGTGCTGCATAGAGGGGAAGGATCACCTCCTTAGACCTGCTCGAGATGCATCTCTGGATGCATGCCAAGGTGCGGTTGGCCTTCCTGACTGCATCCCCACACTGCCGGCCCAGGTTCATCTTGGCATCATGATGACTCCAATATCCTTTTCTGCCTCTGTGCTGACGAGAAGGGAGTTCCCCAGCCTGTAGGTATGGTGCCGGTTGTTCCTCCCCAGGTGCATCACTTTGCAATTGTCAGTGTTGAACCCATCCTATTCTCATCCGCCCACCCTGTAACCTATCTAGGTCCGATTGCAGCCTATTCTTCCCTTTTAGCGTGCCCACATCCCCCCACATCTTAGTGTCATCAGCAAATTTGAACAGGGTGCTTTTTACCCCGTCGTCCAAGTCACTGATGAAGATGTTGAACAGTGCAGGCCCGAGGACTGAGCCCTGGGCGACCCCACGGCCCACATCCCTCCAGGTCGAAATTGACCCGTCCACCCCCACTCTCTGGGTGCAGCCCTCCAGCCAGTTGGTGACCCATCTGACTGTGTGGGTGTCGATACCACAGTCCCCCAGTTTCTTAATGAGAACGGGGTGAGAGACAGTGTTGAAGGCCTTCCAAAAGTCCAGGAAGACGATGTCCACTGCTCCCCCTGCATCTAAGGATTTGGTGACCTGGTCATAGAAGGCCACCAGGTTGGTCTGACAGGACCTGCCACTAATGAACCCATGTTGGTTGCCCCTAGGCATAATCTCCCCTGCTGGCCCCTCGTGGATATGCGCCAGAATAATTTTCTCAAAAAGCTTGCCTAGGATTGAGGTAAGACTAACTGGCCTATAGTTTCCCGGGTCCTCTTTCCTCTTCTTTTTGAATATGGGAACCACATTGGCCCTCTTCCAGTCCTCTGGCACCACACCAGAGCACCACGAGTGCTCGTAAAGCTGTGCCAGGGGTCCTGCAATGACCTCAGCCAATTCCCTCAGTGCTCGGGGGTGGAGATCGTCCGGACCGGCTGACTTGAATACATCCAGCCCCTCCAGAAGTTCCCCAGCTAGTTCCTCACTAACCCTTGGCCCAGGTGCGCCTCCCCTGGGGCTGAGGGGGGCCCAGCGGGGGGGGTGGCTGTTCCGGTCCCTGCTCAGGAAAATGGAGGCAAAGAAATTGTTAAATATGTTGGCTTTGTCATCTGGTGTGATGACCAAATTTCCTAATGTGTCCTGTAGGGGCCCCACTTTATCCGGAACCTTCTTTTTGCCCCCTATGCATTTAAAGAAGGACTTCTTGTTGTCCTTCATCTGGGAAGCTAGTCCCAGTCCCATCTCCGCCTTGGCCTTCCTGACTGCCTCCCTGCATCCCCGAGCAACTGCAGTATAGTCCTCCCTGGTGATGGCCCCTCCCTGCCATTGGGTGTGCGCCTCCCTTTTAGCTAGGAGCCATTCCCGGCTGCTTCTGGTGAGCCATGGGGGCTTGTGTGCCCTCCTGCTCCCTTTGATCTGTGTTGGGATTACCTCCCTTTGGGCTTGGAGGATCATCTCCTTAAGGAGCGACCACTCTCCTTGGACACCTGACTCCCCTCCCCTCCGGGACCTCAGTGCTTCCCCGACTATTCTCCTTAGCTCATTGAAGTCCGCCCTCCTGAAATCTAGGGCTACTGCCTTGCTGCAGGCCTTTGCCATCCTGCTCTGGATGGTGAATCCCAGCAGGCGATGATCGCTGTCACCCAGGTGGTCGAGCACCCGCAGCCCCTGCACCAGGTCGTCTCCTGTAGCCAGCACCAGGTCCAACAAGGCGTCTCCCCTGGTGGGGCTGTGCACCTCCTGGGTTAGATGGAGGTCCTGCATTCTGGCTAGGAACCTACATGAGTGGTCAGTTCTGGCTGGCTGCTCTTCCCAGCAGATGTCTGGAAACCTCAGGTCACCCATGACGACCACGTCCTTTGACCTAACTACCTCCGTGAGCTGACCTAAGAATTCCTGGTTGAGCTCTTCCCCGTGGTCGGGAGGTCTGTAGTAGACCCCCACCATTAAGTCTCTTTCCCCTCGACTGCCTTGTATTCTAACCCAAAGCACTTCAGAGTGCCCCTCCTCTGACTGTGTTAATTGATGAGGATGTATATTCCTCCTTAATGTAGAGTGCCACGCCCCCACCTTTCCTTCCTGTCCTGTCCCTCCTGTACAGCCTACAGCCCTTGATATTCACCGGCCAGTCATGTGTTAAGTCCCACCACGTTTCAGTGATCCCCAGCAGGTTGGTGTTGACTAGCAGGAGGGTAAGTTCCTCCTGCTTGTTTCCCATACTATGAGCGTTTGCGTAGAGGCATTTGAGGCCTCCTGTGGATGTGTGCTCTGGCCCCCTACTTTCAGCATTACCCTGGCCCCTGTTGCCTACCTGCGTATACCACTGCGATACGTTTCGCTCGTTGGTCTAGACTGGGCTGTACGTGTGGGTGTTGCTTGGTCTGGCAGTCCGATGTTTCCTCCACCCTCGTCTTCCCCTTCCCCCAACGAGCCTAGTTTAAAGCCTGCCGGAGGAGATCCGCCAACCTAGATGAAAACACATGCTTACCTTCAGGGGAAAGGTGGAGCCCATCCCATCCGAGCATGTCCTTTGTTGTGATGTGCCGGTCATTGTCGAGGAAGCCAAAGCCTGCCTCGAGACACCATTCCTGAAGCCACCAGTTGGTCTCCGCGATGCACATTGCATGCTGTCTTCCACGTCCGCTCACTGGTAGGATAGAGGAGAAAACCACCTGTGTGCCTATCTCCTTTAGCACGCACCCCAGAGTGTGGTAGTCCGCCATCAGGCGATCAGGGCTTCTCTTGGCCGCATCATTAGTACCCACATGGATTAGGACCATGGGGCTTCCCCTCCCAATCCGGCTTAGCTGTGTTGGTCCCTCTGCCCCACTTACTTTAGGGGGTTCAGCTGCTGCTCCCCCCGCTGCTGCTGCATTCGCCTCTGCTCCGGGTCCGGTAAGGGGGCAAACGTGCATGCGGGACACACAGGTGCCTGGATCCCTCCTCTCCCCGCTGCTCCTGGCTCAATTTATAGAGATAGCTTGAAGTCCAGGAGTCAAAATCCAAATTCCCTTGAAATTTCAGGGAGGTTCATATTTGATATTTCATTTTTACCCCATCTTGGTATGCAATTATTTGGTATGGCTATTATATCACTATCCTGCTCTAATCAAAAGATGAAAGTAAGTTCATATCAAATCATTACAAAAAATATGTAGGTTGTATTTTTTTTTTTGAAGAAATTATCTTTTGTGTTTCAGTAAATCAAATACAGTAGCTTGTCTCTTACATAAATTTCATAGATTTCATAGATTTCATAGACATCAGGGCTGGAAGGGACCTCGGGAGATCATCGAGTCCAGCCCCCTGCCCAAAGGGCAGGAAGTCAGCTGGGGTCAAAGGATCCCAGCAAGATAAGCATCCAATTTACTCTTGAAGGTGTTCAGTGTAGGTGCTTGAACCACCTCCGATGGCAGGCTGCTCCAGACCTTGGGGGCTCAGACAGTAAAGAAATTCTTCCTTATGTCCAGCCTGAAACGGTCTTGCAGGAGTTTGTGACCGTTCGACCTCGTCATTCCTTGGGGCGCTCTGGTGAACAAACGTTCCCCCAGATCCTGGTGGTCACCCCTGATAAACTTATAGGTGGCCATCAGATCACCCCTGAGCCTACGCTTTTCCAGGCTAAAGAGTCCCATGGCTCTCAGCCTGTCATCGTAAGATAAATGATTGATGTCTTTGTTATATTGCTCTCCAGTGAGCACAGGGCATGGATTTTTTTACCATGCTCCTTTTTTTTCTTTCTTTCAATAGGAAATCTGTAGATTACAGTTTTTTTCCATTAACTGTGTGCTTGTTCTCACTATTTAAATATACATCTGCTTAAGTCTTGGGGCTGTTGAATTGAGACAACCTAAGCTTGCTGAGTAGAGCACTTCTGTGTTTGTACAGTTAAACAGTCTGCATGAAAGGTTTATTTCTGTTTATAGTTAATCACTTCAATCCCATTGTTATCTCCTTATAAGTCTGCACTGTGCTGAGAACTGGGTTAAATTCAGCCTTGATGCAAGTCTTATTGACTGCAGTGGAGTTACTCCTGTATGCTGAGGTTGTATTTAGCCTTATTCCCAGGCATAATATTTCAAATCTCTTTGCAGAGGAGTGCTTGTTCTTTCTAGTGCACTTCAATTAAATAACTTGGCTATTGCGTTTAGGACTAGAGGAGTGTGAAAGCCCAGAAACAGAATGCAGATTTCAGTGCGTTTGTGTTTTTGATTTTGGTTTTTTAAGAAGTGCCACTGGATGAAATATATACAGACTTTGTCTAATGAAGACAGACCAAAGTGAATCATTTGCTCAATAGGAAAAGAGTTCTCAAAATATTCCAGGTGAAAATCTCCAGCTAGTTACGGTTGGTGAACTAGATTTTGAAACGGGACATTTGATTGAAAGGGCTACCGGCCACTGGAATTACTGCTTCTACAGTCTAAATTGGAAGTGGTGGTGAAAGGGAGTTTTGTCTTTTCCCTTCCCACTGCCCCCATACTGTCCTGGGTGACAAGCAGCTAAGTTGCTAAAACTAGTATGCTGTCATTGTTGACCATTGTTATTTCTTGAGGTGGGTGCGTCTGAACCAACACCCGCCGAACCCAAACTCCCTATACGTGGAACAATTCACATTTGAATGTAAACTTCATGGTCACATCAGAAACATTAAAATAGATTTTATAGATTTCTAGGGTTGGAAGGGATCTATTAGATCATTGAGTCTGACCCCCTGCTCTGGGCAGGAAAGAGCGCTGGCGTCCAGTAACCCCAGCCAGGTGCTTGTCTAATCTCCTGTTGAACACCTTCAAGGTAGGGGAAAGCACCACCTCCCTTGGAAGCCCATTCCATATTTTGGCAACCCTCACCATAAAGAATTTCTTCCTGATATCTAATCTGCATCTTCCTGGTGTCTGATCTACCAGTTTTGACCCCAGTACTTTTTCCTGCCATGGCAGGGGGTTGGACTTGATGATCTGCTCGGTCCCTTCCAACCCTACCAACTATGAAACTATAAGTTTTATCACAAATTATAAGTAAAGATATCCTCATTATTGACCGCATTATCTGAATGAAACAAGGGCAGAAGTTAACTTGGCAAAGAAATATCATAGTGGTATGAATCCTTTTGTAGTAGGACATTGGGGCTGACATAGCCAGCACTGTTAAAATGCGTATGCTCAGCAGGAGCAATCCCAGATGGTGGAGTGTGTGAATTGCTGCTACTGTGTGCACTGGTCAAGACTTAATAATTAGTTCTCTGTTGCCTCACCACTTATTGACATGCCAACAAGAACAGATTAAACTACAACATGAACTAAACACCCAAGCAGCTTCCACAGATCACCTCTGTTTCCTCTGTGTCGGAGAGCACTATTTTCAATCAGGTGGAAAGTGAAGGACATGGGAATTCCCAGCATGGGGGAATGATAGCGTGAAGTGGCTCTTCCAATGCCAAACCATCCTCTTGGCTGAGAAGAGCAGAGACCTTCTGTTGACATTTGGGCCCTGCTTCCCATTATAGCAGTATTTCTAACTTTGTTGGGTCTTTTTTGTAATAACGATGTCTCCTGTCTTACATCCTCGCAGGTAATTCAGTTGTGCTGACATAGCAGCTGTTTCACTATACAAGCAAGCACTCAATGTTTCTGTGCATCCACGCTACCAGCTAGTGTTTTGGGAAAATGGGTGGCACTAACAGGTGGTATATCGAGAGGGGGAAAGCGCCTGCAGGTGGACAAAGAGCAGCCAGACATGGGGTGTTCTGTTGCATGGAGAATTGGGAGACGGTTGAACTGTCTCTCCTATCCAGGGACAGCCCGGCAAAATCACTGTTATCACCCAGACCAG
Organism: Crocodylus siamensis; assembly: GCF_052110815.1. Taxonomy (NCBI): domain Eukaryota; kingdom Metazoa; phylum Chordata; order Crocodylia; family Crocodylidae; genus Crocodylus; species Crocodylus siamensis. The sequence goes on along the minus strand of NC_143399.1, from coordinate 8,757,299 downwards.
GGGTGTTCAACCCGTGGCACGCATGGGCAGCCTTTGACGGATCAGGAAGGGAGCAGGCAGCACAGCGGTGGACAGGGCAGGAAACAAAAAGCTTAGGCAGGGAGCACAATGCAGCATGGTGGGTCAGGCAGGGGAAGGGTTTTGGAGTGGTACTTGGGAAGGACGTTGGGCTTAATTTGTGGCACCCCTGCCAAAAAGGTTGTTCCCCACTGATGTAGACACATAAGGACATGGGTCTCAACCTGGCCTAGGGGTAAGGTTGACACAAAGTTGCTGCGATTAAGTCCCCAGCTATATCCTGTTCTCTTCTGCTTCTGTCACAGCCTGGCCTTTGTCAAGTTCCCACTTGAGACATTTTCCCACATGAAATTCTGCTCTTCAGATGGCACTGCTGTTTGCATGACCCATACACATTAGATCCTGCACCTGGCATCATGTATTGTGACAGAAGCACCTTGGCTGCGAGTCTCATCATCTCATTGCTGATCACATTGCAGAAGCTCAGCGCCTCATTACTGATCCATTCTGAAAGCTGCCATGGAGCAAAGAAAGCAGGAGGACTGCAGTCCTTAGAAGGAGGTATATTTGAGTGAAAAACGGAGGAACGTGTTTGCCTAGGAGCTGTAGTATTTCTTTAATTGAAAGAAACTTTATATTGCATAGCAGCCACACTGCTGAGCTCAGTGTTACTAAAAGAAAGACTCATAGTATTGGGGTTTTTCTTCTGCCGTACAGCTTAACTCTGGCTGTGCACTGTGGCAAAACAATGTTTAGATTTGCACCACTGCTAGCATGACAGGAGGAGGATGGTCATCCCAGTGCTGGCTTCTCAAACACTGCAAGGAGACCGTTTTGCAGTTTCTCTGTGCAGAAGTAGGGGAGGATGATGGGAAAGAAGGAATTGTGTCACATGAGTTACCAGCATCTATCAAAGAACATTGTCTCCTCTATTCCTTCCAATTTACGATGCCCACAAATTTAAAATGAGGGGCAAGGATTTCTAAAGGTGACATCTTTTATTGCACCCACTGTGTGGTTGGCATAGAGTTAGACAAGGTTTTAAATGCAAGAGCTTCAGGTGATAAAGAATATCTTGCCTTTGAAAGCTTGCCTAAGAATCCCAGCTATATTGTTAGTCCAATAAAGGAGATCACCCTAAGAAATCCTTGCCTCTCACATAACTTCTGGACCATCAGGTCTACAACATCATTCTAACTCTACCATGAATTTAAAGAAATCCAAATCTTATGACTCTCACCTTAAGAAAAAAAAAAGGAAACATCACATAAAGACACATTAAAAAGATACAACTTCTAGGGTACATATAAAAAACTTTTCATTTTTTTAACTTGTGTTCAAAATGTAGGCCATTTTTTAATTTGTTTTTTTTTTAGAATAAATATTTTGTTTTAAAAAGCATGCCTCCTCGTCGAAGGAATACGGTACATCTTTTTGGAGGGCAGGATAGGATAGAATGTAAAAGGGATTTGGGTGTAAGACTGTTTATATGAATATATCTCCTTTAAAAACAGTTGTATATGAATGAATGTATTCATGTTATTCTACTTTGCCAGTGGCTGTCTGTTTGAAGAAGGATTGCATTGCTGCTGGTGTTTGCCTTCGGTCCGTAGACTGGTGGGAGTGCTGTGGGACGCTGAGCAAAGCAGGAGACATTGTGCAGTTCTGATGCCAGAGGAACTGAATTGTGCTCTCTTGGCTGCCAGTGCTGCACAGTCTTTCTGCCTTTTGCAAGGAAAGAGACATTTTGAGAACCAAATGGTGTTGGACTGGGGTATCGGGAGTGTGACAGCTCAATGAAAACATTTTCCTTATCAAGTGATCTGGAGAATTAAAGAGACGGGGAGAGCACCCCGGTCATGTATGTTTTCCAGTTTAGAGTTTGTCTTGCATTATTTGAGGTGGCAAAAATTCCCATTTGAATTTGTAATCAAGTACCAAATTTCTTGGTTGCTGTGCATCCCCGCCTCTGGTGTATGAAACCCTTTTGTAGCTTTTTACTTGCCTGTACCTTTTACTCAGGACTCTAGTACTGTTCTGTGCAACTGTATACATATAACATATACGGATACACACATACACACCTATAGCTCTATACCATCTTTGTGAACAGTGCTGCCTGAATTGTAAGGTTAGTTCCTACAAACAGTGGCAGCAGCAAGGTTTGTAATAATAAGCTTACATAGGAGACAGCGAGATGGAGGTAAAAATAGAGAGGAAGCCAACTCATCCTTTTCATTCTGTTGTTTTGACAGTAATTTTAGGCACCTACTTCTAGCCAGATCGTAATTGAGTTTCATTTCAGTAGAGGAAATTTTCTGACTGGAAGATAGCACGTCACTGTGTCAACTGATTGCACCAACTAATAGCACTGGAAATTTACAGCCAGGCAGGGCTAATTAAGGATTTTATTTTCTTTAAATGGCAGTCACACCAGTCAGTTAATATCCAAACCTCTCCGCATCATAATTGAACGTCTGACCAGGGGCCTGATTCTCTTTTCATTTATAGCGTTCAACTGAGGATCCCAGGTCATTCCTGTTGTAACTCTGATTTTGATGCAGTTACAGGGGAGGTGAATTGGGCTCAAATAATGCCATGTTTGGCCAGTTGCATACAGGAGAAGGAGCCATGCTGACATCTTTTTGAGGCATTAACACAAGTGGCTAGTATTTTATTAGTGCTCCTCTCCGTTACTCTCCTATCGAAGGTGCTAGGGGCTGAAGGCTTCTGTAGTTGTCAGAAAATTTAGGCTTCTTGGGAAATCACTGACTGCAAGAATGGGGAGAAATGCTTGTGATTTGTTAAGGAGGTTTCTGGCTGTGTGTAGCCAGCGTACAGCAAAACTTAAATGACAGATTTATCAATGAGATGAAATACCACTGAATAATTTTATCTTTTGCCCATCCTCCAAGCCACAAGGCTGCTGCGTGAGCAATTCAGAATAATACTATAAAAATAATTAAAACATTATAAAATACCCAAGGCCTGATTCTAATCTCTCACATTGGGGTAAATCACGGGTGGCTAAATCAGCAGAGTGATTGCAGTATAAGACCTGTGTAGAAAGAGTATTGCATCAGGATTTTATAAGAAACAGCTCAATCGAGGAGCAGGATTTTAGAAATGTAAAGTCGAGCCAGGGAAGTAGAGCTCATAAACACAGGGCTTGACACTGATTTATATGGAAAGCCCTACTGGAGAAGACGAGAGATGTCTTCAGGAGTTGCAGGAGAGGGTGCAGCGCGGAGCACTTACTTCTTTGCATGCAGGGTGTTGCAGCAGTGCAGGTGCCCTGGGGACTGCCATCCTCGTGCTCCTTCTGTTAGCATTTGGGGCTTTAGATTAGTTACTCTACTGTTCTTAAGCGGTATTTTTATAGTACCAAAGGGATACTCTGGGTAGTAACTCTAGAGGGAGGTACGTTCTACAGGGCTGAGACCACCACAGCAACAGTTTGGTTATCTGCCTGGGTAAAGCATGATGTTGGGAGCTGAGGATACCCGCAGGATTAATGGTGTCTAAAAGCAGATGCCCACTGAAATGAGGATGAAAGAGGGCCAGGGTTCAGGCCCTGTTTCTCAGCAGATGTTTACGAGCACTTCCTGACAAGTCAATCCCAAAGTCGATCCCAAAAGGGATGCATCTATGAACGTGGCCCATAGTTTAAAGTGTGTTAGGGATTTAGCAAGTGTCACTAGGACACCGTTTAATTGACAGCGAGTACTAAGAGATAAAAACAGCAACACGTCTGTGCTGAAGTGCATCCAACTGCTGCACTATTACCGATCTGTCTCTGTACCTGTACTTGTTAAGAGGTTGCTTACCAGTACAGGTGGATTTGAGCTGCTGTTTGTCAGGATTTTTGGCAGATATCAGCAAAATTATCTATTGTAAATGGGGGTAACAGGGATAAGGGGGCTTAGCTCTCCTGGGGTTTCAGCGCTCTGAAATGTAATTGGAGCATTTGTCTTGTACATCATTTATTGGGGGCGTTCTTTCAGAAAAAATCTTCAACCTGTGTACCATTTTTCTTCCTTGTAGCCTGTGTCCCTAATTCCTAACAGAAAAGCATCTAAATGGGAAACAGTTATATAAGCTTGAGTTTTCTGCTGAACAGCCTTTCTTAAAATATAATTTCCAACAATTTTTCACTTAAATATAGGAATGCCATTTTCTAGGTCTTCAGCCATTCAGTAGGAGATTATGGCTGAGTAAATAATGGCTTCAGGAGCCAGTCCATCATCTAGCCACAGTGTAACAGGAGGGGCATCCTAGGGTTGCCGTGCTCTCCCCTAGCGCCCCTTACCATGTCCAGTTTGCCTACAAAGCACCCTTAATTCTCACTCACCACATTTTTGGTCTCAAATGTTGCCCCTGTCTCGCAACCGCGCCTCTCTGGGTGCTCAGGCTCTCTGCAGCTCCCGTCTTGCAACCACCCCTCTCTGGGTACTTGGAATCACTGCCTCCTTATCTGGCGCTGGGGTTCCCACGCTGCCGTGGGTCCCATATGAGGCCTCCTCCTTCCCCTTATAGCTTCTCCCAAGCCACCGGTTGTAAACAGCAAACACAAAACTCAAGCCCCTAGGCTATAACATAAATTTCTGCCACTCAGCTATAACCACATTCTTCCTGTCACACCAGGGTTGTTCCATCTTTCCTCAGTCTCGGGCTGTACCTGCAGTCTGGCCTCTCCTCTTTGCTCGGTCCAGCAGAGCTCCTTCTCCTTTGGCCGCCAGCAGGGAACTGCCTGCCTGGCATCAGCCTGGGAATTATATGGGAACCAGGCCCTGCCCCTTCCGGCCAGCCGACCAGGCAGGTGTGGGTCCTTAGCTCCCTTCGGTTGCCCTGAGCAACCTGCACCTGGGTGGTTATCCCGGCTCTCCAAGTAGCAGGCACCTTAGCACCCTGCTACACACAGCAACACCCCTGTGTCACTGAACCAAACTCAATGCGCCTCTTGGCAGTTCTCACATTTGTAGGATTTGCTTTAGAAATGCTCTTTAAACAGCCTGGAGACTAAGAAGCTCTGTTGTTCCATTTGTGTGAAAAACTAAAGTTGCCAAGTGACAAAGTAGTTATTTTTCATATAATTTTACAAAACCCAAACATAGAAAAATAATTAAATGAATGCCATATTTTCTCACATACATGTGGCCCAGAATATAGTCCATGCCTTTTTGAAAGGTAGAATGAGGGGGAAAATATTTTCCTTTCTCTGTGCTTTCGAAGAGAAAAACCTGGAGAAGAGAGACCAGGAGCAGCTGGCAGTCAGCAAAATTGCCCTAAGAAAGTTAGCTTGATTAGTGGAACATCAAGACCATTAGAAAGGAGAGATGGCTGTTAACACCTGTGGAGGGGAGAACAATGAGCCGTCAAGTCAATTGGCTCTTTCAGCCGCCTGCCTGAATACCAATACCGCATCTACTAGATGTGGAGCAGAAATCAAAGCAGATATTTTTATACTGGGCAGAAATTAGCTTCCTCACTTAATACATGCACCCAATTTGGGAGGGTTGGGGGGAAAGGTGCTTGTGTGTGAGAAGGTATGGTAGCTAAGGGCATCGATGTTCTTGTATTAATCACACAAGTTTACTCAGCACGAAAAGTGTGTTTTCTCTTTTACCCCATTTCCAAAGCTTATTTTATTCCCCAAATTAATTCCATTAAGGCTCTGACAATTTTGGAGCTGTCAGCTGTGGATCTGCCATGCAAGTTGAAACATAACATTCCTATAACGCGTGAGGTGAGGGTGAGGCAATGGCGTCTATCCAGTGATAAGTGTAGATTGCAGCTCAAGAGCACTGCACTACCTTCTGCACCGGGGCGGGCAATTATTTTGGGCGAAGGGCCGCTTGCTGAGTTTTGGCAAGCCATCGGGAGCCGCATGGCAGGCAGCCTGGGGCAGATAAATATTAATTTTCTAAATTTTTTAGGGACCCCGTGGGCCAGATAGAATGGCCTGGTGGGCTGCATCTGGCCCGCAGGGTGCATTTTGCCCACCCTTGCTCTACACAAAGGGAGAGAGAGCGTACTGTTTGTCGTGATGCTTACTATACATGACATTTTCCTCCCTTCTGATGATAGTTTTTAATCTTCTTCTTTATCAAAGCTGTCCACCCGGCAGTTTGCAGACTGCGTGAAGCCCATGAGAGATTATGTTGCCCAGCTGCAACTCCCTCTATTGCTCCAGCTGCTTTTCTCTTCCAGCTTTTGTGTTTTGTGCCCACCGCAGGGACTGGTACACCATGGCCTAGCACAGTGTGGGGCAGTCTGGGTGAGGCTGGAACTGTGGTGCAATGGTCGGGGGACATCCACACAAGCATGTGGTGCACACTGGGTTGTTGCATGGGGTGCAATGGGGAGGGGGTGGATGTTCATGCAGTCTACATGTGGCCCCTGCTTGTGCAGCCCATGGAGTATGTAGGCCCCGACACTTAAGTTGGAAAGCCATTAATCTCTATTCCCAAGGACTTTTGCAGTACATTTCTGAAATATTTCTATTAGAAACTCAGAATATCATATTTACTAAATATTTTGTTTTGTTACCGGAGATAGGAGGCAGGGATTTTCCATTCTAATTGGATTATGCATTTTATGAATAGTGGAATTTTGATAAAAGATTTAATTGCCCTCATATTGCTGGTGAGTCACACAGATTCTGCTAAAGTCTGTCTCCTAAGCAAAGTGCCTGTTCCAAATAGTTTCTCAAAAGGGAGACATACAGCAATTTATTCAGAATCATGACTCACTGAATCCCAGTTTTTAATGATGAAATTCCCAAGACATGTTGGTTTAAGATCTCATTTATTACAGTTTTTATTAATCACTATAAAGGTGTCAATTTGATAGTGGCTTAAGGCTTGAGGGATTTGTGTAACTTGCACTATGGTTTTCAAAGAAGAAAAAATGTAATGCATTATTGGTTTACGCAATAGTCTTTTATTTCCCTGGGCAAACTTGCCCCACAGGACACAGCATAACCCATAAACCAAGCACATACATGAAGAATAAATAATTATCTTAAACCTTATGGTCTTTTCCAGACCCTGAAAGAGGGCTTGGGTTCAATGCGGTAACCTCTAGCCTTGCAACCTTCCTTCTCTCATCGAATCATAGAAAATTAGGGTTGAAAGGGACCTCAAGAGGTCATCTAGTCCAATCCCTACTCAAAGCAGGACTATCCCCCACAATATCATCCCAGCCAAGGCTCATGAATACAGTGTCGGCCCTCCAGTTAGACTGGTCTTCAGGCAGGATATTCAGACCGGTTCCCACTGATGGTCCATGGTGCCTCAGCTGGGGGTTCACCCTGTGTCCCCCACAGTTGTCTCAGTGGTTCCTTAAACAACAGCCCCTTTCAGTTACCTTCCTGAGTTGCTGTTGCGGATGCTGTCTGCAGTGTCTCCTCCGGTCCCAGTTCCCTCCTGGTCCAGTTTGAGGCAGGTCATTCCCAGCACCTGTCTTCCTCTTGGTCATCCTTGGAAACTTTTCCATCCTTGGGGACTTCTCCATCCTTGTCTCTGGCTTCTGTTAGCTCACGGGCACTCTGTCTGCAGTCTCTAGCGGTGGTTCCTGCTCTGGTCTGCTGGTCTCTGTAGGATCCTTCAGGACTTCTTCAGTGCCTTGCAGTTTCTCCACCCACATACATGCCCAGTGAGGCTTATTCCTCTCTTTCTCTCTTTCTTAAGTGTTTTTCCCTTACACAGTCTTCATGCCACCATCCTGAGAATGTGCTACCTTTTCCCTTATTCTTAGGGGGATACCTCCCCAGATTAGAGGCTCATTGTTATTAGTTCTTGTGGAGCTGCCTGACCATTGTCCATAAGCCCCACCAGTAAAGCCCCCACCCCATGCCTTTGGGTGGCCTACCTGGTCTCCCTGTGGTTGGGCTGTCATCTCTCAGTCTGTGCATCTTGGCCTCCTCTCCCTTCTTGGCTGTGATGGACACTGTCATTTCTTCTTCCTTTCCTGGCTGCCCTTCTCGTTGAGGCTGCAATGGAAGCAGGTCTTCTCTGACACTTGTATCATCTTTGGTACCTCCAGAAGTGCTTCTCCTGTAGCTGGATCTCCTGTGTAGGCAACCCTCACCACAGTTTTTTGGGCTTCCCACAACTTTTCCTCATGGGTGTGGTTTTGTGTAGGTAGGGGCTTCCCTTTCTAGGTTCTTCCTCGGGTCTTGGTCCTTGTAACACATTGGGGTCCCAGGGGTAGCCGTGACTCCCCCTGGTGGCTCCGTGACTGTGCCCTGCTCTGCCCCTCTGTCTCTCCTGCCACGTCTTGATAGAAATAAAATAAGGAGGCTGCCCACAGACCTTCACTGGGCCTCAGTCCCACTGGTCCCAGGCTTCTGGCTAGGCTTCTAGTCCCCCTAGCTAGGTCTCTGTAATCAACTGCCTGGCTGGGCACCCAGAGCCTTATGGGCTAATTGTGTGGAGCGAGCAGGGCTAGCCTGGCTTGCCAGCTCAAGCCCCAGGTTTATATGCACCCAGGACCCTGCCTACATCCAGTCAGGTGACTGTCCAGGCTGGCTGCTAATTTCTTCATTATCCCAATTGCTCTGGCAACCAGCAGCTTCTGCCCCTGATTAGCTGGCAGAGCACCCTTGCTGGGCCGCTTCTCCTCTTAACGTAACAGAGAGCCTGGAGCTCCCTGTTACAGTTCTCTACCCTCCCAGTCTCTGTCCCACCACCCCTAGGAGGTCTCTGTGTCTATTGCCTTGGAGCTGACCTCACTTTGGTCTCTTGCTCAGCCTCTAACTCTCAGATTTGCTCTTCAAGGATGTCACTTCTGCCTCCATCTGCTTGTGGTGGTGGTGCTCAGCCTTCACCTGCTCTGGTAACTTAAGTCTCTCCTCTCGAGAGGCCTCATCCTGGGTGGTGAGCCTTGCTAGCTCCTTACTCAGTCCTTCTGTTTTTTGGTTGACTGAGCATCTAGGTCCTCCAACTTCAGCTTGAGGCTTTCCATCTCTTGCCTGTCTCCCCTTTGCCTGATTGATCTTGGCACCAAACCCCTGAAGCTCCCGACCCAATTGCCTGTTCAACTCTTGAACCTCTTGGGTCTGCTGGGCTTCTGTTTTCACTGCCTCCAGCTGTTCCCAGGATTCAACTAAGAGTTGCTTCCATGCCTCTACTTCCCCCAGGTAGCTTTGGCATTCAGAATCAGCTGTCTCTGAGTATATCCTTAGCTATGCCTCCTGGAGAGAGGTGTACACCTTTTAACTGGTCTGCATTCTGCAGCTCTCTTTTCAACTTCTGCACAGCTTCTTCTAGAGATTGCACTTAGGTTTGGGCCTTCTTAAGTTTCCTTTTGGACACAGTTAATTTTGCTGTTCATGCCTGTTCCCCCTTCTCCACACTCCCTGCAGTGCTTGGGGAATTCATTCTGCCTCAGGCAGTGTGGCTCGGTATTGCTCACATTGGGCTCATAAAATGCTCTGAGCTTCTTTTGTGTGTTGTGATCTAAGTGCTGAATCAAGCAACCTGATCCTTGCCCTCTGCTGCGTTAGCAATCCCAGAGTTGGCTTTTTAAAGTTCTTGTAGCGCCTTGTTGTAGGTTGGCTGGGAGGAGACCAGGACCTCTGGGAAAACAGAAAGCAGTGTCTGCTCTGGGAGAGCCAGGATCTCATCCAGCTGTTGTTCTGACTCTTCCTTTGCTCAGTCAGCAGAGAGCAACTTTCCCTCCCATGCTATCTCAACTGTAGCTAAGTCCTCTCCGGCTTTCCTATTCCTTTCCCACCAGTCCTCATTTTTTTATTTCTGTTGTTCTGCCCTCTGTTTTTCCCACAAGGGGGATTAGTCTGCTTTTTTCTAACTGCAACTGGCTTGCTTCTGCTCAGTTAGTGGTCTGCCCTCCTTCATCTTTTCCTGCCCCCCTCATCTGGCCTGCTTCCAGGCGGGTTTCCCGAGATGTGAGTCTCTCTGTGAGCTGTGTTTTCTTCAGTGGGTCCCAGCAGCTTCATTTCTATCGCATCAAGTTTCTCCTCGCTCTTCTGGGAAGTCAGCCGTCTCTTCCAGGACTTCTGTTGTCACTTTGTGCCGTTGCTGCTCTTGGTGGAGCCCCTGCACCTGTAGTCAGAGCTGCTGGAACTGCTGCTATAGCCCCTCCAGCCCCCTCACCAAGTCTCCCGTCTCCTTCATTGCTGGAGTTCACTTGAAGCTGCCTGCATTCTTGTGTAGCAGGTTGTCAGTTTACACAATGCAGTCTTATATTTCCCTGGGCAGACTTGCTTCACAGGACACAGCATAACTGATAAACCAAGGACATACATAAACAACAATTCTCCCAAAATTTTTGGTCTTTTCCCACACCCTGAAAGAGTGCTCTGGCTCAGCACTGCAACCTCTAGCCTTGCAGCCTTCCTTCTCTCTGTCCCTCCAGCTCCCTTTTCTGGGAACCTTTAATTTCCTCAAGGCTGGCCGGTTATCCTCCTCAGCTGGTCCAGTCCTCCTAGGCAGGCCAAATCACTTTCTCATTAAGACATGCAGCCTGCTACAAGGAACAATTCAGATTTCCCTAGGGAAGAGTTCATGCTGTGCTGATTGCCTCTAGGTTTGGATTTGGGGGAGTTGTCAGAGCAAGGTTTTTAGTTTGGCCAATTAAAAATTAACAATTGTTTGCAAAATTCAAATACAGATCCAGATCTCCAGTTTGAATTTTGAACAACCACCTCCTTCTCCATGAAGTGCTTTGATTGAAGCCCTTTAGAAGTCCCAGACACCCTGGATTCGAGGTTCCATTCAACAGGGCAATTGTACTGTTTTATTGGAGCTGTAGGAATATTTTTAAGACCCACTGAAGCCAACACTTTGGTGATTCTGGGCCCAAATGATAGGTACATTTTTCCTTTAGCTTCCTAACTCATAAAGAATGTTTTGTAATTATTAATTTAGTCACAGTCCTCATATTGCAGGTATTACCTTTTTTTTCACATACCTAAGTAATCTTCTGTTTGTTTCCCTTAAGTCATCAGGATTGTTCAGAAACTCTTCGTAAATAATAGCTTTTTCGCTCCTTTCCATTCTTGTTTACTTTTACTTTCTCACTTTCTTGCTAACTGTAGCTGGCAGCATTGTCAGTGTATGAAGTCTGTGGTAATCCCTATTTATTTTGTTGTTGTCAAAGCAGGAGCAACTGCTGCAAATTAAGTTGTCTTGAGTATTTCCAGTCTAAGACCCTGCTTTGAATGGCTCATAACTTCGAAACTACACCAGTGCAATATTGTCAGCTTTCATAGTCTCATCACCAGTAACGTGTTTTTGGGTGAAGCCGCAGCCCGGAGCGCAGCCCTACACCCGCCCCACAGCGTGCAGCCTGGCAGCAGGGGCTTGCTGCCCAGAGTGCGGCCCTCGCTCCATGCGGCCCGTGAGCACAACCCAGCAGCAGGCGACTGGGGGTAGCCTCCCGGAGTGCAGCCCTGGCTCTGCCCACCCTGCAGAGCACAGTTTCCCCCCCTCCATCCCCCGCGTGCTCTGCCACCGCTTGCCCAGCTGGGACGAAGCCACTGCTTGTCCAGTGGCAGCACAGGGGCTCAGTCTTGCATGGCTCCACACCAGCTGGGTGAGCAGCGAGGGTGCAAAGCCACCACTCCCAGTGCCTTCTGCTTTTCTCCTGGTGCAGCCCCAGCCCTGCCTGCCCCGCACAGATCCTGGGGCACACGCCCCTACCCCATGTCCTCCTGGGCTGGGGGCGGGAGCAGTGGTGAGAGTCACTGGACAAGCTGCCCTATGAGCAGCTCTCGGACCAGCGGTGTGAGCCGCCCCATCCCCTCCCTGGGCAGCGCTTGCCTCAGCCTGAGTCCCAGCCCCAATCCCTCCCTCACTGTGGGGGCATTGATCTGCCCCCCCAGGCCCTTTTCCTCCCCCCTCCACCCACCACAGCAGACCTCCCAGCTGGAGGCAGCTGTTTCCAGCATCGTGGAGGACTGCTGCCTGTTTAGTCTATGGCCGGATCTCTGAAGCAGCACCGAATCTTTGGATCCGATTCGGCCAAATCAAATCAAGACAGTGATTCGAATCACCAAATTGAATCACTGTCCCTCCGAATTGGTGGAATCCAACTTGAATCCTTGCCGCTTTGCACAGGCCTACTTCAAGCTCTCGTACGCCTTCACAGGCACTGTGCTGCAGAAGGAAGCTGGGAAATCAACCCCATTCCTCACTGGAGGATGGAAGGAGCAAAGCTGCTGGGCTTTCAGGGAAAAGGTAGGGGAGAAAGTGAGCAGGAAGAAGGAAATGGAAAAGGCTCTGCCAGGTCCCTGCCACCCCGGGATTGGCAGCTCTGCTTCAGGGGCAGGGGAGTGTGAAGGCAGTCAATCAAAGTGATGACCTGGTGAGGGGGCTGCGGGTGATGGGCCACCTGGGAGACAGTGATCATCGCTTGCTGGAATTCACCATCCAGCGTAAGGTGGCAAAGGGCTGCAGCAAGGCAACAGCCCTAGACTTTAGGAGGGCTGACTTCAACAAGCTAAGGAGGATCATTGGGGAAGCGCTGAGGACCCAGAGGGGAAGGGAGCCAGATGTCGAAGGTGAGTGGTTGCTCCTTAAGGAGACGATCCTCCATGCCCAAAGGGAGGTAATCCCAACAAGGGTCAAAGGGAGCAGAAGGGCACATAAACCCCCATGGCTCACTAGGAGCATCCGGGAATGTCTCCTTGCTAAAAGGGAGGCATACACCCAATGGAGGGATGGGGTCATCACCAAGAAGGACTATGTTACAGTCGCCCGAGGATGTAGGGGGGCAGTCAGGAAGGCCAAGGCAGAGATGGAGATAGGACTAGCTTCCCGGATTAAGGACAATAAGAAGTCCTTCTTCAAATACATAGGGGGTAATGTGGGGCCCCTGCAGGACACGATGGGCAACTTAGTCGTCATGCCAGATGACAAAGCTAACATATTTAACGATTTCTTTGCCTCTGTCTTCCTAAGTAGGGACCAGTTCAGCCACCTCCCTGCTGGGCCCCGCCTCGGGCCCCTGGGAGAGACACGCCTGGGCCAGGGGTTAGCGAGGAGTTAGTTAGGGTACTTCTGGAGAGGCTGGACGTGTTCAAGTCCGCTGGTCCGGACGATCTTCACCCTAGGGTTCTACAGGAACTGGCCGAGGTCATTGCGGGACCCCTGGCGCGGCTCTATGAGCACTCGTGGTGCTCTGGTGAGGTGCCGGAGGACTGGAAGAGGGCCAATGTGGTCCCTATCTTCAAAAAGGGAAAAAAAGAGGACCCGGGAAATTACAGGCCAGTTAGTCTTACCTCAATCCTGGGTAAGCTCTTTGAAAAAATTATCCTGGCACACATCCAGGAGGGCCTTGCGGGGGAATGCATGCTCAGGGGCAACCAACATGGGTTCATCAGTGGCAGGTCTTGTCAGACCAACCTGGTGGCCTTTTACGATCAGGTCACCAAATCATTAGACGCAGGGGTTGCTGTGGATGTAGTCTTTCTGGACTTCCGGAAGGCTTTCGACACTGTCTCTCACCCTGTCCTCATCGAAAAGCTGGGAGACTGTGGTGTCGATGCCCACACGGTCAAATGGGTCGCCAACTGGTTGGAGGGCCGCACCCAGAGGGTGGTAGTGGATGGGTTCTTCTCGACCTGGAAGGACGTGGGCAGTGGGGTTCCGCAGGGCTCGGTCCTCGGGCCCGCACTGTTCAACATCTTCATCAGTGACTTGGATGAGGGGGTAGAAAGCACCCTGTTCAAGTTTGCTGATGACACTAAGATGTGGGGGGATGTGGGTGCACTAGAAGGGTGCAATAGGCTACAAGCTGACCTTGACAGGTTGCAACGGTGGGCGGATGAGAATAGGATGGGGTTTAACACTGATAAGTGCAAGGTGTTGCACATGGGGAGGAAGAACCGGCACCACACTTACAGGTTGGGGAACTCCCCTCTTGCCAGCACGGAGACGGAAAAGGATCTTGGAGTCGTCATTGACTCCACGATGAACATGGGCCAGCAGTGTGGGGAGGCAGTCAAGAAGGCCAACCGTACCCTGTCATGCATCCACAGATGCATCTCAAGCAGGTCCAGAGAGGTGATCCTCCCCCTCTATGCGGCACTGGTCAGGCCGCAGCTGGAGTACTGCGTCCAGTTCTGGGCGCCACAGTTCAAGAGGGACGTGGACGATATGGAGAGAGTCCAGAGGAGGGCCACTCGTATGATCAGGGGTCAGCAGGGCAGGCCTTATGAGGAGAGGCTACGGGACCTGAACCTGTTTAGCCTCCACAAGAGAAGGTTAAGGGGGGACCTTGTGGCCTGCTACAAACTGGTCAGGGGGGATCAGCAGGTATTGGGGGAGTCCCTGTTCCCCCGTGCGCTGCCAGGAGTGACCAGGAATAACGGTCACAAGCTGGCGGAGGGTAGGGTTAGATTAGATATTAGGAGGCGCTACTTCACAGTCAGGGTGGCTAGGGCCTGGAACCGGCTTCCAGGGGAAGTGGTGCAGGCTCCTAGCCTGGGGATTTTTAAAAGGAAGTTAGATGAGCACCTTGCTGGGGTCATCTGACCCCGGTGCTCTTTCCTGCCATGGCAGGGGGTCGGACTAGATGATCTTCCTAGGTTCCTTCCGACTCTAGCTACTATGAAACTATGAAAGTGTTTCGACCACCAGTGTTTAAATTCTCATGAGGGCTGGAGATTTCTGGCTGGCTTGTGTTGCAGCCAAAACCACGTTACTGGTGATGTTACTGATGTGACGGCCCTTGGGACACCCTGCCTCCTTCCTTGCTCTGTAGGAAGTGAAGAATCCCAGAGCGGCAGAGTAGCGGAGGTGTGGAAAGCTAGGGAGACCGAACTGAATTTGGGGCTGGAGCATTCGTAATTAATGGCTGGGCTGGGGATGGCACAGAATTCATTAGTTAGAAATGCTGGTGAAGCTTGGCACTGCTCTGGGCACAGCATTTTATGCAAATCTTTGTCATTTGAACTCGGTTGGGTTCTCGACTACAGCTTCTGCTCCAGGAGCTGAAATCTTTAAATCCCTCTAGACATTTGAGAGATGTGCCAACACTATAATTGTCTCTTTCCTACTTGGGGTGAATTGGGGGAGCTCAGACATATTTCAAGTTCTTTTGGGTAGGCTACAGGAGCTACCTGACTTACGATTTTTTTTTTATCTTCCCTTCTTGGGAATGCTGCTGAGGTGGCTTGGTTCAGTTGTGATTCCAAAGAGAGCCTGGAGTTTTGTAGTGAGGAGAGAGGAAAAAAAGAGAAAGACTGGGAAGGGGATGTCTTTGAGTGTTACGGTTGACTGATTTTGACTGAACTCAGATAGCAGAATTTGACAACCTTATTTTGCACACACACACGCTATTGACAGTAGCACTTAATATTTGAAGGAAAGGCTGAAGTTGGGCAAGATGAAGTGGTTGGACTGTAGCCATTGGCATGGTAGAGCCTTGTCGTGCTTATAGTGATCTGGCAGGAACGGGCATATTAGTCCTGACTGACCAAATAGTTTCAGATGAGAGTATTCCTTTTTAAATATAAAATGGCATCTCATTCAGTTATGCTAAGCTCCCAGCATATATTCAGCCATGGTTAGCTTCAGTACCACATTACACACATTTCTGATGCTACTGTTAGCCTTGTAGAGCTGGACAGCAATGAGTGAGTGAGTTGTAATTCATTCATCAAAGCAGCTGTTTACTAGGTTCCAATCAGGTATCACCAAAGATGCTTTGAGGGCTTTAGAGCCATTGTTACTGGTTATAATGTGAGAAATAGAAAGAACTCTCACATCCCCTGTTGAGTTTGCATCACTATTAATTAGAAAAAATGGCCAGGATTTTCAAAAGTAGTTATTAATTTGGAGGACTTGAATTGTTGGCTGCCAAACCTGGAAAATATCAGCAAGAATTTAATCTGGTCACTTAGCCCTCTGAAAATCGGATCTCTTTAAGGTGTCTCAGGATGGACCCCCCCCAAAATTGAGATGCTCACAGTCAGTAGTTTTGAAAATCTTGGCCTACATTTGTAAATTGACCTGGTTGGATCTTGAAACTATTCAGGGCCCCGGCTCAGCAGAGCACTTAAACTTGTACCTGACATGAAAGCAGGTGGCTAAGTGTCTTGTTGCTGATGAACTGGCACCTGAAAGACTAGATATGGACTGCCACAGGGCCATTTTAAAATTTATTTTTCAGCAGAGAACCACAGATTAAGAAAGGTAAAGCTTCAGAATTGCTAGGTATTGAATTATTTAGGCAGGATGTCAGTGATTTGCCTGGAGCAATGCCCATGGCAGGGGGTCGGATTTGATGATCTGCTCAGATCCCTTCTGACGCGACCAACTATGAACCTATGAAACTCCCTGGACTGTAACTACTCAGAGTCTGAAGACCTGCAAAGAAGGTCGGTCTGTTCATGATCCTAGCACCCCGGGCTTTCTGCTGAGGAGCTTTGCTTTTTAGTGACCACCTTTCCTTTGACCACCGATAGCTATAGCTCTTTGAGCTGCCTTCAGCAGTTGCGAGAGGGTGATTTCAATTTCTTTTCCTAGGAGACGTGAGATATCATCTCTGAAGTATCCCTAACCCCATCTACTTTTGGAACCAGAATTTATGGAAATATTCCAAACGATTTTTAATTACTTAGAGCCAGAACCCAAGTACCTTTAAGTTGTGCTCTGGGAATCTCTAGATGGCTGAGGAGGAAGGGTTTTCCCTATGAACCTCTGGGTGCTCTGTGCTATACCACCTTTGTTTCCGGGTAGTAGCAGGGCACGCCAGTTGGCAGGACAGTGGAAAGGTGCAGATCCCAACGTGCAGAGTCCTTGAGATCTGTGATTATTTTTCTAGAGAGGATCTCCCCAATACCACTGAGTGGGAACACTGTGCAGTCACGGATGAATGGGCAGAAATGTGCTTTTGGGAAGTCTCTGTCAGTATTTGAGGACATCTCCTGCTTGTCCTTCCCCAGCGGCACACTTCTACACAATGCGAATGGGTAAGACTTTGAATTCGTACCTTGCAAGGACTTTTAAATGGGACTCATTTCCAGCAGTTACTTCTGTCTCCAGGGGTGCCTTGTCCTTAACTCAGGCGTATTAATCTTTTGTGAAGAGTGCTCTCTACCTTGATGCACAATGGTCTGTTCATATGGCTTGGCAGTCCCAAAGAAGTGTTTAGCGCTTAAAGGATTCTGCAAAGCCTCATCTAATATGTTTTCATAACTGACCTCTTCATTTGCTTTCAGTAATGAATAGAACAGAAAATTGTTGGGTTTTTCTTTTTATTGCACAGCATTTCAAAAAAAAAAAAAAAAGCATCTTATTATATTTTTTCTTTTACTTTTCTTCTCTTTAATGTTATTTTACTTTATTAAGTGCAGTCTTTTTTCCCTTGGGTTCCTCTTCCCACCTATGTCCTCTTGAGCTTCAAACACAGAGAACTATGAGTCATCTAAGTGTTCTTTAGACACAAATCAAGTAAAAAGCTGGTGAGCGGACTCTCGCAAGGTTGTGAATGGCACTGATGTGAACGCAAGATTTGAAATAATAAGGAAGTCCAAGCTGACGGATCTTACAGGCAGGAAATGTGAGGGCACTTATGCTAATACTGTTGGTGGCACAAGGTCTGTTTTAATAAATGAAGGCAGTAGCGTCAACTGAAGCTTTAACAGAAAAGTTCATCTTAATTACTAGATGGTCTTCGGCTTTCATATTTTATGCTGAAATTGGCCTTCAGCAAATTCAATCAAAATTGCAGGGAAGTGACTAAGAACGAATGGCAGCATATTTTCTATTTTCACATCAACTTACCACAGAGCTCAGCCTGTTATATCTCCTTTTGCAACATTTATTATAATTTGTCCTTCAAGCTGCTGCTGCAGAGCATTTTTAACAGCTGAAGACTCTGAACTTATGCAGAGATTTTTCTTGATTGTACACAAGAGGAGATTGGCTTTTGAGAATGGTAGGAAGTCATGAAAGTCAATGTCTTAAGCGTTATTTTGGAAATATGAAAATTAGCTTTTGGAAAGCAGTTGATAATACTTGCTTTTTAAATTAAATGTATGCAGCCTGCATACTCCAATAGATTGAATAGGCTCCAGATACTATCTTCCTGGAGAAGTAATAAGAAAAGTTCAATGGTATTTCTCTTTGTAAGAGGTGTTGTCTTTGTGCTGATAGTTGATGAAATATAATAGGACAGTCGAGGTGGTTCTTAACACACATTTAACTCGACCAATGAGATAGTCTAGTGCAAGCTGTGGGTCAGGGTGCCTGTAAGGAGCCGTATTCTGATCACACTGTTTATTCTGCTCCGCTGTACTTCACTGACTCCACGAAATCCAGCGCTTTCCTTCTGTTCTTTACTGATGCAGTCGAGGTAAGAATCGGATCCAGAATGTTGCCCTTTAATGTATGATTAGTTTTACTACACTGGTGCCTAGAAGCCAACTTAAGATTTGGCCCAGTTGCCTCCAATCAAAATGGCACGATGAAGTGGAGGAGGCTGTAACGTGCAAGTGGAATGATGTTTTACAGATGTCATATGAGACATGGCTAGTGAGGCACCAGAAAAGGTACTGTAAATACCCATCTGCATAGGCAGTGGGATATATGATATGTGATTTGACAGATTTTAACCTCTCAAAGACTCTGGGGCAGGAGTAATGTGCTTTTTGTTTGTACATCACCTAGAACAGTGGGGCCCCAAGGCGGATGGGGCAGGACTTCAACACACCAAACTTTACACCAAGAACCACCATCTGAACAGTATGTTCAAGAAGAAATAATAATTTGGGGGCATACTGTACAATGGGGTTTTATACCGGAGAGTCCCAATGCAAGTGATTCCAGTGGAATTGCTTGTGTGAGTAAAAGCTCATCGCTGTGTGCTATGTCCACCTTAAAGTCCTAACACTGTCTCCTGCTGAGTCTTCTCTGATGAAGTCTTTTGACTTGGGCGTCTGCAACCCATGCACAGGAACCTCTTGTATCACTGGTCTGCAAACTAAATTCTCTCTGGAAGTCCATGGGCAGCTTTGTGCTTACGAACAGATGTTTGAGCCCATGCACACAGTCTGGGGTCTGTCCAAGGCATTATATGGCCCAGGTCCACAACTCAATCCTTTGGCTTCTTTCCTTAAGATGAGTTAGTGTGATCATATTTGGTAATCTTCTCGGTACTATATGTACAAGCCTGGAAAATTAAAAATGACAAATGGCTGAAATACTTGTGTGACCTTTTGAGTGCTTCAGCCTGAGTGCACACACACACCCTCCTGTTACTGATGGGGAGAGGAAGGCGGGAGTCCCACACCCTAGCAGAACACGCAAAAATTCTTCTAGAAGAGTGGCCAAATTGCAGAATGAAAATTAGGATAATTTTTATGTGGGCAGAACTGCACTTTGAACCAGCTTTTCTGAATTTCTATGAGTGTTCAAGGAAACCCATTCCATGCTTTAATGTTGATGTTTTGCTTTTCTGTTAATACATGCCAAGATGAGACTTTATACTGTGGTATTTAGTGGATTCTTCCAGTCTATTCAGCACTGGTGAGGCCTCACCTGGAGTACGGTGTTGAGTGCTGGCTCCACGCTTCAAGGAAGATAGATTGGGAAGAGTCCAGTGGAGAGTGGAAAAAATGATTAGAGGCCTGGGAAGCATGGCTTAGGAGGAGACCGAAAGAACTAAGGTTATTTAGTCTGGGGGAGAAAAGAGTAAGGTGGGGGCAGGACTGAATAAGTCTTCAAATACCTGGAGGGTAATTATAGAGAGGATGGAGATTAGACTGTTCTTTGTGGCTGTAGGGCAGGGGTGGACAAGTCTGGCCTGTGAGCTGGATCGGGCCCATGGCAGACTCCATTACCCAGCATCCCCTCCCTGGAGACCCCAGCAGTGGTGTGGTCCTGACGGCTCGGGGCTATGATGGCCGGATGCTCCCAGGGTCCCCATGGAGCCCAGCCTCAGTGGCACTGGCAGGACATGCAGCTGGGCGGGGAGATGCTCCAGGGCCAGGATCTTGCAGCGGTGACAGTGCGGGGCTGAAGCCGGGGTAGAGCTACAATCCGCTTCCCGCACGCCTCTGCAACAAGCTTGGGTCCCGCGGGCAGGCACCTGCAGGCAGCAGATTGCAGCTCTGCCCCCGGTTGTGACCCCGCATTGTCATGGCCGCCAGATCCCGGCCCCGGCCCCGGCCCCGGCCCCGGCCCCGGAGCAGCTCCTTGCCCTGCCAGCACCACTTGGGCTGGTCTACGTGGAGACCTGGGAGTGTGCATTTAAGAGCAAGTTAGCACACTTCGCTGGGGTGGGTTTAGTCAGGGATGGTCCTGCCTTCAGCAAGGTTCTGAGATACATGACCTCATGAGGTCGCTTCCAGTCCTACTTTCCTATGATCTTCCAATTACGTGGTGAAGAAGCTCTTTCCCATATTATGCTGGAGCCTGGGATCTACATGTGAACCACTGTCTTCCCAGGGAACACTCTGGGTCAGATTCTGCTCTGGATAATGGGCTCAGATACTCAGCACTCCACTTCTGTTGAGTTAAATGGGAGTTTATGTTGCTCTGCGCCTTAGAGCATCAGGTCCTTTCTTGCTTTTCGTCTTGCAAGACTAACTATTGTAAAGTGGAGCAAAAAGAGGCCTCCAGCAAAGAGGAAGTTAGTGGCGTGAAGGGAGTCCATGGGTGTCTGGACTGCATGGAGCTGTTCCTGCCTGTTGACTTGCTTAGTGGATGAAAGCAAATCCTCCCCCATGAGACCAGCTGTACGGCCCTGTTCAGGTGCCCTTCCGATGCATATAGCTTAGGCAGAACTCCCGCAAATTTCCCTGGGGCAGATGAGTTTACAAGTCGTAGGCACAAGGCATTTCCACACATAAGATTTCAGACTCCGGGATCAAGACATTAAAAGCAAAGAATGAATCTAAGCCAAACTAACAGACCTGCAAAGTGTAGCCTTCCGGGCAACTAACAGCTGTAGAAAATGAGTGGTCCAGGTGGGGACTATCCACCTGGCTGCGCAGAGTGCAGTATGGGCAGCTGCTTGGCTCGAGGTTTAGCAGCCAGTGCATTTGCAGCGTGCACAGAGCTTGCAACTCTTGGGGCCAAGTGCAGCCCCTTGAGGCCAGAGCTACAGGACTGAATTACTTACAGGCAGAATATCAGAGATTGTGGGGTGGCTTCACCTTGGAGCTGGCTGCTCCCGACCTTCAGGGGTGGAAGCCGGTCTCATGAAGGGAAAGGCTAATTTATAGTGAAGGCTGGGCCCACTGTTCGAGAAAGGCAGATTGTTCCTGTGGCATCGAGTTTCCAGGAGATGGCATTATTGCTTGAAAGTCATAGATGGGGCATATAATAGATCCGGTCTGTCCAGTTTCTAAACGACTGAGTTCTGCACACCCTTGCAGACCTCACCAGTGGGGGTCACGGGTCCCCAGGCCACATGCCTCATAGACATCTCTCTGCTGCACCCCGCTGTCACTGCAATGATCCTACGCAGGCGCCCCCATCCCCACCGCTCCAGCATGTGCCACGTGGTCCCTGCCTCACCCTGAGCTTCCCATGTCATACCATGCCATGCAGTACCACCTCCTGGGGTTGGTACAAAATACAGAAGCTGGAGGATGGAGGGGGGAGCCCTGAGACTCCAGCTGCAACAGCTGCAGTGATAGTGGAGCTGGTGGCTGGGCAGGAGCCTGTGGGCCTCAGCTCAACCCCTTATGGGCCACATGCAGCCTGAGAGCTGCTGGTTGGATGGCCCTACAATGGGTAATGGATAGCTGGAAATATTTAGGAGGAGAGTTCCCTGACGAATCTGAGAGCTGTGAGTTGCAGACAGTGGGGAGACAGTCCGGTGGCTACAGCATCTATTGCTACTAGTGATGTAGGAAATGCAGATTATTAAGAAAAAGGCTAAAGACAAGAACATATGCAAGAGCATATAATTTTCCCTGGAATGTTTCTATTTCCATGTGTTCATCCATTTAGACAAAGGGAACTTTGGGCTTTCAGCGTGTAGATGAGAGTATGCTGTTCACAGAGGAGGTACTGAAACAAACTGATTTATTAGATCGCAATGTATAAGCTTCTGAAATAAGGAAACTGTTTCCACTGTGAGCAAAAGAGTCGATTATTTGTACCTTGCAGAGATTTTTGCACCTTTCTCAGGCACGTGTTTTTTCCTGGCAATGGCTCCAATCAGCAGTCCATGCCGTTCAGACAGAATAACAAACCCCATGAACCACTGATCTGAGATGGTATGGCAATTTCCATACTCCACGGTAAGCAAGCACTGAGGCAGAAGGAAAGCTTTTCCTTTCCTTTCCTTTCCTGAAGCCACTTGTTTGCTAGTAGTGCAGCGCAGAAATGAGATGCATTTTGAATTTCTGCTTATCAGAATTCTTGAACAACTTCCCCGCCTGCAGCAGTGATACTCAGTTATGCTTCTCATTCCTATAATCTTCTTAAAGGTTTTAACATTTATCAGTTCCTTATAATGTTTCCTTGACACATTTAGTTGGGCTGCTGACAGTGATTATTTGACAAGAAACACGCTTTCCAGTAAGATACAAACGGAGGCTTTTCTTAACGGAAGCCAAGATACAGACTCGGACTTCTTGCTGTCTGAAATAGAGCTAGCGCTGGGCGTTGAAGAAGTTCAAGTGATTTTGATGTAAAAATGGAAATCTGTAAGTGGTCTCAGTCTAGTTCCAATGAAGCTTCACGAAAGCACGATCACAAGGGGCTCTCCTGTGAGTCCTGTTGGCAGTTCCCAGAGAGAAGCCCAGGATTGAATGGGCAAGGTTGACTGGACAGCCCTATTGCCCCCAGAGGTAATAATGCCAGACGACTTGCTGAGCCGTGTGTAGACGTTTGCGGTGCTGCTGCCACTCATCTGTGGATTAAAATCAGAGAATGCCTATTTGCAAAGCTGCTGCCCAGCACTTTGCAGGAGTGTGAAATACCATGTTAACTGCCACCACCAGGAGCCGGGATTGGGACATGGGCATGTTTTAGCCAGCTTGGACCCTGCACCAGGGCTGGGAGTCTACCTCTGTGTGTTTTGTGGGGGGTGTTGTAATGTTGTCTACCTGCCATTCATCTTGGTCCCTCTTTTGCATCTCAGTAGCTCTCCTCCTTCCACTGGCTTCATTTCCCCTTCCTGGTTACCTTTCCCCTTCTACGTTCCCACTAGTCCTTTTCCTCTCTCTGCTCTTGATCTCCACGCTTTTCCATTGGTGCATGTGTAGGTCCCACACTGGCACCTTTCTCACTTCTGGTGATGTTCACCCCCACCCTGGCCTGCCTTCCCTCCTTACTCTCTGCATTTGCTACCCCATCTCCACTGCCACTGCCTGTCCCTTTCTTGCCACCATTCTTAACCGTATGCCTCTCCCTTCCCCTCTTCAGTGGTTTCTGAAAGGCACAGAGGTGCTTTTTACTTTGACAAAGCTTGACAAGTTCAAAGTAGTCAGATGTTTAATGGCATGTACTGGAATAGCATCCACAAGGATGCAAACAAAGGATCTGAGGAATTCGGGGGGTGTGATAGTTCCTGCCTGGCTGAGTCTATTTGACTCAAACCATGCTAAAGCCTAGACCTCAGATTTGCCTCTTGGTTAGTTCATTTTCACAGGTCATAACTAATCACAGGGTAAAGTCTTGGCTACAAAAATATCACTGGCTACAAAAGAGGCAGCAAAATATGTTTCATCTCCAGAAGGGCCAGGTAAGGCAGTAAATAAGAAGAAATTTGGGAGCTGCACAGTCTTGGTTGAAAATCTCAACATGCTGATATTCTTTGATGGAAGATGTGCAAGATGCACAGGCTTTTTACAGGCAGGTTATCCTGTTTTAGTCAACAAGTTGGGGTTTGGATTGGCTTAATTTGATTGGTTTTGATTACAAAGATGAGGCTACATTAATGAGAAACAATCCATCATGTATAAAAGTATGTCTTGGTTTACAGCACAGCTGCTGCATTGGGATAATGTGATGTGCATGAAAATTAACATAAAATATGCACTAGAATATTTTGAAGTGTAGATTTCTGGTTACTTCCAGAGTTTATATTCTGTACCTTTTGTAATCACTGAACTATGCACTTGTAGACCTTGCATTATACCATCTGCACTTTGGTAACACACCACTCTAAACCAATACAAGTAAAAAGATATTTAAATAACTATTTGTAAAAATATGTCTACCTTAGGAAATGGGTCCCTACTCATATTGTGATGCTATGTTTATTGGATTCCTTTGCAGCATATGATTTTGAGGTTACTTTTTTTTTAATGGGAAAGAATCTATTTAAAAAAACTACAAACCAATTAATAATGTTAGATGAAGGGTTCAGTATTTCTGATGTTCAAACCAGGTTTCCCTTTCATGTAGCCATTAAGAAATCTCTTTTCATGTTGTAGCTGCCTGCATGAAAGTTCTCTGCATAGAGATCAAAAGGGAGAGCTTAAGATCTCATTTTGTTTGGTTGTATAGAGACAGTTATAGGACATTGAGAAAACATTTTCAGTTTTTAATGTGCATTTTTCTTTCATGTGGAAGAAGAAAAGTGCATCCTGCATGATGGAGTCAAAACACAGCTTCTCCACATCCACCACCTCATCTCTTTCCATGCAGCACCCTGTATACTTTATAAGTATAAAGCCCTCAGTTTTTATTGAACCTACAGGCCTCGAAATGTTACTCCATATTATCCATCTTTTTTTAACTTGACTTTAATTTCTCTTTAAATGTCTTGTTTCTTTAACCTCCTAAGCATGCATTACAAAGGCACCATCAAGGAGTTCACTGACATACATGAATCATGTCCAGAAGCTGACCTTTTCTTAAAAACAGATTCTGTGTTGGAGAATACCGAGCGAAAGCAAATGTTGATTTGACGATCACAGATGTTCACCCTAGAGACGTGATTCTGAGACTTCTGCTTTTGTGAGGTTTCATACACCCCTGTCCTGTGAAGCCCTCCTGGCATGTCGCTTGAGTTTAAATCGTGGTAGGATTTGGCCCAAGGTAGTGTCTTCAGAAACATAACTATACAAATGGTGCTTTCTTACTCTGTATGGCTGCTCCTCATATTCCTTGAAGTTATCTCAGCTTGTTTAGGTCCCCATTCTGCAAGACCTTAAGCATATGATCACCTTTAAATACATGACCAGTCTTAGTGGCTTCAGTGGAACAATTAAATTCTTAAATGTTTTACCACAAGTATTGATGGCTATACCTTGTACAGAAAGGATCACATTAGGAGGAAGGGCAGGGGTGTAGGTCTCTATGAGAAGGAACAGTACACTTCCCTACAGGCAGAGATTGGCACGCAAGGAGGGAGACTCGAGACCCTCTGGGTTAGAATACAGGGAGAACATGATAACCGTAGGAGTCTGTTATAGACCTGTTAACCAGGAATTTGCTAGGGAACTGGCAGGGGCAGCATGCTTTCAGTGCATGGTCATCATGGGCGACTTCAACCACCCTGACATCTCATGGGAAGAGCATTCAGCCAAATCTGATCAGTTGCGAAGCTTCCTCACTTGCACTGATGAGATCTATTTGACTCAAGAAGTCTACGGGCCGACAAGAGGCAAGGTGCTGCTGGATCTGGTACTGGCCAAAGGCGATGATCTAGTCAGCAACCTGAGGATTGAAGGGAAACTTGGTGATAGTGATCACAAGCTGATCACTTTCTCTATCCATTGCAAAGCTGGCAAATCAGTCAGCAATGTAGAAATCCTCAACTTAAGAAAGCTGACTTTCACAAGCTCAGGAAATTGGTTGTTGAGGCCCTGAGAGACCATGATCTGACAAGGAGGGGAGTCCACGATGAGTGGTCTCTCCTTAAGGACGTGATCCTAAAAGCACAAGGGAAGTCCATTCCGGCCCATAGGAAACATAGCAAAAGGGCTGGGAGACCCCTTTGGCTCAATAGGGAACTCATGGACCTCCTGGATCTGAAGAGAGAAGCTTATAAGGGATGGAAATCAGGAACTAGCACTAAGAAGGATTATGCAGCACTGGCCCACACCTATAGGGAGCAGACCAGAAAAGCTAAGGCTGAAACTGAGCTCAAACTGGCTACGGGAATCAAGGACAATAAAAAGGCCTTCAAATATGTGGGAAGTCGGGGGAAAAAAACAAGGGCAACATCGGACCCTTGCTGAACCAAACGGGGCAGCTTACAGCTGACACCCAGGAAAAAGCTGATCTCCTCAATGCTTTCTTTGCATTGGTTTTCCACCCACCCAAGGGGATCACCCTGCCTGACAGGATGTAGGACTACCAGGGTAAGGGCAATCATACGCCTATAATTGGCAAAGATCTTGTGAGAGAACAGCTTGAGAGGTTAGACATCCACAAGTCACCTGCTGCAGATGGAATGCACCCAAGAGTGCTAAACGAGTTTCATAGATTTCATAGACATCAGGGCTGGGAGGGACCTCGGGAGATCATCGAGTCCAGCCCCCTGCCCAAAGGGCAGGAAGTCAGCTGAGGTCATAGGATCCCAGCAAGATAAGCATCCAATTTGCTTTTGAAGGTGTTCAATGTAGGTGCTTGAACCACCTCCGATGTCAGGCTGTTCCAGACCTTGGGGGCTCGGACAGTAAAGAAATTCTTCCTTATGTCCAGCCTGAAACGGTCTTGTAGTAGTTTATGACCGTTCGACCTCATCATCCCTTGGGACGCTTTGGTGAACAAATGCTTCCCCAGATACTGGTGGTCACCCCGATGAACTTATATGTGGCCATTAAATCACCCCTGAGCCTGCACTTTTCTAGGCTAAAGAGCCCCATGGCTCTCAGCTTGTTATTGTAAGGTCTGTTTTCCTGACCTCTGATCATGCGCGTGGCTCTTCTCTGGACTCTCTCAAGCTTCTCCACATCCTGTTTGAATTGTGGAGCCCAAAACTGGATGCAGTACTCCAGCTGCGTCCTCACCAAGGCCAAATACAAGGGGAGAATGACGTCCCGGGATTTGCTTGAGAAGCATCTATGGATGCAAGCCAGTGTTTTGGTCATTTACTAGCCGCAGCATCGCATTGCAGGCTCATGTTCATCTTGTGGTCAACGATGACCCCCAAGTCTCTTTCTTCCATAGTGCTAGCCAGCATAGCACTGCTGAGCCTATAAGGAAGCTGCAGGTTTTTCTTCCCAAGGTGGAGAACCTTGCATTTTTTGATGTTAAACAGCATCAGGTTCTCATCTGCCCATTTGCTGAGCCTGTCCATGTCAGCCTGGATCACCCGCCTGTCTTCTAGCGTGGATGCTTTGCCCCAAAGTTTGGTGTCATCGGTGAATACACAAGAGGAAGCTTTGCGACCGCTCAGATTTTGCTGAGCGATCCTCCCAGGAGATGCCCGGGTAATTGAAGTAACCCATGACAACCATGGTCCTGGAGTATGCAGCCTCAGCCAGTTCCCAGGCGAATTCCTGTTCAAGCTCAGGACTTTGGCTGGGAGGTCTGTAGTAGACTCCCACCGTTGTGTCCCCTGTGCCACATTCCCCATGGATTTTAACCCAGGGGGTCTCCAGTCATCCACGCTGATCAGCATCATCAGCTTGCAGGGCCATGTAGCTTTCCTTAACATAGAGAGCTACACCCCTGCCCCTTTTATCTACTCTATCCCTCCTGTACAGGGTATAGCCATCTATAACCATGGTCCAGTCATGGGTGGAGTCCCACCAGGTCTCCATTATCCCTATGACATCATAATTATTTGCATTAAGGAGGAGGACGAGCTCCTCCTGCTTGTTCCCCAAGCTCCTGGCATTTGTGTACAGGCAGGCGAATGTCCCCTTGGGAGCTCTTGCCTTGCCCACAGATAGTACCAGGGCTGGGGCAGGGGTGGGCTCCCTTAAGTGCCTTGGCCTGCTGGCTTTGCAAGGGTTGTTCAGTGGGCCAGCAGTGGCGGTAGTTCCCCCGCCCCCACAGCGGGCTTAGTTTAGAGCCCGGTGGAGCAGGTCAGCCAGCCTGGCTGAGAAGAGCCTCCTCCCCAGCAGAGAGAGGTGGAGGCCATCTCTACCCAGCAGCTCGCTGCCTCTCTCTCCAAAGAGCGGGCTGTGGTCATGGAAGCCAAAGCTTTCCCGATGACAGCAGCGCCGCAGTCTTTGGCTGACATTATGGCACTACTAATGGCAAAGATATTTTGTGGTGCTCGGGAGAGGTTCCTGAAGATTGGAGGAGGGCCAGTGTGCCTATCTTGAAGAAAGGAAGGAAAGAAGATCCAGGGAATTACAGGCCTATCAGTTTGACCTCAATGCCTGGTAAGATCTTGGAACATATCATCAAAGAACCCATCAACAACAGGGTAGTGGAAGACAACATTGAGAAATAGCCAACATGGCTTTGTTGTGGGTAGGTCTCTCCTGAGCAACCTCATTTCTTTCTATGACCAGGTGACACATTGCCTGGACAAAGGAGAAGAGGTTGATGTCATAGATTTAGATGTCAGAAAAGCCTTTAACTTGGTCTCCCATGATGTTCTCATGGTAAAAGTGTGGAACTGCAGCCTTAACAACCTTACCGTCCAATGGCTGGGGAACTGGATCCGTGGTCAGACCCAGAGAGTGATAGTCGATGGTGCATGGTGACCAGTGGCATCCCCCAGGGCTCAGTACTCAGACCAGAACTCTTTAATATAGTCATAAACGATCTGGATTTGGGTGTCAGAAGTGGACTGGCTAAGTTTACAGACAACACCAAATTATGGGGAAGTGCGATCACGCTAGAGGATCGGCTGGCAATTTAGGCTGACCTGGACAGGCTTGCAAAGTGGGCGGATCAAAACCTGATTCAAGACGGAGAAATGCAAGGTGCTCCACCTTGGGAGAAAAAAAACACATCGTACTTATAGGCTCGGCAGTGCTACGCTCACTAGCACTATGACCGAAAGAGAGTCGGGGTCACAAATGACCACAAGGTAAACATGAGCTACCAATGCAATGCCGCAGCTTGCAAAACAAATAAAACTCTGGCTTGCATTTACCAATGCATCTCAAGCAAGACCCAAGAAGTCATCTTCCCGCTTTACTCAGCCTTGGTGAGGCTGCAGCTGGAGTACTGTGTCCAATTCTGGGCTCCACACTTTAGAAAGGATGTGGAGAAGCTTGAGAGAAACCAGAGGAGAGCCACACGCATGATTAGAGGTCAAGCAAACAGGCCTTACGAGGAAAGGCTGAGAGCCATGGGACTCTTCAGCCTGGAGAAGAGAAGGCTCGGGGGTGGGATTTGGTGGCAGCCTATAAGTGGTATAAGAGGTGTGCATCAGGAACTGGGAGAACATTCACCAGGGCTTGCCAAGGGAAGACGAAGGCTAATGGTCACAAACTGCTGGAAGACCGCTTTAGATTAGAGATAAGGAAAACCTTCTTTACCATCTCAGTGTCCAGAGGTCTGGAATAGACTCCCCCAGAAGTGGCGCAAGCACCTACTCTGGATACCTATAAGAAATGCCTGGATGCTTATCTTGCTGGGGCGATCTGGCCGCAGCTGACTTCCTGCTGCTGGGGCAGGGGGCTGGACCCAATGATCTTGTGAGGTCCCTTCCAGCTCTAATGTCTAAATCTATGAAAGCATTATGACTTTATTGACTAAACCAGGATACCTGGGGTCTGGCCTGTCCAAAATATTTCACGATCATTAGTTACATGGGGAAGTACAACAAAAACAGGCAGCGACATTGGAACATTACAGCACAGTTTTTTAACAATTCTACACAAACTGCATAGTAAATAAAGTGTTAATCAAAAGTGGAATACTTACTATGTAAAAAGTCATAGCTAATGCTTAGAGTCATTTTCTCCTAGTCAAAACCATCCAGAACCTCAAGGATATTATATTTGTACAAGAGCTTCAGGTGATAAATCACCATGCAGTCATTTAGTAGCAACAGATGTCAATGACTTATACAAACAAAGCATTATGGACACAGCTGTTACAGGAGCAGAAGAAATTGTGTTCCTCCCTTCCCCCAGATATCTCTGCATGATGCATTTTGTGCAGTACTTGGGCAACAGCAATGCCTGTGTGAGCAAGGTGAGCAAATGAAAAAGAAACAAAGGGAATCGACAGTAATGATTACAGACTCCTCTGTGCAAACAAAAGCCTATTTGGCATGAGCTGCTACTTTGGATGGAGGAATAAATAGCTTCCTCTACAAAGGTATAACTAAATATGTGTTTATCTTGTATATATTTTCTCCTCTTATACACACAGCCATTCTAAAGGTCAAGACACATATGATCAATTGTGTACTAGATTAAAATGATTAACAGTAAACAGAAGTTCCCTACCTATTCAGTCTTACCTTTTCTTCTACATTACGGGGTGCAAGTTGTGCTGTGAGAAGTATGCATGCAGCATCAAAAACAGGTGCTGTTCTGGGTATCACCTCTTCCAGTGTATTTCACTGGAAACTCAAGTCTTGTACCCCAGATCCCTACCAGGATATTGTCAAGTAACATTTAATTCAGTTCAGCCCTGCCAGAAAAGTCAAGTGTCAGGGTCTCAGATCAAGCACACCTGGCTGGGCCAAACACCTGAGTTACCATACATGCCCCTGAGCAACTGTCCCAGTTCTCTGCAGCCGAATTGGTTGCCAAAGTGCTTTCATTTCTACCCAGGAGAACTTTTACAAACTTTTCTCCAATGCCCAATGAAGGGTGTTGGTTCCTGAAAGCTTGCAATGAAAGATTTTTTTTGCAAAAATCTTGTTGGTCTAATAAAAGATATCATCTCTACTATGAGTCCTGATTGCTCACCCCTTATAAGCACACCCACAGCCTCAGGCATACTTTGACACGGCTTCAGCCTGTTCCGGCAAGCCTCGTGTTCACAGCTCCCCCTGGTTTCCCTGGCTTCTGAGCCCAGCTTTAGCTTTCCTGCCCCTGATCTTGGATTTTCCCTGGAACTTGGCACCAGCTCTCTGACCCCTGGCTCCTGGCCACAGCTTGCATCTTGGACTACGTCTCTTGAATCTCCCCTCTCGGCTCCCCTGGAATTTGGACCCGTGCTCTCTGCTTTGCTGACCCAGGCCGTGACTCGATCCAGTAACCTGTGCCCCTATCCTGCTGACCTCCTAGTTGTCCTTCAGAGCCTATCTGCAGGCCTGGCTGCCTATATCCCGGCTGAACCCTCCCAGCAAGCTCTTCTTCCATGTCCAGCTTCTGCTTTTACCATGCAAGTCCCTCTATGGGGAGACTCTGGGATTCCCACTGTGTGCTTAGGAAGGGAAGATGGCCAAAGCAAGTAGGGCAGCTCAACTTAATTTCCCACTATTGCTCAGCATTAGAGGGGACAGGCTTTTCTATTTTTACTTTCTCACTCACCGGATATAAGGATGATTCTTCTGATAAAAATATGGCATGCTGATATTTAACTGGTGGCATGATATACGCCTGTAATAAAATATGGTCACTACTTCTTCTGGATGTAGGAGGTGACAGCTTTGCTGCTTTTGTGGGCAAATTTAAAGGAGTGGCATTTGAAGAGTAAATTGTGTGCTTTCATACCTGTATTCATGCACTCAAGCAAACACAGTGAACCAAGCATATTTGTTTGAGTGAGTGCTTAGAACTAGATGTGTGGTCTTAGAAAAATAATCTAGATGTCAACAAAAATAATGGCTAAATTGCTGCTGTTTCTTATTACTTATGGATAGTGTGCAAAGGAGCTGGCCTGTAGAGTCAAAAATAAAAACAAATAGTTGCTTAGTATTTTTGTGTCTTTAGGAAGTGTAAAAAAAAAAAAAAAAAAAGACTCGAATTTCCTTGTTAAAATAAAAATAAGTCCTCTCCCTTTACTTTACATTCCCTCCCCCTGGCCCTTTTTTTAAAGAAATATGGATTTTCCCTATACCACTGTATGGCCGGCTAAAAAGTTAAATAGGAAGTAAATTGTACAGTTTGGTGAAGAGCATTTGCTGTTAAAAACTTGATACTTCAGGGAAGAGGTGAGGTTGCTTCTAGTCGCACTGCAGTCGTGGCAAGTTTTCCCATTACTTCCAACAGGGCTAGAACTGTTGCTATTCTTGCAAATAGTGTCTGGCATATACGTTTTCTATCATGCTTCTAGAATAGTGTCTTGTGCTGTGTATGCGGAAGGAAAAGGACTTCCTTAACACCTGTCAGTTTTCCACAGTTGTTCCATGCGTGCCTCAACAGTAGGCCAAATCCTGATCTCTTTTAAGCTGCTGTAAATTTGTAAGCTGAAAGACGCAATGCTCCAGGTTTTGCACCAGCATAACCAACAGCAAAATCTGACCCATATACTGCAGCCTTTGTCTAAAATTCACCTGGGCAACTGCAAATACATATTGTAGAAACTAATTGATTTCAAATAGTGGAAACCACGATGACTTCTGAATAGGAAGCTGATGTTTGGCTGTGCATATGGAAATCTAAAAGCCGTGCTGATATCAAAGGGATTTTCAGGAAAAGATGAATGACTTTGCAGAACCGACAACACAGATCAGTGTTGCCTTTAATTTGTTCGCTTCGCGTTGAAAGCATAATGCTGGAAAGAACAATGGTACCATGGTAACTGGTGTTCTTTTTAATCTACCTTGCGGGACTGTAACTGTTTACCATGGCAATATCATGTTAACATAGCCTGTTTCTTTGTGAATCACTTGTTTGCCTTTTATGATAATTGTTTTTTTTTAATAAAACTTGGTAATGATTATCTATAATTCTATTGAAGCTTTTTATAAATTGAGTAAAATACAGAATTCTATTTGTGAGCTCTCGTATTGCTGTGCCAGGTTGGGTTTTTTTTTTTTCCTTCTCTTCTCGATTTGCCTTTAAGAATCCTATTAACACCTCATAATTCTGACCTAAATGCACCCTAATTAAAACCTATATTATGAAGTCTGTAAGTGAGTCTTGGTTTTACTAATTAATTGTATTCCCAAAGTTTGTGCCTGCAATCTGAGAATTACAGTAAGAAAAATAACCTTGAATCATCAGTTACTTTCCGAGGTGGTGATGGGCAAGTCTTCTGGAGCAAAGGAGTATTTTGTATTGCAGTCTGTGCTCTCACCTATGTTACCATGCTGTGAAATTGTGCGACGTGTAAGTTATGTCACGAGCTGACAACAAAATGAATGCTCTTGTGTACTGTAGGCGTACGTCACAAGACATCGTAGTCTGACCTGAGTCCTCTGGGGCATACACAGAGCACACAAAATGCATATTATAATCTTTAACTTGAAATGTCTTGTTCTGTCAGCTTGTGTCACACAATTCTGATGGGTGCATTTTAGAAATGGGTTAACCCGACCTCTGAAAAAATAGGATAACTAGCATGAATCCTGGAGACAAGGGTAAAACTGGTGATAGTCCAGCATGTGAGGCCTGATACTCCTGAATTCAGTGAGAAGGAGCGAGAAAAACTGGTTGGAGTGTGGCCGTAGTTGAAACTAGCGAGGATACTGTCATCCAATTCAGGGTGACCAGGATTTAGGCCTGGAGGTTAAAGGAAATACGAATTTCAGCTGTGCTCTTAAAACTTCTGCTGACAGTAGTACGAAGCCGCATCTTCCCAGTGGGAGGTCCAAAAGATATCATGCCCTTCACCCCCAGAGATCCTTTACAAGGCTCACTGCGTGTTCTTCTCTGTAGCTGGCAAGTTCAGAGGGAATGGTTGGGCAAAGGGCATGCTTCATATGATGGCTTTGATGCAAGTGGAAGGACTAAAATTGTGGCTCTCCTCTGGATGTTGTGTCTGCAAGGGAGGAAGACCATTGTGTCCTGCTCATGCTTGGGCAATCCTGTAGGGTCAGGCCCTAAAACTTTATAATGAAAGGAGAACAAGAAAGGGGAAAAAAGTCTACTGAAAGGTGCAAAAAATGCCTCCCTTCCTCCTCCTGCCACAGCTTCCGTACTTGGCTGGTCATGCAGGCTTGGCTCTTTGCTCCATTTGGACATGAGTAAAGCTGCGATATCATGTTTCTTTCTTGCTGTCACTCAGCAGTGAGCCTTCCTTTACATTGGAAAAGGGAAGCCTGCATCTTAATGCTATTTACAGGTGGCTCAATTCAATAATGTCTAGCTTGATCCTGTTTCTTTCCAAAACAGTTTTCCTAACCCCCTCTGGTAGACTGTTTACCTGTTTACCCCTAAAAAATTTCTAATGGAAGTGCAGGCCCCTTTGAGTGGTAAGTGTGGGTATTCACATACTTCTAATTGATCATAGTCATCTTTCGAGGACCCCTTAGACATAGTGTACAGACCTAGACCACAGGTTAAAAACCGCTGACTTAGGGCCTTGTTACACCGTATGCTATGAACCGTACAAATGTTGATCGGTGTTAGTGCTAGCTTGGAGTTTGGATTCGTAGTCTAGAAACCTTCTCTGACTGTCCCCCACCTGTACAACTGTGAATTGCCACTAGAAGCCTGGTGAGCAGGGGCAGGATGAGGAGCTGTAGCTGTGAGTTGCTACTAAAGGGCTGGTGAGCCAGGACAGGCTTCTATCCGAGCTGTAGGGGTGGGGGTGTGAGAGATCATGGGATACTGGAGGACTTCAACTTGGGTGGCATATCCATGAGGATTGGCCACACCTTAATGCAGGGGTGGGCAAAATCCGGCCCGCAGGCCAAATCCAACCTGTCAGGCTATTCTATCTGGCCCACGGGGGCCCCTAAAAAATTTAGAAAATGAAAATTTATCTGCTCTTGACTGCCTGTCAAAGATGACAGAAGCTAGGGGCAGTAGGGCCCAGGGGAGCCAGCAGCAGAACTAAACAGCTGCAGCAGCAAGTCCGGCCCAGCCCCGTCTCACCCTCCAGCCCCCCATCCCATCCCAAGCCCAAGCCAGAAGACTCTGTCTAGCAGGGGCTGCTGAAGGTTTCTGGCCTGGGACTGTTCCTGCCTCACTGTGCTGAGGGAAATACAGATAAGAAAGAGGTGGGGCGGGAGGCAGGAGCAAGCCCAGCTGGCCCTAAGGACCATGGGGAATCACCTCGGTCCTTAGGGCCGACAGGGCTTGCTCCTGTGGTCCCAGTGCTGCAGCTGGGAACCACGTGGTGCTGGAGCACAGTGGGTGGGTAGGGAGAGCAGGGAAATGGCTGTGACAGGCGGGTGGAGGGGCAGCAAGTGGGCACATGGAGTGCAGTGACAGTTGGGCAGGAGTGCGGGGCCCATGTTGGTGCACCAGGGCCAGTGCCAGCAGGGCCCAGAGCAGGGCAGCAGGAGCACAGGGCCTGGGCTGCCAGGGGGTCTATGGAGCTGGGGTGACTCCTTCCTCTCCCTGCTTGAGCAGCACAACCTACAGTCCTGCCACCCCGCTCTGGGCCCTGCTGGCACTGGCCCTGGTGCACCAGCGCGGGCCCTGTGTTCCTGCCTGACTGTCACTGCACTCTGTGCACCCACTCGCTGCCCCTTCCCCCCACCTGCCATAGCCATTTCCCCTCTTCCCCCCTGCCCACTGCACTCCGCCATGATGTGAGTTCCCAGCTGCAGTTCCAAAACTGTCAGAGCAGCTGGGACATGGTGCTGGAGTGGTGGTGGGGAGGAAGCTGCAGGAGAAGGGCAGCAGTGGCAGATGGGGGGCAAGTGACGGCAAGCGGAAGCATGGGGGCTGTACTGCTGTGTGTCGTGGGGCCAGGAGTGGCATGAGCACAGCGCCCGGGCTTGCAGGAGCACTGGTGGGGCTCTGCCTGCTGCAGGGTGGGGTCAGGCTGAGGGCAAACCCTCTCCTTACGCACTCACAGCCCCCCACAAAGCCCATACCAATCCACACTCCACACACCCACCCCCTCACAAATCCCACACACACACCCTCCCCCATGCCCCACATACCCACAAACCCATTCCCATTCACACCCTCCCACAATATACAAGAATAAGACTTCATTTTAAGTTATTATACTGTCTGTCACCCCTATGTACACTATACAAATGCATGTAAATCAGGACAAAAATATTTTTTGAAATTAAATGAATGAATATTGTAGTATGTTTGATTTTTAGAATATAATTTGGTATTTTTCTGGTTCAGATGGCAAAACCCCTTGCTGAAAGGAGTACTTCCAGGGGGCAATGGGAAGGACTTCTGGTGGCAAGGTCAGGGGTTAGGAGGCGGGACTTCTGGTCCCAAGATTGCAACCAGGGGTGGGGCACCTGTCAAGGGGTAGGGCTACACATGCGGCCCTCGAGGCTTGCCAAAACTTGGTAAGTGGCCCTCTGCCCGAGATAATTGTCCACTCCTGCCTTAATGGAACAGGAGCTGAGTAGTGCGGATCAGAGAGAATCCTGCCCTGGAGTGGCATAACTTTGAGCCACATAACGAATGCTTAAAACCCCTTGAAAGTGTTAATGTTTAGACAGTCCAGGGTTAAGCGCTCCTGAAACTGGCTAAAATTATGGTGTAACAAGTTCCTTAATCTATGCCAGACTGTACAGGAGTTAGAACTTTTGCCGACACTTCTGCTGAAACCAGATAAATTAGAAACTGCAACAGGCTTTTAGACCATGATCCACCTCACTACCAACAAAGGAACTATTGTTAATTCTCTTCTATTGTATCAACAAGTCTAGTTTTAAAATATATTCACTGGTGGGATTTTGTTTCTTATTTTGCCCATCCCCTAATATTGGGGTCAAGCCGTCCTGATACTCAAGGCTCCCTTTTCCCTTTCTCACCTTTTTTCCTGTAATAGCTGCTTGTCCCTACTTACATTAACCTTGATCATTCTTCTTCCCTCTTTATTGTTCACAGCCTTCAAATATTCACAGGTTATCATGGTGGTCTGTTTCCCCTGCGTTGTCACTTTGCCCATCTAGACTTTGTTCATTTTCTTTTTCATAGTAAATTAGTCTCTTCAGTCACTCATCACTTTTGTTGCTCTTCTTTGAACTCACTCCAGTTTGGCACTTTACCAGTAATGAAGTGCCTAGGACAGGGGCAGGCAAAGCCCACCAGGCCATTCTATCCGGCCCGTGGGGCTGCTAAAAAATTTAGAAAATTAATATTTATCTGCCCCTGGCTGCCTGTCATGTGGCCCTCGATGGCTTGCCAAAACTCAGTGAGTGGCCCTCTGCCTGAAATAATTGCCCGCCCCGGCCTAGAATGACATGCAGTCACCTAGGCAAGCTTATAATCTATTGCCAGTAGGATCACTCTTTTTCATTAATGGGCACATAAATGAAGGACCTTCCTGTTTGCCAGGTTCACTGTTGACTTGAGTTGGTTCTTCTGCTTCCTTTATGTTCCTCTTATCCCTCTTATAGTCCTGGAAATAAAGTGTGTGTAGACACTAGAGGAGCCATGGGGAGGATAAAGTTAGGAGTACTCGTCGGCGTGCTGGGATAGATGGGGAAGTGGTTTATGTTTATAGCTCATTCCCTGAGATGGGAAGGGTTTATTGCAGAAAGTCTGCTTCTTAATTAAAAAGAAGTAAGCATGGGCCAGCATGGTGCCTGTCCTTATCTGAGTCATTTTGCATAAGATTGGCAGCATGCTGATATAAACAACCTAATCAGTAGAGGGCTGATTTGAGGTGAGACCGCTATTGAGGTCAAAGCACATTTCTAAATCAGAATGGCTGCATTTTTCATCTCTATTCACTGGTTGTTTGTCCCTGAGAAAAACGCGTGCTGCTGACAAAATTCTGTCCTTATTCACACCCAACGCTGAGGTTAGGCTGCTGCAAGGGGGGTGAGGGAAACGTTAAAGCTCAAGAAATTTCTAGCTGTGGTTTGTCATGAAGGTTGGACTAGTCTGTGTAACTACTGACACCAGTACGTGTTCAAAGACAGGTGTTTTAGAGTGATTCTCTACTGCCCACTGGAAGTATTAAAGAGAAATGAGCTCTGACATTAATGCCAGGTATGCTGATAGGCATCCTCTAGGATTCACTATAGAAGAAGCAGCTTAGGCTTAAAAAAGGCTTCAGGACATGTGCTTTCTCTCTCTAAGCAAATTCAAGGTATATTTATATAGCACAGTATCGTGTTGTGAAGAGAGACCTGTATTGGAAGCAGCAGATGCTCACGTTGGTTTTTCAGCTGCATGAATGTAGCTCTATCGCTTTTGGTACCAGGCTAGCTCAGGTGCTGTGTAGACATACCTGCTGTGGTTGTCAAAAGTGCTGGCTTGAAAGATTTAGAAAATAAAATCTTCTATATTCACTTTAAAGTACACTTCACTTCCTTCAGATCCCAAATGAGGAGGTAATGAATGAGAACATCAGATCAGAGGACTATAGATATATAGAGTATTCTGGGTTCCTTCAGCATCATTTTCAAATTGAATCGCAAGATAAAGAGAAATAACTGGTCAGAAAAATCTATTTTTTTCTGGATAAAGACTGAAAAGTCTGGGTACAGTAGTAAGAGTGAAGGTGAGGTTTCTTATAATCATCTGAATGTGTTTTCTTTCCACTGCCTTCATCCTGGAGGCTGCATCTTTTTCCCCTCTGTATGCTTTGTCCAAGAGCGTTGGCTCTGGTATGATTATGTCAGATTATATAATTTTGAGGAGGAGGGAAAAGTGGATCTTTTAGCTGTAAGAGAAAGTACGTTCAAGCAATTAACATTGTGGGGGCTGGAGGCTGTGAGCTGGTGCGCTGGGCCAGCCAGGCTGTGAGATGGGGCTCCCACAAGGGCTGTAGGAGGGAGGACTCCTCTCCCACAGAGCAGTAATGTGGAAGTGGTTCCAGAGGTGATTGAGAGGCTTCCCGAAATCTGTGGAGAAGGATTGCAAAATGTTTGAGGTCATGGCTCCATCAGGTGCTCCCTATTAGGCCTGTGTGAAGTGGCTAGTATTCACTTTGGATTCGGATTTGGCCGATTTGGGGGACAGGGATTCAATTCGATGATTCGAATCACTATCCTGAATCAATTCGACCAAGTCTGATTCAGAGGTAGGAGGGCTTGTGGCAGAGCCCCCCACTGCAGCATGGGGCAGCGGGATCGCGCCCCCCACCAAGCAGCACCCGGTGAGTTGGGGCTTTTTTTTAAAGAGCCGGGAGCTGGGGGGGGCTGGGGGAGCAGGCAGGGGCTGGGGCCTGGCAGGGGTCCCCCCATGGTCCCCTCCCCCCTCCTTCAGCCCCCTCCCCTCACTTACCGGCTCTGAGTCCGGCTCCAGCTCCCTTCTGCAGTGGGCAGGGACTGCCCAAATCATCAAAGCTTGCTGAATCTTTTCCAAATTGATTCAGAGAGCTCCACATCGATTCAGACCTTTTTATCGGTCCACTGATTCAATTCGGATTTGGAGATTCGGCCACCAAATCAGGCCAAATCTCCTCCAAATCTAATCAGCACCTGAAGCTTTGCACAGCCATACTCCCTATCCCAGTGCTGAAGCTGAACTTCTTTATTTCTTGGCATACCAGAATCATACATGAAGTGCCCTGCTAGGGAGAGCAAGGTTTGTTTTGTGGTGGAACTGCACCATTTTTGTTAGGTCAAAAACCCTCTCTGGAGATAATTAGGGCAGGACTAGAGCCCTTGGTTGCTGAATATATTCCCCCAACTACCAATATATAGGCATCATATAAGTACATTTAGGGTACAGCGTAGTGCCGCCTGCTGAAACACCTCTTTGCAAGGTGGTAATAAATATGCATGTTAGCTGGTAGGCAGACTGTTACCACTCTTAATTCGGAGAGAACTCCAGGCTGCTTGTGCTAAGGGCACAGCTCATGCCACTGCCTGAGTGCTCAAGGGCACAAATCTAATCTTCTACAGAAAATGTGTGCATAGGAAAATACCACCGATCAAAAAGTGAAAAAGCCTGTGTAGAAATGTCAAGAATTATTTGCTCAAGACCCTTTTTAAATAGGAAAGAAAGAGACAAATTGCATCAGCTCAAAGGTGAATAGACTTAAAATAGCGTGGAAAAGGACAAATTCATCCCCAAAAGCCCATAAGCCATATAATCACGTGACAGACCTAAAAGTAACCTTAGAGCCACTCACTGAATTACTGCAGGAGTGCAGTAGAGCCAATTGCAACTGCTGTGTGATATATTTCATGGTTGAACATCTGGATACTCTGGTTAAAGTAGACAATATTATAACAAATGGGAAGAGGTTATCTGTTTTGTCTGCATTGGTACTGACATCACGTTAACAAGGCTATAGTTAACAGAGCGTTTTAATTCTTAGCCTCTGTTTTAAGGTACTTAAAAACTACACAAAAATAGCTCTGCTTTGGGTTGAAATGCTCCTTATTCTCAGCTGAGATGTAGATTTACATGATTTGGTGGTTTGTAAGATATCAATATTTTAAAAATGCCTTCACTTATTGACTCCTCTGTGAAATCCTATGAAATATGAACTTTCATTTCAACTCAAGAGAACTTCTACAATCTTTTTTCCAATGCCCGGTGAAGAGTGTTGGTGTACAAAAGCTTGTAATTAAAGACATTGTTTTGCAAAAATCTTGCTGGTCTAATAAAAGATATCATCTCTACTATGAGCCCTGATTCACTGATTGCAAAATAGTTCAAATATTCTTTTTGACCTTCTGGCTTGTCAGCATGGCTGTTCTTTAAGGGAAAAGTTAAAAAATATATATAATATACCATCTTTACTCACCTGCACATGCACATTGATCCCCAGCAATTACCTACTGGAAACTGGGGGGTGTGCCTTCAATAAGGGGATTCAGGGAGCAGAAGCCCTTACCACGTGAGACCCAAGCAGCCAGGCCCCTCTTCTTGAGTTCAGTGGGAAGTCAGTAGCACCTGCTGTCAGCGGCAATTCCTCATGGTCAAGGATCAGCACTCCCAGGGGTAAAGTAAAGGGTTGTAGATGAGTCCGTTGATGGCTAAGAAGGCCGATGCTGGAGCTGCAGACTCTGGCAAAGGCTACAGGTGATGGTTAAAGGGAGGATTGAACCCCAGATGTCTTGGTCTTGTTTCCTTTCCTTGTGTTTCTGGCAGTTAGCAGGTTAACAGAGCAACCGCAGGTTTTTGTTCTCTCCTTATTGCAGCTGCCTGTTCTCCTTGCCTTCTCAAAACAAGGTCATCTTTATTCATGGGGACAGTGAGGGGGAATATGCAAGAAAATATGGTATATATAAAATGTATAGCACATATAAATAAATGCATACCAACCTCCAACATTCAGAAATCATGTGTAAAGCCACTCCAACACGGCTATACTGCTTTGGTGTCTGTGTTGGTTTAGGTATTTCTACCTGGTGCTGTGTTAGGCCATGTAGATGTAACCTTCAGCGTTGGAGTGAAAGATCCTCTACCGTGTCTTTTGCCTGACTCAAATAGATTCTGTAAGGTTGAAAAGGTTTATATAAGTGCATTATTACATGTCACTATTGTGTCTGATTCAAGGATTTCCAAGCTGTATGATCATTAAAATGATTTTTGTTACTGTAGCAATAATGATTTTCATCATTTCCACTCAGTGTATGGTTCTTGCACTGCATTGCATCTCAGATTGTATTGGCTGTCGGCTTCCGCTGTTTGTTTGCTGCTAGAGGAGTGGAAGTTGGGAGAAGATGTTCTTGCTTCCCCTGACTTCTAAATCTATCAGGATAGAAACCCAGCCTGGAAAGAGATAAGCAGGGGGTGATGTGCTTGTGAATAATATGCTTATTTCAAGACCAGTTATTGTTTTACAGGCTGCAAAGGGCAATTGCTGCTAATCCTCATTGCAATCTCAAAAGCAGGCAGGAAAAAGGAAGCTATTTATGTTAACATTAATTAATATATTATAAGCAGTATTTTGGCTTGATTCCAGTTTGCCCAGTGGACTATATATACCCCAAAACACCCCTTTATGGTTCCAGTTATACTCCTCCTTAATGATGTAGTTGTTGAGATGTTAAATGGGTCGTTGGAGTTTTTTTTATTTTTGCTTTTTTTAAATCCTGGAAATGACTGCATAAGGGGTGAATGAAGTAAATCTGAAGTGTGTTTTTTTTCTCCCTACATCAGCTTCATTTGTAAAAATGATTTGGGATCCTTTGGGAAGAAAAGCAGTATATCAATGCCAAAGGGGAACTCAAGACAGAAGTTAAAGAAGACAGATTGACTAATAATAGAGAGGAAAACCACGTGAACACTTGCTGCCTAGCCATCTACCCTACAGTAGAGCCCTCTCAGGCTTCTCAGATTTTTTTTTTCCCCGAAAATGGTAGCAGCAGGGTAGAAGCATTGGCGCAGAAGGAGTTGACGGTGGCTGGCCTATCCCTGACTGGAACAGGGAGATGAAACAG
This sequence comes from Crocodylus siamensis, assembly GCF_052110815.1. Taxonomy (NCBI): domain Eukaryota; kingdom Metazoa; phylum Chordata; order Crocodylia; family Crocodylidae; genus Crocodylus; species Crocodylus siamensis. The sequence continues at coordinate 8,715,143 of NC_143399.1, read as the reverse complement.
GATGGTTGAACCGCTGTCAGTCGTGGGCACCTGGATCTGCACTTGGGGTTCACCTTGACTACTGCCGAAACAATGGTAGCACAAGTGGGAAATTTGTAAGGCCTCATCTCTGCCAGCGTTTTTCAATAAAGTTGGTTTTTCCTACAGAATCATTTGGCTCCAAGTCACTAGTAATACTCAGCTTGAACCTGGCTGATCATAATTAACAGAGTTGTATTAGATCTAGTTTTGTTCAAGTAGGTTCTAGTAGCTCCTGGTCGTTGGTGCGATTGCTGGATAATGAGCGAGAAAAGACGTGGTTAATTGGAAAGTTTTCCTGAGAGCTGAGCTCTGGTGTTAATTTGCTCCTGCCAGCAGGTGAAATTGGAAAGAGCTAAGCTTCTCAAGTATTTCATGACATCACGTCCCTTCCATGGTAGCCAGTGACTCATCTTGCTCTCCTGCTTAAATCTATTTTTGGCTGCCAGCAGGAACAATAGGATCAGTGTTCATCAAGGTTTATTATTTTTCGTTATTAATTTCATAGTGATTGTCAGGGCAAGTCTGGATTGTAGCGTCTCTTGCCACCTAAGATCATCCAAACGTCCTTTTTCTCTCTCTGGGTGACATTTTGGTTCACCCCTTTTCCTGATGCCTTCAACTCCAGAGTAGCCTTTGCAAGGGAGAAGAAAATGCATATATAATTTTTTTTTATCAGTCACATGTTGTCGCAGCAACCCAGGAGCTTCACTCTTTGGTGGCCCCTGCTCCCCCTTTCTGCTACGTGTCAGAGTGGTTTTTAAGCCTCTCTCAAAGGCATTGCGTGTTGACTGCAGCCAAGGCTGGGGATTGTGGCTGGGATGTGCCAATGCTTCTGCTGGGACCAAAGCCGAAGGTTTCTGGCTGGGGGGTCTTGTCCCTCCGTTCAGGGTCAGACTGATCAGCAGATTTGGGGTCAGGAAGGAATTTGCCCCAGGGTCAGATTGGCATAGGCTCTGGGGGGTTTTGCCTTCCTCTGTGGTGGGAGATGTTGCCCTCTACCTGAAATCTTTTGAGCATATATTGACAACTTTTTATAGAATCGGGACGTTGGCTGCTGTGGTTCCCCTGCTTTACCTGTGGCAATTTAGAGTGTTAGGTGTGTGTTGTGTCAGGGTTGGCAGTAGTCTTACAAAGTTTAGATTATGGTTTGTACAGGATGGTTTTGGATAGGGCTAATCTTGCGCTGGATGCCCTCCAGAGTTTCCTTCCAGCCCCACTTCTCTATGATTCCTTGAAGCCAGGATGCACCGGACTAAGCGCTGTCCAAATGCAGATACAAATGATGGCTCCTGCCCCAGAGATCTTACAGTCAACCATGGCCAAACAAGGTCCCATGCATGCAGTCCAGCAGGACCACAGGCATTCATGCTACAGAGAAAAATGTGGAGAACAATGTATATTCAATTAAACTTGCAGGACTATGTGATGGGTTATATATAGCAGCCAAGGAAAGGTTAATGAAAGGCCTAATTATCTCCCCCTGCTGTGACCAGCCACATAGAAATGACTGATCTTAAGATTGCAGCCAAGGTAGAATGGACATCACCTGCTGCTTTGGAGAGGCCTCAGACCAGCTGAGCGAAGCAGTGGAGAGAGCAGCATGGGAGGAAGGATGATGATGGTAGGAAGCAGCAAGGCAAGTCCTTCATTGCTTAACCCTGAGTCCCTGAGCTGGCGCACAGGATCTGAGTACAGGCAGTCCTTGGACTTATGACACAATCGGTTCCTGAAAACCACATCTTAAATCGAAACGTTGTAACTCAGAACCGATTTTCTCATAAGAAACAATGTTTTAAATGGGGGATCGGTTCCTGAACCAAGGTCTGATGCCCTATTTTCACCAAAAATACCCCAGAATTTGGTACTCAATCAATTATAGATGAGTAATATAGCTGCATTAATGTATGTATATTGTAAATAGCAATCATATTGATTTGGAAGGACTTCTTTGAGGTGACTTTGCTGGACTTTTTGAAGGGCTCTTAGTTGGACTTTTTGAAGGGCTGTTGGCTAGAGCCTTCTCAGGAGTCCTGGCTGCAGGTTTTTCTGGAGTCTTGTCTGCTTTCTTAAAGAAAGCGTCCAAGGATGTTTGGACAGATGTTCTCCAGGGAGATGAGTGATGCACCAAATTTGTTCGCTGGCATGGCGTTGCATCACATCAGGTGTTGTAAAGTCAAAACTGATGTCATAAAGTTGAAACAGGGTGTCAATGTATAAATGTTGTAAGTGTGAAACGTTGTAACTTGAAATGTTGTAAGTCGAGGACTGCCTGTACTGCTACTTCCTTTTCTTTGTAGCCTTGAGGTGGAGGGGACAAGGGCTAGTGAACCTCAGACTGAGGAGAGGCCCAAGGCTGAGTATACACCCCTTTAGATTTGAAACTCTGTGTTACTCAGGTGAGTCCCTAAGTCAAACAAACAGAAAGGCTCACAGTTGAGAAAAGGACTATTATACCAGACTGGGCCATAATAGGTGCCATAGATACCGATGGAGCCCTTTGGGGTGGGGGCTAGGTTAGAGTGGGTTAAAATTCCTATGTAAGTGCTAATATGCATGACAACTTGTGGTGATAGCCATGTGATAAATTACCCTAATACCTGTTTAGTTTGGGTTGGCTCTTGTCCACGGTGACCTGTGTAGCACAGGCAATATTTCTATTAGACTTATAAAAAATGTGTGCATACAGATATGCAATTCCCAGAGCACCGAGATACATTTACATGTGCAAAGGACCTTTTGCTGTCCAAAATGTTTCAAAGACTAGAATTTTCAGATCTCTATTAGAAGAGCTAAGCACCCATCTGATGACCTGAATGCAATAATAAAGCACAGAGTGGGAATAGCTATATGACACTTCCAGCCATGAGGCCATTACTTCCCTTTCTCCATTCACGTAACTGAAGTTCTGCTGCAGGCATAGTGGCTTGTGCAAGGAAACCCGGTTGGTAGAAGTGTGTGGATCTAGGGTAGTGTGGCCAAGTGTCTGAGCAAGGAAATCTTTCTGGAGCACCTCCAGCAGCACATAAGCCACTTGGCAGGCATTGTTGATGGCATTTCCGCCTGCAGCTCCCAGTGCTTAGAGGTCTCTCCCTCATCTGCATTTTGGAAGAGAAACATGGAAAAGAAAACTGTTCAATCCCAGAAGGAGGAACATGGAGATGTCATACCTGAAGGCACTGCTGTGCCAGCACGGTTCCATGCTCCATAAAGTGCTGGAAAGGATTCCTTTCGTGCTGGGGTTTCAAAGCTTCTGTGATAGATGAGAGTCACCGTGACTGCGTCTGGGTTAGGTTGGCCAGGGGCGAGCAATTATTTCGGGTGGAGGGCTGTATGACAGGTAGCTAGGGGCAGATAAATATTAATTTTCTAAATTTTTTAGGGGGCCCGCGGGCTGGATGGAATGGCCTGGCGGGCTGCATTTTGCCCACCCCTGGATGCTGCCAGTGCACGTATCTGGGCCAAATTCAAGTGAAACATTGCAGGTGGAGTTGCCCCAGCTTACAGCAGGCCTGAATGTGACCTGCTGGGCCTAAACGTAGGGCAAATAAGTGAACAATGTGGAAATGGGACTCCATGAACCAACTGCCTGTTTCTTTTTTGCTCTGCTTTCGGAATCACCAAAGTGTTTGGCCAAAGGAGCTGATCAGCCAAGCTGTAGAGAGCTGGACACTTTGAATCTGGTACATAGAAATGACCAATAACTTGGTGCTCCTGGCACCACTAGGCTGTATAGCTTGTTCTCTCATTTCCAGCATGCAGAGGAACGTGTAAAAGGCCCGAGGATAAATCTTCGTGTGATGCTGTGCAGTGGGAGGAATTGTCTTCACCCCAGGTGCATCTGATGCCTAGAAGCAGTGGTGTGCACCTGCAAAATGAGACATGTCTTTTCACTATAAGCAAAGCAGACGCTGAGTAGACGGGATGTGCTGGGAAACACAGAGGCTACTTGAAAACTGAACTTGTCTCTCACGTTATAGACCATGAAAGGTATACATCAATGCGAGGGATCCAAATGAAGAGAAAGCAGTGGCTTAGCATGCAGAAAATATTAACATATATCACAGCTTGTATCCAAGCAGCTGAACTGCAGATGAATCTGTTATTCAAATAGAAGTCTAATCCCTCGGGTTTTTTTTCAGTGTACCTGTCTGCCTCATGCGCTAGGCTGGGAAGTGCAGGTGCATTTAGTTTGGATTATGCCTTCTGGCACAGATGAGAAGTTGCAGTCGTATTTTTATTCTTTTAATCAATGCACTTGTGGCTGTGAATCAATGTCAGAATAATGCTGGATACATCTGCAGCAAGAGGCACTCCCCTGGGGCCCAAGACCTCAAGTGGCTCTTTTCTTAAATGCTGGTTATTTCTATTAACACTATTTTAAAAAAATGCTATGTAGGCTAGTGTTGCAATAAAATGGCTAAGAATTGGATGGCACAAGTCGAAGGGTCTTGTCTTTGTAACAAATGCTGAATTGTTGATGGTTCCTGTGCTGGAAGATGTTTCAGATTCCCGCCCCCCACAAACACACACACTCCCATCCAGTAAAGGTTTTGTTAACTTTTTGTGCATAACAACCTGAATGTCAAGGGGCGGTGTGTGTAATTTAAAAGGTGAGATTACATGCTAGCATATTAGTGCTAATATACCTTGCTAAGACACTTTTGTGCCTGTGTACAAACAAGCTATCTGATTCCTTGCTAGGGATAGCCAAGCAGGGTTCTGGGCACTGAAGGCTCAGACGTTCTTCCAGGACATTTGGCCAGGCTGTTAATTAGAACTGCAGCATCGTTTGTGCCAGTCTCTGCCTGAGCTTCATCTATACGTTTCCCTTGTCATTTTAATCAGTTTGTACCTGAAAGTCTTGCAAGCATCTGGGGTGGGGAGGGGGAAGCAACCAGCATTATTTTTCTCCACCATTAGAGAAACTTAGATGTAGTGTGCTAAATTCTAAGCTGGGTGGAAAGTTAGGATAGACACAAAAGAAATGAAGCTGATTGCTTCAGGGAACAGCAAGCTTGAGTCTCCCCTTATTTACAGCATGGAAAATTGGGACTCTCTCTCTCAAAGTCCATAGGATCATGGCAGTCTAAAACTTTGTGGGAACCAGAGGAGAATTAGGCCCATTTGTAGGTGTTCAAATGGCCCCCATTGTCTGAAAATACTCTTTCAAAAAAGACAGGAAGAGTATTATTTGAATTCACATTATAGGACAAGTGGGGCATCACGCGTGATTCAGAAGAGTGATTCACACATCTATGTATTAGCATCACTTTACTGCAAGTGCGACGTTACAGAGGAAAACTGAGTACCATGGAAATCCAGGGTGGCTTTTTTCTCCCCTTTTTGTTAACCTGAAAAGGCAGGTGCCAGCACGGTCTGGCACAGTGTATGAGTTGCCACCCTTCAGCCAAAGGTGCTGAACGCACCAGCAAATGAAATATGACTCAGAGGAATGTGCAAACCGCTTGAAGGCTTTGACTGCAAGAGCTACAGGCTCCTGTGACACATAAATGTGAGCCGAGACCCATTCAGCATCAAGGGGTTCATAGATCAGAAGGTAAAACTGGTTGGGGTTATTTTGCTTTGTAGTTTGTAGGAGACATGGGCAACAGGGAATCTGCTCTCATTTAGCATAATAAAATACTAGTGGCTGGATCCTGGTCCCTGGTGAGGCTGCTTCACACTGGCATGTCAGTACTGAGTAATAAGTTGCATATCCTGTGGCTCCTATACGCTGAGTGCTCTATTATCACACAGCTTGTGGCTGGCAAAAAAAAGCGTTGGCAGAACCCCACGGCCTGAGATCAAGTTGTCCCTCGTACTCGCTGCTGGTTCTGGTGTGGTGTTAGTGCCAGCAGCATAAGAGTGGTCACCGGGTCTCAAGACTTAATCCCAGCTCATTCCAGTAACTAGGAAGCTGCGGGAAAAAGGAAGCCTAGTTTATATGCGCTTTCCTCCTGTAGCAAATCCCTGGGACAGTATGGCGGAGGTTACTGGCATCTTCCTCTTCTGCAGTAAGGCTGGGTTGCTGTACAGCCAGTGTCTTAAGCCATTAGCGGATGATCAAACACTAGTGCTGCATGTACTGAGACAATGAAAGTTCAAAAACATCATGCCTAATTCAGATCTCCCTTTCCCCTGTTGCACACCGGTATGTACTTCCGCTGAATGCAGGGAGCTTTTCTTGATTTCTATCAGTGGTAGTGAGATTAGGGGCCCACATCCCTGAAGGAGCTCTCAACAGAGGGCTCCATTTGCCTTGAGTTATTTTGTGCAGACTCCTTTTCAAACAGTCCCTGAATAGTCTGCGGAAGCTGGATGAGTGATAAGGTGCTTTTGGACATTTTCCTCCATGGCTGAGAGGAGGAAACTTTCCTAAACATGTTTTTGAACCAGTGGCAATAAAAGACCTTTTTAAAAAGCTGGAGTGGGAAAGCCAGGCAGACCGTTCCTTTAAGAACTGCTCATCCATAAGGGGAACAGCAGCAATCAATATGTTACACAGAGCGTGTGCTTGGAAGATAAGGCCCTTGTCTCCCCAAAGCAATTTTGCAGCATCTCTATTTGCTGAAATACGTTTGTGCAAATGATAGATAATACCTAGTAAATGTGAGATATTTTAAACGCTTGATTATAAGACCCATCCACAGGCAGGTCCAAGAGAAATGGTTGCCTTGGAGGATTGATAATTGCATATAGATCCCTTCAACCCTGAAGTTGCCAGTTTGAAACCCAACCATCTCAGCAGGAGAGAGGCATGGTGGCTGAGGCTAAAGGGTCTTGCTTTGGACCCAGGGGTTCGAATGTGGGCCTCATTCCAGCCTTGTGCTGAAGGCCACGTCAATCAGTCCAGCAATAAGTGGCTGTTTGGCCTGGGGAGTCAAAGGGGCCAGACGTAATGCTGGCTGTGTTGCTCCTTTGCGTGCGGTTAGCCATAGGAAGTGGTGTGCCTGATGGGCCACCAAGATTGTGGATGGACCTTTGGCATTCCCCCCCCCCCCCGACATTTTAGTAACGAGCAAAAGTTGTTGACATCCAGTGGCTGTTGGGTGGCCTCTGTGAAATAGGTGCCAATAATCAGGTGTCTGCCTAAACCCCAGGGTAAGTTCCCACAGAGAGGCCAAAAACTGAATGCTCGGGGAGGCTGAGGGCTTGTCTGCACATACAGGTATTCCTGATTTACGCTGTGGCTGGTGCATGGGGGAGGTGGATGGAGTCTGGAATAAGAAAGTCCACACTCAGCGTTATTCTGAAATAGCCAAGTCAACCATACTCACCCCTATAATATAAAATAACTTTAATCTGGAGGCAAACCAGGAGCTATTGTCAACTGCCTCCAGGCAGACACTTCAGGGGAGGAATAAATTGCTTCCAGCTTTTCTTCTGTGGCTAAACATAAGATGCCCTTCCTCCCCCCTTACCAGCACCAAATTCTCATGCACCCTTTTCACACTGAACAGTCATTGCCAGCCACGCCGTTTCCATCTGCCTTGACGTGCCGACTTTTAGGGATGTCTGTCATATCTGTGGCTGCACAGAGGCTGAGACAGGGAACAGTAATTAAAGGGTTGATAATTTCATTTTTGTTTTTTTACCAGTGCATGTCAAAACACAATTAGCAGAGTAGAGTTAATGCAACAGTGCAGTTAATACTGAAATAGAAATAGGAATCAGTTACTTCAGTGGGATCAAACAGATGGTCAGCGTCTTATGAAAACCAGGCTATCTAGGTGCCTAAATATTAATGTAGGCCCGTAAGTATAGCTCCTGTTTCTAAGAATCTGGGCCTCAAAACCTAACTGCTCTTGTTTGTTTTAGGATACTGCCGGACAAGAAAGATACAGGACCATCACCACAGCCTATTATCGAGGAGCAATGGGGTTCATCCTCATGTATGATATCACCAATGAGGATTCGTTCAATGCAGTGCAAGACTGGTATGGGAGCATGCCATTGTTGGTCATCTGTCGTCTTCTTTTTTTTTTAGACAGTCATCTTTTTGCTGATGCTTGGTGATGTTTCACACGGGCTAAAACTCATCTCCTTTCTGTCCTTCCCCTCCCCTCGTTTCTTTGCATTACATTAATCTTCATCATTCATTTGAAATTCAAAATAAGTGTTTCAATGTTTAATTTCTTATGAGGGGAAAAAACTGCACAACTTCACTAGATACTACCTTTTTTAACTTACAAAGGTTTTAATGAACTCTAGGGTTAGATAGTTAAAGGTTCTCGTTGACATGTGGCATCTTGGGGTTACTCATATTCCTGCCACTACACCTCCCTTTAATAGTGGTTATATAGATAGGCTTGTTGCACATGGCCAAACCTCATTATAGTTTGCGAAAATCAAAAGGGTGAGAGTAAAATGGTCCAAAGCATTAATCACATTTTGAAGTAATCTGGGACCCTGTGCCAAAGTTAGTTTTGAAAATGGGATTTGGGTGCTATTTAAAACTTAATCTGAGGTCTCTACATTATTGCTATGATGCCTCTTAAAAAGGGTTAGTCATCAGGTTTTTGCTATGGTGTCCACATCGTTCTGTTCAATGCATCGTAACCCCGTCAGAGCCTTAATTGTTGTTTTACTGAGAATGTGGAGCTGGACTTTGGAGCCTTATGTAAAGAATCAACTGCCCAAGAAACTTCCTCTTCTTGAGAGAGGTCTGTGATGGCTTGCGGGGTAGAGTCAAGGTTGATGGCGTTCTACCCAGCCCCTCCCCTGGGAAGCAATGTCAACTAAGGATGCATCTTGGGGTCAGTCCTACTGATGCTGTTCTATGTAGTGGGGCTAGATGAGGTCACTTCAATCTTCATGCAGGTATCACGATTTGCCTCTGAACTTGCAGGAGGGTTGTTTAACCTCTTTAGACTGTGCACTGCATCTAAAATTGCCACATGGACTATGCAGGAAGTCTTGTGTGGCTGATGGAGTTAGGCCTGCATGTATCGATGGGGTTGTGGGGAGGGGAAGCTAGCAGGGTGCCAGGTCCAGCTCCCAGGGAGCCTAGCCACAGGGCTGCCACCCCCAGAGTGAAGCTGACGGCTATAGCAGTGGCGGCAGCAGCCCAGAGAAGGTAAGCCTTCCCTTCCCTACACTCAGGCCCCCTCTCTGTTCCCCCCGCCATCTACAATGGTTGGCATACCCCCTCCAGGCACTCAATGAATTCAATGCATCTCTAGTTCTAGGCCTGTCAAAGGCCATGCAAACTTTCTGGGTGCACAGACTATCTCCCTGCCTATGTCAGTATGAGCAATCAAAACACTTCCAGAGTTAGTGAACTCATGGACAATGAGAATTTCACCAACAGACATGGAAGGGACAGTATACTCTCTTTCATTGTGCTGGCCTCAAATTTACAGTTAGGTTGCAACAGTAGTGAAACAATCTACCAACCCTTCTAGTTGCTGATTCAGCTGACACCATTCCCTAACTATCATAGAATCATACAGCACCATTCTGCTCTTTTCACTTGCCCCCCTATGCCCCGGGTATGCTGTGCTGCCATGCTCCTATGGCTGGGCAGGGGCAGCGTGGGGTTGCCCCTGCTATGGCAAAGACTCCTGGTGGGTGGCAATTCTGGTGCCTGCCCATAACCAATTCCCAGGGCTACTGGTTACACTACTGCTTAGCATACAAGTATGGAGCCATTGTGGGATAAAATTCATCAGATTAAAGGTGAAGAAGGCCATCATGTTTGATTTGCCACTGTGAGATCTGAACGCTGTACAGAAGACATGTTTGTCAAATGGTAGAGTTCCCCCACAGGCATCCTTACACCCTAGTCTGCATAAGGCAGTACAGAAGCTGATTTTGGATCTGTGGAGTCTTTTATCATGAAGTCTTATGGCTCAGAGGGACAGTGCACAAATGCCTAAGCAGCCTCAATATGGTGAGCTGGAGTGCAGGAGCAGGAACCGATTGACGTGAAAACACTTCAAGGACACCCTAAGGTGCACCTGGCTGAGTGTAACCTACCAGCTATCTCTTTTAAGCTCTTAGTCATAAAAAGGCAGTAATGGGGCATCAAGGTAAGGGAAGGAACCAGCCTTTTAGAGCAGCAAGGGTATGCCTTGCAGCCAGGAAAGCATGCTAGGTGAAGGAACAGGCTGCTTCACATGCTGTATGGTTCTGCAACTGCAAACAAATTTCCATTCTCTGCACTCGTTTGAAATGTTTGTTTCTACTCCGCTGACCCTGTGGGTAGGCTGACTCCTTGTCCAAGCTGTGTAATGTGAAGATGGAGGGGAAGCTGTGTAGATAAGACTATTGAAATGTCACGCTGGATCAGAGCAAGCATCTGTCGAGTCCAGTAACTTTTCTCTGACAAAGGCAAGTACTAGATGCTCCAGTAGAAAGGTCAGCAAGCATCTTGGCAGACAGTTCTAGGAGCCTGTGTTCATACAGGTATGTTCTTGCTAACCTTGATCCAATTGGTTTGTTCATACCCTGAAACAGGAGGGTTTATACCCCTTGTCAAAATTTCAGTGCAAGTTGCATGCAACACCACTGGGGTGTGGCGAGGGTGAACGGTGATTTGTGAGCATTGACAGCAGCAACCTAAGTTTGCTGGTCCTCAGGAGCTGCTTCAAGGCCTCTTATTTGCAGAGTAGCAGAGAGCCAGATTTGCAGATCCAGGCACGGCAGCTCACTTGATCTGTCTGGCTACTGCTGCAATGGCTTCAGCAAAGAACACCTGCAAACTCACGCTTAGCTGGGGGAAGTTCCTTTTCTTTAAACTGATGATTTTGAAAATTGTAATTATGTGACAAGGAGGTACAGGGGGATTATAGATCAGTGAGGTTTGGGAGAGGGAGAGTTTTCCCCCAGAACTACAGTCTCTGGGCCAGATCCTCTGCTGGAATAAGTTGGTCCAGCTCCACTGATTTCAGTGGGGCTACATGGATTTACACCAACAGATGTTCTGGTCTTTTAATTACAAACTCAGGAAATATTGTGGTTCTTGCAGTGAGGGGATGGGATTTGTCTGTGGGCCTGACCTTGGGAAAAATGGTCATTTGTATTTCTGACTTGCATATGAATGCTTGAAACATGATCTGATACTGGGGCGGGCGTGTGAGTGTGTCTTCATGTGTCTGTCCGTCTGTGCTGGTCGGTGTTACCATGCTGTTCGACTGGACTTTATTCAGGAAATACCAGACATGATAGGAAGGGGTAGGGGTGGTGTTTTTCCACAGAAAGAGCTCAAAGAATCCTGAATAGAGGTTACTGCACTCATTCCTGTTTCTTCTCTTACTGCTTCTAGTTCAGTATAATAAAAGGGTACGGTCATTTGTAAAGAAAGGCAATCCACCATTTTAAAGACTCTCTTAAGCCTAATGGAATGATGTGTTGTACTTTAATAACTCCCAAAGGGTGTGATAATAGCTTGTAGGTGACTTAAAATGCCCTTAAATGTTGGCCATTAGAGAACATCAGGACAGCTTGTCCTGGAATTATTTTGCAGGAAAAATATTACATATAACAGCATTAGTTGTCAGCATCAACTCAGTTCAGCTTTCTGTTGGGTAACATGAGTTTTCTCAAATGTAAATTCATGAGATCACAGAGTCAATATAATTATGCTGGAAGAAGATATGGGATATATGGGATACATCATGTTCCCATATGAATAACATTGTTATCCAACTTTCAGCCCTGAAGCAGCATTTCCAGCAATGGCACCTTAACCACAATTGTTATTAAAAACCACCAATTCCTCAGTTTTTGTCTAAATAATGAGGAACCCTAGAGCTGACTGGCTGTTAAACACAAGAACGGGGGTATTCCTGGAATACAGTCATACTCTTGGCTAAGGACATGGTTTCCATGTATATCTCGAAAACCACCCCCAACCCACGCAGCACACGACTGTACAGAAACATCAGCCGCTCTCCTATGCAACGACCCTCCATCCTCTATCCTCCTGCAGCTGAACATCACTTCTGTCATGTCAGCTCCTCAGGGCTTTAATCCACAGGTGCTGCCAAAACGCTAGTTCTTTCACATGATAGTATGATACTTCCCACCCAGCCAGTGGCCTCCTCTCCTTCAGTCACCGTTACCTTTGCATGCCGTAGTGCAGGTGTGAATTTGAGATGTAGCTTTCATTAGCCAGGAAATACTTCTACTGCACTACATTTTTCTGCTGTCAAGTAAGGATGTTGCAAAGTAAGTTTAATGTGCTTAGTGTCTTTCCAAAATGCACACAGGCAGGTGCATTAATGGGGAGTATTTGGCTCTTTAGGATCACCTGTTCTAATCTAAGGAGAACATGCAACTTCCCTGAACGTAGTGTCTGGCCAAGGAGCGAAGCAGCTATAACACTACCTGAATGTCTGCCCTTGTAACTTGTCTTGTTGATTGGAGCTAAGAACTGTGCAGCTTTCTTTCTTGTTCTGTTATAAATGCCCTGATCAGTCACACAAATGCAAACTGCTAACTGTGTCAGAAGAGAGCTGCTTTCAACAATGCCCCGTGTGTTAAGTATTCTTAAAAGATATTGGCTGTTAAGCTACGAATCATGTGCTCCAAATGGACATATTCCATCTGTGATAAGAGAGAGAATGCTTTTTTGGAGCAAGCACGGTTAAACTGCTAGCCTAGTCAGCACACTAGTTTTAGCAGTGCAAACTTGATTAAATTGAACCTGATCAACGGTCCACACGCAGACTGGCAGTGATTTAACTGAACCAGTACCAAATCACACACCTGGTCAAATAATAATATGCTGTTAACAGATGAAGCCTCAGGTAGGAATGGTGCTAGCAAGAGAGAGAAATACAACAATTGAACTTTTAAAAGACGAAAATCCCTCCATGATTTGATCTTTCCACTCCTTAATGCTACCTAGATTTTTCAGTGCTGTGATAGTAGATACTGTTATAACATCCTGACAAAGTATCAGGGGGAGAGGCAAGTTTAATTAAAAAGATAACACCAGGGGGTGGGAAAAATCTTAAACCAACCTTTTCAATATTGGTGCTGCAGTTTGGCACCTAAATCCATAGTCAGTTGCCTCCATGAAAGTGGCCTGATTTTCAGAGGAGCTGAACTCCAGTGGCTCTTGAAGGACTTTCCAGTAAAATCTGCTTTATCTGGCACTCCAGGAGGATTGATAAAAATGGCTAATTATCAGGAGTTAGTGATCTTCACCTTTCTGTAATTATATTTTGTATGAATTTTGGTATTCCTAATAGAGAAAAAATGTATTACAAAAATTCAGCGTGCGCACTATATGTTAAATGTATAATTTACATTTAGAATTACATTTGTAAATGACTAATTATGCTTGAACATATGATGAATTAACCAAAGTGACCTGTGTACAATCAGTAAGACTGGCTGGGTTTCAGTGCTCCACCTAATAAGATCGAAGAGAGGCATTCCCCAGTGACTGATTAACAAGATTTCACTGTATTTTGTATGACTTTGTGTCTTGTATAGCTATTTTAACCTGTGCAAAGTAAGTGAAACAGCACCAAATCTGAATTCCCCATCTATTCATTCCTAGGAATGGCAATATACACACATTTGAGAGTGATTGCACAAAATTCAAGACAGTGGTGACCAAGAGCTGTTGGCTCGTATGCTAACTGCCTGCCAGCATCCAGTTTTTCTGAGAATCAGTTCACTTCTATTTAAATGCTTATCTTTGGGCACCCATGTTTGAAAAATTTGGCCATAATTTGTGTGTGTGCTGCATATCCCACTTTGAATTATTGAAGAGGAAAGAATTGTAAAAGGGCAGCTTATCTTTAATGTCTCACCCCCCCCACCTGTTAAATTAATTGTAACCCCATGAAAACCTTAATTGTTGCTTTACTGAGAATGTGGAGCTGGATTTTGGAACATAGCTTATCTTTAATCATATATCTATATGAGTGTGTGTGTGTGTGTAGTATGTATTTTATATATATGTATATGTATGTATATATGTGTATGTATACAATCTTTAATCATATATATATATATGAAAAGAATTGTAAAGGGCCACTTTATCTTTAATCATATATATATATATATGAGATACATATATGATATATATATATATATATATGATTAAAGATAAAGTGGCCCTTTACAATTCTTTTCTCTTCAGTAATACAATGTGGGATATGCAGCACACACAAATGATTTTACTATATGGCAAACATTTGATGATAAACAATTAAAACAACAATGATAACCAATGAAAATGACTAGATTGCTTTGATTTTCAGAGCTGGATGAAATGTAAAATCCAGCTCTAAAATCTAAAATAATCAAAGACAAAGGGTTCTGTCAACTTCACTTTCAGGTCCTTATGCCCTAGAACGAGACTTGGGCTCTATACTGGAGAAGAATGCTTATTTATTTTTTTTAAAGTAGATTTTTTTTTAAAGTCTTGGAATCATTTTATGGAACCTCAGGTCAATTGAAATCTTTTGTTTACCAATCCTAAATAGAGACCTGATTTATCTTGAATGCCCCTTTAACTTTCAAATAGTTTTTGTTCTATTTTTCTTTTGCTGTATAGCCTGAAACACAATAAAGTTAATGCGAATCACTCTGCTGATTAATCTGAGGAATACATATGCTTAGAAGATTAATGTCTTGTTATTGCATCTCTTCTGGATAGAAATAGCTCTTGGATGGAACTATCAGTCATTTTTATATACGAAAAACAACTTGGAGCTAAATGGCTTATTAACCAAGTGCACACAATTGCAGTTTGTTAGACTCCGGTCTGCCCTGAGGGTTGTGTGGGCAAAGTGTAACCCTCTGATGTTGTTGGCAGAAATGATCTCACCTCTTCAGAGCAAAACAGCCAGGGCTGAGGGTGAAAAGAGAGGGAAGAAGCTGGCTTTTATACTTTTTGGCGTGTGGTAGCTCGATGGCAGAGCTCCTTCTGACAAGGCATGGAACAAATGTCAAGCGTCCGTGTGGTTTGCTCAGTCAGTTGACCTCTCTGCGGTTCTACATGCAGTGCTGTTCACAAGCCTAAGTGATCTAGCAAGGGCTGGTGGGGTCGCTTTCTGGTACCTTCTCCATTCCTTCCTTTGGGAATTGTCTAGTTTAGGTCTGTGCCACTGTACTTAGGCTGGCAGTAGCTAGGTATGGTAGGCAATGGCCCCTGGTGTAAATTTGGTATATACCAGCAAACATTTTTCTTCTGGCCTGGTATAACTGGGAACCTCTGCCCTGGTACTAGGAGGGCTTGATTACTAGGTGAAGAACCAGGGGTCAGGCAGCTTGAGGCAATTGGCTACATCTGGCCCTAGGGGAAAGGGGGTCAGACTCGATGATCTAATGAGGTCCCTTCCGACCCTAAAATCTGTGAATCTATGAGTGGGACTCAGTGCTCAGTCTAGAAGAGCCCATTAAGTATCTCTGTGATGCTTAGTTTCAGTTCTCAAACTGTGGATTCATGTCTCCAGAGGTAACATCCTTGTTAACAGCAGTATATGGAGATGAGAGATAGCAGACCTGATTACCTACCCGTCAGCCCTATTGTTTCTCTGCAAATTTGTGTACACCAGTCAAGGCCTTACCTCTCTCTAAAAGTGAAAAGTTTCAAAAAGTTAAATGAATAAAGGCTATCAAACAACAAGAATACACTTTTGTAGAAAACAGTAATTAAATCAAGGCTTCCTGGCCAGTGATTTAAATTGATTTGATTTAAATCAAATCCACCCTGGTACAGAACAGTGCCACCGTATGCATTAAGGACGACAAAGCCTCTTTCTATAGCCCCTCAGTTGTCCTCTCTCTCCAGTTCTGTTCTCTTCCCCTCCTTCCCGATCCTCTGCTCTGCCTTTCCTTTCCATTCCATTGGCTGGTAGTTTTCTGTTTTCCAAGTAGTTGCCTTCAATGGGTCTGGAGGACCCAGGCCAGGCGATACTGGTTAGGAAGCATGACTCATTGACAGAGAAGAGGAATACGTGGGGGTTGCTATTGCTCTGCTTATTGGCAGACTATCTCCACTCCTTGCCAAAGAGAGCTTCAGTTCAGGTTGCACTTGAATCCTCAGGAACATCAGTATTATATTGCTTTGTCCTCCTGCCATTAGTTGGTAGGCTGTAGCCGAGTCAGTGATTTGCCCTGTGCCTGGTGGTGCTTCGGGGAGGTCACACTGGTTCTAAGGCAGGGGCTGGCAAAATGCAGCCCCCCAGGCCATTCTATCCGGTCCGCAGGGCTGCTAAAAAATTTAGAAAATTAATAATTATCTGCTTCTGGCTGCCTGTCATGTGGCCCTTGATGGCTTGCCAAAACTAAGTAAGCGGCCTTCCGCCCAAAATAATTGCCCGCCCCTGTAAGGTGAAGCTCCAAGACCAAGGTGATATGTGCAAGGCTTCTGCCTCCCTCCAGTGATTTTTATTTACCAACTAATGTCCCTGCCGTTTACTAGACTGTTACTTAGAAAGCCACGGGAATGAGGAGTGCACATAATACTGAGCTGCCAAAAAAGATGTGACAGTTGAATTTCCGACTAACGCATTGTAAAGGGGGGAAAAATTAAATGGGTTAAGGACCAAGACATCATCTGCTTCATCAACTGTTCTCATCATGTGGTGTCCAGAAGGACACAAAGTGCTTCCTTATGGCATGATGCTGTGGAAAGTGAAGATGTACACTCAAAGCCTGTGAGGGTGGAGCACTTCAACTCCTACTGAAGCTAGCCAAGTGCCAGAGAGCATTTAAAAGCAAAGAGCCAAATTCATCCCCCCAATTATGTCCTGCTGTTACCCTGAAGGTTGTAGCTGTGGGCCCCCAGGGACACATTATCTCCTCTATGTGCCATGTATACTCTGCCAGGGAAGTGATGCCAATGGCCTAACACAGTGAATAAATGGTAATGTAAATGAAACTTTCGGCCATAAAGGCAGTGTGACAGCTGGTTGGCTGACACCTCAGGCACTGGGAATAAATCCAAAACTTTCAAGAATTCTCTGCTAGCCAACTGACTTGAAATCCAGGTAACCCTGTAACCCTCTTTGAAAACAGTGTTTTAACTTATTTTAGAAGTGCTATTTCTGTTTATGATTTTAACATCTCCCTTTTTGTTCAGAAGATTTAGCAAAGATTGATAGGATGTGTGCAAGTTGCTACAGACTGTGATTTTTGTTTTAATAGTTTTGAATAAAGCTTATTGCAGGTCCTTGGGAAAAAAGCAGTTTATTTCCTTGAAGGAAGAAAACTCGAAGCTTGTAAATTAGGAGGTGTGCTTTCATCTGATTCAAGTTAATTCATTTGTATGGAATCTGATGAATACTTTTGAAGATCATTATGATAAGAGTTTGACGGCTTTGCAAAGAATGTTTCTAGTCAAAGGATCTTTACGTGCAGGCTTTCCTTGCAAGATGTATGTGAACTAAGTTGCTCACATGAACATAGAATCATAGAAAATAAGGCCTGGAAGGGACCTCAGGAGGTCACATCTAGTCCAGCCCCCTGCTCAAAGCAGGACCAGCCCCAACTAGATCATCCCACCTGAAGCTTAGTCTAGCTGGGTCTTAAAAACCTCCATGGATGGAGCTTCCACCACCTCTCTGGGTAACCTGTTCCAGTGTTTTACTACTTTCCTAATAAGAAAATTCTTCCTAATATCTAACGTGAACTTCCCTTGCTGCAACTTGAGCCCATTGCTCCTTGTCCTGTCATCTGCCCCCCACTGAGAACAGTCCAGCTCCATCTTCTTTGCAACCCCTCTTCAGGTAGTTGAAGGCTGCTGTTAAATCCCCTCTCAGTCTTCTTTTTTCTAAACTAAATCAGCCCAGTTCCCTCAGCCTCTCCTCGTAAGTCGTGTCCCAGCCCCTAAACCATTTTCATTGCCTTCTGATGGACTCTCTCCAGTTAGTCCGCATCCTTTCTGTAGTGGGGGGCCCAAAACTGGATGCAGTGCTCCAGAGGTGGCCTCACCAGTGCTGAATAGAGGGGAGTAATTACTAGGACTGTGCAAAGCTTTGGTAGCCAATTTGATTCGGAGGAGATTTGGCTTGATTCGGTGGCTGAATCTGAATCAGGAGACCCATTAAAAGGTCTGAATCAAATCGGAAGCCTCTGATTTGATTTGGAAAAGATTTGGCTCCAATTTGGAGATTCAGCCATAGACTAAACAGGCAGCAGTCCTCGACCACGCTGGACAGGACACAGCTACCTCCAGCTAGTAGGTCTGTTGTGGTGGGTGGAGGGGAGAGGGAAGGGCCCTTGTGGGGGCAGATCAACCTCCACAGTGTAGGAAGGATTGGGGCTGGGCTGGGTCCCAGGCTGGGGCAAGCACTGCCCACGGAGGGGTGGGGTGACTTGTGCTGCTGCACGCCACTGGTCTGGGAGCTGCTCGCGCGCTGGCTTGTCCAGTGGCTCTCACAGCTGCTCGCGCCACCGGTCCAGGAGGGCATGGGGCAGGGGCGTGTGCCCCAGAATCTGCATGGGACGGGCAGGGCCAGGGCTGCACCAGGTGAAAACAGAAGGCGCTGGGAGCAGGGGCTATGCCCACTGCTGCTCACCCAGCCGGTTCGGGGCTGACGCGAGACTGAGCCACTGCACTGCCTCCAGACAGGTGGAGCGCATTAGTGAGAGCCTGTCTGGCCTACCTGCACCTCCCAAATGAGCAGCAGCTTTGCCCCAGCTAGGCAAGCAGTGGCAGTGCATGCAGGGGAGAGGGGAGGGCGTGTGCCTCCAGACTGGGGTGGGCGGCAGAACAAGGGCTATGGGGTGGCTGCATGTTTTCGAGTGGCACATGCCCACCCCTGCCCTGCTGCTGCTCACCCAGCTGGGGCAGGGAGGACATAGATTGGGAGAGGGGGGGCTCCTGCCACTTTGTGCCACTGGTCCAGGAGGACATGGGAGCAGGCATGTACCCTCACATCTCCACAGGGCGGGCTAGGCCAGGCTGTGCTCCAGGTGGGCGGCAGAAGGCACTGGGAGGGGGGGCAATATCCTCCTGCCACTCGCCCAGCCTCTCTGTGCCTCCTGGGTGAGCAGCGGCAGGTCATGGGGGCAGGCACGTGCACCCAGATCGGAGCGGGGCTGGTGGTAGGGGCTATGGGAGATTTTAGGGTGGCTGCAGCTCCCCATAACCCAATGGCAGGGAGGGGCCATCATCAGGGAGGACTACACTGCAGTTGCTCGGGCCTACAGGGGGGCAGTCAGGAAGGCCAAGGCGGAGATGGGACTGGGACTAGCTTCCTGGGTCAAGGACAACAAGAAGTCCTTTTTTAAATACATAGGGGGCAAAAAGAAGGTACCGGGTAACGTGGGGCCCCTGCAAGACACGCTAGGAAATTTGGTCGTCACACCAGATGACAAAGCCAACATATTAAACAATTTCTTTACCTCCATTTTCCTAAGCAGGGACCAGAACAGTCACCCCCCCGCTGAGCCCCCCTTAGATCCCAGGGGAGGCGCACCTAGGCCAAGGGTTAGTGAGGAACTAGTCGGGGAACTTCTGGAGGGACTGGATGTATTCAAATCAGCTGGTCCGGACAATCTCCACTGTAAAGTACTGAGGGAATTGGCTGAGGTCATTGAGGGACCCCTGGCATGGCTGTACGAGCACTCGTGGTGCTCTGGTGTGGCGCCAGAGGACTGGAAGAGGGTCAACATGGTTCCCATCTTCAAAAAGGGGAGGAAGGAGGAAACTATAGGTCAGTTAGTCTTACCTCAATCCTGGGCAAGCTTTATGAGAAAATTATTCTGGCACATGTCCACGAGGGGCCAGCAGGGGAGATTATGCCTAGGGGCAACCAGCATGGGTTCATTAGAGGCAGGTCCTGTCAGACCAACCTGGTGGCCTTCTACGACCAGGTGACCAAATCCTTAGTTGCAGGGGTAGCAGCGGACATAGTCTCCCTGGACTCACGGAAGGCATTCGACACTGTCTCTCACCCCGTTCTCATTAAGAACCTGGGGGCTGTGGTATCAACACCCACACAGTCAATTGGGCACCAACTGGCTGGAGGGCCGCACCCAGAGAGTGGTGGTGAACAGGCCATTTTCGACTTGGAGGGACGTGGGCAGTGGGGTCCCCCACAGCTTGGTCCTGGGGCCTGCACTGTTCAATATCTTCATCAGTGACTTGGACAAGGGGGTAAAAAGCACCCTGTTCAAATTTGCTGATGACACTAAGATGTGGGGGGATGTGGGCACACTAGAAGGGAGGAATAGGCTGCAATCAGACCTAGACAGGTTACAGGGGTGGGCGGATGAGAATAGGATGGGATTCAACACTGACAAGTGCAAAGTGCTGCACCTGGGGAGGAAGAGCCACCACCATACCTACAGGCTGGGAACTCCCTTCTCATCAGTGCAGAGGCGGAAAAGGATCTTGGAGTTATCATTGATTCCAAGATGAACATGGGCCGGCAGTGTGGGGAAGCAGTTAGGAAGGCCAACCGCACCTTGTCATGCATCCACAGATGCATCTCGAGCAGGTCCAAAGAGGTGATCCTCCCCCTCTATGCGGCACTGGTCAGGCCGCAGCCGGAGTATTGCTTCCAGTTCTGGGCACCGCACTTCAGGAGGGATGTGGACAGCATGGAGAGGGTCCAGAGGAGGCCACTCGCATGATCGGGGACAGCAGGGCAGGCCCTACGCGGAGAGGCTATGGGACCTGAACCTGTTCAGCCTCCGCAAGAGAAGGCTGAGGGGTGATCTGGTGGCCTGTTACAAACTAGTCAGGGGGGACCAGCAGGCATTGGGCAAGTCCCTGTTCCCCCGAGCGCTGCCAGGAGTGACCAGGAATAACGGTCGCAAGCTGGCAGAGGGTAGATTTAGACTAGATATCGGGAGGTGCTACTTCACGGTCAGGGCGGCTAGAATCTGGAACCAATTTCCAAGAGAAGTGGTACTGGCTCCTACCCTGGGGGTCTTTAAGAGGAGGCTGGATGTACACCTTGCTGGTGTCCTTTGACCCCAGTACTCTTTCCTGCCATGGCAGGGGGTCAGACTTGATGATCTGCTCAGGTCTCTTCTGACCCTAGAAACTATGAAAGTATGAAACTATAATCCCCGCTCCACTGTGCTCTGTGGGGTGGGCAGAGCCACAGATGCGCTTCAGGCGGCAAGCCCCCACTGCTGGGCTGTGGTCTGCAGGGCTCTGGAGTGCAGCCCTGGCTCCACAGAGCCCAGCCCAGCCCACCCCACATGGATGCAGGGGCACATGCCTGCTCCCGTGCCCTCCTGGACTGGCAGCGTGCAGTGGCGGGAGACTGCAGCGCCTGCATCCCGTGCCCCCCTGACCTCTCCCCGAGTCCCGCACACTCCCACCCTGCCTGGGCAGCTTGTCCTAGCCCCAGTCTCTCCCTCGCTGTGGGGGTGTTGATCTGCCTTCCCCACGCCCCTTCCCTCTCCCCTCTGTCCACCACAACAGACTTACCAGCTAGAGCAGGGGCGGGCAATTATTTTGGGTGGAGGGCCGCTTACTGAGTTTTGGCAAGCTGTCAAGGGCTGCATGGGTAGCCCCACCCCTTGACAGATGCCCCACCCACTGGTCACCATCTTGTGACCAGAAGTCTCACCCCCTACCCCCTGACCTTGCCACCAGAGGTCCCTCCCTTTGCCCCCAGAAGTAGTCCTTTCAGCAAGGGGGTTTGCCATCTCAGAACCAGAAAAATACCAAATTCTATTCTAAAATGCGAACATCTACAACATTAATTAATTTGATTTCACAAAAATATTTTTGTCCTGATTTACATGTGTTTGTGTAGTGTATGTAGAGGTGGGTATGGGGGGAGGGTGGCTGGGGTTTGTGTATGGCAGCGTGAGGGGAGGCACAGGTGCATGTATATAGAGGGGTGTGCATGTGGGACTCACCCTATGAACACACACACACACACACACACACACACACACACACACACACACACACACACACTGCCCTTGTGCCTGCACATACACACACAGTGCCCCATGCCTGCCAACACGCACATACTCTGCCCCTGTGCCCGCCGACATGCACGTGCACATACACACCTCTACCCGGCGCAGTCCCATGCTCCGTGGTTGGGGGATGGAGCCGGGAGCCACAGCCACTGGTGCTGGAGTGGGGCGGGGGCAGGAAAGCAGGGAACTAGCTTTCTATGGCCGAATCTTTCATAGATTTCATAGATTTCATAGACATCAGGGCTGGAAGGGACCTCGGGAGATCATCGAGTCCAGCCCCCTGCCTTCAGATCTGATTCAGCTGAATTGGGTCGGGACAACGATTTCAATCTCTGAATTGAATCACTGTCCCTCTGAATCGGCCAAATCCAAAGTGAATACTTGCTGCTTCGCACAGGTCTAACTAATTACTTCCTTTGATCTGCTGGCAACACACCTACCAGTGCAACCCAGTATACTGTTAGCCTTCTTGGCAACAAAGGCACATTCCTGGCTCATATTCAGCTTATTGCCCACTGTCACCCCAAGGTCCTTTTCTGCAGAGCTGCTGCCCAGCCAGACAGCCCTCAGGCGGTAGCGGTGCATGGTTGGTGGATGGGAGGTGTGCAAGACGAATTAATGATATGTTAAGGAAAACGTTGCATCTAGGTGGAAATCAGATGGAAAATAAAAATGGCACAGAAAAACCAATGCTACACTGTGGATAAATGATCTAGACTTTACCTTTTATAGGCCGGGCCCCCTTAATCCTTTCTCAGGTTCATCTGCCAGAGTTACCCTAGCTTAGCTTTCATCTGTTGCAGGATGAGAACAATACAGATGAGCTGTTAGCTATGGAACAACTGACCCATTTTCCACAGTAGTAACTAGGTTGTAACTCTGGTTAACAGGAATAATCATTATGCCAAAAAAGGGAGCTGCTGATGCTGACTGAATAGCACAATGCAGCTCCTATAAAATGGGGAAGATCGACTCACTAGGTGGATCTCTTTGCCTGGCTGCAGCCACAATTCTAGACTTCTAAGAGGTTCAATTGGCTGACACTGTCTTGTTAGATTTATATGTAGATAAATTTAGTGTTTTGCACCTGTAAATCAACAAAAGGCATTTCAAATGAGTCATAGCATTAGAAACCTTTTTTATGTTCAGAGTAAATGCTGTGGAAACTGTGGTTCAGACAGTCAAGATGTTATTAGAGAAGGGAAAAAGTCCTTAGTCTTCCATAACTTACATTGGAAATGACAGCTGGGTTCAAAAAGTACTACTTTTTTGTCCTTAAGCTGGAACTCTAATGATGTTACTGATACATCAACACAACTGTGAACCTGAGACTTTCGTTTTCTCCCAAGCATGAAGCATAGCACTCTGCTCCATCATTAATTTGTGGAATTCAGCACAAATATAGCACGGCAGTTTTCAAATCATGGAAATACAGATGTTTCCCTGGTGTGCTGGATTAGATAGCTAGTTAGGTTGAAACATCTCAGTTACATTAACTCTTGCTTTTCTATCAGCTTATGGGTATAAAGTCCACAGGTACAGGAAGTTAGATTTCTTTTCTTCACTTTAAAGGGAACAGGTTTGTTGCACATCCCATTTTGGAAACATCTTTTTACAGAATTCCCAGTAAATGTGTACAAGGAGCTTTTCACAACCCCATACACTATGACACAGGACAGATGCCTTCTTCCACTCTTTCTTTCCCCATTTAATTCTGTTTACATGACTGAGCCTCAGCTCTGATCATGGCAAAACCAGGAGTTGAAGCAGTCGCACCAAGGGATAATATTGTGACCAGCCTGTAAGAAGCACAAAATTGCAAGACAGATTGCACTGACACCATTTTTAAGATCCACTATCTGAGGGTTTGTCTAGAAGGGAGCACTCTGAAAAATAAGACCAAACAGCTAACTTTGTAAAGTCAGTGTTTGCTTTCAAGGATTAAGCTACTGTGAACTAAGACCACTTTACTTCTGAATGATCCTATCCCCATGGGTTTTAATGAATCTGCATTAATTTAGGATGCAATGTAAACAAGTCCTTCACACTACCAGCCAGATGCAAGAACAAAGTGTTTAGAAAGTGCCAGTACTTGTCTCTCCAGTCCCTGTGTCCAGATCATTATGTCAGTGAGGACATCAGCATGGCCATCTTTTTAACTAGTATTCATCCTGTGACATGCATGTTCTGTTTAAGAATCAGCTGTATGAACCTTGAACACAATTAAAAGAAAGAGTTAAAACCACCTGTGTTAAGATGGTAAGAGGTGATGCCAGCAAAAAACAAATGCAAATCAAACATCACATGTTGATTTCCTACAGTGTAAGAAGAGCATATAAGCCTCAAAGTGCATAATTCTTTTTAATTTTTGCTTTTTGAAAAATCACCCTGAACTTGATAATTGGGCTTTGTTAGACTAATTTCCATGAGTGCAAATCAAATGTACTGTTTATTTAAGTCAATTTGCACAATACAGTCAACCTCTCCTTGCATAATAATGTGATTGTGTAATCTTGTGTGTGTACGTGAGGTATATAATCTCATCCTGAGCCCCTTTTCTTCCAAGATGCTACATTTTCTCTGTATTGTTAATTTACAGATGTCTAACCAGCATTCAGTCTGTATGATGTGATTCCTACTCAAGCCAAGATGACTTGCATTTTCAAGCATAACTTCTCTAAACAGTTTTCAATACTCTACTAAAATTTTAAATATTACATCTACCTCATTCCCTTTATTAACTTATTTTATCAAAAAGTAAGAGTGGTAGCAAGCAAATATCATTTATATGTCCGGAGATACTGAATTTTTAAAGCAATGTGGGGTTATTTTTGCCATATCTTTTATGATATATTGAGAGACTTTTTGATTGGTGGTTTGTAGCTATTATGTAGCCTTTTCGGGATTAGATCCTCAGCTGATATAAATCACTGTGGCTTCATGAACAACCACAATAAGAACTACCTTTACAAATTGTGTTAATTTCCCTAAAAGGTACTAAGTGAAATGATTTATTTAATCCTTTTGTTCAGTTCCCACAATGCTTAAATATATAGAGGTGAACTTTTTCAATACAGAAAGTTTTTATACAAAATGAGAGATAATAAAATAAAACCCACCCTAACTCAGGTAGGTTGCATTGCTATCCTATAAGTTTGCTTGGTAACTTTTTTTAAATCTGTGGCTGATTATTCGTTTGGTTTTAATGATTATAAATGTCAGTTTCTAGTATACAACTTTCTTTTGGCAATAGCAACAACAGGTAATTGTTTACTCTGTCTCCTCCCAGGGCTACTCAGATCAAGACCTATTCTTGGGATAATGCACAAGTCATTTTGGTTGGAAACAAGTGTGACATGGAGGATGAAAGAATTGTTCCTCTGGAGAAGGGGAAACATCTGGCCAATCAGTTAGGTACACATTAAAGCTTCTCTCCTCTTCTGTTTTTGTAACCTAAGCTATCCAGCCCAGTTTTTCATCTATTTTGCATTGTTTCCTATATCTCTGCTTAACACAGGCTCACACTGAAACCAATTGTTTGAGTAAGTGCTACATGGCATTTTGAGTAAAACATGCAAGAGTCAAATACAGTAAGGCCCGAGTTATACAAAGACAAAGCATGACCTTAACTCAAAGCATGCAAGTTGTCCCATTGAGCTTGATGGAGCTACTTCCATGCTTAAAGGTCAGCACATATACAAACCGCTAAGGAATTGGGGCTGGAGTGTGAAGTTTTTAACTGTACCGCCCATGATCTCTGACGGCTGCTGACAGATGTGGAAAAAACAAAAGCAAATGGCACTTTACTTTCTGACCCTGCACCAAGCACAGCACGTGCCCAGAAGAAAAGCTGCGTCAGTTTGAGCCATCTGGCCCAACATCTGTATAGATCATACACTTCAGCGGGGCTTTTTGGAGGTTTTATCTAATCAGCTATTAAAGGACCTTTTTTTTCCCCCTTTTCTTTTTCCACGTCTGTCAGTGGCCACTGTGAAGTCCCTGCCATCTGGTAAACCCTGTTAAAACTGACTTCAATTAACACATTTTCCAGGAAACCCTCGCAGAAGGGCAGAAGGTATTTGTTTGCAGGAAAGAGAGAGTTCATAGGGCACTCATGAGAATAGCTGTCATCCCTGGTTTTATTAAACTCTCATACAGTTCTTAATCCTCAGGTCTGTAATGTGGGTTCTGTTACTAGTTGGAAGGAGTGTCGTATTTTTGTTAGAAGCAGGGGCTGAATTGAGTCGTATTTTCTAAGCACTATTGCTAGCATGATGTGTGCCCTTGAGCGAGCTTATCCGTTATGAGCTAACCTCAATGTGATTATTTGTGTTGTTGTTGGGCCTACACGTCCCACACTTGGATGTTGCTCCACTAAGAGCTGTGCAGATACGGAACAAAAAGACTGTCTCTGCCAAAAACACTTATGATAATTAATTGTATGTGTGGAAGCAGCCAAATTCAGCATGGATTTATGTGTCTACAGGACAAGGTAGATGATCAACTCTATAATTTTGAAAAGGGGGCCATGTCTTTATATAGAAGCATAGAGTCAGAAGGGACCTTGAGGTTTATCAAGTCTGACCCCTGCACAAAGGCAGGATATACTGTTCTCATAGACAGAAATTTGTTCACCTTTTTTTGAAAACCTCTAATAAAGGAGTTTCTACAACTTCCCTAGGCAGCCTGTTCTACTGTCTTATTGCTCTTAGGATTTTTTCCCCTCAGATTAGGTCTAAATCTGCTTTGGTGCAGTTTAAAACCACTCTCACCTATCCAGACCTCTGTGGTAGGGTAAAACAGTGTTTCTCCATCTTTCTCATGGAAGCCTTTCAACAATGTCCCCCATCAATTCTCTTCCCTCCAAATGAAATGTACCTAGTTCCTTCAGTCTTTCCTTATGCAGCTTGCTTTTCACTCCTGTTATCATCTTTGTTGCTTGCCCTTTGGATCCTTTCCAGTTTCTCTCTCTGTCTGTACTGTGGTTACTCCAGTTTCGAATGGGGAGTCTAAGTGTCGCCATCATACAAATAATAAATAATGTATTTCCCCATTATTATCATTACATTAGTAGCAGACCATTATTTACAGTAGTAATGAAACAGACAATTTCATGTTTAGTTCACAAAAGACAGCAGGGCCCAATTCTCACATCTAGCATCTCGGTACCTTCTCAGCCTTGGGAAAATGTGAAAGTGCCCAAAACAGATACCTATCTTGCACATTCTGTAAAACATGCAATTGTTAATGCAAACTGTGCCTTCAGATTTTGCAAAGGCAGTTTAGCTGTGGATGACTGAAAGTTAGATTTGAAATGCCTGAGACTCCAATGCAGAGATCTACTTGAGCTTTTACCCCATCTTCTAATGTTTGGGTCCCCTCTCCACACTACCACCGCTAACCTGTGCAATATCAAAAAGCTCCTGAGTCCTACACCAGGAATCTTTTACATTTGAGAGATTTCAAATGTCCATTGTGTCAACTCATCTATGGGCACATGCATGACCATGTGCGTGTGAACACACCCACTCACATCATCTGTCTCCATAACAACTGACTACATCAGTACAAAACTAATGAAGAATTGATACTCCCACCTCTTGACCTATCCTTGAACTTGTCAAATGCAACAGGAAGAAATGTATGCCACATGTCAAAGGAAAACACAAACTAATTATGCTCTTGAAAGGCCCTGTCTAGTTCCTACTCTGCTAAAGCCTTGCAGTGTATGAAAACATAGTCTGCTTCAGGAAGAGGAGAAAAACATGACTTTATCAAGAAATTTTTGTGTCTGTTAACTGAGGTCAGTGTTTGCTTGAGACCAGAAGTCAGCATTGTTTAACTTAGGCCAAGTACAGATGTTCATTTTCTACTGGGAGAATTGTTGTTCTCCCAGTAGAAAACAAAAGCATACAAACATTCAAACTTCTTTCCTCAGAGCAAAAATGGCCACTCTGGGTGCATCCCGATGACCGCATACATGTGGCGTGCAAATTGGACATGCTGCATTCACCACATTGCTAATTTGCAGCTCAGTGAGGGTCACAGCTGAGCAGCAGGGGCAGAGATTTAAAAGCTGGATGGGCCAGAACCTGGCATGTGAAGGCTCTCCCCACGCCCAGTTCCCATTTCAAAGCTGGAAAGGCTGGGAGTCAGGTTTGGCTTCCTCTTGCTGTGTGCACTGCCCTGCTGACCTCGAGCAGTTCTGGGTGAGGCAGGCTGCTTTGCCACTGCAGAGAAGTGCACCCACCTTGTCCCACACTGCTCTCAGTCAGCCCACAGCAGCATGTGGTGAGGCTGGCTCCTGCGTCCCTTCAGCCAGGCTCCTTGAGCTCCAAATTGAGTCAGCTTAATTTGTGGCACAAAAGTTTGGCCCTCACTGTTCTAAATTAATGGCTGGTCTCAAGATCCAGGGAGAGTAAAACAAGACTTGTTCAGACTGACGGAGTTGGTAACACTTCACAGTTCAGTGCATTTAATATTCTGCTTTGGGGCAACGTGCTGAGGCCTGATGGAGGAACAGAATTTCCTGAATGAACGGGAGGGCTAATCTTGATGGTGTTGAGGCAGATTGTTTTTTGGGTTCAGGGTGTCGACTGGACATGCCAAACAACCCCCCACAAAAACGTATAACAACCTTAAAATCTTCAGTAACTCAATAGGACTTCAGCCTTGCTGTTCTGTGATCGGGAAGGGGGAATTTTAGGCTACTTAGCTCTGCATCAGAAGCTCCTAGTGTTAGGTTTTAAATTCCCTGTCAGCTCCATTTGTATTAGAGAAATGCTAAAAGACCCCAACTAAAACCTCCCTCTACAGTGCTAGGTGCTGTACAAACCCATATTGACAGTCCCGGTCCTGAGACGCTTCTGATATAAACAGATAAAGATAGCGAGGAAAGGGAAATAGAAGCACAGGAAAGTGAAATGTTTTGCCAATAACCACACAGGCTGGTCAGCAGAAGAATGGGGAAGCAAGCCTCTGTTTCCTGAGTCGTAGTCCAGTGCTCCACGTGGTGGCCTGTGCTGCCTCTAGACAGCAACAGATGCTCTTAAAAAATGTCCTGCACTCCTCCCAGTTGAAGTACAAATACATGTCGGATAGCACAAGTTTGTCCCTTTTCTTTTCAGCATCATTGTTCACCTTCAGTTTAAATCCAGAGAAATTCTGCACGTGCATCAAATGAGGAAAAACAGATCCATTTAGATCCATAATGATCTGAACAAGTATTTAGCATGGCTCTGGAACAAAACTCTCATGTCTGTGAGCCTTGATTAGGCTGATGGGCTCAGTGCCATTTCCAGCCATCAAGCTGGGACTCAGCTGAGCACCAGCATCTTCAAATCTGCCTGTTTCTCTGAAGTGCTTCCCAGCTTCTGGAGGAACACCACACAAATTGCTGGTGATTTAAACAGGTCATTACATTTATTTCAAGTGATCTTGATATAATCAGTCTCATTGATTTTTTTTTGTGAGCTTCCTTTGCAGGTTTTGATTATTTTGAAGCCAGTGCCAAAGAGAACATCAATGTGAGGCAGGTCTTTGAGCGCCTAGTGGACGTCATATGTGAAAAGATGTCGGAGAGTATAGATTCTGACCCTTCCCGAGGCTATTCTGGGAACAACATGCGACTCACAGACAACCTGCCTCCTGTGCAGCAGCCCTGTTCCTGCTAGTGACCTTTCCCTCTGAGAAATCTCTCCCCACCCCCCCAACTTCTCTGAACACGTTATCTGTTCACATGTGATGGTGTATTATGTAGTCTAAAGACAGAAACTTCATGGGAAAGTGGATGTGTTTGTGAAATGTCCTGGAAAGTCTCATACTTTCTATTTTTTATATATATATATATCGTATGCATCTAAAAATGTAAAAAATAATAAATATTGCAAGTGCACCTAGTGTTACTGTGTGAGTTGCCCTACT
The DNA here is from genome assembly GCF_052110815.1 of Crocodylus siamensis. NCBI lineage: Eukaryota > Metazoa > Chordata > Crocodylia > Crocodylidae > Crocodylus > Crocodylus siamensis. Next base: position 8,685,335 of record NC_143399.1, on the reverse strand, counting down.
GAGTAACAGTTTTATCAATGTATTTTTAAATGACTCCTGCAGAGAAGGTTGCATGTTCTTTTATTATAGGTCCTTTTGCTGCATAGATACTGCACCAGCACGCAGCCCAATGTCTGATAAATGTCAGGGCTCATTAAAAAACCTTAAAAGAAAGAAAGGAGTTAGAAGAAGAAAAAACCCAGTGTCATCTGACAGAGCAGGAGGCAGAATCTTGATTTACATTCACCACAGCCTAGTTTTCAAGGAGTTTAATGATTTACCTAGGGCAGTTAAAGGTAGGAGAGAACAATGTACTGGGAATAGGAGTGCACCAACAAAGATTTTCTTGGCTGATACCGATAGCCGATTACTAACCAACTATATCAGCTAATGCTGGTCTGATAACCGATTTACTCTAGTTAAATCAGCGGGGCAGGGAGTGGGATGGAGCCATGGGCAACTCATCCAGAGGGCATGGAGGAGCGGCTCTCCACTGCTGTGCCTACCCCCGGAGGAGGCATGGGGAGCACATGTGCCCCCCCAGCCTTGTGCGTGTGGCAGATGCGGGCTGGTCACTGTGGTCTTGAGGCTCTCCACTCTGCTGCCTTTGTCCTGGAAGCCCTGCACCAGCCCCACACCCCCTACCCACTCGTATGGTTGGGGGCCTCCGTAGCCAGCCCTATGAGGAGAGGCTGAGGGACCTGAATCTCTTCAGTCTCCGCAAGAGGAGACTGAGGGGGGATCTTGTGGCTGCCTACAACCTTGTCAGGGGCCACCAGCAGGGACTCAGGGAAAGGCTGTTCACCAGGGCCCCCTTTAGCGTCACCAGGAGCAATGGCCACAAGCTGAGGGAGGATAGGTTGAGGTTAGATATTAGGAAGAACTACTTCACTGTAAGGGTGGCCAGAGCCTGGAATAGGCTCCCCAGAGAGATGGTGCTCTCACCTTTCCTGGAGATCTTCAAGAGGAGACTGGACAGGTACCTGTCTGGGGTCTTATGACCCCTGCCACCCCCAGTGCTCCTTCCTGCCCATGGCAGGCGCTCGGACTAGATGATCTGTCTAGGTCCCTTCCGAGTCATTGATTCTGTGATTCTACCCGCCTGGCAGTAGTGTGGGCTGTGAGTTGTGCCTTCTGCTGCCAGGCAGGCAGGGGGCATGTGGCCAGTGTGGGGATCCTGGGGCAAAGGCAGCAGAGCAGAGAGCCCTGAGTCCACAACAAGCAGTCCATATCTGCCCTCACCCTGCTTGGTTCTGCTCCACGTAAAAGCATCCCTGCACTTAAAACTGGTGGCGGTGGTGCTTGAACTAAAGCTCATTCACTGTGAGCTGCCCTGCTGACTTTGCCCCAGGAGCCCCATGCTGGCCACATGCCCCTTGCCTGCCCAGCAGCAGGAGGCAAATGTGCTGTCTCCACTGCTGCTGGGTGGGCAAGGGGCACATGGCTGGCGCAGGGCTCCCAGGGCAGAGGCAGCGGAGTGGAGAGCCCCAGGTCTGCAGCAAGCAGCCTGCATCTGCCCTGCACATAAATATGGCGGGGCACATGCCCCCCGGGAGGTTGCATACAGTAGCAGGAAGACACCCCCCACCCACAGCTCCATCCCTCTTCCCACCCTGACCCCAGGTCCCATGCATTGCCCTGGCTGGGCAGTGCCCCCAGCCCCAAACCCACCCCTGCCCCACTCTGTCCCTCACAGTGGGGGCCTCAATATGCCCCCCCCATGCCCCTTCCCTCCCTCACACCCCTTCCCCTCAATAGACTTACCTGCAAGGAGCTGCTCTTCATGCTGCCAGGCTGTGTTCCTGACCACAGGCATGTGTGCAGCGCCCCCTGCATCTCACTCCCAGCATACCCAAGCAGGACCCCTTCCAAGGCTAGAATGCTGCTGGCCTGTAAGTGGAAACCTGCTGTTCCTGAGAGCACTGAGGCATCTGGGGGCCCCAGCCCCACAGGGGAGAGGGAACCCAGGTGTCCAGGTATCGGTAAACATTATCAGCTACAACAACGTTTCTGCTTGACACAGGCTACCAAGAAAATCAAGAGATTGGGGCTAGATGTTGTGCCATGCTTCTAAGGAGTTAAGAATCCAGGCAGAATAGGATAAAAAATGGCTGTTAGTCACATCAGCACTTCTAATTTGGGTCCAGTACAATCTCCACCTGAGCCAGAGCACCTCCAGGAGCTGTTCTCACACATGGCTGCTCCATAAATGGAGTAACTGGACGTAAAGCTTTGTGGCCACTGCTTCCTTCAGCACCTGAACACACCCCACCAGCTGTGCCTCACATACCACCTTGCACAATGTTGATCTGCAGTTGCTTTGTACCTCCAATCAAATACCTGAGAGTAGATCTATTAACTGTATGAAGGTACTTAAGAAAAAGTTGGACTTTTAGCCTTGAGTGGCAGCATCTCAAACAGTCCCAAGTATTTGGAGCCAAAGCATGAGTGCGGAACATGAACGCCACTCTTAAGCTACCAGAGCAGCTGATTTTTTTTAATACTTTGTCCTACAATGGTACCTATGACCTCTTGCACATTCATTTAATGGTATGATTAGATCCGATCCTTGATCCCAACAATTGTGCCTTCTGCCATGCCACGCAAGGCACAATGGGAATCAGCCAAAAACTGTTACACGTCTTTTGTAGAATATTTTTGTGGCTGGTTTCCCATTTTGTCATGCCGTTAATTCATTGGACATGCAGCAGGGTAACCATTTATGGCAGAATTAACAGGTTAATTGCACCTTAATATGTCTGGCAGGGCGCAGAAGCCACATTCACAGATTTATGCAGCCCTCAGTGCTAGGTGCTGCATAAACACAGAACAAAGAGATGTTTGTGCGCCAGGCAGCTCACATGCTAAGTAATATAATCAGCCTAAAAGAATGTGTTAAAGTCTTAAACCCATAGTCTATGAAACATTTACTGTGGTTATTATAGAACAAAAATATTTTGTTTTATCAATATGCCTGGCACTTTTTCTCGAGCATGATAAATCCCAAATGAATCGCTGTTACAGCATCCTGTAGAATACAACCAAGGAAACCTCTGAAAAGATAAAAGGTATGCCTACAGAGTTCCAGCCTGTGGCACACCTATGGCATAGCTTCCCCCATGGAGAGGTGTTTGAGTCAGGCACAGGAGACAGAGGGCATGGCTCTGACATCAGCAGACAACACACATCTGTGTAGAATCTGGAGCTGTTGGGAATTGTTTTAATGAAGTTGGTCTGTCTTTCATGTGTGCTCTCTCTCTTGGGTCCCAGGTTCATCCTACTTTGGAAGAAGAACATTTTTAAACAAAGTTTTATGGGATGGAAAAACAGTTTCCTTAGTGAAGGTCCCAGAAGTGTCATATCTTTTGTATGACGTTCCAAGTCCTTTAGCAGTGAAGATCAAGCTAGAGTCCTGCTGCTATCTGTTTCCGTCCCCAGGCCTGTACAATCCTCTTTTCTTTGTGGTGTTGTCTGTGGAGAAGAGAATTATTGTGCCAAGATGTATCAAATGTATAAATTCCCTTTGGAAATCAGTCTGGTTGGTTTTGGCTTTGGACTGTCTTGAGTTTCTCCAAATAAGAGCTACAAGGGTCACAAGAGACTTTATTTATAGAGAATTTAAATAAGGTTTCTAGGTAATTAAGGGCCCATTCCCACTGAAGTCAATAGGAAGCTGATTGCAATGGGAGCAGGAGTAGGGCTCTTATTACTCTGACTGTTATCAGAATGGTTCTAACTCTATAGTGGTTGATTAGATAATGGTAAAAATATGAAGAAATGCCAAAGGCTGACACAAGTATACAAGGGCTTTTTGGAATGGCAAGTCCAACAGTGCAGTTATAATAATCAGCAAGGATCTCAGCAGCTGGTATTTTTTTCCTTTATCAGCCTACCTGGTCTGTCTGGCAAAATGGAATTTTTCCCTTTGGATTAGAGAAAAATGGGAAAATTAAAACTCGGACATTCTACTATGTGGTCCTTCCTGGGAAGCCCATCTTTATAGGCTAATTTAAATCTTGAGGGGAAACATGGCAAGGCTGGGTGAGAAAAGAGGGTGGTCTTAGATAATGGGAAGAGAGACAGAAAAACACCATTTTTCCCCTTCTACCCTCCGCAATAAAAATATCTATGTTTTCCTCTAAAAGGCTTCCTTTCCCAGAAAACCATAGAAAAGAATTGCAGCTGCACCCCAGGACTCTGAGGTTAGAAGGAACAGACTCATTCTTCAGAGCAAGACCCAGCAGGTGGAGCAGGGCAGCACATCCTGAAAGCATGCTGAGGCGCAGTTGAGGCCCGACTTGCCCTACATTCTGCTGCAATGCCTTGCTTAGTTAAACGATGCTTGCTGTGTCTAGAGCTCGATCTTCTGGAGAGCACCTGTCCTAGGAACGTGAAGTCTTCAGTGCTTGGCATGAGGAAAACAAATGCAAACCCAGGGAGCACTGGTTATAACTTACCTAAAGCAGTGGTGTCAAACGCACTTGGCTTGGCTCTGCAGGCTGGATGAATGGCGTAGGACTGGTCTGCAGGCCATATGAAGAGTGAAGACTGACCCTGCAGGCCAGATCAGACCCATGTTCCCCCCTGCCTGCCTCTGCCCCCTGCATATTGGATCTAGTGTACACGGCACCTGCCCCAGACTAGCCAGGATGGGCTCTGTGTACCGTATGGATCCCAGCCCAGCCCAAACAGGCATCACGTGCAGCTTGTGTCCCAGGTCCTGCATGCAGGGGTGGTCCAGCACGCACCCCCTGCTGCCTATGGGTCAACTCAAGACCCAAGGGCAGCACTGGGGTCTGGATGGGCCAGGTCTGGCTTATGGGCCATATCTTTGATACCCCTGACCTAAAGGCATAGGTCAGCTGACTGTGAAAGGAGCGGTGCAGTTCAGAAAATATTCAAGTTTTGTTTCAAATCCCTGCCATGGACCTGGACATTCAGTTCTAATGGAGTTCCATCAGGTTGGAAATCCAAACAAAAATTATTAATTTAACATTTTAATGCTCCTAGAACTACAAGCCGGGTTTGGAGGAGGTGGACTTGTTTCACCTCACCTCTATAGAAGAATACCAGAAGGCAGGTCAAGCTAGCACTGTAGAGACTACAAAGATCCCACCCTGCCCTGCCTTCTGCAGACTAGTATGGCTAACTACCTCTCTCAATAGAAGGATGAGAATTACGGAATAAAATAATAATGATTCAGATTAAATAAATAGTGTCCTCAGAAGGTGAGAAACAGGAGAGCTTCCTCATGTCTCAAAAGCTTTTCAAGAGGTTTCTTAAAACTATAGAATACTGGACTGTCACCCTTAATACATATTCCTACTTGAAAAGCTGAAAGTGTCATGGATGTAGCGAGCTATACATGTGCTTTGGGTTCCACCTTGTGGTTAAATGAGGCAGACTGCTGAGCACAAAACCCTCTAAAAAAGGTAAGTGCCAAGCTCTGTGTTCAGGGATGTATTTGGTAGCTGTGTTGGTCTGAGACAAAAAGAAATTCAAAACTCTAGAATTTTTGGTTCAGAGGTGATACCTGTTATTAAACCAACTAAGACACTGCAAAAAAATTATCTTTTTCTGCAAGCTTTCAGGCACATGCACCCTTCCTGCCATACCTACACATTAAAAAGCAACTCACAAAGACACTTTCATGGACCCAGAGGAACAGACTTCCACCTTCAGCTTCCTCTGTGCAAAAATGATGTTTATTTTCTACCTATGGGGACTTTTTACCATCTTTAATTTTCCCTGATCCTAAGGAAGGGCATGTGTGCCCAAAAGCTTGCAGAAAAAGATAATTTTTTTGCCATTTCTTAGTTGGCTTAATATAAGGTATCATCTCTGAACCAGAACTTCTAGAGTTGGAGCTCTGTCTTCTTCATTCTCCTGTTTGTAAAAGCCCCTGAGCCCGTGGTTCAGCTCTCACAGCTCTGCCGTCTTTGAAGGCTTCACAAAGGCTGCATGGGACTGCGCAGCTAAGACTTCTCTTGAAATACTGAGTGATTGGGAAACACTTCTGAACAATCTTTTAAAAAAGGGGGAAATAAATGCCCCACCCGTACGCCACGAAGAGGGAGGCCAATACAACACAGTGGTCACATATGAGCTCTTGTCAGAAATGGAGTATTGTTAGAAATGCACAGCTTGCATTTTGCACCTGATAAGAAAGAAACACTGCCAAGGGCTTTTTTCCTTGCCCAGCCTTGCCACAGCTTTTCTTATACTAAATCGCAGACTCTCCCTCAGCTTCTCCCTAGCCTTTCTCATGCAGATTACAGAAGCTGGAATTCAACTGACTGTGTCCTTGAAAGGGGCGGGGTTTAAACTCTTGGTGACCTATAGTACTCTCTGAGCATGCTTAATTAGCTGATGCATATTTACCTCTCCGCCCTGCATACTTAAGTAGTTAATTATAATATACATGCAACGTATGTAGTGATGTAACCACATGTATGCTTGTATGAAACGGAAGTGAGCTGTAAGAGTTCCTGTTTCTGCACACGTGCCCAGGAGGAAAAAGATAAATACAGCCTGCAAAATTCCTTGGTGGGTTCAGAGTAATCTGAGTTTTTGACTCTGCTCTGACCCTATTTGCAAATACACCTTTTGTGCCATCTAATGAGCGTGTCTGTGATTTTAGTGGCCTCCAGAGAAACGAACCGCTTTTAAGCATCACTCTGAAGGCACGATTTGGATAGTTGGCTTTTCAGGGAAAAGATCTTGAGTCCTCGGAGGTGTTCAGGTACCCACCTCCCACCAAAACCAATGAGAACGACTGGGACAGAAGTGAGAGTCTCTTGGTTCGAGCTGACATCTTTTATCAGACCAGCTTGGAGGTGGGGTGATGTTTCTAACAAGCTTTCGTGTAACAAAGCATCCATTTTCAAGCTAAGTTGGGCACCTAAATAGCTTCAGAGAACCTGGGCCTAAGTTTTTGGGTTTTTTGGAAAAAAAAATATACACACACACACACACCCTCTATCATAAATGTGATGTGGACCACCCCTATATATCTATGTATATACATCTATATATCTAGTTATATATAGTTATATATATGTGTGTGTGTGTGTGTATACATACACACACACACACACATCTTAATATAAACTTGATATGGACGTGTATATATATGGACCTAAGTGACCTAGGTACCCTCCACACACACAGGCTCCCGGCAGCCTGGGCCGATCCATGTTGCTGTGTGTGGGGGTGGGGGGAACTCTCCTCCCCGTTCCAGCCCGCATGGATCCTTCCCCACTTGGCCCCTCGTGTCAGCTGATTGGTTCGGCGACCAATGATAAGCATCTCCTTGAACCAATGAGTCAAAGGAGACTGGGGCGAGAAATCCCGCCCCCCAGCAGCAGTTGGACGAACCCAACACAACGCAGGGAGGGGGGAGGGCGGTAAAATAAGTCCTAAAAACAACAGACCGATGTGAGGATGTGGAGAGCAACTTACCCTTCACCGCTCTCCGCTCTCTTCTTCCCTGCCCCGCCGTTCCTGAAAGGGAGCCAAACCAAGCATTTCCCACCCCCCCAGCTCCCGAACCGCTATGGTTCATCCCATGTTACGTCACAAGCGGCCTCACTAGCCAATCGGGAGCGAGCGCACCCTGGCGGCGGCTGACATTGGCCCCGCGAGGGCACGTGACCAGCAGGCCGAACGCAGATTGGCGGGGCGGGCGGGGCTAGACGGACTCCGATGCACCTCAGCACCCGCCGCGGGAGGCGCGCGCGAGGCACGACGTGCTGCTGGAGGCGGCCGGCGGGGGCGGTGCTTCCGCCGTGGATGCGGAGGCTCTGGGCCGTGATCGCGCGGAGCACGCCGGGAAGCAGCACGCGAGCGGGGCGGGCCCTCAGCTTCGCCGGCCGCCTCCACCCGCCGCCGCCCCCCGGCCCCGGCCCCGGCCCCGGCCCCGCCATGCCCGGCAGGAACAAGGCCGCGTCCAGCTGCAGCTGCCCGGAGCTGCCGCCGCCGCAGGCCGGGGAAGGTGGTCACGACGCCAAGGGCCGGCTGCTCCCGGACCCCGACGCGGAGGGCGGCGACCGCCGGCCCGGGCCCGGCCTGGGCGACCCCGACATCGTCAAGTCCCCCAGCGACCCCAAGCAGTACAGGTGAGTCCTCCTGCACCTGCCCTGTTCCCTTCCCAAACGGGTGCCCCTCGGAGCCGCCTCCACCTTTCTGTAGTGTCCGCTGCCCCCCCAAGTCACCGAGTTCAGGTGAGCATGAGGGAATGGGTGTGGGAGCCTGGGGCGGCTTTGAGCTGCTTCACGCCCTGATTGAGCAAGGCGCTTGGAGGCTCAAACGCGGTCCGGCTACTCGTGTGACGTTTGAGCAAACTGGCAACTGGTTTCCTTCCCAAGGGGAGGGAGGGGGAGGGAAGGTGAGTTGTCCAGAGTGGCTCGAGTGCTTTGAAGGCCATCTAAAGGGGGTCATGATTGGGTTGTGATTGCTCCTCGCTGCTGCATTCAGACTCCTTGAGTCCCTCTAAAAGCAGAACAAAGTTTTCCTAAAAGAAGTACCAAAGGCTCTTGGGTGCACTATTGGACATGGGTGTGATTTGAACAAATAGAATGGTTTAACTAATGTCAAGTGTCGTGTCAAGCATGTTGGACATCTCCACTTCTCATGAAACCCGCGTCCTTTCCTCATTTTAGGTGACCGTGTAGATAGCAAGGTTGTCATTTTCCTTTCCAAGGGAATTGGTATCAAATCATTAATACGGTCGTTGAATTCCTGTGCAGCACTCGCTCTCCCGATTTTGGAGAGAATAGTGGGGAAGCGGGCGTCTTTCCTGAACACAGGCTGCTCTGACTGGAGCTACCTGAGAACAGCCTGCAACTTCAGCCCTGTTGATCAATAAATGGTCGCTGGCTAGTGAGTGTTTTTTGTTTTGTTTTTTCTGGATGGGTTTCTCTGAAGAATAGAGGCAAAAAAATGCCAGGGAATATCGTCATCTTTTGACTAGGAAAAAGGCTCATACTAAACTCTCGGCTGAGTTCTGAATTTGCGGCGACGATGAAAATGAATGAAGTGACCTTCCTGCTGCCTGCATGGAGAGGCTTTGTCATGTGGTGTAGGGAAACAGCTGTCCTAGTCCCTCGCCAGCCCGCTTTATTCTGTCTTGTCCTTCTTCCTGTTTAGGTTTTGTCCCACTTATTGTCAGGCAAGTCTGATGGAAGAATGCCGTGTAAGTGCTGTTCCACCGTGAAAATCCTGCACTTTCCTTGCCTCTCTCTCTCCCTCCAGGGAAAGAACAGTGACTGTACCAAGCACTTTTGAAATTTTACCCTTAATAAATAGAACTCCTGACGTTTCCATCCGCTGTGCCAAACGTGTGTTGCAAGAAAAGGATTCTGAGAAGTTTAACAGAACACACGCTGTCTTTATTCCTGGACTCAGACATTCATGTTTCTGTCTGTACACCAGACCTTCTAACATAATATTAATTTTTCTCCAAGAGAGTCTGCCATTCTCGTTATCAAACTGCACCTTTCACTCTTACATTGACACTAATCTTACAAAAGGAGTTATGATGATGGTGGAGTTTAGATTAAAGTTTACTTTTAATAACCTGGAAGGAAAAAAAGGCATGTTTGCATGCGCTGCTACATGGCATGCCTGGAGGTTTGCATTTCAGTTTAGCCTTATTGCTGGATTTAATTGACTTTATTTTTGGATGTTTAAAGTGTTCTATAAACATTTAACCTAAACTCCCATGTATCTCGGTGTTTACTCAGTACTTTAAAAAGGCAGTTACTTTGTTACATATAAAATGCTTTGAACTTGGATGTTTTGTTTTGTTACCAAAAAATGCAATAGCAGACAAGACATCAAGTGTCTGAAACCTGTATCGTTGCTGGAATTTTAGTTTTCTGCATGGAACAGCTCTAGCCTGCTGGCTTCTGGATGGCTGACCTGAGGAAACACCTTGTCATGAGACCAAAGCTTCCAGTTTAAACATCATGGGGAGGACTGTAGTTTCTGTTTAAAACAAGAACTTTCCTTTCCTTTATTCATCTGTTTTCTGTGTGGACACTAACAAAAACCAAGAAACAAACCCTTCTAAAAAGCAACCAATGTGTGCTATCCTTGCTCTTTGCTTTGGGTTCAGTGATTGGCTTTACTCAATGCTCTGCATACTAATTAGTGTTCAGTCATGTATTGATTACACTTCTGTCCCTTTCCATCAAAGTAAAACATGGAAAAAGTAAAGGACACCAGTCTCGCCCGTTCTCTCTACTCAGCATTACTTAACTCTGTTCTGTAGTCTCATTAACTGAAAGCTAGTCACCTTGAAATAGATGCCTAAATTATCTGCTACCCTGCTAATGGAAGCTGTTTCTCTGCCTTATTACATAATCTTTTCAGTCCCTAGGGAGAGTGAGGGCACGAGTAACAAAAAAGTGTCATTTGTTACTTATTTATAGTGAAACAAGAAAATGGGAGATGTAAAGGCTTCAGTAGCTAAACAGGCTTTTTTTAAACTTGGCTCCACAATTCTTTTGAAAACTATGTTGGTTTATCTTGAACAACTGTATATTAGAAGCAGATGGCTGCACATTGTGGGACCATGAAAAAGCTGAAGAAGCTAATTTTCTAGAGCAGCGAAGAAGGTAGGGGTGCACTCTAGTCATCCCAAAGCTCTGCTGAGGCTTGCTTTCTGAGTAAATGCTGTAGGGTCAGCAGTTGCATAGTTAAAGTTTTGTAAACAGCTTTTCCAAATTTGTATATATGTGACATTATTTTCAAGCAGACTAAACTATTGTAAGCGGTTCTGTTATGGAAAACGTCTGTCATGCTGCTGTGATATCCTTACTGCCTCTGCTAAACTGAATGAAAGATAGACATCTCCATTTGTTGAGAAATAGGACCATTGTCATGGCTGTGCCAAGTATGACTGAATCCCTTTCCAGACTGACAATAATTGTAGTTGGCAACTTACTGGGATTTTGAGATTTAGTTTTGATCTTTCATATGTTAAATCACAATAAAGGCTTATGGCGATTGAACAGAAGAACATGAGACTCATCTGGGAAAGATATAAAAGCAAACTTCTTGGTCACAGTGTGTAATTTAAGATGCCTAGTTCAGGGCACAGGTACTGAGAAGGTGTGTCATGGCAGTAGTTTTACAGATTTGTCATCTCTATAATAGCAAGATGGCCAGTATGATGATTTCACTTAGATTGAGGCAGGCGCAGTTTAAAGTTGTGGAGGGACAAGTGATATTTTATACATATCAACCTCACTTTCCCTATATATCTGTGGATACTGTTTAAATAAGACAGGCTAGAGGAAAACAATGACTTGGATTGTGGAAGAGCTGCTAAAAAGGGATGGTTACGGCCTCATTGCTAATACAGGTGAGCAGACCCTTGGAAAACCCTAATATACTTGGGAGGGTGTTAGATCCCTCTTTTAAAGGGGCTCTGGTGCATGGGTCTGCCTGCAGAGAAACAGTTTGTTTCTGGACGTATTTTTCTAAGGGAGGTAACCCAACCTGTTCGTGAAGCCCTGCTGCCCCCACCCCACCAGTGCAGCATGTAATAGTTGTGCAAGGAAGTAGAGGAAAAAAAGTGAGCTTTTATCTCACAGTAAAAATATCGATCTGATTTCTACTAATATTACTAGCTACTTCCATTTTTCTCAAAGCGCTCGTCAAACTCGTTTTGTGCTTTGTTTCCACTTTTAGTTTGCCAAGTAAGGTACTCTGCCTTTACTTGATTGGACACCTGGCAAGTCCATATTTCATAAACCGTTATTCCTGGTCACTCCTGGTAGTGCTCAGGGGAACAGGGATTTCCCCAGTGCCTGCTGGTCCCTTCTGACTAGTTTGTAACAGGCCGCTAGATCCCCCCTCAGCCTTCTCTTGCGGAGGCTGAACAGGTTCGGGTCCCATAGTTAATGTTATAGAAATTAATGTGTGGGGAGACTTTCTTATGGAAGTCAAAGGCACATCATATCAATGGTAGAAATGTAAGGGTAGGCTAATTTTTTCCTGTTTTCCTATAGTATGGAACAGCTGTGGTTGTCAACAAGATCCCTATTGTTATAGGTGCTGTAAAAACATATCAGGGAGACTGTTTCTCTTCTGAAAAGCTCAAGATTACTTTTAGTATGAAATTTCATCTTTTTCAGGTGATTTCAGGGACTGGTCTTGTATCATTGTTTTCATACTTATATTGGTGTAATATTGTCCCACATAGATTATATAAACCCCTGAACCAAGTGACTTTACCTGGTCTGGTTCAGTGTTACCCTGAAAACTGTCAGGAAACTTTTACTGATATAGATTGTCTGCAGTTCTCTCAAGGCAAACAGGCTGTTATTTATTACATGTTTTCCTGCCATCTGGTGTTGAGGAGCTGTGGTAGTATCCCTTCAGATAGAGATGTCAAACTCACCTTGGGGCTTCTTGCAGCTGGATCCAGCCTGGGGCACAAGAATGATCTGGGGGCAGCAAGGGGTTTGGTAGCAGCACTGGGTCCAGAGGTAGCAAGCAGCCTGACGGCAGAGGGGTATGGTGGTGGCACTGGGTGTAAAGGAGTTGTCCGGGGGCAGCGGCAAGCCAAGCTCACGGCCAACAGCCATGGCTAGTGGGGCCAAACCTTTTAATTCTGCTGGAGGCCTGGTATGCCAGATAGAGCTGCTCCTTTGGCCACATATTTGACACCCCTGTCCTAGGATAAGCCACATATCTATTAGATACTTTGGTATAGCTTGTATTGGTGTATGGTACGGATGTAAATTATGCTAGAATTCATGGTTGTCCTCTGTTTCTTCTGTTGAGGAGCCCCATACAGTTATGGTAAATCTGGAAATTCCTGTGTTTGGCCATTCAGAGGTTTTAGGAAGCAACTGATGTCCAAGTATTCACACAATTGTTCTCCTAGGTACATCAAATTGCAAAATGGATTAAGTGCACTGTTGATTTCGGATTTAAATAACATGGACGGTGCTCCTTCTGCACTGTCTTCAGAAGGGGAGGATGATGATGAATCAGAAGATGAAAGTGATGAGGATGACTCTGGGGCAGAAATTGAAGATGACAAGGAGGATTATGATGATGAGGACTGTGATGATGAGGAAGAAGAGGAAGAAGGTGAAAATGATGATGGAGAGGAACTCAATGACCCTGACAGTGAATTAGAAGAACTAGCAGAAAAGGAAGAGACAAGAAAGAGGGGCTGTACAGAAAAGCAGGTATGTATTAATGCTATAAAATGAAAAATGGTTACCTGGAGAACTTCTGCTTGTTTACGAACTCTGTAGCTCTTGGTTGGGTGCTCCTTCTGACCTGGTCCTGCGTTCTTGTGTGTCACCTACCTAATCTGTCTTAGAGCTTTTATGGTCATCATCACTTTTATGCAAAGACCCTATCTTTCTTACCCAGAGGAGAGCCTGTGCTGTTTCTCAGATGCAAGGCCTGCCCAGTGATTGCCTCAGAATGGAATATAATATAGTCCTTGTGACTGCTTACAGACATGGGGAGGGGAACAACCAACAAACCACTTTAGTTTCAGCTCAGCATGCCCCCATACTGAGCACAGTGCATGCCCAGAAGAGGTGCTGCGTTAGTTGGACTCAGCTTGCCCAACATCTGTATAGATCACACAATTCAGTGGGGGGTTTTGGCACTTTTACCTAAAGCTGATTCTATCAGCTGTTAGATAAAAGTGCCAAAAAGCCCTGCTGAAGCACCTGATCTGTACAGACACTGTGGAGCCGGGTCAAACTGATGCACTTCCTCTTCTAGTGAAGTGCTGTTTTGTTTTGTTTTTGGTTTTTTTTCTTCTCATCTGTCAGTGGCCTGTATGTCCACTTCTTCTGTACCAGGTGGGGAATAGAGTAAATGTATGATAGCTTTGAAATATCCCCTTACTAGGTCAGATGTTGCTGTTCCTGGAGAAATGGCTCACTGTGGATGTTGTGTTTTCTCTAGTCTGCAGCTGCCCTTTGTGTTGCTGTTGGTAGTTTCTCTGATCCTGAAGATCTGCCTGGATTAGCACATTTTCTGGAGCACAGTATGTATCTGCTTATATTTCACTCTTTTCTGCTTCTGTGAAAGGGTATGATTTTTAGTTTAGGTAAGAAGCAGCAGCATTTTAAAAATGTATAACTGCTGTTTTCATTTCAGCTAGTCAGTGTCTGACACTTTCCTGCTATTTGCTTAGATGAATTAGTGTGTACACAACACACCCAGCACATGGAGCAGTAGGTAGTGCAAGGTTCTATACAGCTTGCTACTAAAATGCTTGTGTTGATCTGAAGGAACTAGTCCCATCTAAGAGTGATTGAGTAGTTGTCTCCCTTGTTGGACAGCAGTGACTGGGACAGTGGAAGATTATGGGTGCAAAGCAGCTATTTCAGAACTCTATAACTAAATTCAGAACTAGTGTAAGTAATTTCTTTTGCACTACACCAGATTTTGGCTTCCAGCACCAGTGTCTTTTTTGCAAAAGAGCCCAGTTGTGTTCCAAATGTGATTGTACTGAAGGTTAATAAAGGACATATATATGAGACTCAGGCATTTAATTTGGGTTGTGATCAGAGCCATGGTTTGGTCATTCTTTATTCCTAACAAAAGTTGGTAATATTTGGTGAACTTAATTATTCTGTTTTTAGATAAGGGGTGGGGGTGGGGGTGGGGGAAGGGGGTACTACCTTTGCTTGAATGATCCAAAATGTAGATTCCTCTCTATATCTGTCCCTCTGCTCCTGAGAGGCTGCACATGCGGAAATGGTAACTTTTTTAGAGTAGCAAGTTCTCAGCTTGCTGTAATGGGGTTGGCCTTTCCCTATAATATAATGGTTGATAAACCCACAAATGATTTATAAATGTATTTTATATACAGGAGTATTGGGATTAGATTCAGTCAGACTCTGATTTTAAAGACTACTAAAACCAAGCGTGTTTCTCATTTCTGAAGCTTTTCATTCTTTTAGCTTGTGTTAGGCTGGGCAGTTATTGTAGAAATGTTTCTCCACAGCCTGCCTGGAGTATTCATTTACACCTGTGCCATTTGGGCTTGAAATATTTTTATTTTGGTTGATTTGCATGGTAAATTGATTTTTCATAAAGGCAAATAGCAATGGTAAGTGCAAACCAGTGGAAGAGCAGGTCACCTCTATTTAATTACTTCTCATTTTAAGTGAGAGATGTGCATTTTTGCAGTTGTAATTATAGCTCTAATTTGGCTGATTCTGTTCCAGTGGTATTTATGGGCAGTTTGAAGTATCCAGATGAGAATGGATTTGATGCATTTCTGAAGAAACATGGGGGCAGTGACAATGCTTCCACTGACTGTGAAAGGACTGTCTTTCAATTTGATGTACAGAGGAAATACTTCAAAGAAGCTCTTGACAGGTAACTTAATCACACCTAATAATAACTACATAGTTTGGTTTAAAATAGATTAATGGATGTCTTTGTCTGTCAGAGAAGACTATTTATAATTTGTCATTGCCTCATCTGGACCTGATTGAAATGATTCTTCTGTTGCTGCACTTCTTTAAATCCTTTTCGTGCAACAGGGGATCCTTAGGGTGCAAGGAGTCCATGACTTGGCTTTGAATATTTTGGAACCTTTTGAGGTAGCGTCTGTTTCCCACAATACCATAGGTATTTTTAATGTCTGTACCTCCTGTGAGAAGAGGGTAGACCTCACTTCTTTTAATCTAGACCGTTTGGATTCTGTGGTTTTTCATGTTTGATTCTTTCCTTTTGTTAACTATGGAAAGAAGAAGCTTACCTAGAATTGTTCAGTGACTTGTATTTTTTAAATATGTTCCTGTATAAACTTACTTTTTTTTTTTATCCCATGGAAAGTGGAGGAAGCCTGGACTCTTATGCTGTCATTAAAACATCAAAAAGTGGAGTTAACATGCTCCAGTTTATTCAATAAATGATGTATTCTGTGACAAGAAATATCATTCAAATAGCTCATTGAATGACATGGGATGTGTGAAAAAGTTGCTTTCCTGCACAAGGGGAAAAGTCCCTGGAAAGAAGTGGAAGTGAAATAGTTCTGATACCCAGAAGCCTCCTAGGAGTACCCTGCAAATAAGCATTTTTCTCAAAGCCACTAAAATGGTGCTTAAGCTGAATTCTGCCCTGGAATGTGCACCCCTTAGGATTGCTGGTTTCATAGAGCCTAAAGCATACATAACAGCACAAGATTTAGCTTTCTAAGGATGGATACCAGCCCAGCTTCTGGATGTTTTGAAGGGGCCTAAAGAGAAGCAACTCAAATATTAAGAATTTTCACATGAGGAGAGATTGAAAAGAACAAGCTACTTAAGCAGAGAGGAAGAAAGAACCCAATAGAATGATGAAACGTACAGAGAGAGTAGACAGGTGCTCCTGCTAGCTTTTGATATATAGATTCATAGATGCTAGGGTTGGAAGGGACCTCAACAGATCATTAAGTCTGACCCCCTGCCCTGGGCAGGAAAGAGTGCTGGGTCAGATGATGCCCAGCCAGATGCCTATCCAGCCTTCTTTTAAAGATCCCCAAAGGGAGGGAGAGCACCACCTCCCTTGGAAGGTCATTCCAAACTCTAGCCACCCTCAACATGAAGAAGTTCTTCCTAATGTCCAGCCTAAATCTGCTTTCTGTCAGTTTGTAACTGTTGTTGCTTGTTACCCCAAGAGGTGCCCTGGTGAACAGCATCTTCAATCCCTTTCTGCCGCCCTCAGTGAGAATTTGTAGGCAGCCACAAGATCACCCTCCTCAGCCTTCTCTTGCGGAGACTGAAGAGCTCCAGGTCCCTCAGTCTCTCCTTACAGCACTTGTCCTGCAAACCCTTAACCGTATGAGTGGCCCTCCTCTGGACCCTCTCAAGGTTATCCACATCGTTGTTAAAGTATAGGGCCCAAAACTGGACGCGGTACTTCACCTGTGGTCTGACCAGTGCCGCATAGAGGGGAAAGGGTATGTGTTAAAGATAATGTTTAAAAATCCAGTACTCATCCATATGTTACCTTGCCTACCCATTATCTATCTCTCTGTGTAAGGGAGCACAGATTTGTTAGCTAGCAATATTCATAGATACAGGTAATAAAATGTTAAAATGAGTGTAAATGCTTCTGTTTTTAGGGCATGTTTTAACAGTTTGCTGCCTGGCGTTAGGAGTAAACTTTCCCTATGCTCATTTCGTTTCCCCAGTATGAAGAGTTAAGGATTTTTGCATTTTTCTTTGAAGCATCCAGCTACTGTTGGAGATAGGCACCAGACTAGATAGGTCCCTTGTTTGGTCTTGTAGAATCATTCTTAGGATATTGAGGCAGGTTAAAAAAATCCTGCATCTTGGGGCTGCCCCCTGTCAGTCCACTTCAAAGAGCAGGAGACATTGCCTTTGTTGCCGAGAATATGAAAGAATATGCATTATTTTCCTATAAAGGCTTAAAGAACTAGTGATGATAAAGTCTAGGATTATTTTTTTCCTGAGTCATTGCAAAAATCTGATCTTGGGCATCCATATTGTTTGTCACCTATGTGCTTTTTTATGGTTTGTTTTTATATGTTTTGTTATAGAAAATAGCCTGCTAATATATAAAGAGGGGAAAAATGAAACTTCCCGTATTTCTTTCTTAGGTGGGCACAGTTCTTCATTCACCCATTAATGATCAGAGATGCAATTGACCGGGAAGTTGAGGCTGTGGACAGTGGTAAGAATAATTGTCTTTTAACTGCATGTGCTTTCATCGTAATTCTTCAAAAGAAACGTTTGGAGCTGGGCGTAACAAAATTGTCAAACTCCTTGCTATAAGTGCTAAGTTTAAGTAGATGCTGTTTTCCCTAAATATAGCTAATTAATTTCATTTGTGATTTTCCACATGATTGTAATGAAGCCCAAACTGTTCTCTAATAGGACACAGTTGTTTGAGTTTTTATCAATATGGCAGTAAGCCTAGTCCAGAAAAACACTTCTGAAGTGTCTTGCTAATTCAGTGGACCAAGGCAAACCTGTTATAAAGTGAAATAGAGTCTTAACAATGTTCCTTAAAGAAGCAAAAATGTCTGATGCCTTCACTTGATACTGAGGCGTAGAATGAAAGTCAGAAAGGGGTGCACTTGTAAAGTCACGTTAAGAAAGAGCTAACCTTTAAATTTGAATCTACTAATGAACCCCAAACTTCTTCATCTTTTTCACTGAAGCACTGCTTTTTTCCAGTGTTTCTCGGGGGGGTTGAGTTTAAAAAAAGTTAATAAAGACACAATTCAAGAATTTCTTCTGTTTGGCATTGATAACCCTACTGGAGCTCCAGGGTAGCTGAGAGAGAAACTTTTATATACTGCAAGAAATAAGTTGTATTTAACACAATCTGTAGTCATTTTTTCTTAGTGTCCTGATTTATGAAAGATGGTGAAAGCCTTTTAGTGCCCTCATCCCCCATGGAGCTTAGTGGCAATGAAGATATCACAGAATTGGGTACTAAATGCTGCTTCCCCTCTCTCCCCTTTATCTTCTCTTCTGCTTTTCTTGATAACCAAGTGGGTCTTTCTTTTCTTATTTTGAGCTTTAGTGACCAGTGATATGGTTTTACTATTTGCTGCTTTTTCATGCTTCTTTTAAAAGAGCCTGTCCAGAGCTGTTCCATGTACTTTGTGTCTCCTCTTGAATGCTGCTCTTTGTTTCATTAGAATATTACCTCGCATCCTGATGTTTAATACAGTGTTTTATTATTTAAACAAACAGAGTATCAGCTAGCAAGGCCCTCTGATTCAAACAGAAAAGAGATGTTATTTGGAAGTCTTGCCAGACCTGGGCATCCTATGAAGAAATTCTTTTGGGGTAAGCTCTCCCTTGCTAAAAGGTTAAATATATGTGGTACAGGAAAAGGTGGTAAAATATCTTAATGATGGCAGTTTGTGGTATTGCCCCAAATTCTGGCTGAAATTAGTTAAATTAGCTCTGAGCTCTTTGTGCTACTATTTTGATTATACTTTGGGATAAGAAGTGCTGCATCTACTTAAGATGCTGTCCACTCAAGCTCAGCTCCCATTTCATGTTAAAAATCAAATCGCTTAGATTTGTGGTAACTTATGATTGTTCTTGAAACACCTGTGTTTCATTTACTTGTTTGTTTGTTTTTTTCATTCAGAGTCCTCGAAACATGAAGTTTGCATTTTGGACATGCAAAAAATGTATTTGTGGATGGTTTCTAGGAGAGTTTTTAAAAGCCATGTGATCTTCCTTGCATCTGTAGAGGCAGCTCAGGAATGGCTTCACTGTCATTCCACACTTCTGAGTGGGATGGGTGGAGGAAAAATTCACTCCCCTCCCAGATGGTCAAGTTCCTTTTAGAGTCCATTTGCAGGAAGCCCCTTTTGTGCTGCTCTGCTTAAATTATAAGGCAGGGCAGGTTGTAGATCAGGTCATCTTAGAACTGTAGGTTTTATTATTGTTTTCCAAGTGCTTTTCTCTTCCCTATTATGAAAGTCATTGTGAGCAGGAGAAACAAAACTGGTTCTATGCAAAGCATTCTCCAGTACACAGTGTAGACGTGGTGAAAAATGCCAAAATTTGCTTTTTCTTCAGACCTTTCATAAACCTCTCAAATGTTGTATAAACAGTAAGAAAGTAGAAAGAAGCATCATTTCAGAGTCTGTGTTCCCTTAACCCTAAATTTCCCAAAGGCTTTGATATGCTAAAATTTCTTGGGTATGGACAAGCCTGTATTTATAGTGATTTCAGAAGGGCAGGGAATGCTGCCGAGAATGTTAGGCTGTTACTGTTACCTTTTCCTGAGCCTAAGCAAAACTCCCATCTGTGACCCTGGACAAGGCAGGTTTAGAGGGAGTGGTTTTGCTACACTTGAACCACTACAGGCTCGTGCGCAGATACTAATTACTGCGTAACGGTTGCTGTGTAGTCTTGAGCAGCAGCTCCCACCTCTCCTTTTGAAGCCACTACAAAGTAGTTGGTTCATACCCCTTGTTGGTACGTTCTTAACACTTCTTCTATTTCCATGGCATTAAAACACTCAACCTGATCTGCATCTTTTGTATATGTAGAACTCTTATTAGCTTAACTGGGAGTTTGGGTGCACAGGGAATCTTACATTGGGCCCTAAGTTAAAAAAAACTAGGTGTATGAGGCTCTGGAATAAGCAAATCCAAATTCCTAACTATTTTTTTTTTTTAATGTTTACAGGTAATGCAGAAACTCTCAAACATGAGCCCAAAATGAATAATATTGATACCTATACCAGGCTGAGGGAGTTCTGGCAGCGCTATTACTCTGCTCACTACATGACTTTGGTTGTCCAGTCCAAAGGTAACATCAGTTGTGAAAATATCATGTTTGGAAATATTAGTGCTCTCAGGGATGAAAATTTTGAAACTTGGTCTGATTGTTTCACCTCTCCTTAGGGCCTGTATGTTTCCTGATTTTTCTCTCCAGTGAAATATTAATAAGGAAGCTCTACTTCTGTATGGATGCTAGGGGTTCTGTGGTTTGCGGGTTTTTATTTGTGACTAGGGACAGAAATTACACACAAACCATTATACATGGTCAGAAACTGGTTCAAATCTGTAACACAACAGAAATTCAGTGCACACAAACTGTTTTCAAAAGGTCCAAAACCAGTTTAAAATAAACATGGATGGATGTAGTATTGGACTCAGCTGATTTAGGTTAACTTGTCCCAGATCCCATCCAGATTCAGGTTAACTCACAGTCCCTCCAGCATCCTGGAATGCATTGCACCTCCCCTGCAAGCCCCACCTCACAGAATGGGTGGGCTAGACTTGGCCCAAGCTTTCTGCTCCAGCAGATCAGGGAGGTGTGCTCTAGCATCCCATGGTTTCTGTCTTGGGCCACTGCAGGCATGTGGTTGCATTTCTGGAATCAAAAGTGAATGTCTGTTCACCTGCTTACTGGTTCAATCTACATAGCTTAGCTCAACCTGCAAAGCTTTAATGGATTTTTAGCCTTGGGATTTTTGATTGACCTATACTTAGCATGTAAGAATGTTGGAAAATGACAGCGTTTCATTGGTGAAATGACCCTGTACTGCTGATTTCTTGTGGGATGAGGCATTATAAAATGGCTTCCTGATTGATCTTTCTTTAGCATCAGTTCAGCCAGAGCACTTAAAGCATTGGGGGGGAGGACCACTTGCTAGCCAAGCTTCCTCCAATCCATTATTTTTGTGAGCTGTTAACTTTTAATAGTATGTTCCTTTTTCTATAAGGAAGAAAGAGGAAATAATGCTCCTCACTTAACACACAGTACTATGTTACCCAAGGCATAACTATGTTGGCTTGCATCACACATTTCTGTACACGTATAGTGGTTAGGATTGTCTAATGGATCCTATGGATTTTGCAGATTCCAAAGCTGATGATGTTTATCATTTATGTGCAGCCCAGATACCATTACTTTTAATCCCAGTCCTATCTGGCCTGAGATTATAGGAAGCATATGAAGATCAAGACCTGATCCATAGTTAGGTTTATATTTCTTCTTCCCTTACAGAAACTCTAGATACTTTGGAAAAATGGGTGACAGAAATCTTCTCGGAGATCCCAAATAAGTAAGATTTTCTGATTACCTGATTAGAAGTTTGGCTGGGTTGATTTAGTTGGGGATGGTCCTGCCTTGAGCAGGGGGTTGGACTACATGACCTGCTGTGGTCCCTTCCAACCTTAATTTTCTATAATTCTGTGAAGTTGTAAAACACTGCAGACTTACAAAATTCCATTTACGCAGCATTCAGAACTGCTGACTTCCTTGAACATATTGCTATCTGTGTTGATGAAATTTTCTTCCCTGGCTGAGGATAATGTTTGACTTTGAAGGTTAAAGGTTGGCATTAAACAAAATACAAACTTTCTAATCTCATTGCCTAGGAAGAATTTAGCCTTTAAGCTGCTGTGAAGTGTCAGCCTTGATTGGCATTTGCTACACCTTGTTGCTTGATGTAATTGGATGAAGAATTATAATCTGTATTAGAACGATGCTAAACCTTATATACTTAATGTGAAGAATCATTAGCAAAATGCAGGTGTGGCAGTGGTGCGTGTTAGATGGACGCTGTAGTTATCCAGTGACTGTGGGTTTTCAGACTGAGGCAACCCAGAGTCACTACATTGTGCTTGCTGGCTAAAATTGACATTGTCCAAAATTTGTTACCTTTTAATATGACTGAACTCATCAAGAGTGGCCCTTTAAAAAGCAGATTTTAAAAAGAATTGACCTGTTGTGGCTGAAGATTTTCTTGAACCCCATCTCTCCTTGAACGTTTTGTTGAGTTTTATAGATTGCTGACTAAGTGATTTATGCTGTGTTTTTTTTTTTAAAAAAATGTCAGTAGTAATAGGTTAAGGACTGATCACATCAGTTATAGGATGTGATGTTGACTTGTCTATTGGAGGGACAGGGGCAGTAGAATGAAGATACTCTTTTTACCTGCTGGGTATTGAAGGGGCAGTGGAGGAGGAGGGATTAAGTAATGTAGCAATGGTTTATATGAATTCTTGCTGCTTACACTTAGCATAGCGTATAGAGAACTACTTAATTGTGAGTTTCCCCTTTTCTCAGTGTGTTCTTACTTATATTTGGGCTCAAGTGTCTAACTTTGCTAGAAGTAAAAGGCTGCAAAGAAACATTCATGCCCCTTGTCACACCACAAATGCCCAAAATTGTGGCCTGAACAGTAGGTAGTAAACATCTGTGCTGTTTTTTTGTGGCAGACATCTGTTTGCCTTAAGGCTAGAGCTCTCTGTGCTATCCAGTTGCCCTCGGCAGGGGCTCCCTGCAGGGGAATTTTTGGGGTGCACAGGATTGGATCCCTGCAGCCATGGTAGCTTGTAGAGGCATACCCCAGGACTCCCTCAGCATAGGATTCCCTGAGCGTATCTATTGAGTTGCTACACGCTGACTCGGCGTCCACCTGTGCAAATGGAGGAGAGGTATCCATTTGCAGAGGAGCACCCTGAATTGAGGCTTAGAAGCACAGTACAGGCACCTGCGGAATCCTTACTGGGAGATTCCTGGGGCACACCCCCGCAAAGGAGGGAAACTGGGGTTTCCCCTTTCACAGTTGTCCCACAGGATTGAGTTCCAGAAGAGCCAGAAGTGGCAGGGGTCTGACCCTGCAGGACAGCAGGCAATGTCTGTGTTGTCCAGTGAAGCAGATCAGCTGTGCTGGGACAAATCCCAGCACAGCTGATCCCACCCATCAAGGACAGTGCCGGTATAGAGCCGAAGTTGGTAACAGACAAGGAAACTTCTGTGTGACGTTGTGCTGTCTGCTTGCTGTCAGAATGCAGGTAGTAATGTGGATTTGGTGCAGGGGCAAAGTGCAGACCGTAGGCTGGATCCAGCTGGCAGTGGACTCCATTTCCCAGCAGCCCATGCCCACGTTGCTGGGGCTGGTCTCCATGGAGGCTGCAGCTGCCCTGTCCTAGTGCAAGGCTGGGGTTTCCATGGAGACAGGTCCCAGCTGTTGTGGCAGGGCAGGGCAGGGCAGGGGGCTGCTCTGGAGCCCTGGAATACAGTGGGGGCACCTTAGTCTGTCTGGGGCCAAGGCAGAGCCCCGATCTTCAGCCTGCATGCTTCAGGCAGGGGCACAAAGGCAGCAGATGGCAGCTCTGCCCTCGCTCCTTGCAGCAGTGCCAGCCTGGTCTGGAGCAGGGGCAGAGCCTGTGCCTCCTGCCCCGAGCATGCAGGCTGCAGATCATAGCTCTGCCTTGGCCCCAGACCAAGCTGCCCCTGCCGCAAGATCCTGAAGCATCCCCCTGCCCTGCCGTGCGTGCCCTGACAGCGTGGCTGGGGCTGGTCTCCACGGCAACCCCAGTCTTGTGTTATCACTGTGCAGCTGCCAGCTGGGGTCTCCATGGAGACCGGCCCCAGCCATGCGATCAGGGGCTGGTGGAAAATGGAGTCCAGCTGCTGGCCAGATCCACCATTTTGCCCACCTCGATTTAGTGACAGTACAGAACATCAGAATCACCAGACCCTAAAATGCAGATATTGTTGGCCTCAGTACTGCTGAAGTGCAAAGATTACTTCTGCACTTGGCCCTCCTCGTGGCATCACAGTGGCTTCCACTCAAATATCAAATTGTATGTTTTTGAAGACCAGTACAATGTGCTTCATTTCGCCTTTGATAAAGCAACCCACTTTTGGTGAATTCTGCAGCTTGGCATACATCACACGGTTCCAAGTCCAGCGCAGTTATTTCACTATTTCTGTGGGTAGAAATCAGCCAGACTGTTCAGTTATTACCTTTCTGTGAAAGCAGGACCAGGTCAAGGTTATCAGGCTCTTTGGCCTCACCTCCAGCAGCAAGACTGTGACTCTAGTGGACTCCATTTCTCAGCAGTCCCTGCCCGCATAGCTGGGGTCTGCCTTAGTCTCCGGTGCTGTGCTAGTTTTTGCGATGTTTGGTGCTGTGGGTAAAATGAGGAGTAGATGATGTCCTAATAACTTGGGGAATAGGAAAGGAGATTTGGGGGTAGCTGGGGACTAGTGAATGCTGCATTGACTTTTGATCAAGATGTGGCATTTGGAATATGCCTCTAGTAAGAGTCGCATCCTGTTGTGTGAAGCTTTAAGGTTTCCATCACTTAACAATGATAGGGGCTTGTTCTCGTCCTCCTGGATTGTGAGTGGTAATTGTGCTGTGATTTGTATGTTTTACTAGTCGTTTTTCCAAACCAAACTTTGGCCATCTGACGCAACCATTTGACACACCAGAATTTCACAAGCTTTACAGAGGTGAGTGAACTATGTTCCTCTTTTTAAGTATTGAATATACCACAGTGCAAAATTTTTGTTGCTTTGAAATTTTAAGAAGATTGACTTATCATTGTTGAGCTTCTACTATAAGTTGTTTGGTATAACTTCCCCAGTGTTGTGTTTCTCATTTAATAAATCTCTTGCCCATTGCTGGTTACTGCTCCTACCTCTCTCTAACACTTTGCATTTACAGTTAGTACTTTTTTTTTCCTGTACAGTTGTTCCGATCAGAAAAATCCATTCACTGAGCATCACCTGGGCACTTCCCCCTCAGGAACAGCATTACAGGTAACGTAATGGCACAGTTGGGGCTTTAGTGAATGTCTATAAATCTTGCTAATAGCTTGGGCTCCTTGAAAATGATTTACATTACAGTTCAGACTATTTTAGCTAAAAGTGTGCATATAGCAAGGTGATGCAAACCTCTCTGGAAATGAGGTTACATTTGTTATATCTGTTTTATATTGATTTAACTGAGAAGCTGAGGAAGAATCAATGCGAAGGTTGTTAACATCTGTGTCTGTGTTTTGGTTGGCTCACTGCATTCTGTAAACCTAAATTCCCTTGTATATTTGGTTAGATTTAATCTTTTTGGTGTTGCTGTTTAAAGGTAACATAGGTAAAGATGGAATATAATTAAGTTTATTTGTCTAGTGATTTGGGATTTCTGTATGGAAAATGTATGCCTCTTGGCATTTTAACTTTATTTTTTTCTTTATAGGGTGAAGCCACTTCACTACATTTCATGGCTGGTAGGACATGAAGGCAAAGGCAGTGTTCTTTCCTTTCTTAGGAAAAAGTACGTATTTTTCTTTAAGAATACTCTGAACATTGCTTCTGTTGTAAAGAAGTGATAGGCAAATATTTCTCTGATCTAGTAAGGTTTAGTGACAAAGCCCCACAGTGATGCCGCTTAAAGTTTGTAGGAGCCAAGATATGGAAGATGCTCTTGGAGCTTACCCTTTTTTCTCCATAGTCCAAGCACAGGAGTATCTCCAGAATTGAAAACCAGCACTGTGTGTCCTATAGTTGAAAACTTAAAGGCTTCACAAACAATTCTTGTCAGAGGAGGGAATTCATTTGTGAAAGTTCATTCTTAAACATTCACTGCAATATTTTTTTTAATATCTCAAATGTTTAGAATAGGTACTGCATACTAAAATTGCAACTTGTATTTTAAACAATTAAAAATCAGGTTCTTCTCTTATCTGCAAAGGCCTGAATTCGGAGCAGTTCCCTGCCCTGCAATGTTTTCAGATACTGTGCAGAAAAAAAAGCCAGAAGCGCATAATCAGTACTAGCAGGTGACTGGCGGTTATTGTTTGTTTCAGCCTCATTGATCCTTTTTTTGGTTCATACCAAATACTTATGTAGTTGAGTTACCCTGCTTGAATGTCCTGTCTGTTTCTTATTTTGAATTTCAGAGAGCTTAAACCTGTGCTTTATGAATTGGTGAAAAGACACCTGTTTACTTTGAAAGGGTTTGCAGTTAAGCTGGTCAGAAATAAGCTAGAGCAATGATACAGTCACGCTGCTCAAACTTCGGAAAAGTTTTTATCCGAATGTTAAATAGTTGGTTTAACTCTACAATAGGTTTTGGGCTCTTGCATTGTATGGAGGAAATGGTGAGACAGGATTTGAACAGAATTCCACCTACTCTGTATTCAGCATTTCTGTTACTTTGACTGATGAAGGCTACAAGCACTTTTATGAGGTAAGTTTCACTGCAGCTTGGACTTCATATCAGTTTGTTATTTCAAATATGAAAATAGTTCATCAGTTTATCTTCCTGCCCTCAGGTTGCACATGTTGTGTTTCAGTACCTGAAGATGTTACAGAAAAGAGGGCCAGATAAGAGGTATGTGGATGAGACCCAGTGGTTTGCATTGGTACACTAGAAATTTCTGAGCTTTCCCCTATTTGCTAGAGGTGTGTGTTATCTCCTGTCTAGTATGTACATATCTGAAAAGTGAACGCAGTGTGACACTGGTGGAAAGTATCATCATTAAAAGGAAAGGGAGGAGTTGTAGGTCACCATAAAAAGGCAGTGTGGTGAACAGCAGTGGAATGTCACCAAGTCTTGCCAGGCCTGCTGTAGCAAAATTGAAAGGATGAATAGTCAGGGAACAGCACTTTTAGCTGAGATTATATCCAGTGAGTGACTGCAGTGTAATCCTTGTTGATGTGGAAATTTGCCCCAGTTTAACTTCAATTGTTGTTTAAACTTGTGCAGTTAAAATTGTGCTAACCGCTGTTTATGTGGACTTTTTAGTTTTGGTTTGATGTAAAGCTGTTCCTAATTGACTTAAACCCATTTAATGTGAAATAACAGCCTTTTGCACTGGTTTAACTAAATTGACATATACCAGTACTCATCAATCTGCATGTAACTGTGTCCACAGTGACAGATGGAAAATAGAAAATTCTCTTTTAAGGGTTGCTGAAGAGTGCTTTCCATCCCAACACCTGAGCCTTAAGCACTTTGCAGTGAGGTGCATGGTGGTCAAGGCAGGTGACAAGAAGCTAGGAATTCTGTGTGTGCTACTCTTAGCTTTTTAACTGGTTTTGCTGTCTAATCTTGACTGTTCGGTGCTTTAGTATCTCCATCTCTGTATGAAAAGAGATAAGAACTTGCAGCAGTAATGATAACTGACTGACAGTATTAAAATGCTTTCAGATTTCCAGTTAAAAAAGGATTTATATTTGTACTTCTACTCCACTTTCACCAGAATTCCAGATCTTATTGATGTATAATTATTGTGCGAAACTGACTAAATGAATTTCCATTTTGTGATGTCTTGCCTAGACATGGTGTTTCTTGATCACTTGTTAATAGTATCAAGGTGATGGGGAAAAACTCTTCTTTTACAGAATTTGGGAAGAGATACAGAAGATTGAAGCTAACGAATTTCATTATCAAGAACAGGTATATGTCTATAAAGTAACTGATGATGGTAAAGTCTTAAATTTTTAGATTGCTGCTGGAGTTTTTGCTACATTAACTTAGCTTAGGAATGGATAACATGTGACTTTGAAAACATAGATGAGATGAGGTAAAATAAGAATGTTAAGCTGAAAAATTAACATCACAGATAGGATAAGATTAGACTTGTGAACATATCTTTTAACAAAAGCAAAATATCATGTCCCTTGCCTCCCTGTTTAGACTGTTTAGTTCTTTCGTGCAGAAACCTTGTCTTATTTTTCTGTAAAGGTTTTGTCCATAAATTGTGGGGTAGAAATAAAGAAGAGTGTTTCTTCAGGCATACATGCATTATGTCACCTGTAGAGCAGAACTTTCTTTGCACTGCTGTACTTCGGGGAGTTTGCAGAAGAGTAATCTTGAGAGTTAGGGATGACCTTGTTCAACAAGAGATGACATGTTAACAAAACTCTTGTTCGTGATTGCAAGGTTGCACAGTTAAACCTTTGAACTTCATTGAGTTGCTGATTGGGTTACTTCATTGTAACTGCAACCACTGAATTGTTTTCCTTTTTCTATGTGGCGCTTGTGTCATCAGGAAAGCTTTGGCTTCCATGACCACAGCCTGCTCTTTGGCGAGAGAGGCAGCGAGCTGCTGGGAAGAGATGATCTCCACCTCTCTCCCCCGGGGAGGAGGCTTTTCTCAGCCAGACTGGCTGACCTGCTTCACTGGGCTTTAGGCTAAGCCCATTGGGGGACGGGGGGACTACCACCACTGTTGACCTGCTGAGCAACCCTTGCAAAGCCAACAGGCCAAGGCACTTAAGGGAGCCCACCCCTGCCCCAGCCCTGGTACAATCTGTGGGCAAGGCAAGAGCCTCCAAGGGGGCACTTGCCTGCCTGTACACAAATGCCAGGAGCTTGGGGAACAAGTAGGAGGAGCTCGTCCTCCTGCTTAATGCAAATAATTATGATGTCATAGGGGTATGCAAATAATTATGATGTCAACGGAGACCTGGTGGGACTTCACCCATGACTGGACCACGGGTATAGAGGGCTATACCCTGTACAGGAGGGATCGTGTAGATAAAAGGGGCGGTGGTGTAGCTCTCTATGTTAAGGAAAGCTACACGTCCTTGCAAGCTGATGATGGCGACCATGGTGGACAGCTGTAGACCCTGTGGGTTAAAATCCGTGGGGGACACGGCACAGGGGACACAACAGTGGGAGTCTACTACAGACCTCCCACCCAAAGTCTAGAGCTTGACCAGGAGTTCGCTCCAGGGCCATGGTTATCATGGGTGACTTCAATTACCTGGACATCTTGTGGGAGGATTGCTCGGCAAAATCCAAGCAGTCACAAAGCTTCCTCTTGTGCGTGGGTGACCTCTACCTGACTCAAGAAGTCTGTGGGCCAACAAGAGGCAAAGCGCTGCTCGACCTGGTACCGGCTACTGGGGATGACCTAATCGGCGACCTAGTGATCGATGGGAAGCTGGGTGACAGCGACCACGAGCCGATCACCTTCACCATCTGCCGTAAAGCTGGCAAGTCTATCAGCAACACAGAAGTCCTTGACTTCAGAAAAGCCGACTTTGACAAGCTCAGGAGGCTGGTCCTGAGGGACCATGACCCCAGGGAGAAGAGAGTTCAGGAAGAGTGGTTGCTCCTCAAGGGAGCAATCGTCAATGGACAAGCTAAGTCTATTCCATCTCGGAGGAAAGGCAGCACGAGGACAGAGCAGCCCCCCTGGCTTTCCCGGGACCTAGCAGACCTCCTGAGGCTAAAAAGAAAGGCCTACAAAGGATGGAGGGTGGGATTCACCTCCAAGGAGGATTATTCTGCACTCGTCCGGTCCTGCAGGGAGCAAACCAGGAAAGCCAAGGCTGCAACTGAACTCCAACTAGCTTCAAGCATTAAGGACAATAAAAAATCCTTTTTCAGATATGTGGGGAGCCAGAGGAAAAGCAAGGGCAACATTGGACTCCTGCTGAACCAGATGGGACAACTGACGCCCAGGAAAAAGCCAACCTATTAAATGGGTACTTTGCGTCGGTCTTTCATCAGTCCCGTGGGACGCCCATGCCCGCTACGGGACAGGGAGGTCCGGGTGAGGGAGATCCCCTGCCCTCTGTCAATGCTGACCTCATGAAGGAACACCTTGAGAAGCTGGATACCTTCAGGTCAGCCGACCCTGACAACATACACCCCAGGGTACTCAAGGAGCTGGCGAGCGTCATAGCCCAGCCCCTGGCACGGATCTTTGAAAACTCCTGGCGCTCTGGTATAGTGCCCGAAGACTGGAAGAAGACCAATGTGGTGCCAATCTTCAAGAAAGGGAGGAAAGTGGATCCAGCTAACTATAGGCCCATCAGCCTGACTTCTATCCCGGGGAAGATCTTAGAAAAGTTTTTTAAAGAGGCCATCCTTAATAGACTGGCTGATGCCAGCATCATAAGGGATAGCCAGCACGGGTTTTCTGCGGATAGGTCTTGTTTGACCAATCTCATTTCCTTCTATGACCAGATGACTTATCACCTGGACAAGGGAGAAGAGATTGATGTCATATATCTTGACTTCAGAAAAGTCTTTGATCTGGTATCTCATGATCACCTCTTGGCAAAACTGGCCAGTTGTGGCCTTGGGTCCACCACGGTCCACTGGCTGGAAAACTGGCTCCATGGTCAGACCCAGAGGATAGTAATAGATGGCAGTCACTCATCGTGGTGTCCTGTGACCAGTGGGGTCCCCCAAGGCTCTCTCCTTGGACCCATATTGTTCAACATCTTCATTAATGATGTGGACATTGGAGTCAGGAGTGGACTGACCAAGTTCGCCGAGGACACCAAACTTTGGGGCAAAGCAGCCACGCCAGAAGACAGGCGGGTGATCCAGGCTGACCTGGACAAGCTCAGCAAATGGGCAGACGAGAACCTCATGGTGTTTAACACCGATAAATGCAAGGTTCTCCACCTTGGGAGGAAAAACCTGCAGCTTCCTTATAGGCTCGGCAGTGCTATGCTGGCTAGCACTACGGAAGAAAGAGACTTGGGGGTCATCATTGACCACCAGATGAACATGAGCCTGCAATGCGATCCTGCGGCTAGTAAAGCGACCAAAACGCTGGCTTGCATCCATAGATGCTTCTCAAGCAAATCCCGGGACATCATTCTCCCCTTGTACTCGGGCTTGGTGAGGCCGCAGCTGGACTACTGTGTCTAGTTTTGGGCTCCACAATTCAAAAAGGATGTGGAGAAGCTTGAGAGAGTCCAGAGAAGAGCCACACGCATGATCAGAGGTCAGGAAAACAGACCTTATGATGACAGGCTGAGAGCCATGGGACTCTTTAGCTGTGAAAAGCGTAGGCTCAGGGGTGATCTGATGGCCACCTATAAGTTTATCAGGGGTGACCCCCAGGATCTGGGGGAAAGTTTGTTCACCAGAGCACCCCAAGGGATGACGAGGTCAAATGGTCATAAACTCCTGCAAGACCGTTTCAGGCTGGACATAAGGAAGAATTTCTTTACTGTCCGAGCCCCCAAGGTCTGGAGCAGCCTGCCAGCGGAGGTGGTTCAAGCACCTACATTGAACACCTTCAAGAGCAAATTGGATGCTTATCTTGCTGGGATCCTATGACTCCAGCTGACTTCCTGCCCTTTGGGCAGGGGGCTGGACTCGATCTTCTGAGGTCTCTTCCAGCCCTAATGTCTATGAAATCTATGCTTAATAAAAGACTTTTTTTTAAGCATTTGAAATGTAAAAGTTGTGTGCATAGTAGAATTTAATTGGCTGGCTAAGATTCCTGTACAGAAAACAGAAGGAGAAATATAGGGGAGGAGCAGTAAGATACAGAAAGAAAATGACACACAAGGGAAAGAAAGACCTTCAAATCTTATATCTCAGCTGTTCAGAATTTAGTTGCAGCCATACCACCAGCACAGCAGAAAACTACCCCTCTCTAGACACTGATTCCCCAGTTTGATAGCCAAAGAGCCAAGTATAAGGGGCTAATGGGTCCTCCTTTTTAGCTTCTAGGAAAGTTAGAGGGTCCTTTTTTAACCAAAAAAAATGATGATCTTTGTAATGTTTCAGTGCTGTGGAGAAGCTTAATGAGGAAGGAGCAGTTTCAGACTCGCCTTTAGGTTCAGTAACCAAAAGTAAAGCTCGGCAAATACAGCACACAGGCTCTGCTCTGTAAAAAACAATTGTGTTAGTTACGTGATGTGTGAAACAGTTTTCCTTATTTGCAGACTGATCCTGTTGATTATGTGGAAAGCCTTTGTGAAAATATGCAGTTGTTTCAGAAGGAGGACTTCCTGACAGGGGACCAGCTTCTGTTTGAATACAAGCCTGAAGTGAGTTGCCTTCTAGCTATGCCCCAGGCAGTTATGCGCAGAAAAATTGTAAATTATGCCAAATTAATTGCTTTTTATTTTTTTTACTTTTCATCTTGCATCCTTAATAACTGTGCCAAAAACCCTGTCTGGGTGGGTGTGGGGTTCATGGGTGGTGTTGGGGGGGCCCCCCTGCCACAGGTGTGTGTGTGTGTCCCATTGTCCCCATGGTGTACAGCCCCTGCCACCGCTGGTTAGTAGCAGCAGTGGGCAGTGGGTCTTGGGGTGCTCATGGCCATGGCAGGCAGAGCCCCCCGGGCAACATGTGGCTCCAGCTGAGTCCTGGGGGCTGCACATGGTGGCACAGAGCCTGCTCAGCCTGGCCCTCTGGCATGTACCTTCACACCAAACCAGGCTGGCTCCATACCAGCACATGGGGCTTGCAGCACTGCAGATGGGAACCACGTGCCATCGTCCCAGGCAGGTTTGGTTCCTCCACGTGGGCCTTCCCGCTGGAGTGCTGGAAGCTCCACATGGAGGCATGGAGCTGGCCCAGCCCGGCCCAGTGATGTGTAGCTCTTGCCTGCAGTGTTGTGAGCCCCATGTGCTGGCACAGAGTCAAGCTAGTCTGGCCCGTGGGCATGTGCCAGAGAGCTGGGCCTGATGGGCTCCATGCCACCATGCGCAGCCACTTACCCAGAGCCACGCACTGCTGGGGGCTCTGCCTGCTGTGGCCATGAGGGGCCTGCTGCTGCTGTGGTGCTGTCGCTGCCCACCGTGATGGGGAGTGGATTTGTGGCAGAGGGGCCCAAATACCACACACACCCCCATGCCCACCCACAGACACCCCCCCCCCCCCCCCCCTGCAGGCAGGAGCTCCCCTCCCCATTCACCAGCTGTCCAGTCATGCACCACTGTCCTAGGTGCCTCCACATGGGGTTCCCAGCCAGAGAGCCAGGAGCCCTGCAGAGGTGGAGGCATAGAGCCTACCCAGGTTATATTACACAAAATTACATAGTTATGTAGTGTCAATCATTTTTGTGCACAAAATTGCGCAAGCATATCATTATCTATTTCCCTGGGGTGTATCTAGCTTTGAGTGCATCTGAGATGGGGAAATTCAGAAAACTGCACTGTATTGGACAGGTTTTATAGGTTATTTGGGTAGCTTCCAATAATTTTAGAATCCAAAAGCAAATAGCTTGCTTGGTTTTAAAAGAATCCTTTGAGTCTCCTGTACTTTTTTAGAATAAGTTTAAAACTTTGGCAGGCACAGGGAAAGTTTTACATTAGAACTGAGGTGTATTGCCTTTTTTCTTTGTAGATCATTGCTGATGCCCTTAACCAGCTTTACCCGCAGAGAGCCAACCTTGTTCTGTTGTCTGCTGTCAATGAAGGACAGTGTCATTTAAAGGAGAAATGGTTTGGCACACAGTACAGTGTGGAAGGTAAAGTGACCGTCCTAGAAGGGGTCAGAGGTTGTTTAAAGCCCTCAAGGCTGTTAAAAGGGTGCCAGTGCAGCGTGCAGCCTGCAGGAGTGGGAATGTGCAAATTTGACTGCTGCTGTCTTGCCCAGAGCATGGAGCAGTAAAGACCTGAGTACCCCATGCTACTATACAGTTATCTTTTCCACCTTGAAGCACTGTCTCTGAAAGATCCTTTTATTAAAATATTTTTGGAGCATTGGGGGCGTTAGAAGGGGGATCACAAAGCCTCCCTTTCTCCCCACTCCAAGTAAGTATTGAATAGGTATGAAAATACAGGCAGTGGAGGCAAAGGCAAGTTGTGGTAATTTGCAGTGCTGAAGTGCACACCCTAAAGTTGCTTTTAAATATGACTCCTTTTTTCTAAGTCTGGGTGCAGGGAGTCTTAAAAGGGGATGTACAGAAGGGTGTTAAGGAGCACCACACGGCATCAGGAGAGAAGCTCCCGTCGTTCTGCAGATAGGCACAAAGACAGACTTGTCTAAAGGAGGAGAGGATTTTTCTAGGAGTCAGTGCAGGAGCTGCTGATTTGCTAAGCCTGTCTCGTGTTAATTGACTAAATTAATATTTTTCACAGATGTTGACAAATACTGGAGTGATCTATGGGCTAGTGACTTCGAGTTAAATGAGGATTTGCACCTTCCAGAAGAAAACAAATACATAGGTACGTGAGCTGCCAGTATCTGATTGGACTGTCACACTTCCCCAGTAGTCATTTTGAGGAGAAGGGGTGTTATAGGGGTTTTTCCCCTCTGTTGAAGTCAGACTGCAGAAATATCCATCTGAATTCCTCTTAAAGCCGACTTCTGTAAGTTTTAATTTTGGACCAACAGTATTAGGTTACTATGTACCAGAACTTGGTTTACTCAAAGGGGGAATTTTTTGGCTTGCTGCTCTTTTGGCAATGACAAACTCTTTAAAATAGAAGCTGCATCTGTCACTAGGTGTAAAAAGAATAAAAAACTTTTATCTCTTGAATTGGACATAGTAGCCCATCTGTACTTCATTTCAGGATTGGTTGTGAGCCTGAGTTTGGGTGTTGGATCTAAAATTGGGGCCCAGATAGTGCTACTGAATGTACTTCAGCAATCTGCAGGAGAGAAGAGCAGTTTGCCTACCCTTCTGAAGATGGCGGATTCGCATCGATGGCTGTGGATATGAAATATAGTAACTCGTCCGTTCTTTGCTTTAGCCACTGATTTTGCTCTGAAGGCACCCGACTGCCCTGAGACGGAATATCCAGTCAAAATACTGAGCACGCAGCAAGGCTGTCTGTGGTACAGGAAGGATGATAAATTCAAAATTCCCAAAGGTAATGTTTGTTAACTGCTCTATTGTGTAATGAGCAAGGGAAGCTTTTTGCTAGGCAACAGTGCGGTCTTAAATAGGGCTGGCATGTTCTTCAGACTGGAGGCTTATTGTTCCCTTTCCTGAAACCTAAACAGCACAGAGCATTGCTCCAGTTGCCATTTCAGTTGCAAACAACAGCTTTTGCGTTAACCCTTGGACTTGTGGTATAAACTCCCCTTGAGCTATTTGGTTAAAAACGTGCTTATTTCCATCATTTCTGGCATCCCTAGTTTCAGTGTGTGCTGCTGTCTGTATTTCAAAAGGATCTGAGGGCATACAATTCTCTTTAGGCTATTTGCTGGATTTTGGTTTGGACGTCTGTAAAATCTAAATGCCACTTGCCTGCATTTATTCCAATGAGCAGTGTATTGTGGCAGTGCTTGGAGGTCGCAGTCATGAATTGGGTTCCATTTGTTAGGCAGTTAGCACTTGTACAAGCACCCTGAAAAGGCAGCCAGTCACCTGAGTAACTAATTCAGTTCTGATTTACAGTTTTCAGGCAGCTTGTCACAAAGCGCTATGTTGTCTCAGTTTCAGATATTTCAGTTCCACTGCTGCTTAATGCAGCTTGCAGAGTTGTGTTACAAGGCAGGGAAGGAATTGAACGGTTTTTTTTTTTTTTTCAGAATTGTAGGGAAAGACGCACAGATTTTCAAGCATCTTTTTGTCTGTGGGCATCTATCAGGACCTGCAGTTTTACTCACTGGTCTTGGGTTTTTCTTTGTAGGAAATATTTAGGTTAGTAGCTGAACCCTGACTTTATTTTCTTAAGGGAGTAACATACTTCTAATGCAGTGATCTTTAAAATCCATAATTACTGTCACATGGTAGCACTCTGCTCAGAATGGGATGCAAATGTATCACAGCGGCAACCGAGGGCAGAATTTGGCAGACAAAATCTGTTTTGGTTTGTGAGAATGAAGGAACCCATCTAAGTTTGAAAAATCTTATGTTTTTCTTATGAAGTGAGAGAATTGTCATCTGGAATCATTGAAACCCAGGGAACAAAGCTGCTGTTTTAAGAGAGACTTTTTGAGTGGAACAGCTTTTTAATTTTTGAAGATGGAAGCTCTTTGAAACGGGAGTGTATTTTTAGAAGTTGTTCTTGTTGTACCTCACCTTTTGACACTTCAGAAGTAAATGCAGAACTTTACTTTCTGGCAAGCAAGCAGGTTGTGACGCTTTTGCTTCTAAAGCAGCATCACATCCCTGTCTCAGTCAGCTGCATGTGACTAGGTACTGTCTGTCCCTATACCATGCACCGCACTGCCCGTGTCTCCTGTAAAATAATTGTGTGTTTCTGTAATGGACACTTCTGCTTCTTTTTAACATGCATGTGACATTTTAGGAAAGGCAGGATATATTTGGTTTTATGTTGGTTAACCTAGGTAAAAATTTGTTATAGCCAAGCAACCACATTTCTGTGGCTCAGAATACCATGTTATTCTGATTATAAGTTGAGTTTCATTTTTCTCAAAAAGAACTATAAAAATTAGAGTCTGCTTTTATGCAGGGTCAGCCTGTAACTGGATCAGTATGGTGCTGTTGCATGGAGCAGATGACCCTCCACAACACCCTCATGGGCCAGTTGGCAGGGCCATGGAAAGTGACACTTAGGGTCACATGTTCTGCAAACCTCAGTCCAGAGCAAGTGACCCTGCATGATACTTGTAAGGGCCCTGCTGGCTGCTCCACCTTTGCGTCAGCAGGGCGGCACGCTTTTTCACTTGGAGGAGGCCACGCTGGCGGGAGGGTTCCCAGGGTTCACCATGGCTGCTACAGTGGAGGGGAGGCAGGTATTAATTCACTGGCAGAAAACTAATTCAAGGCTGCCCTTTTAGCAAGGGCCTCCCTTTGCACAGTCTCCATTTAACGAAAAATGTCTAGCTTGTATATGAGCTGACATGGGATTTTACTCTGAAGACTACAGTGAGCCTTGGGCAATTTTTGTATTTTTAGTACAGTTATTCCTGTCGGTTTGTTTCTTTGTTTAATTTTCTTGTGAGGTTTTTGTTAGAACAGTAGTGCATTTCAAGGCCTGTCTGTTACGATGTTATATTCAGGAAGACATTTCCCTTAGAACTGAACTTGAAAATGTGGGGTCAGCTTCTAAGTGCAACAGGATAGTACTGATGAGAGATAACAAATGGTGTGACGTTAATGACATTTTTCTGCTTCCAACTGCCATTGTTTCAGCAGTTACTCATTTCAGTCTCTTTATTTCAGCGTACGTACGTTTCCATCTGATCTCTCCACTGATACAGCAGTCAGCAGAAAAGTAAGGATTGCCTTTTATTCATTCTCTTGCAGAGCAGCTAAAACTTCTGCGTAGTTGAAACAAAACCCCCCATCTTGCAGCTAGAACACAAGCAGGCCTTTTTCCCAGGTTCTGTACATTTCACTTCTTGCTGTTGAGTTTGGGGAGCCTGTGTGTGTGAAAGGGGTTGTCAGAGGAAGAGGACTTTGCCAAGGGAAGGGACACAGAAATAGCAGGGACTCTTTTGGAGTGGAATTGCGTTGTAAAGAGTTTGTGTTGGAAGGGGGCGGTCTGTTCTGGGTATGACTCCTAGCTGTAACGTGTGCCTTACACACAGGCTTTGATTACAGCTCTGCAGTGCTGTGCCCTTCCATGTGGGGTCCTAACTATCAGGTTGAGCAGTGCTATATAATAGAGTCCCTGAGGAGCTATCTGCACAGACAGT
The DNA here is from genome assembly GCF_052110815.1 of Crocodylus siamensis. NCBI lineage: Eukaryota > Metazoa > Chordata > Crocodylia > Crocodylidae > Crocodylus > Crocodylus siamensis. Next base: position 8,647,805 of record NC_143399.1, on the reverse strand, counting down.
GTTTTTGGAATATCTATGAATCTATTGTTGAAAAACTTTTCCAGATCCCTAGTTGGGAAAGTATTGGTTAGACCCACAGCATGTGTTGCTAGTTTTCTGTGGCATGTACAGCTGGATTAAAAGAAACATTCTTACTGTAATACAATCTCTACATAGCTATCAAATCTCCATCAAAGCCAACTGCTCCTTCAAACAAAAGCTGTGAATCTTTTTTTGCACAAAATGCGTTTTTCTCAAATTATACTGAGAACTGATATGTTGCTTAAAATATACATTCTTTATTCTCATTAGATTTTTAACAACTAAGGCTGCAGGAGAACATTTACTTATGTGCTCCCCAGTACGACTTTTAAAGTAAAGTGTCTTTTCTTTTTGGTGCAAATATCTTTTAGTTTATTGCCAAAATAATCTGTAGTCAGCCCTGAGTTTTCTTAATGAAGAGAGGGTCATAGCTCTGCTTTTCAGATGACTTACGTTGCACGGGACTAAATTCCTGGCAAAATAGTAGTCGTTTTTGTATTGCATTTTATTGTTTATATCTTAAATAATGTCTTAGTTATCCAATGAAATAGCTCCTTCCTGCTGGGCATCTTGTTGTGTTCCCTCCAAGCCAATGAGTTTGAGGCTGGTTTTGCTTTTGTATTTTTTCCTGCTTGCTTTTGGCACCCACTCATACCCCTGTTTCCATGCAGTGTTGTGCTGTTTGATACATTTGTAAACATCCTTTCCCACAACCTTGCTGAACCTGCATATGAAGCGGATGTGGCTCAACTGGAATACAAGCTGGTAGCTGGAGAGCATGGTTTGATCATTCGAGTGAAAGGATTTAATCACAAACTACCTGTAAGTATGAGCAATGCACTGTCTTTGTTACAGGCTGGGTGTGTCAAACATATGGCCTGCCAGCTGCGTCCAGCCGACAGAGCCCTGTTATCTGGCCCCTGGGGCTGCCCGTGGGTCTGAATTGACCCAGACCAGCCTGGCGGGCAGGGCCCAGGATGCACACTGCCTGCAGTGCCTGTTCCAGCCACTCTGGGTTAGTAGGCCCACAGACCCTAACTGGCTCTCCCCCTCCACGCTAGATCCAGCGCCCACTGCATGTGCGCACATCCCTGAACAGCTAGCGTGGATACTGAGTGCAGTGTGGATCCCAGTCTGGCCCATGGACCAGTCCTGTGTCCCTCCATTCAGCTGGTGGGGTTAGGCGAGTTTGACCCCTCTGCTATAAGACCAACCCTTTGCTGAGAAACCATTCACAGCCTTGACTTTAAACTTTTATTGGTGGTCTCATATTAATGGTTTTATGTACGTAATAGTCTTCCTGCTGAGTGCAAGAGCAAAGTGAGCTCCCCTCAGGAGGCACCGTGGTAAGAATGGCTCTTGGTGGAGATTTAACCCTCAAGTACAGCTGAGGAGTGGAGTGGAGGACACCACTTTCTTGGCAGAGGGGATCCAGGTGCAAGTAAAAGTTGTGGGCAAGACTACAGTTCGCACCCCATCCACTGTCAGGAAACACTGCAGAAAAACCCTACCTGTTAGTTCTTCCCATCACAGCATTCCCTCCATCAGCTTCTTTTACCAGTCCCAGATGTAAAACCCAGCAAAACCATCCTGCCGCAGACAAAACATTGGGTAGCCTGGAAAGGAAGGAGAGCTAGAGAATCTTGGAGTCTAGTAAAAGCTCTGCTGTTATTGCTTTGTTTTGTATGGAAGAGCCTTAGATCCAGGGGGAATGGGGAGCCTTGCTGGCAACCCTCTATTTGATGATGATACATGCAAGAAACCAGTAAAACACTTAACATTAGTACTCTGCTGTTCTCCCTCCTACCTCCTTTCTGCCCCAAACAGGGCAACTTTCATGTTTCTGCATACGTTTATCCTATGCTCTTCGTAGTTTCATACATTCAGCTGTACTTCCTGCCTACAGCAGCAGAGTCGGACTTGTTGAGAAGTTTCATTGTGGGAAACGCCCACCCTCTTGACTACTGGAGCTCCTGAAGCAGCTGCAGATACTTCCCAGCGTGCTTTTGGACATCCTCTCTCAGCATACACTTGCTACTTCTCAATAGTACCTAAGGTTACTCCGGCTTCTGCTATAAAAACTCAGTCTTGCAAATTGTAACAGCTTTGAAAATCTTGCCTTTGGGGTTGTTTTCAATAGGAGGGAAGATGACTACGTTCTTTGTGGCTGCACTTGCAGCTGTTGGACAGAGTGGGAAATGCCCAGTTTGTTCCAGGTTAAATTATAAAAACTTCTTTTGTCTGTTTATAAACCAAAAATAATGAACCAGAATGCCTTGTTCCATCTGGCCCATTGTCACTGAGGACTGTTTTAGCTGAACATTGCAGGAGGAGGTAGAATTAAAACAAAGTGTTAAAAAACAGCAGTGCCAACACTGGAGGATGTTTTGTGGCTGCTAAGATTCTTCAGAGGTTAACAAGTGCTTGCCCCTTTATGTATCAAAATGGGCTGGGAAGAGCAGGGTTTTCTCCCCTGCTGGCCTAACCGGGACATGGCGGACACAAAACTGGGTGCTCTCCGGATACTGTTGTGAATACTGGCAGGAAGGAGACGAAGGGCTTGCCTGCGTCAAGTACAGACCAGGCGTAACCAGGTGAAAGCCCTGGACAGTACAAAGCATGGGCGGTTCCACTGATTTGACGGCAGGTGTTGTGTGTAGGTGGGGCCAGGGTCTGTCATCTGGCAAAAACCTCAATGTGAAGGAGAGGAAAACGCATAGAAAAGGGCCCCCATCACACTGGGCTCTTTGACCTGTGCTGTGTTCACCGTTTCCCATCTCCACCGGAGGATGCTTTTTCTCTCTCTTCTACTGTAGAGGAGTCAGCATAACTAGATGTCTGCTCCGTGTCCCCCAACACAGGCCCATGCCAGTGTGGCAGAAACAAAGGGACTGGGCAGGCAGGCCTGTATCTGCAGTCTGCTAGTGCACGTGCACCTGTGTGCAGCTCACTCCACCCTGCACAGGGGCTTGCTTGGATGGGCCTTTTATTCCAGAAGCATCAGAACTATTTCATCTTGGGGCCCCCCAGTTTGTTTGGGGGGTGTGGGAAGGAGGGCTCCTTTTGAAGGCCAGAGAACCAAGGTGGTTGTCGGTTCAGCCCTTCCTCTCGGGCAGTCGCGTTGGGTGTTTCATGAAGTAGAGTTCTTTCAGCTATTCAGCTGGCATTTCAGTTAATGCAAACCCCACAGATTTAAGGAGCCCTCATGAGCTGCTCTTCCGTTCTCACTTGTTCAGGTCTTGCTCTTATTTTGCAATGCCTTCTTACTCCTTATCTGTAGGGCAAATGGTCTGAATTTCTAATGCAGAAAAAAGATGAATTCTCACTTTTCACTGCATTCTTAAACATGAAAATTCAGAACATAGCTGGGGCATTAACATGTGAAATTATTTGGTTAGCTTCCATAAGCCACCATGGCATTACCGTGTTATTGCTCTGACAGGGAGAAATGCCTAGCAGTGGGAGCCAACCCTTTTTTGGCAAGCATGCCACAAATTAGCCCTCCACCCTTCTGGAGTGCCACTCCTATCCCCTTCCTCTACCCAGTCTGCTGCTCTGCTTTCTGTTCCCTGCCCTGTGCTCCCTGCCCTATCTGCTCTGCTTTCTGCTTCCTGCCCTGACTGCTGCTGTGCTGCGTGTCCCCTCTGATCTGCCGTGCGCCTCACTGCCATGTCACTTCCAGCTTGTGTTGTTGCCTGGATTACAGGTAAATCTGCAGGTCAGTCTATGGCCTGACCTTTTGTGTACACCCCAAAACACAAAAAAACAACACTTATCCCAAAGTCTGCCTGCCTGCCTGTGACGGCACACAGATTCTTACCTGCACCGGCGGGGGAAAGGAGGGTGGCACACAGGTTGGCAGCAGGTCATCTTGAATTCGCTGAGTTCTTGAGTTTCCCTCTAGCCTGTGCCCTATATTTACAGCTGACTTATGCTAATAGTCTAATAAATATTACATTTCTTTATTTCGCTGAAACCTTTTGGGACTGGACTGAACCAGATCTCTTGTGGATTGGAAGGTGTCAATCAGTTGGGGATTATGTCCTTGGGGAAATAGAAGGAAGGGTTTCTTTCTTATCTCTGTTCTTCACCATCACTGAATGCTGCCTCCACCATCCTGTTTTCTCTTTCCTGTCGTTTATAGTCTTCACTGACAGGGTTGCTTTGTTTTTACAACTTACCTAAGAAACGTAACAAAAATATATATCTGTTCTAGGAAAAGAGCAGCTCAGTGCATCTGGTTACATCTATCAGTATTGCTAACTGTCACTGTGATATTTGGATTATTTAATTTAACGTCTTTTTGAATGTCTCCTTTCAGGCCTTGTGCTGTGTTTTTAATTGGATCATGTTACTGGTGTAGCTGGACATGTTCCTTCCTTCCTGAACTTTGCTGACCAAGCTGGTGGTCATGTCTGCATCCTACAGTCACTCAGAAACAGGCTTTGGAGCCTTCTGTTTAGCCACACTTCTGTGGCTTGGAAATGGCCATGGCTGGTAACCATGTGCCAGGGATTTGCTACCTCCGGTTTAACAGAATCTCAAGGGAAATGGTAGATCCCCTTGGGTCCCTTGTGATCCCCAAACTATTATTGTTTTGTATGACAGAATTCACTTTAGTCCTCCTGGCAAAAAAAATACTGGGTTAAAATTGCTCAAAACGGTTTCTTCTTCTTTCTAGCTGCTGTTTCAGCTAATCATTGACCACTTGTCAGACTTCAGTTTTACTCCAGCAGTTTTTGAAATGATAACAGAGCAGCTGAAAAAAACTTATTTTAATGTCCTCATCAAACCGGAGACACTGGCCAAGTAAGTGTCTATGGGGAGATAACAGGGCCTTTCTCTGGCTTAGGGTGGTGGTAAAGAATGGACTTTTCTCTGCTTTAACTCCATTGTCACGATGGCCTGCTAGCAGCCAAGTGAGTGCATCTGTAGTGACAACTTGCTGTGCCATATTTTGCATAGTCAGTGGTGAAAACGAATGTTGGGGTCTCCAGGGCTGGAGTACAACATTTATAAATGTGATGGGAACATTCTGGCCAATTTAAGAGTGTTGTCCTGGGGAGCAGGCTTAAAACCTTCCTGAGACATCCTCAGCAGCTGGTGCAGCAAGTGTCTCATCTCGGGTTACCTGGGGTACTTGGGATTTGAGGCAGGCTGCCCAACACTTGGTGCTGCCGGCAAGGACGTGCTGGAATTCATGCCGGGCATGTTATGAGAGGTATGCGGAGCTCTGCATCCCCATTGGGTGACGCATACTCTGTTTCTGTTGTGTTGCAGAGATGTGCGTCTCTTGATTTTGGAGCACGGCAGATGGTCTATGATAGATAAATACGAGACTCTTATGAAAGGCCTTTCCATTGAATTGCTCTCAGCCTTCGTCAAGGCTTTCAAGTCCCAGCTCTTTGTAGAGGGTCTTGTACAAGGAAACTTCACAAGCCGAGTGAGTACACACCTCAGCCAATGAAGCTTGGACTCTGCTCACTGATCAGGGCTTAAGTTTCAACAGTATTTGTGCTCAGTTGCCACTGACTCCAGGTGCAATGCCGTTTCACCAGCCTGTGGCCCCCTCTGCACTGGCGGCTCAGGGGATCTCTCCCCCAAGTGCAGCTCCCTGATGAATGCTGTGGGTGCAGCGTAGCACACATTGGTAGTGTTGATTTCACCCACTTGCTTAAGCACACTCAGCTTATCTCTAAGCTCCAGAAATGGATGAGTTGAGGGCATTGCCCCTGATGTGTTTGCAAGTGTGCTCCTACTGTGTACCACTGGGGTGCCTTTGTGCTGGTGCAGCTATAGATGACTTCCCTAAAATCACCAGTGGGAATACAGCCTATGGCAAGGTCAGACTGGAATGGAGCTGTGTGAGACCCAGTCCTGCTATCTTCTCTTGCACAAAACTCCTGAAGAAGCCAGTGATGGCTTCCACCCAAGAGCTGCAGGGCCAGCCAGGAGTCTGACCTTGCTAACAGGCCTTTATTAAAACCCAGGTATGACGAGGGCAAGTCCCACCTGCAGTATCTCAGATGCTGTTATGTGGCCAGGAAGGAGAAAAGACCTGAACAAACCCTTGGTTTTCACTTTGTACTGTCACCTTCCCTTAGTCGGTCATGTTTGTCCTTGGACTGTCAGTTTGAGGGGGAAACTTTCCAATGTCCTGTTGGGGACAGGGATTCTTCTAATGACCCACTTGCCTTTTGTGGGCTCATGGATTGTGGGGGCAGCTGGGGTTCAGCCAGCGCTGCGACATTATTGCATGCATTTTGCATGAAGCCTGGCAGCATGGGAGTGAAATAAATTCATTGTGGACACTTGCTGCCTTACTGGCTCCCAGAGATGTCCTGCAGCACTTGCTGTAAGATCTGCTGCTCCGCCGCCTCGTGTTGGCTGGCACTCCCATCACTGGAGCCCAGCATACTCCCTCCAAGCACTTGCAGCCTCTCAAGCAAGACAGGCCCTTCCCTCTTGCTCCTTTTGCGCATACCCCAACCTGCTTACAGACTGCCACTCTCCAAGAGCCATTTCTCTCCCATTAATTTCCTCTTTTCTGGCTTCCACACTGAGACGTCAAAACCTCTGAGCAACATACTGGATGGGAGATGCCTGATCTCTTCTACAGCATAGCGGACCAGACTTGTAGGGAAGGGACTGACTTGGTGCTGTAACAGTAGGAGGGCAGGGCTGGTGGGGGCATAGGTGGAGTACATACTGGGGCTGACAAACCCATTCTCCTGAACTGTTTATGCTTCATTTCCTAGGAGTCAAAGGACTTTCTGAATTACGTTGTTCAGTGAGTATCTGATTTTTTTTTTTTTTTTTTCCCCTTCTTTCCAATTGGGAAGCACATAACAAAGTTATGCCCTTCCATTAACTGGTTTCTTCTTTTGGGTGGGGAGATGGTTGGAAACTTGAAATTTCCTGTTCAAGAAGAAAAACTAACTGTACCATCACTAGTTTCTGCAGATCTGCCTTGGGGGTTCAGACATGGTGGCAGGTGAAATGGGACATGTTATTAATTTTGCTGTGGCCCGAGGAGGGATGGAGACTGATTTGGTTCCTGGGGCATCTGGGTCGTGAGACTGGTGGTTTGCCTTGGTCAAGGAACGGGCAGGTGTATGACACTCGCTGCTTGGACTCTCTTCAGAAAGCTGCAGTTCGTTCCGCTCGCACACCCGTGCCCTGTCCAGTTCCGGGTGGTGGACCTGCCAAACACGCACCTGCTCTGTAAGGTGAAAGCCCTCAACAAAGGTGATGCCAACTCGGAAGTGACAGTCTACTATCAGGTATTAGGATGAAGATATGGGCACATCTGTTTGTTTTCCCCTGTGGCAGTTGCTGATGCTTGTCCTGAGTATATACAACAGTCCTTCAGTGATGATTTTATAGAAAGCACACTGAATTCTGCTATGCTATGTCTGTCCCCCCCCACAAATGAATGAGGCGGCCCAAGGTCCTGAAACAACTTGATGATGTGATTATCTCTCCTATGGGTGCCACCCCTCCCCCTCCCCCTTTTGCAACACTGTCACCTTCCTCCTTGCCTGCTGAATTGCAGAAAGTGAGGGCTGAAAGAGACCTCAGGAGGTTGTCTAGTCCAACCCCCTGCCAAAGCAGGACCAAATGAGGATATATGGAAGGCCTGAAATCTGGACGCCTTTCTGGTTGGAAATGAATATACATAATGCTGTACTGGTTCACTTTCTCAAAGGTCCCTACTGGGATTTGGACTGTAGCTCTTAACTGCACAAAATAATTCCTGTTGTTCTCACTGAATATGTATTTTTTTTTCAGTCTGGGGCTAGGAGTTTAAGAGAATACACCCTCATGGAGCTGCTTGTGGTAAGTGTCGATCTATCCAAGGAAATGTCCGGTGCTTAGTGATGTGTACAAGCAGCAGTTGTCTGCTCTTTATAATGCCTGCCAGGAAGACGGCGCTTGGTGTCAAGCAGCCGCAGCACAGAGGTGACATGCATGCTGTGGGCCGCTTTAATTAGATTTTTGGGTACTGAGCACCTCCGCCTGCGTGGTGACATAGTGCCAGGACAGAACTAGCCAGGTGTTTTGCTGAGAAACCCAGTGACGCAAGGTTCTTCCTACAAAACCTGGTTCAAGTGCCAGGATCCTTTGTCGTCCAGGGCCAGGTTTAGCATTTTGCCCCTTGTGGTATAATGGGAAGGGGGGGATCCATTGGGATTTAAGTGGCCTTCCTCTGTTACTCGTTTGGATCAGTTTTGTGCTAGGTCTGATGATTGCTGCTGCAGGTAGAAATGGGTCTGACTGAAATTATCCCACGTTTCAGATGCACATGGAGGAGCCTTGCTTTGACTTCCTGCGAACCAAGCAAACCCTTGGGTAAGTTCAGCTGCTTTATCCTGTGTAGTGAGCTTCATCTCCTGGGGGATTTTGGGATCACAGCCACAGTCAGCAGCACCCTTCAACTTTAGTCGTTTGTGTCCTATAAAAACTGCAACCTTGTGACCATCAGCTGCTGAATTGGCCAGATTACTCAGCTGAAAACACCCAGCTCCAGTCAGCAAGGTCTTGTCCTTCTAGCTTAGAGTCCATGGTCAGATGGTAGGTGATCAGTGTAGGTGGGATGTGTCTGGTGGAGAGCTCCAGAGCCACGCTCCTCCTTGGTAGACTTCCTTGAAGGCATCTCCCTCCTGCTGTCCCAAGTAGCCACTTGTATAGTTTTCCCCGATCACCAAAGCAAGCCGAGGGGGCTGCTGAGACGGTATTCGCTTCTTCACAACTTCAGCAGCATCACTTCACATTTACACCCCTTGAGGTGATCTGCAGGTGCATCGAAGCAGCCTCCTGGCTGAGCCAGTGCCCACGTTGTGCATCTGCAGTTGCTGGTTCAGAGCAGCCCTGAGCACATAGCACAAGAGCTTGAGGTGGTGCCGGCGGCATGCTCGGGGCCAGCAGACTAGTTTGGCTGTGGGTGTGAGTAGGCATTGCCTGCTTGGCAGCGTGCCAAGGCTCACCCAGCAGGGTGCAGACGTGTCGTGAGAGGCTGCTGTAATCCTGCTTGCCCAGAAGTCTGACTGCTGAATGTTCTTGCAGTGAGAGATCCCCGTGTTGGGAGTGGCCACAGCATGAGTATTTGCCCTCACCTGCTTGCCAAACATTTGCAGAGCTCTGAAAGGGATTAAGAGTGTGCCCTCACCTATGTCCATTTGCTGAAAGAACTTAAATGGCAGTATTGTTAATAGCCACCTGCTTGCTAAAACTGCTGCTCCAGGTGTTGCCAGGAGCCTCACTGGGCATTGCAAATAGAATGGTCTGTGCTTGGGAAATTACTTTTTCTCTCCTTTTGGTTTCAGCTATCACGTGTACCCTACCTGCAGAAATACTTCAGGCATCCTTGGCTTCTCTGTTACTGTGGCAACACAAGCAACTAAGTACAAGTAAGTCCCAAACTTATAAGAGCAGTTAGACTTCACACTAGCACCTTCACCATTAAAGGACACCACAGGAAGTGAGGAGCTAAGCAAACAAAGGCATGCTCAGGCTCCAGGTATGCGGAGAGAAGCAGGTAAGGGCAGGCTCAGGCTCTCTGAGCCTAGCCACTCCCCTGGCCCCCATGGTAGGAAGATAAGTGCTGTAATCATTAGTTTCTGAAATAAGGTGTTGCTCAGTTCATAGGGGATGGAGGGGCCTCAAGTGTCAGGAGCACTAGAGACCTCTTTCCAATACACCTGCATCTTCCTCCTCAGAAGATTGTAGCCTAGCAAGTTTGCTGTTGCATTCTCTGTGCTGCTTTTGACTGTAAGCTCTTTGGGGACAGGGAACATCCAAACACCAATAGTTCAGGGCAGTGTTAGTTCTAGGTGCCTGATATAATACCCTACTGATCATCAGTCCCTTGGTTGATGAAACTATCACTTTACTCCACAGTTTTTCTTGGCAGCCAGGTTACCACACTGCTCAGGGGGAAGCTCTGTGTCTAACATCCCACCTCCTGGCTGAGGGATGCTAAGTCCAACATTTTCACTCTTCAGTGAATGGTCAAAATGTTTCTCAAGTAACTGCTGCTCTTTGCTTTGCAGGATTTGGCATCAGATAGTCACAATTGCCGGCTTCCCCTCCACCCAAATTATTCAATCCTATTCTCTGTTGCTCTTATTTCAGTTCTGAATTGGTTGACAAGAAGATAGAAGAATTCCTTTCCTGCTTTGAAGAAAAGATTAAGCATTTAAGCGATGAAGCTTTCAGCACTCAGGTAAAGTGACTTGGAGATCTCCTACTTAAGAGCAATATCCAGGGAAGGTGCCCAGGGTCATTTTTGCCGGTAGGAGGAAGTGGCAGTGATGCAGAGGTGCTGCTGGCTGCTGACCTAAGCCTCAGTTCCTTGATGGGTTTTTGATGCTTCTCCTGCTGGTAACCCTGGGCAAGGCTGAGGCAATGGCCTTATTCAGTCCTGAGTTTCTAATTTGCACATCCACTTTTGTTGTGAAGTATACAGCACAGGGCAGCCTCAGCTGGATCTGAATTCTGTTTATTTGCTGAGAAGTGGTATTTTCATTTAATACAGGTCACAGCTCTAATAAAGCTGAAAGAATGCGAAGATTCCCATCTGGGGGAAGAAGTGGACAGGAACTGGAATGAAGTGGTGACTCAGCAGTATCTTTTTGACAGGCTTGCTCGTGAGGTAGTCAACATAACTTTGTTCAAGCAGACTTAAACTTTGCTTTCACAGACTCGGAAAATTAGGGTTGGAAGGGACCTCAAGGAGGTCTAGTCCAGTGGTTGTCTACCTCTTTTGTAATGACACCCATTTGTAAACATCAATGGCCAGTGCCCCTCACTCCTGACCTGCTGTCCCCAGGCCCCAGCCCCCCATTGTGGGGTAGGGGGGCCCAAAGCAGCCCCTTGCAGGCTTGAACTCTGCCAGACTGCAAGGAAAAAGCTGGGGTTTTTTTTCCTTTTATAGGAGAATCCATTTTTAAAGTTTGTTTGCAACCATTTCCATGTGTTTTTGACCTGCTTCTGGGTTGTCCCATGGGTTGAGAAATGCTGATGTCCAGCCCCCTACTCAAAGTAGGACCACCCCAAACTAGATCATCCCAGCCAAGGCTTTGTCTACCTGAGTCTTAAAAACCTCCAAGGATGGAGCTTTTAGAATGTCTCTGGGTGACCTGTTCTAGTGTTTCACGACCCTCCCAGGGAGAGTTTCCTAATATCCAACTTCAACTTCAGCCCATTGCTACTTGTTCTGTCATCTGCCACTGCTGAGAAAAGTCCAGCTCCATCCTCTTTGAAACAACCCTTCAGGTAGCTAGCTATTAACTCCCTCAGTCTTCTCTTCTCCAAACAAAAAAAAAACCCAGTTCCCCCAGCCTCTCCTCAGAAGTCATGACCCCTACCCCTCTCACCATTTTTGCTGGACTTGCTCCAATTTGTCCATGTCCTTCCTGTAGTGGGGGGGGCAAACTGGGCACAGTACTCCAGATGTGGCCTCACCAGTGCAGAACAGAGGGGAATAATCACAGTCCTCAGTCTGCCAGCAGCATTCCTACTAATGCAGCCTACTCTGCTGTTAGCCTTCTTGGCAGCAAGAGCACACTGTTGGCTCCTATTCAGTTTGCTTCCTGAAGGCATTGCTTTAATGTTGTAGGGCACCAGTGCAGTAGAACCTGGATTAGTTTGTGGCAGGGGCTGCTGAGTTAATAAGCTCCTCAGCTGTTTGCCATGGCTCTTTATTACAAAGGGGACTTGCTGCTGCCGTGACCAATGGGAGCTCATCTGCTGTTGATCAGAGAAGCGGCATCCTCTGGCAGCTGGCCCACTGCTGTGGCTGTGTATAGCCCTAGCTAGTTCAGACTGTTGTTTGGAGGGGGGAGGGGGGGTATCTGGGCACTAGCCTCCATCTGCCCAGTAGTCGCACAAGTCCTGAAACCCCTTGTGCTCCGGCATGAACGCTACATCATCCAAATGGTAACATCTGAGCTTTTATAAACCTTCCCTATGCAGGTAGGATGATCTTGAAGACAGTGTTCAGACGTATGCTGGGAGTCACTTAAGCAGCCTAATGTGCAACATTTGTGGTTTTAGATTGAAGCACTGAAGTCTCTTACCAAATCAGATCTGGTTGCCTGGTTCCAGGTTCACAGAAAGAGCGAGAGGAAAGTGCTCAGTGTTCATGTGAGTATGTGTTTGGATTGGCTTCCTCCAGGGCTTCAATGTATGACAATTGCTGGGCTTTTATTTGAAGCTTTTTCTTGCTGCCCTCTAGAAGCAGGCTTCCAACAACCATTTTTAGACTTAGGCTTGTGTTTTTCAGCTCATGACAGTGAAAAAGCATGCAAGCTAACTGACTTCCTTTGTACTGAGCTGTGATAGTTGCACACAAATCTAGAGACAGCGTGTGGGCACTGACAGCCAACAGCCCAATTCCATTTCATCTTCCTTGGACTTTTAAGAGAAGCATAAGTTTAAAATGACAAAATGCTTTAAGCCCTACCCTGTCATACTTTGTAATGCTCTGGCCTTTGGACTTTTCAGGTGGTTGGATTTGGAAAACATGAAGGGGACTCAGAAGTGACAGCTGTCTCTGAGCCTCAGAACTCTTCATGTGATGAAATACCTCAGCTAACTTTCTTACCCCCATCCTCCTTGATGGCTAACATCACTTGTATCAAGGACATTAAAGCTTACACATCCTCTCTGACTGTTCTCCCATACCATAAAATATTAAAATAAATGTCCTCTTCCCCTGCAATTATGTGTAGCTTAAGTTATTTAAAATTTGAGGGAATTTATTTAGTCTCAAATGAATCTGTACTGATAACAACACTAGGCAAGATCACCCTTGCTAAAATTAAATTCCTTGAATTTGTTTTCATACAGCTGCTGTAAATCAGCCACTGTTCTGGATCTCATTTTCCTTAAAAGAATAGAGTGAGATAAGAAAAAGACACTTAGAGTAATCTCAAGTCAAGTCCATCTTCTCAGTACAGTGTATCAGTTCAGCAAGTTACCTGCCCTAAGTTATACAATGACCTTTAGAGCCCCTTCTGTCCAGGCCGCCATTTCCAGAGCATGATTCTGACCATGCTGTGAGGACTGGGGAGGGTACTTGTGCATCTACCACTATGTCTTTATTTTACATTTATGAATTTTTTTCAGCTCAAATTAAACTGAAGTATTTAAATTTTATTAGAATGTAACTGTAGCAGCAGTTGCCAGCTCTCCCTTTTCCCTGTTAAGTAGTAAGGAAGAAGATGGGGTGGAAGGAGAAGATTTAGGGGTATGTTGACAGAAAACATATTGTAAGTGTGAACTGTGTTTGTTAATCATTTAGAGCATGGCCAGGAGCTGTTTGATTGGAGATTGTCCATTAAGTAGGATTTTTAGTCTAGTTATGGGAGTCTTTGTCCTCACTTTGCAGTATGGACAAGAGTGAATTTTACTAAGTGTAAAAGAATGGCAACTGCTGCTACAGAAAAGTGAAACCAATGCATGTTACAAGCTGCCCTAAAACTCCTGATTTAGTCAAATCAGTTCATAGCATAAATCTTCCACTACCAACCCAAGGGGAAAAGAAAGGACCTTCAAGATAAGTCAGGTGGACTATTCTTGTCCCAAGAGATTAAGATTTCCTTTTGGGGCAGGGAAGAGCACTTCCTCTTATTGGGAAAATCACCCTTGGGTATTTGGTGAGATGAGCAGAGGAAGTATAGTCTAGAAACAGGGAAGAACTTGCGGGGTAGGAGCAGGAAGGTGATCAAGCATGGGGCCAGGCTGTCTAGAGAATTAGAGTCTTTACATTTGTCAAGAGCAGGTTAGACATTTGCCTGGGCTGGCTTAGTCAGGGATGATCTTGCCTAGATGTGCAGCTGGACTAGCTGACCTCCCCATCCTACTTCCCCATGATCGCAAGGTGCTGTCCTGACTCCAAGATAGGAGCTTCAGCAAGGGAAGACTCCAACTGGTAGATGTAGAGTAGTTAAAGCTTAAATACTAATACTGCACCAGAAGCATTTGCATGGCTTCAACTTGACAAGACAAGTTCACAGGGGGATACATTTAGGGCACCATGTTAGCATTGTATAGTAGTAGACTAGTGGGTATTCTAGTCTGTACGAGGAGAGACTAGCTGAGAGAATAACAATGTCACACTGATATTGTTCACCTCTTAAATATATTGCACTGGAATTACTCCAGTGGCTTTTCTGGCCAGCACCAAAGGTGCTAGGAACTCTTACTGTCCCCTCCAGCTGCAAGGGGGCAACATGAAACACTTAATGCCCAGCTTTTCCGTTTCGCTAGCAAAGCTCAGGGGTAAAAGTCAAACTGCTGCTCAGTACCATTTTCAAAAGCACCTTGAGGACTTTGTAGGCTAAATTCCTTTAAATCCCATTCTTAAGTGACTTGTGTTTTTCTGGAAGTTTTACTTGTTCTCTATATAAACAGTAATGCTAATTTTTCACAAAAATTATTTGCCATATACTGAATAGTTGGAAGTCTTTTTTTTTTTTTTTTGAACTCATAGCTCAGTTTCAAAACAATCTTGCTGTAAAGGTTTATTAAGAAATCAATAAATACAAATCCATAAGAGAAGTTTGAAAAATCTATTTTATGAAGCTTTGAGATGCACTGCGTAAACTGTAATCTATGGTTACATTTTTCTTCTCTAAAATAAAATACCAAAGTTATTTTGGGTGAGACACTGGAATGCCAAGGGGGTTTGATTTATCATACAGGTGGTAGGTAACATTGATGGAGCATTGTCTAATAAACTGTCCAATCAAAGGAATCCTCATATTTACACATTGCAAACATAACTGGATTTAAATGAAGTCTTGCATTTTGTGTATATTTATATATGTAAGACCCAGGAATATTATGCAACTGATACCAGATGTCGTCATGTCCTTCACAGTGGTTATACAGAGTGTATGCTCCACAGCCCAGATTATTTATGCTTCTGAAGCATGGAAAAAAAAAAAAAAGGCTCAGACATCCTGCCTCTGAAGTCTGAATGCACTATTTGAATGGCAAAGTCCCAACATAAGTTACTGTCCTAGTCAAGAAGTTTTCTGTTTTAATTGTTCATCTGCATCAGTAAGTCCAGTATCCCTGAGATAGGAACCACTGTTACTGGAGGGGACGGGTTTTCCACAAGCCCATACTTGATAAGTGATGACTATCCTGGTATCAGATGTAAACTTCACTAAGCCAAGGCTTGCATGTTTTAGGGGTTTTATAAAACACCTAGTGTTTGCTGGCAACAAGTCGTTTCAATAGCGGCTCATCATAAACCCAACATTCTCCATCTTCATGGAATAACTAGAAAAGAAGGGAAGGGGAAAGTTACATCTGTAAGATTTTTTTTGGTGGAAAACCAGCAAGAACAATGTAAATGTGACCAATTTTAAACACAAGTTTTTAAAGTTTCCACTGCTAAAAAGCTCACCCGTGTTTCCCATGACGTCTCATTCTCCTTTCTCGCTCTGGCTTCAGCTCTTTGTTTTTCTTCAAGTCTGTGCTTTGCATCAGTAGCTGCATCGATGTCTCTGACTTTCAAGTTGTGAGTTACATCTTTCCATAGGCTTAAACAAAAAAGCAGTTTTTAAATATTTTGCTCTATGGGAGGAAACAGTTCTACAAGGCATGTTACTGCATTATTATTGGATCTTAATTCTGCACCAAAGCCTTTTAATGCATTGATGCAATTAAAATAAGTAGGAAAATGAAGGTCCAGTTTTAAATATTGCCATTTTATTGGCCATTTTACTGAACAAGTTCCATAGTGCCGATTAGTCTAATCTAGCCCATGACTCAGGTCATTATATAGTTTTTATAGTAGTTTCATTTCTCAGAAAATCTTAGTCTACTACACACTAGCCCAGGGGCCAGATGTGGCCTGCCAGGCCATTCTATCTGGCCCTCAGGGCCCCTAAAACATTTAGAAAATTGATTTTTATCCACCCCTGGTTACCAGTCATGTGGCCCTCGATGGCTTGCCAAAAACTCAGTAAGCGACCCTCTGCGCAAAATAATTGCCCACCCCTGCACTAGTCAGAAGTCCTTTGCATCAGCTTTGTGAAATGCTTACCAGCGAGACTCGTATTCTTCTTGGTCCTCCAGTTTCCTTACCTTCTTCTTAATTGTAGGCATCTTCTTGGTATCTATGAAGACTACATTCTCCTAAAGAGAAAAGTTGTTTAAAACAAAGAACTAGGTTACTTGTTTAAGTTTCATTTGGATGTGTAGACACTTTTCTTAATGGTTTTTTGTAGAGGATGGATGTGTAAGGTCCACAGCTCAATTATGACTACAAAGATGCAAAACAGTTGGGCACAAACTTGAAGTGCATCAGCTACTCTGCAGAGGCAAGCATGGGCTAAGAGCCAGCCCATGGGCAGTTACTACTGGACAACAAACAGATGCATTGAGAGCTGGCAGCCAAATATGGTACCACAAGCTTTCACTAGCGTGACCCTATGGACCCAGCTGCCTTCAGAAAAAAGGTGTCAGAATAAATGTAACATTCTAGAAGAGCTGATGCAAAACCAATTGGCACCTCCTGCAATCTCTCCTCACCTTCATAGGAGGTCCCACTACTTCTGTTGAAACAGTTTTTTGTTGCAGTGGTTAAAGCACACTAAAGTGTTCATCAGCTCCTCACACTTCTACCCACTAAAGCTGAATGCATATATAAAAGGAGGGGAAGAGATACTTCT
The DNA here is from genome assembly GCF_052110815.1 of Crocodylus siamensis. Classification (NCBI taxonomy): domain Eukaryota; kingdom Metazoa; phylum Chordata; order Crocodylia; family Crocodylidae; genus Crocodylus; species Crocodylus siamensis. The sequence goes on along the minus strand of NC_143399.1, from coordinate 8,631,093 downwards.
GCAGGAACCCCTCTGGACACTGCATTACATTTTGCAATCTACCATCCATACAAATACTGGAGCACAGTTCTTGCGAGACAAAACAAGAAGTTGCTTTACCCCTGTTGCATATTTTGCATACATGACGCCATTCCATTCCCCTTCAATGGAGCAGAAGGATCTCTTGTCATTTGGGTAGCTAAATGGAAGGAAAGATGAATTTAATTCTATTGTTCATATCACAGTAGCAGTCTTCAACCAGGGTCAGGGCCTCATCCTAGGTGAGAACATAACTTCTCGCATCTAACATGCACCTTCCTTTGGCCCCTCTCACTCAAAGAAATCAGCCTGCCCAAAAGGGGGTGTATGTGTTAAACAAGGAAAGTGATTTTCTGCCTAGGAGAGAAGCGCCCTGTTTTGGATCCTGCTCTACAGTGCAGAAGCTGGCATTATTGTTCAGCAGCTGAGGAAGTCAATTGACTTAACCTTTCATTGTTCTCTACTCCACAGGTGTTAAGAGCCCTCTCCTCTAATTCTCTTGATGTTCCACTAATCAAGCTAACTTTTCTTATGATAATTTTGTTGTCTGCCAGCTGCTCCTGGTCTCTCCTCCTATTTCACAGCCTAATCAGGGAGAGGAGGGTGAGTCAGCTGAAGATTAGGCTGTCCCTGCTCTATTCAGCTAAAATAGTGGAATTTTTTCTTCATTCTGCCTTTCAAAAACAAGTGTTGTATGCAAGAAAACAGTATATTTCAGACAGTCTCTGGCCTGAAGAGTGTGTAGCCATGGGAGAGAGGCTACCAGGACAAAGGAGTGAGTAGACAATCTATGCTTTTTTTTTAACTTGTGTAAATGCACTTGTATATCTTGCCCTCTTAAGGAGAAAGTGTGGTCTATTAACTTAAGACAGGACTTGCACTGTGCATGCAGCTTGTCAGCACCAGTGCCCCAATCTATACACATCCAATGAGACTAAATGCAGTTCCAAAAAAAGCTACAAACAAAACCAACGTCTGATGGAAAGTAGTACCAGGGAAGGCTTGCCAAAAAGCTGAAGAGGGAGTCTGGCACCTAAATCTCCTAGGCCTCTGAAAGTGCCAGCTGCAGACTGACAGTATTGGAATAGAGTTCATTCATATACAAGCTGCTAAATATGGCCTAAACTAACAATCTAATACCCAGCCCCTGTCAAACTCGCCTCCTGCCTCCAATTTGTATTATAGTATGGGCCCCAAATCAAGACGGTGGACTTCCTTATACTAGGTTCTGATTTAACACAAAATAAGAGACAGTTGCTGCAGTGAAGAGCTTAAAACTAATTTTTCAGCTATGATTCAAACTGGGAAAAAAGGAAGGTAGAAAAAACTAACGGAAAAAGCCTCACATACATAGTCTATCTTAATCCAGATTTAACTACAAAATTAAAAATTACTAGCATCTAGGTGGAATCCAAAGACCAGTACACATTAAATACAAGTTCTCTTAGGGAGCTGTAGTGAAAAAAAATGCTCCCAATGGCAGCAAAATCTCTAGGGTAAAAAAATAAAAATACAAAGGGCTATTCAAGTATATGGCCAAAATCTTTTTATTCTTGCAAGAAGTGGCCAGGAACAACTCTAGAGCAGGGGAGGAGTAGATTTACATTAATGCAGCATCTCCCCCATCCTAAAGCATACCCTAACTTGAGAGCCCCATCAGTCTGGCGATCCATAATTAGCACTGCTGCTATAACAATGACGGGAAGCAATCTTTTGCTACAGCTAGATAATGAACACAGCTATCTACACTTCCCTTTCTATAAAGAACTGTCAGCATTTCCATAAAAGAGAAAGGTCAGCTGGACAAGATAAGGAGCCTTACAAAATATCAGCTGTGACCCTGTGCTTCTTTCCTCCATAGAACGGTTTAGTGTGGAAAGTGATGCTAGCATTATAGCCCGTTTTTGAGCAAGTAATATTGCACTCGCCACCCAGCTCTATCCATGGCACTGTGAGAATCGATCTGCAATGATAAAGCAGAATTAGGCCTTGTTAAAAAAACCACACAAAAAAAACCAGTGGCTCAATGCAATTCCAATAAGTTTTCAGAAAAATAGATTTAAAAAAAGCATTTAACTTGCCTTCCGTAACCATTGGGGAAAGTCAAAATATAGTGCTCATCATAGTCCAGGCATGAAACACACCCTAAGAAAGACAAGATTTTTTTTTTTTTTTTTACTATGACCAGCAGCACTTTTAGTATTGAGATCTAGAACACTAACAAACAGGTATCTCAGAAAAACACTAAGCACTCGCCCACAAACGCCAGAGGACAGGTAAGTGATGGATATTCAAAGCACTGGAGTCCAGGCCTTGAGTGAGTCGGGGACCAACTGAATGAAGTGGAACCCAGTACCACAGGCTGCTTACCAAGATCAGCATTCAAACAATACTATGCAAAAAGAGCAATAATAAATAAAGCATATTCATCATGCCCGGTAAGATTATAGCTTCCCAGCAAAATGTATTAACATTCTTGGATTAGTTTCTTCACAGTCTAGAGTTTACTTTTCAATTATACACGTACATACCTTGCCCGATATTGTGAACACCAATAGACATTCCTAAGAACTTTGACTTGGTCCATATATGAGCATTGAATTGTATCCTCTTGTTGAAACACTCGGCATAAAATGCTGAAACTTGAGGGAGAAAAGTGTTAACACCACAGAGCAAGACATTTACAATAACCAAAAATTAGTATTAGGACCGTGAATATTACATCGAGATATAGTTGTCAGTATGGAATTCATCACTCCCCCAGAAGAACAACCTACAGAGAATATTTCAGTTTTAAAACTCAGCCATCATTAAAACAAAATATATTTGTTCAAGGCTAAAAGTCAAAACTGGCTTCACTGTTCGCCAGTTCCTGCCCAGATGTTCAAGACCGAGTTTTTAAATCAACTCACTTGGAGGATGGTGGGAAACCTGCTCTGCCACAAATGTTACAGTGTTTCTGCTGACCCAAGGGATTGGTCCCTCTGACACAGGCTCCTGCAAACAAGCACAGAGTTCATTTGACATGGGGGACCATTTTTGGACACACTTTCAGCTTCCACAAAAAACAAATAAATAAATGAAAATCAGCACTTGGCACCATCTTAGGCATCTACGCAAATCAGCCTGAACATTTTACATTGGTCCCTGGAATTTTGAAAGACATCCCAATTTCTGCAGTCTATCAGATTTAGAGCTATCATTCTACAAAAAAACCTGACAGGTGAAACTGAAAATGCATAGAAGCAGTTGGGTAAAACCCAATTTCTAAAACAGCCTTTTAACCCTCCTTGGTTTCTCATTAAGTTCTGCTTGAGAGGTCTTGCCACCACTCCTAATAATACTTGTTCACGCATATAAAAAAGGGCTACGTACTGAAACAAAAATTTCAACAGCAGGTGGGGAAATAAGATCTAGGCTTTAAGTTCCATGCATAAAACCTTGAGTGCATCAATCTTAGAGCTTCAGTTCTCCACCTGTAAAATGGACCTGCCCTCAACACTCCCCTACCAAGGATGCGGCAATAAAAGTTTGAAGCATCTCAGCTATTCTAGTGAAGGTAAGTACTTCAAGTGACCCCCGAGATCACATCTTCCTGTCTAGAATCCCTGTATTTCTACCCCTCTGCTTAGATTTTCCCAGGTTGAAGGAGTCTGAGTGAAGGATCTGAGAAGGTGACACTTGTGGCCTCTGTATGTTATGCATGTGCAGCATCCTCCTCCTGCTTAGGTCTGTGCACAGAAAAAAGCAGACACAGACTGCTCTTTCCCAGTTAGCACCAGCTTTGGTCACAAAATTGGGGGACCAGCTTTTGCTCAAGTATAAGTGGAGTCACTCCTGGAAACCAACCCTCTGTTGCCAGCCCACAAGGGATTACAGACGTAACTAAGTGCCATGTCTCAGAGAACAAGGAATTCACATTTTAAGCAAAGACAAGTAAACAACATCTCCTGCATGATAAAGGATTCTCAGGAAAAGCTCCTGCAGTTATATTCAGTGTGTAATGCGAGACGTCTGAAAAATCTGCCTTACAAGCCAAGAACTATACAAGTTTTGCCTCTTGTACAAACCGTTCTAGTCCATAAGGTGGTAACCAAGAGCGGAAGTTACTACCATGTCCCAAGCAGAAAAAAAAAAACCACTGACCACAAAACTAACCATGTCATCCTCATTTTCAGTGCCTGGTAATACCCAATGACATCGAAAGATTTCACCCAAAATAGGATTGTAAGGCTTCTTAGCAACAGATCCTTTTCTTCCTGCATGAAAAGCTGAGAGGTACCACTTAACCACGTGCACCATTCGGTCTTTTGCATCCTTCTGGTCACTAATACTAAAGGAGGGAGGATAAAGGAAAAATAAAAAAGTGTCAGCAAGAAAAGAAGTCAAAGCGATCTAAAACAACCTCATGTTCATGCTCCAAGTATTTTTTAACCTTATACTGAAAAGTGCAGTTATTTTACTGAACTAGCAGGCTGAGTCTGTGATACCTAGATGCGTTTTGTATAGTTTGGATCAAGAACAAACATGCTCCTCAAACACAGTCAATGATCTCGACATACTCCAGAGTCTATAAACAGTATAAGAATCAATTAACGCAACAAGTCAAATACCTCACAAATAAATCCGGATGTGCAAAGAAGTCAGCATACATTTCCAAAAGCGATCTTCTCTCCAGAATAAACGTTGGGAGAACTACCTGAGGGGGGAAAAAATCGTCTGTCAGAAGTTAGGTATTTCAGTGTCTGCACAAAAACTTTGACAGCTTTTCAACTGCCAAGGCTTGCACTGGCAGTCATAAAGTACTGGGGAGACAAAACACCGCACAAGGGGTTTGCACTGTAATGACTGAACAAATACCTACGGGCAAGCCACACTGCCAAACAGCTGCTAAACAAGAAATACAAGCTCTCAATATCCTGACAACTGGAGCAGTTCTTTAACAAGCACTGGCCTGATCTGGTTATTGCCATGAACAGATTCTACCTTAGTTTAATGGGGAAGGAAATGGGGGAAGAGCAGGTGTAAAGAGGAAACAAAAAAAGCGTTATTTCCTGTCCTAGACTTAACTACCTTCTGGTTAATACTTATAGTTGTTAGAGCCAATGCTAAATTATTAGCTTGGAAGGTTTTACTTTCTGGCTCCAGACAACATACACAAAGCTGGCTTATTTTGCCAAGGAGGGCCAATGCTAGAGAACAAAAGTGTACTAGCAACTTAAAGCAAAGAAGAAGAAAAAGGTCAGCCTCTCAGGGAAACATTTGCTGTTCAGGGGAAACCAGACTGAAGCAGGATCTGCAGGAGGGTCTGAAGACCTGCCTAGCTTACTGTGCCCTGATGGCAAGTGAAACAAGAATCTTAGTTATTTTTAAAATCCTTTTCCTCTTCATGTTTTGTTCATGCTGTTGAGAAGAACAATACCGGCACTGCAGAACTAAAAGCAGCTTTTGGAAAAAACGGGAAGTTGTACAAGCGGTCTGCCTAATGACTGGCAGTATGAACAAGAGTGAAGGGAAGTAACACTTTAACAAGAGTAAATTGCTCAGTGCTTAGCAGCTTTGGACAGCGGACCCTGAAATACGACGGAGCCTGTCGGACTGTTCCTAAGGTCCACTGACAAAGCAGAACCGTGCTAATCACTACTTCACTGGAAGACCTGAGGGCAACTCCTCCCTTACTTTCCACCTGAAAAGCATTTTCAAATAACGTTGCAATTAAACAAGTTTCACTAAAACCCATCATAAACAGGGAATTAAAAATGAACCAACCTAACAAGTTACTGAGCAAGAAAGATAACTGGATCTTTCACAAAAAGGAATAAAAACAAAGCCAGAATTGTACAACGAATTTAGACAGTCAGTCACTTCCATACTTGTAGCCTGTGCACGTTTAAAAGGTATTTGCACATAAATTTCTCAAATTTGCTGTTAGAGTCAAGTTATTCCTCAAGCTTACTGTGAAACACAAAATGTGTGCCATGAACACAAGAAAACGTCAGGCTTGGATTAAATCATTTCAGGATAAATTGTTCCCTGCTGTATCCCTGTGCTGCACTTTGAGGGCTCACAAATGGGGATTATTTAAAAACCAGAGATTATGGAGAGTTAGTTAGAAAAATTCAACAAGAACTTTCCGTTGAGGAATGCAAGTGAAAACTGTTACAACTTCCAAAAGACCCCTCAGAGGACTGCAACAGAGCCTGCCTGGTTTTCTCCCAACTCCTTTACCCTAAGAATCCAGCAAGTTGGGAGCCAGCACCCCAAGGCTTTCCTTCACCCTCAAGGCTTCTGATAACCCCGGGCTTCCAGGCTCCCTGGAAGCAATTTGCCAGGCCGGCTGCCTGACAGTCAGCTGGGCATCTGGGAATCCTGGAAGCATGGGCAGCTGCTAACAAAAACCAGACTTGATCCTTGTTAGTTTTGCTGCTATCCACAACAAAAGAGCAGGGGTGGACAAGACCAGGGATTTGTTAACTTGGTCTCACCAGGGGTACAACTGACCGGACTGTTACCAAGGTAACACAAAGCTCTGCTCCCCCCTGTTGTGTGGTGGGCAACAGTGAAACTACCAAGAATCAAGTCTGGTTTTTGATCAGCAGCTGTCAGGGACTCCCTAGTTCTGCAACAGTGTACCAACATAGTTCACCTAGTAAATACCAGGGCCAAATCCAGTAAAGAAACAGCATAAAAAACTAATGCATAGGAAGCTTAAGTAGTTTAGCTAGTTAACAGAACAATGTAGTTGCAGTAGTATTAATGTTACCAGAAGACTCAAACATTAGTGTTTTACTAACTGAGAGTTTTAATGAAAAACCTGAATTATGTGCAAGTATTGCACTTGTGTCTTACCTTCGTTAGATCCATTCCTAACCTGACCTGTGAAAGCAGATGCATGATAACACTCTTATGTTCTTCCACTGACTCCCCTTCACCGTCATCATCTCTGTCATCGGGAGGATCAAAGAGATCTAAAAGGAAAGGACCAGATCTCAATCATTGCACTTCTACAAATGCCAAACCCCCTCCCCTGCAAAGAGATACAACCTTCAGAAAGAACTGAGCCGTGTCCTAACACAGTCTAAGGAATAAAGAAGCCTGTGAGATATGATAAGGCCTTGCTGAAAGATACAGAGAGATCACGAATCCCATCGTCGAATACATGCATGTAAATACAGGACAAGAACAGGAGACAAACAGAACTCTCCTTCTGGGCAAACAGCTGCAGCAGGATCATCTACTAAACATTCAGTTAAGTACAGATTCATGTTCTGGTGCTTTCTTATAAAAAAAAATATTAGAAAACAAGTCTCTTACCTGCATCATTTGTCCCATTAGACATGGAAGAATTAAGGGACTCTGTTGTGTCTGGGCGTTTTAGGCTACTTCCTGTGCTGCTGTGAGTGAGGAGAGCAGCAGACCCTGAGGAACTACAAAAGGATATATCAAGTTCTCATGATTCTAGAATTTATTTCAAGCCAGACTCTTATGATTTAATTTAAACAGTTACACCAAGCTTAATTACCTGAGAAGGATTTTTTTTATGGAGAAATTTAGACATGAGAATATTGAGAAGCTGTGGTGCTCTATGCAGCTTTGCGAACCAGTTAAAACTCAAGTGAAATGCAAGCTAATGGCTGGGGTCAAGTCAGAAAGGGGGCCCTAGGTTGTACCCTGTAAGGCAACTCTATTTAAATGCCCAAAAGGGATTGTTTCAAGGCTTATTTCTTAGCAATTCTTGAAGTTAACCCTGATTAACACTCCAAATAGCACGAATAAATGGAGTAAATGAGTGGCCAAAGTTATGGAGTTAACTATTTCCCCAACTGGTACAAATTATTATACATAAATCATTATGAAACACCTTCATGTTTCCAAGAATCATTCCTGAATATTCACATTTATGGTTGGTCAACATGGAAGTTTTGGGTATGGTTATGCTGCCTAGCAATGTAGAAAAAATATTAAACCCCTGAACAGACAACTAAGCTGACACAAAAATGTTAACAAAGGCATCAGCCTGGAATTCCTTTCCTGGTTTAATTATTCCACAGGTAGTCTGGTTTAAACTATAAACTCCATCAAATTGCAAGGGCGGGCTTGGGGACTGCTGATACACCAGCAAACCCTGACATCTGAAAACAAAACTCTTATTTAATACGGCAGAGGTCAGCAACATATTGCACTGGTGGGCTCCTTTAGCAGCCACTTCCCACCTGGCTTGCAGCTAGAACCACAGTCACTGCTTCTCCCCAGTGCCTGGCCTCCACACCAAACTCCTCACCACTGAAAAGTTACAGGAGCCCTCCTCCCTCTAGCTTCGTGGGCTGGACAGAATGGCTCCACAGGCCAGACCCAACCTACAGGCTCCAGGTTTCCAACTCCCGAAATACAGCACTGTGCACTTCCACCTACTTACTCCACACATCGCTTTGGAGAGGAACTGCTCTGATAGAATTCGTCAGCATCATAGAATTCATCTTCGCTGCTGGAATAAGAAAAATCTGGAACTGTATTTGGAGACAGGTTGACATGGCTTGGAGAAGTTAAACTGCTGCTAGGTGCCGACTGTCCACTTCCTAGAAATTGGAAGAGATAGCCAATTTTTAACTTAGCCAATTTTAACTGACAAATAAGACTGATTAAGAGAATCTAGAACGTGTGACAGAAGGATCAGGCATGTACTATTACACACAACATCTGTGGGAGAGAAGGCCAACATTGTTCCAAAACCCGTGTGCCTGAAGTTAAGCCTTTGAGATCCAACTCTGAACTTTGACACATGACCTGATCTGCAGCAAGTCTAAAGCTATGGTACTCAAACTCTTTCCCTGGCAGACTAGATGGGCAGTGCCCCGTTTACCTGATCTGGCAATCGGGGCAGGCACAGCAGGGCCCCATCCCGCCACGCAGAAGGGGCCGAGGGCAGCCCAGCCTCAATCTAGCCACGCAGTGGAAAGGGGGCTTGGCCTGGTCCTAACCCAGCCGGGGGGGGGGAAGGAAGGCATGACTCAGCACTGATCCAGCTGTGTGGGGTCCAGCGGGCATGAACAGGCTTCAACCCACTGCACAGGGCTTGAGAATTTGGTAGCGAGGTAGGGGAGCAGTATCAATGGCCACTGCTCCCCTGCTGCCAAAATTTCATAACACATGGGGAGCCCTGGGGGCCACATGCCATGGCTCTGCAGGCTGCATTTGCCTTGCAGGCCAGAGGTTGAGCACCCCTGGGTCTAAAGCAATTGCAAGTATTTAGCCTCCTCGAAAAAGTCAGGTCATGTATACTCCCCAAAACATGGATCTTGGAGTCTACAGTCAAGTACCAATTTAACTGATCTTTCTTCAACAAAGCCTGGACAAAGTAGGTATACTGGGACAAACAATATGCAATAAAAAAGAACATGCAAGTATTACACAAACCACTTGGTCAGGTGACTGGAGCGGCCAATACTATCTACCATTCAGTAAAAGCCTGCAAAGGGGAGCTGGGGAATTACAAGCTGGTAAGGCCTACGAGAGTACCTGGCATAATGGTTTAAGTAATGCTATTATAGTTTTTAGTTCTGCCTAGATCATAATACATAGTAGGCTCTAATGAGCCTGGCTTCTATGAAGGAAAATAGTCTTGCTAACTTCTTGGATTCCCCCCCACCCAAGATTGCCAACAGAGTAGTAGTTAAAGAAACACCAGTCAGTATCACTTAGACTTGCAAAAGCCCTTTGCCAAGGTCCCTCACAAGAAGCTACTAAAAGAACTAAGTTGTCACTGGATGAGAAACCCCGTCATGGATCCAAATCATAGCTAGGAAATAGGAAGCAAAGGGTTCAATAGTCAATTTTTTTTTTTTAATCTTTGAAAAATGGAAACACTGGGGTGCTTCAAGCTCCCAGACTAAGTCTAATGCAACTTAACATACTAGTGAGCTGGAGTGGAAACTGAACAGAAACCTATAAAGAGGCCACGATATTATTTAAGTTAAACATAACAAGACCATTGTAAGAAGCTTTAAGCACGTGAACAGGTTGAATGAATGGGTTACACAATGACAAATAGCATTCCAGGTCGACAAAAGCAAGTAAAGCATTGTAGAAGGAAAAAACATTTTATGCCACAGGGTTATAAACTGTATCATGAAGAAACCAGCTTGTCCACAATGTAGACAGCTTAATAAAAACCCTTGTTCCATATGCAAATGTATTTATAAACAGGATGCAAGCCTGGCTTTCATGCAGTAAGCAACACCACCACTACCACTGTGTTTATGCTCATACAATCACACAAAACCACCCTAACCTGCCACTGATGAAGTAGAGGGATGAAGGCATTGTCAAAGCCGTGCTTACACGAGACCCAAGGAAAAGGGCAACGCTCCCCCTCTCCCCACCACTAGAGGAAGGCAACCCCACCACAGCCATATCCATGCCAGTCTGACTATGGGGAAGAAATTCTTTCCAGACCCCAAATACAAGAATTAGTCTGACCCCGCGTGGAGGGGCAAGGCCCTCTAACCAGAAATCTCTGGGTTTTTGTTTCGGTAGAACCACTGGTACTTCCCAGTCGAAATGCCCAGCTTTGGCTGCAGCCAAGACTGACTGACCCTTAGGAGGATCGGGGGGGAGGGGAGGGGAGACGGGGAACAAGCCCCCCCCCCAAAAAAAAACCAACAAAAAACAAAAACAACAACAAACAAAGATACCCTGATGCCTGGAGTTCAGGGGTTGGCAACATTTTTGAGCAGAGTATCAAAAACACCCACAGCTTCAACTTGTGAGATGCTGGTGCCAGGGCTGGATAGCAGGGGAGCCAAGAGGGGCCCCATCCTTGTTGCCATTTAGCCAGGCCCCTTCCCTGCCATCCACCCAGAGGCATGTGTACCAAGCAAAATGCCTTTGGGCGCCACACTCTGGCACCCGTGTCAGGGGTTGCCTACCCCTGCTGTAGTTTTCCCAGCCCTGTGAGCCAATGAGCAGAGCTCAGGTGCATGGAGAAAAAGCCAAAGCTTTGGGGACAGCAAACAACTTCCCACATCATACCCCGTAACTGGAAAGCCAAAATTCAGCTTTCTGTAATGCTATCCCCTCTGGAAGCCCCAGTCTTTCATCTTGCTCCTCCCTATAGTGGGAGAGATTCCACAGCTTTCCTAAGATGCCTCTGCTACTATTTCACTGAAGATGTTTTTCCTGATGTCCAATCTAAAACCTACTGTGACAACTTCAAGCCGCTGCTGTCCTGCTCTACAGCAACAGAGCAGAAGGTGTGCTCTCTCCTTTATTACAGCCCTTCAGATATTTGAAAACTGCTATCATGTCCCCCACCCACCCTTAATTGTTCTGCCAGCTGAACATGCTCCTTTCTTTCAGCTTCTCTTCACATGGCTTGCCTTCCAATCCTTCATGGTTTCTCACCCACTTCTGAACTCTAACCTTTCCATGTCCTTTTTAAATTGTGGAGCCAAAAACTGCACATGGTAGTCTAAGATTACCCTAACAACTCTGATGCATATCAATGGTACAGCCTCACCTAAAATAGCATGTACATCATTGACCAGCTTATCCCAAAATGGACACCATAGAAGTAGAAGATTCAGAGAAGGGTAAAACAAGAATGATCAAAGCCTAGAAAGACGTCAGAGACGCTAGAAAAGGATTACTGCTTATCTAATTAAAAGGAGATGAATAAGAAGAGACATGATAAAAGCATACAAAATAATGAACGGTCTAAAAAAGGTGGGAAACTTTTTTCTTGCATTCATTTTGAACTTGCTACCTTGTCATTTGTTCTGTCTCCTAATACAAGGAAATATTTTTCTTCCACAATTTAACTGCAGGGTTGCATAAATCAGCCATCGGAAGCAATTGGGGTGAAGGATTCAGGCTTCAGAAAGAGTGGATGCATTTACTAATCAAGAATATCTAGTATTACAGTTAACAACAAATTTTGCAAAGGGGATTCTAAAACTTTGTACCTCTGAGCTCAAACTAATCCGAGATAAGGCTGAGAATTGATGGAGAGGGGCAGATTATCCTGCATTTTTCTACTTCTGGGTGCTTAACAGCTTCCTCTGGCAACTGATGCTGGTGACTGGTGGGGAGGATCACTGACTATGCCAGGGCTAGCTAACCTTTCTAGGAGGCATGCCACAAGGTAAGCCCCACTGCGATTCGCTTCCCTGTCCAATCTGCTGTTCTGCCTTCTGCTCCGTGCTCTATTCTCTGCCCAATTTGTTATTCTACTTTCTTCTCCCTGCCTGATCTGTTGATTGGCTTTATGATTCCTGCCTTGTCTGTTGCCGTTACCTGCTTCCTCCTAGATTTGCCACATGCCACTTGTGGCCACCCCTGAACTACAAGGACCTCAGGTCTGACAATTCCTTGCAGTTTCTGATCGTAAGAGAGACAAAAAGAGGAAAGAACAAATGACAACTGGAAAGAAAAAAAACCAAAACAAGACAGCTTTATTTTTTCTTAAATATTAAGTTTCATGAAGTCAGTGACGGCCTGCATCATAAATGATTTGCATATTACCACTTCAGATTTAAAGAAGTCTAATTAGATATTGTAAAGACCACAATTACACTCAACTAAAAAATTAATACTGGCACAATTTTGAAGTCCCACTGGCTAGTTCATTCATTAAGAAATGGGAAACAGAGAGTGTATCTTATTTCCTGTTAGCTGCTGTTCCAGTGCTGAATTAAGCTGCGTTAACTCCTTTTTTTGTCTGGTTTTGGGGACAGCCTACTCCACCTTCAACAGAGCAGGTAGTCTTTAGATTCTCGGGAAACTCAAGAGTACCACTCCTATGAACTATAAACAGAGAATACAGTAATGAAGCAGAATTGTTAAGACTATTATATACTAAATCAGAAATATACTACTCGTCTGAAAACCGTTACTTTTTTGGGACTAGTACAAATCAGCAAAGGTAATATGGCAAGGTCGCTCCTGATGCAGGAGGTGCTGTAAAAATCTCATGTTAATAGTGGCAAAATTAGGGGAAAAGTTAGGGACAGGCAAAACAAGCTAGGAGCAGGTTATTATGGCGAGACCAGAAAGAAGTTGGAATGTCCATTTTAATGGATACCAAAATGAATGCTGATCTCATGCAGTCACTCAAGTTTAACAGTGATTTGGTTAGGAGCCTCTGCATGTAAAAAGTAAATAAAGTGTAGACAACAGCTCTGTGAAATGTTACAACTAGAGAGGAAAAACTTTAGAGGTCACAGAAAGGGAAGAAAGATGAAGACATGGTTGACTATTTCCATAGAGTCAGGCAATAGCTAGAGATGGATGCATTAAGACGCAGAGAAGCAAATAAGGGAAGCAAATAGCTTGAGTCAACAATGCAGCAGAGAAAATGGATTTACACTAAACAGACTCCCAGCATGAAAGGCACACGTGAGAAATTTAGTTGAAAGCAGTTTAAAATACTCCAAAAGCCTATTTGCTTAAGGCAAACAGAGATAATTTAAAAGGTACACACTGATTACAATTTTAAATGTTGGAGATGTTTAAATGTGAAAGTCCTGATAAGGTGATCAGTGAGGCAGATGTAAAGTGTAACCTCGTACAGGGAAAAGACTTGAAAAAATACAAACACCCTTCTAGTAATATGAGCTCTTCCTTTCTTATAGAGGCACATCAAAAATGGAAGTACTACACAATTCAACTGCCTTTTAGAAAAGGAAAGGCAACTCAAGATAAGATAGTCACCACAGAACTTTACCTGTACTATTTGGTGTTGGAGTCTGATTTCCTAGTGATGCTACTGCTGGCCCAACTGGCAAGGATGATGGTCGCTGCTCTGATTTGCACAACTGAGAAGGTTCTAAAGGATATTAAAATATGTAAGCTAAAAACTCCCAAACACTTGAACACCAAAGCCCTTGCCCTGATTTGCTAAGAGACTCTTAGCAACTTTACATCAACTTTGACAGCAGCCCGTCTGTAACGGAAGTTGCCACACTTCAGAAAGGAAAATTATATTAATTTCCTCTATTCCTCGTTTTATTAGCTTCATAAGCTAATACAAATAACTGTCTACACACAGTTTATTTACTTCTCCCAAAGCACAATTTCTTTATAACCAACGTGTTTATATTGATTTGTAAAAACAATACACTAATCAAAATTAGGCACAATACTGGTTTGAGACAGGGACAGAATAGAGGGAAGAAAGGAATAAACCGAAGAAAATAAGCTTCCAAAATTGATAACTAAAAATCACACAATAACTTTAAAAAAAATGAAAAACAGTCATTTGAGACCATCTTTTTGTAACTGAAGTGAATACAGCTAAAGATGCAGCTTGGTTAAACGAGAGTATTTCTAAAAGTCTGTTTTAAAGATGTCTAAGCACAACAGGTATGAATTCCATAATCTTGTCTGCAAGCCTGCTGACTTGCACCAAGATGTACATGGCTGACAGAACCATGTTCCCACCCAAAAAAAGGTTAACTGTAATTTGCTAACAAATAGTTTAAATTTTTCAGACCAAACATGCTAGAAAGCAGTAAATCAAATAAAATTATATATAAGCTAACTGAATATATGCCCACTCATGAATCTCTCTACTAAAGCTTCATTGTCTATACTGTACCTGGAGGTATGACAGACTGGGTAGGCATTGTGTTGATCACTGCTGGTTCCAAAGGACTAGGCTGATACACTGCATCAACAGGGTTAATAGTACTCTGAGATAAAGAAACAAAATTAAAGTCCTTTTTTAAAAGCACAGTAAAACATGATCCACACACGAATGCCCAGAGGACAGACAGCACATTCCCGAGATAGACGACATACAGATTGATAGCTGAAGACATGAGAAATGTTAATATTTAGTGCAAGAACTTGTCAATTAAAATACACTAAAACTACGTGGTATATAGATCTGTCCAGCAAAGTCTACGCTTCTCAGCAATTCCTGTTAGTGGCTGCTGTGTGTAAAAGGAAGAAATGGAGCTAATTATGCAGCAAGGTATATAAGCCAGGTAGTTTACTTATTTTTGATTTCATAGATTTCATAGACATTAGGGCTGGAAGGGACCTCGGGAGATCATCGAGTCCAGCCCCCTGCCCAAAGGGCAGGAAGTCAGCTGGGGTCAGAGTATCCCAGCAAGATAAGCATCCAATTTACTCTTGAAGGTGTTCAATGTGGTGCTTGAACCACCTCCGCTGGCAGACTGTTCCAGACCTTGGGGGCTCGGACAGTAAAGAAATTCTTCCTTGTGTCCAGCCTGAAACGGTCTTGCAGGAGTTTGTGACCGTTCGACCTCGTCATCCCTTGGGGCGCTCTGGTGAACAGACGTTCCCCCAGATCCTGGTGGTCACCCCCGATAAACTTATAGGTGGCCATCAGATCACCCCTGAGCCTGGGCTTTTCCAGGCTAAAGAGTCCCATGGCTCTCAGCCTGTCATCGTAAGAGCTGTTTTCCTGACCTCTGATCGTAAGATCTGTTTTCCTGACCTCTGAAAACTTTAAAAAAAAATAAGCCGTTTCTAGACAACACTAAGGCAATATAAAAAAGTGTTAAGATCTAGTGATAATTTAATTTAAGCTAAACCTATAGCCATTAAATATATCATCAATTCATTTTCTCCCCAAAGCAAGTGCTATTTTGGTACCAAACTTCTTAAAGGAAATACTTTAGAACACAAACTGTCCAGCAATTTTATTTCTTCTACATATTACACATTTTTCCATGAGTTTACAGACCTCATCAACACTGGCACTCTGAAAACCCAGACTGCTATGACATCAATGCAGGGCCTATGCAAGTCATTGGGAGTCTTTCCATTGACACGAGTAGATATTGGATGACACCGTAAATGTTACAAAAAAAAATCTAAAACAGGAAGGATTTTGGGTCAAACTCCTGTGATTTTTTTTTACTTGCTTCACTATCCTA
Source organism: Crocodylus siamensis (assembly GCF_052110815.1). Taxonomy (NCBI): domain Eukaryota; kingdom Metazoa; phylum Chordata; order Crocodylia; family Crocodylidae; genus Crocodylus; species Crocodylus siamensis. The sequence continues at coordinate 8,615,173 of NC_143399.1, read as the reverse complement.
ATATTGTTACAGAACATCCAGCACTCCTTGAATGTTTAGAAGCACATTATTTGACTTGCTATTTTTGTTACTAATTGGATATTAAAACTGCATAGGGCAGTCCATGTCGTAAACACTTCTGGAATACCACATGATGAATCTGTATTAGGTTATTTCGTTTTCTCACCAAAGCAAGCGCTACTGCTGAGCAATGTTCCCTCTAAGGAGTTTGTGGAGTCTCACTGAGGCAGGCAGCGGCTCCTCCCTGAGGGGAGGCAAGGCAGGGATGGAGGCTGGGGCGGGGGACTGGCGTGGGCTCCGCCGTCTCCAGGGAAGTGCTCCACTTCTCAGCCCTGATGCAGGGGAGCGAAGCACTTCCCCGGAGCCGGTGGAGCCCGTGCCAGGCTCCCGCCCCAACCTCGCCTAGGAGCTTCAGCTCCTCTCCTCGTGCGGGCCTTGAAAAGGCTGTGCGCGGCCACACTTAGTTGTGCACGGCTGCGCACGCGCGCACTTTAGAGGGAACCTTGCTGCTGAGGATAGGAAATACTAAGGATAAGAAACAACATGCTTCTACTTTTGCTGCTTATAGCAGTTTTTGATGCTTATTTGCCTTTATTTGATTTTCTGTTTTAACTATCCTATTCCTATTTCTAACCAAGCAAGCAACCTAAGTTTACATTTACCTTACTATGTGTAGGTTTAAACCTGACAAACTTTGTATCACTCATCTTGTTTTGAAACCGATGTTAAAAAAGTTAACTAAGCTTTCAAGCTAATCAACTATCATCTTGATGTTATATATCCCTATAAGGGTTATTTCTTTTCATGTTTAGATCCATGTCAACTATGGCATTGGCTTCTCACCCAACCTCCTCTAAAGAATTCATCCCTTCCCTTCCTCCCTTTTTTACCCATCTAAATTTAAAAAACATTCAAGGAGTATTAGTTATGTTTAGTAGTCATGTTAATGTCACTGGATTCAAGATATGACAATTATCCATATTTCTAAGCACTGCAGGTACAAACTGGTACTATGACTAAGTAAGTTTTGCAATCAATGCATCAGCCCTCCAATGTACTGAGGGGGTATGTGGGCAGGGCAGTTAACTGTAATATGGAAAAATATATGTTCAACTTCTTTTAACCTTCCCCCTTCTCTTCCCTCCATCTAGTTTACAATTTCTCAATAGCGGTGAATTCAATATTCAATTCAATTCCCCATTCAAACCAGCTGTATCAAAATTAAAACCTGCAACATGAACTTTCAAGAGACTACGCCATGGAAGCAGAAAAACTGATCCAGTCACTCCAGTGCTTCTGTCCTCTTTCAACAGCCATACCAAACAGTCAACATGAAATATCCTGACTGTTACAAAAACTCCTTCCCCTAGAGCTGCATACATCCTAATTTTCAAGCAAACCTGACCAGAACACTCAGTATTTGCTAACTCAGCAAATGGGGCTTTTTTCTTTGAAAAAAATTGAGTATACAAAGTTGCACACCTACATGGAAAATCTGAATCATATGCCAACACCACTTGTTTTGAAAGAGCCAAGATTTTAAAACTCAGCAACAGGCTTGCAATACCCTTAATCTGAATGGAAGTACAATGTGCCATTATAATGCTCAAAATTGTTAAAAAAAATCATAGTGTTCATGAGACAAGGCTTTTGTGTAGGCATTTAGTTTTATAGCTATGCAGAGATTATGGAGTTTAAAATGAATATAGACAGGATTTAGTAACAATGTCCTTTGTAATGACTTTCAGAAATATCCATTGTTAAAACTGTTTATGGGAGTTATATTTTCAAATTCATCTATTAGCCTGAGAATCCCTCTTCACTTAATCCCATTGACTGCATACACACAGCTGCAGAAGTATTACCGTTGGCATGTGTATATGTTACATTAACAACAGATATTATTTATCAATCAGTGGCACAAACAGAAACAATGCATTAAACCAATAACTAAGTATTACTGGTCAGTATAAAGGAAAATTATTTTGAGTCAGTCACAGTGTTACTTCCATTCTACTGTGATACACTGTTCACCATTTTGACAGATCACAGAAACTAGATGGGATAAACAGTGAAGTAAAAAACTGTTAACACTATAAAATTTATCCCAAAGAGTTCAAGAGATTGAGAAACAATCACTTAATGGTGCCTCTGCCTACTTTCAAAGATGGATGGGCAAATACAGGAAAAATGATAATGCATGATCATGGGTAGTAAGACTTTACCAAAGGAATGCTTACACATATAGGTAAAAACTAACACAGGTACCATCTCCCTGGATCAACTGTCTGAGGCAGGTACAGTTTAGGGCAGATACAAAAGCAGATACAAAGGTTATATTGGTATTAAGTCACAGCAGTATAAGATGTTCTGATCTATTATACATTTACCTCTCTGGTTAAGTGGAAAAAAACTACCACAGCTTAACCCTGTATGAAGTTGCACTGGATGTAGCTCACTTATATCTGCCTGCTATAGTGTCTGATTCTGGCTTCTGAGTGCTAAGTTGCCCTCTCATTTAAAACGGTTTCAAGTTATATTTTTTCACATCTTAAGGTACCTTCACGAGACATGTTAGTTTCGAGGCTACCTCTATATTCACTACCCTGTAAAACTGCTGGTTTGATAGGAATGTTATACTTGATGGAAAACAAGAGTGAAACTTAAGCAGAAATAGAGTATTTTTCCATACCTGAAGTCATCAGATTAAGTTCAAGTCTGAACACAACTTAACACCCCCCCCTTTTTTTTTTTTTATTTGTCTCAACAACAGTTAAAAGGACAGTGCTGTGCTGCCTGCCCCCTCACCAATCTGCCATGGGCCACATACAGAGGCTGCCCGTTCCACTTGTAACATGTGCCGACCCATGAGTACCCGTGCTCCAAGTTATGCCTGCATGGAGGTTTTAGCACATAGAGGTGTACAGTTGGAAACCAACTGTCTGGGTCTCTAAACAATTCTTTGCCTCTGAGAGACACGGCTGTTATGTACAATAACATAGTCTAACCTCCTCCATAAAGTATAACCTGTTCTGCAACATTCGACTCATCTCCCCTACAGAAGTGAAAAAGATTTGCCCCTGCACAGCTGCATGCATTTCTTTTTATGCTATACTTACAATACATATTAAACAAAGTCTCACTCTGAAGATCAGGTCGACACGTTTCCTTTCCTGGATAACTAGCACTCAGCTCCAGAATCATTAACTAGTAAATGAGCATAATAACCGATATACTTCCTTACCCAAAAATGAGCTCTCTCCATGCCGAGAGGAGAAGCAGGTCAACATGCTTTGTTGTTTTGCCCATGAGGAAAGTCTCAAGCTTCAGTATAATCATTTTATCCCATATGAGCACTTAAAAATTTAAGGGAAAAAGTTGGAATGGTGCTGTAGCCACAACAGCTGAAGAAATATGCAAGAGGCAAGGATTTTTGTAGGCAATATCTTAATTTGAGTTTTTAACACTGCATCTTCCCAACTACCAGATGACAAATATTTACCTTAACAACCAGAGCGACCAGTTTTGTTCTGCATCTACTTAATGGTCATGAGTTCAATTCCAAATAAGGGATCAAGAGTTCTGGATCTTCTGGAGCTTTAAATGTATTAAAGCTCGTCAGACCTTGTGCATGCCAACAAGGGGTTGCCTCTACGCTGAGTCACAAATGATATATATTTTTAAAACAGTTAAAACTAAGTTTTGGAAGTTTCACAGCTGATGCTGAAGCCTCCAGGGACAGATGGTAGACAGCACTATAAGCCTGACCCCTTTTACTCTTGGAACAGGCAGGGAAGGAACAGATAGAATTTCTTGCGAGGGTCTCATGGCTCTTAATTCACATGCCAGTCTTCATCAGATATAGTCCCAAACTGTAGACAGACCTTCAGGACGTGCTATAGAAGCCATCAATTTGGAAAGAACAGAAGGAAAATGTAGGCAGAGAGGCCTGGTGTGTTCTGCTGTTGTATTAACAACCCTTAAGTTACATTTTCTCTTAGTGTTGTGTACTGCTGCTGCAGCAAATTTAACTGTTAGCAGAATGCCTGTCACTTGAGAACTGGAATTTTTTCCATGTTAAACGCACACATCAAGAGTAGGTTCCAAGGAAGTAAGATATTAGGATTCCGAAATCAGTGTTGGCTGTGATTAAAATGGACTTCCTAAAATACAGAGTTAAAGCTATAGTGTAATCAGTCTGCTGTTAATTACTAAAAACAGAATGAAAACCAGTAGATCTCATGTACTACTAAAGCCAAAGTAAAGTAAAATAAGTTATTTAAAAAATGAGATCAGGATTAAAACAAATGTGACATTTTCTTTCCACTGCTGTATCTTGGATGCAGAATACTGAGAGAGAGAGAAACCCAGCTTCCTATAGCCCATGAACAACTATGTATAAAATGTCAGATTTCACCACAAATTATTTCCCAGTCATTTCCCATAACACCAGTTCACACTAGATATTTAAAGGCAATGTAAAAAGATACATTCATAATGTTGCCATTTAAATTAGCAGAACAGTTATAAAGTTATTATTTTTTTCCCTTTAGAGGCTATGTTGGATGGTCAAAGGAAAAACATCAACAGGGTTTTTTTTGTAAAGACATCTGAAGCAGTGAGTAAGAGAAAGGAGAAAGTATTTTGTAAATGAGTGGAAATTCAGGTCTCTGTTCACATGTTCTGCAGAAATAAAGGGAGATAAACGTTTAGATTTAAAACTTACTATCAGTCCATCTGCGTGCTTCTCCTCATTAGTTTGGTCCTTAAGGAAAAATGTTAAAAATATCAACACATGAATCTTTTACCATTAATCAGTCATGTTACGTGAAAATTACATGTACTAGGTTTCCTCAGGAACATTCTATTGGTAACTAACCAATTTAGAAAACTGGTCCTACATATTATTTCTTTATCTTAAGACCTTATCCACACGTCCTTCTGCACCGAAAAATAAAATTATGCTTTAACTGTGTAGAGGACAAGCACACTGTTAAAAGTCTACTGACATTTGAACATGGTATGAGTGAACTGCTCAGCACTGAACCATACTAGCTTCTTGAAGCACTATGCCTATAGGTACAGAAAGTTTTTTAAAAACTCTCTCACAATGAACATTTTAAGTAACACTTCGGAGTTTTTGAAAATGTTACCTGTAACGAGCAAGGAAAATCACAATTGTTGGGTATGGCATTAGTGATTTACCTGCTAAATAGTCTAGTATCAGTCAAGACAACCAGATAAATTTAGTTCTAATTTTTAATGTCAGGTCATAGTAACAGTCACAATACTGTATTTATCATTTATAGCTTATAGTTTTATTCAGCAATAGGCTGCCTGAATTTCAACATATATTATTTGACATTCATCTTCCTGTTACATCTCTGAAAAGATGTCTGGTTTCAAACCCGACAGTGGGGCAGTACAGGTCATTTGTTCCCACTGAGCTTAGTTTCAGTTTTTGTTTTAAAAACCAACACATTAATATGAAGGACTCATTTATAACCATAATCTTAGGAGACAGCAAATGGCAAGTCAAGCAACTGTGCATCTAAAAACTAAAATACGTTGTTACATTGGTTAAATCAAGATTCAATATGGGTGCTGTTATTTTGAAACCTGCTAAATTGCTTCAATATACCAGCATAACTAACATCATTACAAGGATGGGAAAAAAAATGACAAGCCTAAGCAGACACTGCTAAAAAGATATAAAAAGTCTAAGTTTTCAGTCATCGAGAACTTGTTTTTATTAAATTGAACACCTCTGCTTCCCTGTAAAATGTAAACATATCTGTTGTTGCTGGACCGCTAGCTACAGAGCTACATTACACACACACACACACACACACACTCTCTATACAGTAGTAAGAGGCTGGCAATGGCAATGGTCATTCGCACAAAAGGGAAAAGGCTTATTTTGTCCTCTTTTCCATTGTGGTATATTTATGACTGCAGTACAGCATATGCCCATTTCAGTGACATTTATCTCATTCTGAAAGTGCTTTGGGCCACCTCAAAGACAACGGTACCATATAAAATCTGATCTCATGCTTGCGTATTAAAAAACTGCAAGCATGAGATGAGATTGACTCTGACTGACCCCCCCCCCATTCATTGGGATTAATTTTAAACACAAAAGCTCTGATCCCAAGAGGCTTCAGGTGCATCAATTCTACTCATTTGCCAAATACTGCCGGATGCACTTGAAACCTAAGATCAAGCCCAGAAGCAGCACTAGTTCAGAACATTTGAAGATGAAATATCAGCTCTATTCTACACCAAAATTTTTTAAGAACATCCAAGAGCTTCATGAAAAGTAAGCATAATTTGGTTGTTAAAACATCCATCATACATAATATACTTGAGAACAGGCTCAAATGTTTGCAGAATGGGGATTTAGAAGTGATATATGCTTACCGTAAGACAATGTAGTAGACAATTATTGTCAATTCAAGGCCCAAGTATAATGTAAAAACAGACCAAAACACACCTCCACAACATTCTTTCTACGGGTCTAAGGCATAATTTGGCAAGTGACGTGAATACCAGTCTCTCTCCCGGTATTAAAACGTAAATCACAATTTCCTCTTTTGCCACTATATACTTCATTCAAGAACATAAAAAAAGAAAGGGGGTTGGTTTCACTGTTACTTCCACTTACTTTTAGGATCATCTGCATGGCAAGTAAGGCTGCATTAACACAACTGCAAACACTGCAAGTTGCTTAATTCAAAACAAAAACTAGTCTTGTATTTTTAAAATGCTACTAGACTTAAAGACTAGTTTTACAAAACCTAAATGTTCACTTAAGTTACCCACAGTTCCCCTTTCAAGAAAATAAGAGGCTGAAGGAAGACTTTTCTGTTCACTTTGTTCTCTATCCCAAGAATAAGGAACAAAGAACATGTATGTAGCTAAGTTCAAAGCAGCATCACAATCAGTAGCCTGGGACTGCAGCTCTGCAGCTGGTGAAGCGGCAAGTTAATACACTGAGCCTACAGGAAAAAAAAGCTAGGGTTGTTACAGGTACAGTAATAGATTACTCTCATAACTGATTGATCATTTACAGCAAGCCACTCCGACTGGACTGGCCATCAGCTTCTTCAATAAGTTAACAACGGCAGACACCTGAACAAAACAGTCACCACTAGGATTCCAACACCAGTTAGGAAATCTGTACCCAGGAGAACGTTTGAACACACCTCCTTAATTAAAAACTACACTGCCACTTCCACTAAAAACACAAAACACAAAAAAAAGAGTACTGAGAATCAACCCAGAAACAATGCAATGCAAGCTTCATGAAGCAAAGAGCAAGGTTTTATTATTTCCATATTTAGGGAAATGCTTTTTTCTTACAACAAAATAAACCACCCTCTTATGGTAGAACTTGCTTAAGTTATGAAATAAAACTTTTGCATCTAAAAAGAAACAAAAGACGTTTATAATTCCATAATTAGCACCAACTGACTAAAAGCACAAAGGCTAGAGCAGGGGTGGGAAAAATGAGGTCCATGGGCCAGATGCGGCCTGCCAGGCCATTCTATCCAGCCCATGGAGCCCCCCCAAAAATTTAGAAAAATTAATATTTATCTGCCTCCGGCTTGCCAAAACTCAGTAAGCAGCCCTCCACCCAAAATAATTGCCGGCCTCTGGGCTAGAGTAACTGAAGTTGTTGGATTTAACCTAAATTACCGAGTTACATACACAGTAATTACCAGTATGAACCAGCGTACAAGAATATTTTAAACCATTTCAAAACTACACACAACTTTTGTGAGCTTCCCTTCCAAGTTCAAAATAGCTAACAGTATACTTACTTTAGCAATCTGTAGCAACACAATGCAGTGTTTTATTGATTCTACCATGCTCTAGGAGAAGGAACAAAAACATTCAGTATCTTCCTACCACAAACACAGTACATACACAATATTATCAACAATGTATTGACACTAGAAACTTTTCATTATAAGAATATAGCTAAAGGGACACAAATTTACTGTTAAAAAAACCATGCAAAAATTGCAATACACCTTACAGTAAAATACTGACAGAGCAGGAATAAAAGAAAAGGGAAGAAAAATGGAAGCCAATTTCAAGCCTTCAAGAAACTATAAACAGACCAAGTTCTAAAGAAGAATCTATAGAAATGCATAATTTGGGAGGCAGGGGCAAGGTGAGGAAACCCTGGACGGACAGACCGACCGACCGTAAGCTCTTATAAACTTGAGTAGATTAAAGATACAACAATAGGAAAGCAGTACCAGAGGGGGAGCTAAACATGAAGAGGGGGAGGAAAAGGAACATTAAAATAGTTATTACACAGGATGGAGGGGGATGAGATGAAAGATGCTGCCTCTAACAGAGAGGTTACTATGGGATTGATGTGACGGCAGGAAAAGCAACAGAAAGTGACAACACTGCTAGTAGTAGGAAGTGATAGAAGTAGACAGGGCAGAGTGTAATGGAGTAAAATCCCAGAGATTTGGCCTAAATTCAAGTGACAAGACCCAATCATGAAAGACGTAAGTAATTTGTGGCAAATCCAAGAGGAAAAACAGAGGATAACAAGAACTGACCAACCGAGAATAGAAATAAAATTAGAGGGAGGAACAATCAACTAATAATTTCTGAAGCAAGTATTAGAAAGGCTGGAGGAAGAAGTAGAGGTTCACTGATACATTGGTCCATGTTGTATCAGCACCAATAAAAGGAAAATTTACATTATTAGCTTTTTTGGCTGATGTGGCAGATAATGTCGTCAATAAAAGCTGTGTGCATGTGCACAGCCGCAGCATGCATGTGGCCAGGCAGCTTGGAGAGCAACAGTCCAGCTGGTAAGTCAGATGGGGGTAAGGAGTGTGGGGGAGGGAAGGTGCATAGGGGGACAGATCAAGGCCCCTAGTGAGGGAGGGAGCAGGGCTGGGACAGGGCAGGATAGAGGATGGGGCTCATCGGGGGGTGGGGGCAGTTCCCACAGCTGCTTGGATCCACAGGGGAGGCACAAGGGAGGAATGTGCCCCCTGGATTTGTACACAGGGAAGGGTGGGTTGCCTGCTGCATGCTCAGCGCTGGGGCTGCTCAAGCCTCTTCCCAGAGGCTGTGCTCAGGCCAGGACGGGTGGTGGCAGCACTGGGAGGGGGCTACAGCCATCCCAAAATCTGCCACAGTGCCCACGCCCCACCCCCCACACTGCCAACGCCCACCCCATCCTGAGCACAGCCGTTGGGAAGAGGATGGAGCAGCTCCGGCCCCAAGCCCACAGCAGGCAGTTCACCCTCAGCCCGTACACAGATCTGGGGGCACACACTCCCTGTGCCAGAAGCCGCCGGCCCCACCCTAGCTCCCACCCCCTTACCAGCTGGACACTGCTCTCCACGCTGCCGGGCCGCATATCGGTAAATCGGCTCAGTATTGGCCAATACAGCTGGTCAATAATCAGCCATCGGCCCCCCAAAATCTTTAAATCAGTGCACCCCTAATAACCAGAGAAGGAGCACAGGACTGAAATGGACCCTCCTGGGCCCCCAACTCCAGTTATCACCAATTCATATAAAAGAGGTCCAAGAGAAGAGTGGGGAAGGAAATGGAAACAAAGACAGTGGATTTTCTATGAGATCCAACTTAACATAAGATACATCTTGTGTTCCTTGTTTAAAAGATTCCAGAGCTACTTGGAAGTTTTCTGGTAGAGTGTTTTCCTGTTAGAAAATACCAATTAAGCACAGCTATAGTTTTTTCAACGAGAATTCATTAATTTTGCTTACAAAATTGAAACATTTTCAACCAGAATAACATTTTCCATATTGGCTTTGGCACAGACGGTTTTAGTTTTCCACTTGAAAATGACTATCCATTTTATTTCATTGCAATGCAATATAAATACAAAAGTTAACACACAAAAAAACCCAAATTTGATCATTTTTAATATCTGCAAATTTCAGTTAGCAGGAAATTTCAGAGTCGTCTTTTCATAACAATATCTTAATTTTAGATTTAAACAAGATGAAGGATGTGATTTTTCAGATGCAAAATCATAATGGATGAAAAAGTTTAACTTACATTGGTTGTTTCTTTGAGATTTTCAATTTTCTGTGAAGATAAACATATTTTAACAATACAGTTAGAACAAGAGTTATTAGTCTGTAGTTCTCTCTTATTACCTGTTAAGCTATAACAATACTAATTTTAGCCAAGTACTCGAAAGATTATAGCAATTAAATATTTTAAAAGCTTCTGTAGTATAAACAAAGAAAAATGCATTTTTGTAGCAGACAGGACAAATATCCAGCTGTGAATTAAACTAGCAAGATAAATCAGACAAAAACTATGAGGGCAACTGAACATCATATATCCAGCCATATTATGTAACACGTCAAGACTTCGCATATTAAATTTAAACAACAAAAATCAGAAGACGCAGAGTTGTGGGTCTCAGAACCACCTCATTTTGCATCCTTACACAAGCAGCATCACATGCTAATTGCTAATGTGCACCTAAAGGACTGAAAATTCAAACAACATAACATCACTCTTTCAGAAATGCAACTGGCACACCTTCACAGAATTTGTTCTCTTTAAGCTTCCCCCCGAGCATCAGTATCTGAAGCTGCTGATTTAAATAAACAAAATAATATTTAAAGCACCCCGTTATTTGCCATAAATACTGCAGTTGTAGTAAAGACTGCCAGCATGGAATTGCGCTTTAGATGACCTGTATGACTTTGGTAGATAAGCTTTAAACTATCTAGTAAACACTTTGCCCAGATGTTTGTATCCCTTTCCCAAGGGAATGTTAACAGGGAAACCTGACAAGAAAATACTACAAACTGAATGATAAAATAGGGCCAAAAGAGTTTTGTGCCCCTGATTTAGATTTTAGATCTGAGTGGTTTTCAACCTGTGGTCTGCAGATCCTGGGGGTCTAAGACTATGTCTAAGGGGTCTGCAAAAGACGACTATGATTAAAAGGATGCGAATACCCACCGTTACACTTCAAAGAGGTCTGCAACTCCATTCAAAATTTCTAGTGGCCAGATCCTGCCTGCAGACATGGGGTTTTGGTGGTGTTCATCCCGTGCTGCCACAGGGCTGAATACCAGCAGCCGCCAGGTTTTAGTACCCAGCCACCTCTAATCTGAGATGAGCTATGCCAGACCACACCTGGAAAAAAGTTGCCTATCCCTGCTCTAGAAGGGAGATAGGAAATAATTTACTGTAGGATGACTTTCCTCATTTTTAAGGATGGTATGCATAAATTGCCTACTATAAGAAATCATTATGCTGGTCCCAAAACTGAAGTTACCTTAGTCTGAAGAGAATTATTTGCAGGATGGAATGGGTGAGGGAGGGGAGAGAGAAGTTAGGAACTGCTTTCCAGCTGACTTGGTGATTAAAATTAAGTCCCAAGAGAAACAGTAGTTCAGTTTGTTTTTAAATCTTTCCTTAAAAAGCTATAAGTTTCTTCAGCCAGAAATCTGTGGATCTTGAAAACAGGCTCTGAGGGCAGGGGTGGATTATAGATATGCCCTAGTCACTGTCCTCCTCAGCCTCTAAGTGTGAGACACAAGACACCAGATGTTAGGCTTATGGTCCTTCCCAGTAAACGGCAATTCTTATGAGACCTTTGGGTGAAAGATCCCATGAAGATATAGGATAAATGGCCTACCATGTTCTGGCATATATTCTACCAGTGGCCCAGTGCAATTCTCTGAACTCTAGCTATAAATTTTCAGGTATATCTTATTGTACAACTAGAGAAAAAAAAATCACTGTGGTGGAGGTTTGCAGTACAATTCTTAAAGTCAGCCAGCTTGCCTATATCAAACTGCTGGCCCACAGACCTGCAAGTCTGCGATAGCTAGATCAGAGTGTGAGCAACTCAGATCTGCCTCAGTATTGGCTCCAAATACTAGGATCCAATGGGCATGCTCCTCTCACAGCTCCATGAACCTCTCTTCCATACTTCCCAAACTTTTCCATTTCCTCAGCATGACCCCTCAATCCCAATCCACAGCCTCCCACCCCCACCTGCTGATGTTGTGACTCCCCTTGGGGTTGCAACCCAGTTCGGGAGCCGCTGTTCTAGAGTCCTTAGTCATCTCCTGCTTGAGTTTACATGGGTGAGGGGCAAACTGCTGAAGCAGTACTAAGCTTGCAACCAAAAACAAATCTAGTGTTTTAGCTCAGAGTAGAGACAGTCAATAAAAGTTTGTTTGTTTTTAGTGCTTTCCTTGTTTCAAGTGTGCAAGAAACAATCTATAGCAGTAACAGCACTGGTCAGACAGGATTAAGTGAATGAACACTGAAGAAGGATAAACAAGCCTCATCTTCAGAATTACAAAGATGTCTGTTCTAGTGGTGCCTTGCTGGGATGAAAGAAAATCCCATCCATTTAGTACAGAGCAAACTGTGAAGACGTCTCCAGGGATCAGCAATGATTCAGATGTTTCTAATGTCCCCAGGAAAAGCTAATGCATTTCCTGAGATTCAGGAGGGCATCTCAACACAGGTCAAAAAAAAAGAAGGAATCATTTTCTACTTAAAATCTAGGAGAAAAAGGAAACCTTCAGGTCCTGGTTTGTCAGTCACCTGTCCAGAGTTGGTCATGAATATTTGAACTGAACATGCTTGCTCAAACAAAAAACAAAAAACACACCCCCCCCCACATGCACATCCCCACAAACAACTCTCCACCAAGAAATGGAGAGATCTTAGGAAGACAGACTTGCAAAAAAAAAAAAAACAACTAATCTGCCATAATGAGAAACCAGACTGCAGGGAGAATATATTCAAGGTCACATCCTTTATATATAATTATGTCCAGAAATAAAATAAGCAGGGTCAGCAAGTTTCTTTGCTACCTGCAGAGGAAGCATCAAATTGTACTCAAATTGCCAACAATACTTTAAACAAACAGCTTGTTTTTCAGATTGGGGTAAGAGGAAAAACAAGAGAAAATAAACACTTTCCAAAATCTGACTCTTTTCACATTATTCCACATTAATATAATGGAATAATGACTTCCCATTAAATGCCTATTTCCAACCCTCCCGCCACCCCCTTTAAAATAATTAAGCACTAGAAAAAAAAAAAAAAAAGGAAGTTTGAATAATATATTCATCTTTCCTAAAGATTTGGAAACTTCAGGTATTCTGTCCTTCTCCCTTGCTTTCAGAATGACAGTTCAAAGGGTGAAGAATATAAGCCAGTTCAAGGAAAATTTTCAAGCAAACTCATGGTTTGATATGTTTTTGAACTCAGGGTTTGATCTCTTTTACAGTCCACACTGCATGAAAATTGAAAACCATGAAAAATACCATCATGTCAATTACTCCATTAATATAGCCCTCTTCGTTACCCCAACCACCCCTTTTGTTGAGGTGTGGTCAAGAAAGAAAAAAACCCCAAAAAAACAAAAAACCACCAAGGTAACTAGAAAGGATGAGTTAAGACTGACCAAAAGGTAAGGCACAGTCATTCTTAATATTGTAAAATTTGGAGAGCTCCAAATGTGGGCTGCTATACAGTGGAAAACCATGCCAGGTGTACAATGTAGTCATGCAGAATCTGTTTTTGAAACAGATTATCTTGTTATTTTAGCAAATTTTAGTGACATTTTTCATCATTAAAAAAAAGGCATTAATGCACTTAAGAAGGTAACCAAACCATTTACTGCAGCCCAAAACTAGTTTTACCGATTCAAAAGCTTCCATTATAAAAGTATCCCATATACAAGCTATTTAAAAAGTTTAAATGTTCCTGTTACTTTAGGTAACTTCTAAGAATCAGTTATAAGAAAGATAGGTTATGTTCTTTTTAAAAGATACAGAAACTGTAAATCAAAAAGTGAGACTTTAAGACAATGCATGATTATACCAGACTGAAGAAAAACAAAAAGAAAACAAACAAGCATTCAAAAAGGAAAAGAAGTGATATATAAGAAAGTGTACTTGCTTTTCTCTGTTCATCATCTTTGCAGTTATGAAGCTTTTCATCGAACAACTAAGGAAAAAAAGATACATTTCTGAGAAATAATGTGTGACTGCTGTTTTTCATGCATGTCAACCAGGCTGTAACTCTACAATCTTGAAAACAAAGCAAAACATTTAACAAGTGGTTACGACCTGTGAGCACATAAACATGATCTACAACATTAATTTCTTTTTAGAGTGTGTTTGTGCCATGATAATTAACATTTCACAATGCCTTGCAACAGACCAAAATTAGTTACCAGTGAGCAGCCCCCAGATACGCAGGCAGGCATTGTTCCATGCTTGATTAAAAAAAGCCAAGTAAAGTAATAAAAGGGAATTCCCATCCAGCCCATCTTAGGCAATGAAGCCTGATGTGATTTAGGATCCTATAAAAGAAGCGAATTGTCTTCTAAGGACAAAGACATTCTTCAGAACAACTCCAACAAGGCAACACGCTTTTCACTCTTATTTTGGACTCAAGTATCTTCAAAAGCAAAGAACCTGTGCATCACAAGGTCTATAAAACACCTAACACACTACAAGTCCCAATCCTACCCCAGGCTGCTGAACACTCTCCTGACAGGGATCAGACGTTATTAATGTTGCTAGGGCTTGTGTCCCAATTACTATTGGGAAGCAGTCTCCCAAATACTATTAACTCAAATTTAATTTTACCTTTAAGCATAAAAGAAAAATGAAATAGGGTATTAAGCTGGAAAAGATAACTAGACAAGCTGGAGTCAGCTGTTGGAGGCAAGCACTAGACTACATTTGAAAGCAGCCAAAAGGTACAGAATGTATTTAATTTCTAGTTGGCATAAGCAATTTAAGAAAAACATCTGTGACTCATAACACAACCGAGGTCAAATGCAAGATAAGAAAGGGACTAGCACTATTAAAATCCCAGATCTAGTTGGTTAAAAGTGAAGACCTCAAAATTCTATTTAAAGATGAACTAATGGCTCTCAGAAGGGATTTTATCAAAAGGTAATCCTGCTTTATTTCCCAGTTGATTTTCCCTGTTTATCCCCATTTTTCATAATTTGTGAGGAAACAGCCAGTTGAGATGCATAAACATACCCATCTCCAATGTGCTGCCCTGCCCTGCCTCCTCACAACTCCAGCCTTAAACACACTTATCTGCTCCCGCTAATTTAAAAGGCTGTTAAGGCATCCAATTTACACTGAAAGAATGCTTGATCTTTTGATATTTGGAGTCAGAAGAGCACCTTGTCAAGAGTTCTAAGCTAACGCTAGCTTAAAACAAGCATAGCTTGTCCAAAGTGTAAGAAGTGTAAGTCATTTTAATATACACCCTCTCTCTGGAGGAATGCAAATAATTCAGGAGAAAGAAAAAAAAAAAAACCAACAGCAAAAAAAGCCTTAGGGTGATCAGTTTTGTTCATAACCTGTAGAGTGAGAACATGGAAAAAGGCTCTCTTTTTGTATTTCCAAAAAAAGTGTTTTTAGTCTTCAGACTGCATACTGTATGAGTTGGCCTATGTACTTTTAAGTATCTGCCCCTCCCCACCCCTTTTAAGAGGAAAAAAAGATGATGTAGGAGGGCTTGAAAAGTGTTAGCATTTCATTTCCCAGTATTTATTTCCAGTACCATATTAAATAAGGTATTAGATGGAACTAAAAAGCCTCAGCTTCAGTCTTCTCTCTCTCTTATCTCTTCTTCTGTTAGCCCTGTCCTTGCAAAACAAGTGCTGCCTGTTCCACGCTTCGAGCCTCTATTGGCACAAGGGCAACAAAGCCTGGACCAGCTCTCTATTCTGGCTGCATCTCATCTAGCTACCCAGGTTCACTTTTAACTAGTACCCTTCACACACCTAACCAAATTCTTACTGCGATTCCACACAGGACTTGCCCAATAATAAAAAATCAGCAAAAGAGACCATCTGAAGGCAGCTTTAATCTGCTGGGTCATAAGAAAAAATACCCTATGCAGGAACAAGAAGTTTTCCACTGCTTCCAACAGCATGGTGCTGTGCAAGATAACTTTGTAATTCCTCATCTTTCCACCCAAGCTCAAAAGACACAAAAAACAGGAAGCAAAAAGACTGTGTTCTGCTCCTACAAGTTACCCATGATCACATAGCAGGATACACACTAACATGGCAAAGTTTCCTCAGATGATAGCAACTATAGTTAGCACTATAAACTGGAACAGCAGCAGAGCCAGGATCCAATAAAACTCAAAGCTGAGGGGCAGCATGATGATTCTAAGAAGTCCACTATAAATTTAAATTCAATTTAAAATCTTTCTGCCAATTACTCAAAAATATATATTTTTAAAAACACTTTTAAGTTTCCAATTCAAATCTTACTTCTACCATATACCTGAGAAAAATAACATTTTGAGTTTTCCCTTCAAGTTCATCAATGCTTTTCTCTTCTTGGTTGGGAACTGCCCACACTTTTCCCAAACAGAATCTCTTTTTATGGTTCAGTCATAAGCCAAGGAGAGGATGAAGCTATGACTGACACTTTTTTTTTTTTGATAGATTCATCATAGTATGACTCTTCAGTTAATTCATTTGCTCTCTCCTGCCCTTCCTGAAGCATAGCAAGGTTTTCTCTGCAGCTGCACTGTACGTCTGATGTATTTGGGCAAGTCCCCCACCCACCCCAGCTGTCCTCAGAACAGGGCCCGAGACTAAGAGCAGAGCTCCTGCTATCTAACTCTGTAGGTGTGGAAAAGTTAGTTCAACTTACCTTCAGCTGGTCTATCAAGATCTGTAAATAAGCATCTGCCTCCGTAAGTTTCTTATCAAAATCGTGAACACTGGGAACCACTCCTGAATCCACACCCTACATATATAAAAAGAAAGTCAAGTTCATAATTAGCATTTTCAAGCAATGACAAATGTATTTGTAACTGCTAATGAAGGCAGTCTGATCTCTCTGCATGTCATGAGAGTCCAGGCATTATTTTGCAACACTAACCACATGATGCCCTCTACTTTCTTGCAAGAAATGCAGCGTACAACATTGCAAAATCCACCAACTGCCACGTCTCCTACGGCACATGGTAATGACTGCATTTATTACGATTCCAAAAGGATTAGTCAGTTATTCTCTGCAGATAATTCCACCATTCCTTTGATTACAGCTGCACAAACAAGTTACTGTGAAGCAAGGGTGTGAATTCAAGCATGTTCGCTGCTCTGTGGAAACTGCCTGTCTGCACACTCTTACCTTACCCTTAACTGTGATGCAGCTTGCCCCTGACTAAGTGACCTACCTCAAACACAGGCCATTAAATGTGGAGTAATGAAACGTGCTGTTCCTTCACACCCTAGATCACTTTGCAGTAACTTGTTTCCTTTATGTCAGTCAAAGGACAAAAGAAACACAACACTAGCTCACCTCCACATGCTCTAGCATCAGGGACCAAACAGAATGCTATAAAATACTATTAACCTTAAGAGACAAGTCAACCAGCCCAACAGTTGGATGACTGCCATTTTCACAATTAAATTAGTACTTAGACAAATCAAAAGCTACAGCTTTTGCCGCACAGCTAAGATGCCAAAGACTGGACCAAACATGAATATTGTATCTTATTTCTTATTATTAGAAATGGTTCTGTTAAAAAAAGGACAGACATCAGAACAGTGGCTGGGAAATTTAAATAGATTAATTTCAGTGATTTTAAAGTCTTTTGCACGTATAGTAATTTGCATGATTTCACCATGTAGAGTGTAATCTCCTTCCCCGCTCTATTATATAACCCATGGGAACTAAGATACCTTCCTCACATGTACATTTAAGTTGAATTTAGACATGCTCTTTTGCATTTAAAAATTTCCCTTCCTATTTAAACAGAAATCTCCTCTGTTTAAATAGCTGAGTATGTACCACATATGTAACGTACAATAACAATAAAAAAAAGCCGCAGGATGTGAACCTTTTACTTTTCATTTGACTGACTGGCAGGTTGGCAAAGCATCGGTTCCTTTTTGCTAGAGTACAGACAAAACTCTAATGATCAGCGTTAGGCCTGCAGGGAGCTCAATCTAACCACAATTAATGCAGAAAAACCAACTCTCTCCTGGATTATTTATACTAGCCCCTGAATCCAAGTGACACTTCACTGACAGATCAGTCATAATTCCTTGCCTAAAGATAAAGACGTGTTGCAGGACCACATAAAAACTTGGAGAAAGGAAACAGAAGGACAGATAGACAATGGTTACAACAGATGCGCAATACAAAAGGTAAACACTCATTATGGATTTTTACTACAGCAAAAATAAGACAATGCTCAGTTGTAACCAGAGTGATTTTTTATTTATTTTTAAAGTAAAGGAGATGTTAAGAGAAGACCTCTACATATTCAAACCCTTGAAAATTTAAATAGCGGAGCCCGGACTGTTGATGAGTTTAAAGCATCTTAAGTTGTAGAGATAACTTGAAACTCTTTTTTTTTTTTTTTTTTTCAAACATTTTATGTACTCTTCCGGCATACTAAGCTTCATATTAGAATGCAATTCTCTCTCCTGCATTGTTCTGTCAATACAAGTTGACTCTTTTGAAGATCTGACTGCCACAGAAAACACACACCAACAGTTGGTGGGTCTTCAGAAGAAGATGCGGACAATGTGCAATGACTCCTTTAGACAGTGTACAAGCTGCACATGTTATGGTGCACAGGTCCACCCTCTCCTGTCAATACAACACGCACTAGATTCAGGAAGAAGATTTATCATGTTTGTCAAGTCTTGAACTCAACCAAAAACTAGAGGTCTGATCCTTAAAACTGTTCTAAGGCAAAAGGATCTGCCCAAAAGAAACATTTTGTGGAACAAGTGAATATGAAAGATTCATACAGGGGCTAAACCCCTGGCTCATGGAGTTTCCCCAAGGGTCTGGAAATTTAGCAGAAGGAAAGCAGTGGCAATGTTAATTGCCACTCCACTAATGCCAAATTTCCCAACTTTCAGGGGGCCCCATGGGCCATATATCATGTCCCTGCATGCCAGATCAGGCCCACTGATCACCCCATGCAGGATCAGGTCAGCATGCAGCCAGATCCTGGCTTTTAGAATTTGGTGGGGGGTGGGAAGACAGACATCAAGCAATCCCTTATTAGTAGGGACCTACAAAGCCCTACTAGTTGGGACCTACTTAATTAAAAGTTTCTTAGAAGCCACAAAATAAGGGACTGTCCATGAAAAATCAACAACAACAAAAAGAAGCCCTTCATAAAAATAAAATGCTCGCTTCCCAGTAGGCAGGCACGAGCTGGCAGGGCAGCATGAAAGCTAGCAGACAAGTAGGTCCCTATTTATTAATCGTGCAGTTTAAAAAAATTACTATTTAAAGAAAAATCAGTACGCATAATACTCTGAGGTAGTAAGATACAAACTAGAAAAAGCTCTGCCACTACTAACACTTTCCTTGCAATTCCACTACTGGGATACAACCTGTCCAATTCTATAGCTACAGCTATGTAAAAATTAGTATTTTCCTGCATTGTTAAAGGAAGCAAAAATTGTCTGCATAGCAAGCAATGACACTAAACTGTAGCAAGTGATCTAGCCTTATCAGCTAATTTTTTTTTGCTAAACCAGTACAAATAGGACTTTGTTTACATCAAAACTGCATGAACTTAAGAAGATTTCTGCTGAAGGTGCTACATTATTAACAAATGTAGTACAGGTTGTGTGGTTTTTCTACTGCACTCAAGTCAAATACTAATAATAAGTGAACAGTTTAATATTTGTAGTGATGGTTTTAGGTAAGAAATCATTCTCAATTTCCAGCCTCAATGCTTAAAGGAAAGCTGATTAAAAGACAGGTGTTGAATCATCATTAAAAAACAAATCTCCATTAAATACCAAATTAGTTGTACAAAAAAACTGTGAAACTAAGAATAGGATCAATCCAAGAAAAATCAACAGCAAACCATTTTGACAGGAAAGATAAAGGTTGCTAGTATTAAGCTCAATTAGAGTCATTCTGGGGAGAAACACAAGTACCAAAGTGCAGTATTTCACCAAATTGGATACACAAATCAAGGACAAGGAAAATTAAGATGAAATCTGATAATCTGCAGAGCAAATTTACTGTTTTATGAAATATTGTAAACTTGTATTGTTAACACAGATGGTCATCTGTGAACTGAAAAATGAAAGGATTTTAGAAGTTCAATTATCAAAATGTTAGGAATACATACACTGAAAACCTGAAGAGATCTACAAAACAAACTCATTTTTCAGATTTGACCACTGTCCAGCAATATTTGATGGCATCATACAAGAAAGGCTCAAGCGGCAGGATTATTTTATTTGTCCCTTATTTACCTATCAGGAAATAAACTAGAGAGATTTTTTTTTTTTTTTGGGGGGGGGGCAGAGAGGGGGAAAAGCATATGGACCAAGTGCTAAATTTACAGCTGCTAGAAATATGATTTTCTGTAAGAACCTTGCATGATCAGATTATTTCCCCATTTATAGACTGCTTCAGATTATGAAGACTTCTTAGTAAAAAGGGATGGAACTTGGATGTTTTTAGATGAGATGTGTCAAAGATGCAGCGCATAGGCCAGATCCAGCCTGCAACACCTCCAATACTGCCCGTGCAACTCAGAGTTGACCCATATGCGAGTCCTAGACCACCCAAAGCAATCACTGCATACAGCACATATCCCTGGATCAGCACCTGCTGCTGTGTCCATGCTGGATCCAGAATACTGGGAAGGGGGGTGGAAAAAAAAATCAGGCCCATGGACCAACCCCAAAAGGGCCAGATGAGTTTGATGCCCATTTTAGATCGATATTAGGTGGTTAAGAGTTTAGAACTCTACCTTTTCTATATGAAACAAAGGAGTTTACGAGTAAGCTAAGGAAGAGATCCAAGTCTACTGCATACCATACATATACATGTCCCTCTAAAGCAGGGGTTAGTAATCCAGGACCAGTAGCCAGATCCCACCTGCAGGCATGGGCCTCTGGCAGCATTGAGTTGTTCTCTCTGTGCTGCCACAGGGACAAGCGCCAGCAGCCACGGGGTCTTAACACCTACCCACCTCTAACCCGAGGTGGGCCATTCCAGCCCACAGCTGGAAAAAAGGAAAAAAATTGCCCATCCCTGCTCTAGAAGGATCTAAACCCAATACTGGAGTTCGTAACTCCATCCACAAAACAAAATCATTGATCAAGTACACACAAAGCGATTCTCAGCCAGGGTGCCAGGGAACCCAGGGTGTCTCGAGATCCTTTCAAGACTGCTACAGGATGTCATGCATTATTAAGCACACAAACGTGATTTATAAAATCAGTCCTGAGTTTTCAAACAGGAATCCTTAACATCAAAAACATTCTGACCTGGTGTGACTTCTGAGTTCTTTGCAACAGGAAAACTACTCTATTATTCTTCTGTAATCATAAAAAAAAAAAGAGCAAAAACAAAGGGCTGAATTTTCCAAGAGGCACCTCAAGTCTAGAAAAGGTGAAAACCAATGCTCTAAGGCTTTGGGAAAGAAGTCCCTCACTCAAAAATAAGAGTTGTACATGGTTTGCCACAGCTATGTGCCCTTTGGGTAACATTTGTAGAACTCTTTCAACAGCTTAACAGTATTATAAATGTTCTCAAAAAGACCTTTCCAAGGCTTTAACAGGATCTACCCACAGGAGCAAGACTGCTGTGACAGGCTGGGGTTTCTCTGGCCTTTTGGAAATCAAGCTCCTCTTGAACAAAGGAATGTCTTTGGATGGTCAGAGCTAAAGCCAGCGGCAGCCCACTTCTGTGAATTGCATTACACTTACTGCCAGGCTTCTGAAGCAGGCAAGGAAAAGAAGAGGGCATGGTTCTAATGTTTCTTGGCTACGTCCATGAAATCTTTTTAAAAAAAAAAAAAAAAAAATCACCAAAAGTTTTGTTTATGAGAAGGTGCCCTGGGAATACAGCTCTCTCTACTTGTCCTAGCACCTCTACTTTAAGAGCTGAGGCCATTTACCCAGAGCAGAACTGCTGATAGGTTTTTCAAAAGGAACACAGCTCCTGGAAAACTGCTGCGCTGATGACTTGGGCCCACTCAAATCTGATGACCAGAACAGATCTCTTATTCTCTTCCCCTGCCTTACCACATTGCTCAGTGTCATCATGCTGCAGCATTGCCTTACCTGGAATAGTTTGGGAGACCAATCGTCTCTTTTCCTTTGAGCCTTCATGCCCTGCTACCTACTACAATTCTTGCTGGTTAGCCCCACAGCACAGAAGATACAACCATCCTGTGACTCACTCCCTTATTCAGCAACGGTGCCCCTTTTGCCTCTCGTCCATTACTTTCCTGACAAGCTGGGGGTAGGGATTCACACAGTTGACAGAAGGGCCCTTTGGCTTTGGCTACCAGAACAAGTACCAGGAAGAAAAGGGACTAAAAATAAAACTAGCAGTTTAACATAGTTGTAAACAGCACAAGAAAGTGGCAGAGAAATCAAGAGAACAGCGAGCTGCAGCTGGTGCTGTGGAGAAGGGACGTTCTGGGCACTTCCCGGCTCTTTAGTCCTTAACAGAGAAGTGGGCTGCTACCAGGCTGCGTTCCAAGTGAAAACAATCATATGTGGGTCAGGAACGTTCGACTAAACCAGGGGTGGGTGCTCAACGTTTTTATCCGGCAGGCTGGATGGGCACTGCCCGATCCCTCCTACCAGTGGCCCCAATCCAGCAGCAGTCCCGCCTGGGCACATGGACGGGGGCAGGAGGCAGCCTGGCCCTGATCCAGCTGCATGGGGCAAAGAGACTTGCCCCAGCTCCAGCCTGGCCCCATGGAGAGGCAGGAGCATGACTCAGCCCAGACGGGGATGGGAAAGGGACCATGGTCTGGCCATACTGGGGGGGAGGGGGATGGCGTCATGGTTCCTACCTGGAGGGGCTTGGGATTTTGGCCAGGGTGGGGTGGGCAGCACGGTCACTGCCTACATTTCCTGACCTGCAGGGAGCCCCGCGGGCCAGACTCCCCGTCTTCACCGGCCAGACGCCAAGCAGCCCCAGACTAGACCAGCAAGCCAGGGCACAACTAAACCCAAAAAGGAAAGTAAAGTACTGACAGGTGAACGCTAGTGTGGGGTAACAGCCGCAAAGCCCCCGGCGCATCGGCAGCGCATTTCCAAATGAAAAGAAATAGGTGCGAGAGGAGCCGAGGGCGGGCGGGCAGAAACCGGAGCAGGCTCCAGTTGCCATTTCCAGCCGGCGGAGCGAGGTCTAGCGTTGGGAAAGCCTTTCGCGCTGCGAGGAACTGGCCCGGAGGGAGGACGGGACACCGCCACATCCACACCCGCCCGGCGGCAGCAACAGGGGAAGGGGAAGCGAGAAGGGGACGAGGCGGAGGCCTCCGGGAGGAGGGTCCGGAGCTGCCGGCCGTCCCGCGCCGCTGTCACCCGCCGGGGACGGAGCCCGGGGAGGCGCCGGGCCCCCCACGGGCACGGCCGGAGGGAGGAGGGGGATCCCGCGCCCGCACTCACACTGGCCATGGCCCCGCGCGCTCCCCGCAGGCCGCCGCCGCTCGCGTCACAACCAAGGCGGCGCCCGATTGGCTGCGGGTCAGGTGCCACCGCCCCGCCCCGCCCCCCCGGGAGCCGCCCTGCGCCGGGCGGCACGTGCCGGAGCCCGCCCGAGCCGGAGGCTTCTCCCCGTGCCCAGGCCAGAAGGACCCGGGATCTTCAGGGCAAGCCGAGCACACGTGGGACGTGGATGCGAGCCGGGCATCGCGCTGCCAGCGCTTCGTGCACGCCCGGCCCCAGCGCCGCCGGATCCAGATGGGGAAGCGAAGAAAGAAATTTGCCACAGGAGACAAAGATGGTAAGCCTTGCTCTTCGTATCCCCTCCTTTCAGCAACACAGCGTTTCTAAACCGAAACAGCCAAGTCCGGGTTCTTCTGGCACCTCAGATGTTGCAGTAATGCCTTTAAAACACGGCCAGGTTTGAGAGGATGAGATGAAAACCACAAAAAAACCTAAACGAGACCGCACACCACAGGGCCAGATGAATGTGATGCCCCCGGTTTAGATGTTGAGAGCTATACTATGTGGTGAGAAATTTAAAACACTCACTTTTCTGTACCAAACACAACTTTCTACCAGGAAGAGCTCTATTGTGTACCGTGCTCAGGTATCGCCCACAATCCTCCTCTTACACACAGATGTGCCCCCTGAATACACACATCCACCCTATTTTGAAAGGCCCCAAGAGAGGAGAAGGGGAAAAAACCTTACCCTGGAGTACAGGCAAGTACCAGAGGCTTGGGGTCTCTACAGCCACAGCCTGACCCACTCTGCCAGCTCTGCAGCCCCATGGTAGCTCTGCAGCCACATAGTGGAGGGGTAGGAGATCCAAAAGAAGGAAATGGAGCAGTGGCAGCATTAAAAAAGTCGCCATGGCTTCTAAAACTGTAATTATTAATCCTGCCACCAATCCAACCCCTTTTCCCCCCAAAAAAATGCCTGACCCACCAAAAGCCCTTTTCCTTAAGTATAATGCATACCCCAATTTTTCCCAGCTGGTTCTGGGAGGAAAGGTCCAGTCACGTGAGAAAATATGATACAGTCTGTGTAGACTGTCACAAACACAGTATATTAAATTAGGAAATCCAAGTAGGTTTCTCCAGATAAGCAGTGAACCACCAATATCCAGCCCAAACAGATTCATTTGAAATAAAGAAAAAAGTATTAACTGTCATATTTATCAGATCTCAGATGCCTAATGAAGAAGAGATTTTACACAATTATCTTCTGCATCCCTTATTCCCCCTCACTCCTCCCAGCGTTGAATCTGTAAGTTTAAAAATCTCAAAATGATCTATTCCTACAGAGATTTAAAAGTAGACATCTAGGTATTTCATCCTTCAGCCAGCTTATGAAAAATTGTCATGGATCCAAAACACCTTCTAATCATACGCTGTTGATCTTGTTCAAGAATTATGATCAACTTACCTGAAGCTGAAGGGTATGACGAAGAATGGTTTCTTCTAAAGCATGAATCCACTTCTCTCTCTCATCAGCATCTCGAGCTGCAAAATGATTCAAGATATAACCCATTTAGGACAACGTCTAGTTCAAGGCTTATAAACAAGAAAAAAAAAAAAAGAACAAAATATACATTTGATGTCCTCAACATATTATCCAAGATTGTTGTCCCAGAAGAATTTCACAGTAAGCTTCAAACCCCATGCTCTTCCGGCTTACTTAACTATTGAAACAATAGGCACTGCACCTACTGTTGGACAGATGCCAACATGGTTACTCAGACAAGACACCTGATAGGTTTCAATGGAAGCTGTTTTTCAGCAAGTACTTCGGATCTTAACCTGACATCACGTCATAAGTATCTTCAGTTCTTACACCAATTTGGATTGAACTTTTCCAATATAGCAATAAGCTCATAAGTTCACCATTCCAATTATTTTAAAACATTTTTTCCGACAGTCCTCCCAAAAACCAATCAGGGCTCAATGTTAAAGCTCCAGTCTGGCAAGAGATCTACATGGACAGAACTTCTGACCTACACAGTTGCCCTGAAATCACTGGGACTCTGGTTATGTGCAAGAGACTTCCCAGAAAAGGACTCCCAGGTACAGGATCAGGATTGCACTCTCTTTTCCAAATATGCCTTATTTAAACACTAAAAAAAGAGAAAGGTCATATACAGGATAAAAGGAGCAGTTAGCAGAACCTGAACCAAAAAGGAAGGGAAAAAACACTTTGCTGCTTCATCATACAAACCTATATTAGGAAGTTGTTTTTCAGCACTTCTTCAGACATTGCTCACATCAAATTACATCAGTTTGACCTGAGCTAGTTTTTCAATAGGTATACTTAGTCGCTTGTGCTTTTCAAATCAGGACACTATAATCGTAAGACAGTATTACTTTAAAAGATTCTGATAAATACAGTGAAAAAACAATTATTTTGCTCTCTTGTTTTGTAGGTGTCCAAGGAATAAGTGGCCATTTATTAGATTTATAAAAGAATAATATTTGTGGACATCACTCACTAAGCGGAATTACTTAAAATATGAAATATTCTAACGATCTTCATGTACCATTAGGCGCATGCACGCAGTGCCCTGCCCCTACCTAGCAATCTAGTCCTATGAGGGACACAGTGCTACATACGTTTTTATGGGGAGGTAAGAAGTAGGATTAAATGGCAAGTGAGAAGAGTTAAGCAAGGGTGGTATGCGATGCACAAGAACGTGGATCGGGGGGCAAGAGTTCTGAAATACTGAACTGCTGCTTCTCCCTGCCTATTCTCCAGTAATTAGC
This sequence comes from Crocodylus siamensis, assembly GCF_052110815.1. Taxonomy (NCBI): domain Eukaryota; kingdom Metazoa; phylum Chordata; order Crocodylia; family Crocodylidae; genus Crocodylus; species Crocodylus siamensis. The sequence continues at coordinate 8,588,920 of NC_143399.1, read as the reverse complement.
ATCTCTCTGGTACTGATTGACCTCTACTGTGCTACCTTCAAAAATGTTACTTGTGCGAGATGACAGCAGGGCAGCAGCCTCTGGTTGGAAGAAAGGGTCAGGGTACGCACAGAAGGAAAGCGAGGCAAGAGCAGATTTTATGATGGCAACTAATTCCAATTGTTTTCAGTTAATGAACGGGGAACTGAAAAAACACAATCCTTCAAAACAAAACAAAACAAAACCAAACCAACATAAAAATGAATCCTCCATCCACACAGTGGTGTTCTCACTGCTTCCATTCTTACCCCATGCTCCCATTGTTTTCACCCTTTTGAACTCTGAATTAACATGGCCAAGAATGGCTGGCCTCAGCTTCGTTTCCTTCCTGCCCTCCACAGTCATACCCAAACGGAGAAGATTTATTCATCCTACCCCACATTCTCCACAAAATGCATTTCTCTCTCAAACAGAATTTTACTGAACATCAGCAGTTTATAGAAGTGACAGCTGGAAGCAGAAATCAGATGCTGGATGATGCGTTTCATATGGTCTACAAATGGAAAGGTCTATGTTCCTCAGACACATCAGCACCAAGAATCGCCCAGTATGCTGTTAAGACAGTATCTACAGTCATTAGCTAATCAGCACAGCCATAGAGAAAGTCAGGAAATGGCATAGTAGTAAAAAAAAAATCTAGACTTTTTTTTTTTTTTTTTTAGACAGAGTTTGCCAATTTAACTCTGAATCAAATCATTGCTTTACCCTGCAACTTTCATTTTTCCCCACAGAGCAATTAGTTTGAACTTCAGCCAAAACAAAATATTTTCAGTTCTTTCACGTAACTTTGAGCCCTTGGCTACTGCTGAAGTAGTAATGACATTTTCTATTTTGGAAATGTGTATCCCTCCTAACAATGTAACCAGCCTACACAAACAAAGGAAACTAATGGTACACAAAGTACACTAATGGACAAAGTACTTGGAAAAAAAGCATCTTTTTATTACAGTAATTGGCTGCTACTTGTAATAGCAGCAGTACAGGAGTGATTTAAAATTTTAAAAGGCTAAACTGTGTTGCTGTCTGTGCAATGCTTTGAAAGCTCATTAAAGCAACCTTTGCTCTACAGAGGTAGAGATAGTTAGCCATGTTAGCCTGAAGTTAGGCAAAAGGCAGAGCATGGTACCTCTCTGCCCTGCCTTCTGTTTAACTTAGAGTATGCTTGCTAGCAGGCCCTTATACTTTTTAAAACAGGAACAAGGGGCTATACAAAAATATTAGGCTATCAACAACTGTTGGGTATAAAAACTCTTGCCTCAAAGCCACTGAAAAGGTCAAGCACATGCTTCTAGTTTTAGCTTCCTATTGAAAATTCCCAGATGATTTAGACACACTATTTACAATAATTACACATTAGTTTAATAAGCAGCTTACCAAAAATGCACTCTGAGAACTCTGACATACTGTTTCAGTGCAGGCATCTTAATACAAGAGGATAGCTTAGAAAAGGTTGCAATGCCATTTACACTGGCACGCCAGTATTCATTTGTATTTAAACTAGATGCAATACAAGAATGATGATAAACTAGATCTCTATAACAGCTTTCTTTACACATTCAAGCCACTTCGGAGTAGGCAACAGCACGAGCTTGATACCCCAATCAAATAATTTCCGCCACTAGCAAGGACGACTTCTGAAAAAAGTCCTCAGAATGATTACAAGATTGTATGACAGGAGCATAAGAAGATCCAGAGAAGTTTGCCTATCAAGACACAGAAGGCAAATGCTGACAAGTTATTTCCCTTATCAAATAAACAAACTAAAGGGAGAGCAATGCAGCAGGATTACACAAGAACAGGAATATAAATATTGACATGCTTGTTGGATAGTAGCTGCTTTGAGAGTCCTGTAGTTCAACCTGTAATTTATTGCTCGTTTGCCAATTGTTTTAGTGAATTGGGTCAGCTGACCAGCACCATCAGTGATCAGAACTGGAAAGAAAGAAAATTAAAGAAGTGGAGGTTAAGGGGGGTGGGATGCAAAGAAAAAGGGTAGAAGCAAAGGAAGTACACCTCTTTAGCATAACACCTACTGATGGAAAGTTTTTCCTTCAATGCCCCCTTCACATATATGTGTATGTTGAAAATGTATCCCACCTTCAAAAAGGAAATCCTACTTGCTGGCGGAAAAGAGAAGTTCATCTAGTTTACTCTTCTTAAACAAGACCCTAGTGAACGGTTACCATTACTGATGCATGTTATGCTAGGCAAGAATGACTGAACAGCAGAATTACCCAATACTTTTAAGAATCAAGAGTGGGGAACTTCTCAAAGTTTTAAATTGTAGTATCAAATATATATGTGACCAAGTAGTATTGTCAGACCCCTTTCCAGCTTGAAAAAGGGATCATATGTGTATCTTTTGGAGAGCTGAATCCATAAAGCTAACAGAAGCTCATAACACACCTTCGCCCCAAGTGTTGTTACCCACAAACATTTTTAACTGGTATACCACTGGATCATCTTTCTGGTCCAATCTTCCTTGTATCCTCCATACCATTAACAAAGCTCTTACTCTGCCACAATCAAGATAATGTAAGGTTTATTAACAGTCTGGGAAGTCTAGCGGATGAAGCTACAGATCTGTAAAAATCCATGACACTAAGATCACAGAGCAAGAGGTAACGCCCCCCAACCCATGCAATCACAGCAAAAGACAGCAAAGTCTTTAAATAAATAACCAACACAGTCCAAAACTTAAGAGTTTTCCTAACATACGTCCTGCCTTCCCCAAGCAGCATCTATCCCTGCTTCCATCTGCCCTGCCCCCCACCATGCAGCAAGAGTTCAGACAGAAGAGAAGAAAATTAGAATTTCTCCTCATATACCAAGAAAAACAGTTAGCATCTCTGGAGCCCTTCACAAAGAGATAGGGTACAGCATGGACACAGCAAAATAAGCACCAGCAATTAGTTGCTGGTCAAGATTGCTCAGTTTCATACGAACTGTAGCTGCAATTCAGCAATAAAAAAAAAAGTCAAACTTATTGATGTTAATACAGATTAGGTCTCTACCACTGTAAATCTTGCAATGGCTGCCATCAAATGGCATTTTTTCATTGATTAGTACTACTTACATTCCACAGCCTTATGAACAAACCCGTGTCAGCTGAGAAATCTGCATACATATTTTCTAGCCAACAGTGACTGATAGATGCGCACCTCTTCCTCTGTACCATCCTTTAAGACCAGGAGAACTCTACAACTCAGTTCTCCACAGAACACGCACAAAGAAAGTTGATATTAAATCAAATTGAATTGGCTTCTCTGAGATTGGATGCAAACAAAAGCTTCCTGATGGTAAAGGCAATTTAGGATGGAACAGCTGCCAAAAGATCACTGAAGCACAATCAATGGAGACATTCAAAAAGGGATTAACTAATACACTCAGAACAATTTATGTGAAAAAGTACATTACATACAAAAAGCAGACAATTTATGGCCAATCATTCTGCTAGGTTTGATACATTATGCACATTCCATTTTTAAGATGGAAATTTTGTTAAAGATGTCAAACCTTTAATCGTGACATTTAGTCTAATGAGTTTGTACTGCACACTGCAACAACACAATTCAGTCAGCATCAGTGTGTGTCAGGTAAGTATTTCAGGACTGCAGATAGGAACACAGGACTTAGGAACCCAGGAGGTACCTTCCAGGCCTATTTCATGGCATACACTGACATAAATCGATCAAATGCCATCTTAAAATTAATTAAGCTATTTTCCCCCTAGTACTCCTACTTGGAAAGCTGTTCCAGAACTTCACTTATCTAAAGGTTAAAGGAAGTCTTCTATTTTATAGCCCAAGAGCATTAATGATCAATATGTAGACTTAATGCAAGATAACTGTCCTTTAGCTTATATTTTTGCTGGTTTCCAGGGTTTGCCATACCCCTCCTCAGTGCCTTTATAAAAAGGCAACAGTAGTCCATGTAAGCCTTCATTCTGCTAGGCTAGCCAAGCTCTTTTAAATCTGCTCGTTAGATATATTCTCCATTTCTCTGATCATCTAAGAGCCCTTCTCTGCACCGATTCCTGTTTGCATTATTATTTCTTAACATTACTGTTACACAATATTGGTCATTTTTCCAAGTGAGGGCTCAACAGAAGTTTGTTCAAAGGTATTAATACTTCGCTATGCTACTGAAAATACAATCCTGGGATGGGTTGGATAAGCATTTCACAGATGCATCACATACTCATCCTGTGATGCATTAATACACGCTCCAGTCTCTCCTCTCTTCTGCTCTTCCAATGTTGAGCTTCCAGCTTCCAACAGAAATTCTTGTCATTAGTCCTCAAGTTCATGAACGTGCATTTTTATGGTGAAATTTCATCCCATTTTATTACTGTAGTCTTCAGGAATATCCAATTCTTCCTGGAACACTATTCTGGAATACTAACCTGGAATAGTCTGACTGTAACCTGTTAAACTGATCATGCCTATATTGCTTCTCCACATGCTATATTGGATTCTTAGGCCATACTTAGTTTCCTTTTCAAGTTAGTCTAAAAGATTTATAAAACAGTTCATAAATACCTGAACTAACACTTCAAATGATGTTTATTTTAATGCTGAAGTACTGATGATGCTTGTGACTTTTTTTTTGACCTTTTCAATCCTACTGTTTTACTACAGTCAGCTCAGTAGGAATCTTTTTTTTCCCCATGTCTGGAAGAACTAGACGTTGTTCACTTGTTTTATTTTTATTATGCTTGGATTACTTGTGGAGTTCAAAGATTAGCTTTGGGATCAGTTGTATTTAATACTACTTGTGCCAAGTTCATAAATTAAGATAACACGTATGCTAATGAATAACATGTTGACATTAAGTTAGATATTGTCAATACAGAAGATGGATGATTAAAGGGGGAGAAGAGCTTTTTAAACCAGAGAACTGTGGCACAAAAAGTTAACTGAAGTAACTATGACAGCCGTACAATAGAATAATTCCACTGCCTAAATAAACTTTTTAGTCCATTCTTTCCTAGCCTGTTGTCAGGCTGAAGATAAAAACAAACCTCAGTCCCCTAAACATTTAAACCTGTGATATGACCAGGATGCTCCCTTATGCCCCAGCATAGTCTATCTGCTTGCCGTTAAAGTCAGTAAGGAGGAACAGGAGACGCAAAGCTCCTGAAAATGAGGTTCAGAAGCTGGGCTCTTGCATGCAAAGCAGAGGCTCATAGGCTGTACACATATATTAGGGGTTCAGAGGCTAATGAACAGATGCAAAACACTGATGGAAAAAGGACAGAAATTAAGTAGTATTGGCAGCTTGACCCATGAAAACCTTCTACCTACACTCAAAAACAATACTAGTTTGGTATTCTCAGTCATTCTCCTTCATTATACTGGTCTTGGTATCATGCCCCAAACACCTTTTTACTCTCTCTCTTTTTTTTTTTTTTAAATTACTTGGTGCCTTTTTGAAGTGTGGATCAATTCAGCATGGTAAATAAAAAGTTTCACTTGCTCATTTAAGACACTAGAGTAACTTTCATAAGGATTAACAGCTAGCTTGCTTAAGCATTTTCTCTGGTTTTTTGTGGGGGGTGGAGTTTTATTTGGTGGAGATTTGGAGAGGGGATTATTTGATTGTTTTTCTTTGTTTAGTCACAATGGACGCATGAAGATTATTTAAAGCAGGTCAAGAATTGTACTGATCCCTCAGCAGGCCAGGACAGGACAGGGGATAAATGGCCATAATTGTGGTGGAGCTCTGTGTCATAGGGGTTCTACTGCATACAGAAGAACAATCCTGCCTGTATGCATCTCAACAGGCCATCCAATATTCTTCTATGCAGAAGAAATTCTGAAAAGGTAGCCCATGCCAAGTCATAATGCTTGTTCATCTATTGCTGTTTTGTTCAAACTGTATACTGCCTCAAAGCCGCTCAGCCCAACCTCTAAGACAAGATTTTTAGACATTTCAATGACCATGCAAGTACTTCTACAGATGCCCACATTCCTCCCACCCTTCAGTAACAGAGACAGACAAGTAGCAGCCCTACAAATATTCTTGTTTCCTTTCCATATGCTTTTGCTGCAGTTCCACTACTAAGTCCACACTGGTAGGCCTAGACACTGCCTTTTTAAGCAGACCTTCAGCTCAGGTCATAGCTGTGTGCACAAGCACATGTGAACATATGAGAATGTGGGGGGATGTGGGTGCACCAGAAGGGTGCAATAGGCTACAAGCTGACTTTGACAGGTTGCAACGGTGGGCGGATAAGAATAGGATGGGGTTTAACACTGATAAGTGCAAGGTGTTGCACATGGGGAGGAAGAACCGGCACCACACTTACAGGTTGGGGAACTCCCCTCTTGCCAGCACAGAGACGGAAAAGGATCTTGGAGTCGTCATTGACTCCACGATGAACATGGGCCAGCAGTGTGGGGAGGCAGTCAAGAAGGCCAACCGTACCCTGTCATGCATCCACAGATGCATCTCGAGCAGGTCCAGGGAGGTGATCCTCCCCCTCTATGCGGCACTGGTCAGGCCGCAGCTGGAGTACTGCGTCCAGTTCTGGGCGCCACACTTCAAGAGGGACGTGGACGATATGGAGAGAGTCCAGAGGAGGGCCACTCGTATGATCAGGGGTCAGCAGGGCAGGCCTTATGAGGAGAGGCTACGGGACCTGAACCTGTTTAGCCTCCACAAGAGAAGGTTAAGGGGGGACCTTGTGGCCTGCTACAAACTGGTCAGGGGGGATCAGCAGGTATTGGGGGAGTCCCTGTTCCCCCGTGCGCTGCCAGGAGTGACCAGGAATAACGGTCACAAGCTGGCGGAGGGTAGGTTTAGATTAGATATTAGGAGGCGCTACTTCACAGTCAGGGCGGCTAGGGCCTGGAACCGGCTTCCAGGGGAAGTGGTGCAGGCTCCTAGCCTGGGGATTTTTAAAAGGAAGTTAGATGAGCACCTTGCCGGGGTCATCTGACCCCGGTGCTCTTTCCTGCCATGGCAGGGGGTCGGACTAGATGATCTACCTAGGTCCCTTCCGACTCTAGCTACTATGAAACTATGAATGCCACCACCGTCTCTGCCAAATGACAAATGCTGCATGCTATCCTGAACTACCATATGGTCATCATGTGATGCTTCTCAAAGCTTTTGTACCACACGCACTGTTTTTTAATGCTTTTTAAAATACACATTTGCTTTGATTTTCTGTAATGCTTTTTTAAATATACATTATTCACCATGCCCCAAAGGCACCACAGGTGCAATACATCACAGGAGCATTGGCAATGTTACTCCAGTTTATAGGGAGCTGCATGCATGCGTGCTTCATAGTGGGGCACTGGTATCACAGGACCTGATCAACTGCTTTTCTAAGCATGTTCTAAGTTACAGTTGGTGACATTGCACCACTTATGCCCAGGAGCGCTAAATCTCAGACAGCAGGGGTTTTGGGTGGTCCCCCTATATAAAAAAACTCAACTCCTGTTCAAACTCAGCTCCCACGTTCTGTAAGCTAGCATACTGTACTGTTTTTTCCAGGAAAGTAGCCTTAATTGCTTTTCCCCACAAATCAACTAAGTGACTGCAAGAGTGGCAGAGAAAACCAAAGTTTAAAAGCTAAAAAAAATCCTCTGACACTTTATACTGCTAAATTTGATTTCATTTCTCATACCCCACTCCACAAAACAATCTAGATCAGGGTGGGCAAAATGGCAGATCCAGCCCGGGACAGGCAGGCAGCAGGTCCCAGCTCTGTCCCAGCTCTGGACTACAGTCACCCAGTGCAGCAGGGCACTTGCGCTGCTGGGGCCAGTTTCCATGGGAACCCTGGCCCCATGCTGTTACAGCACCGGGGAGAGCTAGTGCAGTGATGCAAACAAGGGCTGCTGGGAAATGGAGCCAGACGTTGCCCACCCCGATCTAGAACTTCCTATGAACCAGGGAGCAGTTCTTTTTAACTTTGGCAATTACCCTGCAGCTTAGGGTCATCCACACATTTCATGAGGGCACTTATAGTTCCAATAACAAAGCTGCTCGTTAAACAGGATACGTCTCAACACTGATCCCGAAGGAACACCACTAGTAACCACCCTCTTGTCAGCTAACTCCCCTTTCAAAAAAACTGTCTTACACTTTAAGCCACCTCTTTATCCACATCATGAACACCGATCCCCTTCCTTTCCTGCTTGGCCAATAACTTCCCACAAGGCAGCGCAGCAAACATTTTGCTTTATATTTTTTTATATTCCTGTTGTCATTGCAATGTAGTAGTCCACCAATATCTTCACTTACATCTTCAAGTTGAGCTGTTTAAACATCATTCTGAGCCCACACTCTCCTGCAGTCAGTGCAAGCTAAGCCACGGTAATGCAGAAGCTGAATCAGTTTTGGCTCTTTTTTGAGCTTTTTCCAGCTTGTTACTTATTCTGAGTAGTGGAGACCTGAACTGGCCATGATACTCCACTAAAGGACTCACTTAAAATGGAAGCAACACTACCTTAAGTCTAGGGAACATAGTTGTTCTCTTGAATACCACATCAGTATTGGGAGCTCATATTCATTATCCAAGATGATCCCTTTCTTTGGGAGCACCGATTTCCAAGAATACAATCTTTCCCCTATAAAACGAAGTTTCTATGAAGCTATTGTATAAGATGAAGCTGTATTTTTTGTCTAAAAAACAGGATGCTGTATAAAAAGGCATGTTTTCTCCAGAAAGCCCAGTTTAACCACAATTTTACTGCAAATGTTACTGAAGATGTTATGACTTCTTCAAAGTCAGTGATAGTCACTAAGATCCATCCACTCTCCTTTAAGAATGTATAGATAAGCCACATACCAAACTTTTTGCTTTGGAAACTCAGCTTAATAATGGAGTATTCTTCAGAATAGCACATCTATTGTTCTAAATGCTACCTCTATCAGTAGACTTTTTGCATTAGTAAGTGACAAGGCATCTTCCAGGAAGGCAAGCAGTTATTCACTAATACTAGATGTGCACCGATAAATATTTTCTTGGCCAATACCAATAGCCGATGGTTAACCAATCATATCAGTGCCGATCCGATAACTGATATTTAGTAATAGTGCAAGGCACTGTATTCTACTGACATAAATAAACCTTTTTGCTTGTTTGTGTTGCATTTCACATACACCCACTCATCTCCTGCCTGCTCGGTCCTTAATGAGGAGGAAGGTGGTGACTGCCTTATTCCCCATGCACGTTGCCCCCTCGCCCACAGCTCCTACCTGTAACCCTACTCCTCGTGCAGCCCGTGCTGCCATCCTGGGTGAGTGGGGTGCACTCTCATGCAGACAGCAGCACTAGACACATTTGGAGGCTCAGAGCACACTGCTGTTTCAGCGCTGGGGGCCTCCGTGCACCCAGGCTCCTGTGGCCACCAAGGAGAAGCTGCTTTTGCAAAGGTGCCCAGCAGAGCAGAATGGCTCTCATGTGGCACCCAGTATCTTTGTGGCACCCCAGCACTCAGCCCCCTGCTGCATGCGCAGCATTGTAATGGCAGCAGCAGCAGGAGCCAGTAATGGTCCTTTTCTTGCTGAGAGTGTGGCGCCCAGAGTTCCCTCCCACCTGTAGTCTGCTTCAGGCTTGGGCCAAAGGCAGGGCACAGGGAGTGGACTATGCTTGCCAGGGTGCTCTAGGCATGTGGTCATAACACATAACAACCAAAAAAAGCCAAAAGCATCATTTCTCCTTTTATTGGCACTGATACAATAGCCCACCAATAATTGGTGCACCCCTAACTAATACCTATAATTCCCCATTTCCCTCCTATGGAAGATAGCACATAAGAGTACTATTTTTGTAGGTAGCCTATTTATAGTTTCCCAAAGCAAGTTGGTTGCAACTTTTCTCACATTTTTAGCAGTTTAAGCGCAAAAGGAGGGCAGAGACATATTAATATTTTAGTGTTAAAAGTTAACAGAGCTCCGCTCTAGACAGTCCTAGTCATACAGAACTTAAATTTTGACAAAGTTTCACCATTAGACTTAAACATTTTTGGGTAAAATACTTCTTGTTTAGAAAGCTTTTGTTTGGGAGCTTTTTAAGTTTTCTTACCCAATAAGAGACCCTCTTCTTAGAGCTCCAGCGGGAGAACCAGGACATGTAAGGATAGACAGATGCAGCCAGTAATTCAAAGTAAGCAGACTGAATGCCTTGTTGCTCTTAAATCTCAAGAATGAATTCAGTCTTGAGATTTAAGAACAACAAATCCTAAATCCGTACAGGCAATTAGACAAGAAGACCTTTAGGTCCCTATGATTCCCTTTCCCTCCCTACCCACTGCCCCACACCCAAACTTAGTTATACCAGCTGCAGAATGAGTTCGAAATGTCAAGTTTAGATTGAGAGAGTGAAGGGGAGAACAATTTTAGTAAATGGAACGTTTTCTCCAGAGTCGACTAGTAAAGTACTAACCTTCCAGAAACACTGAGAAATGGAAAAGCTAGCTCAGAGAGGGAGAAAAGAAGTCAGAAAGCCTTACAATCAACAACACTAATCTCTTTGAAGAGTCTTACTGCTGAACAGTAGTCCTACTTACTGTGTTTAGCTATGGGAAGTTGAATGTTTTATTTTAATTAAGCTATGATATCCTGCTCCTCGAACTGCTGAATTAGTAATATTGGCTGTTGGTGCTCTTTGTAGGCCAGGGCCTTTTGGAACACTTAACTAGACCAAAAAAAGGCAGTGCAAACAAGTGTCTACTAATAAAGGAGACTAAGCTTATTTTCAGACGTTTCCTTAAGCAGTACTGATATCTAGATCATCGCTGGTTTACTAGAGCTCATCACTTCTCCAGGAAGAGCAGAACCTCTGACTTAATATGGGAAAAAACAAAATATACAGACTCAACACATGCAAGTAGTAAACTAAAACATATGTTAGAAGATATTTGTTCTAATGAAACTTAGGAAAGTTGCTAAAATAAAAGTCTTTCTTCCAAGGAAAGTGGCATAAATAAGCATGTCTAATAAAGATGCCTTGCCCAAAAACAGTTAACTTGATTTCATTTTTTTCAGTTCTCAAAGTGAGCAAGTAGACCTCCCCTGTAGGAAATGCAGCCAGTATAAAGACAAAAAATAAAACAATAACATTTTCCAATTCCCCTTTTTGAATTTAGAAAGGCTTTCAAAGTGTTCAAATTTAACCAGCCCCTCAAGTATATTTCCGGGGACGGAAGCTTAAAACAAGCAAGAATTTTCAATCTGTCTTTACCCGTCTGCCTGGAATCGGACCATGTTCACATCTGCCTCTAAAGTGACTCCATATCATCCCAGATTCCATGGCTACAATTCATCTTCCTGGGCAAACCAAGACAAGTGGCAATAATACAATTTACTCAAGGGAAGTCATCAAGTTCGTGAATGAGATGGAAATGGAACCCAAGAGTTTGCGCCCAGTCTGTGTCAGAAGCTAATCTAACAGCTCCTTGTACCTACAACATCTTTTGCATCTCCTTCTCAGTTCCAGTCTCTCTCAACTATGGTGTCTTTGCTTCTACCTAAGCTTTTCTTCTCCTTGCAAACCCTCCTCCCCTGGCCTTCTTCCTGCTCTTCTTTTCACTTCTCCCCAGCATACCTTCAACACCTCTGGTCTTATCGTTGCATTATGACTTTCTTGACAACTAGCACTACTCATGGCCAGGAATCAGTAATGCTAGGGATATGTTCCTTTCCACTTCCTGTCTACCACACCCTGAAATGCACAGGGCAGGCAACAGATCACTAAGTAGGAAAAAAAAAAAAAAAAAGACAAAAAGCTTTGTCTGCTTTCTCACAAGCCCTGGAAGTTTCTTCCAACAGCTAAATTTCTTGCAGGGCATGGATGGAAAAGGGAAGAAGAAGAACGTGCAACTATTCCCCCAGGACAAGCATGAGTAATGCTGCTGATCAGCACTGAATAAATGAACATTCATGAAACAATGGGAAAAAGTCTGGAAATGAATGCACCTCATCTTATGGTTATAGACATCCTAAAACATTAAATACAGTAATAATGATGACAATATTCAAAAGATAAAAGCCCAAGAGGCAAATGAACCAGAATCCCTCAATAGCAGGGCTCAACACAGGTTTCTGTAACAAAAAAAGGGCAGAAGCTGGGTTGGGAAGCAGCCAAGTATGGTGGAAAAAAAATGCAAGAAGCTCCCTCCTCCACAATGGACCACAACTGAGAACAAAATCATCACAACTCCCTTGGCCTGCTGAGGACTTCACTGCCTCCATCCTTCATACTTGGATACTGGTGTCATCTCTTCCATCCTTTAAGCCACCGACTGGTCCTTCAAAAACCCTCCCTGCCTTCCGCAGGGATTGCCCTCCCCTCCTCACTGGCAGAGGGGCCTTCAGTGATTCTTCTGGGAATTTCAAAGCTCCACACCTTCAGCATGTCTTCATTTACTAGAACTACAGGCTTTACTATTAACAGCTATATGTATCCTAATCCCTAAAATGCTCTTCCCATAAGCCCATGGTCTACAATTCCCAGAAGCATCAAATTGAGATTCCCAGCCCTGCTGCATGGTAGCAGAAGTTCTCTGCATTCATATATTAACATCAGTGCTCTCCCAGGAGAAGCTAGAAGTGTACAGATGTTCTAGATTCTCTCTCTCCACCCCAAGCAAAAAAGTGGTGACTCCAGCAAAAAAATAGCTTGGAAACAGCCAGGGTTAAAATCACTCCTGCAAGAGAGAGTTTCTCTCGGGACACTAAATGCCTGTACACATTCCACTCAGAGAAACCACATCAGTCTCCCAACATCCCGGGATGCTTTGCTTCCACCCCCGAGGAGACTGTTGCTCACTTGACTCTACTGCACCAGCCAAGCAGGGAGCAGAACACAGCCCCTTCACAAATCCCACACCGCACTACAGCAAGACACAAGCTGACCCTGCAGGGTCTGGGTCAGCCATCTAGGACTGCCCTGTGCACTGCTGCCATGTGTGCCCCCAGGCAGTTCAACAGAGCACAACCAGAAGTGTGCATCAGGGCCCCCTGGTTGCACAGCATAAGTTCTGCAAACTCTCTGCTCTTCAGGGGCTCAAAACTTCAAAATCTGTTCAGACATCCCTGGGTACGTTTTTCTACCAGGAAAATTCTCCCAGACCATTTGAAGCTGTATATACAGCCTAAGACGGTTCCTCACTGTACACCCCCTTGTCTCGCAAAATGCGGCTTCAGATAGCCGTAAGTGAAAGAAGCTAAAAATACAGTAGGTTTCCTTCCTACCCCATACCACTCACATACTAGAAAAGGTTGCACATCAGTATTGCAGCAAGCACAGGAAAGGAAGAGGTTACACCCTGACCCTGTCCTTGGATACCTGCCAATGAGCAAAAACTAAAAGCAAGGCCCAGCTTGGACCAATGTACTGAACTATCTCTGATCTCCTAGTCCTTTCCTTAAACGGCAGCAACAAAGTCCATCTGGCAAATACCAGCTCTGAAACTATTCTGTAGCAGCCATTGTTCAGCTGATCCATTTCAGAGGAAATTGGAGCCAACTGATGGATCCTCTTCCAGGTTTCATAGTTTGTAGGGTCGGAAGGGACCTGAACAGATCATCGAGTCCGACCCCCTGCCATGGCAGGAAAGAGTACTGGGGTCAAACATTCCTAGCAAGGTGTTTGTCTAGCCTTGTCTTAAAGACCCCCAAGGTAGGAGCCAGCACCACTTTGTTTAGAAGTTGGTTCCAGATCCTAGCCGCCCTGACCGTGAAGTCGCACCTCCTGATGTCTAAGCTGAATCGACCCTCTGCCAGCTTGTGACCGTTATTTCTAGTCACTCCTGGCAGTGCTCGGGGGAACAGGGACTCCCCCAATGCCTGCTGGTCCCCTCTGACTAGTTTGTAACAGGCCGCTAGATCCCCCTCAGCCTTCTCTTGTGGAGGCTGAACAGGTTCAGGTCCCATAGCCTCTCCTCGTAGGGCCTGTCCTGCTGCCCCTGATCATGCAAGTGGCCTCCTCTGGACCCTCTCCATGTTGTCCACATCCCTCCTGAAGTGCGGCACCCAGAACTGGACGCAGTACTCCGGCTGCGACCTGACCAGTGCAGGATAGAGGGGGAGGGTCACCTCCCTGGACCTGCTCGAGATGCATCTGTGGATGCATGACAAGGTATGGTTGCCCTTCCTGACTGCATCCCCACACTGCCGGCCCATGTTCATCTTAGCATCAATGATGACTCCAAGATCCTTTTCTGCCTCTGTATTGATGAGAAGGGAGTTCCCCAGCCTGCAGGTATGATGCTGGCTCTTCCTCCCCAGGTGCATCACCTTGCATTTGTCAGTATTGAAACCCATCCTGTTCTCATCCGCCCACCCCTGTAACCTGCCTAGGTCTGATTGCAGCCTATTCCTCCCTTCTAGCGTGCCCACATCCCCCCCACATCTGAGTGTCATCAGCAAATTTGAACAGGGTGCTTTTTTACCCCCTCGTCCAAGTCACCGATGAAGCTGTTGAATGGTGCGGACCCAAGGACCAAGCCCTGGGGGACCCCATTGCCCACATCCATCCAGGTCAAAAATGACCTGTCCACCACCACTTTCTGGGTGCAGCCCTCCAGCCAGTTGGCAACACATTTGACTGTGAGGGTGTCGACACCAGTCCCCTAGTTTTTTAATGAGAATGGGATGAGCAACAGTGTTGAAGGCCTTCCTGAAGTCCAGAAAGACTACATCTGCCACAACACCTGCATCCAAGGATTTTGTGACCTGGTCGTAGGAGGCAGCCAGGTTGGTCTGACAGGACCTGCCTCTAATGAACCCGTGTTGGTTGCCCCTGAGCATAATCTCCCCTGCTGGCCCCTCGTGGACATGTGGTAGAATAATTCTCTCAAAAAACCTGCCCAGGACTGAGGTAAGACTAACTGGCCTATAGTTTCCCAGGTCCTCCTTCCTCCTCTTTTTGAAGATGGGAACCACGTTGGCCCTCTTCCAGTTCTCTGGCACCAAAAGTGCTCTACAGCTGTGCCAGGGGTCCTGCAATAACCTCAGCTAATTCCCTCAGTACTCTGGGGTGGAAGTCGTCCGAACCAGCTGATTTGAATACATCCAGTTCCTCCAGAAGTTCCCCCGACAAGATCCTCCCTGACCCTTGGCCCAGGTGCACCTCCCCTGGGCCCTGACGGGGCCTTGGTGGGTGGGTTGATCTGGTTCCTGCTCAGGAAAATGGAGGCAAAGAAGTCGTTAAATAGGTTAGCTTTGTTGTCTGGTGTGACTACTAGATTTCCTAGCGTGTCTTGCAGGGGCCCCACGTTACCCGGTACCTTCTTTTTCCCCCCTATGTATTTAAAAAAGGACTTCTTGTCCTTGATCCGGGAAGCTAGTCCCAGTCCTATCTCCGCCTTGGCCTTCCTGACTGCCCCCCTGCATCCCCAAGCAACCGCAGTGTAATCCTCCCTAGTGATGGCCCCTCCCTTCCATTGGGTGTGCGCCTCCCTTTTGGCAAGGAGACATTCCCGGATGCTTTTGGTGAGCCATGGGGACTTTTGCGCCCTCCTGCTCCCTTTGATCTGTGTTGGGATTACCTCCCTTTGGGCTTGGAGGATTGTCTCCTTAAGGAGCAACTACTCTTCTTGGACACCTGACTCCCCTCCCCTCCGGGACCTCAGTGCTTCCCCGACTATTCTTCTTAGCTCACTGAAGTCTGCCCTCCTGAATTCATGGGCTGCTGCCTGGGCTGCAGGCCTTTGCCACCTTGCGCTGGATGGTGAATTCCAGCAGGCAAAGATCGCTGTCACCCAGGTGTCGAGCACCCGCAACCCCCTCACCAGGTCGTTACAATCCACAATACAAATACTTAACATAAAAGCTGTATCAAGGGTGGTATGTCAGGAAAAACAGAAAAAAGTCCAATAAACCAATGATGTCTGTAGCCTGCAGTCACAAGTCATATTTCAAGGAGGCGGCACTGCTCTGGCTAGAACATACCTTGAATGCCGTGTTCTGTTTTTGCTTTTTCTTCCCAAAAAACACTGACATTCTAGAAGGCATTTAAAACCAAAAACAACCAAGTAACATGGCGGTTTGAAGAACAAATCTTCCAAGTGATTGTCTTGTATACACAGCTTGGCCAAAGGTAACACCAGAAAAGGTATGGTAGTCAGAGCAAAGTTTTTACAAATAACTGAATGGTGTGAATACTTAAAGTGGGAAAGTGTTGTACAATATGAAACAAATGAATTACAATTAGGAGAGGGAACATTTAGACTACCGGGGCAGGGTGGGAAAGCTTCCCAAGACCAAGATGTAGTAAACAGCAGCACTGGCAGCCCTACTAGTTCAGCTTCTACCACGATCTCTCAATATGTTACCTTTTTACAGAGCTAGTCTGAAAAGAAACCAAATGGAGTGTCATGAGATTCTTTCCAATTTTCTTCTACAGTCTTTGGACCAGACCCTTAAAAAACAACCCGTGTTGGGGGGCCAAATAAGTACTACTGGGGAGATTAGAAATTACTTACTGCCCCCCCCACAAATAAACCCCCCCAAAAATAGACTTACTACAACCTGGAGGTGATGGTGGATCATCAGCTGAATGAGCCAGTGTGCTCTTACTAAAAAAGCCAGTAGAACCCTGGGCTGGAGGAGTGTCGCTTGCAAATCAAGGGAAGTGATTCTCCTGCTCTATTTAGCACTGGTGAGGCCTCATCTGGAGTACTCTGTCCAGTTTTGGGCCCTGAACTTCAACAAAATAAAAAATGTATAAAAAAGTTTGAAAAGTCTAGCAAAGGGCAGCAAAGATGATTAGGGGCCTCCTTTATAAGCAGGGATCCTGGTTCTCCTTGATAAAAAAAATTGCAAATTCTCTGATAAAAACTCCAAAATCCATGATTAAAATAAAAGCCCCCCCAGAGCTTCCCTGACCCTGCCAGTTCCCCTCACTTCCCCACCACAGCATTCCCAGCCCTGCTGTTGCCCCTCACATGCAGATAAGACACATAGACACACACCAACAGGTAAATGTATATGGGGGGAAGGGGCGGGGGGGGCAGATAGAAAATGGGTGGGGGGAGTGTGTGTCTGTGCCTGTTCCCAGGAGTGGGGGGAAGCAAGGGCAGTCGTGCCACTCTGCGGGCTGCACACATGCTGCCTAGTGGGAGGGGAGTAAGGGGCAGCTTGCACGAAGCAGCTACCGCTACCACCCCACCCACCACTGCCATGCCCCACAGCTCCACAGGCAAGCACAGCTGCAGAGCTGTCCCCGTGCAGGCAAGCGGTACTGGGTGTGATAGCAGTGGGCAGGGTGGTAGTCACTCCAGGGCTTTCCTGAACACCTCCCCGCTCTCCACCAGAGTGCCCAACTGGATGCACATGGACCGTGACTGGCGCTATCGGCCTTTAAAAGAAGCTGCATGGGGAGGCACCGAGCCTGGTCAGGCTGATAGCACTGCTCGATGTTCAAGTGCAGCTGGCTGGGCACTCCAAGGCTTCCCCACAACACCTCCCCGCTCCCTCAGCCCCCAGCCAGCTTCCCCTACAGCTCTACCCAGCAACCCCCACTTACTGTTTGATCCTGAAGCTTGTAAGTATAGGTGAGACTGAACTGAGCCTTGAGACTGATAAAAAGCCTCAGGCCCTGCCCTTTCCCCTTCTCCTTCGCCCTCCAGGCAGGGTTGGGTGCTTCCCACCCCTTTTGCAATCAGCTCTTGCAGGCTGGAACTGTGCCTGCTTGCAGAGCTCTTTGCAAAAGCAGGTAATCTGTGAGTTTCTCTGCTAAAAGGTAAAATCCACGTTTTCTCTGATAAAAGTTGGAAATCCATGGTTTTCTCCATTTTCAATGGGAATCGGAAAATCCAGATCCCTGCTTATAAGGAAAGATTGAAAGAATCTTTAGCCTGGAGAAGAGAAAACTGAATTGCAGTAGGCAGGGATTTGATAAGAGTCTTCAAATACCTAGAGAGGATGGAGATGGGCTTTTATCAGTGGCCACAGGGGGAAGGACTAGAAACAGCTATGAGAGCGGTCAGGCATTGGAATAGGCTACCTAGAGAAGTTGTGGAATCTCTGTCTCTAGAAGTTTTCGAAAGCAGGTTAGACAGACACTTGATTGGGATGGGTTAGTCAGGGATGATCCCACCATGAGCAGGGATCTGGACTATATGACTTTATGAGGTCCCTTCCAGCCCTACTTCCCTATTATCCTATGATTTCAGAAAAGGAAAAAAATGGTTTTTGGCACACTAGAGAGCAAACTAATCTGGTAAGTGCCTTCCCAATGTCAAAGCCACTTGGGGGGCGGGGAGAATGTCAAACCACTTATGCTTTCACAAAACATTTATTCAGTTCATTTTATTCCTTTATACCGGGGTGGGCAATATACAGCCCGCAGGCCAGATGCAGCCCACCAACTGATTAGATCTGGCCCACAGGGGGTGCCTGCCAACTGCATCTGGCCCACAGCCGCCCCCGCAGTGCTCTGCATGGGGCACAGCCCCACCTGGGGCAGCCTGTACTGTGCTCCAGCCCATGCCTGGTGTGGGCCACCATGCACAGCTTACTGGCAGGGCTGCTCCCAGGTGCCGCTCTGCTATCCTTGCCTCCAGCAGCAGCTCCTCTCCTCCTGTTCCTGCTGCACTGCTCCAGGTGGAAAGGAAACTTCAGCAATGCAGCTCATGTCCCTTCAGCTCCAGCTACTGTGCCTTCCACCCACTTGGCCAGAAGTTTTGGCAAGTTGTTGCAGCAGCGGGGTGCTGACCCAGCCCATGATAACTCATCAAAACTCCCTATGTAGCCCCTGGGCCCAAATAATTGCCCACCCCTGCTTTATACCAAATGAGTAATGATCAGGGATCCAGGTTTTCCATTTGCCACAGAAAGAAATGTGAATATTCTACTTGAAAGGAGAAAAGCCTGGGAAGTCGCAGGTCTGCCCTTGCAGTCCGGCCGAGTTCCAGCCTGCAAGGGGCTGGGCAAAGTGGGATGCTACGTGCACGTGCACACATGCACATGGCAACCAGGCAGGGTGGTAGGGCTCCTGCAGCTCCCTCCATGTAAGTCTATTGTGGGGGTGGGGACAGAGCACAGGCAACAAGGCAAGGACAGGGGTGGGTACAGGTGATGCAGCAGGAGAGCTTGGGGCACACATGCCCCTCCAGATTTCTGCACCCACAGTAGGATGCAGGGCTGCAGCCTAGCCACAGCTATTCTGGGGAGCTGCCTCCATGGCCCAGCAGAGAGGAAATGGTGTGAGAGGGAATGCCATATATAATGGATCATAAGGCTCTGCAATTAAATCATGCACTTCTGCTTGCCTCACTTGCACTTTTACTGCTATAAGACCAGTATGCAATCACTATACCAGTAACAGAACAGAAGTTTGGCACACAGACTGGTTTAAAATGGTGGAACCCAGTCTAAGATTTGGCACTCCACCAAAGGGCAAATGTGTGTTTGTTTCCCAGCTAAACTACAGAAAACCATACAACAGATCGATTTCACCTCAGGCGTTTTGAATGTCTGTACCTAACCATATGAGAAAGCCAGTCTAGACAAGGAGAGGGAAAAAAAAGGTTTCTTCCTTTTGTCCACAGGAATTGCATTCCATCACCAGCGTAAGGTCTGTTAACTCAGTACCTAAGCGAAGAGCTTCATCCCACTATGAAAGAGAGACTCCCTAATGAGATCTGGGTTATCAGGCTTTGAAATTAACACTTACAATTTTGGGGGGGAAAAGGGGGCAGGGGGGTAGAAATGGTACACGTTAATATACTGAAACCACTACTTTGCTCTTTCCTCCTCCTCCTGATTCCAGGGATAATTTTTTTTTTGCCTAAATGAAAACCAAGTAGTTTTTGAAGTAATCTTCTCTAGCATGCAATTTTTAGATGGCCAACATAAATACCGCCTCTTATATAGCACAGATTTCTTCTGTATCATGTGAGCATGCTTAAAAAAATATGGTATTATAAAAATTTTCAGAACTCATTTAGAGAAACCTGAATAATTATAATGGCTTCACAACTCGTAAGTGATGCAATCTTCCTTAAACTTTTCCCAATAAAAATAAACATCTTTAAATACCCAAATATTTAATTTATTATATAAAGACATGTATATACACACACATCCTCTTCACATTGCACCTCTTTAGGGAACATTAAAAAAATTAAGTTATTTCTGTAAGGTTGATTGTGTTTTACTCTTTAACCTCACAGCACTTAGATCTCAACTATACACTGTTATTTTCTCTTACATCAGCCTAGTCAGTAAATTTCACCATATTACTATCTTCACAAAACTAAAACAAGCATAGAAGTAATTTCAATATAGAAAACACTGTACTGGATACAAATCCTGAACTAAATGTAAATACATAATATAAATCAATGTGCACGTCAAGACATTACGATTCTACAGCACAGATATGAATGACAAAATTAGTGCATGGAGGAGAGTGTTTATACTTGAAGGAATATTCACGACAACAATATTTCTATCAAGCAATAATGGCTCTCTCAAGGGGTTTGTTCCCCTTCCACAGGGAAGGACTACTGCAGATGAGGGAAACGCTGAAGAGGTGTTCCCTTAGTAACTGCAGATGAGAGAATTCCAGATTTCTGTTTTTACCTGCATCAAGCTCTCATACATTAGTATTTAGCTTCATAACATTGAAAGACTGCCAGAATACTGACACACAGTTTTCCGCACTAGCTATTAGCTTACCCTTGCATTTTATCAGTCATCCTTGAGAACAGAGGAGTTAAGTGTTGCAGTCAGCACAGCATTTTAAAGCAACATTTATGAGGCTTAATGCAGTGGGAAGCCAAAGTACTTCTCATTATTTAGGAGGTACTGTAGCATAGGAAATACACATATCAGTGATAATATGGTGTATGATTAATGTGCATCGTTAGAGATGTAATGGAAATACGCAAGCGTTCTACTTTAACAAAATATGCGCTAGCAAACCCAAATCAATCATTAATCTGCAAAAAATGTACATAGCACAATAAATGCTTTAGTACTGTAAATTTACAATTTGTACTAACTGGAATATTACCAAATTAATGTTCACCTCTCTCGCCCTCCCCTGAGAGATTCATATACAAATTTCAGCTCTATAGGAGATTATAAAATTCTTAACTCACTATTTTAGAGAAATAGCAGAACAAGAGAAAGGACAAACAAACAGGCATTTAGTTGAAGAACAGTCTACCAGACAGACAAGACTGCAATTTCAGTCTTATGTCAGAAGAGAGAAAATATTACAATATTTACCAAATGTTGCAGTTAAAAATAAGGGGTTCTGTAGCAGCAATAAGAATGATTATACAGTACCTTACCCTTTCTACCGGTGAACCATAGCATGCAATGACGAAACATAGCAGTAGCAGATGGCATTGAAGTTAGTAAATGTGAATAAAGCGATAATAGCAGAGAAATGGTGACTGGCAGACAAAACACAGAAATGCAGATGAAATGAAAGCAAACTTGTAGATCTTGAAGCAAAGCGCCACCTGTAAGTCAAATTTTCTCTCTACTCTCCTCACAATGGAGTTTCAAGTTCTACATTAACACAAACTGCAACCTCCCACACCGGTCTGACGACTCCCTCCATGCAGGAAGGCACATCTTGACAATGAAGATCAGCAACGGTTTTGCCAAAACAACCCATCAGCAGAAACCCATTATTCTCTCCCCCTTGACTGATTTATCCTTTAAATTTTTAATTGTCAGATCCTGCCAAAGCTACAGTCTTTTCTAGCACATATGTTTCCACTGCAGATTTAAATCCTTGCCTAACCTGCAGCACCCCTGGATCCAGAATGTTCCCCGAGTGCTCACTCAGGCAGTTCAATTGCCATTTTTTTCATTTCATCCAAACAACAAAACAATATAGCTATCAGCAGGCAGATCAATTATAAGAATAAAAGAACCTCTTCTTTCAGCTTACCCTGGAAATGGAAGGTTTTCTGATCAACAGTTATTGTGAAGGTGCTGTCGTCCTCATCGTCTATACCAATCACAGCTCCCTGTGAAACAAAGAGGAAAAATCCTGATAAGGCAAACAGTGACATCAGCAGCATCCACTCTATCACTACACGACCAGAATGTAAAACACACTGACAAGTTAGAAGCAAATCAGATATTCTAAACAAGAGGACAAAAATGTAA
The DNA here is from genome assembly GCF_052110815.1 of Crocodylus siamensis. Taxonomy (NCBI): domain Eukaryota; kingdom Metazoa; phylum Chordata; order Crocodylia; family Crocodylidae; genus Crocodylus; species Crocodylus siamensis. The sequence continues at coordinate 8,566,780 of NC_143399.1, read as the reverse complement.
AAGAAAATATTTGCCATCTCAACTAGAGGAATCAAGCCGAACATTAACACCCCCGTACTTCAATCCAGAAACGCAATTGTTTTTAATATACAAAAAGGAGTCAGGATTTTTCTGAATAAGTATATACTGTACATATTTTTGCTCTTCTGATAGTTTGCAATGCACAACAAAACAAGCCCTGTTCCATTTTGTACTGCAATGCTTTAAAAGCAAACCGAGAAACAATACATCAGCAGCACTTGTTATAGTCAGGGATCCAGGTTTTCCATTTCCCACAGAAAAACAGAGAAAAACATGGATTCCCCCTTTTACCGGAGCAAAATGCGAATTTCTCATTTTAGCAGAGAAACCCACAGATTTTGCACTTTTGCAAAGAGCTCTCTGCAGGCTGGCAGGCCTCCAGCCAACAAAGAGGCTGGGAGGAAGCAGGCAGGTGGCACCAGGTATATGCACATGGCCCCTGGCAACCTGGAGAACAACTCCATGGGCAAATGTGTGTGTGCGGGGGGGGGGGCAAGGAACTGAAGCCCCCTTAGGGAAGGAGGGAGGAAGTTGGGCAGGGTTGGGGCTGCTGTCCAGCCTGGCAGTGCATGGGGCTTGGGACCCGGCAGGGAGTGAGGTGGGGTTGTGGGGGGAAGCTCCCCACTGCTGCGTGCACTCCTAGGAGGCAGGGGGGACCTGTGCCCCCCCAGATCTGTGCACAGGCTACTCACTACTTTTTCCCCTGTGCACAGGGCGGGGGTGGGTGCAGGCACAGGCTCCCACCCTGCTACCTTCCACAGCCCAGCAGGTGTGACCCAACGATGAAGGGCACAGTGGGGCTACACAGGGATTTCCTTGCTGCTGCGAGCTCTGCACTGCCCTGGCAATGCATCCCCTGCGCACGCAGCAGCAGGATCGTGCCCCTCGCTGCAGTCCCGTGGGCAGGAGACGTGTTGCTGGGGCAGCGTGGAGCTCACAGGAAGCAGCAGCTTTCCTGTGAGGCTCCGGTATTCCCTGCTGCGCCGCACTGCACCCGCCAGGCTGCAGAGGCTCCAGGGGAAGGCAGCAGGGCGGGAGCTTAAGCCCACAGCGGGCAGCCCATGCCCATCCCTGCCCTGTGCACAGATCTGGGGGTCACAGGTCTCCCCTGCCATCCCAGAAGTGCACACAGCAGTGGGGAGCCAGCCCTACCCCCCACTCAAGCCTGCAGCAGGCAGGGGGCAGGGTGGGAGAGCCGGGCTCCACTCCACTGCAGCAGCCGCTGCCTCTGCCAAGGGCAGGGCGCTGTGGACCTGGGTCCCTGGCCCTGGCAGCCCCCCTGGCAGGGATGGGGGGGGACTGGGGCCTGAGGGGAGCGGGGAAAAGTAGTGAGTAGCCTTTCATTTTAATCATGTATTTTTGGGTCTTCAAAATCAGAGAATTTGCAATTTTTTAAAAAAAATCAGAAGAAAACAGGATCCCTGGTTATGACGCATTAAAAATGTTTTAAAAAGTAAGCAGACTAACAACTTAAATTCTGGTCCTCAGTCTTTACCATTAGACGGTACAATCAGTTAACTTTGCCTCTTCCAATTTGATCCTAGCCATTCATTAGCAAAACAGAAAGACATTTTCATAGATTCATAGATTGTAGAGTCAGAAGGGACCACAAAAGATCATCATGCCCAACCCCATGCCCCAGGCAGGAAAGAGTGCCGAGGTCACATGACCCCGGCCAGGTGTCTATCTAGCCTCCTCTTGAAGACCTCCAAGTTAGGCGAGAGTGCCACCTCCCTTGGCAGCCCATTCCAGATTCTGGCCACCCTTACTGTGAAAAATTTCTTCCTAATGTCTAACCTGAATCTACTCTCCATTAGTTTGCACCCGTTATTCCTAAAGCTACCCTATTTATCAGGACAGCTCCAATTCTCTGTTGTCCTCCCTTGATAAATTTATAGGCAGCTACAAGGTCACACCTCATCCATCTCTTATGAAGGCTGAAGAGATCCAGATCCCTCAACCTCCCCTCATAGGGTCTTTCACAGAGGCCACTAATCATGCACATGGCCCTCCTTTGAACCTGCTCCAGATTGTCCACATCCTCTTGAAGTGCGGTGCCCCAAAACTGGACATGGTACTCCAACTGCGGCCAGACCAATGCCGCACAGAGGGGAAGCATCACCTCCCTCGATCTGTTGGTCATACACCTGCTTAAAGCACAAGGTGCGACTGGCTTTGTTACACTGCCAGCTCATGTTCATCCTGGACTCAGCGATGACTCCAAGATCCCTTTCAGCTGCTGTGCTGCTGAGGAGGTCATCCCCCAACCTATAGGTGTGCTGGGGATTCCTCCTCCCTAGGTGGAGTACCTTGCATTTGTCTTTGTTAAATTGCATCCTGTTGCATTCTGCCCATTGATCCAACCTGTCCAGATCAGACTGTATCCGCTCCCTGCCCTCTGGTGTATTAACTCTGCCCCATAACTTGGTGTCATCCGCAAACTTTGACAGGGTGGTCTCCACACCCTTGTCCAAATTGCTGATGAAGATATTAAATAGCACCGACCCAAGGACCGAACCCTGCAGGACCCCACTGCCCACCTCCTTCCGGGCTGAAAAGGACCTGTCTACCACCATTCTCTGGGTGCAGTCCCTAAACCAGTTGGCCGCCCACCTGCCTGTGTAGGCATCCATTCCACAGCTTGCTAGCTTCCTTATGAGAACAGGATGTGAAACTGTGTCAAAGGCCTTCTTAAAGTCCAGCGAGATGACCTCAGCCTTGGCTCCTGTGTCTAGGCAGTGTGTGACCTGGTCATAAAAGGCTATGAGGTTCATCAGGTAGGATCTACCCATGACAAACCCGTGCTGGGTTTCCCCTCAGCATCATTTCCCCTGTTGGGCCTTCACAAATGTGCTCTTTAATGATTTTTTCCAGTGTTTTCCCGAGGATAGAGGTAAGACTGACTGGCCTCAAGTTACCCGGCTCATCCCTCCTCCCCTTCTTAGAAATGGGCACCATGTTGGTCCTTTTCCAGTCCTCGGGAACCTCGCCAAAGTACCATAAGTGTTCAAACAGCTGTGCCAGCGGCTCAGCTACAGCACTGGCCAACTCCTTCAGCACCCGTGGATGGAGATCATCCGGGCCTCCTGACTTGTACCCATCCAGCCCCTCCAAGTGCTCCTTAACTAAGTCAGCACTAACTGCTGGCGGTCTAGTGCCTCCCAAACATCTATGTTCAAGTTGGGCAAATTGTCTTGACCACTACTTAAGAATACTGAAGTGAAGAACTCATTGAATAGCTCCGCTTTTTTCCCTTTGTCTGTCACCAACTGCCCTGATTTGTCCTGCAGGGGCCCTATGCTACTCTGTGCCTTCCTTTTGCTTGCTATGCATCTGTAGAGGGACTTTTTATTGTCCTTGATAGTTGTAGGCAGCCTAAACTCCAGTCCTACCCTGTCCTGCCTAACTGATTCCCTGCAATAGTGCGCCAGGGAGCTATATTCTTCCTTGGTGGCTGCCCCCTGCTTCCACTGCCTGTAAATCTCTTTGCCCCCATTTTTTTCTGGAATTCCCTGTTCAGCCATTTACAATGTATTCAACTACTTGCATCTCTATGCACATACATATACCCACCCACACAAAGGGAGATTTCCCTAGTGCAGTGGTTCAGCCCTTTACCACTTGGCATGTGGCAGCATCCCTGGCTGAGAACCACCACTGTGCTGGCTCAATTTACCTCAGTGGTTCTCAACTGGGTGATGCTGCCAATAGGTAAAGTGCCATGCACACCTGCTGCACAGCCTGCAGGTGAAACTGTCCCACGTACATCTACTCCCAGCAGGAGCATGGGGGGTAAGGGGGAGAGGAAGGATAGGGGATTGGCATCAGAGGTTAATACAGGAGTGTACACATACCTGGCTGCCATGGAAACCATATCACCTACATCATGGCACCCCTGAGGAGGTCTCTCATCAGCCTGACTGAACCACTGCCTTGGTGCTCCGAGTAGTGGGACCTACGCAGTGCACAAGACGACAAAATAGCTACAGATCTACTCCAACCTTCATTCTCCTTCCTCAAAGGATCATGGATTAACACTGTCCTTTACCCTTACTTTCTACTTATACTGCAGTAGATGAGAGCACCATCTCCTCTGAAATTTGTATTTGGAGCAATCTTTTTTTTACATGCCCCTTCACTTAAAATTACAGCTCAGATTTCCTTTTCTATCCATTCTGATCAGTACTTCATTTCTCTCCCTAGTATTCAATATATGCACTTCTAGCAACCCTGGAAACAAACCCTGTCTGCATCTTTAACACAAAAGAGAATTTTTTGTGCAGAAAAATTCAACTAAAACAAGCTTATCATGCTTTTCCTTCCAACTCACACACATGATTTTATGTAGTTACCTTTTACCAATATCCTGAGTGAGAAGACAAACACTGCTACAGACTTTTTTTTTTTTAAAAAGGCACAGCCCAAACAGTGCAAGTCACTTCAAGGGCAGAACTTGGGTTGTACAAGCCACTTAGCCGTTTTAAAATTATAGAATAAGCAAATGAAGTTGGAAATTGATCTACCGTCACTGGAGCATTTAGCAGTCACTATGCAGAGACCATTCATCACACACACCTCTAACTCATTCATATACAATGGGCTGGTGATAGCCTGACAAACTCAAGTTTCCACAATAACAGCAAATCCAAGAATAAGGTTTAAAGAGAAAGAAAGCAAGCAAACAAAAATCAACCTCCCAACAAATGGGAGCATAACCAGCCAGTAACCTTACAGCCCAAATTAAGTCAGTGAAAGGTATGAGTACCTATCCGAGGTCTGAAATCTCCCCTCAAGCTCCAAAGCCATGAAGTTACAATCCTCAAGCACCTACTTTGCGAGTAATCTTTGGAACAAATCTATGCCTTCAGCTTAGGGCAAACACCACACAACCAACTGCAGTGCAAGAAGAGCCAAACCATTGCTATTCAGCCTGAACTAAGCCGGTAAATGGTCCATTCAAGAGTCAAATCCTGAAGCTGCCCTTAAATAGCAGTCACTTTAGAGGAGGATCAAGGCAAAGTGGTTAATGTCATAGTGATGTACCGTTTCCTAGCTTGCAACCGTCTAGCAGCTAAACTTGCACCTGCCTTCCAAGCCTCATTCTGCAGAATCCATCCCCCTGCGGTAACATCCAGATCTCAGAAGCCTTTCTTTCTTATAACTTTGCATCTCCTTTGAGCCATACCTATAGTCAATGCTAGCTACCCTGGAATTTTAAAAAGGACAGAGAAGTGATGCTGTTTTGAAGGAAGAGAAGAGATGCTAGATAATGGGCTAAAAGGGAACAAAAAGCTAGAGGGAAAGGGCAAAGCCTCCACATCTCATCTCTGCTTAACATGCTAAGCCAGGAGTGCTCAACCTCCAGCCCATACCGTAAGACCACATTATCCAGGCTGTGGGTCTCTCCACAGGTCCAGAAATTTGGAAGCAGGGGGAGTGGAAGCAACACTAATTACTGCTCTTCTGCTGCCAAATTTCTGGACCAAGGGAACCCTGCAGGCTGGGTGATGTGGCCCTGAGCACAAGAACATGTCCTTCCACAGTCAGGTGAAATATGCAGGATCAAGCCAGATTTGGTATGCAAGACTGACCCATGTGTGGGGCTGGGCTGAACTGCCACTGCCACATCCACTGACTGACCCAGCATGCCAGCCCTTCACCTGGCCTGAGGAACTGAAGGTTGAGCACCATGATGCTAAACAGTCTAAAGTTCACCCTTGCAAAGAAAGAGTACCTCTGATGGAATGACTTGGGTGCTGAACCCCCAAGACAAAGCAGTTACAAATACAGTACTAACATCATGGCTGGAATATAAGAGCTTCACCACCCCATCCCCCATGAGCATTCAGATTAAATTTGAGTACGAAGGTCTCTAATGTAACTTGCCTGGGACCCAAGAGTAGTACAAGTATTAGTGCATTATTAAATCGAGCAAGAGATTGATGGCAACTCCTCAAAATCTGCAATAGCAGCATCCAGTAGTCATACAGAGGCTTACCAGATAGCTACCAGAGAGCACCATTCTTCAAAATAGTAATCAAGCAACTGTACACAGAGAAAGCGTATTGAGGATACCTTAGAACAGGGTGGCCAACCTGTAGGACAAGTGTGCAGCCTCTGTGTGGCACATGACGGATCAGGAAGGAAACAGGCAAGACAGCAGCAGACAGGGAAGAAAGCAGAGCAGTAGAGTGTGCAGAGAAAGGAGATTGTAGTGGCAATCTGAGAGTGCAGGGCTAATTTTGGCACATCTGCCAAGAAAGCTGGCACTTACTGCCTTAGAAAACCATTTCATCCAGAGGCTAAAAGTAATTTTTAGGTGACCCTGGCTAAGTTGAGAGCTATTCATAACTAGATAATTTTCACCAATGATTTGTGGTGCATAACTGGAACACTGTTCCCAGCTACTTATTACATTACTTATTACCATTATTATTACTATTTTGACAGCAAGACAAAATCCTGAAACATTCACTAGAATTAAATCGACAGAAATCTTGTCTTGAAGTTACAGTTCACAAGCACTGCTTGCTACTACACCGTGTAGCTCTCAGGAACATAAACACATAAGAGCAACCATTTGAGATAAAAGCTGAACAGTCAACAGCTCAGATGGTGGAGCCAAATCCACCCTTGGATTATTTTATGGGACCAAGTGTTCCATTCAAGATGCCTCACAATAACAGTTCAAGAGGAAGAAGAGTGCAAATCAGCTAGCAATGAGCTGGCCATATCTGCCAGCCATAGTGTATATGAATTTTGGTCAGACAGTTAACTGGCTGCCTTGCAATGCCACAACTAGAAAGAATCCCACTTACTAGAGGCTTTAACACCTGCTGTAAATACGTGTCTAATTAGCCTCTCTACCCAAGTCATTGGAGAATATTTATTTATTTATATATAGAAGATGGACCTAGGGACTCGACTCCTACTCTGTTACCTGGCCATGAAAGTTCACATGATCTGGCTGTACCCCTTCAGCATGGATTCTGTCTCCAAATCCACTATTTATCAAATTTGTCTCTCTCAAGTTGTTTACGTAGTAAGGTAGTGTCTTATAAATATTTATACTTTAGTAAGCGAAGCAGAAGTTGCACAGCAACATCAACTGTGGTAAACTTGTTTCTTGGGGGGGGTTGGGTTTTTGTTTTGGGGGGGGCGTTATTTTTAACTATAGTGGGATTATGGAGTTTTTTTTGTTCAATATAAGAGAGAGAATATTTATTAAGTATTTAGAAAGCGCTATGTAGGGGAACTCTTTTCTTTAATTAATGTCAGTGTTCCAGTTTAGTTGATAGTAGTGGCATTTGGGGTAGATGAAATACGGGGTTTTATAACTAGTTGCTGAAGGACAGGTTGAGGTTTAAAGGTCTCTCTTTGCCCCACCCCTTTCCCTGAAATGACTGATCCAGTCACCTAGATGTTTAGGAGATGATATTTCAACACAGGAGGGCTTGGATTTTGGATTGCTTTGTCTAAAAGGGAAGTACAGCATGAGCAGCAGCAGAGTATACACCTTTCATATACCACCAGTAGTGGTGAGAGGCAAGAACCAGAAATGTAGGAATATCCACATCTAAGACTCACTAAACTCATCCAACTGCCTGACTACAGAGAAAGTTAGTTAAATAGTCAGTGTGTGAAATTCCTTGAACCCTGTCCCCCTATTCCCAGACGCTAAGTCACTCACAGCTGAAGAGAGACATGAAGAAGAACTGTACTACAAGAGTTCTACAATACATCCCATACCTGTCTTTACAAAACCACTGAACGCCTAGAAAGAAAGGCCTACATTGCTGGATGCTGCCAAGTTCCCTTTTTGAAAGCCTTTTGGCACAAAAGGAGACACTGCTTTGGGACTCTTAGCTATTACTATTATGATTTTAACCAAATTACTCTTTTAAACACTTGATTGAATACCAACTTCAAGTCTTCAACTAGCATAACAGAAGGATAGAAACTGGTTAGAAAGATAGTTTTCGAAGTGCTGCTTACATCAGACCCAAGTGAAAATCTGAGAGGCATCTTCAGAGAGACTCAGACCAACTGAAGGACTGAATCAGAAGAAATGTCATGACATTCAATTAGGACAAGTGCAAATGCCTGTACTTAGGATGGAACAATCCCATGCACCAGTACAGGCTGGGGACTGACCGGCAAAGCAGCAGCTCCGCAGGAAAAGACCTGGGGGTTACAGTGGACAATAAACCAAGTAAGAGCCAACAATGCACCCTTGTTGTCAAGAAGGCCAATGGCATACTGGGCTGCATTAGTAGCCCACAGAAATCGAGGAAAGTGATCATTGTCCTCTATTCAGCACTGGTGAGGACATATTCGATATACTACATCCAATTTTGGGCCTCCCGCTGCAGAAAAGGTGTGGACAAATTGGAGAGAGTCCAGTGGAGGACAGTGAAAACAGTTAGAGGGCTGAGGCACATGAGTTAAGCCCAGTTCCCTCAGTCTCTTCTCACATTTAGTCTAGAGAAAAAAAGACCAAGGAGGGACTTAATAGCAGCCTTCAACTCCCTGAAGGGGGGCTGCAAAGAGGATGGAGCTGGACTCTTCTCACTGGCAGCAGATGACTGGACAAGGAACAACCGTCTCAAACTGCAGCAAGACAAGCTTAGCTAGGTATTGGGAAAAACCCTTACTAGGAGGGTAGTAAAGCACTGGAACAGTTTACTCAGAGAAAATGTGAAATCTGCATCCTTGAAGGTTTTTAAGACCTGGGTAGACAAAACCTTAACTGAAATTATATAGTTAGGGATTGTCCCACTTTGAGGAGATGACCTCCTGAGGTCCCTTCCAACTCTAATTTTTTATGATTCTAATACAGCTTACAAGCCTCAAATACTGTACAGCAGAAATAAAAAGCACAAGAGCTTTTAACTGCCCAGCAGAAAGAGTTTTGTCTTCAGAATAAGGTACATACACAGCATGCTTTTCAAATGGTTCTTACCAACTTCAATAAAGAATGAATGTTTGTTGACATTAAATACAATATTTTTTTCCTCCTATGACACCCAAGATGGAGTGTCGTTTCAAATTTAACCTTAGATCCATCCTTGGATTGGATTAAACAACTCTGGATGGATCTGAAATATTGCAGAAGTACTAGGATAATTAGCTAGTCAGATTACTTGACTTGTTCTAACATTTCCAACCCTCCGATTTTGAAAGATGTTGCAAGGGAACAATCACTTTGGGTTGGGAAATAGGGCAATGGCAGGCTTGGGTTTGTTTTTTATATCTGGTTTTAAGAGGGAAGATACTTACCTTGCTAACTTGAACTTTAGGCACACTGTCCAGGCACATGTTTCTGCTATGGGCTCACGTGCAACATAGCATGTTAGCTTACAGACTTTTAGCCCTGGCGGTAACCAGATGGCATGCCCACATCCTGATCCAACTCATCCTCTACACCAAAGTCAATAAAGAACAGTGCACATTTCCCATTCCTTGTTTCCATCTCAGCTAAAGCCCCAGAACCTGTTTCTAAGCACTTACAAGATAACAAGGGGACAAGAACTACTCAAAATGCATGCATCAGGAGCAGGTCATGCTTTCCAAACCAATTTCCATCTGTCAAAGTGACGAGCTTGTGAATAAAATTGGACTTTCAAATTTAGTGAGGCTTCTGATACTGTCCCCCACAGTATTATCTTCAAGCTAAGGAAGCACAGTTTAGACTTACAGGAATGCTGTTTAACTGGTGGCCCACAGATCTCATACAGCCCCCAAGGGGCTAAAACCCAACCCAAGAGCTCCCAACCTGGCTACCACTTCTGCTGCTACCACTGGGATTTCTGGGCTTCCATCCCTTCTCCGGTTTCTGCTCCTGCCCTGTGCCCTCAGCTACTCAGAATTTGGATAGCCCTAATCTAGATGGATTCTCCTTTAGGGGACCACTTAACTGGTTGGATCACTGTGCTCCAAGATTAGTCATCAATAGCTCAAATGTCAACTGAAAGGAGATATCAAATGGGGTTCTCCAAGGATCTGTCCTGGTCTGTTACCATGTAACATCTTTGTTAATCTGAAGAAGATCCAAACGTACTCCCTAGTACATTTGGAGAGGACACTGAGGTGAGTAGGGAGCAGACAATTTGGAGAACAATATAATATTGTTGACAAAAAAGGCAAAAACAACTGGGGTGTGTTAAAAGGAGTCACAGGAATAGACTCTTCTGCTCTATTCAGCACTGATGAGGCCTCATCTGGAGTACTGCATCCAGTTTTTGGGAATCACACTACAAAGAAAGATGCGGACAAATTTATCATATGACAAATCCGAACGCACTCAAAGGAAAACAACAACAAAGAAGTTATCAGAGGTCTAGGAAACAACTTGCAAGAGATTAGCAGAACTGGAACTACTGAGTCTGTAGAAGACTGGAAGGTTAAGGGGGAAGAACCCAACTCTTAACCACTGTTAGGGAATTTGAAAACTGATATCAGGAGGATGCAACAGGCTATTCTCTGCAGCTGAAGGGTACAGGGCAAGGAACAACAATACTGAATTACAAAAACACGAGAAATTTAGATTGGACTGCCTATGGAAATTGTGGAATTGCCATCCCTGGAAACTTAAATCCAGTTTAGACTAACACTTGACTGGGATACTTTAAACAGGGATGAGTCTCCCTTGAGCAATGGGCTGAACTAGATGACTATTTTTTCTGTGATCCTCTGAACTAGATGACCTCCTTAGGGCTCTTCCAGGCCATTTTTTTTCTTTAAATAAAATTGCCTGGGATTCTGAGAAAAGGCAATAGAAAGTGGGCAGCAGAATGTACCCGTGAACACCCATTTTGAAGAACTTTGGTTGCTATGGTAAGTATCTTTTTTCTCTCCTCCAAGTTTACATTCTTACGTACATTCCACATGGGCACTTTTCAAGCAGTACCCAGTTCACATGGAATTGGGTACTTGGAGTCCTGAGTGATCAGCAGCTACACAGCTGCTTTCCATAACCTCTGCAACGGGGACAGAAAAAGTAGGTTCAGTGACTGGAAACGCCTCAGGCAGCAGGATCAGCTGAATGAGGTTGTGTCACCTTGCATAACACTCTGGGAACCAGAGGAGTAGGCAAGAAGATGCATAGCCATTTCCCTGTCCATAGAGAAAGACAGCATCAGACAGGGAACTCAGGCTAAGGTCTTCCATGGAACAGAAGATGCGTCATCTCGTTACTGTAGGAATCAAGGTCAATCTCTGGATGGCACAAGTCTAGCGAAGTGTCCTACTACACAAAACCCTTAATCTCTCATTTGTGGATCAGATGTACCTGTTCAAAATGTGTACCCTAAATATGTTGAAAGCCTGAAATAAGTATGACAACACACACACACACACACACCCCTCCAGCACACCAACTCCACAAGCTGACTGCCGCCAAGGTTCCCCTGGAGCCTTGCACTTGGACCTAGTTTCACTTTGTCCCAAGGTCTGGAACAAATGCAAAATTACTTCACTGAGAATCAAATAAGTAAAAACCAAAGAGAAAAATCTTGCATAATTTAAAAAAAATTAAATAATATCATCAGCAATCATTTGGTTTTATTCACATTACTCAACTACAGATTTACTACCCCTTCCCCCTTGCTCAAGCCCTCCTCTGGCATCATGAAGCACTGGCTTTTTGTCAAGACAGAAGTTTGACTGACAAAGAAAGGGGAAAGAAAAATGTTAATACACTGCTTTAATATGGCAACTCAGGAAAACTCTAAAAGGAGCGACCTTGGCGGGGGGAAATGGTAAAAAAGCATAATAAAAGACATTATTTTAGAACAGCTGATACTACAAGTTCATGAGTTGGAGCAAAAACTGCTAGCACTCTTTGGAGGTGAACTAATGATATTCTGTAAAGGGACCAATTTTGCTGCAACTGGTCTCTTCACTGACAGTTCCATGATTGCCCCAAGGACACAGAATTAGCAGACATGGCTTTTCCAAGGAATTCCTCTTCCAGGCACGTATTATTTCAAAATGAGGACTTTTAGAAATGAAGTTTTGGCTGATGATGCAGAGGTTCAAGTGCATAATGCCTTTTAAAAACATTAGAATTAGAAAAACCAACAGGGCTGAAAGAAGTTGTGTACTACATTACCCATGTTCTGTGCACATGACTGCAACCAAGAAGCATACTCTCCATGTTCACTCCCACTAGGCGTGCACAAAATCTCCAAAACTAGGCAACGCAGCCCACTTAGAGCAGCCCTTGGTATATCCCCCAGGGCCACTGGTAGACTCAATGCCTCAGTTGCGCTTCCTGGCACAAGATCAGGTTTTGTTCACCATCATCTACTTCTCTTCCTCTTCATGCCAATCAGTAGTTCCTGGCACTTGATGTTTGAGACATTTAATACCACAGTTACTGACCAGAGGTAGTAGATCAAGTGGCACTGTTACAGACATCAGTACACATCAGAAAGAAAACATCCCTGCATCAGTTTTTTGTAGGCTTAGCAAGTGTTGGGGCATATAGCCAATTAAAAAAAAACAAACATAAGACGTGAAAACCAAAATGTGATTTACAGTACAAGAACACACCTACAACCTCACAAACCTACTTGCTTATGCAGTGCTTTATTCATAGACATTAGGACTGGAAGGGACCTTGTAAGATCACTGAATCCAGCCCCACACCCGAAGAGCAGGAAGTCAGGTGGGGTCATAGGATCCCAGCAAGATAATCACAGGATCCCAGTAAGATAAAAGCAAGATATTGCCTTTTATGAACAAGAAACTTTACAGATATAGAAACAGAGAGGGTCAAGTAACTTGCCAGCCCAGTGGCTGAATCAGGAATAGGTCACAGATCTCAAAACCCCAGTTCCATGCCCTATCCAAAAGGGCTACAGTGATCATGGCATGATGTTAAAAACTATGAAACAATACATACCCTGAGTCTCACACAGCCTCTGCGGGACCCTCTCATCATTTTGTCCTTCGACTGAAAGAGAAACAAATTAGCTGGATTAATAAATGAAATTAGTACCGATATCAAGTACTTAATATAGTTTTGGAAGAAGAGTAAAGCATTCTTGATTTGAGTTATATATAATTGTTGAAAATCAGCCTGCCCCACTGTGGTTACTCCCTGTAAGAGGAAGAAAGCAGCAGCTATAAAATGCAGCTAGCTGTTTGAGCATTTGGCATAACAGGAGGCAATGTCACAGAGTAAGGCTGCAGCTCATCTAGGAGATGACAAAGTGCACCTCAAGCTACACACAACACTCATAGGATGAGACAGAGTCCAGTACACAACTCCACTGAAACAAGACATAAGCTTAACTGGGCTGGGAATATTCACTGGCAGGAATGCTGGCTTTGCAGTATGCCTCTTCCACTCCTACCAGTCTCAGTAAAGACTCTCCACCTTTTGCCACAAGTTCCATCTTTTTGGACAAAACTGGAGAAGCTTCACAGTTGTACCAGTTTAATTAATCTATTATGGTTAAATTGATATCAATACAAACTCCCCACATGAAAATCTCTAGAATGAGTGGATTGTTGCCTTAGCTTAGACCTCTTCCATAGCCCATACAGGGAGTTACACTGGTAAAACCAGAACACTATTTATACCTTACCTTACATAATTACAGCCTACCTGTGTAGAAAAGCCTTTAACAGGCTCTCAAAATAGCCCGTTTGTACAGGCAGGTACAATCAGTCTACCTTCACTCAACTGTCAGTATAGCAATCAAGTCATGACAGTCTGAGGAGACTTCTCACCGAAACCTAGGACTCCTAGTTTTAGAGCAGGGATAGGCAAAATACAGCCCACCAAAAGATTTTCTACAGCCCGCAACAGGTCCCTCAACCTCACCCAGCCCAGGTGTGGGGGGCAGCCTGGGGAATGGACACATGCAGCCAGTCCTGTCGCCCCCAGGCATGCAATGGGACAGGGGCAGTGCTGCAGCCAGACTTGCTTCCTGGCAGCCCCAGCAGCAGTGGTTCCTTCTGGCGGCTGCTGCCAGTGTTGCCACTGCTGCTGAACTGCTGCCCGGGCAGCCTGACCCATCAAATCTCCCTGACTTTACGCTTCCCCAAACAGATGTAAAAATGTAAAAAAAAAAAAACCAACACAGTAAATTAGTCAGGAGGCAGAATAGGTTAGTGAGTTAGACATGGGCTCCAAGACAGGTGGACAGTTAAAGGGGGGCCATTTAGGGAGTTTTGGTAAACTGTTGTGGGCTGGGTCAACACCACAACTCTCCCAGCCCACAACAGCTCACCAAAACTGCTGAAGTGGTAGATTACTAGACCAGTCTGGGGGCAGTGGATAGAGTAGGCAAGCTCTCCCCTTCATCTCCCTGACAGACTCATTTCTAGTTTTCAGGCAGCAACATCTTCAACACCCCACTGCTCCTAGCACCGGTCTACGTAGGAGGCAATTTACAGTGTCTACCCAGGTTTCAAACATTGTGATGCAATCTGATCAATTTACTGAAAGAAACAGAACCATGGGAGTAAGCAGGGCCCAGGTAATAAACTCGTGTACCAAAAACAAGACTATCCAAGCAACCAGTGAGAATTAATCCTGGAAGCATTAAAAACTAGAATATTTGGAGGAAATACAATAGGCTTGTGGTTGCAACTGTAGCTAATGAAGCAAATCCTCTAATTAACATCCCTAATACTGTCAAGCTTTGAACCCTGGTTCTTCAGCTGAAGAAAATAGGCATCTATTAACTGAACCTTTCTCTGCCTCAATCGCTGGACCCTTACTAATTAAAATACTCTCTCTCACATGGCCTTCACACTTCTAAATAAGCAACATGTCCACATCTACCAAGCCCAACACTACTTCCACTTAAGTCAACAGCAAATGTACCTTTAATATTTCTATAGCAAAGACGACTAGACCACAAAACATCCAGTATACTAAAAATCACTAGTAAGTTTGCACAACTGGAAATTGGTGTCTCAAAAAGTGAAAAAGCATGCATCTTTAAAGCTTTGGAGAATCCCCTTCCACCCAGAGAATTCATCTCATGGCAACTGAGATTAACGAAAACTGATGCGGGGGGGCGGGGGGGACGCACACGGGTTAATCCTCCCCTGATCCCAAGATAGCCAATTTCTACTAGTTTTGCAAAGTACTACTGCATCTATAGATTACACTAAACTTACCTGCTTTGCAGATTCTCTTAAAATTACTACTGCTCTAGCCCAGCAGTGCTCAACCCTAGAGATGCACCAGTACATCAGTCTATATCATGTCAGCACCAATAAAAGGAAAATAGACATGCAGCAGGACAGGCCCTATGAGGAGAGACTGAGGGACCTGAACCTGTTCAGCCTCAGCAAGAGGAGGCTGAGGGGGGACCTGGTGGCTGCCTACAAACTCATTGGGGAGAGCAACAGCAAATAGGTAGAGCCCTTTTCTCCCCAGCACCACCTGGGGTGACGAGGAACAATGGTAATAAGCTGATGGAGAATAGGTTTGGGTTAGAGATCAGAAGGCAATTTTTTTTACAGTTCGGGTGGCCAGAATCTGGAACCAGCTTCCCAGGGAAGTGGTCCTCGCCCCTACCTTGGGCAAATTCAAGAGGAAGTTGGATGATCACCTGTCTGGGGTCTTGTGAACCCAGCATTCATTCCTGCCTGTGGCAGGGGGTCAGGCTAGATGATCTGTTCAGGTCCCTCCTGACCCTAGCTACTATGAAACGATGAAAATCAGCAGTCAGCCTTTTTTTGTCTGATGGCCAATAGTGTTGTTGATAAATGCCACATGCATGTGCACAGCTGCAGCATGCACACGGCCTGCCCAGCAGCTTGGAGAGCAGCATCCAGCCAGTAAATCTGTTGGGGAAGGGGCAGATCAAGGCCTTCGCAGTGAAGGAGGGAGTGGGGCTGGGGCAGGGGCAGGGGCAGGCACTGCCCAGTCAGGGCAGGGCATGGGACAAAGCTGCAAGCAGCTCATCCAGGGGGGGCACTGAGAGGGAGGGGGGAGCTCCTGCTGCTGCATGTACCCTTGGGGGGAGGCATAGGGGGTATGTGCCCCTTGGATCTGTGCATGGGACAAGGACAGGCTGCTGCTGCGGGCTGGGGTCAGGGACAGTGCTGGGCTCTTCCCAAGGGGGGGGGGGGAGGGGGGTTGGCTAGGGCTGCGCTCAGGCCAGGCAGTCACCCTTCCCTAAGCACCACCACCACCCATCCTAAGTGCAGCAGCCCCACCCCCCAGGAGAGCCCAGCGCCATCTCCCAGCCCCAGCCCTCACCCCTCACAGATCCAGGGGGCACATGCCCCCCATACCACTCCCAGGGGTGTGCACAGAAGTGGGAACCGCCTCCCTGAATCACCCTGGACGAGGTACTCACAGCTCCGTTCCATGTCCTGCCCTGGCTGTGCAGCACCTGCCCCTGCCCCAGCCCCACCCTCTCCCTCACTGTGGGGGCCTTAATCTGCCCCCCGTGCCTCTTCCCTTCCTGCCCCCCCCAAGAGTAACTAGCCAGACACTGCTCTCCAAGCTGCTTGGCTGCATATCTGCAATCAGACTGGTATTGGCTGATATGGCTCATTAACAATCGAGCGTCAACCCCAAAAAATCTTTATCAGTGCGCCCTTACACAACCCTCAGCCTGCAGGCCGAATCTGGCCTGTGGCAGTGCGTCATCTAACCCATGGGTCCAGAATTTTGGCAGCAGAACAGCAGGGCCACTCCCCCGCTGCTAAGTTTCTAGACCCTTGCAGAGCCCCAAGCCCTGCGCCTTGGGTCAGCATCAGGCCCCAGACCCAGTCCCAGTGGGAAGGGGTAGGACCAGGCCCCATAGCCTGCCCCCTGTGCTCGGCACAGGGAGGGGGCAGTGTCAGCCCCAGGGCCCAATCCTGAAAGGCAGGGCTCAGTCCAGCCTGTGGACCAGGACTGCCCCACTCACCTGGCCCATGAAACCAAGAGGCTGAGCAGCACTGCTCTAACAGAAAAAAAAAAGGCACATAGAAGATGACATAACAGAGGAAAATAACAATCAGTCATTGAAGAAGCTACATTAGACGCTCTATTTTTAGCCTCCATGTAGGCAGTACTTTCTCCAGCAGAAATTTATTTATACTTTACACATACAGTCACTGGTCAAGGTCACTTTACTGATACCAGGTGGACAACTGGTTCATAAGCCACAGGCCCAGAGACGGAAGAGCAATACAGAGGGCTGCAGCTCCCCCTGGTGGATTCAAGAGGCAGCAGCAGACAGCCAAATCCTCAGTCAGGCCTTCTCAGGCAAAGTCAAAAAAAGAAGTGGGGCAGGAGGTACAGGTGTGCAAGGCATAAGAGGAACTTAAAGCTTCAGGCTGGGGAGGGGACAGCCCATGCCTTTAATGAAGGAATGGATCCAACAACTCGTACTAGCCCCAATCCTCCAGACACTTAACATGCGTAACAGATGCAGGTCATACAACTTTTTACTCTTGAGTAAGTCCATTCAGACAGCTGTGCTATTATAGCACCTCCTACTAGTGATTTAACAAGACATGCGGGAAGCTATGACTGTTTTCCACTTCATTTACATTGACAGCAATGCCCCAAGTCCGCAAATTGCTTTGCTGCTAGTGTGAATCTGATGGATTTCACCAGAACTCAGCAACAGCAGTCCAACACATGCACTGGCTGAATAGGATCTAACCTAACATCTAATTAACATGAAGCATCTAGAAGTCATTAATGACCTCAGTTGGGCAATCATACATGCCTTTTCAAGACTGAAGCCTTATACAGATTCTCCTATTTGTGTGGGTGTTTAACAACAGGTTGGGGTTTTTTGTATTTTTTTTTTTTTAAACGCAAGTGCAATTGGAAAACCATAACAAACAGCAGAAAGGCTTCCGACATTCATGTAGGAATCAAAGCTACTATTTTTTTTCCTCCCACCTTAGTATACCAGATTTTAAGCTGGTCATGTCCTTCCGAAATTAGTAAAGTTTTTATTATCCAATGGCAAGTCAAATTTAAACACAGAGTTAACACTGACCAGCATCTAGTCTTCCAGAACATCAAGTTTATCAGAACTTAAACCAAGGGTGTATTGTCATATCTTAATTCAAACCCCCACCCAAAACACACTGCTTATAGTAGCCATTGCAAATCATCAGTGCATGCCCTGGCTGCATTCACTATGCTACATGTAGATGTATTGAATGGTGGAGCAATTTGCTGGAGGAGCTTAGCTTTGTCAGAATCATGGCTCTGCCCTCTAGGAGGCTGCACTCCTGGGGTGATACAAGGAGTCTTTGAGTATGACCTAAAGAAGGCGTCTATTCTGATATCGAATATGCCTCATTTCAGCACCACATTGTACATGTTGCCAGCAGCAGGGACTTCCTACCAAGGAAGATGGGGTTTTTTGTTGTTTTTTTTAGGAGGTAGATGGGACAAGCAAGAGGTCTGTAGATTGAATGTGTAATGCAATACTTGCACTTTAATTAAAGATGGAATCGTGCATCTGCTGGTGAAGAGCTTGTCAAATTTAGCCAATATGGTGACCATTCTGTGGCGAAGGCTAGATGTCCGACCGTTAGACAAGTAAGATCTCCAAGTAGGTATCACGCAAAGAGTGCGTTACAGGAAGTCTGGGATATCACCCAAAAAGGTCAGTTACAAAGAAGAAGCTGGGTGGATCTACACACACCCTGGTCAGGATTCAGAGTGACCCTGAGAAACGATCTGAAATTAACTGAATAGAATTCCCCCTAGACCCTTTCTGAGTACCCCCCGTTGACAACCCCTGCTCTATATAGCCACCCTTCAGCTGTGAAGACTGTTCTATGTGGCCACGGGGGACAGAACAAGGAGTAAGGGTTTTAAGTTGCAGCAAGAAAAAAATTAGGCTGGATATTGGAAAGAACCATCTCACTATAAAGGCAGTTCAGCATAGGAACAAATGCCTGGAAACACTGTGGAATCTCTATCCTTAGATTTTTCTAAAAGCAGGTTAGACTAGCACCTTCCAAGGTAGACATTGTGGTTTTTTCAGCACTCCAGCCAAAAAAATGTTGCCTACCCCGGACTGTACTCTCACTACACATGAAAGCTGTAGCGTCATCAACAAACGTAACAGAACAATTGCTACTGCTATAGCTACAAGATGCAGAAGTTATGTTGTAAGCCCTGATTCTCAGATTCAGCTTCCCTGAACAACCATCTTTCAAGCTGAAGTTATCCAGGTTTTTGGCAAGACGAAGACAACTTTTTGGTGGAGGTCTACGGTGAAGGAGTTTAAGTAATTTTGGAATACACAAAAGCATATCCTGTGGAACAAGGGTGGTAGAAGTACCCATCTACCTCACAGACATATCCTTGAAAGGATGAGCCCTACTGGATACAGACAGACAGGGTGGATCTAAGGGGGATGCAATGGTGAAAATGTACCCCTTTTGATTAATGGTCCACCAAAGGTTTAAAGCCAACTGCCTAGCAGTGGCAGCAGCATTTCTATTTAGGCAGCACTGAGGGAAATTAACTAGCTTCATGACTCATTATAGCATACCTCATTCTTTCTAAGTTCTTCATTCCACCAATGTTAACAACCCTCTCTTCTTTTTAATGTTCTTGAAGTTCAACTAACCACCTGTATTTCATCTGCAATTCTGCTGTCTGTTAGCGGTTTCCGATAAAGTATCTCTTATTTAGCTCTTATTAGACAGCCCTGCAGACTGTTTCTAACTCTAACTAAAAACACTGATTCAGGTGAAGAAATGTTAACTCACATGTGGAAATAGTGCATTCAGTGCTTGACTGAAATTTAAAGAGATACCCAGGAAGACTAGATTTTCTTTTTTTCAGAATCATAAAACAGAGCCATCATAGAATTTTAGGAAGTTAGGGTCAGAAGGGATCCCAGGATGTCATCTAGTCAACCCCTTGTTCATAGCAGGACCAGCCCCAACTAGATCATCCCAGCCAAGGCTTTGTTGAGCCAGGTCTTAAAAACCGAGACTCCACCACCTCACTGGGTAACCTGTCCCAGTGTTTTACTACCCTCCATGTGAGAAATTTTTTTCCCCTAATATCTAACCCAGGGGTGGGCAAAATACAGCCTGTGGGCCAGTTCTGGCTTGTGAGGCCATTCTATCTGGCCCACAAGGCCCCTAAAAAAAAAAAAGGTAGAAAATTAATATTTTTCTGCCCTTGGTTCCTGTCAAAAATGACAGTAGGACCCAGGGGAAGCCCAGGAGGCTCCCACAACAGCAGGCCCACCTGGCCCCACCCCCCAGCTGGAAGCCCCAGCCATGGTTTCTGGGCTGGGACCATGTGGCTGCCCCAGTGAGGGAAGCTCCAGTAAGTGGGGGCAGGGAAACCCTGGGCAGGGAAGGAGTGGGGGGGGAGCGGCCCCCCCACGCTGCAGCTGTGAGCACCTGCAGCATGGGGCACTGGGCATGGGAGGGGCCACTTCCCTCCCATGTTCAGCTTTTCCCTGGGCTCCTTCCCTGTGTGGAGAAAAGCGGTCCCTCACCACCCCGTGGCTGGTGCCCAATGCTGCAGGCACTCACAGCCCGTGTGGGGCTGTCCAGAGCAGGCACAGGCAGCTCCAGGTAGGCTGCAAGCTGCTGCAGCGTGGGGTGCGGGCATGGGGCAGGGAGGGGCTGCTTTCTCCTCCCCACACGCTCTCAGCACCACCTTGTAACCCGGCCCTACTGCCAGGCTGGCAGTGGAGTGGGTTACAAGCTGGTGCTGAGCACAGGGAAAAGTGGCCCCTCATCCATCCCATGGCCAGCGCCCCACTCTGTAGCCACTTGCAGCCTGCCTGGGGCTGCCTGTGCCTGCTCCAGACAGTCCCGCATGGGCTGTGAGCACCTACAGCAAGAAGCGCTAGCCATCGGGCAGGTGAGGGGCCATTTTTCCCCACGCTCAGCACCAGCTTCTTCCTTGCTGGCAAGCAGGGGGTTGGGGCTAAGCGCTGCCCCCCACCTCTCCACGGGGCTGGGGGGCACTGGATGTGAACGGGCAGGGAGCCACCGGGAACACAGGGCCTGCACTCGTATTCCGGGGCCAGCGCCAGCAGGGCCCAGAGCAGGGTGGCAGGAGCGCAGGGTCCCAGCTGGCAGGGGCTCTATGGAGCCGAGCCAGCTCCCCGCTGGTGCTGCCCAGCCTGGCTCCATAGACCCCTGCTGGCCTGTGCCCCACCAGTGCTGGCCCTGGGACGCTGGTCCCAAGACACTGGGACGTTGGTCCCAAGATGGTGACCAAAGGGCGGGGCACCTGTCAAAGGGTGGGGCTACCCACATGGCCCTCGACAGCCTACCAAAACTGGGTAAGCGGCCCTCCGCCCAAAATAATTACCCACCCCTGATCTAACCTAAACTTCCCTTGCTGCAACTCAAGTCCATTGCTCCTTGTTCTGTCATCACTCATCACTGAGAACAGTCCAGCTCCATCCTCTTTGCAACCCCCCTTCAGCTGGCTGAAGGCTGCTGTTAAATCCCCACCTCAGTCTTCTCTTCTCCAAACCAAATAGCCCAGTTTCTTCAGCCTCTCCTCATAAGTCATGTGTGCCCAGCCCCCGGAACCATTTTCATTGTTCTGCTGGACTCTCTCCAATTTGCCCACATCCTTTCTGTGGGGGGGGCCAAAAATTGGACACAGGACTCCAGATGTGGCCTCAGCAGTTCAGAATAGAGGAGAATAATCACTTTCCTCAATCTAACGGTAACAATCATACTAATGCAGCCCACTATGCCTTTAGCCTTCTTTGCAACAAGGGAACTCTTGTTGGCTCTTATTCAGCTTATTGTCCATTGTAGCCCCTGTCCATTTAATTCTAATGGGAGCAGGACTAACATATTTTGATTATTTTTGCCTAGTCTGTTGTGTTTTAATACATAAAATATACTCCAGTAAATTTAAGTGCATTGTAATAAATTTATAGTTGTTTTTGTTCCAAACCCTGGGCCCCTAGCTTATTAGTAAAACTCCTAGTTTCTTTTTAGTTGGCGACAAATGCATTGTTACATGTGATGGTGCACCATACCATCTGTACCTGCTTTTCATAATCCTTGCTTCACCCATACATACAGACAAGCAGCTTCAACCTGACAGCTTTCTTCTCGAACTGCACCTGGGGAAAAGATGGGCCACTGACTGAAAATATGCAGTATACTGCCTCTAAAAAGTATATGCACCCACACTTGGGGAGAGGGGGGTAGAAGGAAGAAGAAAGCTTGCAAAATTTAAAATTGTCAATGTTGATTTTACAAACACAGTAGCAAGAAATATCAAGATCAGCAACAGATCAGAGGAGATTTTTGCAAATCTTGTTAAGTAATAATTTCTTGGGATATTTTTCTTGGGACATTTAAATTATTATTGAGCTAAATTCTTCACCAATTTGTATTTGCACAGCTACTGAAAAAAAGCAATTATTCTAATGTTACTAAAAAATACATTTTGTCCTCATACACAGAAAGAATACAGGAAAAAACAAGCAACCACATTTGCTTTCAGGAAGCCAGAATTGCTCCATTATTTAGGCGAACACAGCTTCTCTGGAGGCAACTCCAATGCCAAGTCATTAGTGTTAAGCCATAGTTTAAAAATTAACCTGGAAACACTGTTTTATCACAACTTTAACATCATGAATTTTTCTGCAACTTAGGTCTCTGACAATTAACATACCTACTTAAAGTTTATAAGGCGTTTCCTTTCTGCAGCAGAACTCACTCAAAAAGCAAAACTACTCCACTTGGAAACATCAAAAGTCAAGTCAATATAATATAATCAAAAAAAAAGCATAAAGACATACAAATACTATCTGTGACTGAAATTTAAGACACTGCCTGGACTAGGATTTGAAGGGGAATTAGCTAATATACATTCTGAACAACTCTAGCATAAACTAAACCAACTTTAGCACATGTGAATTCTCAACACTAGAGCTACTGAGTGTTAGTTAACAAAGACCAATATCACAGCCCTGAAATCCTGATCACTGACACAGGGTGCATTCATATGGAAAGATGGAGATGTAGGAATTAAATTTGTCTGCAACAATAGCTACCGTGGCAAGTAACAGGAAGTTACCTGTAAAAAAAACAAACAATTAAGAATTCTGCTCTGAGTTAGTTAGCACCTTAGCCAACATTCCCCAACTTCTTGCCAACAAGGCCTAAGAGCACTGAATGTACCACATGCTATTCCAGAATTTATTTCAAAATTGGAAATCTAGGAGTCCTCCCAGGAGTTCCAGAAGACACTACGCATCAGTGTCATCTTTAACAAAGCATACCACAAAAATGTATTAAAAAAAAAACCAAAATCTCTCTTAAATGAAAAAAGAATATTGTATCACTGTTGAATACAACAATAAAGGAGGAGATCTCAATCTTGAGTGCAGCAATCAAAGATGAATAAACATAGGCTGAAGGGGACCAGGAAAAAAAAAGATAATAAAATAAAATAATGAAAAGGGGATCTTCCCAAAATTAACAAAAGTACGTAAAAAACAAGAGTTACCAAATCTGCAGTGCACATACTGTAAGTGGCACAGGCAGCCTGTATGTATGGCATGCAGCAAATCAGGGAAGAGAAATAACACATTTTAGTTAACAAAATAAAGCAAAATTACCAAGAACATAGTTGTTCACTATTTTGATTTAATTTTGCATTTGCATAAATTGGAATAGTATTTAAAAGTGTCTGCTTTCTGAATCTTGTATCTAGTCAGTCACTCAGGTTTTTAATCAGCTGTTATTCAATTCATCTTCTCGGAGTCGAGTTTTCTGTGCACAAACAGATTACTGACAGGAAAGGGAAGGTCTATTATGTCAGCTGAGATGGGTAGGTTGCGACTTCTTTGTTTGTTTTCCTGCTTTGTTAGGATTTTTGTAAGATGATTGAGAAACTGCATTTGAAGGGGCAGGAAACTGTATATGTGCCAACAATTCAATTCTCTCTCTCTCTTTCCAAGGAGATCTGAACAACATCTCTGCTTTCAGAGTTCCCACTTGCAATAGCAATCTACCAGAAGTCTCATCTTCAGTCTCTCCCCAGTCAAGCTTGGCCACCTCCAAATGCATTTATTTCCCTCAGCAGAAGTGTTTTTTTCAAATAAAAATAATAGTATTAACTGGGGGCTAAAGCTTTATGCTCCTGGACACTTAATAGTGCATAAGATTTTGGCATTAAAATTATTTTTTTTGGTAAAAATGAGAGGGGAAAATAGAACATGGTTAGATTCCTGATGTGAAATACCCACTCCCATTACTTGACAAAAACTCTAGTAATCATTTTATAGTCACTGAATAAAATTGGTTCCCACTTCAAAATTTCTATACACCTCAACTGGATTCTTCAGCAGATTAGCAATGGTTAGAGTTTAAAGCAACAGAAAGATATTGAATTAAAGTTTCATATGTAAATGCAAAGTGAAATGCACATATAAACTATGCTGACACAATTGAGAACCAATTGCCAACATCCAGTTTGGCTCTCATTCACTCTGAAAGAGAACTGTTTGATTTGGCATCCTACAGTGGTGAAGGGTTTTATTGCAGTATTGCTGACAAATGTTGTTGAAGGGGTCATGAAAGAAATATAGTGCAGAGCATCTAAAATGCTCATGGTTCTATTTTGCTGAATGGAATTTGGGACCAAAGTTAACATGGTGTAAAACTCCTATAATTCTTTCAAAAATTATATCCAGGTTAAAGATCCATACATAAAAAATACTGAGTCATTTTACTACTTCACCTACTTATTCCACTTTTGTCAGGAAACCCATCCTAGTTGGCTCAAAAGTTTAACTGCTAACATTAGCATTCTATTTAACATGGAAGCACTGAAATCTAGGTTTTTTAATCCAGTGTTACATAAACTGATCAGAAAGTGGCATGAGATAATTTAAATGCATTCTAATTTAAATTACAAAGCTGATTTTAAGACGACATGAAACTAAACTGCTATACATTTTAGGAAATGCAACTGAAACAACATAAATTAATAACTGGACTTTAGGGAACAGAGAATTAAATCTAATTTTTCACACGCATTACCAAGGAAAAAAAATAATAAAAAATATTAAAAGACAATGTCAATGGAATTTGGCACAGAGTAAACCAATGACCTTCACTGCCATTAACCTACATTTATAGAGAGTAGGGAAAGAGGGAAAAAGTGAAGGAGAAAGGAAACCTGATAATCTGTGATTGTAGTTATGTGTAGATTTATATATAGCAGTTTCAAAACATGATTTTCTTCCAAAGTACTGTTGTATGAACATAAAATAGGCATGGAGAAGGGGAGGAGGAAGAAAGGCAAAAGAAAGCAGTTCTGGTTTCCCTCAAAAAGAGTGGGAGGAACATGCTGTCAGTAGTGTCTGAAAAAAAAGAAAGAAAGAAGAAAAAAGAAAGATAAAACATCTCTGAAGTGAGAACAGGTCACTATTCATCTCACAAAGAGCTCACTCCCCCTTTTCAAAGTGTCTTCTAATTAAAAATCCTAGCCTGAAAATTTACTCAAAGCTGACTACAAAATTAACCATCACCAATACTCTTCAGTAAAGAAGTCAGCATCACACAGGACTCTCCCATTAGATACGTTGCCAAAACACAATAAAAATTATGTTCCTACTGCATTAAGGTAACAATGTTTAATAGGTTCCAAGCAAGAGCACCATGGGAGATTTGTATGCCTGTGTATTAATTTGCCCCAAAAATGTTAAGGTTAAATTTCAAATTTTAATAATCTAAAAAGTGTTTTCATTCCCATAACTGGAAACAACCAGGCAAAGCAATGCTACTCAAACTCTCATAAAAACAATACATTTCACTTGCAAGCAGAGAATGAGAGACATTTCACTCCAAAAGATAAGTATTTGGACAACATGTGCATGTGAAAAATAAGCATAAGGGAAAAGAAATATTTTGCAGTCATACTTCCAGGAGGCAGTGCTAATGTTTGCTGGTACATAGCACATTAGAGAGGAGGGGTGGATTACTGCACGTAAATGGAGTTAGATTATAGTTCCATGTCTGCCACTCCCATTTTGAGAACTTCTCTCTGATCACTGCTTGAGTTGGTAAAATAAGGAACGGACCAAGTAGTGCCATTTGACTTGATCCATCCGCTTCCTGTAAATATTCAGGATTAACATGTATTCAGTTCAACAACAAGCTATACCGGTCCTAGGGCATGTTTATACAGTACACTATGGCTAGGGACCAACCTAAACTGGGTTTTTGTGGATTTCATAGAAACAGCAGAAAACAGCACTGGCCGCTATTTCCCACTAGATCAACCACAAACAGCAGTAGTGACACAGACTGAGCAAAGGCTCCCTCTGCCAATCAGTAGCGAGGGGCATGGCTGTTGCAAAATGCCTGCAGAATTGGCTCCATGTGCCACAAGCAGGCTATTAAAAAAATCCTTCATCTCACCACAACTTAGGGAGGTCCCTAAATAACAGCTATTCCGAAAGAATCCCAGTGCAGATACTTATTCTGCTGCAAGAGATCATTTTTGCAGTATATCTTAATCCACTTCAGAAGTGGGCTAGACAGAGTGGAAATAGACATTGCCTTTCATCACCTTTGTGCCACTATAAACACTTTTATGGCGGCACAAAGGCCAGGCAAACAGACATCCATGCTCTTTGTTGCACTACAAATGCCCAAAGTTACTGGCTGCAACAAAGGCAGTATTCAATTTGTGCCACTGTTTAGCAACAGATATCTATTTGCTTTGTGGCAAGAGAGCCCAGGCAGTCCAGAGCTAACCACACTCTCCAGCCACCCTGCACAAGTGCTGTAGGGGCTTGAGGGGCCTGATCCTGCACAGAATTTCCTGCGGTCAACCCTGCAAAAGTGCAACTCTGCACATAGGAAACCACTTACAGAGAGACTACAAGATTCTCTGGGGCCCCTCTCTCTAACAGGGTAAAGCCAGGTAGACGCTCCCAGGACCTGATCCTCTCCGGGAACTCCTAGGGCATGTGGGACCAGGACCTTCCAGGCCCTGGAAAAATGTCACATGCTGTCCTGCAGCATCAAGAGACACTGCACATTGCAACCAATGAAGCAGGTCAGCTGTGACAGGACACATCATGGCACAGCTAATACACGTCATTTGGTGAAATATATTTCTAGCCCGAAACAAAACAACCTTCTTAGGGCAGGATACAAGTGTCAACAAAGAGCTATCCAAAGCATTTCCTGTGTAGACAAGCCCTTAATCCTGTTAAACACTCTAGAGTAGTGATGCCCAACCTTTTTCTCCCATAGAGGTGGGGAGTGCCTAGTCCATCTGCAACTGGATCTGGCAGATGATCCCATACCAGCTCCCAGAGGGGGGCAGGGGGCATCCTGGCCCTGATCCAGACACATGGGGAAAAGGGGGCAAGGCCCAATGCCAACACAGTCCTGGAGGGGGAAGAAGAGGGGGCAGTGGCCCAGCCCAAACAGGAAGGGCAGGGCGGGGAGCTCCAAAGTGGCTACAACAGGGGGCTAGAAAATTTAGCAACAGGGAAGGGTGGCAGTACTGCCACTGTTTCCCAACCACCACATTTCCCAAACCATGGAGAGTCCTGTGGGCCAGATGCCAAGTCTCTGCAGGTCTCACATGGCCCAAGGACTGAAGGTTTATCACCCCTGCTCTAAAGCCAAACTACAAGAATGAGCAGGATTCAAGTTTCTAGGTATTCTATTGTATTAAACTGGAGAACTTCATGACTGGTGCAAGTGGTCAGAAAGGACTGCTTGACTTCCTAATGCTAGGCTGACTTTGTAGGGCTGGAGGTTAGAAGAGTCATCCTTTTACTTGTCAGCCAAGCAGATTTGATGCATTACTAAGAAACACTGTACTCCACAATGACTTTGAAGAATAACTTGTCAAAGCATAATCAGGGATAATTAGTCATTCCTACCTAATAAAGTGTCACAAAGCTTAAGAATTAGATATTTATGAAGAAGCTAGAGACCCATAAATGAAATGCACTACAGAAGGCCAAACTATGCATTTCTACATGCACACACACACATCCTAATAAAATGAACCATGAATACAGCCAGAGGTTGCTGGTTAGGGGGTCTTGCCCCTCCACTCAGGATCACACCGGTCACCATATTTGGCATCAGGAAAGAATTTTATCCCATGGTCAGATTGGTACAGACTGTGGGGGTTTTGCCTTTCTCTAGCAGGGGACATGGGCTTCTACCCTGGATCTCTTAAACACACTTTTATGGCAGCACAAAGGCCACAACACTTCATGGAAGCAGAACAATGGCTCCCACAGTTCCCCTGCTTTACTCATGGCAGGTTAGGGTGTAATGTCTTCACTGTGTCAAGGCTGATTGTAGCCTTAAGATTACAGTTTGTATGGGGCAGTAAGGATAGGGATGATGCTGCCTCAGGAAGGGGCATGGACTAGATCAGAGGTTCCCAACCCCCAGGCTGCAGCCTGGTACGGGTTGCCTGCCAGACTGGAAGTCCAGAAGTGACCGGTATATTGCGGACTGGCAGCCAACCCTTTTTTATACCGAGTATAGAAAAGGGTCGGCTGCCGGTCCACAGTACACTGGTCACTTCCAATCTGCAGCACGCTAAAAAGGTTGGGAACTACTGGACTAGATAACTTCTGGAGGTCCTTTCCAACCCCACTTCTCTATAATTTTATCATTCTCCCCCTTATTTCTGCAACCGTGCCGAAAACGATTTCAGAGTGTTGGATCTCTCGGATAGAAACAGGCCGGTGAGCTGAGTCCAGGCCAACTGCCCACTTGATGAACAACTGTTTCAGAAAAAAGCCACAAAAGCATCCTCCCTTCCTCATGGAGGCAGCGAGTTTGATTGGCATGGGGATGCACCTCCCGGTTTGGCTGGGACAGTCCTGGATTTCCCCCATGCAAATTAAAACAAGAGCCCTGGGATTGCAGAGGCATAGTCGGGCAGGGCAGGCACCACTGCTGTGGTATCCTGATGTCCCCCCATCTCCCTATACACAGCGGTCTCAAACCCGTATCTCCAAGATGCCATTATTAGGGTCACCTAGAGATGGGGCAGTGGCTCACCCACTCCCCTCAGGCCTCCAGCCCAGCTTTGACCTATAGCAGGGAGAACAGGACGCACAAGGGGGAGCGAGAGGCCCCTTTGAGGGGGGGAATGGCGCCGCCCAATGCTTGGACCCCCCACCACAATGGTGGCATCCGGCCGCGCCCCCCCCCACGGGACCCGCGCATTCACCCCCTTGAAGTGTCTCACACGAGTGGCTACCCCCACTGTCTCCCCTCTTCCCATTGGCTGCCTCCCCTGTCTCCCCGCTCCCCATTGGCTGCCCCCACCGCTCCTCCCTCCTCATTGGCCGTGCGGCGTTTAGGCAGCCGCCGCCGCCGCCCCCCAACGGGCTCCCGGCCCCTCACCGTGTAGTAGGAGAGCAGTCCCGCGTTGTAATCCAGCACGAACCAACGGTACTGCCAACCCTTCATCACGTTGGTCCACTTACTCAGCGGCCCCTCCATGATGGACGCCATCTTGGAACCGACCCGGCACCGAACCAGCCGCTCGGGAAGGGGAAGGGGGGAAAAGACCACGGCGGGGGGCGGGGCCCGGTGTGGGAGGCAGCCACCGGCGGGCGGGGCCTGCGCGCGCAGCAGGGGGCGGAGCCACGCCAAAAGGGGGCGGGGGGACCATGGGCACGTGGGATAGTAGAAGGGAGGAGGGGCTTGGGCGGTACCAAGCTGCTCACGCCAAGGGGGGGGATGGGGTTCGCCAAGCCAAGGGCGGGAAAGGGTTCCATTGGGTTCGAACGGACACCCCCCCCCCTCTGCCGCCTTGAGATCGCCCCGGGCTCCTCCCCCGAGTGACCTCGGGGGCAGGGCCTTCTGTTCTGTTGACTCCGGGCGGGGAACTGGAAGGAGCATGAGTCTTGCGTACTCCGGCTCGGGGCTCCCGGCCCCTCAAACGTTGCCCGCCTGGGGCTCATGGCCCGGCTGTTGCCGGATGCAGCTCCCAGGGGAGGATGCTGTCGTTTTCCCGGCAGTCGCCTCAGGGTGCTACCACATGTGGCCTCCCAAGCTGTTAACTGGTGGGCAGGCAGGCAGGCGTGGCCGGAGAGCTGTGCAGCGCTTCTGAGAGAAGTCCTTGTGCACCACGTGCATCCACTGTACACGCTGTCCACCCCACTCGTCCGCTGTATGTGCTGTCCACCACACGCATTGTCCACCGTCCACATCCATCCTACTTGTTCACTGTATGCATCCACCCTACACCTCGTCCCCTGTACACGTCTACCGTACACATCTACCCTACATGCCCCCTATACACATCTCCAGCGGTCTGCTTCCTTAGATCTGGCCACAGCCTGTACCTGCACCCACGCAGTGAATAATGTGACGTGCTAGTTTTAACCTGTAAAGCTTTGACGGGGCTGGACTAGTTCATCTCGGGTTCCTTCTCTCGCTGCATTGTGCCGCCAGAGTTGAGACCAGCCACAGGTGCTGTGTGAACCTGGGTTAATTGAGGGATGGTTGCAGGCAGGACTGTTGCAGTGAGGGGTTCTCAACTGTGGGATTTACTAATCACTTTAGGACCACAGGATTGTAGGAAAAGTTGGCTCCGCTTGCCTGAGGGAAAGGGTAAAAGATTTTGCTAAGGGTAATGCAGACAGTATGCAGGTCTTTGCAGCCTGTGGCTGAGTCCAGATGAGTGTGGCTGTGTGGTATCTGGTGCTGCAGACCCATCAAAATCTACCCCCAAGATCCTGGGGTCAAAAAAACCCACTTGGAAAAAAAGTAAGGTAGTGCACATGGCAGCAGCACACACTGCCCAAAACCAGTCAGAACCAAGCTCCGGCTGCTAGCCGGGTTCCCAGCTGCAGGAGTGCTGTGGCTGCAGTGCCCGCAGGACCCTAGGTAAGGCCCCAGCCTCCCCTACCCCACCTGGGGTAACCTGCTGCATGGCCAGAGCATGCATGGCACAGGTTTTCCCTGGGGGCAAGCAATGGTACACACAAGGTGTGCCACTGCTTCTTGTCCCCAGGGAACCAAATGTCCACACTCATCTGGATGTGGCCTTTGAGGCTTCTTTTCTTTCACCCAGTGGCAATGCATAGGAGTGCATGTGCATCCTCTGAGTCAGCCAATGCACCCCCTGACTGACCGCACTCGCCACTTAGGTGATGGGTGGGGGGGCAGGCAGGAGCGCCGGTGCCCTCCTGCAAGTGCAAGCAGATCACTGCAGCCACTCTCCAGAAGCAGCTGCAGACACTCCTGGAAGCGGCTGCAGCTATTGGCTGCAAGGGAACTCCTCCTGGGCAGCAAGATCTGCCATGGGAGACTGGTTACAGGTGGGGCACGTGCCCCCCCACAACTAAGGTGGCACCAGTTGTCCATGCTTTCACTTGTCATGCTGTTAAAATAGTATCGAGAGTACTTTGAGTTTGAAAAATAGTTTGCAAGCCCAATTTTCCATTTTGACCTTTTTTGATCATTGTGGAAGTAGAAAAGAGTTGAAAAGCTGCTACTTGGTCAGCTGAAAATTCTCTCTAGAAGGAGAATTCCAAGGTTGTGAAGAGCAAAGATGGTTCTTCCCCTTGCCCTGAATGTGCTGTGGCATCTCTGTGCTCTACCTGTTAGCGAGTTCTTGAAACCACGGACATCCAGTGCAAGTCAGAGAAGTGTCTTTGAATTTCTGATTTTTTTTTCTGCAGATCTTTGTGTTTTCATCCTTGATTATAAGAACTAAATTATCATTTAACAATTATAAACACTCAAAGTTTGTGTCTCAAGTTCTTTTCAGTGAGCAGTGTCAGGTGTTAATCTTCAGCATATAACCAGTGCTTCCATACCTTTCAGACCATCTTTCCAAGCTGTATAATTTTCTGTCCCTTGCTTACATGCTTCCTATTGTCTAGAAATCATTCATATCCGTTTATAATGGGTACCAGCACAGTGCCTGGATTCTGAGAAGGATGCTGGCTCAGTTGTTATGACAGGAAGCTACTTTGCTTTAAGCTTTCATTTCAATTAAAATTGGTCCAGTTCAGTAGAACCACAGCAATAAAGCTTTTTCCTGACACAGAGGCAGTTGGGAGCATTGTTGGCAGCAGCAAAAGAAGCCTGTGGTGTGGGAATTTTCAAGGAGCAGTTTGAATATGGAGATGAGTGAGATTTTGGTTAATTTCTCTAACTTCCTATGGATATGCTGGTTGTTTAGTGTTCTCTTCTTTAACAATCACGTCTCTGCGAAATAATGATAGTATAAAGAAGTAAATAATTAAAACTGAGTATTTTTAGCCTGCCAGTGGATGGTATTTTCCCCAATAAATTGGTAACAAACAATCTGTCTTATTTTTTGCAGGGATATAATCGCACCCCCCCATCCCACCCCACCCCATCCCTTTACCCCACCTTCCTCCTGTATTTTTTTGAAGATTAAAAAAATAAATTACCCAGTAGGTCAGTACTGATGACATCTACACCTTCCAAATAAACATTTTTGAGAAGAAAAAGAAGAAAGAAATCAAGCAATTTATTTCACTAGATGACACATATAATAATAAAGGAAACCCTCTGATTTATTGTACTGGAGCTATTTAAATATATATCCAGGGTGGAAGGCAGACAGTAGTGAGGTCTGGTGTGTCTGTCTGAATATAAAAAATAACTTTTAGAGCTTCCTTTGCAGTGTTTATTACTATATGTCCTAAATAAATAAAAGATATCAGCAATACATTTCCCCAGGCTCATGCGTTTCCCCTGGCAAGCTTCCCCCTCCATTTCCTTTATCCACTTTCCTAATGAACTGTGGTTAGTTCTTCTATGCTGAGTGCTTACTATTGCATTTGGACTAGGTTAATTTGGAGATTTGGGGGGGGCAGTTGCTTTCAGAAGAGAGCATTATATAGATTTAAATTTTCCATCCATTTTGCCACAGCTCTGGATTTTCTTTTGTGGAAAGTTTTCAGGTGTATGGAAAACCATTGGAGCTGCTTCCCTAAGGGGGTTTGCTTCTAGACCAGGAGTTTATTCTGGTAGGCTGCACTCTTCTTATGAAAAAATCAAAGTACCTTTCTTGTGTATTGATTAGAAACCTGACTGAGATGATTTTCCATGACTACTTTGGGAGTTGATGGAGTCATTCCATTGCTTAATCTCTTTTGACAGTGTTAATAAAATGCCTGCAGGATTAATAGAGAAAAAAAAAAGCGAAATCATGGAACACGAAACAACATGTTTAGGGAATAGGGAAGAAATTGCCTGATGTTGTGGTCTGAGTTAAATTCAGGTTGTAAAGTTATTCAGTTAAGTATTCATGGGTGATTTTCTTTACCAAATCTTAATATAGGTCTATAAGAAAACATTTTAAGGACACCATTAAGTAGGTTAGCTTTATCATGTTTGCATAACTTTGACAATTTTTCTTTCATGGACTCATGAATGGAAGAATGCAGGTGGCTTAAGCTTGCAGGTGTGTCTGACATAACTGCATGTTAGGCCAGTGGCTGAAACACATAAACACAGACATCTTACGAAATCAGTATTATTCTTAAAGATATGCATTTCTCCAGTTGCTACAGGCCTCTGTCATTCAGAAATGGACAACTTTTGTAGGATTTTTGCATGAAATAGGACAGAAGTTCTTTTCCTTCCTTTTTGTGTCCTTGTGACAAGGTATCTGGCAGAATTTGCAGGCAGAGGTACATCTATACTTGACTCAACACCTTTGAGATCTGACCCTGTTGGGCCTGTCTGGGTAGCGCTGTAAGTCAAAAGAAGTTTTGTACATAGTTTTCAGGATAGGGCTACTGGGCATTTCCACAGGCAAATTTTGTTCCCATGAATGATTGCTTAGATCTTGTTGCAAATCTTTAAAAAATTACAAGTATTTAAAAACCCACCCCGCCCTGCGCTGATCAAGGGGAACATGCCTCCCCATGCCCTCCTGGATGAGCGGTGTGCAGTGGCCGTCCCCCCCACCCCATTTCCCCCAAATGGGCTGCAGTTCCATCCTGCGCCCACCCCAGCTGGGCAGTGCTTGCCCCAGCCCCTGCCCTAGCCCCACTCCTCCCTCACCATGGGGGCCTTGATCTGCCCCACCATGCCCCTTCCCTCTCCTCTCCTCTTGCACCACACCAGACTTACCAGCTGCATGCAGCTCTTCAAGCTGCTGGGCTGGCAGGAGAACTAGAATCAGTATTGGCCAATATGCCTCCTTAGAAATCGGCTATCGGTATCAGCCCCAAAAATCTCTATCGGTGCACCCCTAACCGCTGCGTAATAACGAGCAAATATAACTTTTTTGCATTACAAAAAATCAGTTGGTGACATCCCCTATCATGATCCCACAAGATTTTCCCTATATATGATTTACTGATACACTATATTAGTGGTATAAAATACAGTGCTAATACTTTAGTCAAATTAGTAACATCTTTTTACTTTGTTCTAAATATTTTCTCTATCTCTGGGTGGTTCATTTAAAAATTAACTCAGACATGTTCTTTGTCCTCTTACCTACAAATATGTGTTTTATTTATACACTGGTACCTATAAAGATCTTTAGAAGAGAAAAAGAAATGTTGCTCAACTGGAATGTTTGCTTCCCTGCAGCCTTGCTGTGTTGCCTACTATTACAACGGACCAAATGTACATCATTTCTCTCCCCTAGCCTCTTCCACCATCAGCCCTTCTTTTGTGTTTGGCATTTTCTAACATCTGGGTTGTGTTAGGTACATGGAACATCATGCAACAGATAGACGTTTTGAAAAAGGTAAACATGCATAATTGCCTGCCCATAATACTTTTATTGTTTAAAAAGGTCTTTGGTGCGTAGTAACTGAGCTGACACTTATTCTGCTCTTTAAAAAGAATATTGTCACTAATGACAATGACAATGTCATGTGCTATATTTTTTATATGGGGTGATTTTTTAATTTTTGATTTTTGATTTTTTAATACTGTTTAATCTTTTTGCTTAACTGATTTTGCAGTAACTTATGAAATGAAAAGTTGATCCATATTTCAAATATTTTAAAAAGTGCATATTATTAGCTTTATATTAACAGCATACCTTGTACGTAGTGCTGTTTTTGCTTATTAACATTTGGAGAAACCAAAAATAATTGTTTTATTATTTGCTTTTTTCCAGATAGGTGTCAGAGCAAAGGTTTACGTCTAAGTATAAATACAGCCACAGTAAATTTTTAACTGACAACGTGGAGATTCTTTGGAGATTTAAAAAAGTTAAAGATAAATACAGCCAGGCAAGGTTCTTTGAGTAGATGTGATATCTTTTATTAGACCAACTGAGTAGTTGGAAGAAATTTTTTGGCAAGCTTTCGGACGCAGTCACCCTTCTTCATGCATGGAGCAGCAGAGACTCCCCATGCCTGAAGAAGGGTGACAGCACCCAAAAGCTTGCCAATTTTTTTTCCCCAACTACTCAGTTGGTCTAATAAAAGATATCACATCTACTCAAAGAACCTTCCCTGCCTATGTCCTTAGACCCACACGGCTACAACCAAAAAACCCAGATAAATGCAGTGGCATTTATGATTTTTATAGCCTATAAAAACACATTTCAACAGAATGATCCGTATCCGCTGACTGCATATTTCTTTCATTTTTTTTCCATGGTTCACAGCAACTGAGATATACTGTTAAAAATAAATGTCATTAGTGTCAGTTAAAAAATTGTCTTCTGCCCCCTTTAGTGTTCTTTGTAGTGTTAAAGGCCAAATCCTAGCATTTTTAGCAAAGACCAGATTCTTATCCCTGCAATCCATATGTGGGAGGGGTCCTATCTTCACACGATTCAACCCCTCCTTGTGTAGGGTGACCATATGTCCCAGATTAGCTAGGACAGGCCCAGATTCTGGGGGCTGTCTCAGCACCCCGGCTGTTGGAGAAAATTGAAGCAAAAGTCCCGGATTGGTACAAGCCCGTTCACATGCACCCGGCTTCTTACTGAGGAGCTGGGCACATCGCTGGACTGTGAGTGGAGTCGCTTGCATGGTATAGTCAGGGTGCAGGGAGGGGTGCGTGTGGGTAGCTCTGGGATCGTGTGTGTGTGCATGCATGCACCCAGTTCTGGAAGCCGCAAGGGTGGAAGGGCACCCCCCCCATCCTGGATTACCCCCAAAGTATTATGGTCACTTTATCCTTGTGGTACACAAGATATAACAGAGGTCTCCATGAAGATTGAAATAGTGAAGAGAACCTAGTTCAGAAGTGGAAAACCTTTGCTTTCTGATCTGTTAATGAAAGGGACTGTTGTTTTGTTTTTCTGCCTGATTAAAGGGTTTATTTCCTCCTCCTCCTGCTGAGAAGAAAGGCCTACAGACCATGTTTATTTTCCTCCTTTTTGAAGGTTTTACCCTTGCTCTGTTCCAGGGAACAGGAAGAGAGAAGCAGAGACTGTTTTATTTAGGGAGGAGGAAGCCGTCTTGAGAAAGCAGGAGAGTTTGCAGAATTAGCCCTGATAGATATCTCAAACTAACATATCTGATTGCAACTCCAGTGTTTGGGGCAGATTGGAGTTCACTTCCCACACAGCACTGGGGCCTCGCAGAAAAGTACTATACTTATTTGTGACTGAATTAATCACCTGTTTCCAGCATTACTTCTAGGGTGGTAGTTATAGGAATCTCCAGGCCAATTTCTAGGGAATTCCCTCTTTCACAAAGAAGAAAAAAGCTATGTGACCATGTAAAGCTTCTGTAAGGCTTGGTTTTTATTTCATTTTTCTGCAAGTGTTTACATTTTAATAGCAGTAGGACATGTTGTTTTGAGTTTGCAATGCTTGCAACTCAGTGACAGCCACTAAAACGGGGGGTGCTTAGCACTTCTGAAAATTGGGCCAGATATAACTATAACAAAGAGGATCTTAATTTAGCTTTTGGACAAGGGTACACGACTGTTGGCAGCTCAAAAAAAATGCCAGGTTCACTGCTTTTGCTTGCAAGTTTAAAAAGTTCAGCACACCTTTGATAAAAAAAAACACATTTTCTTTGCAGACTAACAATAAAGTAATTTTGAAGCAGCATCGGAGTCAAATTAAAATGATCATTAAACAGTAAATATTACCATGGTCAACTACATTTTCTGGCTCTTTGTTAGAATATGTAGCGATCCACCACTCAAACCAGAGATTGCAAACTGTAGTAAGATATAGATCACGAGAGAAAATCCATGTACCACCTCTTTGCCTGAAAAAGTGACCAATTTCCTGATAGTTTTGGCAGATACCCTTGTGAGGAATACTAACATACGTGGACAGCTGTACCTACAGTTTTCAACATGTAGACAGTTCTCAATTTCCTTTCAACTAATACACCTCATAGTGTCTTGTAGTTTTGTATATAACTGAGTTTGATATATAGTTGAAAGTTTGTTTTAATTAACTGATCAGGTTTGCAAGATGGTGTCTTTGAACTGTCTAAGCCTGGGCAACAGCTTTGATTGAGATGCAAATTAAGTGATGTAACAGAAGTGGCTTAGACAAAATAAGTTAAATTTCTGCAGTTGTTTATATCTGCACAGTCCTATTTACATCAGTGTGGTTGCATGCATATGAGCAAGAGCAAAAATGTATCCCATTGACCTGAGCTCAAGCATTTAAATAACCCAAACTAGGCTTCGATGTACACATTCTTCCAAGTGGAAGATCTGACTCTTGCATTGCTTTTATGCTGAGTTTTGCTGAGCACAGCAAAACTGACAGCAGCCAAATTGGTATCTTTTTCCTTCTTGCAGATTTTTTGTTTGTCCGTAGTCACTTTAGTTTAAACTTAAAGCAGGAGAAAACCCTTATGCGGAGTTGGCATACTTACAAAGTTAAATTATATCTGTTTCTTTAATACTTTATTTGACTTCACACTTTTCAGTCTGTTTCATTGCTTAGGGATTTATCAGGACTCCGAATGGCTTGTTAAGCTTCAGGAAGGTATCCCACAGATGTAATTGCTGTAATCTCTATTGTTTCTCAATCTTCCAAGTATATTTTGTTTTATAATTGATTGTCTTTGTTCTCTTACAGAGCCCACCATACTTGAAAAACATGCAAGCACCTACTTAAGCGGTGGTATATTGGGCACCTATACACGAGCAGCAAGACTGCTCCTATGCACTGTAATTATAGCAGGTCAGAGCAGACTTGATTAGTCGAGTGTTCTGGAGCATGGTAATTACTGTGCTCCCGCAGAATCCAGCGTCTTGTGTATCAGTGTCCCCATGCTGATAAATGACAGTGGGGGCACTATAACTAAAGCTCATTTGACGAGCTTTAGGTAAATCACCCCTGCTGACATTTTTCAGTACAGGGACGCTGATGCATGAGATGCTCCAGGCTTTTTAATTAGAGCGGTTCTCAGACCCGCTCTTATTAAAGCAACCCTCCCCGCCGAACAAATATAAACTCCCTTTAATTCTGCAGTAACTTAGGCCACAGCCAGGCATTCATTATTACCTTTAAAACTTTATCTGAAATTCTTACTCGTAGAAAAACAGCCTAAGAGCTGGAGCATACATTCCAGCTCACGGGTTAGCTCTCCAGGCATGGGTCACTAGAGAGCTGCTCCCTGGGCTACCCCTGCCCTTAGGAGGAACCCACTGATAGCCTGATTTCTCCTGTGCCTGGGAAGGGAGCAGACTGTCAGTTGGCCCTTGGCAGCTACTAAAAAACAGCAGCTGCTACAGACAGTCCAAGGAAGGTCCCTGGGAGAATGCCCCCTCACAACCCCACCATCCCACAAATCAGCTGATTAGCTGGATTGGGGCCATTCTCCCTTGGTGGGAGCCCTTCCAGTTCCCACCACAGGCTTAAGGAGAATGGCCCTGCTCCTTGCACTTCTCTGGGCAAGGGCATTATACTGCAGCAGTCAGACCCAGCAGGAGGAGAGTCAGAGAAGTAAAGCATAAAATAGATAAGGCGAACAAGGTTGTTTGGATAGATGTGATTTTTTTTTATTAGAACAAGTAATTATACCTATGTCCTTAGATCCACATGGCTACAACCAACAATCCTAAAAGGTATAAAGCATCTAGAGGAGAGTGTAATGCCTCCCACTGCCATGTTAACCCAACTACGAGGCCTGCACACCTGTGTAAAGCTTGCAATTTTCACTCAGCTCAGGTACCTTCATTTCTGTCCCACCATGCTCACAGCCAATGTTCCCTCTAAGCTGCAATGGTCCATGAGCGTGCCGCTTAGGTCCATCAGCAGCTTAGAGGGAACACTGATAGCTACTGATGCCCCATTCCTCCATGAATCTGGCTGAACTCTCCAGTTTCCACTGCATCTGGTAGCAATGAGTTTCCCACTTTAATAACACACTGGGTGAAAAAGAACTGCCTTCTGCTCATTTTAAACTTACTATTTGGTGGTTTAATTTTGTGGCCACTAGTGCTTTGCTGATGAAAGTTAGTCAATAATAAATCCCTATTGACTTCACCTTCACCATTTAGGTTTTTGTAAATCCTTCTCAAGACCCCCCTCAAGCTTCTCTTTTCTAAACTGAACAGGCCTGGCCTTGTTACTCTCTCCTCTTTGGGAAGCCCCTCCACACCTCTGCCCTTCTCTAGCTCTTCTATATCCTTTTGGAAGCATGGGGACCAGAACGGGGCATGGTACTTAAGGTGTGGACACACCATAGATTTACAAAGGGGCATGAAGATACTTTCCTAATACTCTCA
Organism: Crocodylus siamensis; assembly: GCF_052110815.1. Lineage (NCBI taxonomy): Eukaryota > Metazoa > Chordata > Crocodylia > Crocodylidae > Crocodylus > Crocodylus siamensis. Next base: position 8,527,135 of record NC_143399.1, on the reverse strand, counting down.
GCAATCTCTCCCTTATTTTAGGCCCAGATGGCTCACAGATAATTCTGTCTCTAATAAGGGAATCTGTTATGTTTCCAAAACTACATGTGGATGCCAGGGTTTTCAGCTGTCACATGATTACCTATTGCTCCTTCTGGATCCTGATTCTAGGTTGAAAAAAAAAATAGTAGTAACTTTTGCAGTTGCAGTACCCCTGCAACTGGTGTTCCAACCTGCAGGGCTGTTACACAGAGGAGCTACTGGGGGGGCAGCCAGCACCAGGCTGCCTGTGCAGAAGGACCTGATGGTAGCACCAGGTTGACTGCACCTTGGTCCCTCCCGCCCTTGCCCCACGTGAAGATCAGGGGCTGAGCTGTGCCACATGCCCTCACTTGGCTGCCTGCACTGTGTGTCTGGAGGGGCTGCCAGGCTGGGTCATAGGGCAATCAGAGCTCAGCGGTTCATCCAGGGGTATGGTGCGGTGGGGGGATGTCCTCCCACTCCCCCGCAGTGCATGCAGCCCACATGGCTCGATGAACCGCTGGGCTCTGGCCACCCCAGCCCGGCCAGGGCCCTGTTCACGGTGAATGGCCCCTGCGAGCCCAGTGAAACTTTCCTGCCTGCGGCTGTGATCCTGGCTGGGAGTGCGTGGGAGTGTGTCCACTCCTCCCCCATCCTGCAACAACCTGTGGCCTGGTTGGGATGGGTGGACGGCGTTAAAAAGTTACTGCGCAGTGTCCTGGGGAGCAGGGTGACACTGGTGACTCACCTGCAGCACGGGACAACGCTCCCAGGAAACCCGCATGGCTCATGAGCCGGCTGTATGTGCAGCTGTGGCCAGCCGGTGAAGTCAGGACCAGATGCTGGCCAGCAAAGATAAAAATGGCGGCGGCTGCAGCTGAGAGGGCGGATGGCCCTGGAGAGGTGAGGCAGCAGGCGTCATGGGAGGAAACTGGCTCCCGGAGGCGTCCCGGGGGGATTAGAGGGCCAGAGCAAGGAGCTCCTTGGCGAGGAATCCCGCGGGAGTCCCCAGCAGCTGACGAAGAGAAAGTGGGGACTGACCAGGACGTCAGAGAGCGGGAGCAGCTGCAGGGAACACACAGGACCCAGGTGAAGGACCAACCCCGAAGGGAGTGGAGGACCTGGATGAGGGGTCGTGATCGGGGCGGGGTCACTGCCCAAACTCCAGAAGCGGGGTTAGACTATGCTTAGGGGACCAGGGAAAGGGGCCGTGAGCCAACCCTGTATCCAGGGCAGCTCGACCCTACGCGTTTAAGGGACGGGGCCCTGGAGGAAGCTGGATTGGCTTGATGGGCCACAGGACTCTGAGTCGGCTCAGAAAAGGTGGCGTGAGTTCAGGGTGCAGGGGTGGTGGAGCCCCACGTACATCCGCCGGGTTGGACCCAGGCAGTGAGGGACCCGACAGGCGACCCACCCATTGGCAGGACATCAAGACGTGGCAGGAGAGAGCGGGAGCGGCTATGCGGGGAAAGAATAACCTCAATGCCTTTAAGGGCCCTTAGGCCCGGCTGAAACATCAGAGCCATATTCTTGGGGTAACTAAAGCCCGGTCGGCACATGAAGCAAGGTTTTTTCTTGTGCACTGTCATGCACGTGCACAGCTTAGAGGGACCTTTGCTCACAGCATCTGTGTCTCCCTGCCTCTCTGGATGACAGGCGGCGAGCTTTTCAGCAACTCATCCTTGACAGCTTTGCTTAGCTCAACCAAACTCCTGCTTTTGTGTAGAATCTTTCAAGGGTTTAGGTCTCTTTTGATCCCAGGCTTAGCCTTGGAAAAGGCAGCCCATTCCAGCTTGAATAGGTAGCTTCTTCCCTAAATTGATGGCTCATCCATTGTTATCTTGATTCTACTGCAGCTCTCTACCTGAGGCTGTCTTTGTCGCTATTATCTGCTCTTCCTGCTCAGTTCTCTAGAGTCTCTTTGCAGTTTCTGTTGCTTTCACTCTAGTCATTCAGATGACCTTAATATAAAACTGAACAGGGAAACAGAGCCACACATAATATTAATTAAGAAATACAACAGACATCTTCCCATTTCATCACAGCTACATGGTCCAGTGGACAAACAGATTGCTGTTATTTAACAAAAGGGTTGGGGCATGTTGTAAACCTGCTCCAATGTAAACCACAGTATTTCCTCAAAACGTTGATTCACAACATATTATCTTTTAAAGCTCTCACTTACTTTGCCTGATACATATGGTAAATACCATTTCAGGACTGCAGCCAGCCAAACACATTCCTGACCCAGATGTTAAAAGCCAGATGGCTAAAATGAAGAGCTGGATAGGAAATGAAATAGGAGCCCTCAACTCTAGATTATAAAGTAAAATTATGTTGTAGCTCTTCAGTCTGATTAAAGGTATTAATAAAATAGGTATGTCAAGGGAATCATATCTAGCCAGGAATGTCAAGGAAATCATATCTAGCCAGGAATGTCCCCAACCTTGAGACTGTAGAAGTTTTTTGAGGGTAGATTATCCAGGTAAAGAAAACACTGATCACAGTACAGTGGAAAACCACTTGTCCAAACACTTTCTTTAGCTTTTCCTTCCCAAGAGATTATTACCAATCATTATTATTATATTATGCTCCAGTATCATAGCCAATTATGGAGTTCCTCCACAGAATTTCCATTCTAAATTAGATCAAAACTGTGATAAAGATGCTAAACCAAATTCAGCCCTGGTGTAAGCCAGCTCAGCTATGCAATAAGATTTGTACCCTACTCAGAGCTGTTGCCTGGGGGGCACAAATCAGGGCAACTGCCCCTGGCCTGTGCTTTGGGGGGCCCTGTGGACAGTGCCCCTACACCCCTCCCCAACTCCACAGTCTGGCTGCTTGCCACCCCCTCTTTCCCTGCATAGCCTGATATGCCCTGGGTCCTGCATGCCCCTAGGATCGACACTAATTTATGCTGGGGCCAAATTTGGTTTGACAGGAGACCAGACAGATGAGAAATAGACAAGCAACACGGTGGGGAAAGAAATGTTAATTTATTTTTCTGCTAGAAGTGAAGCATTTACATTATTAGTGTTGTATATTTTATAGTTAACTGCTCTTTCCACATGACAGTGCATATCACTTGGGTTTTATGTCCTTTATTTTCCCAGAGAAGGAGCTAGTGTTCTGAGGTGTTTCCAAACCTGGATTTTATAAATATCAAAGCTGTTGACCCAGAAATGTTTTTTCTTATTATTTGTAGCTTTGCATCTTAGTCCCTTGGAACTCAATTACACCTTTCAAGGTTGGGAGTTTGTTTGTTTTGTTTTGTTCTGTTTTTTTTGGGGGGGGTGTTTAAATTGTGACTGTAGTGATTCAATTTACTGGAAAAAGTGATTTGTCATTATCAAAATTAGATACTGTTACAGGATAGATTTACGATTTGGTGTAACTAAACTTACAATGAAGGTTTATATAGTCAATTGATTAGTTTGAATAAATGAGATATTATTACAATACATTTTGAAATAGCATCCCAAATCGTCACAGATGTTCTTTATTTAGACTAAATGGGAATCTCATGCATATTACAAAGGCAAGCTGCAAGGGCAAATGGAGTCAGGCAGAAATTAGCAAACCAGAATAAACAGCAAATGACAATATTTTTAAATAGAACAACTTTGATGTTTTTGGCCTTGATCTCTAGCAGGTCTGCAAGCACGTGTATCTACAGTGTGTGGTTTACATGATTTGATAAACACTTGTACAATGTACACTGCCTAATGGTAGTGTGCTGTAATGCCATGTGGGAAAATGAAGGCTAGTTTATCATCCTGGACTCAGTCCTACTCCCCATCTGGGACAGCTGAGGCAGTAACCTGCTAACATCCACTTTGTTAGTGTGGGACTAACATCGCCTTCATAGTTATTGAAGTAGTGCCATGATTGCCTCCATACACGTGATTTAGAGCTGGGCAGACTCTCCCAAGAGCATTATCACAAGTTAAGATTCACCATGCTCAGTTGTACCTTAACTTCACTTATAGTAAACTTGTCTCAATGTATGATTGACTATGAAAATGGAAAGAACTCAGCCTGGCCTTCAGGTTCTGGGGTGAATTTGAGGGTTGCCAAAGATGTAAGTAACAGATTCACTTTTGATAGTGTTGAAGTCATGTTGTTACCTTGATGATCCAGGAAACATGCAAGAGGCAAGTTTCCTCTGAGCTTTCATGGAACCATAAGGTACACAGTACAATTTTCATAGCCACTTTTCAGGCAGAACAACTCTGAAAATATGTTGTTTAAAGTAAATATTTTTACCACTCCCTCCAGACCTCAATCAGGAAAGGATAAAGCAAGTAACTGAGCTGCTTTCTGATCTTTGTGGTCATATTAGATCATACATGGTGTACAGAGGGGAGCAAAGGGAACAAGTGGAATCTGACTGGGCTCCGCTGATAACCCCAGGAGGACCAGCAGAGTCCACACAGTGCAGGCCCGTGACAGCAGCTCGGACTGGTGGGAGCAAATTGTCCTGATCACATGAAATGACCAGCTGTGGCTGCAGATGTTCTGAATGAAAAGGGCGACATTTTACCATATCGTCTCGATGCTGGGCCCACACATCTTGAGGCAGGACACAAACATGCGTCGGGGCTATCCACTAGATAAGAGGGTTGCAATGGCCATTGTGAAGCTAGCCAGCTGAGCTTATGAGGTGAGCCAGCTGCTTATGGACATAGTTTCTATCAAAGTGATACGCCTGGTGAATCCACAGCAAGTGATGGATGGCTTTAATAAGAAGTGGTTCCCAAAATGTGTGGGGGCTTTAAACAGCACTCACATTCCAGTGCTGTACCCTGCAGGGAGTAGGCTTTACAGTAACAGGAAAGGATATGCCTCCATGATCCTGCAAGCCACAGTGGACCATTGGGGCTGGCTCATGAACATTTTTATAGGGTGGGCTGGCAGTACGCATGGTGTGCAGGTGTCCTGAAATTCCCCTCTGGCTGACATTGTGGAGAAAGGAGACTACGCACCTGGCATGGAGGAGAGAGTGATCCGCAGTGTCACTGTTTCCACCCCCATCATATTAGCAGAAGCTGTCTACGCCCTAAAGCACTGGCTCATGAAGCCTTATGGAGGGAACATCACAGACCCACAGAAGCTGGTTTTTAACTGCTGCGTCAGCAGTTGCAGGGTGGCTGTGAAATGTGCGTTTGGACAACTGAAAGACGATGGAGGGGGCTTATGTGGCGGCTCAACATGGACAAAGAAAATCTAACACCCCTTACTGTAGTAGTCTGCGTGCTGAACAATATCTGCGAGAGCTGAGGAGAGGTTTTCAAGGACTCCTGGGAACAAGAAGCACGACAGGTGGTGGAAAGACAGACATGGGGCAGCAGCACAGGGACCAAGGAAATATCCCTCAAGGAGAGGCTGGTCAGGCAGCCCTTGTGCAAAATTGTCTTGCATGACACATTGCTGAGAACAACAGCTAGGGAGTGCTTTATTCCAAATTAAATTATTTTTTCTTTTTTTAGTGTAAAAAATCTGTGTCTGTCTATAGTAGTTTGCAGGAGGGGGGCATTACGCACCATCACCCACATCTGAATGAGCCCATTCCTCTTGGTGGGCTAAGCCAGGGGCAGGGCGGGCAACACAAGCTGAACAGCGACAATGCTGTTTGAAAAATGCATTCCAAAAACATTTATAAAAAATATTCACAACACACCTACAAAAAGCCATATGTGCACTATAAAAATAGACAGTGCACCTGGCCCAGGAACTGGAGACTTTCCCATTGGAAACTGTAAAGAAGATCAATGAGGTTGGGAATGCTGGGAAATGTAGTAAAAAAAAACAAAAAACGCCACACAAAAAGGGGGTGGGGGGAGGGGAAGACAGAAGACCATCAACACACAATCGCCTATCAACCGGGACGCAACAAACACCCACCCACCTGATACTCATGATAGGTAGTTATTAAGCTGCTATATTAGTGACAAATTCCATGGTGGAATGGAAAGAGAAAGGGAAAGGAATGAATGGGAAGGAAGGATTCACCCACGTGGCTTGTCTTTTGGGAGTGGGACAGGGTCCCTGTGATTGCGTACTGACGGAGAGAAAGACCAGACCAAATGGGTGGGTGTGAGTGACAAGGATTTTGGGGTGCCTGTGACCAGAGGAGACTCCCAGTGAGGACTGCCCAGTGGGAGTCCAGGACTGGGGAGCCCGGGGGGCTCACGTGCACCTCCTGCTGTAATGCATTAGGAAAGACATTCTAGGGGGTAAATTGGTATTTGACTCCCTCTGCTAACAACTGCAGTGAATGGCACACCAGGGCTTAACTCGCTCAGAAGTGCTGTTCACGCAAACACGAACGCCATGTCGTGCAAACAGAACTGCACCACACCAAAAAAAAAGGCACATTTAGATTCTGTGGCGGTCTACATGAAATCTCATGTCATGTACACGTGGCCATAGCTGAACCGTTCCAACAGGTACGATCTGGTATTTGATCATTTCCTTATTACAAAATGATGAACATGAAGCTTGGGGAGCTAGAAAAGGCAAGTAAGGCTATATTAGTTAATTAACCCTACATTCCAGCAATTATGTTTGGATTTAATCAGTTCTGTGCACACTTTAAGTTAGTGGGAGACAACCTTTTGGGCAGATGTGCCAAAAATCAGCCCTGAACCCTTCAAGTTCTACTTGTTCTACTGCTTTGCTTTCTGTTCCCAGCTTTGTGCTCCCTGCCTGATTTGCTGCTTTGCTTTTTGCATCTGTCCCTATGCTCCCTGCCCAAATTTGCTGCTTTCCTTTCTGCTCCCTGCCTTATCTGCCACTGTGCTGTTTGTCCCCTCCCCAGTCTCATGGTACACAGGGGCTGCCCATGCCACCTGTGACACCCATATGCTGGGAGTTGGCCACCCCTGCTTTACACGATTTCATAAGAGACTGAGCATATTGCAGAATTAAGGTGATATTTATCATTTAAATTTAGAAGTAGAAAACAAGGCAGACAGTTTTTGTTCACCAGCCTTCCACATTAGTTCAATCCATACCACATTGGTACAGTTCAATACATACCATACGACAACAGATAGTAAAGTATTTGCTTGCTACCCCATCACACAGCGATAGAAATAACAGACAGTACTGCCTGCCATTCCCCTAAGCCTTTGATTTACATCAGCATTTCTTGCTAAAAACAACAACAAAAACCACCACTAATTTTCAACCTCATAGAGGAATATTTGCTAGGTAACATTTTATCTGGCTGATTATCAAAGTGGTCAATCATATGACATGACATTTAGTAACATATTACTGGCACTGGGACTTAGTTTAATTTTGAAAAATATTTTAGTGTCTTTAAAAGAGAGAAATAGATTGTTGAGAATACTAAACAAGTTGAGGGATATATGATAGAACCATCAAATCATAAAAAAAAAGAGGGTTGAAGGGACCTCAGGAGGTCACATTTAGTCCAACTCACTGCTCAAAGCAGGACCAGCCCCAACTATATCATCCCAGCCAGGGCTTTGCCAAACCGATCCTTAAAAACCTCCAAGGATGGAGACTCTACCAGCTCTCTGGGGAGCCTGTTCCAGTGTTTCACCGCCCTCCTAGAGACAAAGTTTTTCCCCAATATCCAACTTAAACCTCCCTGGCTGCGACTTGAGCCCATTGCTCCTTGTCTGTCATTTGCCCCCACTGAGAACAGTCCAGCTCCATCCTCTTTGGGACCACCATCCAGGTAGTTAACGGCTGCTGTTAAATCCCACCTTAGTTTTCTTTTCTGCAGACTATAAATAAGCCCAGTTCCCTTAGTCTCGCCTCATAAGTCATGTGCAGTGCCATACCGAGGGTCTCTGGCACCCGGGGGCCAATGCTTACATTTGTGCCCCCTACCCCCATCACAGAGCAGGGGGCAGGGGCGGGAAAATCCCCCAGTGGCTGATCGTTGACCGGGTTGGGGTCGGGTGGAACCAGAAACCGGAAGCGGTTCTCTGCACTGCTGCAGCTGCTTACGGTTTTGCCAGTCAGCACCTCCCCATAGCCTTGTGCCTAGGGGCCATGGCCCCCTGCCACCCCCCCCCCATTGGTATGCCACTGGTCATGTGCCCAGCCCCCCAGACCATTTTGGCTGCTCTCAACTGCACTGTCCAACTTGTCCACATTCTTTCTATAGTGGAAGGCCCAAAACTGGACAAAGTACTCCAGATGTGGAGTCAGTGCAGAATAGAGCAGAAAAATCACTTCCCTTGATCTGCTGGCAATGCTCCTACTAATGCAGCCCAGTTTGCTGTTAGCCTTTTTGGCAACGAGGGCACACTCCTGGCTCATATCCGTCTTATTGTCCACTGTAACCCCCAGGGTCCTTTTTTCTGCAGAGCTGCTGCCCAGCCAGTCAGCCCCCAGCCTGTACTGGTGCATGGGATTGCTCCATCCTAAGTGCAGGACTTTGCACTTGTCCTTGTTGAACCTCATGAGATTGCTTTTGGCCCAATCCTCCAATTTGTCTAGGTCACATTGAAGCCTAGCTCTACCCTTCAGTACATCTATGACTCCCCCCAGCTTGGTGTCATTCGTGAACTTGCTGAGGGTGCACTGCATCCCACCTTCCAGACCTCAATCAGACCTCCAGATTGTTCAATATCTTAATTGACAAAACCGGCCCCAGGACTGACCCCTGGGGCACTCCACTTGATACTGGCTGCCAGCTTGACATCAAGCCATTAATTACTACTCACTGAGCCTGATAATCCATCCAGCTTTCTATCCACCTTAGTCTATTCATCCAACCCATATTTCCTCAGCTTGCTTACAAGTTTTGCTGTGGGAGACTGTATCAAAATCCTTGCTAAAGTTAAGGTATATCACATCCACTGCTTTCCCTGCATTCACAGAGCCATTTATCTCACCACAGAGGGCAATCAGGTTGGTCAGGCATGACTTGCCCTTGGTGAATCCATGCTGACTGCTCCCAATCACCACCTTCTTCTCCAAGTGTTGAGAAATGGATTCCTATAGGACCTTGTGACCAGAGTATCACTACTGGAGTCTTTCTGGTGGTGACTCCACCCTCCTGTTATGTGCCAGCCACCTGCTTACTCACCTGCCATGCCTTGATCTTAATTGATGGAGTGATGTAATTAGCGGGAGGCTGCCTACTTTATGCCCCCTGGTGCCAGGGGGCACTATCTGCAGCTCCTTTTCCCCACCTGCCGCAGCCCAAGCCTTGCAGATTGTACCGACACAGTTTTGACCTTGGGCCTGCTGCGATTTGGCCCTCTCCTTTACCTCCCTGGGGCTTCTCACTGCCCCCCTTTGCTTGGGGCTTCTCACAGCTGCCTGCTTGGATTTGGGGTCAGTGCACCCCAAAAAATGCCACACCCTCTGGCATTAGGGTCCCCACACCACCACAGAGCCCCCATGAGGCCTCCTCCAACCCCTCATAGCCTCACCCAGTCCTCTGGTCAAAACTGTAAACACAAAAAACACAAAGCCCCTGGGCTATAACATAAAAACTAAGCCACCCAGCCAAACAACATTGGAGTCCTACCAGAAAACCACTCCAACCCCAGCAGTGATCAGGGGATGCTCCCACCATCAGACTTCTCCCCTTCACCTGTATTAGCCAAGCTCCTCCTCCCTTGGTTGCCTGAGGGGAACTGGCCTCCTGCCTGGGCTTAAGAAGGGCTAAGCCCTGCCCCTTCCTGTCAGCTGGTTTCACTGGTTGCCCTAGCAACCTTTCCCCCCCCCCCCCCCCCCCGTTTTTTTTGCACCGATCCTGGAAGCACTGCAATACCAGGTCAATGCATGGAGTGGATGGAGCACACTCCAGTTCCACCACCCAATACCAAAAAGAATCTGCTCAATATAGCCCTCCTGTGGAGGACATATCAGAGGGCAAAAAGCCCGACATGAGCGGAAGGCAGGGAGAGGCTGCAGGGCCTGCCCGGCGTGAGCTCGCCTACGTGGTCACGCTGCTTCCCCTGCCAGGTAAGTATGCACCTGCACTGCCCTGGCGACTGGCAGCTGAGCCTCCCCCTTCTTGCCACCACGGGTCTTTCTTGCACCTTTTCTGCTTTCAGGTGCAGGGCACCTAAGTGCTCTGTGACAGACCTGCTTCAGGACTTTTCTGGGGACTTAGGTGAAGCTGACTAGTCTGTAATTCCCTGGATCCTCCTTCTTCCCTCTCTTGAAGATGGGCACTATATTTGCCCTTTTCCAATTGTCCAGGACTTTCCCCAATCACCACGACTTTTCAAAGATGATGGCCAGCAGCTCTGCAATCCCATCAGCCAACTCCCTCAGCACCCTCAGATGCATTGCATCTGGCCCCATGGACTTGTATATGTCCAGCTTTTCTACATAGTCCCTAACTTGTTCTTTCCCCACTGAGGGCTGCTCTCCTCCTCCCTGAACTGTGCCGCCTGGCGCAATAGTCTGGGATCTCACCCTGCCTGGGAAGACTGAGGTAAAAAAGGTATTGAGCACGTCAGCCTTTTCCTCATCATGTCACTAGGTTGCCTCCCCCATTCAGTAAGAGACCCATGCTTTCCCTGACCTTCCCCTTGTTGCAAGCATACTTGTAGAAACCCTTCTTGTTACCTTTCACGTCCCTTGCTAGCCGCAACTCCAGTTGCATTTTGGCCTTCCTGGTTTCATCCCTCTGTATAGGAGCAATATTTTTATGCTCCTCCCAAGTTGTTTGTCCAAGCTTCCACTTCTTGTAAGCTTCCTTTTGTGTTTAAACTCACCAAAGAGGTCTCTGCTAAGCCAAGCTGGTCTCTTGCCACGTTTGCTAATGTTCTTACACATCAGGATGGTTTGTTCCCACACCCTCAGTAAGGTTTCTTTAAAATACAACCAGCTGTCCCGGACTCCTTTCCCCTGCAGACTGGCTTCCCAGGGGATCCTGCCCATCAGTTCCCTGAGGGAGTCAGAGTCTGTTTTTCTGAAGTCCAGGGTGCATACACTGCTGCTCTGCTTTCTTCTTTTTGCCCGGATCCTGAATTCAATCATCTCGTGGTCACTGCTGCCCAAATTGCCATCTACTTCTACATCCCCCACCAATTCTTCCCTATTTGTGAGCAGTAGGTGAAAGAAGACCATGGCCCCTAGTTGGTCTCTCCAGCATTTGCACCAGGAGGCAGTCTCCCACTCTTTCCAAAAACTTTCTGGATTGCCTGTGCGCTGCTGTATGAAATTACAGCTATTTTATGAACACAACTCTTTTAATTGTGAGTGGGTAAAGTTCAGTTGTTAAGAAAATGAAACCAAGCTTGTGGGCAAAATTCCTCACTATTTTATGTATGCGCACTCCCAAAGACATCAATGAGGTTCTCTCTTTACACCCCTGAGCACCATTTTTCCCATGCAGTTTTGCAATGATAGACGCTAATAGTATAAGGTCCCAGTTCAGGATATTATTTGAGCACATGCTTTAAGTCAAGTAAGACTGTATGTCCTGGCTTTTTGTGACTTTGGAGAGATAATTTATCATATAACCCGCAATAGTGGCACTGTTTTATCTTCACCATTTCAAAGTTGTTTTGAAATTCCTATTCTAATAACTAAGAAGCAGAAAAGAGAGCAAAAGAAAAAGAGAAAGGAGCATAAGAAAATAACTGAAGAGGAAAACAAACAGGAAGAGGAGGCAGGAAAAAAAAAAGAAGCTTAATAAGAAAAATACATTGAACTGTAATGGTACAAAATTACTGACACACGACTGTCTTAAATGTGGAAAGAAAACCATTTAACCTCAAGAATGTTCCATTTACTAAATATCTCCTGTATATTGCAATTCTGAAATTAATTGGCTGATGTAATGTAATGTAATCCACTGGTTACATTAAGAATTAGTTTTAAATGAAGGCTGTTCTAGGAATTCAGCCTCTAGCCTTTTTTTGTTGTTAATACTCTCTAGTAACTAAAAACATGACAACTATGACACTATAATTGAGCTGTTAGTGTTTTCATCAGGTGAATAATGCACTTCCTAGATTTATAACATAAACAGCATGCCTAGAAAAAGGGAAATACAAGAAAATCTTGATAAAAGCCTTTCAGCCTACTTATTTTGTAAACATGTAAGTTCGTAACGTATTTTGGTTAAATTTTCAGTACACATTACAATATACGTTTGATTTATTATGAAGGCTGTTGCTGTTCTGACAGCGGTATAATTCATTTCTCTGTCAGAGCCACTACGTAGTGCAAGTGGTGCCTAAACCTCTGACAGTTATTTTAGTTGAAGGTCATATTGAATAAATGTTTGTAGAGATTTTTCTGGTTCTGAATTGTTACTCTTGTTAAACGGTTTTCATTGTGAAGGACTGCACTCCTGCATATTTTCAGATAAGTGTACACAAGAAGTAATTGTTTTAATTTACATCTATATTTTTGTATACTACTTCCACAGTTCACACAAAATATCAGATTAAAATGTACTTTCAATCTTAAAGAAAAGGACGCATCCTGCTTTGAAGTGTTTGGGATGTTGTAGACCAGGGGTGGGCAAAATGTGGCCCGGGGGCTCGATGTGGCCCACCAGGCAATTCTATCTGGCCTGCAGGACCCCCCCAAAGTTTAGAAAATTAATATTTATCTGCTCCTGGCTGCCTGTCATGCAGCCCTTGATGGCTTGCCAAAACTCAATCGCGGTCGTCTGCCCAAAATACTTGCCCGCCCCTGTTATAGGCTGTTGTTCGCTGTGCTACTGGGTTTTAAAAGTGTTAGGACTTCCAAGAAGAGTTTTAGGCAGTCTTTAAAAATAAAAGAAGTTTTCTGTTAACTGTAATCTTCCTAGTCCTGGTGTAGCATCCCACTTTGACCAGCCTCTTAGCAAAATTTCAGGCTCATATTTTTAATAAGCAAAGTACGAAACCAACTCAATTAACTAATTTTGTTTTGTAATGTTTGATACGTACGTCTTCAGAATGTTACAGATACCTACTCAGTGAAGACAGTCAATTTCTGAAATATCCAGCCATGTCCTGGGGTACAACTGAGCTTCAGAGGGTGCTGATTGATGGCATGTGCACAGAGAGCTTAAAACCCACCTTTGTCCTTCCCTAATCCCATTATTGCTCTGTGCAAGTCTGGTCCCCAAGAGACATTTGAAAGCAGATGCATGGTTTTGATGGGGTGCAAGTGGGCACAAGAAACCCAAAACACACCAAGGACTGGCAGAGCAGGAAGGCCATGGACAAAACCTTTTCCTTTGGGCCTCTTCCCCCTTTTCTTGCTAAGCCAGCAGTATGAAAAGAGTGACATAAGAATTTAGTGATACCAGGGAATAGATTTTATGCTGAGTAATCTTTCCTGGATTGGTTCAAACCAGTTTCAGGCTGCACTAAATGTCCTAGCCAGCTGCAAAGGAACAGTTCAATGCAGATGATCACATCCGCTGTATCTAACTCTGAAAAACGTTGCCCTTGCATTAACCCAGTAACTCAGGAATGCTCTTTCATACAAGAGCAATGATGCAGCAGGTTGTTTGCTCAGATTTCACTGACAGAATCCATGGAGGAGAATATTTCAGAACATTCAACATCTTTAGTAGGGTTAGATGTGGAGGTCAGTAGAACTGAGGACAAAAAACACTCAACACGTTGCGGAATTAGGCCATAATGCCAGAAAACTATGAGTCTCCTCCTTTCACATCTTTTGATGGTCATAATAATTTAGGTCTTGTGAAAGACAGTTAAATTAGCAAAGGTGCCATTCATACATCTTCTGTCATAGCGGTCATCTTATACAATCTCCTACCCAGATGGCTTTCTAAAATACATGCTGTAGTTCAGATGGCCATTATGAGTGGGAATGCCAAAATTAACATGTATTTCTGTAGCTTGTGTTAAGTAAGAGGTCACACTAGATGATCCTAATTGTTTCTTGTCGCCTTAAAATATCAATGCTCACTTATAAAGCCTCCAGCTGCATAAAATATAGGCAGCTCATAAACCATTTCTCATAATCCATTTCTCAAGGATTGCTCATCAGCATTCATGACTGTTTATTTTGGTATCTAAAAGATGTATTATGATTCTCCTTCTCGGTTCCCAGGAAGGATTTCAACATCTCAACTATGTAAAATGCCATTGCCTCCCAGAAACAGAGTTGGTTCTTGGCTTTGTGAAGTTGTGTGCAAAGATAACATCCTTCTCACCTGGAAGCACATCTCCACGCATCTCATCTCCACACACCTACAGTATACCCCTCACCCATCTTCTACCACTTTTTAGCTGTTATTTGAGAATGGCCCTGATACCCACTCGCTATCTGGAAGGTTCAGAAATTAAGTCATAATACATCTTTCTAAGCAAAGGAAGACTAAGGCACACAGAATAGTTCTTTTGCTGGTGAGAGGGGGTGTACATATGTTACTTAGTTTTTTTAATGTTGTAATTAGGGCAGGTTTCTTTTATGAAAACAGAAATTCTGACACTGATTTGGACTAGGTTCCCATCACCCTTATACTGAGTATGTCTACTGATGTTAGATGCTTCTTAAGGGATACATTACTCAGTGTGATAAAATGCATGATAATATTGTGTGGGAAAGAGTAATAAAAACAGTTGCTAAAGAGCAATGATTACAGAATACTTGCTTTTAACTATGATGTCATGAGTTCATTAATTAAACTGACTGTCTTTTACTCAAGTTCCTAATTTTGTCATTTATCTGTATTTAAGTATTTATAATAGTGTGTCTGTTGAGATGCTTTGTATTGGAGCAGAGCACTAAGGGGCTCACTGCCATAAAGCTGGTAAAGCTCATCACAAACAGGTAGGCAGGAGTCATGAGAAGTCAATAATTTTAAAGGTGGCCTCTTGAATGCTATGTAGTTTTAACAGTGCTTTTCCCACAACCAGCAGGACCAGTCATACCAAACAACTAGGTGTAGCCTTGGAAAAAATAATGGACTTCCTTTGTCTTCATCCACGATATAAACACAGCTATCATAAAGTAAATTGAGCCTTGGTCTTTGCATAAACAAAGCAATCAAGCTAAAGCTTAGCCATATGTAGTAATACTTGCTCGAAGACCCTTGACTATACCGCTAAAGCCATTCCATGAATATGAGAGGTGTCTGAAGGAGGTTGGAGGTTTGGAAGCCGGATTCACATGTGCATTAAGTCCCCTTTACCCTGTGTGTACATATGAAGTTAGGACAACTGTGCACTATCCACTAATAGCAGTAGAACAAAGGACATTTATTACACTAGCTGTGGAACAAAGGAAATCTATTTATTATACAGAGAATTAATCTTGGATGAGAAAAGATACGGAATCAAACCATTATTAGATCTATCTTCACATAGTTCGTTGGCATTCTGACTCTGGCCACCTGCAGAGTCTGTAGTCTTTGGATCATCAATCGAGTCTCATGCTTCCCTTCTTGCAGCTTACTTCAGAGCACGCTGAAAAGAGTACGGTGTTACTTGAACCTGAGTCTCCACTGCCTTAGACTTTGTGTACACCTGAGCTGAGTCAGAAGAGGGAGAAAATGTTGCCAAACCAGAATGGTAGCATGTTTTTCCTACTTTGCACAGGTACAGATGACAGACTCTGCACTGGGCTGAACACTGAATGGAGATGAATTACTGGTTGGTGCTGCTAAGGAGGGAGAGAGAGCAGGTAGTTCTAAATGACCTTTTAATCTCAGAAATTATTTTTGCTTTCATGCATGGGTGACTGGTGCCTCCTGAGTCAGGGGGGCACTTGCCCCCTCTGACTGAACAGTCAGTGACCGGAAGTGGGGGGTAGGGGATAGGGTCTCACCACGGCTGATCCCACAGGCCAGGGCCCCACCGTGGCCAATCCTGCTGACAGCGGGGAGGGTCCCCTTATGGTGGCCAATTCTGCTGACCCGCAACTGGCAGCAGTGCACCACTGGCACATCTGGGGATGCTGCTGGCATTTCCGGGTCAGTGGGATCAGCCACAGGGGGACCGCTTCTCCTGGCACACTCCCTGGCTGGTGCTCTCAGGGGGAGCAACAGCGCTTTCGCCTGCTCCCCCCGCCCAGGAACGCTGGCTGACAGGGGGTGCACGTGCACCCCTATGTGTTGTGTAAATGAGACCAGCTTCAGGATTGTTGAATTACGCCAGTGGCAGCGATCCCATTGAGCCGGTTGTGCTAGCAAAGCATTGGACAAAATCGTGAGTGTTCCAGACTCACCCAAGCCATGGCCCAGGCTCTCTCTTTCCATCTGAGATACTCTGCACCAGTTTTCTATCACTCAGCGATTCCCTTTTGTTGGATGGAATTTATGGCTGTCCATTCAGGGCTGTTTTGGGCTGCTTTCTGCTGCACACGTGAAAGAGCTGGACAAAGAACCAAGAATTAAAACTGAAGTGTAAATCATTAAAAAAATCAGGTCTCCCAACTCTTCCTTGAGGGGTTTACAGACAAACACAAAACAGGCTCAGTATTAGAAGGTACAGCAGATGTGGATGGGTGCGGACTCTCTTGGTTCACTTTTCAGATGCTGATTTTTTAATGGCATTATTTTTTTAATCAAGAAAGGATAGAGAAATGACTTAGGGAGCTAGTAATTTATACTGTACCGTTAAGACTTAGTTCAAGTGGAATGGAGTATGAAAAGGTCAAGTATGAGGAAATATATTACAGGTGACCCTTGTCATTTGCGGGGGATATATTTTCGTATCTCTTGTGAATGGCGAAATCCGTGAATGAGATATCCGCTCATGAACGCAGTGTCCCCAGCGGCTGGGGAGGGGGGGCACAGCTCTGGCAGAAGTGCAGTGGCAGGAGCTTGGGGGCAGCAAGCACAGAGCTTCTGAGGAGCTCCTGGAAGTATATGAAGTGCATTTAAAATGCGAGTTTGGCATTTGCGACTATTTGAAACAGTGAATGCTGAACCCGTGAATAGTGAGGGTTTCCTGTCCTAGCTGACAGCATTCAAAATTGTGAATAATTGGTTAGAACTACCCTGTTTGTGTTCTGTATTCTTCCCTCTCTCAATAATTTCTTCTTTCTGCAGCTGTTCTGGCTGAAAGGCAAGTCAATAAAACAGACTTATCCTACTCACAAGCTCTTAAAAAAAATACTTCAATTGCTACATTGCCACTCATCCTGAAAGCGCATTTCAGATCTGTCATGCCACTCAAGCACAGGATAATTAGTCCAAAGTGATCCCTCACGCTATACAAACACCAGACTGAAAAATAGTATAGTGTTAAAAAATACCATTAAATAGCTCTTGAGCTCTTTTTATTTCTGTTGCAGAGGTATTGCGGAGGTGGGGCAAGCAGCCTGTGAAACACCAGCCAGGTAGAAGTCTCAGGGCCCAGTTCCTCTCTTTTAGGCTAGGGACAGACGTGACCTGGAACCGGTTTAAACCCTCAACACAACAGAAGTTCAGCACTCATAAACCGGTTTAAGATAAACCTGTTTGAATGTAGTATCAGACTTCACTGACCGGGTTCAGGAACCAATCTCCCGTTGATAACGCTGTTTCCTACGGGGAAGTGGGTTTCTAGTTACAACGTTTCGACTTAAGACGCGGGTTGCAGGAACCAATGTGTGCGGTGGGTAAAGCAAGAGCACTCTGCCCAGGAGGAGGCGGTGTAAGCCCGAGGAGTCCTAGTACCCCAACGCTATCCGAGCCCCTGGAAGGGGGACGCTGGAAGACGGCACCGCGGCCCAAAGCGGCGGCACTAGGACCGCGCAGCTGGAGCAAGGCCAGGAACGCGCGGGAACGAGACACGTGACGGAATGTGGGCGAAGCCGATGACATCCGGGGGCGGGGCTTGGGCGGGGCCGGGAAGTCGTTAGGGGGCGGGGTGGCCCGGTCGGGCGTGATGGAAGCAGCATGGCCGCCCGCTTCTCCCTGACGCAGGTACCGGTCCCGCGCCCCTCTCCCCCCAGGCCCGGTCCGGCTCCCGCGCCCCCACAGCCCCGGGAAACGCGCCTCGCTCGGGGTAGGGGCGGCTCCGGGCGCCGGCACCCTTCAGCCTCGGCCCCCGGGCTCGGGAAACGCCGCCATTCCCGCTCCCCTGCCAAACTGCCGACCCAGAGGGCTCCTTCCCGCTCCCCTCATCTCCTTCAGCCCCCTCTTCCCTCCCCGCAGGGCAGGTGAAGCCCCGGTCCCTCAGGGCGGAAAGACTGAGCACCTTTGAAGCCTGGTCTTAAAAAGGATTGCTAAAGCAGATAGCGATGGAGAGAAACGCGAGGGAAACATTAGTTGTTGTCGAGAAGGGGGCTGCAAACAACATAAAAAGGGTCGTGACACCCCCTTTCCAAATGCACGGTGCCTCCCCACAGCCCCAGCACTCGAGGAGCCCTGGAGAAAGGCAGCGAGGATGCTCAGCAGTGTGGAGGGGCTTCCCTAGGAGAGGCTAAAAAGGCCTGGCTTGTACCCTTTAGAAAGGAGGCGTATGGTCAGGGTTTAATGGCAGAGAGAAAGGACGCAGGGATTTTATTATTTGACTCATTCTCTCTCTCTGGGTAGGAGAATGAGGGGTCACAAAAATGAGGCGAGTAGGCAGGAAGTTTAAAACTAGCAAAAATAAGTGATTTTTCATGCAGTGGAATGGAAATGTGTAACTCCTTGGCTCCGGTTGTTGCGGAGGCTGACGGTGCAGCCGGGTCCAGAGAGGGATCAGACACCTTTTTGGAGGAAAAGGGCATCGGTAGCTGTTGGGCTTGGGAGCGAGGCACGAGGCCACTGAACTAGAGCATCCTAGACTTTAAATGTGGTGGCTGCAAGTGAGAGAGGAGCAGTGGGGGGGAAAAACCTGGTCAGACCCTCTTCAGTCTGCCTTTCAGCATCCGCTGCCTGTCTCTGTGACCTGCGAGACTTGGCAAGACGGACCTGTAGGACGGACCTATAGGCTGACCAGGTAAATGGCAATTCTTACGTTCGAGGAGCAAGCTTGTCTAGCTTTTTCTTTGCTCGTACATGCCGTTGTGGGAGAGCTGCTCAGCTCAGTGCGGTCGCCCGGTGCATTTCTCTTATGGAACAGCTTGTTTCTCTTTTCTAAAAGCAAAAGATAACAACAGCGGAGTTCGGATACTTGCAATTTATGTCCATTGAGAAGCTAAGAGGCTTTAGGCTCTGGAGGTGGCTCTTTCTAAATGGTATATAAGTGACTGTTTTGGTTTTTTTTTTTGAATTCTTAAAATTTTTGTTACGTTTCAGCTGGTACAAATTGAGACAGAAGAGTTGTTGACATGGTGACTTAATATCTCAGATGTTAAAGACGGGCGAGTGAAAGAATAACCTGGTTTCTGGCATAGCTGAACTCAAAGGCCTTGCGCCTTTAGAGGAAAAAGGAGGAGTGTGTGTGTGCTGCATTATGAGATGCTGATTTTTTACTGAGGAATTAAGAGCACCTGTCCCTCAGTGCTATTCTGTCTGTTTCCCCTTATTTTCCTCACCATTTTTGAATACTTACAGTCCCACATGTTTTTTTCCCTGCCAGCAGCATGGATGCCAAAGAGGTGATGGAGTGTTTCCTGCCAATTAGGCCTGGAAAGGTTCTCATATTTGCTCTGTCTGACCTGGAACTGGTCTGGCAAGGAGGCAGATGGGTCAGATGAAGGGAATGAATGGTGTTTTCAGTAAATGGATAGTAACTGCAGGCCATCTGGACATCACTAAATGCTGTTTCTGGGCTTGGGGAAACTTGCATATATTGCAGTTCCAGGATGGTCAACAGTGGCAGCTGAACTCGTATATGGAAGCCAACATTTCTCACGCCATGTGCTGAGGTTGCTCTTGTCCTCCATCACTGACCTGGCAGCTCTGCTGGTCCGAAAGTAGGTGGCAGTTGCATAGTGGCAGCTGAGGACCCTAGATTGTTACTGCTCTGTGGAAAATCTGTTTGGCCCAGTCCAGATGTGCAGGCAGGTGTGGTTTGTGGTGCCACAAATGGCATGCCCGGTACATTAAAACATGTTCCTGGAGGAGCTGGGGTGGAACTCAAGACACATTTATTTCTCCAGGTAAAAAGAAATTAGAAGCTTTACTAATATGCTAGGAGTCTAGGGCCATATTTCGTAGATTTCATAGACGTTCAGGTTGGAAGGGACCCCAGAGGATCATTGAGTCCAGCCCCCTGCCCCATGGGAAGGAAGTCAGCAGGGATCCTATGATCCCAGCAAGTTAAGCATCCAAATGTGTCTTGAAGGTGTTCAAAGTGGGTGCTTGAACCGCCTCTGGTGGCAGTCTATTCCAAACCTTGGGGGCTCAGACAGTTAAAAAAAAATGTTCTTCCATATTACAGCCTGAATCGGTCGTGGCAGAGTTTGTGACCATTTGCTTTTGTGATCCCTTGGGGTGCTTTGGTGAACAGATGTTCCCTCAGATCCTGATGAGCACCCCTGATAAACGTATAGGTGGCCACCAGATCACCCCTGAGCCTGTGCTTTTCTAGGCTGAAGAGTCCCATGGCTCTCAGCCTCTCAATATAAGGTCTGTTTTCCTGTCCTTTGATCATGCACGTGGCTGTCCCCTGCACTCTCTCAAGCTTCTCCATATCCTTTTTGAATTGTGGAACCCAAAACTGGACGTAGTACTCCAGCTGTGGCCTCACTGAGGCCGGGTACAACAGGAGAATGATGTCATGCGATTTGCTTGAGATGACGTCCCGGGATTTGCTTGAGAAATGTATTTCAGTTTAAGATGGAAGTAAAAATCAATCTAACTTTATTGAAATGAGCATTATTTACTATGTGTAATTTGCCATATTGTGTATTAAAAACTCAACTAGGCAAAATGTGCTCAAACTCTGCAGTCATTAGAATTAAGCATGCATCTTTTTCAGATTCATAAACCAAACATAAGCCTTCCAGAGCATCTTGAGGGTGTGTCCAATGCTTTGTTGAAAGTTATTTCCACACCTGAGTTAATGTTTTTGGCTAGAGTTGAAAACAGCCTGCAGGGCTGTGAACTAGGTGCTACATTACTAGGAGCAGACAGCAGAATTGCAGAAGAAGTAATAGCTTAACCTAGTGGAATCGTAAGACCTTTAAACAAAGATAGGCGGTTGTTAACACTTGTGGAATGAAGAGCTGAGAAGGAATCAGGCAGATTATAATGAGCTGTTAAATCAGTGGACTCCCTCTCTGCTGCCTGAATAGAAATGCTGCTGCCACTGCCAGGAAACTGGTTTTAAACTTTGGGTGAAGTAGAAGTCAAAATGAGTGCAACTGCACTACTGTACACCCCTGGATTTGGTGCTGCCTATATGCTGGGAGATGCCTCTTACACTTTGTTTCCCTGACTTGGGTAGCCATACACTGGAAGTCTGGACAGTAACAAACAGAAACTCAATACCCAAGTCAGCAGGTGCTGAATGGCTATTGAATCTGGAGGGAATGTCTCACAACAAGGCTCGACTTTAGCAAGTCCAGCATCAGCACTATAGTTGCAGTCTGCTTTGTTCTGTGTGGTGTTTGTGAGGGAGAATCCAGTACGGCAGCAGGTGGAGCGACCACTGGCTGACAGCTGGGAGTAAAGGAGATAAGTAAAGCCCAGAGGCCTCTGTTGCATCATGACTTATGCTAGTATCTAGTTTTAAAGAGGCTTGGCAGGTAGGAAGTAGTGTGACTGTGCATGGAAACAGCTATCAATTTTTTTGGCACTTGCATTGTATTTCTGTTTGCAGTAATCAAGGCATTAGAAGTAACAACAACAGGTGCTTAAAATTGGTGATGGAGCAAACAAACCTGTAGGCAACCCACCAGAGAAAAAAATCCTTACAAACCACACCCAAAATCATTAACTTTGGGGTAGGAAAGAGTGTCAAGTGTCACTTATCACACTGTGAAAGGCAAGTGTGACTGCCAGCCCTGTCCATGCTTGTTTTTCATTTGCTGCCATATGGTGGCATGGTGGTGTTTATGTTGCTGGAGGAGGAAATTTAACTCCAATACAAATGTGAGGTTTTATCAGGTTGTGGTCCCTCTGTGTCTAGATGTTGACAAAACTCTAACATAAACCAGGCCTCTGCAAAAGGGTAATAAGACAAAATATATAACCCGCCTGCTAGCTGCAAGACCAAGGAGTAGGGATCGGGGAGGGTGAGAGAGACAGTTATTCAAGTACAGTCTAAAGTGTTGGTGTGTTCTGATTTCCCCTCCAGTTACATTAGATCATACTCAAACGTAACTAGGAAGTTGGGTGTTCCCAGATTGAGACTAGGGTACTCTCCAGTGGTTTGACAGCTGTAGTTTTTGGAAATATTTGTCTTCCTTGGCATTAATAAACTGAAGCTACGGTATTCAAATAAAATTTCCTAGGAGTAAAGTAATGGTTGCACATTAGGGTTTTATTCTTTTGGAGAACAGAACATATTTCAGTTTGCATGTGTAACGGGCCTTGCAGAATTAAGGTAATTTGAAATAACAACAACATTCCTGCAAAACGTATTCATGGGTTTCCATTGAAAATACTCTGTGTGACTTTGGAGTGAAATTAAACTTTGGAATTAATGTTGGCTCTGTGTAAGTAGCTTATATGCACACTGGTGGCCTACCTATTTAACATGCCTTCTAACCTTTACGTTTTGGGGGAGCATGATCCAAAGTGCATTTCCTCGCTATCCCTAGTATGTGTGTGGATTTGCACTAATGCTTTAGACAGCATTATAAATGCATGTATTGAGTGATTGGGATTCAGGAGGGAATATCAGTTCTTTAAAGGTGTGAGAGAGACTTAGAGTTATGCTTAGTTTTTGTTCTTTGTTAATAGATACATAAATAACAAGCTTAACAAAATGATCTTACCACTTTGTGATAAGATAGACTATGTCTGAGAGTCAGGCCTGCCCTGATCTAGGTTTTCTTTATCTTAATTGTCCAAGTATGTAGAAATGCAGCAATCTGTGTGGAGAGAGACTTTGTTCTTATTATATTACTCTATGTGCTGTTCAGTGGTGTACAAGATAAAATTGACTCATTCACGAACTCAGGCAGGCATGTGTGCGTGCAAGATCGAGGATTTTTTTTGACACGTAATTGACAGTTCCAGTAAGGACTCTAGTTGCGCAGTAGGAATGCCATGGGGTAGTGGCGGTGCTTGAACCCTGGGCTCGATGGGTTCTGTGCCCCCTTCTATTGGCCTCTGCTGAAATGAGCAGGACTGAGCGGAGTGGGAAGAACTGAGGTGACACTTCTTAATACAAGATATCAGTTAGCACTAGTGACTTGGTTGGGCCCTGAACTACTGCTTTGGAGCTGAAGAACTCTCTGTGCTGTTTCAAATGCCTAAATTTATTTTTCCTTCCTTCCTCTTCTCTGATGCAACACTAACATCTTCCCTTTGTCACACACCCTCTCCTTCCTGCACCTGTCCCAGAACACCTCAATGTGACTTCCCTTTTGATTGCTAGCTGTATGTATAGAGTGTAACTGTTGCACTCGGTGTAGAGCAGTGGTTTTCGATCTGTGGTCTGCAGACGCCTGGGGGCTCCAGACTATGTCTAAGCTATCCATGAAAGGTGATTATGATCAATCAAAAGTATGTGAAAACCTACACTTACAATTCAAGGGGGTCTGCACCTCTATTCAAAGTTTGCAGAGGTCTGCACTTCCATTCACATTTTTTTAGGGATATGCAAATGAAAAAAACGTTGAAACGACTGGTATAGAGCATGTTAGTTTCTGATTTTGGATATGTCGTCTTCTGTTGCTTTCAGGTAGGGAACCAAAATAAAGGCATTAAAATATTAACTGTTCTTGTTTCATCTTCTTTAAGCATAAGTTGGGTTATATCAAATACGAAGATTAACTCTTTGGCATAAACTTTCCAAACTTGGTCATCATAAGGCTCATAGGAAAGTAGGGCTGGAAGGGACCTCACAAGGTCATCTAACTAGTCCAGCCCTGCTGCTCAAGGCAGGATCATTCCTGACTAAACCACCCAGACCACGGTTACTGTGTCTGAATTTTGGAGTGAGAAATGTTAATGATCTTTGTAAACTGCTGAGTACACACTCCTTTAGATATAGGCCTCTTTTGTGTGTCTTGATACGGGCGTTTTTAAACCACTGGTGCTTCACTTAGAGCAGATATAGGGCACTTAAAAGTACTGCTCTGTGTATGTGTGAGTGAGAGCAAAGCTGACCATTTGTGGCAGCTGATGATTTGACCAGTAAAGTGCAAAAATGTGAGAAAAGTTGAAAGTGTTACTTTTCAGAAAAATTTCAGAAGTTGTTAAATATTCTTCATAACATGGAAGACTTGCTTGTCTTTTGGAAGGGTTTTGTGCTAAATATGAGAACTAGAAGAAAAGGTGTAATGAATTTTTATATCCCATTTTAATTGCAAATTTCAATGTTAATTTAAATATCATATTACTGCATCTGTAATTATATGCATACTTTGAGGATGTAGTTGAGCATTCATGCTGGTTTCTAACCTGGATGTCTAATTAAAGCATTCTCACAACATTCCCTATACTGTTGGAAAACATAATTTTAAGATATATCAATGCCACTCATTGCTTAACTGTACAGTAATGTACACCCATTATAAAAACTAACCAGTCTCTCTTTTTCTGCATAAATCCCAGACAGGTTTTTCACATCCTCAGTAAATCGGCACAGTGACAAAATTCAGTTTTCTGTAAGACATTATGACTTGTGAATAAGGAGAATTGTGGGGGTGTTTGTTCTTTTGTCAGTAAAACTGCTTTCCTGTTTGACTTGGAGGAAATATTTAAGTGTGTGTGGTGTGTTTTATCTTGTTAATTCTGGTGGGTAGAATAATCACTGCTAATAGATCGGAGCAGGAGAACAAATGCTAAAGTAAGTTATTTAATCAGTCAAGGTAGAGTGGTATCTCCTTCAGCATTTAGCAAGGTGGAGGAACACTGCTTTTTAATCCCTGAAAATAAAAATACTAAAAATTAGGGGTGCACCAATAAAGATTTTTTGTCTGGTACTGATAGCCGATTATTTACCAGCCACATCGGCCAATACTGATCCAATAGCCAATATGCAGCCTGGTGAGCAGTGTCTGGCCAGCAAGTCTGTAGTGGGGGCAAAAGGGTGTGGGGGAAGGAAGGGATGTGGGGGGGGGGCAGATTGAGGCCCCCCCTATGGTAAGAGAGGGAGTGAGATGGGGCAGACACGTCCCAGCCAGGCCAGTGCATGGGACCCTGGGAGTGGGGCAAAGCTCGTTTAGGAGGCATGGCGGGGTTGGCTCCCTGCCGCTGCGTGCACCCCTGGGGGAGGCACGGGAGGCATGTGCCCCCTGGATTTGTGTGCAGGGTGGAGTCTGGCTGTCCGCTACAGGCTCAGGGCCGGGAGCTGCCCCAGCCTCTTCCCGGCAGGAGGGCTGGGCTGGGGCTGCACTCAGGGTGTTGACAGCAGTGCTGGGAGGTGGGCTACAGCTCTCCAAGGGATGCTGCCCGCCTGCCCTGAGTACAGCCTGGCGCAGTCCCCAGCCCTGAGTCAGCAGTGGGCAGCCCACCCTTTCCCTGGCGCACAAATCAGGGGAGGGGGGCACATGCCCCCAAACCTCCCTTGCTGTGGTGGGGAGCCACCTCCCCATGCCCCCAGACAAGCCACCTGTGGCTCTGTCCTGCTGCCACCGGGGTCAAATTCACCACCCTGGCTGGGTAGTACCTGTCCCACTCCTTTCCTCACAAGGGGGCTTCAATCTCCACCCCCCCCCCGCCTTTTTCCACCCCTTCCCCCAACTTGCCAACCAGATGCTGTTCTCCAAACTGCCAGGCTGCATTCCTGGCCCCGTGCATGCTGTGGCTGCACATATGCACACAGCATATCTTGGTGACATTATCAACTACACCGGTCAAAAAAAGCTGATTGCTGATAATGTTCATTTTCCCCTTATTGGCCCCGATCTGGTATGGACCGATATATTGGTGCACCTCTATTAAAAATGATTTATAAAAAATGTTTAATGTTGATGCCAGTATTAAGGAATGTCTAGTTCATCTTTTCACTGATGGCAAGCCTGACGGTTCGGCTTGGATGATGGGGGGTTGTAAAACATTGGAAAACAGAAATCAAATCTTTGTTTACTTTCAGATGATGAAGAATATCCATGCACAGCATAAAATATCTTAAATCTCAACTATTTCAGTGAGTATACAGTTGAGCTGTTAGTGAAGTACAGTAAAAGGGCGCATATTAAATGTGTGTGTGTTCACTCAGTGTTCTAGGGTATAGGACATTTTGTTCAGAACAAAGTTTTTATTTTTTTTTTGCTGTTGGGAAAACTCTCTGGCCTACAAGAGGAGTCCACTGGAAAACTTTATTTTAGTGTTTTGCAGATAACATAATTATGAGAGAGATGAAAAGACCCCAACGAAAATGAAATCTTGGAAAATTTCAGTGAAACTTTTAGAGCGATATTAGATTGAAGAGGAAAAAGTTCTGGAAAACAAATACTTACTTTGTCTGTGCAGGGTTAAACATTTCAGGGGATGGGAGAGAAGAAAATGCCTCCCCCAGGTTATAGTTTATGATCCCTTGTTACTGCTGTAGGGGTTAATTGGTGCAAAAAAGCCATACAAATTTTTCTATTGTAGACAAAGCCCTTGAGGTGATGGTGGGCGGCAACTAGATAGGAGTTAATGATACATCAGTGATAAAAACCAGTCAATTTTTTTGTTGCATGTTTTGGGGCATGGAGTAACATGCGGTGCTTGCATACTTTTAAATATTGTGGTTTTGCACTCAAGTGCTGAACCTGAACAATTATGACAAATTGAAGGAATATATAGTGAAGAACTATAAGAGAAATTCAAATATTTAAAAAGCATGATCTTGATAAAGGACCAGAGAAAACTGTAAAAATATGTAAAGGACAAAGAGGAATAAAAGGGGGCCCTGTTAGTTTTAACTGGATGAAATTTGCCAGGGGAAACTAGGCTGAATATCAAGAACAACTTCCTGAAACTGAGATGTACTTGGCTGTGGAATAGTGTAGGGGAAGCTGAGAGAAATATTTCCCTTGAAACGCTTTAACCAAGCAGCAAAACAATAAAAAAGAGGGAGAGAAGTTGCCTCGGTAGTCTCCCTGCCTCCCCATATTAGCTGTTTCATTCTGTTTCTGTAAACCTGTGCAACATTTGAAAAGAGGCTGCCGCTAGAAATGTTGAAGCTTTGAAATACATTTTTTTTACTTTTGGCTAATTACGGGTGATTCTCTCCCCCCCCCCAGTTTATCTCTGTATTTAATTATATCGAGTCCATCTTGATATACTGCTGTGCTTAAACAGTCCACTACAGTATTGTGAACCAGAGTGGGCCAGAAGAAGGCAGACACTGAAAGGTTGACCAAAATAATAAAACGCATCCAGTCCCTTCTTTATATGTAATTATAGTGCCACAGAAGAGCTTGGGTGAGGAAAGGATGGAGAGGGTTTTACTATGAAGACTTGGGTCATTTCTGAAATACGCACTTTCAGAATGAGATGGGCCTGAGCACACTAGTATTTAATCTGTCACAGCTTCACACAGTGTCTACGAGCTATCCTTCCATTCAGATGGGTGGAAGAAACTAAAGTATTAATGTTTTTGGATTGCTTTCTTTTCCCTTTCTAGGTGGATGATAGTCTTGCTCATTTACTTTGTTAACTAGGAGAAGCAGGAGTGGAGGAGTAGGCTGTTTGAAACAGCATAAATTTATGCCAGTGGAAGTGAATGGAAAGGACAAAAACTTGCAAGGGATAACTGCAATCAAAAGGGGAGAAAGGAAGAGGCCAACATGAAGCTGATTTCCATGTCTTATGTTAGAATAGAAGGGCCCACACATTCTCCACTCAATACTCGCTCTGGAGCAGGGGTGTCAAACTCACCTTGCCCTGTGCTGGATCCAGACTGTGGGGCTCTCCGTGGTCAGATCTGGATGCGGTGGCAGGAATGGGGTGGGCATTAACACAGGTGGTAACGTAGCCATCATGCAGCCCCCTCCACAGCGGGGTTCTGTGCCCCAGATTTCAGCAGTGAGCCCTGTCCTTGAATTTTTCATCCCTCTATGAGCCGCAGGGGCAGAATTACATGGCTGACAGCTCATGGGCTGTGCATTTGACACCTCTGCTTTACAGGATAAATACTAGAACAGATTTTAATCTCCTGACATAATCTGTTTCTTTAAATGGAACTTGTAATTCTGTGTCTTAGTTTGTTGAACACAGTGGAATGTAACCTCTCTGCCCTTCCTCTTGTGCTGCAAACTACTCCACCGTTCCTAGTTAGCAGCTGTGATCGGTCTAGTAAAGTGGAGACACACACCGTGTTACCTGATGAAATTCCCAAGTGTCGCTACAGTATTCATTGTATTCTTGTTACGCTGATGGAAGTCAAGACCTTGTCTGGTTCTTTCCTCCTGTGCTAATCTTCTTGTTCAGTGTTCTTTCTGTGGCAAAACCATGAAGTCTCAATCCAGTAAGTTAATTTAAATCTTCCAAGCTACCAAGTTTCAGAGGAAATTCCATTTATTGCAGTGATACTAAAGTTGCAGTGAATATGAGACCTCAAAATTGGAAGTCTTTTTATTTGTCTTTTTTAAAGAGTTTTTTTTTAATTGGCTGTTATAATGGGTGTTGAATGAAAAGATTGTTTTGCATTTGTAAAATGCTGTAGCTTCAGGATCTGAGTGTTGTGCATGTGTTTCCTGTCCAAGAGTTGCTATGATAAATTTGGCTGGAATAGAGGTTGGCTGAACAACTGGATGACATTAGTCTGCCATTTAAATGATCTACAAAACAATGGTCCCTGTCTTGGGGGATGGGATGGAGATGGGAGAGAACAGGGGTGACAAATTAAGATGAAGCCTCTGAGCACTTGCAGTTGTATTGTTTTGTTCTTCACACTTGCCAGCCAGTTTTTGCCAGCCAGTTTTGTTCAGTTTTCTGTGTGCGGCTTCAGTGTGGCTGCTTGATTGCCTGAGTTAGCATATCTGTGGATTTGACACAAATGAGAAGGTTGAGGGATATGTTTAGATTATTATAAAATATTGAGTTGAGTTGACTTGACACACATACAGCACCGAGGCTTACGTTTAGTCATTCTGACAGTCATGTGTCAAGTCTTAATGCAGGCATCATTTCAAGTAGTTGTATCAAACTAAAGATCCTTTTTCTGGGAAATGTTTTAATATGAGCTACAGCTATTTAATATTCACTTATGTTTAACATTAACCAGTCATTTGATACTTCTGTAAACATTTCTGAACCCCCTACTAGTGAGGGGTTGACCGTTAGTGTCTGAACATTGGTGCCTAAATAGGCAAGTTCTCAGCAGGCGTATGAAAATTAATGAAATGGTGTATAAAGTCTTTTGACATGGTGCCACTTTTTAGCAGATTAAGGAATAAAGAAAATTCCTAATAAATTAACATTTTCAAAACATTAAGTTTTAAAGAAAATGTACTGTAATACCCACCAGTGTGCAATATGTTTAATTCCTTGAGTCACATTAAATCTAATGAGGTAGCTGGGGAGAGACTTGGGGTGGTGGTTGGGTAAAAACTTGCTTTAGTTAGTAAGTGTTAAATTCGATCCCAAAAGAGCGGTCTGAATTCCAGCCTCACTTCCCCTCCCCCCCAATAGTGAGGCACAGAAAACAAAATAATTCCCTCTTCATACTTTAAAGTTTGTCATTAAATAAGCATATTTTCTAGGTGTTTTTCATAGTAATGATGTAATCATTACCTTCAGGGATGATCCTGCCTCGAGCAGGGGACTGGACTGGAAGGCCTCCTGAGTTCCTTTCCAGCCCTGCTTTTCTACGTTTCAGGGCAAAACCTTGTATTTATATGGAATTTTCTTCAGTCACTTCTTTGTGTTGGTTTTGAATCTTCATCGTCACTTTTTGCAGTCTTATCTGTTGCAACTCTCTTTCCAAGAGTTGGGTCCACAATGTTTAAAGCTTCTAGCCTCAAATATACAATCTGACTTTTGCTAGGGGGAGCAAATAATTAGGCTAGAACTCTTCGTGGCGATGAAAGTAGTTTGTTTAACTTCAGCAGAGTCTAATTTGTATAACATCTAACCATTAGGGCTGTACAAAGCTTTGGATGCTGCTTTGATTCAGAGGAGATTCGGCCCAATTCAGCGGCCAAATCTCTGAATCTGAATCGAATTGGGAAACCAATAAAAAGGGCTGAATTGTTTCAAAGTTCTCCAAATTATAGTTTCATAGCTTCAAATAGATTTGGAGAGCTTCAGAGATTCGGTCAGCCCCTGCTCATCGCTGCAGGGAGCTGGATCCAGACTCAGTGCCAGTAAGTAGGGGGTGGAGGAGGGCTGGAGGTGTGGGGAGGGGACCATGGGGGACCTCTGCCAGGCCCCATTCCCTGCCTATGCCCCCAGCCCCCCCCCCCCCGAGCGCCCCCAACTCCCACCCGTTCTCCCAGCCCTGTCAGTGGCTGCCTCGCCTTGCCCCAGTGTCCTGACTCTTTTTTTTTTTTAAAAGCCCCATACTCATTGGCCGCTGCAGCAGCTGTCGGGGGTTCTGGGGGCTTGTGGCAGAGCCCCCCACGCAGCACAGGGCAGTGGGGGGCAGCAGGGATTGCCTCCCACCTGGCAGCAACTGGTGAGGGAGGAGCTATTTTTTTTTTTTTAAAGAGCTAAGATGCTGGGGCTGGGCGAGGCAGCCATTGACGGAGCAGGGGATGGGGATGGGGCCTGTTTGATTTGGAGGCCGATTCATTATCGTCCGAATCTCCGAATCAGACTTGGCCGAATTAGTTCGGGACAGTGATTAAAATCACTGCATCAAATCACTGGTCCACAAATCGGCCAAATCCAAAGTGAATACTAGTTGCTTTGCACAAGCTTACTAACCATGCAACCATTGTATGCTTTTTGGAGCATAGAGGGACCTTTAATCTCCTGGAAAATCTTCCAGTGAAAATACTGACAAATGAGACTAGTGTTAGTCCAATTAATAAATGTCAAATGTGTTTAAACGAAGATTACTTTAGTAACAGGACAGGAAGGGGGGCACCTGTATCATCTAGTCCAGTCCCTTGCTATAGTCAGTAGATGTCATGTTGCCTCTTCCAGAAACTCGTCCAGCTGCATCTTAAGGATGGGGATTTTTTTGCCTGTGTACTATTGTTTGAAGACTGTCCTGGAACATCATTCCTCTGATCATTAGAAATATTTTTTATTGTCAGCCTCAGTGTGCTTATGGCCAATTTATACCTACTTGTTCTTCTTCCAACAGTGTCCTTTAGCTTAAAAAGTTCTTTACCTTCAACCTTAATATATTTGACGTGGAGCAGTCATCCTCTGTCAGCCTTCATTATGCTAGGTAAAAACAAGTCAACTTTTTAAAAAATCTTCTCATAATACAAGGGTTTTTTGGTTCTGTTTGGCATCCTGCTTAACTTCCTGAACTCCTAGATATTCTTGTTATCAATGAAGAGTTTTCAACATGAGTATATATACGTCTTAATACCTGCAACATGGGTGGAAGAAGGAGGTAGGATACAGTATTGGTAGAACAAGTTAAGGTAAGACGACCAGTTCTCTGAGACTGACCTGTAGCAGTTCAATATTTTGCAAAGATAGGTTGCTGAATCCCAGTTCTTATCTCTTACCTTTATTTGCCATATATTTTAAACTGTCACTAAATCAGCTTGGGGGTCCTCTTATAGTGAAAAGCTTTTCCTTGCAGGCTTAATTTCTTATTCTCTGGAATGTGCTCTTTTCAGTTTATTTTAGGGTTTTAAAAGGAATCTGTTTGCTGCACAAGTGCATATATGTTAGGGCCCTGGGACCCTGGAATAGAGGCAGGGGGCTCAAGCCTCCAGCTGCAGAAGGAGTTGGGGGGGCGGGGGAGAGCAGGATGCTGCTGTGAGAAAAATGTCACTGCCAAGAACCAAGTTAACCCTTTCTTGGTCTTGAAACCACTGCAGATTTATATGCCAAGCAAGGATCCAAAGCCCTGAATTCTGTGGTGGCTGCAGGGCCATGGAGGGGTTAACCTGGCTCTTGGTGGCCTTTGCTGCCAGCTGTGCTTGTTATCTGATAGCTGATTTTATTTGTGAAGGCTGATGTAAAAAAAGAATGAAATATTTTGGTCTTTTCTGAATTATCTGTAACTAGATTGCCTTCTGAGTTCTGTAAGGGGCTTATGGGTTCTCTGTTCTTCCTCTTACTTTTGACATACTTGTAGAATCCCTTTTTGTTGTCTTTTAGGTTGCTTGCCTGTTGCATCTTCAATTATACCTTGGCCTTAATTTTCTCCCTGCACACCTGTGTGATATGCTTAAACTCTTCCCTTGTAATATGACCAAGTTTCCACTATTTGTAGGGTTGCTTTTTTGAGTTTCAGTGCATTGAAGAGATGGTTGTCAAGCCAGGCTGGACTCCTGTTGCACCTCCCATTCTGCTCTTGTATTGGGATAGCTTGCTTCTGCCCCCTTGAGAGGGCGTCCGTAAAGTATAGCCAGCTCTCCTGGACTCCTTTTCCCTTCAGACTTGCCTCCCAGGGGATAATGCCTACCAGTTCCCTGAGTTTGTTAAAGTTTGATTTTTTGAAGTCCATTGTCTTTATTTTGATGCTTTTCTTCCCTCTTCCCTTAGGGTCTTGAACACCGTCATTTCATGGTTGCTGTCACCCTAGTTACCTTCCACCTTCATGTTCTTAACCCATCGCTCCTTGTTTGTGAGCAGTCCCTACTCCCGTGTCCCCAGTTGGCCTCTCCATCACCTGCATCAAAAGTTATCTCTATCACACTCCCAGAATTTGCAGGACTGCATGTTCACTACTGTGTTTCCTTCCCAGCAGATGTCTTGATAATTAAAGTCCCCCATATGATCCAAGTCTTGTGATTTGGAAACTTCCATCAGTCGTTTAAAGGAGATCTCCTCCCCCTCTGCTGGTTTGGTGGCCTACAGCAGGTGGCCACCATGACATTCCCCCCCCCTTTTGCTGCCCTCCCTCTCTGACCTGCACCCAGAGGCTTTCAACAGACCTACCTCTTTTTTTGAAAGACACTGGGGTTTTTTAATGTGGTCTGGAAAAAACTTTGTGGATTTTCTTTCTAAACAAGTAGGTTTGCAGTGCAGAAATTCCTGACTCTTCTGGTCAGCAATGATTTTTTTTTTTTTTTAAAAGGTTTTGCTGTCATACTGCAGGACATTTTTTAGCTTACTTGTTGGAGGTAGTTGGGAATAAAACCTGGAATATTGCTAATTTCCATCTTTGCGTGCAAGTTATAAGTTTCCTAAATCAGAAATTAGAAATCAATGTTATACTTTTACATACAGATTTTTGGATTCATATCCTTATTCATGTGCATATAAAGGCTTCTATGATTAGTCATATTTCTGTATCATGGGGAATGGAAAGTGTTTTTGGCTTGTGTTCAAAGGAAGTGGTGGTTTTTGTCCCATTCTTATCAGTGTGTTGAAGTGCTAGATTTAATTGTGGTCAGCACTCTCTGTTAGATGTAGCAAAGGTAGCCCAATATATTCTATTGATAATGCTTGAATTCCACCTTATGGCAGTGTTCTCAAGTTGTATGCCTTAGGGAACATACTCATCATCCAAAAAAAAGAAATCTACAATTTTACCTCTTTGATTACGGTAGAAAGAAGGCAGTTCCCTAAAACCTGCAGCCCACGCCTTCCTGATTAGTCCCTCAGGCAAACATACTTTGAATGAGTATTTGAATAAGTGAATTGAGGGCCTTCTATAAGAAGCTTTGTTATCTCTCAAAGTTTAAATGTGGCTTGAGTGCCTAAGCTCACCACTTTCATAAAGCTTTTGTTGCATATGGAAACAAAGCTTTCTCAGGTAGTAGGGACCCATGCTGAAAGAACTTAATCCTAATTGCACTTTGTCAGTAATGACACCAATTTAGTTAGATCTGAGTAAAGTAATTGCTTTTGATTTCTGGCAATTTCACAGAGGAGGTTGCAAATTGAAAACAAGTCTTTGGAATGCTGAAACAGATGACAGGCTCGGATTTTGTAGTTAATTTTATTCTTGAATACTTTTTTTTCCTTAGCAAAATTGATTTTTTATGTTTTGTTATGTTTCATATCAAGCACTTAATTCTGGAAGAATAATTGAATTCAAATTGTATTCATATTTTGGGCTTTTTATTAATCTAATTAATTTTAAGAGTCACACGTCTTGACTTGTACCATGTAGTCAGCTAGCCTGGTGCTCATTATGGCCACTACCAATTACTTCAGAGCAGGAAGCTAGCAGTCTTGTAAAGAACAGTTATGAAATATAGAAATTAATAATTCTGATCAGTTAGAGACAATTTTATAGTTCTTATGTTGTCCCATCTAATACTATTATGAAGGTTCTGTAACATTACAGAATTGTGTAATCCTCCTAGTCTTTTGAAAAAAAACTCTTTATAAAAAACTTCTATTATATCGCCTTACTATTTAAATTCATGCAACTTGATCATACAAGGAAGAAGTAAACTAGATGGATAATTATGCATTTTAGTCATACCTCTTTACCTTTTCTTTCTTCACAGCTATCAAGTGCAAACCCTGTGTATGAGAAGTTCTATCGACAGGTATGTATTTTCTGGCTTACCCGTTTGCTTTACAATATCTATCTCTGTTTAAAAACAAACAAACAATGAAAACTTTGTGCTCATGTGCAGCTGCTGTTGGATGGTCACATTAGATGTGAAAGTAGAATATCTTTTTGTCACAAATGATGGAGTAGGGCCAGCAGTATATAACTTTATAGAATTGGCAGGGCAGTTGCTTGTGCTTTTAAAATACATTGTTAACAATGGTAAAGGCTTTGGACCAGGTCCACTCTCTCAAAAATTTAGAATCTGGCTGTTGGATGATTTCTTACTTATTTTGGTAGGGATCGAGATCACGCTAGGCCACATAAGCATGATACAGACACGGAAGTCTATTACAAGGAACCTACATGAGCTGCAGTTTCTGGGCTGGCTTTGCTAAGGGTTGGAAGTAAACAGGAGAACACGTAGCAGTAAAGCTGTACATTTGTTTCCCTTGATCTGGGTATTTCCTTGCCTATTGGCCTGAAATGAAGTGAATTATTAATTCTCTATCTCTGCTGTTGGTTTAAAAAAATCAGGCTGTTTTGTTATGTTCTGATATCTGAGTATATTGGATTCAAAGGAATTGATATAATTAACTTGGAGAATTCATAATTTCTTCTTCTTTAATTATCCCAGCCATTTCTTACTACACTTACCCCATATACTACTCTTATCCCATAAGCATAGAAAGAGAGTGAATAAAAGTGCTGTACCTCACCGGAAAGACTGCTGGAGAGAGTGAAATCTTGATGCAGATCCATTGACAACCGCTGCCTAACTCATCTAGTGTATTCAGAATTGAACTTGATCTTTGACTTGGTGTCACTTTTTTATTATAACATGCACTGGAGATCCTACCACCTTTTCTGGATTGGGCAGAGTCAAGTAGCAGCTCTTTTAGATAATACTTTACTTTGAGAGGTGCTGGGGCCAGTCTGTAGGCTGGATAGCACTGTGTTGCATGCAGTTTGCAGGGCCAGCCTGTGGGCCAAATCCAGATCTAGCATGTGGGGCTGTTTTGGTGTGGGTGTCACATGGAGCCTATGCTCCAGGTCTGGCCCTGCATGCTGTGTGAAGTACTCACCAGGCAGGCTCTGTGTGCTGGGTCAGGGCTGGCATATCCTGCATGCAATGCAAAAGACCAGTTGGAGAAATGCAGGTAGCACCATGGTCTGGATGACAGCTATGTTGGATGGATCTATCCCGCGAGCTGGATGTAATTTTTCAATTATTTTTTTTAAATCAATTTAATCTGTTCTGTTCTATGAATAATAGTGCATATTAGAGAGATCTCATAGATTTCATAGTCATTTGGGCTGGAAGGGACCCCAGAGGATCATTGAGTCCAGCCCCCTACCTCAGGGGCACGAAGTCAGC
Source organism: Crocodylus siamensis (assembly GCF_052110815.1). Lineage (NCBI taxonomy): Eukaryota > Metazoa > Chordata > Crocodylia > Crocodylidae > Crocodylus > Crocodylus siamensis. The sequence goes on along the minus strand of NC_143399.1, from coordinate 8,491,282 downwards.
AGGAATCATAGGAGCCCAGCAAGATAAGCATCCAAATGTGTCTTGAAGGCGTTCAATGTGGGTGCTCGAACTGCCTCCAGCGGCAGTCTATTCCAAACCTGGGGGCTCAGACAGTGAAGAAGTTCTTTCTTATGTCCTGCCTGAATCGGTCACAGTGGAGTTTGTGACTGTTCAAGCTTGTCATCCCTTGGGGAGCTCTGGTGAACAGACGTTCCCCCACATCCTGATGAGCACCCCTGATAAACTTATAGGTGGCACCAGATCACCCCTGAGCCTGCGCTTTTCCAGGCTAAAGAGCCCCATGGCTGTTGTTGTAAGGTCTGTTTTCCTGACCTCTGATCATGCGCGTGGCTCTCCTTTGCACCCTCTCAAGCTTCTCCACATCCTTTTTGAATTGCGGAGCCCAAAACTGGACGCAGTACTCCAGCTGCAGCCTCACCAAGGCTGAGTACAGCGGGAGAATGATGTCCCAGGATCTGCTTGAGAAGCATCTGTGGATGCAAGCCAGTGTTTTACTCGCTTTACTAGCCGCAGCATCACACTGAAGGCTCATGTTCATCTTGTGGTCAACCATGACCCCCAAGTCCCTTTCATCTGTAGTGCTAACCAGCATAGCACTACCGAGCGTATGTGCATGGTGCAGGTTTTTCCTCCCAAGGTGGAGAACCTTGCATTTTTTTCGGTGTTGAACACCATCAGGTTCTCATCCACCCATTTCATGAGTCTGTCCAGATCCACCTGGATCACCCTCCTGTCCTCAGGTGTGGATATTTTACCCCAGAGTTTGGTGTCGTCGGCGAACTTAGCCAGTTTGCTTCTGATCCCAATGTCCACATCGTTGATGAAGACATTAAACAGTATAGGCCCTAGGACAGAGCCTTGTGGGACCCCACTGGTCACAGCGCACCAAGACAATTGCCTTCCATCGACCAACACCCTCTGGGTCCTACCGCGGAGCCAGTGCCCCAGCTAGCGGATCGTGGTGACGTCAAGGCTGCAGTTAGCCAGTTTAGCCGAGAGGTGATTGTGGGATACCAGGTCAAAGGCTTGTGTTGTTGATTGAGAGTGTTGTGACTACTGTGTCATGAAATAATATAAAAATATATGAAAATGAGAAGCCTTAAAATAAAATTCAAAATGAAAATTTTAAATTCTGAAATGAGACTGTTTTTGTTTGGATACACTTTTGCAGGGATCTAATATAATCTATATGATTTTTAAAAAACGGTTTTAATGAAATACATTTCTCTGTTAAATAGCTTCCAGAGAAATGTTCTGATTAGCTTTAGTCTAGAGGTGACACAGGTAGAATGATTGTGATGAGGTATGCCACAGGGGAAGAAAAACAGCAATTTCAAGCTAGCCAAAGGTGGGAATAGATTAGGTTTAAAATATTTACTGGTTGTATAATAGCTGGAGAACTCCATGTGCTAGTGAATTAGTATGGGATTCTAGTGTGGGATGTCTGAGAGATCTCCCTATTAAGAACTTCAGTCTTCCATACATCTCCACTGCTTGGAGGAGGGAGAAGACTGATTTCTATGAAGTTGCCGTCTTTGGACCTTACTCAGGCCTTAGAAACTCATTTTCATATGTCCCCCGTTGACTGGTAGGTGTTTGATGCATCTCCTATTTTTAATCCTTGATATTATTTGGAAGGGGAGAGGTTTGTCTCTTTTTGCTCCTCTCCTTACTCCCAAAAGAATGGATCTTCATTACTTACTTCTTTTTTTCCTCCTTGCTCTATATCTTTGATCCAGTAAGTTGTAGGGTAGGCCATTAAAGGATAGAAATGGTTCACCTGACTGCGTTAGGATTGGCTCAGAAATAAACTTGGAAGAGATAAACTGACAAAATTTAGTTGGGATTGCAGTACTTGCTCACTTAAACTCCATTGAAAAACAAATACGGGTGTGTCTACTTCAGTGTATGTGCAGTAGTCAGTTAATCGGGAGACTCCCATATTATAGAGATCTTGAGGACAGAAGAGATTATCTGCACACTTGTTGTGTTTACCAGATCAATACATCCTGATAATTTTACTGCCAAGCCCAAACAATAGTTCAGATATAAAAAAAAAAAAAATCCCAGTATTGCCGTTTCCCTAATTTTTTACCCACTGATTTGAGAATTCACCTGCTTTCTAATTGAATCTTGCTTTTGAAGTAGGACAAATCTGTACTTCAGAAGAGACATGAACATCATAATTATTCTCTGTTCCCCATTCTTAAACTAGTGGTGTTTTGAATATCCTGTCAGACAGCTCTAATTTGGAGTCAGTGAATTATACAGAAAACAAGTGTAATAGGATCATTTCCCTTTTAGAGTAGTTTGAACTTGAACTCTTACAAATAAGTATATAAAACTACTTCATTAAAAATGAAAGCACTAGGTATGTTTTAGCTTCTTTCTGGGGCTTTTTCTTTTTGATTGGTAATTGATTAGTAGTTGATTTTGACTTGTATAGATTTGATGGATAATTGTTCAGTTGTCTGTAGATTACCTGAAAGGAAAAGCTAAGGTATTTTTGCTGCTTGGTTTTTTTTAATCCATTAAATCAGTGGAACATGAAGTTAATAGTATTTGAGTTTGCTCCACTAATAACAGATGCCTGTTTATGATGGTGACTCTGAGGAGTTGCAGAGGATGGAGTTGAAATTGTTAAAAAAAATAGTCTCTGCTGACTCTGAATATTCCTGAAAGAATGAAAAACCTGATCCAACCAGCTTTTTCTGAATGGATGCTAAGCTCACTAGTTCTAAGTTAAAAACAGAATCTATTGCGCATGCAACTGAGCTTAATGGAAGAGCCTTGACAGCATTGTTGCATCTAGCATAGGCATCTCTTTCATCAGGCCAACCCAATTTATTTAGAAATGTTGGGGGAAAGGCAGCCATAAACTTGCAAAGAGGCCATTAATAAAAGGTATGGTAAGTGAAACTGCAGTTAAAGGAAGGCAATTAATTGATGAGATTTGTTTGCTTCTCTATTTTTAAATAATTGGTAAAATAAGTAAATAAAGAAGTCTTCTATATACCTTTACTACAATCAAAATGTACCTCCAGAAGTGGAACTACAACCTGTTAGAGAGTACCGTCCAAGTGTTGAATCATCAGGGCATTTTATGCAAGCTTTTATTAAATGTATACATTGAATACTTCAGATAGTCTGTTGTATTGAACAGTGAAGATTGTCCAGTTCCTTTTGGAAGCTAATCATATATTCTTGATTTAAAAAATCTATAAGATTATAAATGATGCTCCCCGTTGAAGGCAAAATATTGGAGAAGTTATAGCATGCTAGCAATGGTTCCTAGCAAACTATCCTAGCATGGATTCATACTAGCCATTCTCATTCTATTCTAGAGAAAGTCACAAATAATAATAATCTGCAACTACATAATAAACCTCAAGTCATTTTAAATAACTGAATAAAAGAAGCCTTTGGGAGTTACTCAATGTGTTCTTGGCTCTAGAGTCTGGAGCTATCTTTTTATAACACTGGAGAAGCTTTGATTTGAAACATGGAGGTAAGAATTCCACATGTGTTTCTGATTTCCCTTCAAGTTCATTTATCTGAATGTTGTTTGATTAGGCTCTTTCTCTTTGAAGAGTAGTAGAAGGGAAAAGGGTCCTGTCACTACATCTGTTTCCTCTGTTTAAATTCTTTCATAGCTGTCACATTCTGTAGAGTTTTTCAGGGCATTGCAGTTCATGGCAGGGAAAATAGTTGGGTTTTTAAATAAATAGTGACATGCTACTTTAGCTATACAACACAACTTGTTTTTTTACAGCAATGTCTACACTACCTGGTATACATCTAAATTTGAAAATTGGACTTGGTGACATTAAGTCACACATCTGGAGGTTTCTAAATTCTTCCAAACTAATGATCCCCTGAGGGATTTTGTTGCCTTGCAGAAGTGTGCGCATAGGAGAGCATTGTTTGTTCAGCTGAGCCAACTTGATAATGCTTCCCTGAATGTTGCACTTCTTTCAGTTCTCCCGGTACTTTTACCTATTTCAAGTACATTTTAGTTAGGTCTCAGATGAACAGTTGATCATGAATTTGGGTTTTTGAGGGTCCAAAGTTTGAGAACAAAAAAAGACGTTGATGTTCTCAATTTGAATATCTGTAGTCACGCATCTGTAATTTGATTTGTCAGCCTTTGTTGCCCTTCACAGAAATTTAAAAGTAATTTCATCTGGAAGAATAAAAGCAACTTAATGTTTTGAGTTTATTTTTTCCAGTATGAGAAATGGGTAAAATACTTTGCTGCTTTAGTCCTTCAGATGACATCCTGTCCTAGGGACCTAAGATTTTGTTGTAGTGCTCTCACGTAGTATTGTAATAGGGACCCTTTAGGTACCTTGGATGTGGTTATCAATCATCTACCCATGTACATTGTTTAGAGCTGCTGTTATTAGTGTGCTATTGAATATAGGTTTCTTTAATTTTTTTTTTAATTTGACAGTTGCTCAAAAGCCTTTATTTTTAGTTGATGAGCATGTAATTACAGTGGGATTGGGCATGCTCAGCACCAGTTACTTCCATATTATAGATCAGGGGTTGTCAGCCAGGGGTATGCACATGCCCGGGGGTATGTGCGTGCAGGCAGGGACGGAGCACACCATGCTCCATTCTGTGCTGCTACGCAGATGCTGCCCGCCCAACCAGATGCGGGGGGTGGGGGGAGCTTGCACGTGGTGGCTGCTTCTGCTCCACATTCAGCCGTGTCCCCCCCCCCCCCCCCCCTTTCCCCTCCCGCTCCACATCTGGCCGCCGGGAGTACATCAATCCAAAAAGGTTGAAAACCCCTGTAGATAATTAATTTGATGTGGGAGTTTTTACTTTCTGTCACATTTAAAATGGTCTGTAGTTGTGGATAAGCATTTTGCCTATATTACCACACGTGGTAAGTTCAGTTACTAACTTGTAAACAGCCCTTGAAACGTCACTAAGTGCTTCTATAAATGATGAGATAAATGAGTGTCTTGGGACTTCAGAAAAGTGATATCAGACTCTAGAGCTACCCTAGTTGACTTCCAGTCAATAAGTGTTTTGCTTAGAATAGTATTTGGAATTATCTTTTTAATAAAGGTCTTGTATATGTGATGGAAAGCTCATTCAGCATTTTTTAATAATTAGATGTAAATATTACTTGTACTGAGATAAGGCTGAAGATATATGCTGAATATCTTAAATGTAGCTAAGATTTTATTTTGATTAGTTGACTTAATATTTAATATGACTATAATACAGCTAAATGTATGTGTAAACAACTGGAATGGATGTGTTTTTCACCATGGGGGAATACACTGTTAAGGTATATGGTTTCTTGTACATCTGTGATAGCATTCAAGTAATAAAAAATTGGCTTGAACAAATTATATGTTAGGCCCCTGGTTTAACTTGGTTTGTTGTACACACACAGACATAGTCCAATAAAAATATTAATGTTTAAATATTGTGGCATTCTACTGTGTGGTTTCTTCTAGTGTAAAATACTGGAGAAATATGTGAAAAAATGTAATCATCATTAGTGTAAGAATATAATCTTCTCTGGTAGCTTATTATAGAAATGTATAGGAGCAATGCAAATAGCTAATCAGTGGTGAATCCTTTTCTACAGGTTGATACTGCTAACACTGGAAGAGTGTTGGCTTCTGATGCTGCAGTTTTCCTAAAAAAGTCTGGACTGACTGACTTGATACTAGGAAAGGTATTATTTACTTAATGGAAAATTTTGCTCCTTTTATTCTGCTGTCTTTCTTTTGTCGTTGTCCTCTAAGAATTAAAGTACTCAATAACAACCTGAGTGTGTGACTTTCTCTTGCACCTTTCTCCAGAAATGCTTTTAAAAATTCCTTTTTAATAGGGAGTGCACAAGATGTTGTGGGGAGAATAGGCATAACCTGAAAGTCTTCAGAGTTATTCCTCTGTCAATTAGGGTCATTTCTTAAATGGTTTGAGGCAGATCTGTAGTTGTTGTGCCTGGGCATTGTTAGTCCATTCACTTTTTATAGTGCTTTTAACCACTTAGGCTAGGGACAGAAATTATACATAAACTGGTGTAAGTGATTGGAAACTAGTGCAAATCTGTAACACAATAGGGCTAAATACAGACAATCAGAAAGCCTGAGGCTGAATTGATTCAGTCTTTGCAGGTTAGTCTAAGCTGCCTAGATTGAAACGGTAAGCAAATGAACACACATTCACTTTTGATTCAGGAAATGCAGCCAGATGCCTGCAGTGGTTCAAGCCAGAAGCCGGGGGGCACTAGAGCATGCCTGCCAGCCACTGCCAAAGGGGAAAGAAGGGAGAAAGCCCTGCTGGAGCAGAGGGGGTATGGCCAGGCCCCAGCCCCTGCTTGCGTGGGGGTGGGTGCACAGGAGAAGGTAGTGACATTGAAATTATAAAAGGTTGAACAAGAATAGTTCTTTCTCTATAAACTAAAGAGCTATAAATGCAGCCTGGGCTGTGTGTTTGCTTACTCTCCCTGCTGCCCCTGAGATCTCTGGGATTTGTAGTCCACAGTGAGAGTAGCGGGACTGCTCTCAGCAACACTGAGGGTTGCTTGTCAGTTCTTCCTGCTTCCAGGCACCTCTGGGATTTGTAGTCCACAGCCCCAGCCAACAGTAAGTTTTCAGCAGGGAAGGGTGCTCTGTCTCCAGGGGAAGCTGAGTTTGTCCCCCCTTCCTGGCTCCAGACCCCAGCTGGGGTTAACCTGGGGGGGGGAAGGGTGGCAGTGAGCCAGCCCTACTGCTCAAGCTAGGGAGCAGAGGCGCAAGGCCAACCCTTCTCTCTGGAGCAGACAGCCCAGCCCAGGGATGAAAAGCATGCTGGGGTGCTGGGGGACTCTGATTTAACTTAAACCAGGAAGGGGGGCTGGGACAAAAATTTCATAAACCAGTTTGACCTAAATTGGTTAAGCCTGATACTGCATTCAACCAGGTTTATCTTAAACCAGTTTCAGCCATTTTGAAACTGGTTTATATGCACTGACCTTCTGTTCTGTTATAGGTTTAAACCAGTTTCTGATCACTTAAATCAATTTGTATGTAACTTCTGTCCCTAGCCCAGAAGTTCAGTGTGCATAAGCCACTTTCAAAATAGTTGAAATTGGTTTAAGATAAACCTGGATGGGCATGGTATCAGATGTAACTGATTTAGGTTAAATCAGTTTACTGAACTTCTGTTGCAGATACACCCCGTATTCAAGTTCACGCAGAGACCCCATCATCCCAGGATGCTTGGCACCACCCCGTGAACCCCTCTTGCAGGGTGAGCAGGCTAGTCATGGCTCAAGCAGTCTGCTCCAGCCAAGTGGGGAGGCGTGCTGTAGTATTTCCTGGCTTCTGGGCCTGGGCCACTTCAAGCATGGGGCTGTGTTTCCAGAATCAAAAGTGAATATCTGTTCACTTCCTTATTGGTTTGATCTATGCAGCTTAGACTAACCGGTGAAGATGGGATTTGATTCAGTCTCAGGCTTTTTGAGTGTGTTTAGCATTAAAGTGCTATTCTGCCTATTCATGGCCTAAGCCTCCTCATTTTTTTTTGCATTTGATGAAGTGAGGTCTGGCTCACAAAAGTTTAGGCTTCTCTGATTCAGTTAATCTTTCAACTGAATCTCTGCTCTGCCTAACTCCTTTAGCAGATATACAGCATTGTGTCTACTGCTCAAGTAATAGCAGGACTGAGGCTTGAGCCAGCAAGATTTTAAGCACTCCTGTAGGTCATTGAGCAGTGCAGAGTAATCTTGACCTCAAATATCCCATAGACATGTAGCCAATAAGTAACCAAGCCCGTTGCTATAAATGGTAGGAAACTTTGTTAATACAGTGAGCAGATACATTTGTAAACCTACCCTGTTTTTATATTCTTAGTAATAAACCTATGTGCTTAGTTTTGATTTTCTAGATAATTTTTGAGCGGCTACCTCAGTTATAACATTACTCTGTATAAAATAACCCTAGTCTGTAATAAAAATTCAGTATAGTGTGTTTAGTGCCATAGTACATGAAGGAGATTAAGCAGTGGTCTTAAATCTAGTTTCTGTAATATTGACAAACAAATGTATAATTAGCTTGATACACTAAATTAATTAAGCCATATTTGAATGACAGTATTTTTCTTGTAATATACTGAATTTATAATACTAAATCCTGTTATGTATTTCTTTGTTTTTCTGATGGGATTGCTAACTTTGATTTCTTGTCTTGATCTTTCATGTTTGACAGCAGCAAAAGCAACTTAAGAATGAGTTCAGGTCTGGAGAAATATCTGGAGAAATAAGTAACAAGGTTCCTGGATCCCAAGCCAAATTTTAATCATTAGAGACTATAATAGCTGGCTATAGGAGAATTTTCCTTGACAATATTATCATAGAAAGTTGTAAAGCCAGCTATTATAGACTCTAACAATTAAAATGTTGTGAACTCCATTCCTGTATTACTGAGACACCCAGAGGGCTCTTTAACCCTGAAACGCTTATCTTGTATCTTGTGCACTGTTAAATTCAAAATTTAATGATATATTATTGGAATCTGTTTTCTCTTTGTCAGAGGATCGGAGATCATTGGGCCTGATTGACAGATTTTATGGAAAGTGTGAAGTGCAAGCTGCTGAATGAGTATGAGTTAGAATATAAAGAACTGGATCAGTTTCATCTGAACAGAAAGGAGAATTTGGCCCACTGTCTGTCTTGCTTGCTTGGTGCATGTTGGCAGTTTGACAAATTGTTACCTAATAGATTCAGATTGCATTACCCTTTATGTCTGTTTTTCAGTTTATGTAATGCTTAGTTATATAAAATAGTATTTAAATAATGGCAACAAAAATTATAATTGCTGGCATAAAAGGTTTGGGATTAAAATTCATATGAGGATTCCATTCCCTACACAAGTGGGACAAGGTTTTGGCAAGTCACAGATTTTCAGACAATGTTATCTGATTCTTACTTCGAAATGCTTTCTGTCATTTTAATCTTAGATTTGGGATTTAGCTGATCAAGATGGCAAAGGTATCCTGAACAAACAGGTAAGAGTCTTAATTGTAAGGGAATTTATTTGATAGGTTAAAAAATGTATATATATGAACCATAAGCAAGATTAACAAATAAAGGAGGAAAAAAAATAAGAGTGGAATATTCTGTAGTTGTTTTTTTTCAATAAAAAACTCTGTTTCCAGTTTAAATGTCATCCACAATAAAAATAAAAAACCCCCAAAAACACCCCACACACAAATCAAAATTTGCCTATATTTTGGTAAAATTGTGCTTTCTTTAGTTCCTTTCTGGACTGAATACAACTTTACAGTATAATAAACTGAAAATTGGTGCTATATTTGGAATAATTTAAGAACCTTTTATGAGGCCCATTAACCTGTTTTCTGGTCCTCCTTGAACAAACTGTTTGCAGAACTGTAAATTTCAGTGGCTTTATTTTTCTATTTAAATTTCTGTCAGCTATTTTTTTCAAATTCCAGATCAGTAAGGTGTTCAGTGTTTGAAAAAGAGTCTTAATCACGGATGGCTTTGTGTAGCCATTGCCAAGATTAGTCAATCAGATGTGCAGTTTATCTTGCATTCCACCAAAATAGCCAAAACTCTGCTTTAAACCATCAGAAAGGAAGCTGCCTAATCCCATGATGATGGCAGCTCTTCCTTTTTCTAGCTACGAAATAATACTAAAAATAACAAAGGGTATATTAAATGCTTCCTAGTTTTTTCCCAAAATAGGTGCTTGCTTTACTTTTGATGCAGTCTTATTTAGTTGTCTGCCATGAGAAGACAGTAAAGCTTTATGGTGACTTGAGAAGGGGAAAACAAACATATACCCCTTTTTTTTCCTTCTTATGATATAAAATGATCTTAAATGTCCCAAAAAATGGTGATGGGCTTTTTGTATTTTACAGTGGAGATAATTATTGATTTCCCCACCTTATCTGGAGACCTCTAGGTTGAGAAGATTCAAAGCCATTCCCTTTCATTTAAAGTGCAGAGCCCACATATGTGGGAGTCCAAGAAATATCTGGAAAGATGACATTTGATTCAATGATAAATCAAAGGCAAGCAGAAGAGAATTCTTCCTGTTTTACATGCCTGCAATACAGAGAAGCCAAAAAGTGGCATGCCATTTTTTTTTCCTTTGCATCCATCTTTTTCTGAAGACTGCTTCCAAAATGCCCCTTTGTCATTCCACTGGATAAAAACAGAACTTCTTACTTGCTGTTCTGGTAAATATTTTGCTAGACATTTCAGTTTTTTAAGATTTACTAGAATTGCTGCTGCATAATGCCTTAAATTATTGACTTGTGATCATTACTTCTAATTTGCTGCTGTAAGTCATTTGAGCATAGCAATAGCTTAATAAAGTGTATTAACATAGCATATACTGTTAAAACCAAATCTTTTGTGTTAAAATAATAGCAGGTGTGTCAAGGCTAGAAGAACTGAAAGCTAATTTCAAGCTTTTTTCTGAACTTAATTTACTTTAGTATAATAAATCCTTTAAATGTTTTATTTTCCTCCATAGGAATTTTTTGTGGCTTTGCGACTTGTGGCCTGTGCACAGAATGGATTGGATGTTTCCCTGAGTAGTCTTAAATTGCCTGTTCCTCCACCTAGATTTGTAAGATTCTTTAAACAACATCAACTCATTAACTTAAGTACTTTTACAAATGAGTAGGTTTAGTGTTTGCTATGAGCATCTTTATGGAGTAAATCTTAGTGATATTTAAAATAAATGAGAAGAAATGAAGGCGATGTGAAACTGAGTACATTTTGTCTCATTTCACTAGAAGCTTGGGCTAAAAAATGTTTAGTCCTAATAATGTCTGTTGCATAGTTGATTTCCTACTTAAACACAAAAAAATCATGCCTGAATTCTAGAATAGCTGTGAAGCTGTGGGCAAGGGTTAGGTTTTGCTTAGAGGACTTCATGGGGAATCTGCCATGGTACTCCTTTAAGCTGCATACAGCTGTGGTGCTATTTTTCTTTGATTTCCAATAGCATTCAGTATCCCCCCGGTTACAGAGTGGCATTCACACAACTTAAAACGCACAGTGTGATAACCAGATTTTACTGTTTTGTTGGTTTACTTTCTTGGGGTTGTTGGAAATGGAAGTGACTGTAACAGTGTGTGTCCTTTGCTGGTAATAAAGCTGTAGCTATATTTAAGGTTTACTGAGAGTAGAACAAATATGCCGCTTTGAATTTCTCACCCTACATTACTGGATCTTTTCTCAAGGCATAATTAACTAAATTGTGACTGTAGATATGGGCAACAAAATTGCTCAGATGAAATGAAAGCTATCTTGCCAAGAAGTTTTTTTATATCTAAGTTGGACATTTTTTTGTTCCGTTTTCCGTTAGAGTGATACAAGCAGTCCATTGCTGATCAGTGGAACAGCATCAGCTGATGTCCCTTGGGCTGTCAAGGTAAGCTAAAAGGTGTCAAAGATTGGTATGTGGTCTGGTCACCACTTTATTTATTTATTCTGTAAAAATAAATAGAAAATCTAAATTTGAACATATGTAATGACTAGTATAGCTTATTTCAAATCCTCAAGTATAATATTACAGATACTGGATTGCCTTCTAAATATGATAACCGCCTTTTGTGTTAGCTGTATTGAGACATATTAAAATTTTTCGAAACAGTTTTTGTGGACTTCATGAACCTGATACATCTTAGAATCTGGTTATATATTGCAAATGGGAAAGTTCTTGGTGGAAAAACTATTAGCAAGCTTTTCAAGTTAATTGAAAATTGATACACCAAACAATTTTCAGTCTCTTCTGAGTTTTGTTTGGTTAACCTTTGCTGGGCTGTTGCATTTAATTGAGAAGTCACTGAGTGAATAAATATCTATTTTTAGTTACTACACAGGTTTATAAGAGACTATAAAATTTTATAAAGAAGGCTAAGGTTACAAAACTAAGTACTGTAAGCAGGAAATGGTGATAAATTTTATCTTGGTCCCTTTGGGCCTATGCTTTACAGTAGGGTGGAATAATATGATCAAGTAAGACTTCTGACTTGCGTCCACGTACGGCATGTTTTTAAAAGCTTTGCTTAAAGCCAGTTTAAGTTATTTGAAAGCCTAGTTGATTCCCATAGATTTTGGATCAATCCTTATTTGAATTACTTGAGAGGAAATATGTAAAAACATATAAGATGGTAAATTCCTTGTGACAGGAGCTGTCATATAGCCTTTGAATACTCATTTTTAAAACACCAATTCTGAAATATCTGCCATTTCTTAGGTTCTGTGCTTTAAGTATTTCCATTAGCAATATTTCTCTCTTTTCTATTCTCAGTTGGAAGACAAGGCCAAGTATGATGCTATTTTTGACAGTCTGAATCCTGTGAATGGATTGTTATCGGGTGAGAAGGTGAAACCTGTACTGCTAAACTCCAAACTACCAGTGGACATACTAGGAAGAGTAAGCCTATCTCTAACTACATTTAGTAGGCTATTGATGTGGTTTATGCATTATTACTAACAATAATAGTACTAATTACAACTATGTTAATTTATTCAGATTTAACATTTTTTTTGTTAACAGAAATGGCTACTTAATACAATTCAAAATGGCCACATTTTAGTTTTACTGAATAGCATATATGTAAAATATAAGTTTGGTATCATGACTAGTTTTACGAAGAGGTTAGATTATAGATTTGTTTTGAATGGTTTGGATAGGGATGATCCTAGAGGTCTTGATGACCCTACAGGTCCCTTCCAGCCCTACTTCTCTGATTCCAGTGAATAAACTAAAACTGGCAGTAAAACATTTTGTTTCAAAGGTTATGTTTAAACGTAATCTGTGAAATTAGCATATTAATCTCCCTTTTTAATATGTTGAATCTTTGTGTTTTGGTCTAATTTAACATTGACTTAGAATATTTATCTTGTTCTTTTCTCTTCAGAAAAGTACCTATCTTGATGAAAACACACATTGCAGGCTAAAAAATAGTTCCTTGAATGTATGGAGTCCAAGAAAAAATAGTGCAGTGGGGGGAGAGGGAGTGTTTTTTTGTTTTGTTGTTTTTTTTAATCCAAGACCAGATAGGAGGTTTTTATTCCCTTTGTTTGGTAGAGTGCATATGAAGGCAGAGGAATAACAATGTATGCAAATATCCATTTATTTTGGTTTTCTCGTAAGGTTTGGGAGCTAAGTGATATTGACCATGATGGAATGCTGGATCGAGATGAGTTTGCAGTTGTAAGTACATCGTTCCATTGAGTTTCAGAGTTCTGGCAACCTGATAAAAGAAAAAAATGGAAAAATGTGAAGCTCTGAATGTTGCTTTTGAACATAAACCTGTTTTGCTATCTTTACCGCTACTCATTATCTTAGCACAGACGGTGGTATTCATATATATTCCCCATTAGATTTCATAGCCTGTACTATTTATTATCTTCCATCGTTCCACCTACCATAGGTAGCGTCTCCCAAGTTTAAAGAAGTGGGGTTTTTTTGTCGTTGACAAAATGTGGAGTTAAAGTCTTTAATTATTTTGAGGCACTGAGTTATAGCCGTGAATCTAAAGTACTTACAAATTAATTAAAATTGAATTTCTTTTTTTCAGAAACAAGATCTTTCTTTTTATTATAGCATAACATAGCATCTGACAAACTACATTGTTGTCTACAAAACCTTGTGCCTCTCTGAACTGATTAGGCTATAAGGTGCCACCCAGCCCTAAGCTGTACTTTATCATGTGAGACTGTTTTTTAAGGGTTCTTCAAATATTCTTTTTTGAAGGCCATCTTGTGCCTGTGGGGTTTAAGCTAAGCTTCCCTTTGGGTAGAGACATTTTGAGCAAAATTGCTGTTGCCTCTTGTGGAAGGTGTTTTGTCTTGAAACAAATGATTTTTCTTGTTTGCTTTTTTCTAGTTTTGTTGGCAAAAGTAATTTTATGTACATCTTTATATGTATTATACCTGTCATCAAGCACTCTTTAGAAGCTCTTATTAAACATTAGTGTTCTAACTTTTGTCACTGTAGGGTTTTACATTTTGTAAAGAATGAAATAAGGAGTTACTTGAAATAAAGTATGATAGGATCTAGGAGCTTTTAATTTGCTAGTAACTGCAGAACAGGATAAAAAGAAAAGTATAAAAAAAGCACAAAACCTTGACTCTGCGTAATTTGTTAGTCATCTTCCCTTGCTATAGTGCCCATCTTTGGTTCAGTTCAAGATTTTAGTCTACCATATATAATACATTTTCTTAAGTTGGGATAGATCAAAACTGAGGTATAAAATGGAGCAGGCATTCAGTGGCTTTAATTTGAGGGTGAAAAAGAAACCAAACATTTATATTTTTTTCACTGATGTTGTCAAGGGTTTGTGTTCAGCAGTTTGGAAAAGCAGAGAGAAAGGAATTATATAAATAGGGTGGAGAGAAAATTACTTTTCGGTTAAAGCATATAGTTTTAGTAGTATAAGTTTAAAAATGTTCGTATGGTAAAACTCATCCCACTGTATAAAATAAAGTTAGTTTTCAGCAAAGAAAATGTAATTGTCTAACTGGCCTTTAATCTGGGTATCCAGAAATTGTTTAAACTATTATTACTCTTCAAATATAAATAAGAGCTTTTTCCCACCTCATCGAACTAAAAAGGTTACTAGAAAAACACTACCTTTCCATCTCATTCACTATCAGTATTGAAGGTGGTGTTCAAACTCTCATGTAATCTTAAGGGGGGATAGCTATAGGAGTGCTTTTCTGGAAGGTAGAGGGGCCCACAAAGTACTGCTTTTTTATTGTTCCAGTGAATGCAGCTGCACTGTTACATACTTTAAATTAATCTAATGTCAGCACTTCAAATATTTAGTAATTCATTTTAATTTATGGACTTGGTTTTACTTTTTAAGTTGCCAAGATTTAAACCACAATGATTAAATTACGTGAATAATAGAGTGAAAAATAGAACAACTAGGTGGAATTTTTCCTGGGGGACCAATAAATATGAAAAAATGTCAAAATATTTAGACTTGTCCTGGACTTTAAACGTTTGAAACATTTCCTTTTATATTCACAGGTGCAAGTGGCAGTTATGAGTCAGAAATAGCCAGGGAGGTTGTCCACTTACCAAACAAAAGACAAACTAAAATTTAATCTTAAGAGGCATTAAGTGGAATTCAAAGGAGGACAAATGGTTAAATATGGCAGGTCAGAGAAAAGAAGATAAGCTGCATTTTGAGAGATCTTGGAGAAAATTACCTTTTAAAGGGTGTTACCAAATCAGGATTTCTTATCTGTTCTCAAATTCTTGCTTTCAGGAAAAGAGAGGACAGTTTGGGGTTTGAGTTTTTAGGCGAAAGATGTGCTGTTTTGTCTTCGTGATACTGTCCCTGTACAGTTGAGAGGCGGAAGAAATCATGGTTGCACCCTTCTCCTTGATTAACTTTCCAAAGGAGTTTTGTCTTGTGTTTTTAAATGCATGTCCAGTAGAAATATTGAAAAAGAAGGTTATGCTTGATTATTTTTGTTGAGATACTCCTCTATTAATGTCTAAGCCTAGGCAGAAACATTAATGTGACAAGCCTGCCCTCTCCCAGTTCCTGGTGCAACAAAGCCGCGAAGCGGCTCTGAGCTGCAGCCTTCAAAAAGCTGGAGTGGGCTGGCAGCTGGGGAAATGGAGACTTCTGTTGTGTGCCCCCCACCCCCACAAGACCCCAGCTTGCAAACTGCAGGGGGCTTGTGTGGCAGGGGGCTCCATTCCTCCACCTGCCTCAGTTCCCACTACGGTGAAAAGCTGGGCAGTTCTGAGCTGAAAGCCAAAACCCAAGAGTTTTATTCATTAATGAATTTATCCTTACACTGTCACTGTGATGTAAAAGTGTGTGATTATTTCTTTTTCAAGATGGTGACTTGTCTCGTAGATCACACAGGAAACCTGTGTTTGACCAGAGTCTGGAGTCTTTGACCCAATCCAATATTTTAATCTTAAGACCACCTTTCCCTGCATCACTTCTAAAACTGAGGAAAGAAATTGGCTGCTGAGTTGCTTATCTGTCTGTGAAGTGGTATAGGGACTATAAACAACTGCATAAGTTGTCAAGAGAGGAGAGACGTAAAAGACCAAGGTCAAGAAGGCAGGAAAAACTGATCGACAACTTTTTTGTGAAACACTAGCTACCTTAAACTTGCACAGATCGTACACTTCTGCTGCCTTTAGGCCACTTCTTATTGAGTTCACGCTGACAGCTATGGTTTGTTTTCACATTTAGGCCATGTTCTTGGTGTACTGTGCTTTGGAGAAGGAACCAGTGCCAATGTCCTTGCCCGCAGCTTTGGTGCCACCTTCTAAGAGAAAAATTGTCAGTATTCCAGGACCAATGCCATTCATTCCACCTTCAGCATCTGCTAAAGATTCTCATCAGTCCTTGCCATCTGTAGGCATGTTACCTGCCAAGGCACCTGTCACACAGGTATGGGTTTAGAAATTAATAGAGTCAAGGAGAGAGAGAGAGAGAGAGACTTCATGCAGCTGGGTCTGATGGTTCAGACTACCTGGATCCAGTTGGTTTTCTTCCTGTCAGAGTGTTTGTAAAATTGGAGAGGCTGGTAGGGAACAAGATTGGGGTTAAGAAAAAAATATTCCTTAATTCAAATATATGTACCTGAAGACTTAAACCAAATAAGAGTGATTAAAAATGTATGCTAAGACTATAGCTTTAAGATGCTTTTAGTAAAATTCCTTTCTTTGTAGCATCAGCCATACAAAAAGTCAGAATATTAACACTAAACATTAAGAGAACGATACGTATTTTTAAAAAATAAACAAGATGATAGCCCAAGTATTCAACTATATAAAATTCAATTGCTTCACATTTGTGCAAGTATTGTGCATACATTGGGTTTGCAGATGAGTGAAAATGAAGTAGTAAGCAGAGACGATGGCTAGAGATGAAGTTCAAGCATGTCCATTACAATGAGGAGCTGGGTCATGTCTTAAAATCCCCCATTGAGAAACTGCGAGAGGAAAACCACTGGGGAAAAAGCTTGTCAAGATTATGTTAATTGCAGTTGCTTTTTGCAGAAAGTATCATAATCTGTAGAGGTTTTTTTGGTTCATATTTTATTAAGATATTAAACACTTTCAATATAGAGATTTTTATGTAGTGTATTTTGTTTTCCTTAGTGGGTTGTATCACCTGCAGACAAAATCAAATACGATGAGATTTTCCTGAAAACTGACAACGACATGGATGGCTTTGTCTCTGGTGTGGAAGCTAGAGAGATATTCTTAAAGACAGGACTTCCTTCTGCAGTACTTGCACATATCTGGTAAGAGGCTTTCCCCCTCTAACACCAGTTTGTTGTGGTTTTTTAAGTCTCTGAAATAGTGTTTGTGACAGGTAAAGTAATGACGTTCTTTGAAGTATTTTGCTCAACCACAACGTTTTTCGTGAGTAGCAGCATTGTACTGCATTTACTGCTTCCTTTGACCAATAGCTTGCCTGTATTTAGTGGTGAGAGTGGTCACTTCTGTGACAATTCACTCTTTGGCTGGGACCTAGTTAAATCTCAGTTTTGTGATTTTTTTTTTTTTTTTTTTTTTTGTGGAGAAACTGCAAAGAATGATGACCTCCATAATGACCACGAAAAATGGCATCAGCTGCAAGTTTCCAGGAAATTGACCAAAAAAGCAAATTACCTTAATAAAAAGAAAATGCTGACTCCCCAGTGGGAGCCAGTGGTCCTTGCTGTTGCTTGGCTTTGCAGTCTGCCTGGAAGGGGAAGGCACCAGCTGGCGGGGTGGCATGAAGGGCAGCCAGCAGTCAAGATGGTAGCCACCCCCTTGTCCTTCTTTCTCCTGTGGCCTCTGCACCAGTTGGTGCTGAGGGGTGGGGCTGCCATGAAATACCCACAGAATCAGCTCTGTGCACTGTAAGTGGGCCATGCAAATTGCTTTCTCATGCCATGAGTTCGGTAGATCTCTACTCTTTGGCTTTGTTTCTTAGATGCTTTCAAAACATCAGTTACAGAAGTAATGCATAGGAATTCACACTGGATCAGATCTAAGGCCTGTCGAATCTGGAATGTTGTCTTCCACAATAGCTGGTATTACTGGTGATTCTTCAGAGGACGGTATAAGAACCGTGCAAGTAGGCAGCTGTAGAATAATCTGTTCCCAGTATTTGGTCTCTTCCTGGCCTCTGCTAGACTAGTTTAAGCTCTGAGGCATGAAGTTGAAAATGCTTTCCCCCTAAAACTTATGTTACACTAGTTTATTATGATTCTGTGTATTTTTCTATCCCTATATAAAGGTCTTATTCCTTTCTTCTTTGTGTGAAGGTCTTATTCCTTTCTTCTTTGTGCGAAGGTCCACAGAATGGTTCTCCTGCCTGTTTGCTGCATGGAGGCAGAGCCAGATGCCAGTCACTGATAGCCAGAGAACGACCTTTCTGCTAAGTTCTGTTCAGTTATCTACTCCCGCACAGTGGCAAACAGATGCATCCGGCCAGCCTTTCTGCAGAACTTCTCTGAGGGGGAATTCCATTCTGTTGCAAATGTTTAAGCTAACAGTTCAGTCCCTCATCGTGTTGTAAGAGTTAACTTTGTCTTGGGGTCAGGGGAGAGGAGAGGAATTGTCTGCTCATTTCTGCTGCCCTATGAAATGTGTGTACTGGCTAGTGGTTTTGCAGACTTCAGAGTGCAGCCTAGCAGATTACTATGGAAAAGATCTGGCTAAAGAGACAGGCTGATCCATCTAAGCACTCCCCATGGAATTGCCTCCTTAGACGAGGGAGGCCAGTAAGGCAGACTGATGTTAGCAAATGGAGCAGAAAAATGAATTTGAAAAATAAACATAAGATGGATGTTACTTCAGGCATGAGTGAGCTGACCACTTTGAGACTATGCTTAGGAGTCTGTAGCCGCCTGAAACAAATTACTTTGCTTACATGCCCTAGGCTGCAACTGTGAATCACTACGCCCTTATATCCAGGTTTGATTACAGATTGTTGCATCTTGCATTTGTCTTTTCTTCCTAGCAGACAGCTGTGGAATAAGGGACAGCAGCCTAGAACGGGAACTACTGGCAGCCAGTAAGAACATGGACATACAATACAAAGCAGCACTGTACTTGCTTTGTCCTGAACCAGAAATTATATAACCCCGTTAGTGGAGGACTCTGCAAAGGCTTATCAACTTTGCTGCCAGAGTGGTTTGTTTCAGCTTAGCCATATAAACATGCCTTGGGAAGCCTCCTTCTCCACCACTTCTTTCTTTATATTCCAGCCTCCATTTTTTCAGGACTGCAAGGTTCACCAGCGTGTATCAGTTAAAACTTAAACCGGTATCACTGTTGAATATAACAGTGGCTACGTCTAGGTTGTCAGAGATTTCACATGTTTAGCTGGGGCAACTGAATAGTTTGCTAAAAAAAGGGACTTTCTGTTTATCTGGGCTTGTGGCAAGCAAGCACTTCATTTTGGCCCCATCCTTTGGGCATGAAAACTTCTTAGATATTATCACACAATTAAAAATAAAATCTGAACCATCATCCAATGCTTGAAGTGCCTTTGCATTTGTTTGCAAATAAAAGTAGATGCTGGTGTTGCAAATATGGTCTCTCTCAACTTGGAAGTCATATGATGTAAGAGCAATTCTATGGAAAGAGAAGGCAGAAAATGATATTAAAGTGAGGATATGGGATTTTTATCTGATTAGAGTATCCAGTCAGTTCTATGTTAATGATACAATGGGAAACTATGGAAGCCTGAAGCTGTTCAAACTGTTTAGTAGTCAACTTGCTTCCTGTCAGATAGAAAAAAATTCAGAGTGCTTGGCAGGTTGAAGCAGTTAGACATACGTCAGAAGAAAATGACTCTACCAGTACTAAAAGAATAAGTGCGGAGTCACAGTCGTCGTCTTGTCGTAGTTGTCCTCTTGTCTCAGAGCTATCTTAGGGTTTCCACCTAGCTGCTGTGGAGATAAATTTGTTTTCATTGCCCCGTGCTCTTAATTTGAGAGCAAAAGGGCTAGCTTTGATTGAATGAAATGTGTGCAAGAATTTGGGGAACAATTAGTCTCATTTCCCCATTTTAGCAACCCACGGGAAGACCACAGTATGAAAGGTCTCTACTTCACTTTGCATGGCAAGCTAGTTACAATACTTCTATTTCTAGCCTGAAATTGGGGACAAATAGAGCAGCTCCCTACCTGATATATCTAAATAAGTTCTTATTGGAAGTTTGTCTTAAAAGTGATTCTCCTGAACAATCCTGATTATGTCTTTTTGATGTTGTAGATGGGTGACAGTAGTTTTCTTATCTGCTATTCAATTCTCACATGTCCTTACAGGATATCTTTAATGCAGTGGTAACAATACTGACAGTCTTGGGAGGAAAAGATTTCCCAGGTAGCTCCCTGAGCAGTTTTTCTGATGAGGGATTAATGGAGACACAAGTGAAACAAATATGTAGCATAGGAATGCCCTTGGAGTATTTTAAATTAAGGGCAAAGGTGGACACATGGTGCTGGAGAATTCACTGTGCGTTCAGGTTGTGCATTATTGGGTGCAAGATCTCTTCTCAGAAAATGTTACCAAATACAGAATTCCAGACTTCATCTGTCTGATAGTTAGAAGTCTTCTGAGGTTGATCTAATCTAAATTTACCGAGTTCGATAAATTGTAGCCTGTTTGTAGCCATTTGATCTTGTGTTGTTTTTCAGTCTAAAGCTCTTCTCCTTCCCTAATATTCACTCCATGTAGGTGTTTTTTCAAGAGTGTTCATATCCTTTTTCAGTCTCTGTGTCGAGAGACCAAACGAGGTACACTCCTTTAATCTTCTTTCATAAGAAAAGGTTTCACCTGGTCATACAGCACAACACAGGAACCATGAGTTGGTATTTACAGATTGAACTGATGGAGGGTGATGCTGTCATACTTCCTACACACTTAAAGTACTTTTTCTCAGTAACTTCAGTCTTAACTCAGTGAGGTTTTGAAATTGGAAGCACTTACTGAGAACTAGTATTGTACCTCTCCTTGAAACAAAATGGCCCTTTGCAAGTTGTACAGAATTAATTTCCAAGGTAAACCCTGTAGACAAGAAATAGTTTCCTGTCCTGGATGAAAAGATCCCAGGTTCAACGTAAGAGAATGACTACAGAAGCTGGAAGGTTTTCAGAGTACATTTTCTTGATAGAGTGTTTGAGACCCTGCTTTTGCTAAACAGAAACCATCCTTTAAAACATAGCGAGAGCTTTTTTTGCTCCCCACCTCCTTTTTATGTTCACCATTAAACTATGATCATACTCTGAAGCCACACTACAAGTAAGAGTCTCCTGTGGATGTCAGGATGAGAGAGAATAGGAAGATGATTCTGGCAGCTTACCTGGAAACCCCTTTTCTTCAGTAGCTGTAGTCCACGGATCTGGCTTATCCTGAAGCTAAATGATAACTTGAAGTCAAAGTAGAAGTTAACCCCCAAAGTTGTGTGGTGTTATTTTCCATAACGGGGGAAAAATGTATTCCAAAGCCCCCCATCCTCTTCCCCAAGGACTAGTTAATACAGTTTTCGAATTGGGAAAGTTGGATGAAATTTTCTAACCCTAAAGTTTTCTTAATTGGCCAGAACTTCAGGCACAGGGTATTCTATTGCTGTCAGTGACTGATGCACCTAATTCTTTCCCAGAAGAGACGGAAGACCCATTGGAAAAATCTGTGAATCTTTTCTGTATAAAGAGAAAAGGTTTGGGTGAAATTTCCTATTGTTTTCTGAGCCTTAGGGTTTTCTTTTATGTGCGTTTCCTATCCTTGTTAAAAATGGCGATGTGCTGTGCAGTGCTGAGGATTCAGGAGTGGTTCTAATGCATTTGAAGATAAACAGTAGTAATGAGTACCAGCAATTGCCCTACTTTTCCCTAATTTGCACGTACAATCTTAGAACTAGATAGTTCTAAGAGAGATTAACTGAGATGTTCCATTTAACATGTATATATCTTTCTCTCTGTGTTTGTGTATAGGGCCCTTTGTGACACGCATGACTGTGGAAAGCTTTCAAAGGAACAGTTTGCTTTGGCTTTCCATTTAATCAATCAGAAGTTAACAAAGGGCATTGATCCTCCTCAGGTTTTGACTCCAGAGATGATTCCTCCATCAGACAGGGTCAGCTTACAGAAGGTAAGAATCTCTTTGACATTTGAACAGAAACCTCAGACATATTAAACTCATGAATTCAAATTGTGGGAGCAGGGGAGGGAACCTTTTAATGGTATGCTAAAACATAGGTGTAGTACAAGGAAGAAAATAAACTTAATTGCCAGGATTAGGTGTATTAGTTGTCCTCTCCTCCCCCAAACTTTTACATTTTTACAGGAAGAGGAGGAACTTGGTACATCCATTTTTAGTTGTCATACGTTACACAGCCAACCAAGCAGAGAGAGCTTACTATAGGGAAAGCATAATACCAGCTTTTTGAATGAATACACTTATTGCTGAGTGTCCAAGGGATTCCAGTACTAAATTTGCTTTCTTTTTCCCTTGGTGTGTAGACATTTTTTTTTCAGTGTCACTACCACATTTCTCTCTTTCAGGAAGTTAAGATTGTTTTCTATTAAAATGAGACCTTTTCAACTCTGTAGTTACTTTTTAAAAAAGGAGCGTTTTGATATTTTAAATATCAATTTTTTTATTCATAGCAATATTTAGCTGGCTAAAGTGGTATTTAGTAGAGCAGCAATCAAGTCTCAGCCAGATGGTCTCTGTTTAATACTTTTATAGCTGTCTTGGACTATTACTAAACACCTTTTCTTGGTTGTGCTAAGCACTGACATAGCTGCACTATCTTCATTATAACAGAATGAGAAATTCTCACCTGAAAAATAAGAAACTCAAAATTTTGCCTTACTTTTGAGTTTCTCTAATTGGCACCTAATTTACTTTTACATTTTGTTTTTAAAAGAAACTGTTTCGTTTGCAACTTTACTAATCTTTTTTGTATGTTTGCTTTCCTTTCTGTGTCTCTTCTAGTTTCGACTGTTTTTTCCATTCTGCACCACTCTGCTTTACATCTTTATTATTCTGTCAGTTTCTTAACTCTGCTTTCTCAAGGTTAGAGATTCTTTGCTTTTCTAATATTTACTGTCTGTTGATTTAATAATGCACATCTTTTAAATGTCTCTTAAGTAGTCTTTGAAATAGCACAGCATTTTGATATATTGCACTATGTTGCCATCTGAAACTACTGCTGTGCTTATTGCCTTTCATCTGGAAGAGTCTCAAGGTGCTTTTTGAGCATGAACTGACAAACTATATTTAGTTAACTCTGTGTAAAATGATTGTATTCCATCCATCACAGAAATACAGGCATCTCTGGGGTGAACCTTGTTGGCTGTTAAACAGTACACATTGACACTAAATAAGTTTAGCAGTTCACACATTGTAAATTATTGAAACTGCTGGAAAAATTGGGGTAGACAGGTTAATTACCCAAACTGACAGCTGATGATATCGCTGGTGCTCATATTTTGTGCTGTTCTAGAAGCATGGACCCATGCATAAATATGTTGGTCATGACTGCAGCTGAAATCAGCATTATTTTGGCTGCTTTAGTTGTTAGTGCACCACACAGGGTATTTTCCCAGTATTCCTAAAATACTGAGATCAGTTGAATCTTCCAGGGAGTATGCACGTAAGCAGAAAAAGAGACTGAGATTGTTTGAAAGAGGGGAAGATAGGGGTTCAGAGTGATTTGAACTTTATAAAATTCCACTTACTAGGTTGCACTGAATTCTCAATGAGTTGAGCTCCTACAAAGAGATGCCTTGTTGTCAAAAAGAATATTTGGTGAAGACAATTCCTTTACTGCTCTTTGGGCATCAGTAGGTGAAGGCTAAGGGTCAAGAACGCTTATGGCATTGCCAACAGCTAAGGAAAAGGGTTGAACATTGTCACCATTGCCACTTATACAGTGAGAACTGTTTGAATGCATTTTTTTTCTCTTGATTAACTTGGTCACCGTGATGGCATTCTGTAGAAAAAAGTTTAGGCATAGTAATATACCATGACTTACTGGAGAAAGGAGCAGGTTTGCCAGTAATCATTCCTGTGGTGCTGTTCTACCTTTTACTGATGTACCTCACAGTTAGAGTTATTGAATAGTATTTTGTTCATTAGGGGAAGAACATAGGTGATATGAAAGACTATTTATTCATCTCTTACATCAGAAGACTCATGTGAATCCCATCATAAATGCAAACTGGTAGTATAATCTAAAACACTGCACATCTTAATCCATGGAAAACCAACACTGAATGATTTTTTTTTTCATTGCAAGTCTGCATATTAGTCATGAGTCTTAGAGTTGCAGGGACCTTGTATGGTAGGACTGAGATGAATATCCACAGTTGGGTGAATGGACTTGGACAATGCCACCAGACATACTTTGTATGGCTACTCTTACTAGCTTTGTATCTGTTCTTGATCAAAGCATCTTATTAAGGGTTTAAGGGAAATGATTATCAAAGTTGTAGAAGGAAGCAACGGAGAGTACAGGGAACTTCCGCTCAAGACCTACTAAAATTAACTCATGGTTTACTAGACCATGATTGTGTTACTTTTGGTAGTCGTCTACCTCAGGACTTCTGCAAAACTAAAAACACTCATTGGATGTAAAGTTCTGTTTTACATAAGAGCAAGAAAATACAAAGTTCATGTTGTTGTTTCATCTGTGACTTGTCCAAAATTTGATCTGTTGTTCTCCGGCATTTCTCTTTGGTTTAACTGCATGCACCTGAAAGCATGGCTTAAAGCATCAATAATACGTCATGGTACAAGCTTATCTGACCTTTAAAGGTGAGCAGAAATAACTTTAAAAAAAAAAGTAATAGTGAAGCTAATAATTTTTAAATCATTAATAGAAAATTAGTTTAATGTTAGTAATGAAATAATGTTTCAAGTAAAGATGAGGTTCTTTGCATGACCAGGCCTCATGTTAGGGTGCTATAATTCCTTTGAAAGAGCTCATGTTTCTCCTAGAAATTCGTCATGAAAAGCTCAGCTTTTGTTCTGGCAGACAGTGGAGTTTAGCTGTAGTATTTGTCTAGAATTTTACCTTTTTTATATTTAATCTTCTTTTTTTTCCAAAACTTTTCAAAAAATTGCTGCATGTTTTGTTAGAGACATCAGCCAAAGTTTTAACTTCATTATCATGACAGCTTTTTATCAGACTTCCTATTCTGTTGCCCAGTAGGACAGGACACCAGTTTTTAGTCCGTTGCTGATGCTTAAAATTGATTCATAGTTACTTAAAACTGAAGTGTTTTCTTGACAGTGCTCTTCTGTGATCTATCATGACACCATGAGGGTAATATTCCATGGCTTTCAGATGATTTAAAACGTTTAGACCATTTTAGAAGTGTTAAATCATAACTTTGTCACAACAAAATCCAAGTTCTGATAGATTCATAAATGTCACTGTAGTAGAGAAGGGGCTAAGCTCTGTAAAAACAAACTTGGAGTCAAGCATACTTTATTTTGATCTAGATCCCCACATTTAATCAATTATTTTTTAATAATGTACAACACAAAATATAAGCTAAAGATGTTAATTTTTATCTTGCAGAGCACTCTGGGACCGAGTCCTGTGGCAGATTTTTCTGCAATTAAAGAGCTTGATACTTTAAACAATGAAATAGTTGACCTGCAGAGGTAGGTAAAGGAGAATTACCACAATTTTAATTGCAGCCAAATGTTGTATTTAGTACTGCTTGAATACAATTTCATAGTTCTAAACCTTAAATATAATACAGTAAACTATCGATATGCACTGTTGCACTTCTGTGAATTATGACTTTGGTAACTATGATTTTGTTTTCTGTTGGTTTTGAACAACGTTAGGTTCATTAATAGCAATAAAATCCCAAACACCATCCACTGCTCTGTAGAAGAGAGAAAGTAATCTTTCTTTTTCTTTGTGCTGTGTAGTAGAGATTTGATCATAGTTCATCATGGGTTAAACAACAGTGTTTTGCAAGTGGGCATAGTTTTCCTGATGAAATCTGGTTAAATTACCATCATAACAGTATTACAGGTAAATTAGTGTGGTAGTGCAAATGTTATTTAAGATTTCTATTAAAAAACAAAATCTTGCTTTTTACAAAAGACTTGTGTACAGTTCTCTGTCTTCCTCTAAATAATTTTAATGAAGTCTAGAACAGAGGTTCCCAACCCTGGGCCGCAAAGGGCTGGCTGCCAGTCTGCGGGAGGGTTGGCTGCTGGGCCAGAAGTCTGGAAGTGACCGGCATACTGTGAACCGGCAGCCAACCCTTTTTTATACTCAGTCCCGAGCATAGAAAAGGGTTGGTTGCCGGTCTGGAGTATGCTGGTCACTTCCAGCCTGCAGTACGCAGGCCTACTTAAACGGCGAATAAATTGTGGATTTTGCCAAGTAATTGCTTCCATTTCCATATGTAACAGTGGATTCAAGAGGTTCCCAGTAACCTTGCAAAAGATACTTTGAAGATGACACCAGTGAAGTAAATACTGCTGCATTTCCCACCCCCTTCACACACGCATCGTTTTATTAAAAGGGATATTAACTTCCATACACAGTCTTAGAGGCTGTTAGAGGTAAATAGGCCAGAGTAATAACTGCAAACTTGTTCTTGGGCTCAACTCTCTAAGTTAAATGGAGCAATAAAAGAAGGGATGTAAAGTGAGCCGCTACTTAGCACTGGGAATGTATCAGCACAAGATGAGTACTAGCTCAGGAAAAGCTTTTTATTTGAACTTTTTAAGAAGATGAAGGGCTTCCATTTTTTTTATAGCACAGCTGTATAAAGCTTTTTAATGTAACTGAGTAAATATTAACCTTGTGCTAAAAAATTCTAGCTGCTAAATACATGGAGCAAGATGGACGCATAATTGTGAAATGTATAATCAAAGCAAAATAGATAAGCAATAGGATTTTAAAAATTTCCTTAATGTTTACTACCTGCATTTTAGAATATGTTTTTGTCCTCTACTTAATGTGAAGTATATTGTACAACAGCTGCAAAGGTATAAATATTGCATGTTTCCATTTATTTGACTGAATTTGTATGGTGTTCTCTTGCTTCTTGAAAGATCTTTTTTTAAAAACCTATTGAGAACAGTGTAAAAGCTACTTGGCTTTCTTTGACTAGAAGAAAACAGTTTACAGGATGCCTACAGTTGATGATCTGAGTGAAGCTGGATCCTTTTTACCCATGAGCACCAACACTTTGGCAGTGGTTCTCAACCTCCTCACTTCTTTGAATGTGGCAGCATCCTCTGCTGAGAAGGCCTCATCTTACCTCCGTGGTCCTCAAGACAAGAAAAAACGTTACTGTTCAGCCACACCATAGAGCAGTGGTTCTCAAGCAGGGTGCCATGAGACACCCACCCCACCCCACCCCCTTCAGAAGTGCTGTGACAGGTGCTGTGTCACTGCAGCAGCCAGGTAAAAAGCTCCAGGGTGCAGCATACATGCTCTCTCCTGCCACATTAGCATATTCTGATAACCCTACAGCAGGTAAGAGAGCTGGTTCATGCTGCAGCCCGGCCCAGTCTGCCTCTCCTTCCCTCCACATTCCTCCCAGATACAGAATGTGCGGGACAATTGGAACTGTCCCACATTCCTCTTTCTGGCGGATGCCATGCGGGGTCAGACCAGGAAGGGCCGCAGCATTAGCCTGGCCCTCCTGCCTGCTTTAAAGTCGTCGAGGTAGAGGCAAGTGAGCGTGTATGCATAAAGCACATGGGGCACTTTTATCTGACAACGGCAATACCTGCTTGAAAACCGTGGAGGTAAGATGAGGCAGAACAACAGTGCTTCTCACCACTGGTTTTATAGGAACGGTGCTTGGGAATGCTGCACCAATGTTCTGACAGCAAAACTCTTGTTCTCTGTGGCAAAGTGAACAAGCTGTCATTTAGTACAAGTCTATCATATTCTTTTTAAAGCGTGCTTAGTGCGATTACACTTTTCAAACTCTATATAAAACTTGTGTGAACCTTAATTAAACCTCCCTGTTATGTTTTGGGCCTGAGAGAAGAAGCCAAGAGAGCTTAACACACTCTTTCTTTTGTATGAAAGCTGGGGGCAGGAAAATGAATGTGGGGGTAAGCATAAACGATGCTTGGAGGCTGGGGCAGGCACAGTGACTGGCCGCAGGCAGCTGCGGTGGTGGTGGTGGCCTGCAGCAGCAAGTGGGGAGCTCCCACAGGCAACTGTGGTGGTGGGGGGGGCAGGCCAAGTGGGGAGCTCCCACAGGTGGCTGCAGCGGTGTCAGTGGCAGGGGGCCTGGGGTGGAGTGGCGAGTACTGAGCAGTGGTTGACGGTGGGCGGTGGCCAGTGGCAATTGGCAACTGCCCGTGGGCGCTGCTGGCAGTGTTGGCAGCACTTCTCTCAGGGGGTGCACGTGCACCCACTTGCACCTGCTACGCATGGCCAGTGGGGGCAAGGATTTGTACAATAGCAGAGGTCTAGCCACTGGCAAGGTCAAAATATCTCAGTGAAACACAGCTGTGTATTTTGCAGACATTTGTATTCTTACTCTCTGTTCTCCATCATTAATAGTAAAACATTACACCGAGCTCATCTTCCATTTCTATTGGTAGTATTTTATTAGTAGTATTCTTGCAAATAGGGGTCTGTGAAAATCAAATGTACTGTACTTACAGAGGTCACAGTGACTTTCCTAGCATTTGAACACTAAATTTTCTGGAGCCTGGCTCTCTGCTCAAGATATAACCATGTTGCAGGAAAGGTAGAAGTATATACTGGCAACCCCTGCTTAGCACTCTTAATTGGTTCCTGAAAAATTGAGTGTCAAGCAAAGCGAGTGTTAAGCAAAACTGAAAGTATTTGACAACCCAGGATGGGAACTGCAATTGTTTTTAATGACCCAAGATGGCATCCACAATCGTTATAGCGAAACTCGCTGAGCGCTAAGTGAAATCAGGTATCAATTTAAAATGAGTGTTGTAGCAAAATAGTGCTAAGTGAAGCAGCGTTCAGTGGGGGTTACCTGTATTTTTTCATTCTGTATTTGGAAAGGAGTAGAATTGCATAACCTTATATTATGGTAATAATGTAATACTTTTTGTTCTCCCTGAAAGTAGGGAGAATACTAAATAGCTTTTGCACTGTTGTATCTGTAGAACTGGATGATTTGCAACCAAGAATATGAAGTAAATGAGTGTGCTAATCTTTCTGGTGTTCTAGAAGACAAAAAATATTTTTTCCAATATTTAGGGAGGTTCTGATAGTGAACAGTAGGGTTGGTCTACATTAATTCCCAGGAAAAATTGTGGGACTACTTATAAGTGACATAGTCATTAAAGAATTAGAAGAAATGGTGCCAGTCAACATGGTTCTGTAGAAACAGATCGTGATACAGCTCTTCTTGAAAATGAGATTACAAGTTTGATAATTGATGTTGTTTCCTATCTTGTGAGTTGTTCAGTCATGTATTGTAAGTTGTCCTGAATGTTGTTGGGGAGGGTGGCAAGTAAAAACCTAATGCATAAATAAATAATTGTGTTAATATATTGTACTTGGAATTATCAGTCATTTCAGTTGATCAGCATGTTATGCTGGTTCAAAAAGACAAAATCAGGTCTATACATCTAGGAATATAAGTCATATTTTAAAGATCAGATCCATATATGTGAACCCTGACTTTGGATTACCAGTGGCGTGTGAGCTTCTGACATAATGCTATTGGTAAATTGTTATATATGGGGATAGCAAAAGAAGTAGGAAGGTATTATTGCCCCCGTATCCTTCAGTGATGACTGAGTTTAATGGAATACCACTCCAATTTTGCTATTCATGCATCCAGTTGATGAAAAACTGGAAAAGGTTCATAAAAGAACTACAAGAATGAATTTGAAGTCTTGAATTTAATGTCTTGGGGTCCTGTGAACCCAGTATTCATTCCTGCCTGTGGTAGGGGGGTCAGGCCAGATGATCTGTTCAGGTCCCTCCTGACTCTAGCTACTATAAAACTATGAAAATATTCCTTGCTGGGAGACTGAGGAGTTTCAGTCTAGATTATTGAAGAGAGCAACTTGCTCATGGTCTGCAAGTAGGTACATGGAGAAGAGATTTTTGGAAGTAGGTAGTTGTCTAATCTATCCAAAAAGACATGGCAAGATCCTTTAGTTGAAGATAAAACTACACCCAGTCACGTTCAAAATAGATGCTGATTTTTAGCAGTGAGAGTAATTCACTGTTGGAATAATGTGCACTGGAAAAAGATGGAATCTGATGTTTGTACACTTTAAATGCATTTCATTTAGTTTAGTATGGTGATCTCGTGATATGATTTTTGTATATATGTTCAAGAAAACGAGATTTGTTTTTATAACTAATTTTAAGAATTGGTAAAAATTCTTAAGTAGATAAAGACAGAGTATTTCACATAGCACAGGGGTTTGAACTCCTGTTACTTTATTCTATAAATCAGTTCTTTACTTGTGTTGAATTTTTTTTCTAAAACAGCTGAGTATATCTGAAAATTTCCAACCAAGAATTGTAAAAGAAATGGAGACATTCCTAATATCTTATAAGGAGGTCTCCAAATCTTCTTCCTCTTTGTTCTCCTCTTCCTCACCCCTCCTTGGAGAATGAATGTCTGTACAACTTACCCTTCTGAGAGAAGCCAGCCCCCGCCCCCCTGGACCCAGAAACTGTGTGTTGCTTGGGCTGGCCAGCCAAGTAGGGAGCAGAACACACCCCTTTCTTAATCCCACATAGTCTGTGTCCCCCTGAAGCACAGACTCTGAGCAGTCTATATCAGCCAATCAGGCCGGCCCTGTGCACTGTTGCTCTCTATCTCCAGGCAGACTGAGGGAATCTGCAGAGCACATTTTATTGTGTGCAGAGGGACTCAGCATTCAAATGTCTGTTCAGGCACTTCCAGGTAAGTTTTTTCTTACCAGGAGAATAAGCCCAAGAGAATTCTCCAAGTTATTTCAAGGTGTGTACGCAGTCTTAGACATCCTAAGTTACTTATGGTTGGCTGTGTTTATAGTCAGCTATGTACCTGGGCCAAGGTCCCTAAAGATATCCATGTGCCTAACTTCCATTTGAAATCAAGGGGTGTTTATACATGTGTTCCCAGGTCTTGAGAGGGTAGGGAAGTGCTTTAATTAGAGCAGCCCCCTGTTAAAGCACAGGAGCATCCCTCAGCTGAAAAATGGCAGTGGGGGCACTTTAACTGAAGCTGGTCAAATGAGCTTTAGTTAAAGCGCTCCCACTGCCATTTTATAGCATGGGGATGCTGATGCACATGATGCTGGAGTCTGCTGGAGCACAGTAATTAACACGCTCCAGCAGACATGATTAATTACAGTGCGTTGGAGCAGTCTCGCTGCGTGTGTATAGGTGCCTAATGAGTAGGGACCTACTAAATACATGGTTTCTGTGAAATCCATGAAATCATACAGTTGGCAGTCTGCTGTGAAAAATAGCTGGTTCCACATGAAAAAGAACTGGCTATGTTCAAAAAGCTGGCAAAGAGTCGGCAAAAAGCTGTCTCCTAGAAGGGCAGGGGGAGGGATATGGGAGGTGTGGAAAAAAAAAAAGGCAGACTGCCTGTCTCCTGAAGCAGGGAATATGGGGGAGAGGGGAGAGAGAAAGTCAGGAAAAGTTCCTGTCTCTCTGTCTCCAGAAGGGGGAGAGGAGGGGGGAAACAGGGAAAAGCCTGCCAAAAGTCCCCTTCTCCTGAGTTTGTTTACTCAGTAATTATTGCCCTCTGCTCCTTTAAGAGAGTGATAATTAGTGAATTAACAAGCTAGGCAGCTCCAGTTAGGGCGGTCAATCAGTGCCTGGGAGGGGTGGGACTTGCGACACCACTCAGCCAATTAGAGGTATGGGGGAGGGGTCACTTCACTCTACCTTCAGAATGGAAGGCCCAGCTGTATCATGGCCCTGAAATTGGGGCCCCCGGCCATGTTTCATAGTTTCTAGGGTCAGAAGGGACCTGAGCAGATCATCCAGTCCGACCCCTTGCCATGGCAGGAAAGAGTACTGGGGTCAAATGACCCCAGCAAGGTGTTCATCCAGCCTCCTCTTAAAGACCCCTAGGGTAGGAGTCAGCGCCACTTCTCTTGGAAGTTGGTTCCAGATCCTAGCTGCCCTGATGGTGAAGTAGCGCCTCCTGATATCTAGCCTAAATCTACCATCTGCCAGCTTGTGACCGTTGTTCCTGGTCAGTCCTGGCAGTGCTCGGGGGAACAGGGACTCCCCCAGCGCTTGCTGATCCCCCTTGACTGGTTTATAACAGGCCACTAGATCCCCCCTCAGCCTTCTCTTGTGGAGGCTGAACAGGTTCAGGTCCTGCAGCCTCTCCTCGTAGGGCCTGCCCTGCTGTCCCCTGGTAATGGAAGTGGCCTCCTCTGGACCCTCTCCATGCTGTCCACATCCCTCCTGAAGTGCGGCACCCAGAACTGGGCGCAGTACTCCAGCTACAGCCTGATCAGTGCTGCATAGAGGGGGAGGATCACCTCTTTGGATCTGCTCGAGATGCATGTGTGGATGCATGACAAGGTGTGGTTAGCTTTCCTGACTCACTGCCGGCCCATGTTCATCTTGGAGTCAATGATGACTCCAAAATCCTTTTCCACCTCTGTGCTGACAAGAGGGGAGTTCCCCCAACCTGTAGGTCTGGTGCCGGTTGTTCCTCCCCAAGTGCATCACTTTGCACTTGTCTGTGTTGAATCCCATCCTATTCTCGTCCGGCCACCCTTGTAACCTGTCTAGGTCTGATTGTAGTCTGTTGCTTCCTTCTAGTGTGCCCACATCCCCCCACATCTTAGTGTCATCAGCAGATTTGATCAGGGTGCTTTTCACCCCCTCGTCCAAGTCACTGATGAAGATGTTGAACAGTACAGGCCTGAGGACCGAGCCCGGTGGAACCCCACTGACCACGTCCTTCCAGGTTGAGAAGGACCCATCCACTACCACCCTCTGGGTGCGGCCCTCCAGCCAGTTGGCGACCCATTTGACTCTGTGGGTGTTGACACCGCAGTCCCCCAGTTTCTTGATGAGAAAGGGTTGAGAGACTGTGTCGAAAGCCTTCCCGAAGTCCAGGAAGACTATGTCCACTGCTACCTCCACATCTGATGATTTGGTGATCTGATCATAAAAGACCAGCAGGTTGGTCTGACAGGACCTGCCACTGATGAACCCGTGTTGGTTGCCCCCAAGCATGCAGTCCCCTGCTGCCCCCTCATGGATGTGCGCCAGACTAATTTTCTCAAACAGCTTGCCTAGGACTGAGGTAAGACTAACTGGCCTATAATTTCCCGGGTCCTCCTTCCTCCCCTCTTTGAAGATGGGAACCATGTTGGCCCTCTTTCAGTCCTCCAACACCACACCAGAGCACCACGAGTGCTCGTAAAGCCGTGCCAGGGGTCCTGCAATGACCTTGGCCAGTTCCTTTAGCACTCTAGGGTGGAGATCGTTCGGGCCGGCTGACTTAAACATGTCCAGCCCCTCCAGAAGCCCCCTAACTAGTTCCTCACTAACCCTTGGCCCAGGTGCGTCTCCCCTGGGGCCTGAGGGGGGCCCAGCAGGGAGGTGACTGTTCTGGTCCCTACTTAGGAAGATGGAGGCAAAGAAATCATTAAACATGTTAGCTTTGTCATCTGGTGTGTCGACCCAACTTCCCAATGCATCCTGCAGGGGCCCCACATTACCCGGAACCTTCTTTTTCCCCCCTATGTATTTAAAGAAGGACTTCTTGTCCTTGATCTGGGAAGCTAACCCTAATTCCATCTCTGCCTTGGCCTTCCTGACTGCCCCCCTACATCACCGAGCGGCTGCAGTATAGTCGTCCCTGGTGATGTCCCCTTCTTTCCATTGGGTGTACGCCACCCTTTTAGCAAGGAGACATTCCCGGATGCTTTTGGTGAGCCATGGAGGCTTGTGTGCCCTCCTGCTCCTTTTGATCCTCGTTGGGATTACCTTCCTTTGGGCTTAGAGGATCGTCTCCTTAAGGAGCAACTGCTCTCCTTGGACACCTGGCTCCCCTCCCCTCCGGGACCTCAGCGCTTCCCCAACTATCCTCCTTAGCTCGCTGAAGTTTGCCCTCCAGAAATCTAGGGCTGCTGCCTTACTGCAGGCCTTTGCCACCTTGCGCTGGATGGAGAATTCCAGCAGGCGACGATCGCTGTCGCCCAGGTGGTCGAGCACCCACAGCCCCCTCACCAGGTTGTCACCCGTGGCCAGCACTAGGTCCAACAAGGCGTCTCCCTTGGTGGGGCTGTGCACCTCCTGGGTTAGATGGAGGTCCTGCACTCTGTCTAAGAACCTCCGTGAGCGGTCAGACCTGGCTGACTGCTCTTCCCAGCAGATGTCCGGGAAGTTCAGGTCCCCCATGACTACCACATCCTTAGACTTCGCTACCCCTGTGAGCTGACCTAAGAATTCCTGGTCAAGCTCTTCCCCCTGGTTGGGAGGTCTGTAGTAGACCCCCACCGTTAAGTCTCTTTCCCCTCAACTGCCTTGTACTCTAACCCAAAGCACTTCAGAGTGCCCTTCCTCTGACTCTTTTTGCTAATTGACGAGGATGTGTATTCCTCCTTAATGTAGAGTGCCATGCCCCCACCTCTCCTTCCTATCCTGTCCCTCCTGTACAGCCTATAGCCCTTGACATTCACTGCCCAGTCATGCATTGGGTCCCACCACGTTTCAGTGATCCCCACTATGTCCGAGCTGGTGTCAGCTAGCAGGAGGGTGAGTTCCTCCTGCTTGTTTCCCATACTACGAGTGTTACAGCTGTGTAATTGGCTTCTGGGGCCCACGAATTTGGTAGGTCCCTACTAACGAGATTTAAGCACCCATTTCAAGATATGGGACTAAACTTCTCAAGACTCACAAGTGATAGTAGTATAGAGAGCATCTGTATGGAAGCCTACAGTTTCTTCTAGTCTTTCATATCTTAGCAGGGGGTGTGTGGGTAAACCAGACACTAGTTGACTAGTGTTACGTTATTTTATTCTTTACTGTCCAAATAATAATGAAATGACCTAAGTATTTACTGTACTAGATGGGCTTCTGAAGGCTTTGGGGTATTTTTTAGTCTGGCTTACTTCATAGTACCAGTGGACATGTACTATGAAGAGTCCACAACTTCATGTAAGAACAATTAAGGAGGAAAAATAAGGGTTATTCAGTAGAATGTGGGGGCTCTTCCATAAATTCCATTTCCATTTTATGAAATATAAACAATGCCCTGAAATTATGAGTGGGTAACAAATATAAATTCCCTCAGTTATGGGAGAAAATGCACCTTAACAGTGATGAGATTGATTTAAAGTTCCATGATGTCACTCTTCATTTAATTAATTATTAGTGAGCAGCCTCTAAGGTGCTCACTCAGCAGAATATAATAGGTTTTATTAATATTTAATTTTTCTCTCCGCTAAATCTTCAGTTCAGACATAATAGCAAATTGCACATTAATTAAGTATTGTGAGAATTAACAATGCAAAATTTAATATACAGTCATCTTTAAAAAGTAAAAGGCTCACTTGGAAATTTTGACTTTTGTTTTCCTGGTACATGACCTACGGTGAAACCAGTAGCATTAATGATTCAACAGTATTGTTCAACTGGGTTAATTGAAAAATGTTAGGCCAGAGCAGCTTTACTGAAGGAGCAAGAGCATTTTATACAGGCAACCCCTGCTTAACACAGTTTTGCTTAGCGCGATTTTGCTTTAGCGCTAATTTTAAATACATACTTTATTCCACTTAGTGCTCAGCCAGTTTTGCTAAGCGCTGAGAGGGTGAGCGGGCAGGGAGAAGCAGTGACAAGAAGCAGCAAGTGGGCACAAAAGCCCCAAAGCTTGCAAAGAACATTTTTTTCCAACTGTTTGGTTGGTCAAATAAAAGATACCACATTTACCCAAAGAACAGTGTGTGCCTATGTCCTTGGACCAACATGGCTATACCTAACACTCCTGAAACTACTGTTAAGACTTGATTTTAAAATGTCTGAAATACCACTTTTGAGTTCCAACTTGGGGGTGGGGAGGAACATTATATTTATCAACACAGCCTTTGTTTTAGTCTTGAAAGAGTTGCATGTGTTCTGAATATAACAGTGATTAAAAAAAACACTAATTTATCTTTCTAGGAAATACTTTCAATTGTTCCGATTGGACAATAATAGCTTTAAGCTTGGGATGTTTTCAAGCAGCCACAAAGATCAGGAGAATTGTTCTTTAAAAATACTTGCATATACGTTTAAAAAGAAAACCTTTTGTTTTGCTTATTTTAACTACTAATACCAATAATAACTGAGATTTCTTGGTGATAAATGCTCAGTTGTCTGTTATTGCCATTTTAAAAATTGGAATATATTTCTCTAACAACAGACTTGATATGACGCAACAAATAACTGTTAAGGGAATTGCTACAAACATGCTGCTTAATGTATTTTGCTCGGACTCTAAATTTACCAGTAAGCGTCCCTAAAATCTGTTTAATACAGATAAACCTGTTATCTATAACCGTTTCCTCATACAAGGAAATGTGTTCTGGCTGCTAGCATCTTGTTCATGTTTGCAAGGGTTAAAGAATGGAAGCTGATGCAATCCCTCCCACTTTTCCCAGCAGTTTTCATTAGACAGTTGCTCCATAGCAACAGTGAGATCACTGAAGACAGTATTTCATTGATTTTTTTTCCCTCCTCTTCCATTTTTGAGCTATTCTTTTCACCTAAACACGCTTCAGTGAGAAGGCATTTTTTACACTGGGCATATATGTAGATTCCTTCTTTGTAAATAATTTAAGAAACAGAGTTGCCCTACAGTTTTCCCACCCCCGCCCCCTAAATTTAATGTTATGCTATGTATCTAAAAAGAGATACAGGATTAGGGGGCTGGATAACTGTACCTGCTGTAGCCGATGTTCTTAAGTATTCTTGCATTGTTTGCTGGTCTTCTAGGGAAAAGAATAACGTGGAACAGGACCTCAAGGAGAAAGAAGATGCCATCAAACAGAGGACAAATGAGGTCCAGGTAAATGGGCAATAAAATTACTGATTTTTTTTTTTTTAATTTTTTTTTATTACTTATTTTCATTCATGTGGCAACATTGTAATTATGCTTTTAAACAAAATCACAGTTTAACACCAAAGAAACAAAGGCACGTTACCTTGAATAGTGTGCATATTTTGTGTGTGTGTGTGAGACAAGGAAGTGTCTGTATATGCGTATATACATTTCTTGGCTATCTGTTGTTGGCTTGCATGGAGTACTGAGTGTACTGTGATGAAGCCAGTAAAAAAACCCAAATTACCTAGCTGTTTAACATTTGCATATAATCAATGAAGGTTTAAAATTCTGTGCAAATTATGACTTTAAAATGGCCAAATTAAATGGATTTGTAGTAGCCTGGTACCACTTCTCACCCAGGTAAATCAGCCTTCATGGGTAATGTAGTTTTACTTGAAATGTGCCATAATAGTGAATTGTAAAAATTGAAGTACACTTTTGAAAACAATTAATTTATAAGGGCTCTTACAAACAGCCTATTACATCAGTAAATTCAAATTTTCTTCCTGTTTCATATGAATGACGCCCCCCCGCCCAATCTAAATAGTTAAACATTCATGTTTAAGGTATTTATAGTCCAGGCAAGCCTTGTGTTAAATGCTGCAAAGCAATCTTTCAAATAAGTGGTAAGATACAAAGACAGCTTGAGTTGCTGCATTTAGAAATTAAAATCTTACTTCAGCATGACTCCTGGTTGTCTAAATGGGATTAAGTATAAGTAATAGCTTACATTTATTTGGCAGAGTATGTAAAATGCATCAGTGTCCTGCTTGCAGTTACGCTGAGAATTTTGTTCTTGGCTATTTTATGTCCCTCATGGCTGGATTGTAATTAATAGTACAACCTCTGTAAAAATAAGATGCTGGCATGTTGATGATAATGGCATCCATCAATAGAAGTAGAACAATCGGAAAGAAGTTAGAGATGTCAAATATGTCCAGGCTGATAAATGTGGGTATATTTGTAAACCGAGTCTTTCTAATAATCTACT
The DNA here is from genome assembly GCF_052110815.1 of Crocodylus siamensis. Classification (NCBI taxonomy): domain Eukaryota; kingdom Metazoa; phylum Chordata; order Crocodylia; family Crocodylidae; genus Crocodylus; species Crocodylus siamensis. The sequence goes on along the minus strand of NC_143399.1, from coordinate 8,453,225 downwards.
GTAAACTTTCATATGTGAAAGAAAAACTATCATGAATCATACCTGGCAAAGGATAATTTTATAATGTATTCTGAAAGCCTATGGTTTATGCACACCTCTTTGAAGACAGAATTTTCTGTGGATCTATGTAAGGAGGTAAATACAGCTAATTTTTAATTTAATTAATTTACGGAAAAAATAAAGTCTCAAAGTGCAGTCTGGGTATATGTGTATACAGTGTTTGAGGGCAAGAGATGTAGCAAAACCAGGGAAGTCACGTGCAAAACAGTCATGCTGAAAGCTCCTGTTCTAAGTCCTTAACCTCTTAAAGATCATTTAAATGGTCTGTCCCTTCAAGTTGAATGTGGATCTGTCAGTGTGGCTGTGCTGGTCTGTATGATGGCTTATTCCTTGTTGCTTTTCTGGTCAGAATCAAAAATCATAGGTTACAAATGAAATGCATGAGCATGTGATTTATTTATTTATTTGCTATTCATCTTGTGTATCTTCTCCTTTTCTTTTGATGTATCAGTAAAGGTCTCTTTCTTTTTTGGTGATAGTGGTTCGAGAGCTACGTGCGATAAAGTTGACATTCAGAATGTCACTAAATTCTTGTATTTTCTCTTTTTTCATTCCCATGTTTGTATGTGTGAAGATACCTGTCTGTGACCACATCTTACCATTTTTTTTGTGTACTGTTTTTCTCGTGGTCTCATAGTGATGTCACTGTCCAGAGTGTGAGACATCAGAATTATTCCCATGGCAACACATCATATTGCGAATAGTCTTAGTTTGATGTTGCTGAATGAATTTTTCAGAAGTTAGCAAAAATACTAGAATTTTGTATACATATTTAAATAGTAAACAGCAATGATGAGATGGCATTTCAGAGAAAGTATGCAACTTCCTAATATTTCTAATTAAAAAAAAAACAAGGAAAAAAGCACCCTTTTGCTATTGCAAAGAACTGCAGTCTCTAATAAATTGGAAGATTTTATTGCCCGCCCGGCCTGGACTGGGCATCGGGCCCGCCGCGGAGTTCCGGGTTGACATACACTCGCAGAGAGCTGCCCGGGCCCCTGCCGCCTCGGCCCGGGCCAGCCGCCCCTTGCCGGGGTCGCTGGGCCCCGACCCCGGGGCCCCGCACCACTGCCGGTGCCTGCCGAGCCGCCCCCGGGCTTCCCGGCTCTGGGGCAGGTCACCGGGGTGAAGTGCCCAGGCTCCTGGAGCTCCCGCCCGGCCTGGACTGGGGATCAGGCCTGCCGCAGAGCTCCGGGTTGACATACACTCGCGGTCCCCAGGTCAACCCCATGTATTCCTATGGGGAATCTTGATCCCCATGTCAACCCCATATATTCCTATGGGGTTTATTGGGGTTTTACATGGGGTTGACAGAAAATGTCTAAGGGGACCCTGCTGTTGAATTCTGAGGTTAGAGCGACATATCTACAAATTCAGAATATCAGCCTCGACTGTGACATTTCTTCCTTGGAGGAGAGTCTTAGACCTTAAACTCAGTGTTACTTAAAGTATTTTCTAAAATCAGTCCATTTTGAAGGCTGTGAAGTGGACCTGTTAGACGTAGCTGTAGATGAGCTCCCTTTTGTGGATGTCCACCAAGTTGTTGAGATCCAAACCTTGGCTCTCCCTGGTCTTTGGCTCACTGCCTCTAGACAATCCAGTGACCATCTCATTCTGGGCTTCTAGGCAGGTTCATTTAATTTGTGCTGCATCTGTGCTGAAATAAGAAATTCTCTTTATCAGCCCAACTGCCTGGAGTCTAAGAGTAGTGCTGGCCCTCCCATGCCTTCCCACACCAAATTGCATGCTCTATACTGAAGCTTTTTACCTCTGGGTTAACATTTTCCCCTTTTAGATTCTGACAGAGAAAGCAAGTGGTTCACAGACCTTGCCAAGGAATCTAAAACGATCACACTTTCATCATAGACAAAGCATAACAGATGTACAGATCTATGGGAAAATGCACTTGTGTAAGAACCCCGCCCCCACAGTTCCTTTTCCAAAGAGGGTTTTTAGTTCTGTCTTTCCAGCAGTCTAAGTCTTCTGCCCCTTTTCTTCTGGCAAGTCTCACCTTCTGAATCCAGTCTGCTGCCTTACTGAACAGTGCATCTCTTAACAAGAAATTAGGTTCTGAGTATTGCTTAATATTGCTGTCTCTCCCATTCGTCCCACTCCTTTCCATTCTGCAGCTGTCTGTGGTCTATTGTTAATATGACTCTGATCCCTACCTCAGTTCAATAGAGTTTGGCTTGGTTGTGCCCCCCTTGGACATGGTGGTTCTTGACACTGGTGAAATTTTGTTTGGTCTCATGATTGGGCTGTCAGCAACCCTTGTCACGTGCCAATGTGTCGACCCCCTCCAGGATTGAGTTGGCACTGGCCTCACATAGAGGAGATATTATGGTAGTAAAGCAGACAGACTTATCAAAAATCTCCTGCCTTCTTTACATTACCCAAATGTTTGAACTTTTGTCAAGATGGTTCTCATTGCACGTTTAGAGTTAAAGTTTGCAAACAGCCTCTCCTCAGTCGTAGTTACTGCTTCTTTGCGGGTGTTGCTTTTTGAAGCTTGGATTTGAATGTATTGTATCAAAGCAGAGCCTTGGCAGAGACATCTTATATTTATGTATTGCATCCACCTTGACGTTTAGGAGTGATCAAGCCTTTGAGGACCATCAGGTTGGTCAGTTTGAATCTACTGAGCTCACCATGGTCTAGGGCATGCCTTTGTCATTCTGATTTGTATGGATTTTGACAGGCTTCTTCTGTCTTCCTACAGCTATTTAACTATAGAATCCAACATGGTCAGAGCCATAGGTGGGTCAAATAACTGTCCCTTATAACTGTCCCTGGTTAGTACAATAGAAGAGCAAAAAGAGCAGCACGTGCTTTTTTACTCTACTTTTCACCTATTTTTTTAATCCTTCCTTAAACTCCTTCCATCTCTGTCTCATTTTACTTCTCCATCACCTTTTGGTTGAAAAGCATCACAACTTTCACCTATTTCCTCTTTTCACATTAATACCTTTGATCTTCCCCTTGCTTTTCTGCTGTTCTTCTTTACTTCCTGCTGTCATATCTGTATCTTGGTCTCCTCTGTTACCTCTCTGTAGTTTGCTTTGCTTGAAAACTGGTACTTTTAAGGACGAGTTAATTGTCACAGCACACTGTAGAACAGATAAATGGCAGTATTGCCTTTTTTTAACATATGAGAGAACTTTATTGTGCCCCAAAGCTCCAATCTATGTCAGGGGCCCTTTGTGCTTGATACCGTGTAATCACACAGTAAGAGGTGGGTGCTGTCACCAAGTCCAGTCCTGCACTTGTATACACTTATGCATGTGTTTCATTATACTCACGAGATAAAGACCTAAGTATTATAGAAAATTGTCTGAATGCAAGTCAACAGTGTGCTGCTGCAAAAAACAATATTATTGCTAGATGTATGAACGTAAGTGAGGTGCCCAAGATAGGTAATTTACTCGGTGGTGGTGGTAGTGGCTCTCTGTGGTAGTAGCATGCTTCAGCTGGAGCATGGCATCTAGTTTTAGACACCACACTCCACAGAAGATGAAGACAGATTGGCAAAAGTTCAGAGGGAAGTTACACGAGTGATAAGCTTAGAAAACATAACCTATGAAGAAAGCTTGAACTGCATGAACTTTAAACTAGACAAGGAGACTAGGTAAGGTGGGAATGCATTAAGTCTTCCAGTGCATGAAGGGTTGTACAGGAAGGAGTACAGTGATCAGTTATTCAGGTGGTCCATTGGGTGGAAGTATAAAAGAAACAATTCTCAACAAGGAAGATTTTAGGATAGATTTAAAAGAAACCAAATGGTTGAAGGATGAAACATTATAGCAGGCCGTTAAGGAATGGCCACATGAAAATTAAATTGACCCTATATCCAGGCCGGGGGTCTTACCACCATCCCTAAAATTTGCATATACATTATATACATTTAAAGGGGACTTTACAGAAAGTTAAAACAAATTCCCTGCCCTTTTTGGGGTTGTTTTTTTGTTGAGATCGCAGCTCACAATAAAGAGCTTGTCATATTACTAGTTAGAAAGGAGGGGGGGAATGGTGATTGCTCAAAGAAAGTCTGATGTGTGAATGAGGAGAAGGTATGTTGGGGATGTAAAACCTTGCATAGGAGAAAGCAATGAAGGTAGAAGATTGGAGCAAGCAGAGGGAGCGACCAGCATTGCTGAATAATGGTTCAGAGTTGAAGGCAGAGGTAACTGTAGGACCCCATAAGAGAGGATAATGATTTAGGATGATTTAGGAAGATGTAAGATTTAGGAAGCCAATGCAGAAAACTGGGACAGGAAGGAATATGATTATGTATGGAAGAGATGTCTTAAGTGATAGCTTCAAAAAACTTAAAAGGTAATTAGGCCAGGTAATGGTAAAAGACTCCAGTAATCAAGTTGAGAATTAGGACCAGTTTTAAACTAGATTAGAAGAGGAAAAGAAATCTAGTCCACTCTTAAAATAGTGTATTTAAAGAAATAGCCAGTGATGGCAAGAACACTTGTCTAGCCTTTTATACAGACCATCTAATACAGACCTGGACGCTGAGAACTCATGTAATATTTAATACAATATGAATTGGATGGTCCCCTTGATCTGAATCAGGTCATGAAAGCAGTTAAGGATGATGGGCTCCATGGTATCCCTACAGTAACTTGCAAAAAAGGAAGTAATTGTCTCAAGCAGCAGATGTGTCAAATCCTTCACGTGTAGAAAGAAGGGACTGTTCCTCAAGACTAGAAAGATGCTTTGTTTCTCTATCTGCAGGAAGAAAGGAAAGGGTTTTGATTGCAGCAATGTTTGTGGAATCTCTCTTCTGCCCATTGACAAAGTCTTGTCTAGTGTCATCCTTACCCATCTAGCACTAGCTGACCTGAATCCCAGTCCAGAATTTGTTTAGGATATGATGCGAGAGCCATTTGTCTCAGCGCAGGTCTAGAAAAAGTACAGGGAACAGCGTTGTGATCTCTTGAGAGTATTTATTAGACCTAAGTAATGTGTTTTGACAGTGTAATGAGCAAGTCTTCATTGCATTTGATACGTGAATGAGTCAGGTATCCCCCTTCTGCCCCTTCCCAACTTTTTAGTATAGCCAGACAGTATCAACAGGATGTATGGCAATGTAACACACCATGTCCTCAGTGCAGATCTTCATAATTCAAGCCAGGGTTAATCAGGGATGTGTTATTGCTCTTGCACCATTATTGCTGTTGCTGGCTTCTGCTATATACTGTGCAGATAAAAAGTTCAGAAGTGGTTTCCCTGTTGACGACTGCCCAGGTGCTTTAACTCATATAGACTCATGGCCAGAAATAAAGTGTTTTGTACAACCATTTGAGAACTCCAGAAAGAAAACTTAGATGCTTTCCCAACCAACCAACACAATGGGGGAAACAAGGCTAGAAACTTTTGAGCATTTCGCCTATCATGTACATGTTCTTTGCTATTGCCAAAAAAATAAAATTCTACATGTTAGTAAACCGTTGTGAGCTTATGAGCATCTGTGCAGTCATGTTGAATTCTGGTCTTTGTTTTGATCTCATGATGTTTAAGTATATCAACAGATAGTGCTCCTAATAGTGCTTTACAAGTCTGAGGCCTGGACTATCTGCTGAAGGCACACTGAAGAACTTGAGTACTTCCCTCAGTATGAATTACGTACCATCTTATGTGTCAACGGGAAACCGTGGGTCAGCAAAGCGACAGTGCTTCAGAAAACCTAGACAACTTGCATATATGCCATAACGGTTAAAGCCCAAATTTGTTGGGTAGGACAAGTGGCCTTCTCTGAACAAGACTATCCAAGTGCTTGTTACATGGTCAGTCACTGAATGGCCTCCATGAGCGAAGTCACCAATACAAAGATAATTTGAAAATCACCTGGAAAAAGAGCAGAATTTCTTTGGACAACTGCCAGGACACTTCTCCAAACAGACAACATGGCAGGCTACAGTAAAATCTGGTGAGACGACTTCTGAAAAAATTACTATTAGAAAATGAAGCAATAGATGAGGAAGGCTGGAACAACTCAGCAGCAGATTTTCCTCTTAATCTTTCCTCTTATTTATTTATTTCCTCTTATTACCAGTTTAGCCTGTTGTCATGTTCCTCAGGAATTGGACTACACCGTCTCCAGCAGACCCAGAGATAATAGCTAAGACGGCTTCAGGCTTTTCCTGAGGGAGTGTCATGCCTGCTGTATTTGCTTTTTTTTGTGTTTTCCTTTAAATTTCCCTCCTACGTTTTTTTTTTTTCTCATTTTCTCTTTTATTTCTTCCCTTCCATGTATCTCTTCCAGTTGACTGCTCCTTTATTTTGCTTTCTTTCTTCTTTATGCTCTTTGTCCTGGGAGGCAGCATAATGAACAGAACTCACCTGGAGCTCAGAACAAGACATGCATGAGGCGGAGGGAGGAGCCTGCGCGGCTCGTTAGCCGCCTTTTTGTTCAATTGTGGCCAGCTGGTGATGTCACCGTCGGACACTGGCCAGCAGCGATAAAAACAGCGGGTGTGGCCATGGAGGGGGACGGATAGCCAAGGTGAGGAGCAGCAGCTGTTGGCAACGATAAGAGGAGCCTTGGAGATTGGGTGAGCGAGAACAGCCGGCAGGGATGGAGTGGGGCCAGACCTCCTGACTGGAGACTGCATTGGGCAATGCTGGAACAGGAGACGTGGCACCAGAGGATGCGGCTAGAAGAGCACCCGGGAGTGAAGTGACCCACAGGTGGGGTGCTGGGACGACGGGGTGCGGAGACAGTCTTGCTAGGGAGGAGAGACCACGGGAGAGCCTCAAGGGGGTACAGTTGGGGCGGGCATTGCTGCCTGGCGTCGATAGAGTGACGGGCAGGAGGGAGGAACACTGGAGGCGATCGGTCCGGGTTAGGCCAGAAGGAAGCCAGGAAGGGCTCGGAGTAAGCCAGTTAGGGGGAGCACTGGGCGGTCAGCATGTTGGTTGTTTCATTTGTTTAGACAACCCTGGCTAAGGGGTAGAGAGCTAGGGGAGTGTGCCCTGCGGATTGAGGCTGAAAGGAAGCCTCTGTGAGTTTATAGTTTCTTTTGAGTTTCCTTCCCCTGAAGGGAAGGGGGCAGGCAAGGAGGGCCGTGGGGCCGAACCTAACAGTGAACACTATGGCTGAGAGCCACGGTCACTTAGAGGCAGACCGGGGACATTGCACTGCAGCTGGGATCAAGAATAACAGGTGAGGGATGCACAGAAGGGGGCATGAGGCTGGGGTGTAGGGGTGGCAGAGCCCCATGAGTGACCGCCGGGGGATCCTGGGCCACAGGTTATCCCGTCAACCGACTCCACACTGAAGAACATCAAGTTGTGGCAGGCGAGGATGGGGTCGGGGACATGGAGAGAAAAGAGCTACTCCAGCACAGACAAGATCCCAACAAGGTGTTTGACATCTACCTATAAGGCAAAAACCACTCGAGAACGGTTAATCAAAGCCTGGTGGTCATACTCTTAATGTTTGCAGCATGGGGAAGCTGATATGCTTTCTGTCCTGATACACTTTCTGAGAGCTGATGAACTTCCTGGTAAAGACCTATGCCTTGGTGGGGTTTGAAAATAACGGTTTTACTCTGAGGAGACAGGAGCCTGACATACATGTGTATTATACACTTGAGAGAGAGAACATGGGATCTGTCAAGGGTTTTCAATAACCAGTGGCAAAAAGCTTGTCCATCTTGATGCTGAAGTCGCAAGACAGTAGACATCTGTTGCTAGGAATAGTTAGCACTGCACTACTGTTCCGGAAAATATATCTGTTCCCTTTAGTACAGGGCAGACTTACCAAAATAAAAGGTGTTTCAAATAGTGTCAAAATACACCATTTAATTTTCAATGCCTGCACCATACCAGTGTGAATCTGAGCACCATATGTGTAAGTCGGTAAACTGATGTTATATTCAGACCTGCAAATTGTCCATATGGAAGAGTTAATTTTTTTTAAATATATTTTTACTTGACGTGACTTACATAGGACTGGTAATATTAAGATGATTAAAAAGGAAAAAATGATATAGAAATCAGTCTGTCCTCACTTTAGGACAGAGGAGGGGAGTTTTCTATTTTTAAATACCTTTCTTTGTCGCATGGATTTAAGATATTTCAGTGCTTACTCTATTCAAAGCATCACTCATGCATAACTGTTGACAGCAGCTAAGGGGAGAGATGGATACAAACTGTTAACAAGGCAGCTGTTATGTCGGTATGATCCTGAAGCAATGCAAGTGTAGGGCAGCCATTCCAGCTTTAATCCTGCTTCATTGAGAAAGCCAAGACAACTTACATATATGCCATAATAGTTAAAGCCCAAATGTGTTGGGTAGGATGAGTGCTAGGCCTTCTCTGAACAAGAGTAATCCAGGTGCTTATGACATGGTCAGCCAAGGGATGGTCTCCATAAGCAAAGTAAGGATGGAGCAAGACTGTTCTCAGTGGTGGCAGATGACAGAACAAGGAGGAATGGTCTCAAGTTGCAGCAAGGGAAGTTTAGGTTAGATATTAGGAAGAATTTTCTCACTAGGAAGGTAGTAAAACACTGCAACAGGTTGCCCAGGGAGGTGGTGCAAGCTCCATCCTTGGAGGTTTCCAAAACCTGGCTAGACAAAGCCTTGGATGGGATGATGTAGTTGGGGCTGATCCTGCTTTGAGCAGAGGGTTGGACTAGATGTTACTTCCTGAAGTCCCTTCCAACCCTACCTTTCTATGTTTCTATGGTTCAGGGCAATTCTAACTCGGTTAGCTCGCCATGGTATCACATGGGCATAACAGGGAGATTGTAACAGATGATGTATGCTCCTCAGCGGCAGTAGCTCTATTTCTCCTTTTTAGAATAGGTAAGATGTGTGTTTATGTGCGTGTGCTCTGGCTACTAGGCTTGTGTGAATAGGGAAGTATTTGATTTGGCTTCAGTTGATTTGGAGGATAGTGATTCAATTTGGATCACTATCCCAAATTGATTCAGCTGAATTGGCTTCCAGAGATTCAGCACTGATTCAGAAAGATGTGGTGATTCGGCCACAGGCTATAATGGGGAATCACTGAAATACCTATAACATTGTCATTGTTGGCAGATTTGAATGAAAACAGGAGGCATGGTAGCCCCTTCTAAGGGCATGAGGCCTGCCAAGTTTCAAGGAGATGGGTGCAGGGGTTTCTGGGAAACTGCACCTCAAGATTCTGAAAGCAAAACTTATGACGTGACTTTGTGTGTCTGTTAAGGCAGAGTGGGATGAAAACAGCAGGGATGGTAGCCTGTAACAGGGGGCCTTTGCGGTGCCAATTAGATCTCTGCCTGCCTACATGTTTCTGCCCCTCTTTTGCTCAGGCAGAAACAGCTCATAAAAGGGACAGAAAGACTGCAAACAGAAGCTTATATGCTGTTTCTGTGTCCCTCCCCCAGAGCACTGTGATTGGAAGGGGACTCAGGGAAAGATCAGTCACTGGCCAGCTACAGATGTCTGTCCCCCCCTCCCCCCCCAGTTTCCGTTCCCATGTAAGACTGCCATCCAAATCTCTGAATCTCTTTCCAAATTTTTTCTGAATTGATATGGAGGTTTGTTTTTTTTGTTTCCTGATTTGGTGATTCGGCCTCTAAATCAGGTTGAATCTTCTCTGATTTAAATCAGCGACCAAAGCTTCACACGCCCCTACTGGCTACCTCTTCATTGATATTTAGGATTGTTTAGGAGTATATGTCTTTGAGTATGACTTCATAGTCAGCCTTAATGTATCAGTGTAGACTGTGTATAAATGCTAACATTTATCACACCTGACCAAAGGCATTTTTTCCAGAGACATGTGACTAATTAAAACATTAGTTAGTGACCCGCCGATATCCACAGTGAATTTCCTGAAAGGGAAGGACTACCATAGGAGAGATCCAGCTCTGCGCTGGGATCTTGTGCGGTCTGCGTTTTAAGAAGCCAGCTGATTCTGAGGTCTTGCCATTGCAAAGTCGCCTCATTTCTAGCAGTCTGAATCTCTGAAGAGCACTGGCCAGGGAAAGCAGGAGGGGTAGAGAGGAAGAGCCTGGAAGGGCCCCGGAAGGAACAGCTAATAATGCGAGAGGCTTCCTTCAGTCTGTATTATATGGCTGGGTTTCACCATTTCATAGATTCATAGATTTCTAGGGTCAGAAGGGACCTGGTAGATCATTGGGTCCGACCCCTTGCTCCAGGCAGGAAAGAGCGCTGGGGTTAAGTAACCCCAGCCAGGTGCCCGTCTAATCTGTTCTTGAACACCTCCAGGGTAAGGGAAAGCACCACCTCCCTTGGAAGCCCATTCCATATTTTGGCAACCCTCACCATAAAGAATTTCTTCCTTATGTCCAATCTAAATCTATTCTCCTTCAGTTTGTGGCCATTATTTCTGGTAATCCCGAGGGGTGCCCTGGTAAACAGAGTGTCCCCTATTCGTTGCTGAACTCCCCCTCTGAGTTTGTAGGCAGCCACAAGATTGCCTCTCAGCCTTCTTTTGCGGAGGCTGAAGAGATTCAGGTCCCACAGTCTGTCTTCACAGGGTCTTACCTGCAGGCCTTCAGCCATATGGGTAGCCCTCCTCTGAACCCTCTCAAGGTTATCCACATCCCTCTTGAAGGGTGGCACCCAGAACTGGACGCAGTACTCCATCTGCGGCCTCACCAATGCCACGTGGAGGGAAATTATCGCTTCCCTAGATCTGCTTGTGATGCACCTGCTGATGCAAGAAAGAGTGCAGTAGCCTTGCTTATTACCTCGTCACACTGGCGACTCATCGTCATTTTTGTATCAACCAGGACTCTTTCCACTGTTGTGGTGCTCAGAACGGTACCCTCCAGTCTATAGGTGTATTGGAGAGTCTTTCTCCCCAGGTGCAGCACCTTGCATTTATCCTTGTTAAATTGAATCCTGTTCTGATCCGCCCAGTTCCCCAGTCTATCCAAGTCCCCCTGAATTCGCTCCCTGCCCTCCAGTGTGTTTACTATACCCCATAGTTTAGTATCATCAGTGAATTTGGGCAAGGTGCTTTCAACACCTTCATCGAAATCACTGGTGAAGGTGTTAAATAGTACTGGTCCCAGGACAGAGCCTTGGGGGACACCACTGCCCACATCCCTCCAGGAAGAAACCACCCCATCCACTACCACTCTCTGGGTGCGTCCCATAAGCCAGTTTTTCACCCACCTGACTGTGAGAAAATCCATATTACAGCTACTCGGTTTGCTTGTAAGAATCGGGTGCGACACTGTGTCAAAAGCCTTTTTAAAATCCAGGTAAATAATGTCTACTTCTGCTCCTGCATCTAAGCACTTAGTAACGTGGTCATAAAAAGACACCAGGCTGGTTCCCCTTACCATTGTGTTGCCCACTGGCCTCCTGCAAATGTGATCCTTTATGATTTTTTTCTAAGGTCTTGCTGAGAATAGAGGTGAGGCTAACTGGCTTATAATTACATGGGTCCTCCTTTCTCCCCTTCTTGAAACTAGGGACCACGTTGGCCCTTTTCCAGTCCTCTGGGACTTGTCCCAAGTGCCATGAGCACTCAGACAGTTGCACTGTTTCATCAAAGGATGGAGGACGGGATTCACCTCCAAGGAGGATTACTCCGCGCTGGTCCGGTCCTGCAGGGACCAAACCAGGAAAGCCAAGGCTGCAGCTGAACTCCAACTAGCTTCAGGCATCAAGGACAACAAAAAGTCCTTTTTCAGATATGTGGGGAGCCGGAGGAAAAGCAAGAACAACACTGGACCCCTGCTAAACCAGATGGGGCAACTGACAACTGACGCCCAGGAAAAAGCCAACCTATTAAATAGGTACTTTGCGTCAGTCTTTCATCAGTCCCATGGGATGCCCATGCCTGCTATAGGACAGGGAAATCTGGGTGAGGGGGATCCCCTACCCTCCGTCAATGCTGACCTCGTGAAGGAACACCTTGAGAAGCTGGATACCTTCAAGTCAGCCGGCCCTGACAACCTGCACCCCAGGGTACTCAAGGAGCTGGCGAGCGTCATAGCCCAGCCCCTGGCACGGATCTTTGAAAACTCCTGGCGCTCTGGTATAGTGCCCGAAGACTGGAAGAAGGCCAATGTGGTGCCGATCTTCAAGAAAGGGAGGAGAGTGGATCCAGCTAACTACAGGCCCATTAGCCTGACTTCTATCCTGGGGAAGATCTTAGAAAAGTTTATTAAGGAGGCCATCCTTGAGGGACCGGCCCAGGCTAACATCCTAAGGGATAGCCAGCACGGGTTTGTTGCGGGTAGGTCTTGTTTGACCAATCTCATTTCCTTCTATGACCAGGTGACCTATCACCTGGACAAGGGAGAAGAGATTGATGTCGTATATCTTGACTTCAAAAAAGCTTTTGATCTGGTATCCCATGATCACCTCTTGGCCAAACTGGCCAGTTGTGGCCTTGGCTCCACCACGATCCGCTGGCTGGGAAACTGGCTCCGTGGTCGGACCCAGAGGGTTGTGATTGATGGCAGTCACTCATCATGGTGCCCTGTGACCAGTGGGGTCCCTCAAGGCTCTGTCCTGGGACCCATACTGTTCAACATCTTCATTAACGATGTGGACATTGGAGTCAGGAGCGGACTGGCCAAGTTCGCCGATGACACCAAACTTTGGGGCAAAGCATCCACGCCAGAGGACAGGCGGGTGATCCAGGCTGACCTGGACAAGCTCAGCAAATGGGCGGACGAGAACCTGATGGTGTTTAACACCGAAAAATGCAAGGTTCTCCACCTTGGGAGGAAAAACCTGCAGCACCCTTATAGGCTCGGCAGTGCTACGCTGGTTAGCACTACAGAAGAAAGAGACTTGGGGGGTCATTATCGACCACAAGATGAACATGAGCCTGCAATGCAATGCTGCGGCTAGTAAAGCGACCAAAATGCTGGCATGCATCCATAGATGCTTCTCGAGCAAATCCCGGGACGTCATTCTCCCCTTGTACTCGGCCTTGGTGAGGCCGCAGCTGGAGTACCACGTCCAGTTTTGGGCTCCACAATTCAAAAAGGATGTGGAGAAGCTTGAGAGAGTCCAGCGGAGAGCCACACACATGATCAGAGGTCAGGAAAACAGATCTTACGATGACAGGCTGAGAGACATGGGACTCTTTAGCCTGGAAAAGCGCAGGCTCAGGGGTGATCTGATGGCCACCTATAAGTTTATCAGGGGTGACCCACAGGATCTGGGGGAACATCTGTTCACCAGAGCGCCCCAAGGGGTGATGAGGTCGAACGGTCACAAACTCCTGCAAGACCGTTTCAGGCTGGACATAAGGAAGAATTTCTTTACTGTCCGAGCCCCCAAGGTCTGGAGCAGCCTGCCAGCGGAGGTGGTTCAAGCACCTACATTGAACACCTTCAAGAGTAAATTGGATGCTTATCTTGCTGGGATCCTATGACCCCAGCTGACTTCCTGCCCTTTGGGCAGGGGGCTGGACTCGATCTCCCGAGGTCCCTTGCAGCCCTAATGTCTATGAAATCAGTGCAAGGAGTGGAGGAAAGCTTTACTCTTTACTTATTGTTAGGGACCTACCTAAATCCTGATTTCCCTGAAACCGCAAAACTTGGGGTTGCCTCCAAAATCCAGGGTTACCTGGAAAAACTGCAAAAAGAAAAATACTTAATAAAAATAAGTTTTTATTAAGTCTTCCCCTCCTGGGCGGGCCTTACAGCTCACCCGGGAGGGGAAGGTGCTGCTGGGCAGGACAGCAGGAAGTGGGCAGCAGACAAAATGACAGCTGCCCCTCCTCCTTCCCCCCTTGGATGAAGAGCAGCCAGCAGTCAAAATGGTGGCTGCCCCCCTATTCTTCCCCCTGGGGCCTCTCTACCAATCAGCATTGAGGGGTGGGGCTGCTACATAATGCCTGCAAAATGGGCTCTTTGTGCCAGGACAAAGCCATGAAAATGGCTTTGTTTTCCTGTGAGTTAAGTAGGTCCCTACTTAGTGCTGATAAGGATAAGTCTGCCATGGAAATGAGGGGGTCTTTATGATCACAAGTTGCAAAAAAGAGAAGCTACTTGTCTGCTCAAATAAAATGTGATCATCTGTCAACGCCCTTGAGACTGATCTCTACTCTGGTGCCTGATTTGCTGCCATCTGATGAGAACAGCTGGGTAATGAACTGAGCTTTGTCATTGGTTCTTTCTTTGTGTAGCAAAAGAGCAATCTGATTTTAAACACTTTGATTTTAATACTGGGTGGTAACAGCTGACTGAATAGCTGCATATTTGTATGGTGCCTGGCGAAGGAGGCCCCCAAATCCCTCGTTTACGTGTTTGTGGTCTTATTTCACAGGAGACACTGATCAGAACTAGTACTTTAAGGAGGAATTTAAATTATGCTCATTGTCATAGCAAGGGAGGTGACTATCTGAAATGGTGAATAAAAACCCAAGCATTTACTTCCTGGCTTTGTCACGCTTTATGTCATGCTAAATGAGTCAGTTATCTTCTGCATCTATAAAATGGAGAAAACTCATTCCCAGGGTAACTTTATTAATATTTGAGGTGCACAGATGCTGAGTACCACTGATTTGTCTAAGGCAATATGCTTTAAATCCATAAATATAACACAAAAGAAGTGGAAGTAATATACTGTAAATGACTTGTTGGAGGCGGATGGCGACTATTTAGCGCCAGTGGCTTTTTTTAAGAAGAAATCATGAAAACATAATTGCACATTACCCAACAAAGTAGGACCCTCTGAAAACCAAACAAATGTACATATTTATCAGTATATAGTATTTATGGGATTAAAGTACTGCGTATAAATACAGCAGTAAAAACGGTATGATCTTTGTTTAAAGACTGGTCTAAGAACGTGATATATAGTGTAAATATTGAATTACATTCTTCTTTGAATTTCTGTTTTAATGGCTGTCTGAGAGCATTTACAGGTAGACGTTCTCGTTTGTTCACTCATTGCACGTTCCATTGATTTCTTGTCTGCTGAGCTGAGTTGATGTGACTGAGATTTATCACTTAAATGGCACTGTATCATCCAGTGAATCATTTTAGTTTCTTTTCTTTATCTTTCATGGCATGGTACACAATCTGTGTAATCTGGAAATGAGATTTACAATCTGTAACATCAGAGACCTTATTTGACTGAATGTTTCTCCTGTGGTTTGGGGAAAAGGAAGCTTTTGCTAAAGAGTTCAGGTGGACTTGTGGTGTTTGGGGTTTTAAAAATATATTACAATATATTTAACTGCTCAAAGCAGGGTTGGCCAGAGTTACTCACCCTGGGAGCCACATCTGATCTTCCACCAAAGCCAGAGAGTGGTGGGGGGAGAGGGAGGGGAAGGGTGTGCTGAGCAACCCGGAGTGGAGGTGACCACCCCTTCCCACCCTGCGCCGGCGAGCTGCTCCAGCTTTCCCCGTGGGGAGTATGTCCCGGGGTAAGCGGCACGGCTGCAACCCCCCACCCCCAGCAACCCGGTTTGCCCCAATGCCGCCTCAGGGAGAAGTGGCCAGGGCTTTGGTGGAGAAGCCCCTGAGGGCTGCAAGTACGGTGCCAGTGAGCCTCATGCAGCTTGCAGGCCAGCTTTGGCCACTGTAGGTCTAAAGCACTTTCCTGCCAGTAGTATTTTTGGCTAGGGATGACATTGCACTAAGATAAGCAGCTGATACACTGTGGAGAGCAGTGATTTTGTTGGGTATCTGGGGCCGCTTGTACACGTGACAGGAGTTTAGTTCTCCCTAAATTGAAATGGTGGGTTTTTAATTGGTGGGTTTTTTAATTGTGTCAATTAAGAAACCCACCGTTTCAATTTAGGGACTTCTGATACTGTTACAGAGCACTGATGGCCCCCCGTCAGCTTCCCCTCAGAGCCTAGCTGCCTCCCCTGTGGCCAAGGACGAGCTGCCGGCAGGCCCTGAACTATGGGGGGCTTGGGCCTTTCCTCCACAGCGGCAGCATCCCCTGGGCAGGCAGTCCTGGGGGGCGCCAGCACCGGAGAGGGAAGCCCCCCCCAGCTCGGAGGCTGCGTGACCCACTGGCAGCTTGTGCGGGCAGGTTCCACGGAGGGGCCTGATCTTTTTTTTTTTTTCTCTTGGAGCCTGCCTGCATCTCCCGTGGCCAGGGGGTGAGCTGCCAGTCGGCCGAGCGGCCCCGAAACTGAAGGGGACCCCGGTCCTTCCCTCTGGCACGGTGGTGCCCCCTGGGACCGCCCAGGCGGGTGCTAGTGGGCGGGTGCCACCGCAGAGGAAAGGAACAGGCCCACCTCCACCTCCACCTCCTGCAGCTCGGGGCCCTCTGACAAGTTGCCCCCCCAGCTGCTGGAGACGTAGGACAGCTCTGGGAGGGGAAAAAAAAAGATCAGGCCCCCCGCTGCTTCTTTCTTTTTTTTTTTTTTTTCTCAGTGGAGCCTGCCTGTGCGGGCTGCCACCGGGTTGCGCAGCCCCTGAGCTGCAGGGAGCCTGGTGCTTTCCTCCATGGGGCAGCATCCCCAGGGCTGCCCAGTAGGGTGCTAGTTGGGTGGGTGCTGCCGCAGGTCACTGGCACCACCCAGCCCGACCCAACGGGGCACTGGAAGCCCAGGCATGCTTGTGGATGCTCAGGCTTGGCAGGCTTCCAGCACCGCATGGACTGTCCCTGCCACCTAGCACCGTTTGGGAACAGGCTGGCTTGCCCCTGGGGCAGTGCAGGAAGGTGGAAAGGAGGTGGCTGGGTGTCCTGGGAGCCAGAGAAGGCAGCGGGAATGGTGCACAGGGCGCTGGAAGCCTGCCAAGCCCCAGCTTCCCCCGAGCACATCCAGGCTCCCAGTGGCCTGTGTGTGCACTGTTGCAATTTGTTACGTAGCACACTAAAAGACCAAAAGATGTGTTTTGCTTTGCTACGTAACAGAGTCATTTAAAGTGAAATACACTGCTGCACGTGTGCAACTGCTGCAGCTGCCCCCTCTCCTGCGGCCAAGGGGTGAGCTGTTGGTGGGCCGAGTGGCCCCTGAGCTGCAGGGGGTCCCAGACTTGTGGGTTGGATTAAGTTGATTTTCTGCATTTCTGCCAACTCGGCTGTGAAACTGATCTTAGGCAGCTTGCAGTAATTTTGAGGAAATTCTCAGAGCACTAAAAAGGACAGTTTTTTCCAGCCTGTCCTCATTTAAAATGTACATTTTTTTTTTTCTTTCTCCCTTTTTTAGCTTGTATAGTCTTTAAGACAGGTTGATTTCAGGCAGACTTGATGTTTCCTTTCCTTGTACCTGTCTTGTCCCACTGCTGCCACATACCTGCGTGCTAGCTAGGAACACTTGTGCAGGTAGTCAGTCTGAGGTTGGTCTGGCCGCTGATGAAGAGGAGATAGGAGGAAGCAAATAGCCCTGAGTGGTGTTGGCAGTGTAGTAAAAGTGATTGAGAGAGCAAGGGTTGGATCTCGCCAGCTTGACACAGTCAAGAGCAGGAGACAGCAGTTTTGCTGAGCCAAGCCGGTGGAAGAGACAGTTGACTCAGCTGCATGGGTTCTGCATTAGCAAATGGGCAAGGGGCAAATATAGGACCTGCAGCACTCTTAAACTGCATGGCATCCTGAAAAAGTCCTTAGGTATGCTGCTCTAGTATATAATTATTAAATAAGTTCATTTATCACTCTGGCATGACATAATAAGACTTATGGTCAAGAAACCAAACAGATGGGTGTATAAGCATAGGAGAGATGTGATATAGTAATCTAAACCAAGGCAAGGTTCTAGATTTTAAATTCTTCTCCCAACTCTGTTCTTGGGTAAATCAGTTAATGTTTGCTTAAGCATCCTGAAAATACCTTACGAGAATGTTTTAGAAGTATCTTGAAGATGTATATCTATTTAAAATGCTGATTCCTGAATAAATTCATATTCAAAAAATAACTATTTCGCTTGCAGTTATTATTCTACAGTCATTTTTGGATGTTTGTTTTGGGTGTTTTTATGTTAGTTTTCAAAAGATGTTGACATTTTTGGATTCCTATAATCTGAGCTGCTCCATACCTTCAAAGGTCAATGAAAAGAAGTTAACAATGTGTGTCATTGTAGGATCTTCAGGATGAAGTAAAGAGGGAGAGTAGTAATCTGCAGAAGCTACAAGCTCAGAAACAGGAAGCACAGGAAATCCTTAACAATCTCGATGAGCAAAAAGCCAAGTTGGAGGAGCAACTTAATGACATACGGCAGAAATGCACTGAGGAGGCTCATTTGGTAAGATTTGGTAGTTCAGATTTAAGAGTGGTTCCTTTCTTTGAGACGAAGGCTGTTCTTCGCGGAAGTCCTGCTATATACAGTCCTCCAGAAAAGAGTAGTACTTGGGCAAGGTGCAAAACTTGCGTAGGAGGAAGCGTGTCCCTTTGGACTTCAAAGAACAAGGTGTAGGGAACACATTATTTGTTAGTGGCCTTTTAATTCATAGAGATTCTGCCAGGAGTAGATTTCATGGATGTTTGGGCTGGAAGGGATCCTGGAGGATCATCAAGTCCAGCCCCAGGTTGGAAACTGTAGGTTGGAAACCATTAGCTACCGTCCTGTAAACTGCAGGTGCACCTAGCGGCATCCTGACATGAGCTCTCTGAGCAGTGTACACCATTTAGACCAGTGGTGCTCAGCCTTTTGGCCCTACAGGCCAAATTGGTGGCACAGGCCCCTGGACTGGGCCCTGTGCTGCCCAGTTTGGGCCCTGCACCATGCCATTTAGCCCTATGCACCCAATCTAGCATGCAGAGCCATGGTATCCAGCCCATGGGGCTCCTCAAAGGTCCAGATATTTGGCAGCAGGGGAGTGGCAAATTAACTGCCACTGCTCTCCTGCCACCAAATTTTTGGATCTATGAGGATTCCCTGTGGGCTGGATGACATGGCTTTACATGCTGGATGTGGCCTGTAACCTGTGAGCTGGGGGCTGAGCACCCCTGGTTTAGACTATAAGTTTCACAAAATGCATTGATCAACTCTTGATGATATGAACTATTCCTTCTTTGTTATAGCATAACCTTAAACAAAAGGTTTTAAATATAAAAAGATGGCCTACATTGGTCAGAGAAACGGTGATAAACCCTGCTGGCTGTTGTGATATTGCGTCCCAGCTGAAACCAGTACTGGCTTAACCTTTATGGACATATGATTTTAGATTTCCATTGGGAAAGATCATAAGTATAGATGAGGTTTTATGGTTTTCTAGTACTTGAAAGGTAGATTTTGCCAAACACACGTTATCTTTGGTTTTGGCTTTAATGAAGTGTTCTTTTACTTCTCAGATTGCCTCGTTGAAGAGTGAAATAACTAGTCAAGAATCTAAGATCTCAGCATATGAAGAGGAACTGTGCAAAGCTCAGGAGGAGCTGAGTCGCCTGCAGCAAGAAACTGCAGAGCTTGAGCAGTGCGTTGAGTCAGGGAAGGCGCAGCTGCGACCCCTTCAGCAGCATCTGCAGGATTCACAACAGGAAATCCATGCAGTAAGTCGCTGTGCCAGAGATCTGCAGATGGCAACCTAGCATCTTAATTGACATCCTTTGTCCAGTTTGGCCTGGTCATTGCTGTCTTTGGCACATGTTTGTTTCTTCAACTTACCCAAACTTGTTTTCTACCAATTCCTGTTAAGGTTCCTGAGGTTGGATATTGAAATACAGGAGGATGCTATATTATATAGGTATTATGATGATGATAAGGTATTTACTGTTTTCCAAGGTCAGTAAACTTACAGATTGGATGAAAAGAAGGAGACCCTTTATTCCTTGTCATTAGGAAAGTGCTCACCTCATTAAAATACTTTTATGTGAAAAAAATAAAAATTGGGAAGTGTAGGTACTAGTAGTACATGCTTGAGATCAGCATGAACAGCTGGCTGCTTGTCTAACTTTGTACTCCTTTGCTTTGCTGGTCTTCAGCTGATTTGATGTGAGTGGAAACTTTCTGATGGTAACATAAAGCTTTGATTTGGAGCGCTGTCTAAATAGGATTAGGACAAAATTATCAGATTTGTTCCTGTTTGTGTTTAGGACAGATTAATTAGATTGGCATTTTCAGAGCTGTCAGGGGTATTTACAAAAACACTTGTGATTTTCCTTCTAGCACTTCTGTTGCTGGCGCTCAGTTTCACTTCATGTGAACTGATTTCTTTGGAAGAATAATTGTAATATATTTACACAACTTGCTTTCAACCATGGGCATATAATTTAATTAACAAATAGACTTGGCATTGTTGCATTCAAGGGCATGCAGCAAGGTTGAGAGAATATCTAGCAGCTAGGGGTTTTTTTCCCTTTTTTGTGTTAGTGAGAGATGTTTTCAATGATAGCTGGTCTGTCAGTTTATTTTTAATGGTTGTTAGTTAATTGTTCTCGTATCAAAAGTAGTGGTATTTGGATTTTGAACAGATTTTCATATTCATGTCAGTATTCCTTTGTAGTGCCCTTGAAGTGGTGTTGTAGCCATGACGGTCCAGGAAATGTGCAAGGGGCAAAGATTTATTTATTTTTTTGGTAATACGTTTTATTGGATCAACTGTGTATTGCTGGATCAATAAGGTGTCACTAACTTTGCCCCACAATGTTTAACTGGTCTTTTAAATTTTATTCCTCCTGGCTTACAAGTAGTAAACAGCAGGTATACTAGTTGTAGGATGATCCATTGATTAGTTCACTATGTGAGCCTTAAATGATGCTGTGTCATTTCTTCTGATCTCTACGGGATTCCTGTATGACTTAGCACATCACTTAAATCCAGATTCGGAAAGGTTTTTAGATGCAACCTTTCATTTAGTTGCCAATACAATCTCAGATTTTGAAACCAGTGAGAATTAGGCACCTAAATACCCTGATCTGGACTTCATTCCTTACACCTCATCTAGAAAATCAGTTAATGTTTCCCTACATAGTAGAGTGGTGTTGAGTTGTCTAATAAATGCATTACCTATGTGTAGATCAATATAGATGTATATCTGGTTAGGGAGATGCACTTTTTTTTCTTTAGACTCCAAAAAAAAAAAAAGTGGTTCTCTTGCCCCCTCTTTGGAGAAGATTACTAATCTGTAGTTGTTCCCCAAGGATGGGAATTCTGATAAATCTTTATTTCTCCATGTTGGGATTATGATTTAGTTTTAATGTTCCTTATTAAAAAAAATAAACCCGGCAGATGGGGACTAACACATCTTGCCTGCACTCTTAGATGGGTCTGTGACTCTTGCTAATACTGCTACTTGTCTTCAGCACATTTTATAAAGACCAGTGGTTTGTTACGACACCCAATGAGATGGGAAGACATTTGACAGAGGAAGAGACGATGCAATAGAGGTGGTGACTCGTCTAGCTCTGCAGATTAAATTCTTGCCAGAACTGCAACTAAAAACCTCAGTTTTCAGCATGAGTTCTGTACTGAGACCACAATATCCCTCCATTTTTAAATATGAATCATTCTAATCCATGTTCTGAATCACATACCTAAGATTGAAACCAAAGAGTGTGGCTCTGTTTTATCACTTTCAGGAAATGGTGGTGTTACTTTTGCATGTATGCAAGTGTACCTTGTACCATTTTGCCCTGTTGCAATACTAATGCATGTTTTCATTCCATTTACAGGTGCAGACGAAACTGTTTGAACTTAAAGATTTGGAAAATAATCAATTTAACTGGCATAGTCACCCACACAACACACTTGTTAATGGGACAGCAGATCATTCTAGTCTTAGCAACAGCAGCAGTGAAACTGCTAACCTCAATGAGAGCGCTGAAAGGGAGAGTTCAGCAGAAGATGAACAAATAAGTCATGAGTCTCCAGTGAGTAAAGTGCTCTGATTTGTATTCTCAGTTAGAATACAGCAGATCAGTGAAGTCTGATAAGATGTTTGTAAGTTAACCCTGTGTATAAAAAGCACAAAAAGAATGTCATGGTGTTATTTTAGAGAACTACATTTCATTTGTCTAAGTAGAGCAGTCAAGTAAGGCAACATGGCATGAAAAATAATGCTGAAGTTGCAGTGCCTTTTATCTTGGAGTCTTCGTTCTTATAGCACCTGCAGGATTCACTGAGCATATTAATAGGGCTCTGCAGCATATACAGAGCCTGTTGGCCAGTAATAAGAGAGTTCCCTTTTAGATATTTGAATGTATTGCAGTGCATTTTAATATTTTATTTGGCATATGGAAACTTCATATTTGGCAGATCAGTCCCTTTTTTTTTAAATTGGCATGTCTGAATTAAAAACATATTTGGGATATTCTTTTTTCCTCCTTTTTTTTTTTTAAGCATATCCCACTTCCCACCCTGAAATGTTTTCTAAAAGATAGAATCTCTCCATCTCTGGACTTTATTCTTCTTCTTTTTTGTATAGGTAAGGAATAGTCCTGAAACAACACAAGCTGTCATAGAAGAAGAGAAAGAGACCCTGACTGAACATATTACCAAAAAAGTGAGTTTGAAGAAACTTTGGAAAGAAATACACTTTTGAGACAATGCATTAGATTTGCATCTAAACATAGCTTATACAGTGACCATTTAGGGAGACTTTCTGTTGACTGACCTCTCAGATGTCTGTTGATACGTTCAGTAGAATGCAAGTTGTTTGCCTTTTAACATTTTAGGACCCTTATTTTCTCTAAGTTTCAAAGGAAGCGTTATATCTTTTCTATCTTTTTTTTCTTTTTAAAGAATTTCATGCTTTTTCCACCCCCCTTCCCCAGGAGGAGCCATTTGATGAAGAGTCTCCTCCACTACCTGATCCAGTTACAGAAGCCAATTTAGATTTCTTCCAGTCTGACCCTTTTGTTGGCAGTAAGTAGAAATTTCAGTATGAATTCGCCAAAGAAACTGATGGATCTGAAATTGTAGTTTTGTTGGGACTAGAACTTTGTTTTATTATTGGTCCTTTCGCTGACTTTGGTTGTAGTGGTGTCAAACTTACTGGAATCAAATGCGAGTGTGCTGGTCCAAGGGCCAGGAGAAGGTAACAAACAGCTTTTCTAAGTCCTGATTATGAGGAAAGAGGTTTGAAACTTTCCTCATTTATCCACACCTTCCCTGCCTCCTTCCAGCAAAGACAGGGGAAAGGGAGGGTGTTTATACTGAAACCTGTTACGCTGAGAAGCCCTCTTGTACGAAAGATGAAGGAGGGCAGTTTCAATCTGTTCCATATTGTATAAACTTTGAGCCCATTAAAATCTAACCTGAGGGGAATAAAAATGATGTGTGATTTGCTGTGGTCTCACTGAACACTTCTCAGCAATGTTATTGGTGTAGTTTTGTATTCTAAGGGCTTGCCTATAGAGGAAAATTTAAGTAAAATTTAATCCAATGTAATTCAACTTAATTTAGTATTAAAAAAGCTCTTGTATCAGCAGTCTTTTTCAGAATTAAAGTTCTCTGAAATCAGTTTAGCATAAATCACTTTAGTATAAATTGAATTCTGACTTTAATTCTTAATGAAAGTGTTGACACAGGAGTCCAATTCTGCTTAATTGATCCACTTTACAAGTGAATTTGCTTTTATTTTGAGTGCCCCCATGGGGACAAGCAGTTCACTCACGCATGTGTGTATACATATATGTATGGATAAATGTTGGGCTATTCGTTTGTTTGTCAACAGGTACCGCACAGATGCATCTTTGAGCTTTATCATCCCTTTGAATGTGCTCTGTGCTAGGAAATAGTAGTGGTGGTGAATGTTGGCTTTTTAATACCGTCCATTCTAGTCCTACTAACATGAATTAAACTTCCCCTGAGTAATGGTGGCAAGGATTGTTAGCTTGTTTTGAATCTGTACCTAAGTAGCACTCATTTCAGTGAATATTATGCTAACAGATTTGTGACCATTTCTCTTTTTCTTAAACAGGTGATCCTTTCAAAGATGACCCCTTTGGGAAAATTGGTAAGTAGGTCTAACAGCAGTTCTTTTTTTCCCTACAAGTACTCATATTTTATATATCTAATATGGGGGGAGCCCAAGTGATTTGTTTAGAATACGGAAAAACTTAAATTTTTGGTCATTAGTTTGAATCTGAGCAAAGCAGTAATGACCTGAAATAATTACTATTTGATAGGTGTACCATGTCTTACAAAGTGTCTTAAATATGTTTAGGCTGCATAGCCCGAATTATTGTCCATATAAAATTTCCTGTTTCAATTGGCAATGCTCAGCCTTTTGTATCAAGTCAGAGTTGAGTTCAAGGTACCCCAATAGTGGTGTCAAGTTTATTTCACTGCCAGTTTAGTATCTGTCCTGTAGTTAAATGGGACTGGTTCTTGAAGGTTATTGATCTAGCACCTTTTACTAGCATTACATTGCTTGAAGTTGAAGCCGCGCTGCTTAATTAGAACGGTGATCTAGACAGTATCACTGCATTACTAGGTCCTGAGCCATCTTAAGTGTGACTTTCTCTGTTACAACTAGAAAAGTCCATTCTCTTTGTATTAACCAATGTTTTTTGAAGCCAAGTACAATGGTTGGATGTAGCTACAAATGGTATATGGAACACAAAATAAGGAAAACAAAAGATAGTTGGAGGACAGTAGCAAAACAGCATCGTATGCCAAGCTCTATATACTGGTACAAGAAATGCATTGGAATTCCTAAATGAAACAGTATTTTAGCAAAAATGGAAAACAGACCTAGTTGGAGCATTATCTTAAGGAGTGATATAAGGGTTTTAATCAGTTGCCAATTGCGTGGCACTTCTTGAGATGCTTTTGTTGTAGATCTTTTCAGTTCAGTACCCTGTCTAACGTATTAGTGTGCATTCACATGGAGAGTGTTATAATTCCCATGAGCTCGCTGATCCTGTTTGCACTCTAGACTGAGAATTCTCCCTCTGTACAGTTGTTTGCCAAACGTGACCCATCAAACAGTCTGCCTATTAAGAGAGGAAAGGTGGAGAACAGCTATGATATGCTGGAGTTATGAGAAACTGGTTTCAAGGACGTAAGTGTCCTTATTAGGAGGAGATAAGACTTCTGGAGAAAGATGCTGAGAAATGTAGAACCAATGGAAGTTGGAGACACTTGGAAAATCAAAAGTGATCTGTCCTCGCCCCAGGTAATGATCAGAGAAGTTCCAGAGTGGTTCGGTTCAGCTAGTCAGTGATTTTAAAAGCAGTTCAAAGTACTAGAGCAAGCTACCTTTAGTCATGCACCCCCCTCAAAATATTTACCCAAGCCCTTCCTCTGTAAGGCATTATCCTTCATTCCCTGCTTCCCTAGGCAGTGTTCAGCTGTGAAATGTTCAATTAGACATTGGGCGTGAACAGAAGTGCAGCCACCACTGCCAAGTTGCCAAAGCACGTTCACACCCAAGCCCTTCTGATGACTCCGCTGCACTCGGGCTTTAGCAGCTGTGCCATCAGATCATGAGGTATGCTCTGGAAAGGCACCAGCTCCTGACTGAGCAGTGGTGGCCAGCTGGAGGGGCCAAGTGTCTTTGTGTTTTCAGCTGGCTGCTGAGCAGTGACAGAAATCTTATGCCACTTGGCAAGTGTTGGAGCAGCTCTGCTGGCAGCATGGCAAATTTTGCTGCCACAAAGGGTTTTCTAGGCTTCGGCTTCTCACTCCAATCCTAGCTTCCCTCCATGGGGACTGGGGCCCCACATCCCACCTTGCATGAGCAGTCAAGGAAACAATTTTCCAAACAAGTTCAAAGTCCTTCAGAATTCATTGCAGTCCTCATGGCATATTTTCCAAAAGCTTAAAACCCCTTAGTAGAAGATGATGGTAGCAATGTGTCTGCAGGTCACTGTCTGTTTTGAATTTGGGAGTGCAAAGGTGTGGCTCTGGTTCTTTCCCATGGTTGTGAGTGAAAAAAGTTAGGAGAATTCTAGATTGTGCAAAATGCTACATTTTGCGGGAGGCTGCTTTGCTGCTCCATATGTCTCCAAAATTGGATCAACTGCATAGCTGGGAGAGCAGTTAGACAAACTTTCAGGCATCAGCTGTCCTTCGTCAAGTGTGAAGGGGAAGCAGACTGAGGTTGAACTAAATTACAAAGACCAGACTCCCAGCAAATTTGTATATTCTTCTTTGGAGGATGGAGGAGGGGTGACACCCATAAGGCATAACATTTCAGAGCAATCCAAATAAGCATGCTGATTCTTGAGCATTTCATTGAACTTTAAGAGGGAAGCAGTGATCCACTTGAATTGTAACAGATCAATCACTCCAGTATTAATAGGAAGGAACCAATACAAAATCATGTGTTTGTTTTTTTAAGACGTTCGTCTAAATGAAACAAAGCATCTTAATGACAAGTGTTTCTTAAATAAGTGCCCTTTATCTATGCAGATCCTTTTGGTGGTGATCCCTTCAAAGGTTCAGATCCTTTTGCAGCTGACTGTTTTTTCAAGCAATCCTCTACTGATCCTTTTGCAGCAGCATATACTGATCCTTTCAGTGCAACAGGCAATCTCACAGTAAGTTTGGAAGGAAACAGAAGATGGTTGGTCAAATGCCTTGACTAATAGTTTGGTCCAGATGGAACCATTCTGTGCATAGGGACATACTTTGAAATGCAGATGTTTGCTCCTTGAGATGAAATGGATATTTTGTTCCATCAGTTTGTCTTCAAAGATCTTTGTTCTAATTCCTAGAAGTACATTTTGGGACAGTATCTCAAGAAATAGTGTAGGGCAGGGGTTGGTGGCCTATAGCCTGTGGGCTAGATCCAGCCCATACAGTCATGCCCATGGCAGTAGGGGGCTCCAGTAGCAGGGAACTTCTGCTGCACTGTGCTGCACTCCGGCGCCTGGTGCTCTGGTGGAGGGATAGCACTCTCTGCCTGTCTGCACTGCAGTCCAGCAGCACAGGGCTCTGTCAGGTGCCACACCTGGGTGGTGGGTGAAACAGCGGTGGCAGTGGGTCCTAATGCCTGCCTGTCTCAGACCCAAGCTGAGTTATTCTGCCTCCTTTCCCTACCCCACCCCTTCCCTGATGTAGGGCATGGTAGAGGTCTCATTCTTCTAGACTCTGATAGCACTAACCAAACTTTTCATGTCTGATTTCAACCATTTTCCCCCTAAAGAATTGAATTACTGAGAGAGTGAGTGAGGACCAGTTGCTATTTCTGGCATGATTACCACCTTAATCATACCAGAAATGTAACGCACGCTGTGGGCCTGTGTGTAGTTCATCATGGTAATAAGATGTGTGCTTACGGGTGGAGAAGTAAAGACTCTAATCTTTTAGGTGGCTTAACATTTTCCTTGCTTCTGTGATGAGGGAGAGAGGATGCACATGGCAGTTTGACCCTTTTATGACAACTGTATCCATTGATACATTTTAATTAGAAATTGATGAAGAAGAGAGCTAATTTTAGAAAACTGAGCTAAAAGCAAATAGGTGAATTCCCACACTCTGGGAAAGTGGTTGTGAAGCACGTTACACAGATGTTGATCTCCGTTTCCACTCTGGAAAGTGCCAGTTGTGTTCTCAAAGAGCAGCTCTTTTAAGGCGATTCATGCTTTAGTTTCAACAGAAAGGTCCACAAAAATCAAGAGCCTCCGAAGGAATTATGGTGTTCTTTCTAAATATACTTTAGAACCAAAATGACCCATATTTGAGAACCAAGTTGGGTACAGTCAGGAAATTAAACCAACTTGGTGGCAAGTTTAACTGGAGAATAGATTAGTATGTCTTTGAATACTGCACTTCCAGTCTCATGTTAAAAATTGCTTCTTTTCAAATTTCTCCTAGAATATAGTAACTACTACTGAATTGCCCATCAAGAATGACAGGGGAGAGGGGCAGGCAGGCAGGGGCGGGGTGAGGCCAGCAGGGATGGAGCACAGCCACCCGCCACCCAGCACCGCTGCTGCCTCCCAGGAGCAGTGTGGGGGGAAGGTTGCCCCTGTACACCAGCACCCTGGACCGCTGTCCTCTGCCTCCGAGGAGCAGAGCTGGAGGGGGTGGGGCAAAGACAGCAGTGCTGGAGATGGCAGCAGTTCAGGGAGCTGGTGGAGCGACACACAGGCGATGGTGGGGCAAGCTTTCATTCCTCCCTCCCCCCCCACCCCCAAAAGAGGCGGCACAGGGTGGTGGATAGCTGCACGCTGGCCTTGCCCCCTTGCTCTGTCCCTGCCATCATGGCAGTGCTCTGCACTCTGGTTGTTTCACTAACCAGTCAGAGTGCTCCAAGAGCGTTATGGACAGACGGACTAAACCCTTTATTATACAGGAAGATTAGGAAAAACATAAAACGCCATTTTCAAGGTTAACTTGTTGGTTTGTTGGGTTTTCTTGGAAAACCAAAAAATTGTAAGTTGAACTCTGCTAAAAATTCTGAATTGCATCCTCCATTTTGTTAGCTCCAGTTAATTGAAACACCTAGGAAACAAACTGCCACATGTTTCCTTGAGGTTGTGCAGACCAGAACCCATTCCTATGGTACATAGGCCTGAAGAACCAATCTTAAACTTTGCAAGGATGTAGCTTGCTTTTCTGTGGAGCTTTGTTGTTCCGTGGGATGCAAGTGTCCTATTCATTCAGGGCTCTGGTTTTACAAGTTCTAAACTTTCTCTCAACGCAGTCAGTAAATAACACGAAAAATACGATCTAGTAGCTAAAACTGGGAACTGGAAGTCAAAACTGAAAGGCCAGTTATAGAGGAAGCACTGATCAGATGCTTAGCAGATGAGAAGAATTAGTCGTTCGCATGTAGGTTCTACTTCCACCTTTGTCACAAACTTGCTGTATGCTCTTGTTGGTCACCAGTCCTCTCTGCCTTGGTTTGCTCATCTCTGAAAGAAGTCATTAATACTTGAGGGGGTTCCCATACTTTGAAAGAGAAAATGATAATGTTGCAGTGATCAGCTGGCATGAGAATTTGTGCTGAGGTAAAGCTCTGTTGTTTTTTTAGGGTGGTATAGATGTAAAGAATCCAAGTCTCCCTTAAATGTATTTTCTGTTGTAGGCAGAAACACCGAAGAACAATGATCCTTTTGCTCCTGGTGGAACAGCCATTACTGCGCAAAATGATCCTGGTAAAGCAAGATTAGATGTATTAAACCTCTTACAGTATGAAGAAGAAAGCTTCACAACATATTCAGGAAAAATAATTAATATGTTTAATTATGTGAACACCTTAATGAGCAAACAGGGCCATTGTCTAGAAGCGTATGTAAATATGGACTGCCTTAGTGAAGACAATATTCAGTCTGACCTCAGGGAGCTCAGGTATCATGATCTGAGCTGTGGCACATGATGTAATATATCAGCCAGGAAAGGAAAAAAGGGATTGGTTCTAGAGCTATGTTTTTTAATAAGGTAGTCCACTTTAATCGCAGCAAATGTATACTTTTTCTGGGAAGCATGTATGTAGGTATGTGCAAAGAGAGATTGCATCTTGTGCTGCCTTGAAAAAAACCCATTTGGATAGTTTGAAGCCATCTAGTTGTGAAAAGGAAACTCGATCCAAAAGGATCAAGAGATTCAGGGTGAATGATAATGAGGATGAGTTTGATTCCCCGTGATTAAAACAATAATTGAAAGCTTCCTTTTTAAAAAACAAACAAACAAAACCCTCTATTTATCCCAGTTTTTTATCTTAAAATATTTTGTAGCAAACTGTAATCTGCTTAGTTTACTGATGCTTGTTGTCTGCATACTGTCATTTAAGAGACAGATTCTCTGTTCCATTTGTGAAGAAAAGTGCAGCATCTCAGTGCTATTATCTAAAAACCTACCTTTTCAGAGGAACAATTATTCTGAATTAGTAAAGAGCATTTGCTGTTTTTAGTAAAGTAAAAATATTTCCTATGACAACAAAACCAGTACAATCATCTTTTTTTTTTTTTAATCCGAATAATATATTGACTATTCCAAGTGAATTATGTCATACCTTATAATTTTTTTATATGATTATACAACTAAAACATTCTGATTTAGGCTGACTATGTTAGTTTAGTCTCTGAAAAACAGTGTACTGTTTGATTCTATCCTGTTCTGTTTGTTCGTTTTCTTATTTTAGCTGCAGATCCCTTTGCCTCTCTGTTTGGAAATGAATCATTTGGAAGTGGTTTTGCTGACTTTAGCACACTGTCAAAGGTAATGGGAAATGATTTAAATGTGTGAACAATGCTGAAATCTTTAGATACAATAGGAAGACTTAATAATTTTGGTTGTTATACAGCTTTTGTATTAGCATTCTAGTGTCGCACCCTTAGTGACAAAGTTTGACTTCTAAAAGGGTTTCTTATGGGAAAGTGCCTCGAGTCCTGCTATGAAGGATATGATGTAAATATTTTGATACAGTTTAAAAAAATATTTGGATAGGTCTAAGCTTGCTTGAACCATGTTGGTCTTGATCTCGTCTTGCAGTTAAACTGTTCTTAGCTTCTTTGGGTCTGTAGCCATAATGAACTGCTTGTTGCTGTGTATGCTGGTTCCCTGGCCTCTCTTTGTTGATTCCTGCACAAATGATCCTTTTTGGGTATGTCCAGAAGGTAGGGGAAAGGTGTGGTAGAAGTTTTGATTTCTGGCTTTCACTGTGGCAGTGAGATGCATTCATTCCTTTGCCCTCTAGGGGTGAAAGCCTAGCCCACTGAAGTCATTGGGAATTTTGGCATTGACCTCAAGTAAGGTCAAAATTTCACTAAACAGTTTTTTAAAATGTGCTGCTTAGCTCTTTTTTTTTTTAAATATATTTGTCCTACAGTAGGCAGGGCCTTAGGTCTTAATAGCTGGTCTTAGGAGAAGACTCGTAATAGCAGTGCTCCACACTGTATATTCATTAATCCCCAAAGCAGAAAGGACTTCTTTGTTGGCTGATACAGGGGTTCTTTGAAAAATTTCACTGTAAAACATCTGTCAAGAAAGTCACTGGTACATAAGATGGAGAGTTTGAGATGATGAGAAAAGGTTGTGCCTGGGTTATTCCTACAGGGTTTTTTTTGTAGTCCTGAGTCAACAAAACCCCTTTTACTCTAGTTCCCTAAGTGCTGGCTTCCTACTTACTGCAAAGTGTAGCATCAGTACCAGTCTCAGGTTTCTTTTTGCTTTAACTATCACTGTTGTACCTGAATGCTCCAAGG
Organism: Crocodylus siamensis; assembly: GCF_052110815.1. Classification (NCBI taxonomy): domain Eukaryota; kingdom Metazoa; phylum Chordata; order Crocodylia; family Crocodylidae; genus Crocodylus; species Crocodylus siamensis. Next base: position 8,422,221 of record NC_143399.1, on the reverse strand, counting down.
GTTACTCCTGTCTGTTGCCCTTGTGATTTTTAATTTGATTATTTTTCATCCGAAGTTATCTGTTGATCTCTGCATCATGTTTTCCTCAAAAACAATATGGTAAGGACAGAGCTTTTCTGTTCTATGCTTGTACAGCACCCAGCACAACATAACCTGATTGCACCTTTTCAACTGCTGTCATTACATACATATGTAACTTTGTATTATGCACAACAGTGACATGATAAACAATCTCTAATTTTTCTCCAATTTTCGTTGTGTTTTTCTAATTGAGGTATAGATCTTTATAGAAGAAAAAAGGTGGAACTAGTAGAGAAACACTAATGCTGTGGTTTGTGTTTGGTTTTTTTTAAAGGCCAACAATGAAGATCCCTTTAGTTCTTCCACATCAGGGTCTGTCAACAATGTAGTCATAACTAAAAACTTATTTGAGGAACCACCAGCCAAAAATGAGGATATTCCTCCTGCTTTACCACCCAAGACTGGCACTCCTACAAGACCCTGTCCCCCACCACCAGGTAGGAGCTGATGTTTGACGTTTCTTTAAAGATTGTCATACTCACTTCTATAGTGATAGCAGATTAATGGCTCCTTTTCTTCTGACTAGTACAGTAAAGTTAAATTCCCTGTGGATTTTATTGGGGTTGGGGTATTGTTGTACCCATGATGGTCCAGGGAATATATGAGCATCAAGGATTTTTTAGTGATATCCTTTATTGAATCAACTACGTAGTTGGGAGAGATTTCAAACCAGTTTTCAGATGTAAAGTGCTCTTCCTCCAGTCAGGAAAAAGAAGCAGATGCAGTTTGAGCTAAATAACAGATCAAACAATGGCTTGTATATAGCTCCATATGCAAATTTAAAACAGTCACTTAAAGGAATGGAGTGGGGCTATAAAGTAGGAGCAGAGACATTATCAGGAGTTGCTTCAAAATATAATACTCCTGTTCTCTGCCAGTCCAGTTGTAGCATCTGTCAAAGTAAGCTGTAGCCTATGAAAGTTCATACCGTTCTGAACAAGTTAGTCCATAAGGGCAGCTATACACATGCCTGATGCCTGCTCCAATGTGTGCTAAGTAGCACATGTTGGAGCAGACTCAATGAATCAAGTCTGCTGGAGCATGCTAATTAGCACACTCCAGCAGCCTTGGCTTCACATGTATTCAACATCCCTGCTCTTCAAAATGGCTCATTGACTGAGCTTTAGTTAAAGTGCCCCTACCACCATTTTGAAACATGGGATACTGCATGCACGAGACACCAAGGGCTCTTTAATTAGAGAGATTTCAGAAAGCTGCTCTAATTAAAGTAGCCCTCACCCCAGAGTATATGTGAAGATGACCTTAGATGTTGCCTTGCCTTTCTTTCTGCATAACTCCAAACTAACATGGTATATCTCTCTCTGCAGTAGGATTGATAACCTAATTATGTAGAAGAGCAGAACGATTCAAAAAGGAAAGGGGGCATTGTGTTAAGTCAGCGGTATGCTTAGAGGGAGCAAGGAACTGGAAAAGATGAGAAAATGTAGTAACTTGAAATTTCTACAAGGGAAACTTTCTACAGAGAGCTCTGTTCAGTGGTGCTTGCTATGCTTTGCCGCAAATCTTAAGGAAAAAACAGGGATAACTTGAATTTTGTGTCCTAGTGCTGTTGGAAACCCCTAATTTCCAATACCTTCTCGTACTTAAAGAAATCTTAGTGTTTGTATTCATAGAACTCAAAAGTGAATTTTACAAGTCTAAGTGGCACGATTCTCATTTCTCAAATGGAAAACCTTGACTTCTTTCCATCCAGGTGACTCCTCCAAGGTCTTGTAGTATAGTCAGTGGAAGTTAGTAATAGGCCCAAGTTTCCTGACTCCCAGTCCTGTGCTGTATCCACTGAACCCTGCTTACCTCCAGAAAAGAGCTTGATGAATGAAGATAACATTCATGTTCCAGTGTCTTAAAACTAATAAATAGTTTAAAAAATAATGGGATTGCTTGTTAAATGTCACAGTATTAAAAGAAATATATGTCGTGAACAACTTTATTCAATTATTAAATGCATAAAAAGCCACGGTTTGTTCAAGTTGTCATATTTTTTATCTAATTGTGTTTAAAGTAGGACTGTCAATTAATTGTGGTTGATGTGTGTGGTTAACATGTTAATTATTGTTTGCACTAACTTTTTTAACATTAATCATGCACGTAGTTTTGGAGCCCTCACTTGGGCTCTGCTCTGCTGCCATCATGGCTGCTTCCGGCCTGCCCTGTGGGGCAGTGGTGGCAGTGCAGAGGACTGCAGGGCAGCCCAGGCACGGGCTCTGGGTGGCTGCAGCAAGGGAGTGGGGAGGGGCGTGCACAGACACAGCTGAGCAGCCACAGCCTGCAGGCAGCCAGGAACACAGCCCAGCAGTGTGTGGAGCAGCACCCAGCAGGCAAGTGTGAAGGGGAAGAGACATGGGGGAGGGAAGGGGTGTGGGCAGATCAAGGCTTCCATGGTGAAGGAGGGAAGAGGGCAGAGGCCAGGGCCAGGGGCTGGGATGAATGGGGCCCTGGGGTAGGCTTCTCCCTGGGCTTGGGGGGGAGGGGAAGGGCTGCTCCCACTGCTATGTGCACCCCAGGAGAGGCATGAGCCCCCCTGACTTTTGCATGGGGGGGGGTGGCCTGCTGCTGCAGGCTGGGGCCTTGCGCCCTGCTATCTTTGCCCCAGGAGCCACGCACTGGCTGCACCGCATCCCCTTCCTGCTTGGCAGCAGGAGGCACAAAATGGTGTTGCATGGCTCCTGGGGTAATGGCAGCTGGGCACAGAGTCCAGTGCACAGCAGCAGGCCACCACTGCCCCACGCACAAATCCAGGATGTGTGTATCCTGCATTCCTCCCCTGGGGTGCACACAGTGGGAGCAGCCCCTGACCCATGTCCCTGGACAATGCGCCAGCAGCTCCATCCCATGACCCACTGCAGCCCCTGGGCCCCATGCCCCTGCCTGCCCCACTCCCTCCCTCACCATGGGGACCTTGATCTGTCCTCCCTGTCCCTTTCCTCCCTACACACTTACCTGCTAGGCAGTGTCTTTGTGCATGCGTGCGTGTATGTATGCATGTCTGTCTGTCTGTCTGCCCCTCACTCCCAAGCCACAGACACCCCCAGCCCTGCTGCTGCCCCTCACTCCTGACCCACAGAACCCCCCACACCTTCACAGATTCCCTGCCACACCCATACCCCAACCATACAAAGTACCTGCATGATTTTGCATACCTTTGAGGTTTTTCTACACATAATTTTCAGTTTCTAGTTGTGCTATTAACAGTGATTAATTGCAACTCGTTTTTTTTAACCATGCAACTAATTGCAACCAAATTTTTTAATCATTTGACAGCCCTAATTTAAAGCTGTTCTTTCAGTTGTATATACTGGCGTTTGTTTTATCTTTCATATGCAGGTGACATTTGTAGTAATGTGTAAGCTTAAATATATCTGCTTTTTTCTTACTGTGTACTTGTATCTTTTTTTAAAGAAATTGGTCCTAAATAAGAAAGTTGTTGTAGCAGGTGTTCAGGACTTCAGAGTCAAAATTCCTTAATGAACTGCAGAGGTAGTAATAGGCCAGTTTTCATGCCTGTGAATCTGATGCTGCATCCCTGCCAGAGAAGCTCTCTGAGGTTCAGAACATTTCAGAAAAGGAATTTTTTGCTTTTTGGACTGCATTAGAATGAAGGATGTTCTGTACTCAAGGGTCTTTCAAGAATTAATGTATCTCTGGCACGAAGAAAATTAGAGGCTGTGTTGTTCTGTTAATTTTAGAAAACGAAAGGCTTGCAGTAGTAGTTTTTGTACCAGCACACATTGTCTGTGGGGTTATAGTCTAAATATCTCAGGTAATAAAAATTATTTTATATTTTCCAATTAATATACATAAAAGAGAAAAAATGTTGCTAAGTTGGAGTCTCCTAGGGACTTATGGAAATACCTCAGACTAAATGAGGCCAAAATAAATTTGAAGTGGAACAATTAGCTATTGTAAACATCAAAAAGTATTTTGAAGTAAAGAGATTATCCAGCAGAAGCAACTGAAGATACTGGAAGCCTCACTTTTGAAACTACCTTGAATGATTACATATGCAGAAAAAGAAGTTGAGAGGTGGGAAGAATATTAAACAGACACTGTTTTGGAAGAACTGGGATCATGTCCTCCACAAAGTATTGAAAGCTGACTTTGACTAAGCTGAAGATAGAAGAGTGCGGATCTCAATTCTTGATGGATAAATAGCTATCTATTCTCATGTAGAGGGGGTTAGTGCAGAGTTGGTGAACACCTGTTGTTAGGTTCCTTCATCTTCCCTGAAAACCAGAGAAGCCACAAAAGGCAGCAAAGTTAGAAGTTCACCAGAGATCTTCAAAGCATTAGTAAAAAGTTTGTTTTTCTTTCTAAGGGTTTGTTGTTGTTGGGGTTTTTTAGGTTTGGGGTTTTTTTTTTTACTTTGCTATGCAGGTAACTAGCTCAGTTCATAAATGACTAAATACAATATTTAATAACTCATCTTATTAGAGTTGCATAGATACCTGGAGAACAAAGAAAATATTGTGCTGAAATTATGGTCTTTAAGAGACCGTGACATTTAATACACATGCTTAAGTCCTTTACTCTGTAATTTAATGCATAATTAGATATGGAAGAAATAGGAGGTGAGGGGTCTGTTCGTCAGAGAGCCTCCACACCACTGAAGTCAGCAGGACTCTGCCCCTTTATGCCAGGGTGCAGTCCAAATAGCTCTTGTGTTATGGATTTTTTAAAGGCAGTACCACACAGTAATGTCAGTCATCTGTGTCATTTGAGTTGATATCAATTATTTTAATCCAGGAAAAAGACCTATCAATAAACTGGATTCTTCAGATTCCTTTAAATTGAATGATCCGTTTCAGCCTTTCCCTGGCTGTGAGACTTCCAAAGAGCAAGAAGCAGATTTGTTTTGTGACCCATTTGCTCCCACCAATATCAGTAAAGAGACAGATGCCAACAATTTTGCAAACTTTGGTAATGTAAGTGAACTTTTTTGCGGGTTTTTTTTCTTTTTCTTCGTGGAGTGGGGGGCAATGGAAGGATTTATTTTTAAAGATTAAAAAATAAACCAAACAAGTGATTCAGTTGCAATAAAATCTTCAAGCTTAATTGAAAGTAACCAAAACTTATCTTCTGAACTGTGTCATCCTTTTCCATTAAGGATCTAATTTAAATGCTTAAAGTCTAACTATTAATTTTAGAGCAAATACCCACATAAGAGATTTTACACTCAAAGCTTGTATTGTAGATTGTCATCCATTCCTTTAAAATAAAAAATTTAAAATATTCAGAATAGTTTTGATAATATTTACATAATAATTATTGTATTGAGGTTTTTCTGTAAAGGCTCCCTAGCTTTTATTAAGCAACGAACTTTTGTTTTCTAGGGATCATCTGTTAACTTAAATTTTGCAATAGATTTTAAAAAGTGCACTGATTGAAATCATGTGATATAATGCTGTAGTTGCATCATAAAACCAAGCAAACCAAAACAGGGCCCTAATTTTTATTTTTTAATTTTTACTCTTAAGTATTACCTAAAATATTTGGTCAAAATGTCAGCGTTACGTGATAAATTCTAGAAGATCCAGCTTTATTAATGAATAAAATATGGTTTTATTTCAGTTATGAAAGGTTGCTAAAATAAAGGTTCAAGCACAACACAGTAAAAAGTAGCAAGCAGTTGTTTATACTTGGCCTTCGATCTTTAGCTTTTAAATAGATGCATATATACTGATAGCAAACTGTATTGATTGCTGTCATTAGCAAGCCATAATAAATAACATGCTTAACTTAAGTAAACCCTGTTTAGATCTTAAAATGGATAATGTTCAATTGGCTTGTGCTGCTTACTGTATTTTGTAGCATGGCTATTCCTGAAAAGCTCGTGCTGCTGACTCTTCATACCCAGAAAGCCTGGGGTGCTAAAAGAGAAAGTGAAGCAAGAGAGAGATGAGCTGTCTGTCATCTGTGAATGAGTGTTTGGACGGTTTCTTCTGGCTTCAGCTGCTTGGATCCTAGTGGGTGGCCTACAGGGAGGAATCAGAAATTTCTCAATTTCTGTTCACAAAAGTTTCAGAAACTGTCAAGACAGAAATTAGCTTGAGCATATTAAAACACCTAGTATTTGCACGCTCAATAGGAACATATTTCACCTTGATGTGCCTACTCTTTAAGATAATGCCTCACTTCTGACTACTATTCAGGATCACAAAGCCAAGTTACTGCAATATTGTAGTAGCACATTTTACATTCTGGGCGTATACATACTCATTTTTTCTTCATTTTAATGGCAGGCTTCTGGTTGCAGAAGTACATGGCTAGTGTGGTATTCCTCTGCAGAAGCATTTTTCCAGTGGCACCACCTGCACATCTAAATTGACTATGATTGCATGCTTTATTATGCAGGATTTTCCATTTGGAAAAATCCACTGTTAGAGGAGCATCACACAGTGAAGTGAGGACAGAGCTGGTTTTCCCACCGCTCTAGATTCAGGTCTGTCATGCACAGTATGTGAATTAATTAGTAGCTCCTCATCTGTTTATAATTAATTGGCTTTATTGTTCCAAAGGTAATGTAAAGTGTTTACCAAAGTAACATTGTATATTGTCATTACAAATTTAAGACTCAAATTTGTTCAGCGTGGCTGTTCAGAAGCTTTAAAGGGTGATTTTTTTTTATTGACTGAAGTCAATCATCTGACTGGGTTGTACTTTTAGGTTCCTATGTTTATTGGCTAGATGGTATTTTTCAGTATAATCGGTTGTCAGGACTGCTTTGTTGCAGTTCTTAAATCACAAATGAAACTTGTACCATGCTGATAGGGGTGTAGGTTGTAGCCATGTTGGTCTAAGGACAGGGTTCCTAGATACTCCAGTATCTTTTATTAGACCAACTCAAATAGTTGGAAAAATCCTTCTTAGCAAGCTTTTGGGCATAAACACCCTTTGTCAGGCTGAGGAAATGTCTGCAGTTGGTCTGTGCTCTTCCTGGATGGCGTGGCAAAGCAGCCAGAGGTGAGCACCTAGGCAAGAAAGCCACTCAGTGGAAATGTAACCTGAGGTAGGTGGTCGGTAAGGTGTGAGACAGCTGAGGGGGAAGGGGGAATGAATGTAGCTGTAGCCAAAGGATGGCAGACAGGAGGGTGGGGGGAAGGGAATGAGAATAGTTGGTAAAAAGTAGAGGGTTTACCTGGTGAGTCAGAGTCCCCACATAAACCCTCCACTTTTTACCAGCTATTCTCATTCCCTTCATTCTCAAACCCTCCACTTTTTTTTTACCAGCTGTTCCCATTCCCTCCCCACCCCTTACCCATCTCTCTCTCATCCTTTGGCTACAGCTACATTCATTTTGCCTTTCCCGCACCTCTCTCACCTACTGACCACCTCAGTTTATATTTCCACTGGCTGGCTGGCCTCTGGCTGCTTTACCACTCCATCCAGGAAGAGCACAGACCAACTGCAGACGTTTCCTCAGCCTGACGAAGGGTGTTTGTGCCCGAAAGCTTGCTAAGAAGGATTTTTCCAACTGTTTGAGTTGGTCTAATAAAAGACATCAGATTTACCCAAAGCACCTTGCCTACCATGCTAATACGTTTTTTTTTCAACGCAGGAGACTATTTACATTATTTTAAAACTAGTGTATCAATATTTTGGAACAGTTTAAGTGACTCCAAAACCTAGTGTGAGATTTGAACAGGGTGATTACTTTTTCATTAATAAATCCAGATATCTTGTCTCTTGAAACTGCAGTATCCTACTGAAGAAGACATGATTGAATGGGCTAAGAGAGAAAGTGAGAGAGAAGAGAAAGAGAGACTTGCAAGATTAAAACAGCAAGAGCAAGAAGATTTGGAACTGGCGATTGCACTCAGTAAATCTGAAATTTCAGAAGCATGAAGTTAGAATGACAGTGTGTCTTATCTCAACTGTTTTGTCCCATTTCTCCCATTTCCTGAGTATTTAATCTATTTAAAATGTTAATCAGAAGCTACCTATGGATTGGAAAGTATGAAAGGTTTTAAATTCCTGCAAATGTGATCATTTATTTATCTTTTTGTTATCCCACTCTGATTTATAATTTTTCCTGAATTTGATTAATATTATCAGCCAACTTATAGCAGAGCACTGCTCCACTGTGGATGCTTTCGAGATTTTTGCCTGTGCTATTTTTTTGGTGTATACCCAGGACAATAAAGTCTCTTTCTGTAATACAGAGGGAGAGAACACTGCATGTCATCTTTAAAATCATTCTTGTCTTGTATGAAGATATCTTCATGAACATGTGTGATTCTTCAAATTCAGAAGTTCAGAGACAAGAAAATATTGTCCCAATCAAGTTCCTTTAGATAGCAAGTTGGTGAGAGTGGCACAGAACACAACATAAAAGTATATGCCCAAACTTCCATATTCTTAGCACACGGTGGCTTTTCTTTCTAGGTGGAAGGGCTGGTTTATTTAAAGAGATGGTAACCCAGGCAAAAGCTAAAATACTGTTTTCTGTGTTTCACAAAGAGTTTAGCTAGAGTTTCAGTACTTATTTTTATATGGTATGTGGACATTACTGGTACATTTCACTTTTTGGTTATTTTTATATTTGGGTAATGGATTGTTTTTGTGTTCACACTCTCCCAAGTTTAAGGAAAGCAAAATAAAATTCATACCTGAAAACAGATCTGTTTACAATGCAGTCAGTGAGACTACAGCTGGAGTATAAACTGGCAGGAGTTGGCAGTTGAGCAGATGGTGAGTATGGCAATTGTGCTCTTGCTTATGGCTTCTCGTCAGGCTGTTCTCATCAGTTGCTTGAAACCTTTTGTACTTTTTCAGAAGAGATTATAGTAATGCTGGAACAGAGTGCTTTATTTTTTATCTATACATATGTCTTTTCTCTTCCTCAATGAAAGTTCTACTGTTGGACTTGAAATTTAATTGATAATCTTTTTAGAGTGCAAGTGGGGAAAACTGTATTCTACTGAAACATTTACTTGCTTTCTTGCATGTCTCTGAGATTTGAAGGCAGTTGGATCAGTTGTGTTGTTTCGTAGTACTAGAGAACTAAATAGATCATTTGCGTTAAATTGCTCTTGGCCAAGATGACTGACAAATTATGAAGACCCATTGCTAATTGAGCCGAGTTCTGTGAAATATGCAACTAAACCGGCAAGTTGACAAGTGGAATATGAGAGTCGATAGAGTAGGATGCATAAAGGCGTAGTTTAATTTTTTACAAGTCTTTTTCTGTACATGTAATTTATTGAATGCCAACTGATAGTTGCACCTTAAAAAAAACTGATTTATAATTCTTTATGGTCACTGAGTCAAAGTAGGATTAAAAGAATGTTAATAAAAGTAACTTATTGCCTATTGTTAATTGTACTCCATTCTACAGTAATCAGGTTCTTTTAATTCACTCTAAACAGTGGTGCTTTTGTCCATAAAATTGGACTGCAGCAGCATAAACTCTGTTTTCTCTCTTGCACTTTTCGCTTGGATTTCCTGTTGGAAATAGAATTGTTCTTCTACAGAAACTTTTATGTGGAGCAAGGGATGCCTCATAGCCACCACTAGTTTAACTATTCCACTTACCTGGCAATGTTGCTGCAAGACTCTTTAAAGAGGGTAGTTTTTGATCTTTCAGGAAAATGGGTGACTTGACTTGGACAACATTTTCTTTTGCACTGGGAAATTAGCGTTTCCGACACCTGCTCAAAAAAGTAACTTAAAAACATCTTTTGCAAGTATTAAATAGCTATAATTTATCTATACAACCTTTGTAATAAGTGTACACTAATCTTGCATATTGGATGCTTAACTGGACTACATAGTTCTTATTTTTTGTTAAAAACATATACTCAGTGGACCAATACAATATTATGTGTATATATTATATATATATTCATGCTTTCCTGTATGGAATTTAAAGTTTCGAGTCATTTGATGTTACATTTCATGTTACTGACTCTGACTACAGTATCTTTACCCAGTGACTACCAATAAACCACTGCTGTGAGCTAAATGGCATTACTTATGGAGTTTTAACTGTTTTTTAAAAACTTATTCAGGTGGGGTTAGCCTCTATTTATAGACTTCCCTTTTGTTTAAAAATTCTAACAATAGCTTGTAATTATGAAGAAATAAACTTTAAGTACATAAGTAAACGGTCTGTGTGTCTGTTTGCTTCAAATGGCAATATGAATAGTAGAGTGTCTTGTAATCAGAATGCAAGCTGTGTGTACCTGAGGGCAAGGAAAGCTGGAGCCTATTAGAAGTATTCAAACCAGGGCATCTTAAATTTGGTCTCTGCATGTTTAGACACCTAAGTAGAAAAAACTAAACTCCCCCTCCTGCTTTCCCAGTCCTCAGTACCCAAATGTGGTTAAGCACTTGAAGCCTCTTGAGGTGGGTGGTAAATGGGAGTGATAAGCACTCCAAAGTTTATAGTTTCATAGTTTGTAGGGTCGGAAGGGACCTGAGCAGATCATCTAGTCCGACCCCCTGCCATGGCAGGAAAGAGTACTGGGGTCAAATGACCCCAGCTAGATGTTCATCTAACCTCCTCTTAAACACCCCCAGGGTAGGAGCCTGCACCACCTCTCTTGGAAGCTGGTTCCAGACCCTAGCCGCCCTGACTGTGAAGTAGCGCCTTCTGATAGCTAACCTAAACCTACCCTCTGCCAGCTTGTGACTGTTATTCCTGGTCACTCCTGGCAGTGCTCGGGGAAACAGGGACTTCCCCAATGCCTCCTGATCCCCCCTGACTTGTTTATAACAGGCCACAAGATCCCCCCTCAGCCTTCTCTTTTGGAGGCTGAACAGGTTCAGGTCCCGCAGCCTGTCCTCATAGGGCCTGCCCTGCTGTCCCCTGATCATACGAGTGGCCTCCTCTGGACCCTCTCCATGCCGTCGACATCCCTCTTGAAGTGCGGCGCCCAGAACTGGACGCAGTACTCCAGCTGCGGCCTGACCAATGCCGCATAGAAGGGAAGGATCACCTCCCTGGACCTGCTCGAGATGCATCTGTGGATGCATGCCAAGGTGCGGTTGGCCTTCCTTACTGCCTCCCCACACTGCCGGCCCATGTTCATCTTGGAGTCAGTGATCACTCCCAGATCCCTTTCCACCTCCTGTGCTGACAAGAGGGGAGTTCCCCAACCTGTAGGTATGGTGCCGGTTGTTTCTCCCCAGGTGCATCACCTTGCACTTATCTGTGTTGAAACCCATCCTATTCTCGTCCGGCCACCCTTCTAACCTGTCTAGGTCAGATTGTAGCCTGTTGCATCCTTCCAGTGTGCCCACGTCCCCCCACATCTTAGTGTCATCAGCAAATTTGAACAGGGTGCTTTTTACCCCCTCGTCCAAATCGCTGGTTTAGACCACCTGTCTCTCTTTTTTAGGTGTTTATCAGTCCCATTCACCAGTGAGCCTCTGTAGGACTGAGTAGCAGCTTTGAAAAAATGTTATGTCTACATGAACATTTTCACTACTCTCTGACCCTCAGGGCTTGTCTATGTTTTTGTTTTGTTTTTTTTTAAAGGCAGGAATGATTTAAGACCACAGGTCTAGATAGGCACAGTGAATTACAAGTGGCTTGATGGATAGATCAAACCATAAATCAGTAGTTGATGAAACACAGCAGTAAACATAAGTACTAAGTATTTCAATATTTGTAAGTAAGGTCATGCAGCTCTGTTAAAGATGTAGTATTGAAGTGATATCCTTTGCCATTTGGCCTAAATGTTTTCCAGGAAATTTTGAATCTTACAAATTATGATAAATTTGAGAGAGAGAAATTAGCATAAGATGAAATTTGCAGCTAAAGTAGACGTCGGCAACGTTTCTGGGCAGAGTGCCAAAAACATCCGCAACCTCAACTTGTAAGATGTTGGTGTGCCAAGGGTGGATGATGGGGGAGCTGCAAAGAGCATGACCCTTGTTGTGGCCGTGCACCCCTTCCTCAAGACACGAGTGCCAAGTAAAATACTTTCATGTGCCAGACTGACACATGCTCCAGGGGGTTGCCTACCACTGAGCTAAAAGGTTTCTTACTAATATCTAAGGATATTGATTAAAAATTTCAACCACTGGTGAAATGCTTAAATGATGGGATTAAAGCTTCATAATGAAGGTATGCTTCAATGAGACTTGGTTCATACATCAAAAATGGGCAATATTTTTAGGCAATAATCTGCCACTGTGTTATGGAGAATGAAAAATGCACAAGGAAAATGTGTGAGGTAAGTGATTGTGTGTTTTGTTCTGTCGGTTCTGCTGCGGAGTATACAACTTGCTAAAGAAGGAAAATGAGATTTGACCCATTCAGTCTATACAGTCCACATTGCCAAACCACTTCCTTAACTAGTGCTAATTGGCAACCTTACTGGTACTTCCAACTGCAAAATAGATACTGGTGGGAGAGATGTTTTACATAATAACTGCTTGCAGACATTAATAAAAAAAAAGACAACCCGGAGCTTTACTGGAAGAAGCTGCATATTATTTTGACCCAGCTCCACAGCATCTGTATAGATTGGGTGCTTCAGTGAGGATTTTTGGAGCATTTATCTAATAGCTGATTCAATATAGACATTGAGTGAGCTGGGTCCAACTAATGTGCTACCCTTCTGGGCGTGTGCTGGGCTCTGCATGGGAGTGCACTGAGTTTAAACTAAAATGTCACTTGTTTTGGGTTGTTTGTTTTTTTCAAGCAACCAGTGTGACATGATCTCCATTTTTGCTAGAGGGTATTATAAATCTTTGTATGAAAATGTGCTAGTTGTTTTCCCCCAGATACTTGCATTTGATTCTATCCTATTTATCAGCTGTTTTTCCCTCTATCTCTAACATAGATCAGAACATTTATTATGAGTAGTTGTTGCTTGAGAAGCCTGGGTGTATCCTAACTAGGAGGCAAATGGCCTGCTCCAAAGGTTCTTTCCAGTTCTGTTCATCCATTTCTTTTGGTGGGGGCTGTTTCTGGCTCTTTGACCCGTGGCCAGGCCTCACTGAAATATGCAGAATTGTAAACACACTTCTGTATTTGACCAAGATACTCTGTTTTTTCTTCTGCAGCAGGTGGTTTTTCAATGACTCACAAGTCTGTTAAGAGCATACATTACTCCTTGGGTCAGCATCACTGAATAACTTTTGGTTGCCAGCAAAACTTTCTGAAAATAAAAAATGCAGTTGGCACCCCTGAACTCCTATGGACATTTATAAAATAATATATAGAAAGTGTTTCTTGGAATTAGATCTAGAAAGAGGATCTTGCTTTCATCTGCAGGAATAAAACTTGCTTTTAGCACCCTCATGGCAAAAAGCTGAAGTACCAGAGAATGAGTCAGGTTCCGTTAGTATTCCTGTGAAAGAACGTACAAAAATGCAGTTTCGACACCACCTGTTCCTTTCTTATACTTGGGACCAAAAACCAGATTCAGAACTGAGTGCCCTCTGAGATTTAACAGGCGATGTACCAACAGGGTCTGCTGCAAACAAGTATGCCAAGATGTGTGTAGCTCCTAAAGTAAATGCTTGGACACCTTCCTGGACGAAGGAAATGTATTATGTTTATGAGAGCAATACTTCTAATGATTCAGCAGATAAGCAGATGGTCAGTCATGTGGGTGAATTAAGATGTTCAAGTGGAGAAAGGGAAAAGAGGAAGAACACTTCCCACCTAACCTTCAAGAGTCTGCCAAACTGTGACTATCGAAGTATTACATGTGCCTTGCAGAGCCTTTGCTTAATGTTTTTAACTTGATACTGGTTGATACTTAATTCTTAGCTTTTTTTTTTACTGTACTGTTGCCGGCACAAGGTGCCCGAGGGAGGCAACAATTGGGTTCGTTGCCCGGTGTGCGTTGTGCCAATAAACACACTGGGGGGAGAAGTAGACAGAGTTTATTTGAGCTCAAGTAAAAGGTGCAGGGAGACTGTATGGTCTCAAATCCCGCGCGCCTAGCCCTGCAACAGTGTATATTTATATCCTGGTCATTTTCTGCCCCCGCCCTTTCCCTCCTCCCTTCTCTCTCTGAGCGGTGCCCTTGCATTCCACAGATAACGACGGTTTTTAGGGAGTTTCAGCTTGCTTGCTACTCATCCTGTTTTCCATTATTACAGGAGGTTACAAAAGTTCAAAGAAAGGGTTACAAAGGTGGGGGGGGGGGGCCCTGGCTTGCCTGGGCCTAGAGCAGAGGGGCTTCATCGACACTCGTGGTCTTCCATCCCCCTGAGTTACCTAGGGTTCTGTCCAGTGACACCAACAACTCCCCCCTTTGAGAATACTCAACAAAGTTTTGGCTGAGTTTTCTCATATCCTGAAGATAAAAGGCGATTTAAGTGTTTGGGAACTGGGATCTTTAATGCAGGGGTATAGTGAAGCGCTCGGGGAGGGGGATACACGGACTTTGCGTAGGAGGGCATTACGGCACGCAAATAAGAGGAGGGTAATTAAACGTAACACAACATCGGTGACCAGGAGGTAAAGGATGCCCATTTCTAGGCCTCCAAGGTTGCAAAACCAGCTGCAGAGAGAATCGAAAACAGTGGGTTCACATTTCTGACTTTTTCACTGCTCAAAAGCCTGTTTGGCCGACAAAATGTGTTTGTTAATATTTTGGGAATTTTCTGGAATATAAGTACAACATTCGTTCCCAATTAGAGCACATACCCCCCCCCCCCCCCCGAGATGCTAAGACATAATCTAGAGCCTGACGGTTTTGAAGAGATAATAAACGAAGTTGATAAATCTTGGAGTTAAGGCTCTTTTCAATAGCTAGAGTGTCATTGGCAAATTTTGTAAGAAATGCAGAAAGTTGACGATACAGTTTGGCTAACCGGCCCACCCCATGCGACGGGAGAAGGATCATGCCAAATCTGTCTCCCTCACTAATAGGTGGCGGAGTTGCATAGAGGGATCTTTGTTGTCTTGGGCAGCCAGGTGGGAGGTGGGTTAGAACTCGAAGGGAAGGGGCAAGAAACTCTATGTAGCAACTTCCATACCAGCCGTCAGGTAGCCGTTTGTAGGCCAAAGTACCACAAATCCAGAAAGTTTCCTCATTTCCTGCCATTTCATTAAGCCCCTCTCGCATTCGACTGGATAGATTTGGAGTAAAGAAAAACGAGCCTTCACCGGTGTCATGACCAGAGCTATTATACAAAGGCATGGATATGTTTTGATTAGGAGAGAGATAATATTGGCATGAACTATTGCCGGCGAACCAGGTATGGTTCGTGGTTTCATTTTGAGCATAACAAAGCAGCCCGGGGGGAACTGAATGTAAGCGGATAGGCTGGGGGATATGGGAGTCATTCCACTCTGGCTCCCACGAGGAGCTAGAGAGACTGAAGGGAGCCTTTTTGGTACAGTTGTCGGCTAAATGTGGCCACCCAGGAGCGATTCCAGGTATGAAGGGGTATGCTAAGGGGTTAAAGATAGTCATGATATTTTGTAGTATTAATAGCTATTTCTTCTTGACGGATATCTGACCAGTTACTAGGAATGGCTCGCCATAGGAGTTTTGCAGCGTGATAAGGGATTTGGGAACATATCGAACTGTTAGATAGGTTAAACTCACGGGCAAAAGTAACCTTCAATGCTTTCTGGGTGTTTGTAACGAGGTTTGCTGGGTCCATTCCCCACCCTGCATGCAAGGAGAATGTAGTAAAAGGTAACGGGAAAAGAGAGCCTACAGTAAAAAAAGAAAAATGTTACAGTAGTTTTGAAACTTAAACTAGAATTTATACTGTTAATTCTAAACTTTTCCCCTTTTAAACAGCAACTTTAGTCCAAGGTCGTCGGTGGGCTGGACGGTCCACTGTTTTGCGGGTGGAGTAGGCACCGGTTTCAGACGAGAGTGATGAATCTAGTTCTTGTGTCCGTCAACCTTTGCCGCTGTGTGGGAAACTAGTAGGACAGTGTGAGGTCCTTTCCACTTCTCTTGGAGGGGCTTATTCTTTCAGGTACGAATGAGCACAGAATTCCCCAGCTGTAACGAGTGGACTGGAGCATCCAGCGGAAGAGGCTGCAAGTCTTTAGTGTACCTATGGAGAGAAGAAAGAACAGCAGACAGAGAGCACATATACCGTGACAAAATATTACATCCTATTTCCCACTCCCCTGCTAGAACCGGCGTCCCGTTCATAGGCCATGCCCTTCCAAACATAATCTCAAAGGGGCTAAGCCCTAATCTTCCCTTGGGGAGGGCATGGATGCAAAGCAGAGCAAGGGGCAAAGCATCGGGCCATCGCAGAGAGGCCTTCTGGCAGATCTTTGATAGATGACGCTTGAGGGTTTGATTCGTACGTTCTACTACACCACTAGCCTGTGGTCGCCATGCAGTATGGAGTTTCCAGGGGCTCTGTAAGGCATCTGAGATGTTTTGGATGATCTTTGAAGTAAAATGTGTTTCACTGTCAGATTCCATCCACTGGGGAAGTCCGAACCAGGAAATAATTTCCCAGATGAATTTTAGAGCTACAGTCTTGGCTGTACAATTGCGACACGGAAAGGCTTCAGGCCATCCGCTGAATCGGTCTACTATAACGAGGAGATACTTGAATCCTTGAGTTCGGGGGAACTCAGTAAAATCTATTTGCCAAACTAGTCCTGGGCCTGGGGTAGGTTCCAAAGTGGCTGGAGGTACTGAGAGACCGGGTCGAGGGTTATTCTTTTGACAAATTGAACAGCTGGCCTGTATCTGGGAGGCCAGAGGTCGAAGCCCAGAGGTTAGAAAATATTTGTTTATTAACTGAGTGAGAGCTTCTCTTCCGGCGTGAGTAGTTTGATGCAGCCGTTGCAGCACCAGCTGGGTCAGGCTCTTTGGTAGGAGGATCTTCCCGTCAGTGGAGCAGAGCCATCCCTCCTTTTCTTGGAGACCAAGCTTATTGGCTAGTTCTTTTTCTTCATACGAGTACTGGGGATCCGGGAGCTCCCCCACTGATGGGATGAGGGCATGCATATGGGTGTCAGCAGGTCTCGGCATCCTCAGGGTGGCAGCATTTTTAGCTTCTCTGTCCGCCCGGGCGTTACCCCTGGCTACGTCTTGATCCTCTTTCTGATGCGCCTTACAGTGCATTACTGCCACTGCCGAGGGAAGCTGAATAGCTTCCAGGAGTCAGAGAATTTGGGGTCCATACTTCACTGGGGAGCCTTGGGCTGTCAGCAGTCCCCTTTGTTTCCATAGGCTAGCATGGGCATGCAGTACTCCAAAAGCATACCTGGAGTCGGTATAGATGTTGACCCGTTTCCCTTTTGACAGTTCTAGCGCCTGGGTCAGGGCCACCAGTTCAGCAAGTTGAGCAGGTGTTCCGGCAGGCAAACCCTTGGCCTCAACAACATCATAGAGGGTCCCAACAGCATAACCTGCCCTCCTTTGCCCTTCTACAACAATGCTGCTGCCATCAGTGTACCACTCACAATAGCATTCAGAAGTGGCTGATCCTGTAGGTCTGGACGGCTGGAGTACTGTGCATCTATGATGTCTAAACAATCATGCTCTTGTTCTTCCGTTTCAGGTAAGAGAGTAGCCGGGTTGAGGGAGGGGCAGGTTTGCAGAGTCACTTCAGGGTTCTCCAACAGCTTAGCTTGGTACCAAGCCACTCGAGCCTGGGTGAGCCAGAGACCCCCCTTCGCATCTAGCAGAGCCTGGACCATATGAGGGGTATACACCTGCACAACTCCTCCCAGCATTAACTTTTCAGCTTCCTCAAGTACTAGGGCAGTTGCCGCAACTGCTCATAAACACGCTGGTCATTTCTTGGCAACTGGATCAAGGTGTTTGGAGAAATAAGCAATGGGACATTTCTACGCCCCCAACAATTGAGTAAGCACTCCCAGAGCCATCCCTTTTCGTTTATGCACATACTATTGGAAAGGTTTAGAAAGGTCCGGTAAACCCAGGGCGGGGGCTTCCATTAGTTTCCTTTTTAGTATCTTAAATGCCTTGTCGGCTTCTGGAGCCCAATAAAAGGGGTCATGGTCTGCCCCTTTCACACAGTCATATAGTGGTTTTGCCCATAGTCCAAATTCAGGGATCCATATTCTGCAAAAACCTGCCATGCCAAGAAACACTCTGAGCTGCTTACGGTTGCTTGGGGTGGGAACCTGACATATAGCCTCCTTTCATTCACTTGAAAGCTGGTGCTCCCCCTGTCTTATGTGAAATCCCAGGTATCGTACTTCGGGGAGAGCAATTTGAGCTTTATTTTGAGCCACCCGATATCCTCGAAGTCCAATAAAGTTTAGGAGGCTTACAGTGGCGTTAAGGCAAGAGATTAAATCTACAGCAGTAATTAATAAATCATCCACATATTGTAACAAGAGGACTTCACGCTCATTATTCCACTCTTCCAAGTCTTTAGCTAAGGACTGGCTGAAAAGGGTGGGAGAGTTCTTAAATCCCCTGGGCTAATACTGTCCAACGAAGTTGTTTCTTAACCCTTTTTCTGTCCTCCCATTCAAAAGAGAATATCTCCTGAGAGGGGGGGTCAACTGGAATTGTAAAGAAAGCGTCTTTCAAATCAAGAACTGAGAAATGAGTATACTATCCCCCTATGGAGGCCAGCAAGGTATACGGGTTTGAGACGAGGGGATGAAAAGTTTTAACCTGTTCGTTAACCGCCCTTAGGTCCTGCACCAGTCTATGTGTGCCATCAGGCTTTAGCACAGGCAAGATGGGAGTCTTCCAGGCTGACTGACACTCTCGCAGTATGCCATACTTTAGGAAACAGTCTATAGTCTCCTGCAGTCCCTCTCTGGCTTCCTTTTTGATTGGGTACTGCTTGATTCGTACCGGACCTTTTCCCGGCAGTAGTTGGATATTAATGGGGGTTTGATGTGTAGCCTTTCCGGGGACCCCTCTTGCCCACACCAAAGGGTATACCTGGTCTTCCCACTGGTTCCACTCCAGGGGAGCGTTCATAGCCGAGGGTTCAATCGCGAGGGTCATTATCCATGCATTTTCAGGGGGCAATGTGAGGGTTATTTTATCCTGGGTAAAATGCAGTGATGCACCTAATCGACAAAGCAGGTCTTGTCCTAGCAGGGGTGTTGGGCAATCTGGAAGGTAGACCAATTTGTGAGAGAGAGCCTGGTCTCCCAGAGCACATTCTGCAGGAGCATACCCTGGGCACTGAGTCTTTTTTTCGCGTGGCACTTACCACGGTGAGAGAGTCCGCTACGGGAAGTTGAAGAGGTTGATTTACAGCAGTCTGTACCACCCCGGAGTCTACCAAAAAATCAATTTCTGAATTCCCTACCCGCATTTTTACTCGGGGTTCCAGGGGTGGGGTGGCCTGTTTCCCCTGACACCCCTACTCCTGTCCTTCCGCTGCCATTACAGGAGTGCAGTCTCTCCTTTCTCCGGGCATTCATTCTTCCAGTGTCCCTCTTGCTGGCATAAAGCACACTGGTTCCATCCCAGGCGTCTTTCTTGTGGGCCAGGGCGCCCACGCCTATGACCCCTTATACCTCTGCCTCTCCCACCTTCTTGTGGCCTTTCTCTGACTCTGGCCTGTACTGCTGCTACTAGCATTCTAACTTGTCTCTTGTCCTTTTCTTCCTTTCTGAGAGTATACGCCCTGTTTGCAGTCTCCAGGATTTGTGCTACAGACATACCCATTAAGTCTTCCTTTTTTTTGTAATTTCCGCTTTATATCAGGGGCTGCGTGGCTGGTAAAAATACCCTTTATAATCGCCTCTGTCCCTGGTCATCAGGGTCTGCATTGGCATTTTGCCAAATGCCGTCCCGCATGCGCTGTAGGAACGCAACTGGACTTTCCTTCGGCTCCTGTACTATTTCGTACGGCTTTGCCCAATTATTATGTCGGACAGCCGAGTGCCTGAGCCCATGCATAAGCAGTTCTTTATAAGAGGTAAGACGGGTATGATCCACAGGGTTGTTAGGGTCCCATCTAGGGTCTGCTAGGGGAACCACATCTGCTGGACCAGGAACATTGATGGGATCCCTTTCATGCCTCCGCTGTGCTTTCTCCCTGGCTTTGGAAATAACTTGATTCCGCTCTACTTCAGATAATAAGGTTCACATAAGGATATTACAATCATCCCAGTCAGGCTTGTGACTAGCTAAACATCCCTCAAAGACAGATAAACTTACTTGGGTTAGTTGAAAATTCTCCAGCCTGTGCCTTAAAAGCCACCAGGTCCACCGGATTAAAAGGTACATGGGTGTATACTTGCATGGTCTGGGCTGCACGCCCATCTGCCCCAGGCCGGGCTATTACAGTTTCAGTAAGTAAAGGATAAAATCCCACTGAGGGAGGAATCTCTGGAACCAGGGGCATCTGATCTTTATATGGTGGAGGTGTTAAAGCCAAAGGGGACACCGACTCTGGCGTTACAGTGGTTGGGGGGGAATGCTGAGACTCAGCACTGACAACTACTGATCCTGTCGGAGTCAAATTACACTTCTGCAAAATATCTGTCTTATTTCATAAAGCCATAAACAATTGCGCATACAAATGTTCATTCCACTTACCCGTCCGCTGACAAAACAGGAGTAATTGGAGGATTGTATTATAGTTAATTGACCCTTCCAGAGGCCACCTTTCCTGATCCTCCAGTTGATATTGAGGCCATTCCACTGTACAGAACCTTTTAAGATTATTTTTAGTCATTAGATCTGACTTAAACAGTTTCCAGTTAGTCAGAATGCATTTTAAGGGTGTACACCATGCCCTGCCAACCGTACTCTGTCCCTGCCCTATACTCCAGGGAGACACTGGGCGTCCCCAGGTCTTAACGGGCAATGCTCAGACTGCTGAGCTTATCCTACCTTGTCCAAGGGACCGGTTCCACACCGTCGCCCACGATCGCTTCTCCATGATTTGAGCGCGTTGCACCATTGCGCCCTCCGGGGTCGATCAAACCACGTCTCCGCCGAGGCCCCCGATGAAACCACCGATGCGCGCTGGGCATCGGTCATTGCCGCAAGTCGTCGACCCCAGGAGGGATCCAGGCAAGGCGAAATGTTAGTCTCGAGCCCCACGTTGGGCGCCAAAAACCGTTGCCGGCACAAGGTGCCGGAGGGAGGCAACAATTGGGTTCGTTGCCTGGTGTGCATCGTGCCAATAAACACACTCGGGGAAGAAGTAGACAGAGTTTATCTGAGCTCAAGTAAAAGGCACAGGGAGACTGTATGGTCTCAAATCCTGCGCGCCTAGCCCTGCAACAGTGTATATTTATATCCTGGTCATTTTCTGCCCCCACCCCTCTTTCCCTCCTCCCTTCTCTCTCTGAGCGGTGCCCTTGCATTCCACAGATAACAGTTTTTAGCGAGTTTCAGCTTGCTTGCTACTCATCCTGTTTTCCATTATTACAGGAGGTTACAAAAGTTCAAAGAAAGGTTTACAAAGGTTCGGGGGGGCCTTGGCTCGCCTGGGCCTAGAGCAGAGGGGCTTCATTGACACTCGTGGTCTTCCATCCCTCTGAGTTACCTAGGGTTATGCCCAGTGACACCAACAGTACTGCAAAGCAAAAATGAAAATCAGATGGTCTCTAATATAACAGCTCAACTAACTCATGCCCCTCCATCCACCTGTGGAAAGAAACTCTCAGCACGCTAATCAGGAACACAGGTCTCCAAAGTTGCCAGCTTTTAGACTGTCCATTCAGAGGCATAAGAAGTTCCACAGCTTCAAATGCATTCCAAATATTTTCAGTGCCACAGATGGTTAGGATTTTTTTAAACCAGAGATCTAGACCTGAGGCTGCATTAATTGGTTGGGAGCATAAAAAAAAAGTGCGATTGTTAGTACTAGTAGCCCTAATGATCAAAGGGCAGTGGAGATTCTCTGTCACGCTTTTCTAACTTCACATAGGTCCTGTGGACTTTGGCCCCAGCACCTCAGTCCTTGGCTGTAGGCTCTGTTCCTTTACTTGTTACCTGCACTGCTGAGCTTTACCCTGTATCATTTCATTTTGCCATCTGGTTAGCAGGCAGTGATGTTTTTCAGACTTGGGAATCCAAATGATTATTTTCTGAATGAGGACAACCTATGGCAAGTTAGGTTGTCCTGATTTTTATTATTTTTTAAAAGAATCTGTGAACATATGATTCTAAAATGGTTAGTCTGTCCTAACAGTGGCAAAAACTTACTCCTGAATAAATCAGGTAAATCGCCTACATTTTCACTGTTGAGCCTATGTGTTTCCAGGCTTTAAAATGCCCAACCAGCTTATTTATGTGCAGCTCCAGAACCCTGCAGTTTGCTTCAGGTTTTTGCTTTGAGCCTCTCCTCTCCATCCATGTGGTCCATAGCCTGTTTTGTCCTACTGTTTGCCTCTCTTTCTGTAACCAGCTTGTCAAGAAAGCTGGGTTCAAGATACAGAATGTGAGTTACTGGTGTTATCTTCCTATCCCTGTTGATTTAGATAATAGTTTCATATATAGTTGTATTCAGACCAACGAGTTGCTGGCTACCTTGCCCGATTGAAGTGTTCAGTGCCAGGTTTAACCTTCAGCAATCCCTGAAACTATTTAGCAGCCACTGCATTGCTATGACCTTCAGGGTCAGACATGCTTATCTTTGGCCACCAGCTAGTTAAGTTTTGGATGCACGATGCTTATCTTTGGAGAATTTGCGTCAGCATCAAGGAAATAGTGCTGGCAGTAATCCACTGTTGTGGGACTGTTTTAAATTTGGTACGTGGGATCCCAGAATTACTGTAATGAATTTTCACACTTCAGTGATTTCTGTCACATTGGCAATGTAAGGAATAAGTAAAAAAAGAAAGGAAGAGAAAAAGACCCTAAAAGTGCCTTGTAAATTAATTAAATTGGATGTAGATTCTTCGTTATGCAGGGTGTAGAACTTCTGTTGAAGCTGACATTTAATTCGCAGTCTTACCATCTTGGTGTACAATCTTTGCAGACCAAGAAAAATTGGGCCTTGCCAATGGATAAAATCCTAGTGAATGTATAAGTGTAACAGCATGTAGTATTTATGACACTTGTCTCTGTTCAAGCCTAGTCTTGTGCTGTTGGAGTTACTTTTTTGTGGATAAAGCATAAAACTAATTCCCTAACCACTTGTGGTTATGAAAAACTCCATTACACTGTTTCACAAGAGGTCATGGGGCTGGCCCCCAATACAACCAAATTCCAGTTTGCATCATGGTATATCCAAGGACATAGTTGCTGGAATAGATTGAATTCTTAGCGGGTCTGACTGCTGACTAGTCCGCCCCCTGCCATGGCAGGAAAAAGTACTGGGGTCAAATGACCCCAGCAAGGTGTACATCTAGTCTCCTCTTTAAAGACCCCCAGGGTAGGAGCCAGCATCACTTCGCTTGGAAGTTGGTTCCAGATCCTAGCTGCCCTGACAGTGAAGTAGCGCCTCCTGATGTCTAATCTGAATTTACCCTCTGCCAGCTTGTGACCGTTATTCCTGGTCACTCCTGGTAGTGCTTGGGGAAACAGGGACTCCCCCAGTGCCTGCTGGTCCCTTCTGACTAGTTTGTAACAGGCCACTAGATCCCCCTCAGCCTTCTCTTGTGGAGGTTCAGATCTCGTAGCCTCTCTTCATAGGGCCTGCCCTGCTGCTCCCCGATCATGCGACTGGCCCTCCTCTGGACCCTCTCCATGCTGTCCACATTCCTCCTGAAGTGCAGCGCCCAGAACTGGACGCAGTACTCCGGCTGCAGCCTGACCAGTGCCGCATAGAGGAGGAGGATCACCTCCTTGGACCTGCTCGAGATGCATTTGTGGATGCAGGACAAGGTGCGGTTGGCCTTCCTGACCGCGTCCCCACACTGCCGGCCCATACTCATTTTGGCATCAATGATGACTCCAAGATCCTTTTCTGCCTCTGCACTGACGAGAAGGGAGTTCCCCAGCCTGTAAGGATGGGGCTGGTTCTTCCTCCCCAGGTGTAGCACCTTGCACTTGTCAGTGTTGAATCCCATCCTATTCTCCTCCGCCCACCCCTGTGACCTGTCTAGGTCTGATTGCAGCCTATTCCTCCCTTCCAGCATGCCCACATCCCCCCACATCTTAGTGTCATCAGCATATCTGAACAGGGTGCTTTTTACTCCCTTGTCCAAGTCACTGATGAAGATGTTGAACAGTGCAGGCCTGAGGACTGAGCCCTGCGGGACCCCACTGCCCACATCCCTCCAGGCCGAAAATGACCTGTCCACCACCACTCTCTGGGTGTGGCCCTCCAGCCAGTTAGTGACCCATTTCACTGTGTAGATGTTGACGCCACAGTCCCCCAGTTTTTTAATGAGAATGGGGGGAGAGATGGTGTCAAAGGCCTTCCTAAAGTCCAGAAAGACTACATCCACTGATTGAATAATGCTGAATGACATTTGCTTATTACATTTGTCAGCTGTTGCTTAAAAACAGGAGCTGACCTTTGGCTAGGCCAAACTTGTACGTGCTTCTGAGCTACTTAGGTGGACTCCTGAATTTCCATATCATGATGCCAGATCTTCTCTCATCGCAAGAGGCAGCTGTAGTATGCAGGACTGATCACAGATGCTGCAAACCTTGAACTTCAGACAGCTTGGAGAGCAAAATGTCACTGTGTGAGAAGCTCCTGCAGTACAGGGAGCTCCCTCTGTGCTTCCCCTGGTCTCTGCAAAGCTGGCAGACGAGCATTGGTAATTCGCTTGTGTCTCTGCAGCACAGATAAGATGGGGAGAGTCCATCTGTTCTAGTTAGATAAAGGCTTTTCAGGATGGAGAGTTCTCAGCTATCTATAAAATGTTTTTTTTTTTCCATTTGCCACCAAGCTGTAGAAATCAAACCACAGTGCTTTGCTTCCTTTGCGATATATAGCCATTCTGAACCCAGCACTGAAAATATAGCGAACAGATATCAGTGGAAACAGACAGATGTCTGTGTTTGAAGCCTTTGTATAGCAAAGC
Source organism: Crocodylus siamensis (assembly GCF_052110815.1). Taxonomy (NCBI): domain Eukaryota; kingdom Metazoa; phylum Chordata; order Crocodylia; family Crocodylidae; genus Crocodylus; species Crocodylus siamensis. The sequence continues at coordinate 8,397,287 of NC_143399.1, read as the reverse complement.
TTTAGCTCCTTACACCGGCCTGTTTTGATTGAAGAAAGATTCCCTACCAATTTCTGGTCTTAGAGGACCTTGTGAGTATCCGAATAGCACTCTGGGAGAACCTATGCATATGATTTGGATCTTTCTTCTCAAGATTGTACCTTTTGGTTCAGGCACTAAGGTCTTTTTCTCCTTTTTTAAATTAATTCTTTGAAAGGTGGAATACGAGAGGGAGAGGGAAATAGGACTGATGGGTCTCATTGATTGATTGCTATTTCAACTAATTCCCAGCAGGGGGAGCCCGCCCTGCAGTTTGCCCAGCCTTGTAGGCTTGCAGGGGCTCTGCTTGAGAGAGGGCCAAAGCAGCTGGGGAGCAAGGAGATGATGTTGCGTGCCCAAGTACAGTCCTGTCCTCTCCACCCCAACCCCAGCACACCTTCCAGATGAGACTCCCCCACATGTCACCACTGCTCATCTCTAAGCAGACTGCCCTTTTAGACACACGTGCACTTTCTCTCTAACAATCCCCCTGCCTTTTTATGCACTCCTGCCCTTCTCACTGAGGGCACTGGTTTTGTCTTCCCCAGAAGCCACTCCAAATATTTTCCTTGATCTAAATGACAAGAGATGCCAAGCAAAGTCAAGAGTGGCTCAGTCCACTGCAGATAGAAATCAGTAGCAGCTTCACATTTAATTGGGCAAATTCAAAGTCAAGCCAGAGAGCCTTGTCCAGTAGCATATCCAAATGTGACTGTGACATCTGGATAATTGATCCCTGAAGTCTGAATATCAAGAAGAGACTGAGCATTATGATTACTTTTCTTGTGGGGATTTTTTTTTTTTTTTTGCATTATGGGAACTTATACATTTACTTCTTTTTTTTCTGGTGTTGCTGATTTGTCAGACCTAAAACTTTTAGTACAAAAGTATATCTGCTATATCTAAACTTTTGTCAGGAAGTTTTCCCAGGTTCCCCTGGCCCAGAAAATGCAGTTTCTGGTTAAAATGAGAAAGAGGGGTAGAGTGTAAGAGAGAACCTAGAAGAGCCAATTGTGAGTGTTTAGAGTACTTTGTGATTCAAATTAGGGATTGTCAGCTGGGTATCCCACATCCCAAGTAAATGATTTACACTGAGCAATTTTATGTCCAAGGCTGGGGTGTGGGGAGGGAATTCTTGGATATGTCTCTCTCTCTCTCTCTTCTCTCTGGAATATTTACAAAATCTCAGCTTAATTTTATTCTACCCTGGAACAAAAAATTATGAACCGTTTGAAGTTTTTTCATTAAATAGAATCATTGTTCCTAGCTATTTTTAGTTATAGTAGACTAAGTTATTACACTGATTTCCAACCCTCTATTAGTATTATCTAGCTTAATGTTTTAACCTTATGAGATCTGTATGCACATAACAAAATCTATGTGGTGTATTGTGTTGTATAGAGTAAGCTGACCTGTTTGTGATTTAGGAACTCCTGCCGTTTAAGCACTGAATAATAAGAGCTTATGCTCACTGAGATCCTGGGGTGCAGGGCACTGTACAAAAGTATTTTAATATGTTACCTGGCCCAGTTGGGCATATTTCCAGTACCAAATGTAGCAGTACTTGATATGCCAGGTAGCCAAATGTTTAAACATAACTGATGTCACTGGGAAAGAATGTATTTTGGCCCGAATTGCAAGAACTTTATCATATGTACATGCAAAGTGAAAAATAGCATGCTTTACTTCAATAGAAAACTATATGAGCAGGAGAAAGTGTGATGCTGCATTTGTCTCTTTATATTGATACCTTACATGTAGCATTTCAACTCATCTTTAGCTCCTCACTTGTACCCTGGGGGAAAGTAAGTCAACTTCAAGAATATGCTATCACAGGAAAACAGTCACCCAAATGCTGTTTGAACAGAGGCATTTTTGGCTGAGAGGTAAGCTTGGCATGAATACAGAGTAAAAACTTTATTGGAATCGGTGGTAAAATTCCCATTGATTTCGACAAGGTCAGGATTCCACTCAGTAGTTGGGTTATAAGACAGTATGCCGCAGGTGATGCTGCTTGACAGGCAGCTTGTGTTGGGTTTGTTCAGTCAATCCAAATGACCCCTTGAAAATTATGGTTTCACCAAAAGTATCTGTGAAAGAATGAGTGCAATATGTAGTTTTATTTTGCTGAAACTGCTAGATTTCACACTATATTACTTGACCATAGGTCAAACTGATTGGCCTGTAATTCCCTGGATCTTTCTTCCTTCCTTTCTTGAAGATTGGAAGAGGGCCAATGTGGTGCCTATCTTCAGGAACGTTCCCAAATGCCATGAGTTCTCAAATATCCTCGGGATTGGTGGTGCCATATGTCAGCCAACACTTTTAGCACTCTTAGGTGCATTCCACCTGGGGCAGCTGACTTTCATAGATTTCATAGACATTAGGGCTGGAAGGGACCTCGGGAGATCATCGAGTCCAGCCCCCTGCCCAAAGGGCAGGAAGTCAGCTGGGGTCAGAGGATCCCAGCAAGATAAGCATCCAATCTACTCTTGAAGGTGTTCAATGTAGGTGTTTGAACCACTTCCGCTGGCAGACTGTTCCAGACCTTGGGGGCTCAGACAGTAAAGAAATTCTTCCTTGTGTCCAGCCTGAAACGGTCTTGCAAGAGTTTGTGACCGTTCGACCTCGTCATCCCTTGGGGCGCTCTGGTGAACAGACATTCCCCCAGATCCTGGTGGTCACCCCTGATAAACTTATAGGTGGCCATCAGATCACCCCTGAGCCTGCGCTTTTCCAGGCTAAAGAGTCCCATGGCTCTCAGCCTGTCATTGTAAGATCTGTTTTCCTGACCTCTGATCATGCGTGTGGCTCTCCTCTGGACTCTCTCCAGCTTCTCCACATCCTTTTTGAATTGTGGAGCCCAAAACTGGACGCAGTACTCCAGCTGCAGCCTCACCAAGGCCGAGTACAAGGGGAGAATGACGTCCCAGGATTTGCTCGAGAAGCATCTGTGGATGCACGCCAGCATTTTGGTCGCTTTACTAGCCGCAGCTTGTGGATGTCCGGCCTCTCAAGCTGTTCGCTCACAAGATCTTTGCCAATTATAGGCATATGATTGACCTTACCCTGGTAGTCCTACATCCTGTCAGGCAGTGATCCCTTTGGGCCTGTGGAAGACCAATGCAAAGTAAGCGTTAAGGAGATCAGCTTTTTCCTGGGTATCAATTGTCAGCTGCCCCATTTGGTTCAGCAAAGGTTCAATGTTACCTTTGTTTTTCTCTAACCTCCCATGTATTTGAAGAAGGACTTCTTATTGTCCTTGATTCCCATAGCCAGTTTGAGTTTAGTTTCAGTCTTGGCTTTTCTGGTTTGCTCCCTATAGGTGTGAGCCAGTGCTGTATAATCTTCCTTAGTGCTAGTTCCCAACTTCTATCCCTTATAAGCTTTGCTTTTGAGATTTAGGAGGTCCATGAGTTCCCTACTGAGCCAAAGGGGTCTCCTGGCCCTTTTGCTACGTTTCCTATGGGCCGGAATGGACTTCCCTTGTACTTTTAGCATCACTTCCTTAAGGAGCGACCGCTCATTGTGGACTCCCTTCCCTGTCAGATCATGGTCTCTCAGGGCCTCAACAACCAACTTCCTGAGCTTGTGAAACTCAGCTTTCCAAAGCTGACTTTGATATGCTGGATAAGCATATGAAAGTTGTTTATCCAGTCAAGTGTTGCTGGAATGTGTGAGCATTTCACAATTCAGAATGTTAAGTACCTAGTTTCAAGTTGCACTATACAACATTATTATGTACATCTATGTGTGGGTGTATGCCTGCTGTGGGACATTCTGGCCTCAATGATAGATGTTGCTATTCACAGCAGCTCTCCAGTTGTTTGGTTTGTGATACTTTTTAATGGAAGCTTCACCTGTGTTCAGGCTCCAGAATCCAATCCAAAGTGATTAAATACATTATTTAAAAAATGTTCAACCCCATTTTCAAGGTAACTCCATCCTGCCAGCATTATGGCAGGGCAGGGCTGCTGCTAATCAAGATTCTACACAGAGCTAGGTAAATTATCTGCATTGAACTAATAATCAGTTTATGCTGACTTATCCTTCTCATGCTCCCTTTTCTGTCCATTTTTTCTGCTTAATGTTCCCATTGTTTTATTCTGCCAATCTTGACTTCCCTGTTTACCATGCTGCACTCTATGCTTACAATAATTGTCCTATTTCTGTAGATAGCCTCACCTTTCCTCTGCTCAGTTCTCACTTCAAAACTATTGTTTCCTTTGCTGACCTCAAAGTAATTAGTTACCCTGCAAACCATGAATTATATTAATATGACTACAGCTGATTTAGCAATTATTGGCCACTAAAGGGGATTCTAGCCTATATTTGTTTCACTCTTCAGTCTAAGACACTGAATTGTAGTTGCTGTTGTTTAATGTGATGATTACTCCATACCTGAAAGGTATTTATAATAATTACTGGAAGGTATTAGGGCAGAGCAGTTTAAATTTTTTACATGTGCATGTATTGCACTTGGATTTCTCATTGTGTGTCTAATTGATGCATTGTAGTGAGACAGATGGTTCCACCATACAAATTCTGCAGAATTTGTGGATGTAAACTGTTGACACTCAAAAAGACAATAAATTCAAGTGTATTCTAGTGGATTTTATACTGTTGTTAGACTATGCATCTCACTGTATGACTGATACTAACTCATGATTCTAATTTCAGGGTTTAATGGACCTGACAGTCCAAACAGAATAAAGACTGAAGAGGAAAAATTGTAATTCTTCAGTTACCACCTTGGTAAGTTAAAATAGCAGCAATGGTGCTTCATTTAGTGACTGTTTCAGTGCTGCAGGCAATTCTGAATTTGGTGTTCCCTACCCCAATACAACTCTAACATTAGTCTGGTTTGTCAAGTAGATGTGATGGTCAACCCTAAATGTGCTTACAGCCCAAACTTTCTAACCTAAAAACACCTCTGTCCCAGAAAATACAGCATTGAACTTTGATTGGCCCTTTGATATTAAGAAAAATGCAACCAAATAAACACCCTAATTTGGAAGGCTCTTGCGCAGAGGGGATGCTTAGAACCCTGTTCACATGCTCTGGCAGACCTGTCTTTCTTTTCAACTCAGTGTTGCCCAGTCTCCCAATTTTCTATCTTGACTCTGGTCATTTTGGGGTCTTTTTGTGCTAACACCATAACACATGGTGGCCGTCTTGCAAATTTTCCCTTCATCAAAATGTTTGCCACCTCCTGTAACTACCGTGAAGGCTGAAGCCAGTAAGATGGCTAGTGTTTCCCTACAAACTGTCTGCATGGTAGTAAGCTGGCCTCTAATAGTCACCTCCCATTGTTTTCAGTGAGACTGAAGCCACGCCCACAACCAAAACAGCTGCCCCTCTGTGGTTCAGAGGGGCTAGAAAGTACACTGTTGGGGTATGGACTATGAGGAGTCTGAGGGACCCAGCTACAGGTAGACCCGGGGGAAGGAGGAGCGAGCCATGGTGTGGGGAGGCAGATGTAGGGGTGTCGGGTGCGGGTGGAGGTGGAGGGAGGCTGGGGCAGGAGGATGGTGGAGCTGGGCAGAGCGGGGGGCACCCAGGGGAAGACTGTGGTGCCAGCTGCCTTTTGTCGTGGAGCCCAGGGCATCCCTTCTGCTTGGAGTCTGGGCCAGGGAAAAAGTCCCAGGCCTGTAGGAGGCCGGTTAGTCAAGCTCCTACTTCATTTGTAACTCGGGGCAATGCATTGTCTGATGTCCGATGATGCCCGTCAGCTTCTGCACCTCTCTTCCACGGTGCTGGACCCACCCCCGGCCCTGGAGCCGGAGGAGAGAGACTCGGAGGTAACCGATGGTCATGCTGATTTGGACTATCCCTCTCCTGGGATCAAAGGAGCATGATTAGCTAACGTGTCCATTTATCAAGCCAAGGTTACAGAAAGAAAGGAGCAGCTGGGAATATTTTGGAGGTGGATAACAGCGAGGAGAGATGTTCTTAATATCATGATTGAATCCAGTCATGGGAAGGGTGTCCTTCCACCGGTTTGCAAAGCCTGGGCAGGAGACTCCCCTCCCTGCGCAGACTGCCATGGCTCGCACACGTCTTGACTGACACACAGGGACAACCTGACAGAGCTGGGCAGGGTGTTGTGTGGGGCCTGGTCAGGGGTGAGGTGTTGTGTGACAGGTGCAGGGTGTTGTGACGGGGCTGTGTGGCTCAGGGGCACTGTGTTGTGTGTGACGGTTGGTGTTGTGACAAGGGGCGGTGTTGTGTGTGACAGGGCAGTGTTGTGAGGCTCAGGGTGGTGTTGTGATGGGTGGTGTTATGAGGGTCAGGGCCGTGTGTTGTGAGGGGCGGTACTGTGAGGCTCAGGTCGTGTGTTGTGTGTGACGGTCGGCGTTGTGACAATGGGCGGTGGTGTGTGTGACAGGGCAGTGCTGTGAGGCTCAGGGTGGTGGTGTTATGAGGCTCAGGCCGTGTGTTGTGTGTGACGCTCGGTGTTGTGACAAGGGGTGGTGGTGTGTGTGACAGGGCAGTGTTGTGAGGCTCAGGGTGGTGGTGTTATGAGGCTCAGGCCGTGTGTTGTGAGGGGCGGTACTGTGAGGCTCAGGCCGTGTGTTGTGTGTGACAGTTGGCGTTGTGACAAGGGGCGGTGGTGTGTGTGACAGGGCAGTGTTGTGAGGCTCAGGGTGGTGGTGTTATGAGGCTCAGGCCGTGTGTTGTGAGGGGCGGTACTGTGAGGCTCAGGCCGTGTGTTGTGTGTGACGCTCGGTGTTGTGACAAGGGGCGGTGGTGTGTGTGACAGGGCAGTGTTGTGAGGCTCAGGGTGGTGGTGTTATGAGGCTCAGGCCGTGTGTTGTGAGGGGCGGTACTGTGAGGCTCAGGCCGTGTGTTGTGAGGGGCGGTACTGTGAGGCTCAGGCCGTGTGTTGTGTGTGACGCTCGGTGTTGTGACAATGGGCGGTGGTGTGTGTGACAGGGCAGTGCTGTGAGGCTCAGGGTGGTGGTGTTATGAGGCTCAGGCCGTGTGTTGTGTGTGACGCTCGGTGTTGTGACAAGGGGCGGTGGTGTGTGTGACAGGGCAGTGCTGTGAGGCTCAGGGTGGTGGTGTTATGAGGCTCAGGCCGTGTGTTGTGTGTGACGCTCGGTGTTGTGACAAGGGGCGGTGGTGTGTGTGACAGGGCAGTGTGTGAGGCTCAGGGTGGTGGTGTTATGAGGCTCAGGCCGTGTGTTGTGAGGGGCGGTACTGTGAGGCTCAGGCCGTGTGTTGTGTGTGACGGTTGGCGTTGTGACAAGGGGCGGTGTTGTGAGGCTCAGGGTGGTGGTGTTATGAGGCTCAGGCCGTGTGTTGTGAGGGGCGGTACTGTGAGGCTCAGGCCGTGTGTTGTGTGTGACGCTCGGTGTTGTGACAAGGGGCGGTGGTGTGTGTGACAGGGCAGTGTTGTGAGGCTCAGGGTGGTGGCGTTATGAGGCTCAGGCCGTGTGTTGTGTGACGGGGCGGTGTTGCGAGGCTCAGGCTGGGTGTTGGGAGGGGCTGTGTTGCTATTGCGGACGGTCGGTCGCCGCGGGCCGAGGCGGGAAGTGCGGGGAGGCCACGTGCGGGGCGGGGGCGGGGGGAGGGAGGCGGTTGCTCGCGGCGCGTCTCCGCGCGTGGGCCTGGCCGCGGAGGGATGCCCCGTGCGAAGCCTCCCGCGCGGATTCACCCTCGGCGTCGGCGGCGGCTGCGGGGGGATCCGGGGCAGCATGAACTTCCGCAGGGCCGGCAGCAAGAAGCAGGAGCCCAGGTAGGGGCGGGTGAAGGGCACCGGCGCCGCTCGCGGTGTCCATCCAGTGGCCGGCCGTGTTTGCGGCCCGGGAGGAGGCGGAGGTGCCTGTTGCAGCCCAGCCAGGAGCCAGTCCAACCTCAGCGCTCGTCCTGGCCCGCTCCTGGGGCTTCGGCTCGGGACAAGAGCACTGTCCTTGTGCAAGTCTGAAAAAAGTTTTACACCTGATTTGAAAATGGCTGTAATTGTGGCTCACTGGCAACTGCTCCTGGTTTCTTGCACGCAGTTTTGTACAGAGGATGCTTGTGCAGCAGTCATTTAAATGTTGGGGCTAGAGGATGGTCCTTTAATGTCCCATTAGCGACCAGCACCGTTTTCATACCAAACAGCACTTCTTTTCTGCTTTTCGGTGGGCTTGTGATGCTAACAGTGCGAAATACGTTAATCGAGTCATGATGGAGTCCCGATTTTGGGGCACAAGTCTGCCTCACGTGGTGTGTGCTTCATTCAGTTGTTCTGCCTACCTGTCCCACTTCCATCATCCAGTGATCGATGACTGACTTTTATTCCCATTGTGCTTTGGACCGCAGTGCTGCCCTGCCAAGGGGCTGTGCAAACACAGGACAAAACCAATGGTCAGTCAGGGGCAGGGAGGTCAGGCGCCACAGTTTTGTTTCGCCTCCCACATTGGCTTGCGTGACATTTTGGGCAAGTTGCTAATCTTTGCATTCTTCCATTTGACAGGTTGTAAAAACACACTGGCTTGGGCTTCCAAAGAATTGCAGCTGCTTTGGCAGTTTAAACGATGCATGCTTAGACCCTAATCCTGTACAGACGCAGGCAATTTAACTTGACACGTGTGACTATGACGTGATTTGTGTCGTATCCCTGAAGTCAGTGGCGTTATTCGTGTAAGCAGGATCAAGGCGTTATTTGTAGGCTTCTGTGGGAGAAGTTTTTCATTGTATTTTGACAGTATGTTTCCATTCTTTATGGCAAAGTTTAACATATTACTGCTCACCTTGAAAAAAATCGCAGAAGGCAGCCTTCACTCTCCTCCAAAAAATGCATCTAAAATTGACAAATTTGTATTCTGTGTCAAGGGGAGGGATTATTTGTGTTATACCTTTAAACTCTAATTCTGTATTCTCCTGCTGGGATAGGACCATGTGTGCTTGCTTTTCAGCTCTAACACATGGAAGAGCTGTTTATGTCCCTCCTGGAATGAGTTCCTCACCTAATGTGAAGAGTCTTGACATAATTTCCTGTATTATCAGAGTAACAGCCTGCCATCCTGTGAATGGACAGCTGACTGGATCTGTCCTTGGCAGACAGGAAAACCATTTGCTAAGAAAGAGTCAGCTTTTGGTATGCAGTGTCCAAAAACAGTGTTTTATAAAGTGGTTGCAGCATGCTTTTTTTTTTTTCTTTTCAATGGAGAATTGCTCTATTTTTATGTCTTTCTGCGCAAGCAAATTATATTGTCGCTAATGGGATTTATGTGCAGACTGAGGAGAAAATAAACTTCAGTACCAAGTTTAAATTGGGTTAGAAAAACCGTGGCAGAAAAGGTTTCCTGGAATTTGTCATATAAATAATAAGGGTTCTCAGTTTGTAGCGGAACTGCATTAGCTTTTCTCAGAGTTCTGGGTGAAGTTCAAAGGACGTGGTTTGTGGCACTTAAAGCAGTGAAGTGATTGTGGGATAAATCATTCCATGCTCCCTGGAGAACTGTCCCTAGGAGCCCCAAATGGTGAGTGTTTTAACGAGCATTTATAACAGCCTTGTACACTTCAACTGTGACATTCCCTTGGACAAATTTTCTTGGAGTGGACCAGTAAAATATCCTTAGTTTTCCCATTCCCCCGCCTGAATAAGCAGATTTTATAAAGTTTCTTCACAGTATTTCCAGGCTGTTAGAGCTCCTAGGCCCTATGGTAATAAAAATAATTGGCCATTAAAACAAAGTTTGATTAATGTGGTTGTGGTTTGGGGTGATGTTGACCCTTTTTGAGCAGACAAAAGAATGCTTGCAAAATGATTTAAAAGTGCTAATTAATTTTGTTTTAATGTTGGTAAATGAGGCAAACTGTGCCAAAGTCACACTAACTTAGCTACTGAGGCTTTCAGAAGTCAGAGTATATTGAATTCTTGTTGACATTTTGTAGCTCCACCTGCTGAAATTAATTCCATATACTGATCTGAAATGACAAGATTATTTTAACTCCGCTTGATGCTTTGTTTTCTGTCCGGTAAGATGCTGAAAGGTAACAAACATATACACTAAAAGGCACTGCTGAATTATGTGAGTGAAATAGTAATACAGGTATCTTTCAGTCGCATATGAATTTGACTTAAGCCACTCATATCTTTATAGGGTTTTATAAAACCCTACTGAGTACTCAGTGTCCTGTAGATTATTTTAAAACTGTATTTTTGGAATTGGTATTTTGATTGTGTTAGCTAACCCCTAGTTGGAAGGCAGCATGATCTAGTGCAGGGGCAGCATGGTACACGTACCCTGGGGGTACGCAAGACATCTCTGCGGGGTATGTGGGATAAACTGTGTAATGGCGGATTGAATTATATTTATAATAACATTTGGCATTTAAGGGGTTAAAATATAAAACCTATGCTGGTAGGTATACACAGGCAGCTGGTAAATCTGGAAGGGAGTATGCAATGAGAACAAAGTTGGGAAACCCAGGTCCAGTGGATTGAACTGGGCAGGAGGGTAGCAGCCAGGAGTATTTCTGTAGGGCTGGCCTGAAATGTTGTTTCTGTTTTTTAGGTACTTGCAGAGTTTGGGAATTTTTCTTTCTGATGTGGAACAAAACTTTAGAAATGTTTGTAGGATGGATAAAGGGACAGATCCACAAGATGTAGACTCTGACATCCACTTCAAATAGCCCCAAGAGATGAGGTTAAGGAAAGCCCCTGGAACATGGGGGACCCAGGTTCAAGCCTTGGCTCTGAATGAGGGCACTGAACCTGTGTGGGTGGGTGTCTGTCTCTGTGGTTTGGATCTATAATTCCACCCAGGGTGGAAGGAACCCTCCCAGGGAAAGTTTATCAGAACTGATACAGACCCAGGAGAAGGTTTTTAGGCAGGATAATCAGCATTTCCTAACAAGTGTTTTGTCAAAACTCCTAACCAACTTTACTGAGTTCAGATGCAGCTGTGCCACTTTTCTCATCATATACCACTCTCGGTTGGTTTCACAATCTGTGAACTGGGGGTAATATTTACCTGCTTCTGAGGGTGTTGTGTGGATGAAAATCAAGCTTTACAAAGGGCTTGGATGTGATTAGTTGGGAAATACCAAGTGTTAATTGTCGTCACTATACTAGTCTTGTCCTGTTCTTGCAAGTTTGAACTGCCTGAAATCTGCTTGCATCAGAGAAGTTGATCCAATTGGTGGTTTCAAAGCTGAAATCTGTTTATTTAGTCTGGCATTTGAAAGAACTGTTTTGGGTTTGTATGCTTATTTTGATTTATTGGTCTTAGTAATGGTGCCTTGGCATGTGCTCCATAGATGGCTTTTTATGTATAAAGTTGAATTGATTTGTTGAAAGCTTTCTGGGAAATATCCTCTGGAAATTCAGGAACCTTAGCATTAAAAAATTATTGAAGGCAAAAGCAATTATGTCCCATTCGTCAAAGTACTTTGTATTCCTCTTATTTATTTTTATTAGTGCAATAGAAGTGAAATTCAGCGACAGTCACAGAAAATGAGCTTTGTTTCCCATTTCCAGTAAAATCATGTTACCGAACAATTTATGTTGAAAATGACTTGTACAGATTTAATACAAAGGAAATTACAAACATACAGTTCATAAAGGTATCATGGGAAAACACCATCAGTTGTCAGAATGCAGACTCTAAAAGAGCAATTATATATTGCTCTTTTAGACCTTAAACCAATATAAAGTAATCTAAACCAGATTTTCAAATACAAAGCACATTTTATCTCTCTTGTAATCAGCGTTAATAACTTACTGTTACAGAACCTCCAGTTTTTCAGTCCAAAACAAATATAACAGTTATGTGATGCTTATCTGTATAAATCCTGATGATTTATATAAACAACACCGCGGTCTAACCTTAATCTGTATTCTTTATAAAGAAAAAATTTCCATTGACCTAAACTGGTTTTTAGTTTGCATGCACAAAAAGATTGCAGGACTGAACCCTTATCTTATTTTTTGTAGCATCTCTTAGTAACTGTATCCCTAATGGTTTTAAATAATATTTAAAAAATAAGGACCAACGTGCCAACTGAAGCCAGCTATGGCATTCCCATTGACTATAATGTGAACAGGGTTGCGCCTTTAAAAAAAATTGAGAAAAAACAGGTTTTAAGTATGAAAACAGCATGCTCATCCTGGTTTTGATTTCTTTGACTCTCTTAGAAGTATTAGTATGCCAGAGGTGTAGGTTTGGGAAGGTGTAATAAGAATTTGGGCAATAAGAGGATACGGGTAAAATATCATGTGCATGTTAAGACCAACATTTTAATAACCTTGTGATCAATTAAAAATAGTTCCCTCCTGTTGTTCATCTTGATAATGATAAAGTATATTGTCTTTTTGAATTAAAGGAAGGAGCTGCTAGAACTTGTTAAACGTAAGTCCTGAGTGAGTGATTTACAACAGGTTTATGCTCTTCACAGAATTCCTGTGGCAAATTGCACTTCTCTGAATACCTTCATTTTTCATTCATTTCAATTTCTTTGTATGGATTTCTTTATCTCCATTCATTGATCATTCACAGTTTCCTGCAAGTATCTGGTAACTGAGCTGTGTTACTTGTAATTGGTCAGATGAAATCACATGGTGGTGTCTTGTCTCTGACTGGGTGAACATGCAAGCATTTCTGGGGAGAATATTTGCCCGGGTAACATTGGATTATACTTTTTTCAGTACTTGTCCATATCTATGAAAAGGAATGCAAATGACATTCCATGTCAATGAGTGAATTGCAGAACCAAGGACAGAATCCAGAATTCCTGGCTCCTTCTGTTGTTCCGTAGCCACTGAACCCATGTTGTCATGTGTTGTTATTTAAATCCCAGTTCAGAAGATTGGGGAAACAAGACTATAAAATCCTTCCTTGTTACCTTTATTATCCATACTTGCATTGCCACAGAGTCCTAGTCATAGGCCTGTATATTACAGACCTATGACTTTAATATGCAGAACAAAAAAGTATGAGAATATAAAACTTGTGCTGAGATGCTGTCAGTTTTCCATATTACAGCTAGAGGGGATATCACAATCCTGTGAATGTATTAAATGTTATCCAGCTCCTACCAAGATCTGTTTCTGTTGGAACTGATTTCTTTTTATAAAGTCATTCATTCTTGAATTATTTATAAGCCCTAGTGTTGGCTGAAAATTGAAAGACAGTGAAAACAAAACTGATGTAGGGGCTGATTGTTCAGTCTCTCTCTTTTGGTGGTCATGAGGTGGCTACTCAGATTAGATTATTTCTGATCTGTCTTTTCTTTCTAAATTTTGGCACAAGTGGGAAGGTACTTGTTTCCAGTTGTCTGAAAAGCCCTGTGTACATAGGAAAGGGAGCCAGTCTCTGGTCCTTACTCTGTTTATGATGCTGCATCAGTGTGTCTGAACCTTTTTGGATTCAGGGCACCCTCACAACTTTTTTTAAATTTGGAACACTCCATTTGAGAACTGCTGTTGTGTTGCTTCAGCAGGAGTGTCCTCTGCACCTCCTACAAAGCCAGACTGGGAAGGGCTGGGGCACGTGTGCACTCTCCTGCCTCATTAGGGCTCTCTGATAAGTCTACAGCAGGCAGGAGCGCCTGCTTTTGCCATGGCTCTTCCCAGTTTGACCTCTCAAAAACAAAGGCATGCAGGTCATTTTCCCCTCTGCCTCTTTTCAGCAGACACTACTTTAGACTTGTGCAAGACGACCCTGATGGAGGTAGGAAAGCCCATGTGTGTTGCAGCCCTCTCTATATATAGAGAGAGAGATGCTTCTGGAAAAAATTGAGTCTTTGTGTTATCCAGGAGAGCTCAAAACAATGGCAGACTCTCCCTCTGCCTGAAGAAGGGTGTTTGTACTGGAAAGCTTGCAAAGAACAACTTTTCCAACTATTTAGTTGGTTTAATAGAAGATATAACGTTTACCCAAAAAACCTTGTCTGCCTGTATTATACATATACATTTTAGGGGAATAAAGATCCTGAACAAATGGTAGATTGATACAAACTAAACCCAAAAGGCTGATGGCAGGAGGAGTTTGAACTACTGCTTCAAATACATCATAGGAAAAACATCTGCTCTAAAATCTTGATTTTTATTGGCTTAACTCCCATTAACTTCTGTGGTGTCCGGATTTCACTCCGGCTGTATGCCAAACACAATTCCCCTTGTGTGGCATAAGAAACAGGTTTTGACTGGAGTATGCAGTAACGTGTCAGTTGTGATATATACAGAACTGCAGAGCTGGACCAACATTCAATTTGTTTTTGAAAACTGTTGATGTGCTAGCGGTCTTCAAAATCTCAGAAAGATGTGAACCCTGCTGGAAGTTAATTGACAGTTGTAATATTAGAATATAATTTCACTGCTTGTTCATGGCACACAGCCCAGCTAACCGGGTTGTGTATTTTCTGGTGCCAGAGAACTTCTCTTCCTTTGCTGCTTTGCTCTGCTGTTTGCCCTTTGCATACAAATGACCAGGCTGTATCTCCAGTGAGAGAGTATTCCCTAACACCTGTCCTGGCCGCTGACTCACTGCTATTATGTTCCATGTAATGAATCACCAACATGTGGATTTCCACCCCCCAGGTGTCCCAATGCAACACCTAGGTAGCTCAGCCCTGCCTAGTTTGAAATCTAATTCATCTGGAGCTGCCAGCTCTGAGTATGCCTCACAGCACTATCTGGTCATCTTTTAATATGCTTTTCCAAGGAAGCTGTTGAGGCTTCAGATCTAAATAGACTTTATGAATACCATTGTTTTTATAGAAAACCTTGGTGAAGCTGTTGGAAATAGTACATGCCCATCCTTATGTATTCAGATATGCAAATTGACAAGGTAACTATTTTTTAAAATCTTAGGATCTAAGCTAAATTAACCTGTTTTTTATCTAATTGCTTTAATTTTTCTTCTAATTATGGAGAACGCACTGAAGGAGCTAGTGAAAAAGTTGAAATTGAGACCTATCCTTCATTTTTCTTATGTTCCATGTAATTCTCAAGGTATTATACTCATCTACTTAAATCGGGGGGGAGGAAGGGGTCAGGTTTCACTCTGCGTTTAATTTTTCAATATATGTTTTAAGGGTTTTTTTAAGTGTATTTATTAAAAGTTAAAACATAGTGCTAGTTGTCCTAGCTGGAACAGGAAGCTTGCAAGACTGCGTATATATATGTGTGTGTACAACAGCACTTAAAAGAAACCTTCTAGGACTAACCAATCTGCACTATAACCCCAAGGGAAAGAAACAACATTGATCAAGAAACAGATTTTGGCTACTTTTCCAAAAGGATGGTGCTGTTTTCTCTAGAAGTATTTTACCTTCTCAAAGAATTTAGAAAGTAGCTTAAAATAAACCCTCCTTTGTTACATTTGCTACATAGAATACTTATGTTGGCACCCTAAGAAATTGAAGTTTAACCAACAAGAGTTCAATTAAAACCATGTGCTGAGTACTTTCTGGGAGATGCTGAGTTTTATGATCTGCTGTGGAAGATAATAGGAAATGAGGGTACTCAGCATTTCACACGACGAGGCTCTAGGTAGGCCACAAGATCTACTATAATGATCTTTTGTCAAGTACCCCCTGCTGTGGACCCTGAGACGAAGTGATGATTTAATAAATAAATTATAAAACCAGCATGAAACAATATAATCTTTGTTATTAGCAAGCAAACAGAGAGCATGGTAGAAAGGGAATTCTAGGATAGAGAAGGTCCTAAATGTGGAATGGATTTAATTCAGACACATCTAGAACTGTAAAGGGATTTGCAGTATTAGGGAGGGAGGGAGGCATTGAGCCAGCTGTGCTAGTGGAGTTAATAAAATCAGGTGGTTTTAAAGCATAGATAATTGTGGTGAAAGGTGGAAGTGGAGGAGGGTTGGGGGTGGGAGGGCTGGAGGGTACAGAGATAAATAAATAAGAAACCTGGAGTTGTTGATGGGCAACAGTTAAGAGATGCCTAGATGACATAAAGGCTGAGGGGGAGATACCTGACAATGGGAAGTAGAAAGTGGGTCTCCAGGGCTGATCAGTGCTGGTGTCTGGATAGGATCAGGTCAAGTTTGTGTCAAGTCAGTTTTGCTTGCTGCCGTAATTTACAGTTGATGGTATTACCTGTGACTTAACGCTAAATGCTGGGTGATGGTTAAAGAACCTGATAGCCTCCAGGGTGCCAGTGGTTTTAAACAGAAGTGCAAGGGACTTAGATGGGGGCACTAGTTTTATCCCTGGCAGAGAAAATGTCACCAAAAGGTTATAGAGTCAGTGTAGGAGTGGAGCCCTGGCAGCCGGAAAATGGATGATCTTTGCTCTGGCAGCTCCTGCAGTCAATGTGGTTCCAACCATACTGGCACCTGCCTTTCATTTGGCAAGGCCAAGAGGGGGACATTGGCGTGTGAACAACACGGTGTCTCCATGTATGCTGCCCAAGCTTTTGTGCCCTGGAGGGGTCACTTCAGCTTCACTTTATCTTTCAAGATGTTCAGCAAGATGATGCCTCGCTTGGTGCAATTCTGCTGTCTTGTGAGGCAGATGGGTACCTACTATGGGATTGTCAAGTCAAGCCTAGAAGGAAAGTGAGACAGCCAGGGCCTGCCCCATGCAGGTCTTCATGTTAATCCTTTTTTTTTAAGTTGGGTAGAAATTTTTTACTTGGCCAATGATAATAACATGTGACTTTTTTTTTTTTACAGAAACCCAAGCCAATGAGTAAGGTGCTGCTTCATTATGAACAAGTGTGCTCAGCTCTCCTGGGAGGAATTGGAATAATTGTGCCTCATGACTAGGGACCCACTGAATTCAAGGTGGCTGCCTGTTGATTTTGCTGGCAGAATGCGGAGCCTGGTAGCCATTTCACGGGCAGAGCGTGGCAGGCCCCTGCCCATACCTCTGATTGACCAAGGGGCCCCGGTGGCCCTGCCTTTTGCTGCTGATTGGCCCTCATTTCCCTTCCCTCTGGGGAGCCAGCATTTTATTTTCAGTAATATTTTTTCCCCCACAGATTTTTCAGGCATTGCTCACTTTTTGTGGGCAGTGTCAGGTTTTGTGAGAGAGCAGTTGTGGTAAGTTCCTGCTCATTGTTCATACTTACTTGAATGAACAAAGGTGTAGGCTGAAAGCCTATCCAAAAAAATCACTTTGGTACCATACCCAGCACAGATTTCCCTACAAAGGGAATGAAGATAAACTATACAAACTATTATGTAATAAGTTGTGCCTAATTTATTGGCTTGGTGCCTAGGGATGAATTGATATACTAAGTACCTAGATTGCCTGTTGAAGTTCTTTCTCTCATACAATATACTGTATTTACTCAAATACAAGACTACCCTGATTATAAAACAAATCCCCAATGATCAAATACTGTGTAATTTATAGATTTATGTATTTGTTGTTATTTATAATTTTATAAAATTTATAAATTTGGGAATTTATAAAATAGTTATAATTTTCCAGGTATAGAATCTAATTATTGGAGGTTTGCTTTGAATTTGTCCTTTTCCCACTACTACAACAAGGAACATAAATCTGGGGGGCCAGGTAGCCTCCTTGCCCTCTGCAGCCTCTTATTGTCAGACCTTGTTCTCTCTGAGCACATGGAAATGAGGAGCAAATCTGAAAACCCTGCCCTTAAAAGACAGATAGTGGTGGTAATTTGCATATAGTACCCATAGACTTAGTTGATCCGGAATTGATGCATCTTACCTTTTTTGAAACCGTGGCAAGTTTTAGCACAGGTATTCTATAAGCACATTTTTAAGCAGTCTTTGGCACCTACTGATGTGCACGATATTTGATCGAAGCCAAAAGGCTTAGGATTTAGCATATAGTTCATTGGACTGGGCCCCAGCAGAGCCAATAGCATTTCAAGCCATAGTGACCCTGCCACAAAGGCTGTGCATACTAATTAGCCCCCACTCCCTATGGAAATTGAGTGTTCTTTTCATGAATGCTGGAATCTTCTAAAAATTTATATGTAGGTGAGTGTGCGGGGCGCGAGCCAGGTTGTGACTGTTGCCCCGGTGGGTTCTATCTCCTGATGTTAGTTTGCGAGAGGGAGAGGTAGACTCGTAACAATTCCAGAACATTTTATTTGATCTCTTACTTATGCACCACGGGCGTGGATGTGGCTGCGCAGGCGGTTACACTTGGGTCCGTCCCGGTTCGAATAAGGGATGAATGAAAAAACGATGGATCCGAGAACGAGAACGAACGGATACGATCAAGTGCACAAATGATTGCCTGATGGTTCCCGAGGCAGGAGAAGCCGTGGGAAGCTGGCCAGGCCTGCCCACTGAGCGGTGACTGCTCTGGCTTCTTCTCTAGCAGACCCTGGGCGGAAACTCCACCCTGGCTTTTATAGGGCGGATGACAAGCCCAATTTCAAACCCCCGATTGGTCACATTTTCGCGCTAAGATGTTTGCGGGTTTTTCCACAGGGGACGGGGTTTCCCTAGCACATGGCCAGGGGCCATGCAGCAAGCCAAATAGCGGCTTTCCAGATTGTGAGGAGAGTGCTTGGCAGCATCTGTTGCTGGGCAAAGCTGGCAGAGTCCAGCTGGAGCGTGACAGTGAGGTGCAGGGCAACCTGTTCTGGCTTCACCTCATGGAGTGCAGGGCCACACTGAATATATGCGACAGGCTCAGAGAGGGCCTGGCAGAGGGATTCTGGGTGAACTTTTTGGGGCCCTGTTTAATGCATTCAATGGGCACTACTATATATCTTATTCAGATTGGCTGTGCTAAGCTATTCCACCAGCGAGGTCTTGTCTATCAGTGCTCCAATTAAAAACGGGCAAATTCCAGTCAGCAATAATGGGAGAATATTGGCAGGGTTTGGGGTGCCTTCAAGTCCACCATTGTCAGCACCTGCAAAGAGATGCTTGGATTCTTTACCAGAAACCATCAAGTCTAGATTGATGAGAACAATCGGGAGATCCAAGAATTGATTGACTGCAAGTGCAAGGCCTTTTGTGCTTGGCAGAATGACATCAGCTCCAAGCAAAAGAAATTGAATCATCAAACAAGCCAAGGCAGAGGTCCAAAGGAGGACCCGCAATGTAAAGACCAGATGGAGGAAGACAAGGCAAAGAAGATTCAACATCTTGCTGACATCCACAATATACGTGGTCTTTTCTGTGCCATCAAAGCCATTTACTGTCTGAGCACTCAGGGACCAACCCCCTTAAGGCCTAAGGATGGAGGAGACCTGATGAGGACAGGGGAGCCATCAATGCCCATTAGAAGAAGCATTCTGAAGACCTTTTAAGTTGAGACTGTGCTGTTGATGAGTGTTCTTAACTCTATCCTGTGACACCCAGTCAAAAATGATCTCTCCAACCCTTGATGAGGTGAGGAAAGTCATTGGGCAGATAAAGAATGACAAGGCATGTGGAGCTGATGGAATCCCCACCAAAATCTTCAGCAGGAGGGAGAGGAACTCATGTTATAGTTTCATGCCCTCGTTGTAAGAATCTGGAATGTTGAGAAAATCTTAGATGATGTCAGGGAGACGATGATCATGACAGTCTTTAAGAAAAGAGACAAGTCTGACTGTAGAAATTACAGAGGGATCACCTTGCTATCCACAGCAAGAAAGGTCATGGCAAAAACCCTCCTGAACCGTCTCCTTCCACTTGCTAAAAGCTCCTCCTGGAATCTCACTGTGGGTTTAGGGCATCAAGAGGAACAACTGACATGATCTTCACTGCTTTCCAGCTGCAGGAAAAATGCTGGTAACAACATAAACCCTGCTATATGGCTGCCTTTGACTTCACAAAAGCTTTCAATTCTGTCAGCCAAAAAGGACTATAAAGGATCCTTCTGAACTGTGGATGGCCACCAAAATTTACCTACATTCTTTGTCTGTTTCATGATGATACGTGCGTGGTGGTTCTCAATAATCGCTCTATCGCAGATCCCTTTGAGGTTAAGACAGGAGTTAAGCACGTCTGTATCATTGCTCTAATACTCTTTTCAATATTCCTTACCATGATGCTACATCTGACCACCAACAGGCTTCCAGTTGGAGTGTAGCTAAATTTACTGGTAAGCTGTTTTACCTCAGCCAACTCTGAGCCACAACCAAGACCACCCTGACCTCAATCATCAAGTTTCAGCACTCTGATGATGCTGTAGTGTGTGGACAGGGAATTATTTGGGCTGGAGGACCAGTGTAGGAATTTGGATGAGCTATTTCAGGCCAGGGAGTGTGGGGGGCTTAGGGGGGAAATGGCAATTGATCCTATCTGGTCCAGGCCCGTCTACCCTGTGCCCACTGCTAGGGCCACGGGATGGAACAGGCAGGTGGGGACTCTATGGAGACCACTTGAGACCACTGCAGTCTGAGTGCGCTTGGCTGGGTGACTGGGATGGGGTCATGGGTGAGTGGAGAGCAGTGTCCGGAAGCAGGATGGGAGCTGGAGCAGGACCAAGATTGTGGGGCCAAGGGCCAGGGCAAAGCCACTATCTGCTTCCCACATGAATAAATAAAATCTGTGGTCCAGATAAAATCCCTTGCTGGGTTGGATCCAGCCTGTGGGCTGTATTTTGCCCACTCCTGCTGTAGTGTGTGCTCACTCAGAGGCAGACGTTCCAGTCAATTGTTGATATTGTTATTGAGGTATACAAAAAATGGGATTGATGCTTAATATTCAGAAGACTAATGTCCTCCATCAACAAGCTTTTAACGAGCAGACCCCAGCTCCAGTACTTCACGTTCATGGTGAGACTCTGCAGAACATTATTTTCCATATCTCAGAAGCCATCTTTTGCAGAAGGCTGATATCGACAAAGAAATCCAGCGCTGTCTCAAATGTACAAATGCAGCCTTCAGATGCTTTCGGAGATGGGTTTTTGAAGATTGTCTTATCAGATCCAAAGCCAAGCTCATAGTTCATCAAGCAGTTGTGATCCCCACCTTACTGTATGTAACTGAGACATGGACAATGTACAGGAGACACCTCAGGTTGCTGGAGAAGTGCCATTGATAATGCCTACGGAAGATGGGACTATTGCTCAGGACTGCCCCAAATGGAGGAAGAATTTCCTGCAAGGATCTCTACATGTTGAAACCTTACAATGATAACGAGAGAGAGAAAAACAGGAGCAGCAGACTGAAAAACGGTGTACTGCAAACTGAACCAAGAACCCAGAGCCATGCACTCCACACAGAAAAGTGTGCCTGAGCTGCAACAGAGTCTGTCCAACCTGGATAGGCCTTGTCAGACATCTTCAGACTCAGAGATAAGGCAAACGTGGCAGACGGTCATTCTCAACTGCGAGGGATTGCTGATGATGACTAACTCTCAGAGGCTGCCCCCTGATTTTGCAGGCAGAACGTGGACCTGGGCAGCCATTTCAAGGGTGGGGTGCAGTGGTCCCCCTACACCTCTGGTTGAGGGGCCCCGGTGGCCCCACTCCTTGCCAATGATTGGTTGCAGGGACTGCCTGTTATATAGCTCTGCCCCTTGCTGCTGATTGGCTGCAAGGGCTCTCCATCATGCAGGCCTGCCCCACCCCTCACCACTAATTGGTGGAGAGGGATGGGGCCATATGACAGGTAGTCCCTGCATCCAGTCAGCATAGAGGGGTGGAACGGCAACCGTCTTGCTGGCAGCCGTTTGAGCGGGCAGCCTGGCCCTCTGCCCAGTTCCCCACCCTGGTGAGCTGTGGCAGTGCTCAGTAAGTTGGGGTTTTTTCCCCCACAGATTTCCCAGGCATTGCCCAGATTTTGTAGACAGTGCTGGGTTTTGCAGAATCTGTGAAATCCACAAAATTGCAAATTCGGTAGGTCCCTAATGATGACTTACCTATCCCTGGGGTAAGTTCCCATCAGCATGTTTGCCCCAGATGGGCTGTGTATTTTATAGTCACATTCAGTGTTGGCTGCATTTAATCAGCTTAAATGTCCTTGTTTGCATTACTGAGCACATGCTGCTTTCAGCAGCAGTTCGGAGAGAGGCGAAATATTTAATGTGGTTTCCTTTTGTGTGAATGTAAGACGAGGGGCAGTTTCTCTAATGTTGATTGTGTGGGGGCAGGCAACGGACCTCATCTTATATTGGAGTAAATTGGTAATTACTGTGTGCATATGGATATATAAATATACATAATATATCTACCCACTTTTTTATAACATGAGAACATGTAATTGAAGAAGAATGCACTTTAAAGCTGTCCTTTTCCTCCATATAAATGTGTTGGTAGTAATAACAGTTGAGGGGGAAATGTTGTCTTAGCTTTTAGTCATGTATAGCTCTTTTGAGTCCAACTAAGCTTGTATTGGCTTGAAGACAGTGGTATGAGCAAATGCATGTTTTACATGCCAGCAGTTCTCACCAGTTGCTAGCATATTTCTTGAGACTGCTGAACCAGAGAAATAATTCACAGAACTAGGGAGAGTAGAATGATATAAAAAATGCAGTAAAAGGCAAGGATAAATTGTTAAGAAATGTAGCTAATACATTGTATGAGGGGGAGAAGGAACAGATTTCTAAGATGGGCAATTGATGTGGGAGAAGCCTTGAAATCAGAGTAACTGAAAGACAAACAGAGGTTGGTAGAAGCAAATGAAACCCGACTGCAAGGTGATATGACGACATAAAAGCCAGCATCATTTTTGGCAGCTTATTCAAAGGCCTCATATCATAGGGTGAGGAAGAAATAATCCCAGTGGTTTGAGCACACTAAGAATACAAGATTCAGATCTGGGCACTACTGTAGTAATGTGCTAATGACAAACTGAAGGGGAAGAGAAAAGGCATTGTTGGGGAAGGCTGGAAACACTGACTTCCGAAGGATTAGCAGAGCTGTGCTTATGTAGTTTGGGCAAGCAGTCACTATAGGTGGATAGGACTGTGTACAGATACGTGACTGGTATAAATTGAGAGCAAGATTATTTACTGTGTTATGGGGCTATAACTGGGAGGAATGGGTTGGAGTTAGGTTCAGCTGATACTCAGGATGTTGGGGGCATCCTGACACTGAGCTGTACTAGGCAGGAAGCAGTCCCTCAAGAGAAATGATGGAAGATCCATTATTAGGGTCTTTTAAAACTAAAACAGCCAAAAATATAACTGCGGTGTAGAGAGCAGCCAGATGGGAATAGTTTGGATAAGCTTCTGGGGCTTTTCAGTCTTCCAGTACTGTGGTCCTCATTGCTCAGCTTTCACACACTCCAGTGTGACCTTCCCTTGACTCTGCTTCATAGCCTGTTTTGCTGTGATCAGGTCCTTAGAGCCCTGGATTACTCATTTTACCGTGTCTTGTGCTGGGTATTTGTCACAACTAGATAGATGGGAGAGATCCTTGTCTGAGGTAGCTAAATATTCCGTAAGATATTGCCTGTCATAGCTGAGGGAATATTGCATTGTAGAAGTGTTCATGTTCTTTCCTATCACAGCTCATATTCACAGAATAATCTGTCTCAGGACATGTAAAAATAATAACAGACTTTGCAATTCAGAGCCCTCTTCTTCCTTGCAGCAACTGCAGTGCTTGCTTACATTTAAGAGCTGATGGTAAGAAAGCACTGAGGCAACAATACAAATAAATATTCTTTATTTTCTACTTGAGTCAATTCTCTTCATTGCTGGCTATGCAGCAATTCAGCAGAAAATAACCTGGGGGTTATGGTGGGCCACAAATGGTAGTCAGTCCATGTCAGGAACATGAAACTCTTGCAAACCTCACTCTGGGATTGCTGATTGTCAGACACAGGACATGACTCTCTTTTCCTTGCTAGCACTGAGACTGTGCTGGAGTATTGGGCTCAGTGCTGGGAACTACGGTTTAGAAAAATGCTGGCAAAACAGGGACTTCAGAGAAGTGCAGCAGGAATTAGAAGATGTTTAGAAAGCATGACCAGTGAGAAAAGGCTGGTGACCTTGAGGTGTGGCCAGCGTCCAAGACTCAGTCTGGTAGACTTGCCATCTTTGGCATGTAAGAGGGCATCATTGCCCTGCTGCCCCATGCAGATTACCTCTTAAATCAGAAGCAATCTCTTTCTCTGGAACTTTTTAAGAACGGGTTAGACAAATACACTGTTGGGAATAGTATAGATATACTTGATTTTTCCTCTTTGCAGGAGTTGGAGTAAGTGATCTCTTGAGGTCCTCCCCACAGCCTTCTTCATTTAAGTGATTCTGTATGGCTTGATACTTGACCTGTCTTGTCAGAGGTGCAGTTTGGCGAGATATATAAAGGATCCTGTGGGAGCTCTGCTTAGATGAGGGGTGAGCAAAATATGGCCTGCAGGCCAGATCCAGCCCACCAGGCACTTTCATATGGGCCACAGACATCCTGCAACAAATTATACCCCGCCCAGCCCTTCCCGCAAGGGTGAGAGCAAGGCATCCACTTATATACCCCCCCACCACAGCATACCCTATTGTACCTCGCTCCCACCCTCCCTGGCAGAAGGGCCTGGCTCAGCCAGCAGCAGCTTCCAGGAGAGGCGGCTGCTGCAGCTGCCCTGGGGGACCTGTTTGGCTTCCCTGGCATCCTGCTCACTTTGGGCGGCAGGTGGGGCAGGGGTGGGGGAAGCTGCAGCTGGATGGGAGCATAAGGCTGGGCCCATGCTGAAGAGGGTGGCAGGAATGTGGAGCTTGGCTGGGCAGGGTGTTGGTGTGGGGACCCCCAGACACTCCCCCACATGGCACGCAGCTGTGGGCAGCAGCAGCAGGCTGGGGCACTGGTGCCTGGCAGTGTGTGGCTCTGGCCAGCGCTGCATGTGGGGACGAGGAGCGCAGCCTGCATCTCTCTTGTGGGGCCTCTGTGCGGCATGCCCACAACTCCCGCACTTGCGCAGCACCGGGGAAAGCCCTGCGCTGGAGCTGATTGCCTTCCCCACCCCCTGCCGTGCAGGTCCTGGAACTCTGCAGGAAAGCAGGGGTCAGGGCTCCCCTCCACTTCTGGCAGAGTCCCAGGACCTGCATGGCAGGGAGCAGCAAAGGCAGCCAGCTCTAGCGCAGGGCGTTCCCCGGTGCCATGCGACTGGAGGAGCTATAGGTGCACAGCGTGGAGCCCCTGCAACAGAGGCAGGCCAGGCAGGCTGCGCTCCTTGCCCCCACATGTAGCAGTGGCTGCAGCTGCACACCAGTCTGTGCTGGGCATGAGCACCCTGAGCACCACTGCCTGCTGCTGCTGCCCTCAGCGGGGGCTGCACACCATGTAGGGGAGTGTGTGGGGGTCCCCACATGTCCCCACCCTCCCTCACACCACAGAAATGCACAACCCCCCAACATACCCTATGCCTCCAACACACACAGCCACACCCCTTGCAGCCCCCCCACACTACCACACCCCACCATATACCCCCCCACAGCTCACCATACACACCCTCTCTGCCCAAGCACACCCCACATCTCCCCATACAATATAGAAGAATAAGACTTTATTTTTGAGTTGTTACGTACTCCCTTCTATATACAGTATGCAAACATACATCATGACGTATTTCTGGGGTGGCAAGGGGAGGAACTTCCAGTGGCAAAGGTCAGGGTTAGGGGGCCAGGACTTCCGGTCCCAATATGGTGACCAGGGGGCAGGGCAGTGGTCAAACTCATGAGGCTCTTGACAGCTCACCAAAACTTGTGAAGTGGCTCTCCAGCTGAAATAATTGCCCACCTCTAACTTAGTCTCTTTAATACAAATATAACACAACATGGAAAGGCTGCCCATGTCCTGGTTTGATATTCCTCAGCACTGAAATAACTGATAGCATTGCAGGCCACCAGTGCAAGGCCACAGCAGATTGTTTGAAAGCCACCACTATATCCAGACAGGTACCAGGGCCCAGCTCTTCTTGGAAATGAGAGCAGCACGAGGGAAGAAGGAGGTGGCGTTAGGAAGGAAGGATAGCCAGAGAACTAGCAGGCAAGTGGGACATTCCAGTCCAATTCCCAACAACACCGCAAATTTTCTAGCATGTTCAGGAGTGATGTTAGTCTCTCTGAGCTTTTTCTTTATCTTGAAAATGGGGATAATAGTAGTCCTGACTTCAGAGGGATGTTGTGAGGAATAAACATACTGGCCAACTTGGAGGTGCTTAATGTGGTGTGAATGGAGGCCATGAAAGTGTCTAAGAATGGGGTAATTTTGTTTTTTCCCTTTAGCAGTTGCCTTGTAGCTTGTGGTAATTTTTTGGTCTCACTTTAGAGGAGGCTTGACTAAGTGTTGGGGCGTATGATTGGACAAGAGGAAAAGTATTGGGGGAAGAGGAAGAGAAAGGGTGAGCGATTTGAATAATTTTGTTAAAATAATAGGGATTGCTAGTAACGTACAAGCTGTGTAAATAGGGTGGCTTTCAAAAGAAATGGGTAAGAACTGGAAGGGGGGGAAGAGAAACAGGAACGGGGATCTTTTATTTTTTATTTTTTTAAGTGAAACTTGAGTAAATTAACCAATAAAGGGCAAGAGGCCATAAGTTGAACAACTAAAATGCAAAGGGGAAAAAGCCCATACATGCATGCAACAAGTGGTGCCATACTAATCATTTTGTGTGTCATATCCCTTTTCTTACTTTTTCTTTTTCTGTCATCTTCTGTGGGTTTGATTCAGCAGCTGCTGTCATATTTTCTTTTATTCTTGTGCTTAATCTAACAAGAGGGCATTATATAGCTAATATCTATACTATTTGCAAAATTGAACCATTAGATTGTAAACTCTGGAGGGCAGTAACAGCTTTCCTTTGTGCCTGTACTTGACTGTGTGATTTGGCTCCTAATATTTGTCTGTGTTAAACGAATTAGGCTTTTCATCACAAATCTGTAGGTTTTATCTGTTTTGCAGTTTAGAAAACAGGCAACGAAAGAGTAAACAATGAAGCTAAGCACTTGGAGTGAGTTAGTGCAAGAAATGGAGGAGGAACCCAGGTGTCATTGTTCTCAGCCATATGCCAAAAAGTAGATAGATAAAAAATATCTTCTCTATCCACTAATATGTATATCAACTTTAAAAACTCTTCTCAGCCAGGCTGGCTGACCTGCTCCACCGGGCTTTAAATTAAGCCCGCAGGGGGATGGGGGGACTACTGCCACTGCTGGCCCGCTGAGCAACCCTTGCAAAGCCAGCAGACCAAGGCACTTAAGGGAGTCCACCCCTTCCCCAGCCCTGGCACAATCTGTGGGCAAGGCAAGAGCCCCCAAGGGCATACTTGCCTGCCTGTACACTAATGCCAGGAGCCTGGGCAACAAGCAGGAGGAGCTCGTGACGTCACTGGGATAACGGAGACCTGGTGGGACTCCACCCATGACTGGACCACGGGTATAGAGGGCTATACCCTGTACAGGAGGGATCGTGTTGACAAAAGGGGTGGGGGTGTAGCTCTCTATGTGAAGGAAAGCTACATGTCCCTGCAAGCTGATGTTGGCGACCAGCATAGACAGCTAGAGACCCTCTGGGTAAAAATTCTTGGGGAATACGGCACAGGGGACACAACGGTGGGAGTCTACTACAGACCTCCCACTCAAAGTCCTGAGCTTGACCAGGAGTTCGCCCGGGAACTGACTGAGGCCGCTTGCTCCAGGACCTTGGTTGTCATGGGTGACTTCAATTACCCGGACATCTCGTGGGAAGATCACTCAGCAAAATCTGAGCGGTCGCAAAGCTTTCTCTCATGCGTGGATGACCTCTACCTGACTCAAGAAGTCCATGGGCCAACGAGAGGCAAAGCGCTGCTCGGCCTGGTACTGGCTACGGGGGACGACCTAATCAGCGACCTACTGATCATTGGGAAGCTGGGTGACAGCGACCACGAGCTGATCACCTTCACCATCCACCGTAAAGCTGGCAAGTCAGTCAGCAACACAGAAGTCCTTGACTTCAGAAAAGCCGACTTTGACAAGCTCAAGAGGCTTGTCAGTCAGGCCCTCAGGGACCATGACCCCAGGGAGATGGGAGTTCAAGAAGAGTGGTTGCTTCTCAAGGAAGCAATCCTCAATGCACAAGCTAAATCTATTCCAACACGGAGGAAAGGCAGCAAGAAGGCACAGCAGCCCTCCTGGCTCTCCAGCGACCTAGCGGACCTCCTGCGGCTAAAAAGGAAAGCCTACAAAGGATGGAGGACGGGATTCACCTCCAAGGAGGATTATTCTGCACTGGTCCGGTCCTGCAGGGACCAAACCAGGAAAGCCAAGGCTGCAACTGAACTCGAACTAGCTTCAAGCATCAAGAACAACAAAAAGTCCTTTTTCAGATATGTGGGGAGCCGGAGGAAAAGCAAGGGCAATGTTGGACCCCTGCTAAACCAGGTGGGGCAACAGACAACTGACGCCCAGGAAAAAGCCAACCTATTAAATAGGTACTTTGCGTCAGTCTTTCATCAGTCCCATGGGACGCCCATGCCTGCTATGGGACAGGGAGATCCGGGTGATGGGGATCCCCTACCCTCCATCAATGCTGACCTCGTGAAGGAACACCTTGAGAAGCTGGATACCTTCAAGTCAGCCGGCCCTGACAATCCGCACCCCAGGGTACTCAAGGAGCTGGCGAGCATCATAGCCCAGCCCCTGGCACAGGTCTTGGAAAGCTCCTGGCGCTCTGGTGTAGTGCCCGAAGACTGGAAGAAGGCCAATGTGGTGCTGATCTTCAAGAAAGGGAGGAGAGTGGATCCAGCTAACTATAGGCCCATTAGCCTGACTTCTATCCTGGGGAAGATCTTAGAAAAGTTTATCAAGGAGGCCATCCTTGAGGGAGTGGCCCAGACAAACATTCTAAGGGATAGCCAGCATGGGTTTGTTGCGGGTAGGTCTTGTTTGACCAATCTCATTTCCTTCTATGACCAGGTGACCTATCACCTGGACAAGGGAGAAGAGATTGATGTCATATATCTTGACTTCAAGAAAGCTTTTGATCTGGTATCCCATGATCACCTCTTGGCCAAACTGGCCAGTTGTGGCCTTGGCTCCACCACGATCCGCTGGCTGGGAAATTGGCTCCGTGGTCGGACCCAGAGGGTTGTAATTGATGGCAGTCACTCATCGTGGTGCCCTGTGACCAGTGGGGTCCCCCAAGGCTCTGTCCTTGGACCCATACTGTTCAACATCTTCATTTATGATGTGGACATTGGAGTCAGGAGCGGACTGGCCAAGTTCTCCGATGACACCAAACTTTGGGGCAAAGCATCCACGCCAGAAGATAGGCGGGTGATCCAGGCTGACCTGGACAAGCTCAGCAAATGGGCAGACGAGAACCTGATGGTGTTTAACACCGAAAAATGCAAGGTTCTCCACCTTGGGAAGAAAAACCTGCAGCTTCCTTATAGGCTCGGCAGTGCTACGCTGGCTAGCACTACGGAAGAAAGAGACTTGGGGGTCATCATTGACCACAAGATGAACATGAGCCTGCAATGCGATGCTGCGGCTAATAAAGCGACCAAAATGCTGGCTTGCATCCATAGATGCTTCTTGAGCAAATCCCGGGACGTCATTCTCCCCTTGTACTCAGGAGGCCGCAGCTGGAGTACTGCATCCAGTTTTGGGCTCCACAATTCAAAAAGGATGTGGAGAAGCTTGAGAGAGTCCAGAGGAGAGCCACACACATGATCAGAGGTCAGGAAAACAGATCTTACGATGACAGGCTGAGAGACATGGGACTCTTTAGCCTGGAAAAGCGTAGGCTCAGGGGTGATCTGATGGCCACCTATAAGTTTATCAGGGGTGACCACCAGGATCTGGGGGAACGTTTGTTCACCAGAGCGCCCCAAGGGATGACGAGGTCGAACGGTCACAAACTCCTGCAAGACCGTTTCAGGCTGGACATAAGGAAGAATTTCTTTACTGTCCGAGCCCCCAAGGTCTGGAACAGTCTGCCAGCGGAGGTGGTTCAAGCACCTACATTGAACACCTTCAAGAGTAAATTGGATGCTTATCTTGCTGGGATCCTGTGACCCCAGCTGACTTCCTGCCTTTTGGGCAGGGGGCTGGACTTGATGATCTCCCGAGGTCCCTTCCAGCCCTGGTGTCTATGAAATCTATGAAACAATGCACGGCTGATTTATTTTATTTGTTGTCTACCACATGCTAGGTGCTGTCCAGACTTATATGTCCCAATTCTTGTCCTGGAGTACTTGCAACCAGAGAAGACCAGTATGGCAAATGCTGGGTGAAGGGTGTGGAAACATTCACTAAGAAAATTCAGCTGCCCCTTTCCATCCTTATTGGTATTGTTGTTTCTTGATCTGAGCCATTAAACCATTATGTGAGGCCTTGCCAGGGTGTTTCTATAAGGAAGGGAAACTGAGGATATAAATTAGTAGTTATTGTTGAAACCCTGTTTCTTTGCACCCCCAGTTTGCCTTTCTGGACCTTTCTTGAACACGATCAGGTATACAGAGCTGTACTATTTAGCATCCCAGCCTCTTCATTTGCATTCACGGTTAGTGAAATCCTCTACTTTCTGTTAGTTCTTGCTCAGGCTTTCCCCTGGGATCCAGTACCTCGAGTATCAGGTATCTCTACGAAAGGAGCATTTGATTTGCTTCTCTCTTTAACCCAAATGAATGATATCTAGGATGGCCACTCCTTTCTACAAGTTCTGTCATTTCCCATAGATTAAAGACGTACTTGCTGGCAGCTGGCAACCTCTCCAGCACAGCAGTATCTAATGATATATGAACTTCACAGAGTGATCAGGGAAAGGATAGTTTCACTGCAGGCATGAGATCCAAATCGTTCGCTCATGGGTTTATTAGAACTAAACTACTGAGACTTGTAATTTTACCATAATGACCCTAAGGACCAATCAGCGAGTACAATACACTCAGCAGGCAGGCGGACCATGCCCTGCCCTAGGCTTTGTGTGACTGTCATTCTGAGCTGGTTAAGTGGTGTTGCGTGCCTGCTGCTGCCAGGTGTTCTTTGCTGATTGCTGCTGCTGATTTAGGCACTGACTCGACACACCAATGACTATGTCAAAAGACACCGGAGACTTACTGGAAAGGTACGTTGATTTGTATTTAAGGCAGTGGTGATTTTACATCTGAGATCAGATAGCAGGGAAACAGAGTGCAACCCACTGAGGCATGACTAATCAGTTTATAAAAATGTTCAGCCTTCTCCAGATTAATACAGCAGTGCACGAAAAAGTACTTTAAAGATGATATATTTTGTATCATGCATAGAATGCTAATGCCTTAGTTCAGTTAATGCAGCCTCAATTCTTTACTCAGGAACTACATCT
Organism: Crocodylus siamensis; assembly: GCF_052110815.1. Taxonomy (NCBI): domain Eukaryota; kingdom Metazoa; phylum Chordata; order Crocodylia; family Crocodylidae; genus Crocodylus; species Crocodylus siamensis. The sequence goes on along the minus strand of NC_143399.1, from coordinate 8,366,138 downwards.
AATGCTTCTCTCTCCTCTGAGTGTTGGGGGGGGGTGTAACTCCCATTGCTGTAGCTGCTGAAACAGATTTGTATCAATTACTCTGCTTTTAGAAAAGGTTCCAAGAGCATGGGACATCTGATGTGTACTTTGAACTCTTAGCGTCTTAGCAGTTTTTGTTTTTTTTAATCTTTCTTTCTGTGTGGAGATAAAGAAAGTCAGAAAAAAGATGGAAGACTTTAAACAGATGAGAGCATGTTTCAGATCAGTGTTAAATACGCTACTATTTTGGGAAATGTAGGATTACAAAGGTTATGTAGTAAATGCAACCCTTGCAGCCTACAGATGGCAAAGTTCTACATTATTGCAATAAATCAGGCTCAGAATGGGCTTGAAGGTGTATAAGTTATCCATGCATGATATTGTTTGAGACATAATGGCTCACAGGGATCCTGGGGGTTGTTTAATCAACGTTTGCAAAGCACTTTGAGACTCTGGGGAGCAGAGCTGTATGCAGCGCAGGGATCGGTGATGACAGACTCATAAAATGTCTCTTTCAAATGCTTAATCCTCATTCTTGAAACTGGAAACATCTCATGCTTCTCCCTCCCCTCTATAAAGGGAGTTCTGGTTTTAAAGCAAATGACTGTGAAGTCCCTCAGTCAAAATGTCAGGGTTTGTTCCGAGCTCTGATGCTTTTCTTGTTAGGGTGGTATTGCTAGCATACTTTCTGGGATTTTTAGGTCTGTGTTTCTTTCAGTTTGGTAATTATACATGTTACATGTTAAGGAAGTAGCATAGATCCTGAGTCACAAGACAGTTTAATTTAGTTTACAGCAGCTGAAGTTGTGGGTAGAGGAGAAGAAAATAATTGACTACTTTCTATAAAACATAGAAATCAGCTTCTCTGACATCCAGTCTGGTTCCTTACAAACTGCAAAGGACCTGAGTTTCAGCTGCTCTGACATTGCCCAGGGTATTTCAGCCTTACCAGTGCAGGTTGTATTGTTCCTTCTGCAGGCTTGGCTACAACAATTCTCTCTCTCATGCTGAATTTTGGCCAGAAGTTTTCAGCTGGTCTGTATTATCTCCTTGCCAGTACAGACCTGCTGAAAACTCTCCTTAGAGGTCAGCCTGACACCTCAGGCCATAAATCTTTAAAAGAAAAACAAATGTGATCAGTGGAAAACACTGCAATAGACTTTTGATTATGAAGGGTAGTTGCTGGGTTTACACCTATGTGCAACAGCTGCTTTCTCAGAGTTAGTGACATTTCCTTGTTCCCCAGGAGCAGCCATTTTAATTGATTTTAAAATCAGTTGATTGCTTTGATAGCTGTAATGGCTTAGTTCTTCCTGCTATCTTGTGGTCAGCGGCTGTACAAAACATGGGCTATACATAATACAGTCCACAGCAGCAATGTATGTAGGAGTTTCCATATGGCATCAGATCATGAATCCCTTTGGTCCAGCAATGACTAATACCTGATCTCCAAGAAGATAGTGAAAAACTATCTAGCCAGAGGTACTGCATAATAATGCAGTGGTTTGTAAAATAATCCAGCCACGGTATTTGAAATTCTGATTCCACTGCTGCAGCAGCTTCCACAGGCTGATTGCCAGCTGTAGGAAGAAACACTTCCTTTGTTTTCAGTATCTGTCATTAATTCCCCTGCGATTTCTTGCCTTGAAACTTCTAGCCAAGGTAGAAGAAAAGACTTATTTTTTTTTACTGTGCCTTTTCTGGTCTTCAGTATCTAAGAGATGGACCTGAACCCGAAACCTGGATGTAACCAGTCCCAAATTTAGGAAGAGTTCAAGTCTGGCTTCAGACTTTGCCACTGGTTCTCTTCTCTTTGGGCCAAACCAAAACCCTGTATCTGAACATCACCTAAACTTAGCAGAATGGATCTGTCTGGAGTCAGATCCGGCCTTTGTTCTGAGTGAGTGAAGGATAAGAGCATGGTACATTTTCCACCTCTGGAGCAGGGACTACTTTGTAGTATCTTCTGATTCTTTCACAGGTGGCCCTAAACAGTGGTTCACCACACAGATGAAGAGTCGTGGCCTTGACCTTGATTCTTAGTATCTTGCAAAGTAATTATAAGAGCTGTGAATTTAATTTGGACCTGACAACGTCCTACTGGGAAGATGATGGATCTTTAGATGGTGATGCAGCATCTTTATAACAACAGGGAACCACATCAGAAAGGCACTCTCTTCATGTTACGGTCTACTGCAAAGGAACCTAGTATTGTAGGATGAAGACCAACAGCAGATGGGGTGGGGGGACTTGCACAGGAATATCTAAAAAGTGGTTAATGCCTGTCTTTCCTTATGGCACATTTCCTACAACAAGGCTAGGGGGTTACTAGCTGTGGAGTGGATTAGTGAAATTGGAATCACAGTACATGTAAGGTGATAGTAGAGAAGTATGAGTGAGAGCTCAGTAGAAGAATAATTGAAATGGTCCATTTATCTGTTTCTTTTTCTTTTCTCTTCTTTTTCAACAGGTCATCTATGTCAGACCTGAATGTGGCCCTGGATGAATGTTCAGCTGCTGTGGATTTATTTCTGAGCAACAGGTTCCCTGATGCCCTTGCTTCTCTTCAAGCCAAGTGAGTTGACTGCTTTTATCATTTTTTTTCCCCTTGTTTCAGTAGAAGAGTTTAAGCAGGCTTTGGGCCAGTTCTCACTTAAGTTTAAGGCACCGAAGTGGAATTCTATTCCAGGCTGTTCCAGTCCTTGTAAAACCATTAATGCACCAACTTCTGTATCACAAAAAGCAGAGAGGAGCATGAAGACGCCTTATGTATCAATAATTTTGCAAGGTTTCAAGCAGGGTAGAATAGACCCACATTTAGGTATCTCATAGGTGGGTAAGAGTTGGCCCTTGGAGCACAAGATAAACAGTTGTACTTTTGATCAAAGGAGATGGGAAAATAAAATCACTTTTTTTATGCCATGCGTATGAAATGTCTGAGAAGAGAGAGTGTTTCTCTTTGGATGGCATGTATTGATCAGAAGTTTGAGTACATTGTGCAGCTTCCATGCCAACATTGTCTCAGGAATGAAAAATCTGCTTTTGTTTACCAAGAACTGTGTAGTTTACCATGAGGTGTGGTCCTTTCAGTTGTGAATTGTTAGTGTTGTGCCCCTTCAAAAATCTGCTTGCTTTGAGGAGCTTAAATGAAGGAACTATCCTTTTGTGAGCAACATATGGAATTCTTAAACCTGAAACAAATATTTTTTCTTTCTTCTTTCTCAGTTAGTTTTTCTTGTCCATGCTGTTCCTTCCCTTTTTACTCTGCTTCCATTTCCTTCTCCTGCTGATATTCTTTTGAAGCCTTTCAACTGATGGCTGCTTTTTTCCACTTATTTTGTCAGACCTTCTTCTATTATTATGTTTCTCCTTTTAATGATCTTCATCCGTATTAAATTCCTCCCCAACACCTTTTTCTCTTGTTAGACCTTTCCATGGCAATCTCGCATCACAAGCAGTAGAGAGATTTAAAAACAACCAAGAGCGTCATCTTTTGTGAGTAGTCCTTACACAGGCTGTGATGAGAGAGGTAGGTTGCAGGGGCAAGCCTAGCTTCATCAGTTGCCATTGCTGATGTGAGCACATGCTCTGAGTATGGATAGAGAGCCATAGCTTGCATTCAGCGACAGGAAAATGGGAGTCACCGTACCAGATGAGATGCAAGGTCCAGCTACTCCAGTATTATGTCTCTGACATTAGGCGATGGAAGTTGCTTCAGAGGAAAGTGTATGAACCTAGCAGTAGGCAAATGTGAGGTAACAGATCTCTCATGTTGGGTATTATCTTAATCACTTGCAAAGTAAAATCTAATATCTTTTCCACCAATATGTCATTACTGATTGTGGTAACTCTGGAGACTTGACATCTATATAGCTATCAATTTTTTTTGTTGAATCTCATAAGGTTCTTGGCCTCAGCGACTTCCTGTGGCAATGAGTTCCAGGCTTTTCTAACATGTTAGTACCCTGTAGTGACCCTGATCTGCTGAGTTACAGGCTTATAGAATTGAAGGACCAGAAGGGACCTGCAAGATCATCAAGTCTAGTCCCCTGCCAGGTAGGAAGTTATTGGGCTCAGATGAGCTCAACAGGGCGCTTGTCCAGCCTCACCTTGAACACCTCCAAGGATAGTGATTGCACCACCTCTGCTGGGAGTGTGTTCCAGATTCTGGTGACCCTTACAGAGAAGAAGATTTTTATTATGTTCAATCTGAACTTACCCTCTATTAGCTTGTGCCCATTGGTCTTCATCCTCCTTTGAGGTGCCTTCCTGAAGAGTTGCTCCCCTAGATCTTGATGCTCACCCCTGACATACTTGTAGGAGGCTATCAAGTCACCTCTCAGTCTTTTCTTACTCAGACTGAACAGGCCCAGTTTTCGGAGTCTCTCCTCATAGGGCCTATCTTCCATGCTTCTAATCATGCACGTGGCCCTTCTTTGTACTCTCTCAACCTTATCCACATCCTTCTTGAAGACTGGTGCCCAGAACTGGACACAGTATTCCAGCTGTGGCCTCACCAACACCCAATAGAGAGGGAAGAGCACCTCCCTGGATCTGTTGTCGACACAGTGGCTGATGCATGCCAGAGTTCTATTTGCCCTGCTGGCATCCTCATTGCACTGTTCATGTTCATTTTCCAGTCAGTCGTGACCCCCCAGGTCTCGTTCAGATTCTGTGCCAACCAATGGACCACCACCCACTGTGTAGCTATGGTGAAGGTTCTTCTTACCCAGATGAAGAACCCTGTACTTCTCCCTGTTAAACCCCATCTGATTCCATTCTGCCCATAAAACCAGCCTGTCAAGGTCATCCTGGATCCCTATCCTCTGATGTGTCCATGTTTCCCCACAGCTTAGGAGTATCCGCAAACTTAATTATTGAGCTTTTCACCCCCTCATCCAAGTCATTAATAAATGTTAAAGAGCATGGGTCCAAGCACCGATCCTTGGGGGACGCCACTAGAGATGGCCCTCCAGGATGAGGCCATCCCATTGATTACAGCTTTTCGGGATTGGCCACCAAGCCAGTTGTCCATGCACCTCCCTGTAGACTGGTCCACCCCAGCACCCTCCAGTTTGGTTGAGAGAATCCCGTGGGAAACAGAATCAAAGGCTTTGCTGAAGTCTAAGTAAATGACATTGACCTTGTGTCTCTCATCCAGTTGGTTAGTTACTTGGTTGTAGAAGGACACCAGGTTTGTCAGGTGTGATCTACCCTTGACAAAGCCATGCTGTTTGCTTCTTGATACCCCATCAGTTACCAGCTTGTGATTGATAGCTTTCTTAACAAATTTTCGAAATTTTTTTCCCAGGACCAAAGTCAGACCGACCAATCTGTAGTTTGCAGGGTCATCCCTCTTCCCTTTCTTAAAGTTAGGCACCACGTTGGCCCTCTTCCAGTCATCTGGGACCACTCCTAAGTTCCATGACTCTTTGAACAGCTTTGCCAGTGGAACTGCTATAAGTTCAGCCAGTTCTTTCAGGGCTTTCAGATGCAGGTCATCTGTCCCAGCAGACCTGAAAATGTCCAAGTGTTGTATGAGATCACTCACCTATTCAGGACTGATTTCACGTAGTCTATTGTTTTCCCCATATTCCCTGGGTCTCTGGTCAGGTCAACAGCCCCCATTTGATTTCAGGAATACCAACATGAAGTATGTATTTAGGAGTTCTACCTTTTTGCGGGGATTGACTGCGGGCTGCCCCTCAGTATTCAGTAGGGGTCCCACAGTGGAGTCTGATTTTTTTTTTTTTTTCTTTCTTTCTTGCTCCCTGTGTATCTATAGTGAGACTTTTTGTTGTCCTTTATTTCAGTCGCCAGCTTGATCTCCATGCCTGCCTTGCCTTTTCATGTTTCATGTCTGCAGACCCTGGATATGTAGGTTTATTCCTCTCTGGTTGCTGAACCATTCTTTCATAGCTTGTTGTAACAAGTGGGTATCCCAGAGCTGATCTCAAAATGTAGGCTAGCCCACTTGTCTTGTGGCTAGCTGCCCACTTTCTCATCTTCCACGCCTTGATGTTAATAATTACAATAATGTGTAATCTGGTGGTTGTGCCAGAGGAGAAGGCAGACCTCTTTAACCAATTCTTCACCTCCGTTTTCTTGGGCAGGGACCGGGACTTCCCCACTATGACGAAAGACGGACTCGAGGGGAATGCTGCCAGACCTCAGGTTGGGGAGGACCGGGTTAGAGAGCTTCTGGAGGAGCTGGACATGTTCAGATCAGCAGGTCCAGATGCTCTCCACCCCAGAGTGTTGAGGGAGCTAGCAGAGGTTATTGCAGGGCTCTCGGCACAGCTTTACAAGCGCTCGTGGTGCTCAGGCCAGGTGCCGTATGATTGGAAGATAGCCAACGTGTTCCCCATCTTTAAAAAAGGGAGGAGGGAGAACCCGGACAACTATAGGCCCGTCAGTCTTACCTCAATCCTAGGGAAACTCTTTGAGAAGATTATCATGGAGCACATCTGCGATGGGCTGGCCTCAGAGATGATGCTCAAGGGCAACCGGCACGGTTTCATTAGGGGCAGGTCATGTCAGACCAACCTGGTTACCTTTTATGATCAGGTCACAAAAGCATTGGATGCAGGTGTTGCCGTGGATGTAGTCTTTCTGGACTTCAGCAAGGCCTTTGACACCATCTCTCACCCCATCCTCATTAAAAAATTGGGAGACTGTGGCATTGATGCCTACACAGTCAGATGGATTGCAGATTGGCTGAAGTTTTGCACTTAGAGGGTGGTGGTGGATGGGTCATATTTGACTTGGGGGGAAGTGGGCAGCAGAGTTCCCCAGGGCTCGGTCCTTGGGCCTGCGCTGTTCAATTTCTTTATCAGCCATTTGGATGACGGGGTGAAAAGCAACCTGTTTAAATTTGCTCATGATACCAAAATTTGGGGTGAGGTGAGCACGCTAGTAGGGAGGGAAAGACTGCAGCAAGACCCGGATAGGTTACAGGGGTGGGCTAGCAAATAGAGGATGAGCTTCAATACTGACAAGTGCAGGGTGCTGCACTTGGGCGGTAGTAACCAGCAGCACACTTATAAGATGGGAAACGCCCTTCTTGAGAGCACGGAGGCAGAAAGGGATCTTGGAGTCATTATTGACTCCAAGATGAACATGGGCTGACAGTGTGGGGACATGGTCAGGAAGGCCAACCGCACCTTGTCATGCATCCACAGATGCATCTCAAGCAGGTCCAGGGAGGTGATCCTCCCCCTCTATGCGGCACTGGTCAGGCCACAGTTGGAGTACTGTGTCCAGTTCTGGATGCCGCACTTCAGGAGGGATGTGGACAGCATGGAGAGGGTCCAGAGGAGCCACCTGCATGATCCGGGGACAACAGGGCAGACCCTACATTGAGAGACTGCGGGACCTGAACCTGTTCAGCCTTCACAAGAGAAGGCTGAGGGGGGACCTCGTGACCGTCTATAAACTCACTAGGGGGGACCAGAAGGGTTTGGGAGAGACCTTGTTTCCACTAGCGCCCCCGGCATAACAAGGAATAACGGCCACAAGTTGTTGGAGAGTAGGTTTAGATTAGACATCCGTAAGAACTACTTCACTGTCAGGGCGGCTAGGATCTGGAACCAACTTCCAAGGGAAGTGGTGCTGGCTCCTACCCTGGGGGTCTTTAAGAGGAGGCTTGATGCCTACCTAGCTGGGATCATTTGAGCCCAGTTTCTTCTCCTGCCCAGGCAGGGGGTCAGACTTGAAGATCTACAAGGTCCCTTCTGACCGTACTTCTATGATTCCGTGATATATGACTTCAACCTCCCCTTACCATATTCCATGCCTTGGAGATGTTTTGTGGCCTTGCACCCAGCCTTAACCAATTATCCTAATATACTCAGTGCTCCCAGGCCCCACACTGGGCCTCTGAACCTGCACACACTGGGCATCTGAGCCCATTGATGGGACTGGGGCTCCGAGCCCTGTCCCGAGCCTCCCTGGGCCTAAGCCTGGGAGCTTCTTTGTCCCTGAGCCTGGGAGCTTCCTTAATAGCCCCCCAAGACTCAGGGCCCCGCCCCGCAGGAGCCTTACCCGGCTCCCTTGCGACCGCAGGCTCATTTGTGAGCCTGGGCGCTGCCACAGATCCCTCCACCTGGCCTGGGCCTTGCCTCAGTGCTCACAGTGAGCCTGAGCTCCCCCTGTAGAGATCTACAGCCACCACAGATGTGGGGCTGAGGTTAAAAGGTTCCCCATACTCGCCTTTCACCAGGGAAGTAACTAGCCTGGCATTTCTGCCACAGATAGTCCCACCAGGCCATCCATCCCTCTCAGGGTGTAGTTTCCAGTCATGCCCAGGACCAGAGTTGGGCCTCCTCCTTCCCCATATCCCCCAGTCCTTACCTCCAAGCTGTTTCATGAGCAGCAGCTCAGCTGGTGGTGCCTCTAGCTGACTGGCAGCAGACTGTTGTTCAGGGCCCAGTCCTTATATAATAGTTGAGCCCTGTTCCCCAATCAGGCAGCATAGCCTGATTGAGATAACAGCCAGCTGCAGGCTGTCTGCTGCTGCTACTCAGGCCTCTGTTACACTCCTTTTGTCTTTTTCAATGGTTCCCTAATATCCCTGTTGAGCCAAGCAGGTCTCTTGGTTCCTTTCCCGCTTTTTGTCTGCGTGGGGATGGCCTGTTTTTGAGCAGTGAGAATTGCCTCCTTAAGGAAGCACCACCGTTCCTGAACTCCTAAATTGTCCAGTCACTGGTTGCAGAGGGCCTCTCCAGCTAGCCTCCTGAGTTTGCCAAAGTCTGTGTTGCTGAAATCTAGGCCTTCTGTTCTGCTGACTGGTTTCCCAGTCTTACGCTGGATGGTGAACCTAATCAGGTTGTGATCACTGTTGCCCAGAGTACCACCAATCCTCAGGTCGCCTATTATGTCCGCCCACTTTGGTCAGCACTAAATCCAGAGTGGCCTTACCCCAGTAGGCCCTTCCACAACCTGTGTCAGGAACAGATCATCTAGTGTTGCCAAGATGTTGGCTGACCTCTTGGAGCTGGCCAAATGGTCCTCCCAACACATGTCAGGGTAGTTGAAGTCACCCATGACAATCATGTCTTTAGTGTTAGCTGCCTCAGCCAGTTCCCCGGAGAATGCCTGATCACTTTCCTGTTCTTGGGAGGGAGGCCTGTAGAAGGTTCCCACCATCAGGTCTCCCTGTCCTGATCCCCTTTGTATCCTGACCTGGATGGTCTCAAGGGACCCTTCCCTGCTGTCAAACATGACCTGTAGGGAGGGGTACCAGTCTTTCATATAAAGGGCCACACCTCCTTCCTTCTTCCCAACCCAATCCTTCCTATAAAACCTATAGCCCTCAATATTCACTACCGAATCGTGTGCGTCATCCCACCAGGTTTCCGTCAACCCGGTCAGATCAAATTCCTTGTCTACCAAAAGGAGTGCCAGTTTCTCCTGAGTATTTCTCATGCTTCAGGCCTGATATGACCAATTTCATCTGGGGTTCAGTTGGGGTTTCTTGTTTAAGCCCACTCTTCTGCCCGGTCTTTGTGGTGTCCTTCTCCAGGTGCAGGGCCTGGCAGTAAGTGTCAGTCTCCATGTCATATTCCCTGATGATTTGCAGCCTGTTCACCACTTCCTGGAGCTCCCTCACCCGTCTCTCCAGAGCCACCGCCAGTGACCATATCCCACAAGTGGGAGTGCTTGTGCCCCTAATAGCAGTAGCCAGCAGACATGCCAGGCAGCCCCCACAGCCTGGAGTCAAGGGCTCCATCTGCATGGAGGCTGGGACCATAGGCTCCATCTGGGGAGAGGCCTCTGAGGTACCAAGGCGGGGTGGTCCAGACCAGGAAGCCTAGGGGTGTGGTGTATACCCATCACCGTATTGCAGGGCAGGCCTCCGTCACAGCTCCCTAAGTGCTTGTTTAAGTAGGAGACAAGGTGGGTGTAATTACTCCTGTATGGTCCTCACCAGCTGCTGCTGCAGTGGCTTTGCAGGCAGGCTCTAGCAGCTGCCTGCAGGGGGATCTCCTGGCTTCCCAGCTTTCTGAGCAAGTAAGGGACTCCCTGGGTCCCTGGATCCCTCCCTGGAGGAGGGGAGGGTTGGTCCCTTCTCCCCTTTACCTGAGGTCCAGCACCAAGAGAACTATCCCTCAGTGTGAGGTAGCTTTGACTGCTTGGGGTGCAACAAGCACGAGTTGTGCCATGTGTCACCACTGGGGGGGCAACTCAGAAGTGAGAGAGCCCACCGATAGCCCTCCTATTTCAACTTGTGTGCCGGGCCCAGAGCACCTGTTTGCACAGCTCCAGTTGTGTGGCTCCCTGGGTGACAGGGCTAAGTGGGGGGGGGCCCTCCTCAGCTCTGCTTAGCTGCCTCCCACTCCTATCTAATGCCCACCCACTGTGGGCCCCACTTACCTCCCAACTCTGTGCTGGGGATCAGGGTTGGGGTCTACTGGGGGGTCCACTAGGGTTCTTGGCTCATGGGGGTGCAACAGGCTTCCACCTGTGCATCTTGCACCAGAGCTGGGCCCAATTTGGTTGGGCCCGGGTTGGTTGTGTGTAGGAGCTGAGAAAAAATGAAATGGTGTTTCTGTAAACCTTACAGTATTTCCAGCCTCTGCATTTGCTCAGTGCTGGGATGGGCCTGGGATAATACAGAAAAAGTAGCTAGGCCTCCAGGAATGTGGTGTTTATTACTTCAGTCAGTCTCATCACTGGCACTGTATAAATGTTGCCATCAGGGTTCTTACAGTTCTTCCCATGACTTTCTCCACACCAGATCTACACCAGCAAGAACCACCAAAGGAAGGAGCTGTTGCATTCAGTACATGTACAGAGGGTATATTGTCACTATCTTAGTTGTGCAGTGGCCTGTTTCCTTGACATTGTTTTCTATGTAGGTCATTGTGTTAACAGTTAACTACGAAGAACAACAGTGCACTGAACCCAGCTCTTCCTGAGATTGCTTCCTCCTCTTCATCTTACAGCTCAAATCCTTGATACCAGATACACTGCTGGAGATGCTGTATTATTGGCAAACTGTAGGCTTAGGTCAGCTTCCAGTATTCAGGTTTCAAAGCAATTCACAGTAGTGTGTTTCTATAATGGAAGGGCATCACAAAATGGAAAGAAGAGTGGCAGTGTTTTCATTAAAATGACATGTCGGGTCTCTTTGCCCATCTGGGTGGTCTTACTTCAGGTTCAACTTGGGAAAAAAAGACTTTTTTCTGAAGGGGATAATAAAATGCTTCACAAGGAACTGTGAACCCCCATATGTGAATGAGCCTATATGCTTGATTACAAATCTTTTTTTTTTTTTTTTAGTTCATTGCATACAGTTTCCATTCAGCTTTTATTGGGCCCTGCTGAATTCATTTAATCAGTTGATGTTACATCCTTGTATCTGGAATACGAGTTTGTCACATTGCAAAGCCATTTTGAGACCAAACTTTCATCTTTGCCAGTTCTTGAGGGGAGGCCTTTGCTCTCATTTGCCCTTAACAGCACAGGTAATACAGAGTTATGATTCATGAGAGTGTAATAGAGAAACAGGAAGCTAAATTTCACTGCAAATGATCTTCATTACGGACATATACCGTCTCTTTAGGGAGTGACAGTAGTTGTGGAGTGGGCATGTGTAATAATGCACAGGTTTGCATTGGGAGGCATCAGTTCCTCGTTGCCTTCTAGCATGCTGAGATTTGAAATTGGTTTTCACAGCCTACAAACATGTTTTTGTTTTAAAAAAAACATTTACTTTTCAGGACTGATTTGCTCCCCAAGACTTCTTCTGTTTAGATTTTGCAGCTTTATCCTGAAGACATCGTCTGTTTTATAGTGCATCATTTCAGATCCACTCAAATAACCAACTTAATTATATTTGGCTTCCAAAATCAGTTTATCAGCTTTGTATCAGGTGTAACTGAGAGCAGAATTTGACTCTGCATATATGACAGTATATATCACAGTAGGTACAACATCATTGAAACCAACAGATCTTCCCTTCAAACCTGGATACACCATAACTGCAAAGCACAAAATAAGAAATTCCCTATGAAATGTTATAGGTGAAAGCAAGATTGATAAAGGCACTGCCAAAACCCACCAACACAGTATATTCCTACTTTTGAGATAGTAGAGCCAATTTCCCTTTCCTATCAATAATTTTTTATTACACCCATCGATTCCAGTTCTGTGACAGTCTCTGTACCATACAGAGTTAGGGTGATAAGTGCTGTTTACTACTACTATTTTTTTTAATATAGAATTTTAATTTATTCTGGGCTCATAGCATCTTAACCACTCCTTTTAAATGCAGCCAAAGAATACAACGGTAATGACTTTCGACATGTAACTGAACGCTCAGTGGCTATAAAAACACCAAAACTAGCCAATCATTGGAGAAAATCAAACCCCATCTTCCTAGCCATCAAACCTTCAGAGCTTGAATGTAGAGACACACTTGACAGCAGGCCTTGATGGACAACAAATCTGAGATATTTCAAACTAAGCAAGAGGGTGTGAATGGAGTTGATTGGCTCCTATGGAAGATGACCGCGCTGACTTCTCCTTCCTTTGGTCGGAAGGAGTTTGAGGAACACTTTGTGAGCTGATAATGGCAGACGAACATGGGAAGAGAGGTAGTTTTTTTAGGTGAACAGTCCCAAGTGCTTTAGCTCTTCAACAGGCAAACATCAACACCTTTAGGTCTGCTCAGAAACTGCTGGGAAGCTGAGGAAGATCCAAGAGCCTGGGAGGTGAGAGAAGCTGTTCTGCTGTAGCTTCTGTTACCAAAAGAATTTGCAGCCTAACCTTATGAAGAACAATACATTATTTAATTCTGAGAGGACAGGTATGGATTATGCTAGCCATGTTGTCATTTCAAAGGAATGAACAAGTGTGAGTGAATAAGCCTTTCTGGTTGCTGCTGCTGAGAGATCATGTTACAGTTGGGAATCGAAGAGTATCGCTAAACAGGAAACCGGAATAACAAGTAAAAGAAAAAAGCCCTTCAGACGGTTGATATAATTTCCAGAAGTTCTTCCTTCTGCTTCCCCCAGCCTACGACCAGTCCTTCCAGCTCATCTGATTGAAACTCAGCCAGCTTGGTCTCCTCCCTGGGTGAAACTGGCATCCTGCAGCTGGCACAGGCTTCCCATTTCTATAGGCTCTTTAGAAGTATCTACGTACTGCTTGCTCGTGCCACAACTTTCAGATGAAACAAAACCAAGGCCTTGAATATTTGTGGTTTATGAAGGTGTCAAGTTTCATTCTTCAAGTTTTGAAGGGTGTTTACCCTCCAATGTTTTGGCCAAAGTCCAAAATGACTGGGAAATAATGTTCTTTGAACCACAGATTTACCCCTAATTTCTGCATAATAAAATATTCTTTGGTTTCTGCCCTTAACTGTTCTATTCTCTTCCTCCATTCTTCACTGACTGCATTTCACTGGAAAGAGGGAAAGTTATTCTTTCATGTACAGAGTTTCATAGTTGTCTGGTTCTGCCACTCTGGAATCCAGTTATAGTATTAGGTTGATTTGCAACTCTGATGGGGATTTTACTGTCTATATCGGATAATGCTGAATAGAGGCCTCAGTCTGTAGTTACTTATGCTAATGTAGGCCAGGTAGATTGATCAGTAAAGTGGTTTGAAATCTTCAGATGAAAGTTATTACAGGAGTGCAGAATAATATTGTTCATAGAAACCTACTGATTGGCCTCTGCTTTTCGTGACATTTCCAGCAGTAGCTGAAAGCCACAAATTATGTACCAATGGCAGAAACCTCTGATTAAAAAGACTGGATGAGCTGGCAGGACTTGCATCAGTTCAGATAAGATGATGAGGTCAATGTGACTCAACTAAGTCAATAAGGCACTGTTGTTTTAAAATGATAATGTAACTTAATTGTTGCTCTATTTTCAGTAATTTGTTCCTGGGCAGCTCTGTACTAGCTGGTTTACTTTAGACAATGGTGCCTAAGCCCTAGTGGGCAATGAGGGTGCCTTGATTTGTGTGAAGTGGTTTCGTATTACTGTTGAGCTTTACTTTTCGTGGATATAGAACATGCGAAATACTGACTTGAGCAAGGAGTTTTCTATGTACAGCATACGTACAGCATCAGCAGAGGTATTGCAGGCTTTTTCCCTGCCATGGTGGAGCTACTTCTAAAGATGGTGAGGGTCAGCTTGTTTAGCTCATTTATTCCCTTTTCATTTCTGTTGCAAAGAGTGCAGCTTTGGGGGCATCTTCTGGAATGTGGAAGTTCCACTTACCCTTCCCCCTCCCCCCATTTTAATTTTCTTTTCTTTTTTTAAACGTATGAATTCATGCCTCTCAAGATCCAGCTTTCTGTTGAAGGCATCTTCCTAGATGCAGCTGTGGTTTTTATTGATTTTGAGATTTAAAAAAACAAACAAAAAAACCCCTGCAGTGATCACCACTGCATCAAAGCTATACTGCCATCTAGAATATACTTGCTTGAGAAGATGTTTTAAGATCAAGTTCTGGCTCTGAATATACTAATTTATGTTCTCTCAAAGTACTAGAGGGGAGTTTCTGTACCAGAGGGAAGTCTCACCGTTATCTGTGTCCTTTTATTTGTACCTCCTGTTGTTGACCATCGGAATAAGATGCTGCTCTTGCTTACCTTGTGGTTTTGGCATGCAGCAAGCCCAGAATGAAACCTTGTGGAATGCTGATATTGCAAGCAGTTCTTCAGCAGTTCCTTTTGCAACTTCAACACGTTAGTGGTTTCTAGGTTGTGAATAAATGGAAAAGAATAGCTTCTGGGAAATTCCTGTCCAACACATTCAGGTATACTCATGTGCAGGATAAAAAGTCAAAAAACTTTTTGGGCAGATTTGCAATCCAAATTCTTGAAATGAAAATCAGAGCCTGGTTGTTATCTATCTGCTGGCCATTGCACCTCTGCTTCCATCTGCAACAAGACGTGTCAGCTGTGCACTAGCTTAGTGAACCTGATTTATCTGCTTTGGAGTCTTGGCTGTAAGACTCACATTTGTGGGGGGATTTTTTAAATATGAAAAAGGCAATGTGAAAAGTGATTTTAACTGTTATTTTGCTTGAGTAATGAAAATGTTCCTGTGAGCTTAGTAGGTTGCAGTAGACCTGTCTGAATGATTGCAAGCAGCAAAAACTAGCATGTGATCATATCTAATTCAATCAGTTGCATTGGAGATTTTCTACAACTATAAAACAAAACATACAACTCTCCAGAATAAAGGGACTAGCAAAAATAAAAAGGAACAGAGAACTTAAGCAGTAATGCACAGGACCTTGCTGGCTCAAAGACCCTAAGGTAATAAAGCTACATGGAAAAGGCTTAGGAAATGGTATAGTCTCTCCCTTCTTTTCCATGGCAGATAGTTTCACATGGTATAAGCCCTTGTGATTAATCTTGTATAATTAAATGTCCTGACTAGTGCTGTTTTCCCAGTTTCCTTGAGACTGATATTAATTAATTGTACAGCACCATAAATATAGAAGACGCTCACAAGATGGGCCTTCCTTGAATATAACGCTGACAAAAACAAATGTGGGGTGATAGTTTGGAAAGTGGAGAACTATTGGTAGGGACACATCATTGTAGGGGTTTATAGAAGTAATGAGTTTTAAAGGGAGACTTAGTGGGCGAGAAGGGCATTTGTTTGATCAGTAAGCAAGAAGAGAGAGGCTGGTGGACAGCCTGAAAGCAGGTGCAGAGTAAGGAGAAAGGCTGAGAGGAACATAACAGGCCGGAAGAAGTGGAGAAAAAGAGAGAAGTTGTTATTATTTATGTATGAAGGTTCATAGGTATCCATGGTGCTGCACAGACTACAAAAGAACTGACATAGTCCTGTTCTGCAGAGCTGAACTGAAAGCTGCCTGGAGAGTCTGATACAAAATTAAACAGTTTCTGAGTACAATTGGAATGCTTTGTGGAAACAGATAGGTTTTAGAAATATTTTGATAGAAGTTAGAGTAATATTGTATAAAATGATGAAAATGAGGTTAAATCTTAGAAGATATCATCCTCAGGAACATTTCCTTGACCTTTGGCCTAAAATGCCCTTTTCTTCACTTCATCCTGTTGCTGTCAGTTATTTACTACGAGTCACCCTAATTCCTTTTCCTGTTTAATATTTTGTCCATTTAAGTGGTCATTCAGTTATGGACTTCGAAGTCAAGATTTGCTGTGCACTATGTGAGAGATGTTCTTTGCTGCTGTGTAGGTGAAAAAGAGCAACAAATGGGAATTTAGAAAGGAAGCATGTTCAAGACACAGGCCTATATTTGATGCTGCTGTGGCAAATCTGTAACAGCGGGTTCTGACCTAAGAGGTATGCACCATGGTGTTTCTCCTCTGAAGTCAGAAGCGACTTTCCTGCATAAAATGCAAGTTGCCATCTGTGCTGGAAGATGAGATTCATGGCTCGGAAGAATAAGTATTGACAAAGCAAACCATTAGAGAGGCTGAGAAGTACTTGGACAAAGCTCTGGTAACCATCACCACCTCATATTTAAGAAAGCAAGGAATTGGTGAAAAGGCCTATCTGTACTCGTATACACATGCTGGAGTGGGGGAGAGCCTGATTTAATTAGAGCAGTTCCTCAACAACTGCTGTAATTAAAGTGGCTCACCATCATGTGTATTAAGTTCTTCTTCTTCTTCCCCCCCCCCCTGCATTTTAAAATGGCCCCAGGTGGTGCTTTAATTAAAGGTCATTCAATAGGGGCGCTTTAGTTAAAGCACCCTGCAGCAATTCTAAAACCCAGGGGGTGGGGCTTAATACATGTGACAGTGAGGCAATTTGTTTGTGTTATAGTTAGAACAGGAGCAGACTTGAATAATCAAGTTTGCTTGTTTGTGTTCTAATTAGATCACAAATGAGCACATCTGTAGGCAGCCAGTGACTCTGAGCATCTGAAAACCAATGGAAAATACTGGTTTTATTTCAGCTGTTAGCAAGAAGAGAGAGACTGCCAAGCAGAGGTGGACAGCATGTAGGAGGTGCAGAGTAAGGAGAGAGGTTGAGGGGAACTTAAGAAGCCAGACAAAGAACAGGAGGAAGAGAGAGAAGACATGGTAACCAGCAAAGGCCAAAGGACCAGGTGGTTAGCAGGAAAAGGCAGATGAGGCTTAGCAAGCTGTCATCACCTGAGGGAGAGGACCAGAAGAAATTCCACCCAGGTAGTAGTATCTAATCACTAGAAGGCTGTTAGTGTGAGAACTATAGAAAAAAAAAGTTTCAAAAGGCCAAGCTGATGAAATAAAACAGCAAGCTGCATCAGACATAGGTGAGCCAGCAGAATCCAGCCCCTAAAACGATCATGTGTGCCTATGAAAAGATTTCCCGGTGTCCAAGTGAGAGACCACTCACATCCAGGATTTTATGCAGAAAAGGTGGAAAGAATATTCCGCAAAGGATAGGCATAAAACAGGATAGTTTCCTGTCTTCTTGGAGGCAAAATATGAAATGTGACTGAAAGACTGAGTAGGCTTAAGTCAGTGAGCAAGCTCCCCTGGTGATGGTGCGTACCTGCACTAATGATATGCTTCATGTGATAACTCTCAGATATAAGTAACTTTAGAGAACTAAGAAGGGTTCTCAGAGAGGAATAGCCAAGTGATCTTTTCAGGGTTCCTTCATGTACTGCACATGAAAGAAGGCAGAAAACGGGATTCTGGAAGTGATACCACTACTACTAGGTCAGTAGGGTAAGGTGAAGAGTTTGGCTTGGTGGAACATTGGTCCATGTTCTGCAGGGAAAAGGGATTGTATAGTTTGATTTCATTGTCAGTAGAAGGAGAAACAGTCTTCTAGTGGCCTGGATAGCCCAAGTGATTAGGAAGGCATTCGATTTACACTAGGCAGGATATAACAGGATGAATAAATCAGCATTTGCTTTAGCACAAAATCAGGAAGTAAAGAAAAAAAATTCAACAAGGCACCAAGGGACTTGAGAAGAAATTATGTAATTGCCTGTAGGTTAATGCTAGGAGTCTGGATAATTAACAAGAGGAATTGGAATTGCTTTTTCATGAGCATAAATTTGACAAGAGTTGGTATTGTTGAAACCTGATGAGAAGATTTGCACGATTGGAATGTTAAGATCCCTGGTTACAGTCTATTCAAGAGGGGGAGAGTGCCCGCCACACGAAAAGAGAGTTCCTGTTTCCAAGTCACTGGCCAGTTGGAAGCAAAATTGCCTTGTCCGTTTATGAATCGATGTTTTAACTACAAAAGAAAAAAGATAGAAGCAGATTATTGTCTGCTGTAGGACAGAATGACCAGCTCCTAATGACCAGCACTTATTTATAATGCGTAGGGGAGGGAAAGATCCTGCTTTATCATGAGGAAGTCCATCTGAGTGATCAGGTCTCATGTTGCTGGTACTATACTTTAAAATTAAACATGACAATTTCTTAGCTCAAGAAGAAATCCAACATGTATCCACCACAGGGGAATTTTGTATTAGGGGTCATCTTGAGGAATTGACGAGGAATTGATCACACAACTACAAGTGAGTGGTTGCTTAGGTACATGCAGTTGTGACATGATTTCATTTGTCATGTGCAAATAGAATCAGATCTTACTTGGTGCTTTAAAAGGGCCAATTTAAAAAAACCTGAAAATTAATTAGGAACTAAATTTGCTGGAAGAAAGGAGGTAAATAGAAAAATGTGAATGATAATTGAAAACTGATTAAGAGCATTTTCCTGGATGCTTCAAAAGCCGCAGTTAAAAAGAAAGCTAGACAGGCTGAAAAAAAACCAGCCAGGCTTATTGAGGAAGTGAAAGCAGCAATAAAAAATAAGCACATGTAAAACTAACAGAAAAGGGGGAAGTTAATTGTACTGGTAGCAATTAATAGAAATTAGAAGCTAAAAATTGTAGAATATTGTTCTAGAAATCAAAAAGCCACAAAAAGCCATTTATGATTTGCCAAGGTCAGGATAAGAGGTTTTCTTTTCTTTTCTTTTTTTAATGTATGGTCCTCACCATTAAAAATTCTCCTGGATAATTAAAACAGCCATTTGTTCCGCACATAGAAGAGCTGACCCGAGCAGGGTGCAGGGCCTGGGGCAAATCAGCCCATGCAGGGCCCAGCCCCTGCTCCAGTCTGGGCCTCGGACCCAAAGAAGCTGCAGCCACCATGGGCAGCGGCGGCATTGGTGGAGGGGAGGGGGAGAGAGAGGAGGGGTGGCAAGCGGCTGGATGTGGAGCCACTGCTCTGCCCTGCTCCATGGGGCCTCCCAAAGCATGGGACCTGGGGCAGTCACCCTGGTTCACACCCCCCTTAAGGACGGCCCTGCACATAGAGCTGGTCATGGCCCCTATAGACCTTAATGATAAAGTAATCACCAAAGACCTGGGTTTTCTATTTCCCATGGAAAAATGGAAACCCCCTCACAGATTTGCCCTTTTAACTGAGGAAAAAATACAGATTTTTCATTTTAACAGAGAAACTCATGGATTTTCCACTTTTGCAAAGAGCTCTCCCCCCTGCAAGGGACTGGGGGAGCAGGAGAAGGGTGGTCAGGCAGAGGGCACCATGTGGATGGGGAGTGAGGGGCACCAGCAGGGCTTGGGGGCCATGCCTTGGGAGTGAGGGTCCAGGAGCAGCAGGAACTCTGATTTTTCTTTGATTAAAAACCCCCAAAATCTAATACCAAAATTTAGGGGTATTTAGAATTTATTTTATTACGGTGATTGAGGCATGGGTAGGCTTCCAAACTGCTTTAAAATTGTAAATATATCAATAAAAGATTGTGTTCAATTGATACCTATATAGATAGTGGGGTTTCATTTTAACTGAGGATTTTGGGGGTTTTAATAGGAGAATTTGCAATTTTTAAAAGGAGAAAACCGGGATCTCTGGTCATCGCTTAGCTGTCACTGGTGCCAGCTGTTCCATGCAAACTCAGATTAGTCTCAGTTTCACAGGTAATGCTAGCCTTTCTTTTACTGTCCCCACATTTAACAGGCAGAGTCTGCTATATGTGGTTGGGACAAGTGTGTTCATAACAAAGGACTCATAACAATGCTGTTGCTAGTTGAAAATGGTAAAATTGTCAGTCTAATGGAGAAAGGCAGAAGTGCCAATAAATATTTCTGTTTTGTATTTCTGGAAAAATCAGGCAGTGTGTTTGTATGATATAATATGATGATGAGATGTGTTCCATTCCAGAAGTAACTCAAGCTGATATTAAACAGTAGCAGCTATAAGTAAGAATAAAAAATACACTTTTTAATCAACAGGTCCAGACAATTTGCTTTTAAAAGAGCTAGTCTGGTACCATTAATGTTAATTTTTAATGTCTTGAAAAATGGGGGCAGTTCAGTTAATTGATAGAAAGCTTACACTGTGCCAGAATTTAAAAGATTAAAGGGGATGAACCAAGGGTTACAGAGTGCCTTTCTGGGGGATGCTTGCTCTGTAACACTGGAGTTGTTTCTGATATCTGAGAATACCCCTTCAAGCCAGCCTAAGGCTTGCAATCCTTCACCCTCCATGTTTTTCCGGGGCCATGAGTCAAGGAGCTAGCATCCAGTTTCGCTCCTGAGAGGGGGACTTGGCCTAGTCTTGGGGTGCCCTATGGCAGCCCACCGTTCCAAGCACCATAGCAGACAGGCTCTTCGGTAAAGCATCCACTGATGTAGAGGCCGGCCAGCCAGGGGTTCTCTGTTTTTATAAAAGGAGTGAAGTAGTCGCTCTGTCCCAGGTCCAGCCTGCACAGCCTTGATCACCCCCAAAAGTACTCAGATGTTCCCTTCTAGCTTTTTCCAGCTTCCCAGAGCTCTTCCAACTTCTTTTGGTTTCTCTCAGTCTCTTCTGGCCCCAGACCTGCCAGACTGCTTTTTCCAGCCTACTCTCCTTTTTGTCACGTTTATCTCCTGTGTGTTGGCCTCTAATGCTTGCCAGTACAAATGCATCCATTCAAGACTATTGATGCTAAAGGTCTAGTTTCTCTCCTTCAGTCAGCGTTGGCACTTAACCCTTTCTTCTCTGTACACAGGTTAGGAATTTACCCAAGCCATACAATATTATAACAACAACATGGTCATAGTTAACAGAAATAGTGCAATAAAGCACATAGCCATTACACCAGGTAATTATAGGCCTGAGAGACTGACTTTGGCTGTGATTCCAGGCAGAATAACAGCATGGCTAACGCAGGATTTGAGTAATAAGAAATTACAGCGGGAACTACAATCAGTGCCCTTCAGTTCAGGTTATGGTAAATAGTTTGAAAGGATCTAGTTTGATACAGTTTTTTATGAGATGACAAGTTTGGGCTCCCACCCAGCTGTCACTCCCCCATTGCTTCATCTGCAGCAGCAGCAGCCAAAGGCTCTAGGTTCTGCTTCTGTTTGCTGCTCTGCCCCCAGCTGCTAAGACGTTGGACAGCCCTGTAATAGAAAATAGGTGACCCATCATCAAGGGACAAAGCACAAATGAGTTTGATCACTTGACAAAACAGGTGCAAACAAGCCGGTACATTTCAACATGGCTCAGTGTATGGTTATATATTAAGGAGGAAAGAATGCAGGCTGTTGTTCCAAGGTGGGGTACTTTACCTTGGGAACCAGTGACTGAAGATGACTTTGTGCTCCATGTGGATAAATAGCTGAACAGAAACTTGCAGTGCATTGCGGTGCCCAAAAGCAGTAATGCTTTATAAGCACTGCTTGGATGTATAAGCAGAAGGATCTGCAGTAGAAGTAATACTTCCTCTGAGCACTGGTGCAAACACTACTGGAGTACTGTGTCCATGTTTCAGAGATTTTGAAAATTTGGAAAGGGGTCAGAAAAGTCACGAGAACCATGAAAGTATGGAGACACTTAGTGAGAAACTTAAGGAGATGAATTTATTCAGCATATCAGAGTGGAAGTTTAAAAGGTGATTTGACTGGAGCCTACAGCCATCTCCATGGAGAATATACATTTGATAACAGAGTAGTCATCAGTCTTGCATACGAAGGTATGATAGGAGCCCATGCTAGTTATTGAAGCTAGGCAAAATAAGAGTATTGGTAAGTTGCATCTTTTTAAGTGATAAATTGGGACAACTTGCTAAGGGCTGTGGTGGGTTCCCATCACTGGTAATTATTACATTGCTTTTGTCAGTTGAGTTAAAATAGGTGTGTGTAGCTCCGGCCATTCTTTTAAGATGGTTTCAAAAGTTCAAATTAAACTGCTTTATGGAAACTGGTAATTGCTGCTTTCACTACAGATACGTGTGAGGGCATTCAAGAGTTTGAATCATGTGGGCAGAGGTGCCTTTCTGGGAAGCGTTTTAGCAGGGACTTGTGTCTGAGGGGGAGAGGCAAGAAGCAACTCGAGACAGAGCCTAAACAAACCTGGTGTACGGCGAGAGCAAAGCTGAGAGACCTTTTTGATAAGGTGCTGACAGAAGCAACCTGGAGCTGTAACCAAGGGGGCGGTCACCTGTTGTTTGATCTTTCCTGAGCTCAAGGAATCATGTTTCCTATAAATAAACATGTTTGCTTGAAATATCTGACTGCATCACCTCTCCTCATAACTAGAACATCCTCTAAATGTTGACCAAATGCTCAGATCAGTGTTATGTTAGGACCACATTAGGTGTGGTTTCCAAAAAAATATGCTCTATTACTTGAACTCAGGGATTAATTTGTGGAGGTCTTATAGTCCATTTTCTTCAGGTGGTCACAGCGCTTTCTGGCCTTAAAATTAGAGTAGTGGGGAATATTTGGATAAAAGAGATGAAACAGATGTCTGTCTGTCTATGTTAGCTCATCAGAATGGAAGGTTTTTGCAGGAACATGCCTGCTATCCTCAGAGGAAAAGTTTCCTGGATTCGGAGGGGGGGAGTTTATGCTCAAACAAAAAAATTTCACAATAGCCATTAAGCCAGTGGTCAAGACAATCACCTGGAATGAGGACAACCCAAATCCCAGTTCTTGCTATGCCCAATTCAGTCCAGAAACCTAATAATGGTTATAGGAGTCTGCCGTATATTCTAACACTTGTTGAGTTAGAACATTGCATTATGGTGATTACATCATACTTGGCAACCAGTAGGCGCATGGTATCACTCATAATTGCATAAAGATTTTACATCTTTCATTCCGTGAGGTGTAGTCAGCTGCAGGGCTGTTTCAGGCTATAGTCAGACCTAACATCTTCTATAAAAGGGGTAATATATGCTTCTGTAATATATGCTGTTACACTGAGACTGCTGCATGTGCATGCTCTTGTAGTATAACATGTTAGCAGAAGCACGTGGATGTGAAGATGTCATAGATCAGAGGTTCCTGAATTTTTCTTACTTTACCAGCAGCCCACGTACCCCTACCGGCATACATTTTATGTTTTAACCCCTTAAGTGCCGATGCTGATTATGATGATGATGATGATTTTTATTATAATGAAAATTAAATTTGCCACTATACAATTTCTCCCACATACCCCCCAGAGATGGCTTGCATATCCCCAGGGGTACGCATACCACAGTTTGGGAACCTCTATCATAGATCAGTGAAAAAACAAATTAGCTTTCAGATTTACTGTTTGTGTCAAGTCACGTAAGAGTATTTGTATGAGTGTGCATGTGTTTAAAAAACAAAAAGACTTGATTACATTCTCACTATTTTAGTTTTTTGTGTAGTGCATTAGTACTCGCATTGTTACCTATGATTAGTGTCATAGGTAACAATATGAGAAATTGGGCAACATCTAACATAGTTGCATTTTTGTTCCTCTAAATGATGCAAGGAAAAGCATGTATTGATTCGGTGTTTGTTACCTTGTAAAATATTAACTGTAACATAGATGAAACTGTTGATTTGGCAGGGAATGGTCTGGAATTGGAATTTGAAAAGTCAAATTCCTTACAACCGTCTAGTAAAACAAGAGTACAAATTCCCTTCTCAATGTACTGAGCACAACATTTGTCTTCTTGAAGCAAGATTTATTATGGACTATTAAATACCCTCACTGGGCTTTACATTTGGAACTCGGAAAAGTAAACATGGGGTGAACAAAGGCTCCCCTAATTCCTCTAAGGGCATTTAGATGGAAACACTTCATCAAGCTGCTCTTTTACAGTATGAGCATTATTTGTTTTCTCCTTAGCAGGCTACTTAAGCTGTCTAGGTAGAGTAAGGCTGACCAGAGCTGAGCTGGCTCCATTCCTCTTAAAATTCACTTTTCTGGTCTCTGCTGATTCCTGGGTTTCTCCTCTTATGTCTTGTTCTCCTAGCACTCACAACAGCGAGCTAAGGAGAGTAATGTGTTTTAGGTTTCTTTTCTTCCCCTCCCCTCGTCTCCTTCCCCCCACCTGCACCCCCAGTTTAGGGGAACGTTGTTGAATGACTTAAAGGCATTGTGCAACTCAATGTTAAGGATGAGTTTAAGGATAACCCTAACTAATAAATGTAATAAAGATGTAGGCTGCAAAACTCATATGCATGTGTGCTCCCCATGACTTCATAGAGGTATGCTGCAAACAGGCAGAAGGAGACAATTTTGTTATTAGTCTTCTATGCCTTAGGGAGGGTTGCAACAGCTGCATGTAATATTATTTCTTAGCTGTACATGCAGTGTATTTTACCCCTCCCCTCCGGTCTCAATGCACTTTGCAGCAGAAGTTGGATTATTCTCCCCATTTTGCAGATGGGGTACTTGAGGGACAGGGCAGTGAGGAGAATTGCTCAGTAAGTGACAAAGCCAGGAAAAGAGCAGATGTTGTCTGGGTCCCAGCTCTGTGCTCTACCCACTAGAACACATTAAGCTGAATATGACAGCTGTTGTTGTGGAATGAAGAGTCACTGTGAAAACTCAGGGTTTCCTGAGTGCAGTTCAGGTGGTATCTGTGCTGTATAGGTAAAGCATGCACATGAGTTACACCAGGCACAGTTAATATGACAAATTCCACTTTTCCTGCCAAATCCATAATAAAGGATAGAGCTAATTTGCATTTGTGTTGTAATGGATAAAAAATCAGTAGCCCTGCTTGAAGTTCATTGCTAATACAGGGCTTACCTAAAACCAAGATAATTTCCTCACCCACAGAGCCAACCATGGGTGCCTACAGATGTTTGGGGTGCCACTCTAACTCATGGCACTTTACATAAAGTGTATGCCGCCCCCCCCAACCCAGTAGACATACAGACATTCGCCTGTTGGGTCAGGGGGCCTGGAGCCTGTCTGCACCAGCCCTGGCCAGTAGGTGGGGGTGCTCCAGCAGCTTCCTTGGAGACTGCTGGACCACCCCTCTCCCCAGTGCCCCCCCCCCCGCTGGCTCCGGGGCTGTCAGTAGAGGAGGGAGGGAGAAGGGGTCAGCACCACAGAGCTGCTAGCTGCTTTTGAGTAGCCAGAGCTGTGGGGGGAGGGGGGCAGGGTGGAACAGAGCCCTCTTGGATCGTGGGCCTTGTCTGGCTCCCCCTATTACCCCAGTTGGGGTATTTTGGAGGAGCTCTTGAGGTGAGGGGGCCCCATTCCACCTCTTCCCCCCAGCCCTGGCCATTCAAAAGTAGGCAGCAGCTTTCTGCTTCTGCTTCCTCTCCCTCCTTTCCTGACAGTCCTGGGGACAAGCATTGGCCCAGCCACACCCTGGCACAAAAAATTAACCCTGGAGGGACACAAGTTCCCTAAGATGTTTTGTTTAGAGTGCCTTAATGTAATATTTCATTTGAAGAGGGTTAGTTTTTTGCATGCTTGTCCATTTTAAAAGCTCTCTGCAGCTGTGCATGTTTAGTCGTGGCTGTAGAGTGCTTTCAGGGGCCTGATCCTATGGCAAATGTCACTGGCATAAGCACCCCTTCTTGTCTTCCATGTTAAGTTCAAATGTCTCTTCTTCCCCTCTGATTCTCTGCCCATATTTCTGCTCTGCTCTTCTGTATCCTGCTTTCTCTCCCTCTGCTCAGTTCATGTCTCACCTTCCAGGTCTGCTTACCTTTATTTCCTCTTTCCATACTCACCCTTCTGCTGTCTGTGTGCATATACACAGATATGCCTGGGCAGGAAGAATGTGTGCTTCCACCAACACTACTCTGTTTACACCTCTCTCATGGTTGGGGTAGAAGGCCAGCATCCTCCAGCAGCAAAATATATGGACAAACCAACTGATGCAATAGGACATATTATTTAGGAAAAGGGTATCATCCTACCTCTGCCTCCTATCTTTGAAAAATCCTTGCCATTTAAAACAATCTAAATTCCTAAACTACACAGCAAAAACTTTTAACAGTATTTTTATAAGCCCCAGGGCAGGGGTACCTTCTCCTTGGCCAGCAGGACTGAGAATTATCCATAGAGGAAGTGAAGTCTGTCAAAGGCAGGAATCCATCCCAATGCACTCTCCAACCTACTGAAAGTATATTCCATAAGCTGAAAATCTCCTCCCTATTCATCACTGCACTTCCTAGACTGGATCGTTGTTTCCCAGTAAGGCATTGCGTGGCCCATTTTCGGAGGCTGATAACACATGGATGTTGGGAGAATGCAGTCTTATTAACAACGTAAGAGCATGCACTCGAGAGAATCTCGTGGCTGCCAGAAGCAACGCAGGCACTGAGTGCCCTTGGTAGCTACTTAATCTCTGCATTTCTTGCCAGTAATTTTCATTTCTCTCTCTAGCATAAGTGATGTCTGAAATCCTGTGGAAGATTATTCAAGTAGGGTAAATTGGGGGTGGAAGATTGGCAAAATAGGGCTGAAGAAAAAGGCTTGAGGCATTTGGCTAAACTTGTCACTGTTTTCAAACAAAGATCTTTTTCCTTCTGCATCTATATTGGCCACAACTGTAATGTTGAGTTACCCTCTTGAAGATTCGGCTATAAGGAACTCTCCCAAAGTAGGATGATGGCATGGTTTGCAGTACACATCACTGTTCTCAGTAGAGAGTTCATGATAAAAACGCTCCAAACAAAATAACATCAGAGCTAATCATGTATGGCCTCTGCATTGACCAGTATGCCAGGTGTCTGTACTGTGCCCTTTGCTTTATTGAGGGTAATGCTGTTGAAGTGAGTTGCTGTGTGGAACTAAACCTGTTTGCATTTCCAACTTAAGTTGCTCCTTTGTGGGTATACCCCAGGGGTGGGCAAAATGTGGCCTATGGGTCAGATGCGGCCTGGCAGGCCATTTTATCTGGCCTGCGGGGCCCCTAAAAAATTTAGAAAATTAGTATTTATCAGCCCCTGGCTGCCCCATGCGGCCCTTGATGGCTTGCCAAAACTCAGTAAGTGGCCCTCTGCCCAAAATAATTGCCCGCCCCTGGTGGTACCCTGTGTGTGTTTGATCTGTAACCCATCATCCAGACCTGAGTCTGTCAGAATAATGTGGTCTTGGAGTGTGGTGTGTGCATGAAAATTAATACTGAAATTGAATCAGCTGTGCTTATATGCTTCATGGATTCCTTACAGAACTACGCACAGTATGTATCATGCTCTGACTTATGCCACCATGCTGGAAATGCAAGCTATGATGACCTTTGACCCTCAGGACATAGTGAATGCAGGAAACACAATGAAAGAAGCTCAAGCCACCTGTCAAAAGTAAGTACAAAAAAGTGCATTGGCAAGCAGAACCAGCTCTCTTAAATACTGAAATGTGTAAATGAGCATGGGCATATCATGGGTTTCTTCCTGTTGGAAACTAGAACACAAGGGGAAGTGTTTAGGTGGCTGCATGAAAGGGTGTACACCTGCTATTGGCGCCTTTGCTTGTTAAAGCCAATATACCTCTGCCCTGTTGCTGAACTTCGTCTATCTCTTTGCCCTCATTCATTTAGGTTTCTTTCTCTCTAGTCACGTATTCATTAACACTGACAAAGATGTTGCTCTAGTAATAAATGTAAGTGATATTAATTGTGGATTCCAAGCCAAACCACAGTGAATAGCTGACTGTAACTAATTAATTTGGTAATAAAAAATTGAGACACAAGATTTCTGAACTCCTTCATGGAGTAGGAATGTCCTACCCTGCTGTCCTGAAACAAGGTTTGCATAGCACTGGTATAGACCAGTACACATTGATGAACAACATCCTTCAGGCTAGCTCTAGAACAGGTCATCTGTTTGAATGTAGCTTCTCTGTAAATGTGCAGGTGCTGTTTTGGTAACACAGGCTAATTTCGGATTTTACAAGAAAAATGTTGAATGGGAAGCTTAGCAAATTATTGCCAAAAAACTTACTGTTTTCTTAATACTCCATTATTTGCACAATCTTTGTAGTATCATATCATATTTGTTATGTCAGTGAAGGGAACTAAGAAAAGTCCTGAGTTTAATTTCCTCCTCAGGCACCTACCATGGCTGAAACAAGGGGCAAGGACTTAAATGACATCAGATGTCTGAGATTCAGATCAGCTTGCTGGCCAGCATCTTAAGAGGCCTTGCATGGTAGGGATAAACTTATTTCTTCTTGGGCTTTAGCCAGTATGCTGTGGTTTGGGGAGTGTATCAAGTCCTTCATGCTATCGTCCATTATTTGGACTAGTGAGCACCTTTTATGGAGGAATTGAGAAACACTGGCACTCTTTTGAAAGCCGCTGTCTGGCCATGTGCTTCTGAAACATTTTTTTGGTCACAGACAGGCTCCCAGTTAGCATCTATCTCTACACTCTCTTTTGGGAAGAATATTGAGAAGGCTGTAGGAAGGTAATAAACATTACCAGATTTCCTGTTCAAACTATCTTTGAGATTAATTCTGCAAGGTACTGAATCCTCTTGAGGAAACTGCAAAACTTTTCATATTTGATAGAAATTTCATTATAACTGAAACAATGTTGAACTCCTCTTTTCCCCTGTGCAGAAACAGCCAAGCAAAAAACCCTACTCCATGGTTTCTTTGTGTGCATAAAGAAACAGATTCCCATGAAGTCCACTAAGGACTTTTTTTCTCAGTCTTCTATGTGGAAGGCACCCAGATACCCAGCAAATGACAGCAGAACAGTGCCCATGTATTGATATCTGTGCCTCATCAGTAGTGTGCTTGATGTCACTATGTTTGTAGAATAAGGTGATAGTCAACCCCTGTGAATTTCTGTCCCATTTGAGCAGATGTCCAAGACTGATGTTTTTATTGTCATGGCTACAGCTAAAAGTGCGTTACATAAGGGTGAAAAAAGAAGTACCTGAGAAGACTAGTTGTGCTGGAAGATGTGAATGCTGTGGGATATGCACTATTTATAACACTTTTGACATCTTCTGTTTCATGTCTCTGCATTTCTGATGCAATTTACAACATAAAAGATGGACATGGCCATGGTTTGTGTGGGCTGGAGATTGTTTGGGCTGAATGCTATAGTTTTCCTGTGACTGCTTTGTGTTGAGAATGGTCCAAATTTTATTTTTCTTTAGGTTTCGGAAGAAATCCACTGTAGCAGATTCCTTTAACAACCTTGTACATAGACAGAATTTTGAACACTTTACTGAAGGTAATGTCCCCTCTGGTTCAGATCACGCTGCTTTTTTCTGTGCCTTTCACTGGCAGGAGTTTGCAGGCCTGCACATTATATACTGATTCAGTGGGGTGGGGAGGTTGGGAGTCTTTTTTAAGCATTTGTCAAAGGACACCTTGGGCTTTGATGGCATTCAAGGGTGATGGGTTTGACCTTTGGAGGTAGAGTGCCCCTCTCTGCAGTACTGTCAAAGCCGAAATCAGTGGAGGTAGCTGATCTGGAACATCTCAGATTTCATTGAGAAGCATCTGCTGGCACCTCTTTCTCCACAAGCCTCCCTCAGCTGTTAACTGACAGGATCGCCAGCTCTGTTCATCTTTCAGTCATGCAGCAAAGCCCATCGTACCTTTGCAGATGCACAGAGGTGGAGTGACTCAGTGTAGTTTGCTGCCTGGAATTGTAATTACACTGTTTGATGTGACTGGTTTCAGGGAGTGAGAGCCTTGTGGGATGGGCACCACATGATTTAAATAAATATGTCCATAAACAACTAACCTGATTTGCATATGGGCAACTTGGTCCATCCGATACTAGATTGAGTTTAAAAGGTTATGTAGTATTAGTAATATCTTTAATGCAGATGAGTCATGGGTTGGTACACAATTGAATTAAATGAACTATGGTCATGTGACTAGAAGGATAGTATTATAGCTCATCAGATGAAGGGGCAATAATGCTAAATAGTTTTTGTCTCATGATGTTGTTTTTCATGGTGCTGAGTTGTAATTGGTTACAGAAGCAGTGTGTATTAGAAGCAGCATGTATATGTATTCCAAGTAATTTAGATAAACACGCCACCCAATACTTTGCCTTGCTAATCATTTGCTGAAGAGGATCTTATGACCCTGTCTTAGGAATTGACTGTAAAGTTTGGGAGTTAAAGATTAGTTGCTATATTGACAACCCAAAATATACAATAATCAGGACATGGGCATTGAAAAATCACGAGATCGGCAAAGAAAAAAATTGCAACCTTTAGAAAAATCTGTTAATATTGGGGCTCTTTTTATTTGTGTTGTAGCTTCCGAGTCAATAGAGGGACCCTGCCCCCATCATGTTTTCAGACTTCTCCATAACAAGGACTAGAAATATTGGGGATGCCATAAAGGGACTGCAAGGGCCAACTCCTCCTCCTCAAATGTACTGTATAAATGTGCTAGTAAGACAACACGGAATACTTTTAATGTTAATACTAAATGATACATCTTCAGAAAGCCACAGAACTGTTTTAGAAATTTCTGTTTTTGTGTGATGCCCAGTTTCTCAGTGTTCACATACAGTGCAGCGTTCATATGCAGTTCTTGTATACTTATTAAAATTTCATCCTGTTATCTTTCTCATAATGGCATTTAGCATGTGTAACAGGAGTACTACTATTGGAGCCTCTCTGGGTGTGGCTCTGTCTTCCTGTAATGGGCCAACCACCTGCTTACTTGCCTGCCATGCCTTGATCTTATTCGATTAATAGATTGTTGTAATCAGCGGGAGGCTGCCCATTTCTACGCACCCGATGACAGGGGGTGCTACCTCTTGGCTCCTCTTCCTCCCCTACGCCACAGCCCAAGCCTCACAGATGGTGCTGATGTAATCTGACCGGGGCCCTGTTATGGCTTGGCCCTCCTTTCTGCTCTCGGGGCTCCTCGCTGCCGCCCTCTTGCTCTCGGGGCTCCTCACTGCACCCTCTCGCTCTTGGGCTGGGGCCAATGCACCCCAAAGATGCTGCGCCCCCTCAGGTGCCAGGAACCCCCACGCTACCGTGGAGTCCCTATGAGGCCTCCTCCAACCCCTAATAGCCTCACCCGGTCCTCCGGTAAACAGTAAACACAAAGCCCCTGGGTTATAATGTAAAGCTAAACCGTCCGGTCAGACAACATTTGATCCCTACCAGAAAAATACTCCGGCCCATGGCAGCAACCAGTGGATACTCATGCAGTCACTCCTTGTCCTTCTCCCTGCGCTGGCTGAGCTCCCCACTCCTTGGCTGCCAGAAGGGAACTGCCACCCTGGTCTCCTGCCTGGGTTTAAGAAGGGCTAAGCCCTGCCCCTTCCTGTCAGCAGGTTTCGCTGGTTGCCCCAGTAACCAGCACCTGTGCTGCCCTGGTGACTGGCAGCTGCACCTCCCCCTTCTCACTGCTAGGGGCCTCTCTTGAGCCATCCCTGTTCTCAGGTGCAGGGCACCTAAGTGCTCTGCGACAGTATGCATAATACTTTGGATTTCCAGAGCATTAATATTAACTAATCCTCACAATGTCCCTGTGAGGCAAGTAAATGGCGAGAGCCTTATTTTACAGGTTGAGAACTAAGGCACCGAAACTAAATGACCATACAAAGAGTGGTATTGGGATTAGAAGTCAGGCCAAGCAAGCTTTCCTTCCTGGTGTGGGAGGTCACACTTGCTGGGGTGAGAGAACAGCTTAGTCTATTTAGGTCCCAGCTGAGCAAACCATTTAATTGAACAGATGAGCATTTCCGTCCCTATGAAGTACTGTATTAAAACGTGTGTTGCAAGGCTTTGACGAATAGGGATGGGATCCCTCATTTGCTTTAAAGGAAGTACTGAAGTGTTTTGTTGAATTGAGGCTGTAGGCCATGGGCTCATGTACAATGATTTTTGCCCTTTCATGCACTGTAACTGCGTGTCTGTTTGCATGAGCGGGATTTCCGATGCTTTAAAAGTGTTTTTTGTGCATTAAACTAAAACTCCTCAGATGTAGTTTAGTTTGGCTTGCTGGGAATTCATGTTGCGTCTATGGAATTGTTGCATGCAAATACAAAGGCACTCAAAGGCTGCATGCAGACGAAACGAGAGGCATGTGTGTATGACAGTTTATAGCGAGCTAAATGCTTTTGCACAGCTTTAATGGTGTGGGTATTTGCACACCTCGGTGGCTTGTGCGTTCCAGCTACTGTAGGAAATTTAGCAGTGTAACGTGCCTTAAATGACTTTGGGTGCAGCAAACTAAGACTCCTTTGAGGAGTTTGTTTGCTGCCCCTGTAGCCACGAAGAGAAGCACCAGGCTCCATGCAGCTCCATGTCTCTGCAGCAAGCCCTGCAAGCAGCCTGGCAGCAACCTGGGAAAGCAGAGTCTGTTCAAAAAAAGCGATGAGCCTGATCTTTTTTTTTAATTCCCTGGGCCCTGCTAGTCTGCCTGAGTTGCATGGGGGCCTGATGCTTCCCTCTGTGACTGCGGTGCCCCCCAGAGCTGCCTGAGCCAGGTGCCTGCAGGCGACTGCTGCTTGGGGGGTGGTGTGCCACTGCCACAGAGAAAAGCACCAGCCTCCTCTACCCCCCTCCCCCCCCCCACACCGCCCAGCGACTGCTTTGCCCACCAGCAGCTCACCCTCCCCCCTGCCCCCAAAGATGCAGGTAAGTCATTGGGTATGTACATGACACGGGGGTTTAATCAGCCCTAAATTGAAGCGGTGTTTTTGAAATCCTACCGCTTCAATTTAGGGTCCCTGTTTTGTCTACGCATGCCCAGAGACGTATAATTAATCTCTTTGTTCGCCAGATAGTGTTGCAACTTATTTGTAGCTCGCCACTTCAAATTGCTTTTGCTTTTGAATTGCTTCTACTTTTTTTGTGTGGCTTTTTCTTTTTTTTTCTTGAATGCCAGCTCCCTGCTTCCACAGCTGCATGGCAGGACATGGGATGGGTGGGGGCCCAGGCCACAGGGGTGGGCAGCACTGAACCATCCTGCTCTCCTGTGGCACCAGCCAGGGACCCAGCTTAATTCATGTGAAAATCTAGTGCATGTAAACATAGATGTGACACTCCAAAATAAACAGGTTTAAATTATAAACCTATTTAATGAGAATCAAAACCCGTGTTGTGTACAAGTGCCCCCAGATGCATGTTACAGAGGTATTTAGTTACTTAATCTACATAGATTTAATTGTACATAGGACTTAGGCATCTAAATACTGTTAAGAATCTGGATGTTAGCTCTAAATTCTCTGCTAAGACTCTTCAATTCATACTGAGGGTCAGTGTAAGATGAAGTTATTATCAGGTTCTAGGCCAGTCCTTTCATATAGCTGTCAAACAGCCAGCTGGTAGCCAATTTGTGCAACTGCTGCTTGGGGTTAGTTTGGTAATTTAGAACTGACAGAAGTTGTGATCAGGGTTTTGCTTACTTGTTGCTCTTTATACTATTATTATTATTATTATTATTATAATATTTCTTTAATTTCCAGTCTGGTTTTTTTTCTCCTCTTCCCTTCACATTAGAAGAAATCCACGCAGAGATTTGTTATGCTGAATGTTTACTTCAGAGAGCTGCCCTGACATTCCTGCAGGTACAGTATTGCCAGTCACAGCTCTTTCATGAATGGAGGTTTCTGTGATTAAACTGGATAGTGGTACAGACCCAGACAAGAGACCCTGGCTTGCTGCACTCGTCCATGGTTCTTGCACATCAGTGTAGGAATGTGCAGACAGAGCAGTATTCACTCACAGCCCTTTTGGATGACTGTGTTTTGCTGCTGTACAGCCACTTGAACAAGGTTGGTGGTGGTCCCTGAGAGGGTGTTAGATGCCTGGTTCCACGGCTTCGCTTTACTAAATAATGCTGATTGTTGTGAGGGAGGAGAAAACACTCTCTCCTACTTTTACTGCTTGGATTATTGGAGCTTAGCTTGCCATGTGAGAGAACAGCAGCAGCTGTTACCTGGACTTTGGCCTCTGGGTAAAGGGAGTCTGGATACCAGGTTTCCATTCCTGACTTGGTTGCTACTCACTGTGTGGCAGTGGGGAAAGTCCCATAATCTCTCTGCCTCTTTATCTGCAAAGAGAGAATTGTAAAACTTTCCCAGCTGTGCAAAAGGAACTGAAAGCCTTGGCTGAAAGATGCTTTCCTGTATGAAATACTGGTGTTAGTTTTTGTCTTTTGTGGCAGGATTGTTCACTGCAGCTTTTTGTCTGAAGCTCTGCATGGTTCCTTGTAAAACCACTCATGAGAAAATTAAGAGCAAGGGACAGAAAGACCGTCCAGCTCTTATGCTCCTTCTTCTGCTTTGTTTACATTTTTCATGAATGCACAAAATAGTTTTCAATATTAAATCAAGGCACTTTAAATCTTACAGTTGCCAACAGCTTCTGAAGTTGGTTCTTTCTGGTGCTTATTGAAAGTGACTAACGCCCTATATAGATCAGCCCTGGACCTTCCTTAGGAGGTGAATGTTTTCATTGTATTGGTTATTGCTGTTCCTGGTAGATGTGACCCTTTCTGAATTTGGGGGCTGAAATTGAACTGAACATAACATAAACCCCCCCACCAACATCAAAGGAAATAGCCACCTTTAAGCAGAAATATTCCGGGTATTAGTACGTGACACACCATGAAATCCTGCAGTTTAATGATGGAAACAGGTCTTTTGCTTCCTTTGGTGGGACGGGCTGGTCCCCCAACCCCTTAAATTGCAGAGCTGCTGGTTTATATAGAGGTACATCCATTTATGCCTCATGTTCTACAACGAGAAGTAAAACTCTGCCTATTCTTTCTTTCTATTACAGTGGTTTGGTGCTTGCTACTTCCTATTAGTGATAAATAAGGACAGAAGCTGGGCAGCCAACAGGCTTCATATGCATTAATGCAGTATCTAACCTACATTGTTTTTATGGCTCTCCTACACACTTTAAGAGTTAGACCTGATAGAGAGCAAACCCTGCTTACCTTCTGTTTCTCAGGACAGAAAATGTCATCATGCACAGTTCCATGCAGTGAGCTGCCTATATCTGGTGGTGAGCCAGAGGTAGCCTGAGTCTTACGTGTGGTGAAGGATAAATCTATTTTCTCTCTAATTTTTAAAACAACCACAACCTGCCACAGATCAGGTTCATGCCTGTCTCTCCTTCAGGAGAGGTAACCACAGCGATCTCCAGAACTGCAGAGGATCTGGGTCCCCCAGTCATTGCAGCCCTTCTTCATTTAAGTTGAGACTTCTGTATGGACTCGGGTCCCAAGGCTCAGAGAAACCAATGAAGATATTATACATCAAAAAATTTAAACTGATATTGGTAAAATGAGTTTTAATTAGAAAAGAGCTCCTAATTTTAGCTGGCTACTGCTCCATAGAAACTTGTCTTATCCTGAGTTCTTTTGTTCCCAATCCTGTACTGTATTGTTCTAATAATAAGTCTGGCTTTTTTTTTACCCTCAGAAAATACCATAAAGATCACACCTGAGTTATATATGAGGTTGTCATATGATTGGGTCAGTACAGTACTATTGTGTGGAACAGACAACCCTGTGTAGCAGCATTAAAAGGCTGGGTGGGTTCACCTATCCTTCTACAAATAAAGCTACCAAGCAGGATAACCTCTTCTGTCATGGTAGCAGTGGGTTGGTGGTCCCAGCTTGGACAGGAAGGGCTGCAACAGTTGGGGGACCCCAGTTGTCACCTTGTGCAGTTCCAGGGATCTCTGTGGTCCCCTCCCCGGTGGGGAGGCAGGCTCTAACCCTCCCTTCAGAAGCTAAGAGTTCAGAAGCCCTAAGAGGTTGGTGATAAATTGAGGCGCCCAGACCTATGACTTTTGTTAGAAGCTGTGCTGTTTCCCTGGAAATTGGTCAAAACTAAGAGTAAAACATTTTAGATTGAACAAACTAGCATTTTTTGACAAAACAAACAAAAAGGATTGTCGGCCAAACACACAGATCCACCCACTTTCCCCTTCTTCACACGGCCCTAAAACTTTGGAAAATTAGAATTTTGGACACCTGAAAAAGGGCTTGGATTCAGGTTTAGTTCTGTAGATCATATGAAGTTTGAATTCAGAGTAGCCATTGTGGTCTTGCCTTTTAACAAGGCCCTCTCTTTGTTGGCCAGTTTTCATTTAACTAAAATATTTGTCATTCTCTGTGCTGACATAGGATTTTAGACTGAAGATGACATGGCGAGTCTTAAGCAGAACTGTTTCTGCTACAGAGGGTGGATTTTAAAAAAATAATTTTAATGCATTTAACCCTTTGGGTTCTTTACAGTCAAAGAAAAAGCAATTTTTCTAAAATTCTGGGGAATTTGATGTCAACTTCTGTGCAGCATCAGAATAATATGGTTTTGATCTCCAGAAAGTAAATGATCACAGACTGAGTGCTGATGTATTTCCCTTTCAATAGGATGAGAACATGGTTAGTTTTATCAAAGGAGGCATCAGAGTCAGAAACAGCTATCAGACTTACCGGTAAGTAGATCTAAATGATCTGATGCAGTAAAAAGGCTTTGATATAAAGGTTTCCAGAAAATTAGATTGTCTTACTTATTAATGATAGTTCATGGACAATTTCCAAAATCTAGGGGCATGAATAATTTGCAGTCCACATGTATTGGGTTCCTTGCTCTCTGGAGTCCGGTTTGGGAGAGCCTGGACCTCAATCTGATTTGTGCTGTGCACGAAGCAGGCAGTGAGCAGGTAGATGCTGTGTGTACAGCTTGAACAGTCGGTCCTAAATTCAAACACAAGAATTCTTGACACCATGTTGTTGTTTTGAACTAGTCAAACGATTCATATCTTCTGTACTGCTGTTTGTATACTGCTCCTTGTGCTTTTCATATGCAAAGAACAAACATGGACTTTGAGTCTGAATGACTCCTTTAGAAGAAAGAAAAAGCAACCCGGCACAAAAAAAAAATGCCCATCACAGGACTCAGTATGTGTATTCTCTGTAATGTGTTGCATCGTTGCCTCCTCCCGGAAGAGCCGAGAGCAGTCCAAGGGGTAGTGAAGAAGCAGCCATAACAGCAAGATTCATCACATTGTGGATTTTTCCTTTTTAAAGCATCCATTACAGCACATTGCAAGCTAACGGTTACTTTGTTGATAAGAATACTGCCTCAGGCTGCTAACCTGGTGCCTCTTTTATTTTTGCAAGTACCTGAAATATTCTCATCTGTTCATGTAGCCATAATCCCAAAATATTTCCTGTTTATGCAGTAAGGAATTTCCCCCTTTTATGTTCAGTCATCACTTGTTTGTTAAAGATTCACACGTATGAAGAGAAGCTCTTCTTAACTCTCTTGTGTGAATGGAAAAAAGGGTGATGATAGAAGGTCTCCTTTCTAAAGTTAATAATAACTTCTGATACAGATGGGTACCTATCTAGAAATCTACTTAGGCCTTTACACCATGCCAGTACCTTTTTCTGAGTTCAGATAGAATCATAGAGTTATAGGGTAGTTGGGCTGGAGGGGACCTCCAGAGGTCATATAGTCCAACCCCCTGCAGATGTGTGGCTCTGACTATGGTGGCAGACAACATGCAGCTTTTCTTTGTGTTACCGGACTTTCACGTTTTTGCTTTTTAATTTCATTTTGGTTTCCAACTTTTATTATCAAACTCCTTGTGCTTCAGATACTAGCCACAAAAGCTTCATTAGGGTGCAGCTGAAACTAAAAACGAGAGTCATTCTCATGTGCCTGTCAGTCCCTCGGAAACCCGTATCATGTTTTTTTGGATGCAAAGAACACCTCCCAGTGTAGAGCTGTTTTGTTTCTTAATTCTAAATGCGTAGCTTGGAAAGTAGACAGCTCTTTGCATTTCCATGGCACGTGTATATCTGCCATCTTGCCTCAAGCTCTGAGTATCTCTGTGTGAACCAGCCACACAATGACAACCCCTTGTTGTGTAAAGGGGTATTTTTCCTACAAAATCCGTATACCAAAATTACTGCATTGGACACACTGTTAGAATTTCTTGTGTTGCTCGCTAAGTGGTGGTGAAGAGGTCCCCTGTACTTCTGGCTGTCATGCAGTGTGTTATAGGGAAAGCACAATTTCTATTTTTCTATTCTTCTTTTGTGTGAATAACTGACAAGGGAAACCACAAAGCTTATTATACACATAGTGCTATCAAATGCACAGATTAGAAGTAAATGAGATTTTTTTTCTCCAGTCTTTTTCAGTCGCAAGAAATACAGGTGGTCCCAACAATAGCAGACAGAAGCTTTTTTTCAGGCAGAAATTTTATTTTGAATTCACTAAATTTGTGTGGCAAGAATTCCATAGATCCCAATTGATGATATAACAGGAATTGCATGTGATAATTCATCCTCTGAAGTGTAATGATCACTGTGCACTTTACTGTTCACTTATCTAGGTGAGATGAGGGATTATTGTTGTGTGTATAATAGTTATGTACTTCAAAACAAATGGGCAGTTTTCTTAGTGTATCATAAAGCTACCCAGGTCATCTGTGTTTTCCTTACTATTATGTAATGCAGTTTTTCTGTATCATCAGGGAACTAGACAATCTTATACAGTCTCCAAACTATGTGAAAGGAAAACACCATTTCCACTTTGAGGGAGGTGTGAAACTTGGAGTTGGAGCCTTTAACTTGGTATGTAAGAAACATTTTTCACTTGGGCCGTAATACTGCAAACACCTGCTTAAGTTAAAACATCTGAGGAGCTCCAATGAGGACAAGTTGCATGTCTAAAATGAGGAAAGTGAGTAAGTACTTGCAGCACAATGTACTAACAGGACTCAGAAACATCAAGGTGAACAAATGGCATATAGAAAGAGATGGGGAGGAATTCTTGTGCTCCTGCTTTCAGTTCACACAATGCAAGCATACCTTTGCTTCTGTCTGGAGCCCTACTCACTTCACAGAGCCTGTGCAAGTGCTAGAGTGCAGGATTTGAGCCCTGCTAGAGTGCAGGATTTGAGCCCATGCTAGCACAGCAGGGAGGACTAAATAACATAATGATGGCAATTTGAGTTGCTGTATCTGTGGTCAGAATCTGGACTGTAAAAACAGCTGATCACAGTTCATGCTTCACATGAGAGCTCTGAGATGGTTATAATATTGAAAACTTTTACAAAAGTTGTCTGGCTGAGGTGGGGTTGAGGGGAATAGGCATGGTGTGCTTGTTTTAATCATTTTGGTGTGCTTCTACATTCTGTTTGCACCCCAGAGGAGAAGTGAAAGCACCAGAAAGTGTGGGAGAGGATGTTTTTACTGCTGATGTTTTTAAACAGGGCCAAGGCAGGAAGTATCAGGTGCTCCATGTGAAGAGGCTGGTTTTGATCCTCTGTGCATTCAGCGTAGGTTACAGAAAAGTATTACATACATTTCTAAACCTTTACAGTTACAGATTGTGATTGGCCACAGCTAAAAACAGTGCCAGTAGAAACTAGGTGATCATGTGTGAACTGTGCTCTTGTAGTGTGAAATTGTATAGCTGACTCTTTCTGTAGCATACCCTTCAGAGTCTTCGGCCCATAATGTGTGTGTGTGTGTCTGACTCTTAAGAAGGAAAGTTATAAACCAGGGGCCAATTTGTATGGATCTGGCCTGTTGGATTACCTGTGGGCTATGGGAAGTGGAGGACATTGCCTGCTATAGAATCTGTGGCCTCTGCTCTCTGGTGGACATGGCCATTGGCCGCAGGAGGGCAAGCGAGGGCTGTGCTGACACAGTCTCACTTGCCCAGCTGCCACTCAGCCCGTTGCTGCTTGTTCTAGTGCCCCTCCCTGCCCCAGGACAGATCTGACTTGTGAAGGAGCCCATTATCCAGACCAGGCACTGGGCATGGGGTAAGTTTGACACCCCTGTTATAAACTATGAAGGTGGTTATTGCCAGCTATTAATGCTGCTTCACTCTAATTTAACACCAGGACTATAGTGTAATACACTTACTAGACTGAAAATGCAGCCCAAACATTCTCTGCCACTTCTTGTTCATAAACTTAGTTTGTCCAAGGAAATATTTGCTAATGCAGACAGTTCATAATCTTTTCAGTTGTGCTAGCAGAAAAAGCAACCTTCTTAATATGCTTGAATAGCTTGCTCACTTATCCTGTACCAGGAAGAAAAGCTTTTGTAGATGTTTACTTGTTTAGTTAGTTTTAGGAATCAATACTTACTGTACATGCGGTGGTATAACAGGATCTGAATCTGTGTCAAGTGAATCTATATCTTTTGTATACTTCAATATAGTGTCAGTTTTGGAGGTTTCCACGAGGTGGGCCCCATGCTAATTCATTGAGGTTTCTCAGTGTAGTAAGAACTGTGCCCATTTATAACATCACCCCCTTATTTTGTTCTAACAGCAGGAGTTCTTTTGTGACACAGTCAAATAGAATCTAAAAACAGATCCATGTGATGAAGCGATAACAAATATCCTGCTTGGTGGCTCCAGCAAATATTTAACTTCTGTGATTGTTCCTTAAATAATTAGGACACTATGAAATACAACAGCTAGAATTACCCAGAGCTGCAGTTGGTTTTATGTACAGGAAAAAAAAATCATCTATTTATTGCAGTAATGAGGCTGGTAATTCTGCCTAAACTTTGAGCATACATAGAGTATAGCTAATAGCTGAAAGAGGCATATACATCTGCCCAGGAAAACTTGGGGAGATACTAAGATTTTTTTAATAATTTTTATTTATTGTCTCCTGGGTTTAGAAAGGTCATTTCATGCATCTTAGGACTAGGAGACAAAAAGATGCCAAGAGCATCCTCAACTGACTCGTGTTTCTTTCCACAGACATTATCCATGTTTCCTGCAAGGATTCTGCGACTACTGGAATTTGTTGGGTTTTCTGGAAACAAGGTAAATCTGACTGTCAGTCAATGTACTGTAGTAAGGGTAGGTGCCTCATAAGAGCTGGGATGTCCCTCCCAGCACTTTGTTTCAAAAAGAACCTCCTCCCTCCTTCCTCACTTTGGCCCCAACAATCAGCAGCCTTGGTATTGGAGTCAGTGCAACTCAAGGAATTTTTTAGGTGATTTCTTTGTTGCATTTGAAAATTAAGGATGCTGGCAGTGTACTTGGAAGACACAGACAGATGAGAGGCAGCAGCACATGGTATAATAGAGAGATGTTTGCTATTTATTGTCTGGACTACAGTTGTGCTTAGAAGCTACAGTTAAATCTTCATTTTAGTTTTGATCCTCCTTTATTAAATCATCTCATATAATAAAAGAAAGGAAAGAGCCTTAGATTTCATTTCATTCTTTTTTCTACGCCTTTAATAGCTGCTACAAATTTTAACAGAGCACCTCAGTTTTTTCCAAAGGAGCTACCCAAGAGTAGGAGGCCTGGCATGCATTGGGTGTGCATGAGGGGAGGAAGGGAGGAGGAGGGTTGGTAGTGAAGGATCTGGAATCCTTAGATTCTGGTGGACTTGAGCAAGTCTACAGGGAGGGCTTAGAGGTGCATTTTTGTTGCTTTGGTTTCGTGGGGGCCTGGTATCCCAATGCAAGTTATGAGTAGTTACTCGTATCCCATGGAGGAAGAGTTGGGCCCTGGCACCTGTTCATTCCAGGTATTCAGTCAAAGCTGGAGCCTTAGAGTGGAATCTTGTGGCAGGCTGCACCTGTGGTTCCCTCTGTAATGCCAGTTCTGGGGAAAAATCTGTTTTACTCATCTATTCTACAAGCTAAACCAGCGTTCTCAACCTTCTTAAACTCAAGACAGCCCTTGGAAAATGCCAGCTCTTAGACCTCTGCTACTCATTGCATACATTAGGTAATTAAGTGGTTAATTGCACAATAAATGTTGACCAGCCACACATGCAAAGTAACACTGGCCACAAGAGCAAAGTAATTATCACACTGTAAAAATTAATATCCAGCTCTAAAAAGAGCCAGCCAGCTATGAAGTTAGTCCTTGACATGTGTAACAACTCTACAGCTGCTTTCTAACCAGCTTTAATTTGAACATGTAGCAGGTCCCTTAGTTTTCACTTGTTTTTGGATAGAGCAATTCTTCTGTTGCAAAGAAGTCACTCCACAACAAGTCAAAACGTTTTCAACACTATGGATTACTATGAAATCTCTAGTTTTATTTTCTGAATCATGTTTGCCTATCTCGCAGTGCTAACATTGCACTGCATCTTGCAATACCTTTCAAAGAATCTCACGGCACCCCGGGCTGCTGCGACACCCTGATTAAGAATCACTTGGCTAAACAAAGGAGTATTTATACCAGTTTTCATTTACAAAATCCTTTGCAAGGATTACTTCGTTAATCTGTACATTATCCCTGTGAGACATGTATGGATCATCTTATTTCACTGGTGAACTTGAAAAAGCTGAGGTCTGGAAGTTAAATGTCTTGCTTAAGACTAGGGGCGTGGGTTGTAGCCATGTTGCTTAAGACCAGAGAGTTTATGATCCAG
Organism: Crocodylus siamensis; assembly: GCF_052110815.1. NCBI lineage: Eukaryota > Metazoa > Chordata > Crocodylia > Crocodylidae > Crocodylus > Crocodylus siamensis. The sequence continues at coordinate 8,323,575 of NC_143399.1, read as the reverse complement.
CACAGGTGAGAACTTGAGTTCCTGGCTCCCTGGATAAGATCTCTAAGTCAATTTTACCTGCCTGTTCTCCTAGCCAGAAGAAACAAAAATTAGTTAGTTCTACATGTCTGCTAAAGACTGGTAGCAACTAAAAACAAAGAGTCCAACTTAGAAAAAGTAAGCACAAGCCAGACACTAGCATGCTCTTTCAAAGATCTTTTTAAAGCAGCCATTTAGCTTCCTATTGCTGCTAAAAACTTCCCCTAATACACACTTTTTGGGGTCATTCTCTCCTTCTGTGTTCTCTCCAGGCCCTGGAATTTTTGGGGGGCTGAGAGTGGGCTGGTATCCCTTATGTCAGTGACTCGGGTCCTGTTCCAGATTTTTCAGTAGCAGATTGAAACATATCGTAGATTACCATAAACATAAAGAAAGATTTCCTGTCTGAAGTACCATTCAAAAGAAAGGAGAGTCTTTTCTTCAGCAGTTCACTGAACAGAGTTCAAGTATTTGGTAGTCATTCAGGGAATACTTTAAGGCAATCTTGCGTTATTTAGAGCTGTGAGCTGCTGGCCCAGAACTGAGAGTAGAATTGCAATTACATTTGTAATCACATCTCAAGTGTCAGGTTTCCACAGTTCAGCAAGATCAAAATGCCCCCTGGAGCAGACACAAGAGATTTCAAGATATGGGAAATAGAGAGGAGGAGACTGACAAAACGTGCGTAAAACTTGAGGCAACACTGTTGAGAGAGAAGAAATTTTGAGGCCTGCAGTGTTTTGACCACACAATAATGATGGGGAGGAGAATGGTTGTTGAATGCTGACACTGTGCTTGGTGCTGTGTAAGAAACTGAAGGAGACACAGCCAACTCCGTGAACAACTGAGTCCAGTTTGACAGACAACAGACATCATCCCATGGTTGCCCAGGAGACTTTGAGGTGCTTCATTCTTAGTGCTGGTGCTGCTTATTTATAATAATAATAAATACTATATAGGTTATAATATAGACTATGGAAAGCCATTCATACCTAAAGCTGTTGTATTAGGGCTGTGTTGGCCAGTCCCCTGATGCAAAGCTATCCTGAAGCCAGCAGATGTGACCCTTCGGAGAATACTCTTATATAGGACTGTCAGTAGGTACTTGGCATCACCCCTGATGTCTGCTAGTGTATGGGGATAAGCTTAGGAATCCTCTGCATCTGAGGCGCTGGACAGTTCTTTGGGGCAGTTGGCAGCCAGTTCAACATAGAGTCACTCTTTAGATGTACTAAAGGGGGCCTCGGGATGATAAATCAACATAGGATCAAGAGAGCACGCAGAGGGCTTGAAGATGCTTAGATTCTCTTATTATGCTGAGGTCTGTCAGGTGCTTTTCTGCCACAGTCCAGAAGCCTAGGCCTTTGCTTCATACCTTCTGTGTAAAACTTTGTTATGATAAGGGCTAGTTATGCTTAATAGACATGGCCCTGCATTGTAAGGCTGGGACTTGGTGCATAGGAGCCCTGCATCAGCAAATTCCTTCTGGGGTCCTGATGGATGTACCCAGCCATGAAAGCTACACTGTACTTTCAGTGGGCTTCCCTGTATATGCCTAGCAGTAGTTGGGGGAAGAGTTGTTACCATCTGCACTTCTCTTTGCACCTGATGCTGAATTTAGCCTTGCCTCAGTGTCAGTACAGAACAGCATCCACACCACAATAGGCAGAGGTTCAAGGGCTCAAATCTTCTTGCAGCATATCTGCAGTTTTCCAACCTGCCCCAGTAGGGCCAGCCACAATCTGGGACTCTCACACAAGTTGCCTTAATTTTTGCTGGAAGCTTTTACTGAACTGAAGAGACAGAAGATGCCTGCTAAACTGTTAATCCTCCGTATCTTAAATGCAGTTGGCACTGGTCTGGAATTCAGCATTATTTCTGTGGAAAGCAGGAAATTATTCTGATGGTACCATTTAAAAAGAAATTGGGTTTCCTTGATATAGGGAGACATTTGTTCCAAATCAGCTGTGCTGAACAGCATTTTTGATGTATGTCTCAATTAGCAGTTAATTGAATTTCCATCTGCCATCGCAAATCCTTCTGCCTGGCATTTTCCTCTTGTCTTCAAGCGTTAAATGAAAGTTAACTCTAAAATGATGTCATGTAACACATTAGAGTGCCCTAACTGCTCTCTGCCCATCTTAATCATGTCTTCCTCTAAATTAATAGAAATATTCCCCTTAATTGCTGACGTGGCCAAGTCATGAGACAAGAAAGACATCTCTGTCTTGCTTTCTTGCTGAAGAACCTTAATTTAAAAAATGTGATTAAAAATTGTTCAGGCAGTTTCACTTCAGGGAGGCAGATGCATTTTACTTATATTCATGACTGAAATAGCCACCAACTGTTTGGAGGTTTTGCCTTGATATAATTTTTCCACCCCACATGGTATGTTTCTGTGCATCTTGAAACTTGAATCAAATAATACAATTCAGGTAGCTAGTAAGAAGAATCCGAGTATTTGAATATTAATTTTGTCTTAATTTGTCTGACCAAATGGGGATCTAGAAGAGCATTGGCCAGCATGTTGAAATGAGACAGGAACATGGGGCATCTATACATGTGCTCCAGGGTTGGGGAGAGTGCATTTTAATTGGAGCGGCTTCCGGACAGTGGCTTTAATTAAAATGTCCCAGCATCACATGTATTCAGCATCCTGCGTTTCAAAAGGGCTGTGGGTATGCTTGAACTAAAGCTTGTTCAACAAGTTTTAAAGTGCTCCCACCGCCATTTTGAAACCTAGGATGCTAAATACATGTGACACTGCAGGATGCTCAGTTAATCAAGTCTGCACCGATGAATTCTAATTCGAACACACTGGAGCCCATGTATAGCCACCCATAAAGTTTGCTGTACTGGATCCAAGCATTTATGTCTCGCATAAGTTATGTCATTCCTTGCAGCATTAACCAGTGCCTGATACTCTACAGTTCATTGGAAACACATGTGCAGAACAGAAATATTTGTTAAATACTGAAGGATTTTTTTGCATTGTTACTAAAAATATTTACTATCTCTGTTGAGTTACAAGCCAAGATTATTACTAAGATTTCTTTGCTTTCTAATATACTTAAGAAGCTTTCTCTTTTCTGCCCATAGCCTTGCCAGCCATGGATTTTTCCAATGTCTTTAGATTTTCTTATCGGTTTTCTTCACTCCAGAACGTCTCATTTATATTATCCCTATATGTATTCGTGTAATGAATCATAAAAAATTAGGGCTGGAAAGGACCTCAAGAGGCCATCGAGTACAACCCCCCGCTCAAAGCAGGACCACCCCAACTATATCATCCCTGCCAAGGCCTTGTCTACCTGGGTCTTAAAAATCTGTAAGGATGGAGAGTCAGTCTCTCTGGGTAGCTTGTTCCAGTGCTTCATTATCCTCCTAATGCAGGGGCAGGCAATTATTTTGGCTGGAGGACAGTTTAATGAGTTTTGGTGAGATGTCAAGGGCTGCAAAGGTAGCCCCACCCCTTGACAGGTGCCCCGTCTCCTGGTTGCCATCTTGGGACCTGAAGTCCACTATTCAGTAAGGGACCCACATTTTCCTTGACCTTCCTCTTGTTTCTGACATACTTTTAGAAACCCTTCTTGCTACTCTTCGTGTCCCTTGCTAGTTGTAACTTCTCGTGCACTTTGGCCTTCCTGATTTCATCCCTGCATGCCTAAGCAATACTTTTATACTCCCTCCTTGTTGTTTGTCTAACTTTCCACTTCTTCCTAGTTTCCTTTTTGTGTTTTATCTCATTGAAGAGTCCCCTGCTAAGCCAAACTGGTCTTTTGCCATACTTGCTAGTCTTCCTGCATATTGGGATGGTTTGTTGCTGTGCCCTCAGTAAAGTTTCCTGAAAATACAAGCAGCTCTCCTAGACTCCTTTCCCCTTCAGATGGCCTCTGAGTGGATGATGCTCATCAGTCACCCAAGTCAAAGTCTGCTTTCCTGAACTTCAGGGTCCTTATTTACTCTGCTGCTCTCCTTCCTTCTTTCCCTCAGGATCCTGAACTCAATCATCTCATGGTCAGTGCTGCCCAAGTTTCTATCCACTACATTTCCTGCCAATTCTTCCCTGTTTGTGAGCAGCAGATCAAGAACAGCATGGCCCCTAGTTGGCTTTTCCAACATTTGCACCAGGAAGTTGTCCCCAGCACTCTCCAAAACTTCTTGGATTGCCTGCGCGCTGCTGTATTGCTCTCCTGGCAGATGTCAGGGTGATTGAAATGCCCCATGAGGACCAGGGCCTGTGATCTGGAAACTTCTGCGAGCTGTTTGAAGAAAGCCTCCTCCATTTCCATCCTTCTGGTCCAGTGGTCTATAGCAGACATCCACCACAATATCACTCTTCTTGCTCTCCCCTCTGACCCTAACCTAGAGATTTTCAACAGGCCTGTCTTCAGGTTCATATTGGGGCTCTGAGCAATCATGCAACTTTTACATAAAGCTCAACTCCTCTTCTCCCCTGCCTATTCTTCTTGAACAGTTTATACCTATTCATGACAGTACTTCAGTCACGTGAGCTATCTCACCAAGTGTTATTTCAGTCACGTCCTAATTCTGTGACTGTGCAAGGATTTGCATTTCTTCCTGCTTGTTTACCAGGCTCCATGCATTCGTGTACAGACACCTGAAGTAACTAACCAAATAGTGTTCTTGCTAACGTTTTCTTTACTCTGGTTGCAGATTCTAGGATGTGTTGGTGGCAAGCTACTGGTTTATTTCCAGATGACGCTACAGAGACTAAATACCTACAAAAATACTACTGGCACTTCATGATAAGCCTTTGTTTTCTTAATTTAATTTTTGCACAGGAACATGGGCTGTTGCAGCTTCAAGAAGGAGCATCGATGTACAGCTTTAGGTCGGTGATGTGTACAATGTTGCTGCTGTGCTATCATACTTTCATGACCTTTGTGTTGGGTAAGATTAGTTACAAAAACTCTATGATATTCCTTTTATATGATTAATTGTAGCGGGACACAAAGGGGGACAGAATTTTACATTGCAAACTTGCTGGGGAATTGGACAGGTGACACTGAGGTACAGGAGGAAGGTGGTTTGGTTGGGTTGGAGTTCATAAGAAATACTCAGACTTTCCTCAGTGCATTATTTTGGAAGTTAAAAAATAATATCTTTAAATGATGGTACACTGCATTCTCTGTTCATGTTAATTTATCATCTGGGTATCCTCAGGGTGGCATGCCTCTAGAGCCTTCTTTAACTAGGTCTCCTTGGTCTAGGTCTAGGCAAGATTACTACCACTTTTTAAATGACCTGGAAAATTATGTTGTCAGGTATCCATCCTCTGGCCCTTCACCACAGCAATTCATTCAGTGTGGCCAAGAAGAAACCTGTTCTGTTCAATGCCAGTCCACATGGTTGTCTGTTTTCAGAAGACTGCCGTAGCATAAGGAAATGGTTTGGGTCAGAATCAGATCCTACCCAGTCTTACTTTCCGCCCTTTTTTCTCTGTCCTTCACAGAATTGTGTTTCTTAAGGGCTTAGGATGATGCAAACGTATAACATGTTACATACAGCAGACTTCTGTCTGCATTTGTAATGGCTTTGTGTAAGGAGCCCCATTATACCCCTTCTGATCTATCAAAGGTGGTACAGAATAAAGTCCTGTATTTGCACATAAATGCTACTTCTTGATAAGAACTTAGTCATTGGCCATATGATGGTAGTACCACACCCTTCTTTGTCATTAGTTACATGTCTTTTACTCTATTTAGGGACAGGGAAAGGAAACATTGAAGAGGCAGAAAGACTGCTCAAGCCTTACCTGGCTCGTTACCCAAAAGTAAGATGAATCTTAACTTAGTCTGCCTTTTGTACCCATTTAACAGCTTGTTGTTGAATAAACTGTATAGTTGGCATGAAATTGTTAAAAGCTTTTTTTCCCCCCTGTGCTTATTACAGGGAGCCATCTTCCTATTTTTTGCAGGCAGGATAGAAACACTAAAAGGAAATATTGATACGGTGAGTAACACTTTCCCTGTGGACACAAAACCTTGCTAGTTTTAAATCTTCAATAACAATGTTTCTTGGTAGAGTTATGAAATCTGGCTGTGATTTTCAGAAATAGTAACCCAGAGTTAGATTCTTGAAGCCATACTTGGCTGCCTGCGTGTCTCCCATTGCTGAGCAGCTCACAGCTCTCCTTGACCTCAGTGGAAGCTACTGGGTATTCAGCCCTTTGGAAAATCTGGAAGAGGCCTAAATATGGGGTTAGGAGCTTTAATTTCTTTTTCATATTTTAAAATGTTCCCAGTATGGTGTCTGCTATAATCTGCTTACTCGGTGCTTTTAACACTTCTCATCGCTGTGGTGGTGCTTTTCTTAAAGCTCCATCTCCTGGAAATGTGTGAGAGAATCTCAACTTCCCTTCCAAAAAGAAAAAAAAAGGCAAACTTGCATAACCCTTCTGACAATGGAGAAACTAGAATGTAAATTAAAAGAGCACCATATTTAGTAAATTTCTTTAATGAAAGAGTTTTTAAGCCAACCCTTGACTCATGATTTGTTGAGTGTCTGGGACTGGCAATGAAGCCAGTGTTGTACTTAATGAACTGGAAATCAAAAAACCATCCCTGAAGAAACAGCAAATTCTTAGACAGGAATAGGTAGAGGAGAAGGTTTTGCTTCAAAAAATCAGTTCACATGGTTTGCCTCTTACTGCAGTGGCATAGTTCAACTATTTATTACAGTGAATTTCCAAGTGCCACTGTCTTTTCAGCAGCAGAGGAGCCCAAAGTAAAATAGTTTAGGGACTGAACTTCATAGCTGGCCCTGTCATCCAACCTGGACAAAACTGAACTGTATAACCAATTTCCCTGAACAGTTAGCAAAACCTGTCTCTGTCTCAGACTCTTTGTGGCTTGGGTCCATCTTTAATTTGCAGCTCATAAATACAAACCAGGAATTTTATTCTGATGTTGGCTTTGAATGGCTTGACTGATTGCTTTCAGTTAACTGAATTGAGCAAAAAAGAATAACCATCTGTGATTTGTTTAATAACTTAATTTGAATAATTTATTGGAGTTCAATATTTTTGGCTTAATATTCCTCAAAATTACCCAAAATCAAGCAAAATCCATTTGAAGTTGTGTTCTTGTGCTGGTCCCCCACGGTGATGTGTACTCTCCAAGAATCGTTGTTGCTGTGATGAAAAGCATGCCAGAAGCATTGGCTTAGAATGAAGCATTTTAGTTGAACAGCAGCTGACTAAATGTATCCCAGACAATGCAGTTCCTGATTTAATTAAACTGTTTGGTAACTCAGCAGAAATTCCACCAGCTACAGATGACTTTTGGCTGCAGAACTGGTGTCAAACAGTTGTGCCTACTTTTGAACAGTAGCCATGGCAAACGGAACAATTACATATCTCTTGTGTGCGAGAGCTGAATGTGATGCATTGCACTGTGCTGCCCTTCTTCCAGTTTGATGATAGTAACAGTTCTCCAGTGTTAATTAGTTTTTTGTTATGCTTTCAACTGCAGTTATGTTCCTTTGCTTGCTATAGCAGTATGCACTAGCTGAGGTTCTGCCTCCTGACTTTAGTTTCCCGATTATTTCTTGTAACAAATGCTCCTCCCCCTGGAAATGGGTATGGAGCCAAGAGTCTGATTCTGCTCCAATGAAATTGGTCAACCTGATGAGCAGAAATGCTGAGCACCCTCTACTCCGAGGGCACTCAACACATTGGAGCAATATGAGGTCCCAATGCCCTTCGTTGCAGAGATACGTTTGACATGTGACCAGATGATTATAGTTATGCTTGGACTTTCCTTTGTTCAGGCAGTTAGTAGGTATGAGGAATGCTGTGAAGCTCAGCAGCACTGGAAGCAATTCCATCACATGTGTTACTGGGAACTAATGTGGTGCTTCAGTTATAAACGCCAGTGGAAGATGGCATACTTCTATGCTGATCTGCTCAGCAAAGAGAATACTTGGTCAAAGGTAAGTTAAAGTGGAACAAACGAAACAGTTAACTATGGGGAAGCCTGCAGTTACATGCTAACTTACGGTCAGGTTGCACAGTCTCTTTAACTGGGCAGTAACACAAAATACGATTTGCTGAGGCCTTGGCAGATGACATGCAAGGGGGAGCCCAGTGTAGATGGGACTATAGCTCAGTGTCAAAGCTGATTTTTGACTAAGGGACAGCTTTCCAAAGGTGACCCATTGCCAGGTGGGAAGCAGATCACCTTTCTTTTATTGCAGCTACAGTATGAACCTGAGCTGCTTTGTGGATGGTGGGCAACCTACTTCATTTGCACATTTAGTTTAGTACTTACTTCATGAAGTACTAACTAAATGTTTAGTAACTAGTTACTGCACAGTAGCGCTGGCAGTTTTTTTTGTGACACTTACTGCGCAGTAGCCTAATAACACTGCACAGTAGTGTATTAGCACAGTTTTTGACCACACACCTACTGTGCAGTGTTATTAGGCTACTGCACAGTAAGTGTCTTGCGTAGATGTGCCCACTAAGGATAAACTCAGTAGTGCCACAAGATGCTACAATAAAGCCCTGACCTTGCACATGTGGAAAGGAGGGGAATGGCATGCAGTCTCTGAGGACTTCCTCCCTCTTGGTTCCTTGAGCTTTTGAGAAGCCATTCAGAGGGTTTTTTTAGTGAAGAGGAGATGGTCAGCAACCAGCTGCTGTCTGTAGCACTGGTCCCTGTCACTGCTCCTGCTGAAATTGGTAGCATTCTTGAGGAACTGCTGTTTATTTGGAAACACCATTCCCACCAGTGTTCCCTACAGAAAGCAATAACGAAACACTGAAAGGTAAATGTGGCCAGACATCTGTCCCATTGGTGCTTTCCAAGGGGGTCACTCTCCAGAAGTGGTTTAATGCTCTCTGCTAGTGAAAGCTGAGGTACTTATTGTAGATTATTGGGTTCAGAGGAAACACCTTTGCATTGTCATAGCTATGCTGCAATGTCATTTGAACACTGACATGAATTAAATCATAATAGGATGAAGTGTGAAAGTGAACAGGTGTGTGTGTTAGAAGCACAGGGACCTGGGCGTTCTAAGGGGAGTAGCCAACCACAGTACATGGATTTGTATAAAGTATGCTATTGAAGATCCCTTTCCATTACAAACGCCATCTAAAATTACAATTATCACTGTTACCTCTGCTCTATTGCCACTGGAGCAGTGACATTTCATTCTGACACGTTCAACTGAAATGAAGGACTTCACTGATCTTGAACCAAATTTTTCTTTTTACTTTCTTAAACTCACCTATGTAGTTCTGTAATCAGTTAAAAAACCATAGGATTTCTTTTTGTGTCACATTGACTTGAAATGACATATATGACTTCGGTTTTTCCTTTGCTTGCTATGGCAATTGCGTTTTGGTTTTCTGAATTGTATTTTGTGTTAAAGATGACTCTAAGGGAAAATTCCTGAGCAGGTCTAATTATAAGGAATAACTTATTAGACAGTGTTTTTCTCTTTTTTTTCTGTTAACAGAACTGTCTTCAAACACTGATCTTATTAAATATACTTGTTGTTTGAGATTATTCAGCACAGTTTTAGAAAATTCCTTGTATTTTAGGACTTCCTATTTGAGCTGTGCTTAGTTGTGATTGATTATATCCCCTACCTACACAATATTTTTAATGGTCTAAAATGAAAGTTTTATGCCTGTCCTAATTAGTTGTTCAGTGGGAATTTTTGAAAAAAAAGAATTAAAAATTCACATTCCACAAGTATAAAACTGAACTGAACACACGTTTCTGGAACGTAAGTAAAAACCAATATAAACATGGCTAAACAAATCATAGTAAGTGACATTGCAACATTTGCCCTTCCCTACTCCCTTTTAAAAATGCATTTACAAGCAAAAGTAACACAGGCTGTCCTCCTTAAGTGTCACTTGTATTAATTTCTAAGGCAATGAATACATTTGACTGCACAGATGATCTTGATTGCATTTGCAGGCTACGTATGTTTATATGAAAGCTGCCTATCTCAGCATGTTTGGACCAGATGACTGCAAGCCTTTTGGGGAGGATGAAGTTGAACTGTTTAGGTAAAGTTTAGAAGGTCCCAACTGGGACAGTGTTCCATTCCTTATCTTTTCAAGTCATGTTGAGCTGATGGTGTTGGGGAAGGAGAGGAAAAGTTATTTACTTTGCAGTTAATAAGATATAGATGTGTGAAAATGTGATCAGAATTTGCTAAAAAGATCAGCTTTCTCCGGTGGCAGGCCCCCCACAAAATGCATCTGTGAAAGAAAATGCAGTGCTGTTGGACATGCTTGCAATAATTCCAACTGACCGTACTTTGGAAAGTTCTCCATGGTCTCAACTATGTTTCAGCTTCCCATAGGCTTTGAAATACTTTGCATTATGATAATTTTCTGGTCTCTGTCACGGTGGCGGCTGCTATTACACACAACACTTCACATGGTTTTTTTTAGTTGTTCTCTGTAGTCCACCTTGGCCTGGAAAAAAAATTAGTTTCCTGAAAGCTGTGACTAGTTTTTACTACAAGATGTGTGCCTCCTATTAAAGATTCTTACAGACAGCTTCAGAATTTGATTGTGGTGCTTTGAATTTAGCAGAAGTATGAAAGGCTTAAGAAGATAGGAACTAGGGTGAATTAATGTGTTCCAGAAACTGTAATTTGATTCGTCACAAAATGCCTAACTGCTATTTCAAAGTAATCAGCCAGCGTAAGTGAAATTCTCCTGTAATGCAGTCACATTTTAAGTTATGTCATTCTGGAGAAGATGATATTTATCACTTGCTGTATTAAAAACCTGTATTGTGGTATGAACAAACGTGAATGATTCCCTGCAGATTTCCTGCTGCTCACACTGATTTATACACTGAAATGCATTGAAACTGTTGACAGCATCTGTATTCTGTGAGAGATCATTGCAAGCAGATTCCATTGGGTTTGGCAGAGGTGATTTTTTTTCTTTTGGCGTCAGTCTTTTTCAGTGGATTTGTCTTTGAAATTTCTTTCCTGCTGAACGTTGTTTCCTCATTGGTTGGAGTGGTTTTTTTCCTGATATCCAGAAGTAAAAAATGTGGCAGGGGCCCAAACAATTGTTAATACTTAATTTTTCTTAATTTTCAGGAGTGTGCCTGGTTTGAAACTGAAAATTGCAGGGAAGTCGCTGCCTACAGAGAAGTTTGCCATTCGGAAATCTCGACGCTACCTTCCCTCAAACGCCGTCCCTTTGCCTGTGCCACCTCTGGTAAGCAGGATACATTTTTTTCAATCTTCGTATATTTTCCTGTAGCTCAAAATATATGGACACATATAAGATATTTAGAATGGCAGCCTCTTAGGTTACCAGCTTGAAACCCCTGCAGGAGACTGGTCTGGTCCCTGAACACAGGCCGATTAACACAAAAAACATGGCACTGGCCATAAGGAGTTAAGCTTGTCATGTACAAATGTTTTGCATGTGCAACTCACTATTTCAGGTTTCAGATGGAAATACCCTCCAGCGCTTTTCCTCCATTGTGTATTAATGTATTTGCTTTGAGGTCCCTGCAAGTAGATGTATTCCATGTGCGACATGCACTGAGGCTGGCAAAAGGAAGCAGTCCAGGTACAGCTAGAGAGAACAAGTGTCAAAGCATGCCTGAACTGGTATTCCTAGTCTTATCAACCTGGCTCTGAATGTTGCAGGCTGAGTTTGGAAGATAAGCACATATCTGTGGCTGGCAAGTCAAAACCAGTCCAGCTCTTTGCAGGCCAGCCCAGATAAGGGCTGTGTAGAGTAGATATATGTCCTCAGAGTACTGGCTGATTTTCAGCAATGTTGGTTGAAAATGTCTGTTCTGGGAGCTCATTTATGGGGTGCACAGCTTCCATGAGATTTACTTCTTGGAGAACAGGTGAGAACTGACTTCTCTGAGTTTGCCAAGTGCTACTTTTAACATCAGCATTCTTGACTAAGAGCTGTACCCGTGGACAGACATAGCAGTTGAAACGTGCAGCCCCTTTCTCGACCCCAGCTGGGATGATTCAAAATTGCTGTGGCAGGCGCTTGTTCTTCAGCTTAGAGGCACTAGAGGAGGCTGCAGGGACAGGGAGGGAGCAGAATTGGGGGATGGAAAGCCAGAATCCTGCCTCTATTGGCAGGAGTGGTGGGGACACAGAGGTTGAGGGGTCTGGGGGAGGAGATTCTGGATCTAGCAGGAGTCTGGGAAATGAGGGCACCCAGAGGCATGCAGGTATGTGGCAGAGATGGGGTGGGGGGGTGCCCTACTGCTGGGAAAACCAGGCTCCAGCTCCCAATCCTCCAGCCTCTCCTCCCCTCTCAGGAGCAGAGATGACACTAAGATGTGGGGGGATGTGGGCATGCTAAAAGGGAGGAATGGGCTACAATCGGACCTAGACAGGTTACAGGGGTGGGTGGATGAGAATAGGATGGGATTCAACACTGACAAGTGCAAGGTGCTGCACCTGGGGAGGAAGAACCAGCACCATACCTACAGGCTGGGGAACTCCCTTCTTGTCAGTGCAGAGGCAGAAAAGGATCTTGGAGTCATCATTGACTCGAAGATGAACATGTGCCGGCAGTGTGGGGACGCGGTCAGGAAGGCCAACCGTACCTTGTCATGCATCCACAGATGCATCTCGAGCAGTTCCAGGGAGGTGACCCTCCCCCTCTATGCGGCACTGGTCAGTCCAGTTCTGGGCGCCGCACTTCAAGAGGGATGTGGGCAACGTGGAGAGGGTTCAAAGGAGGCCACTCGCATGATCAGGGGGCAGCAGGGCAGGCCCTACGAAGAGAGGCTACGAGATCTGAACCTGTTCAGCCTCCACAAGAGAAGGGCGAGGGGGGATCTAGTGGCCTGTTACAAACTAGTCAGAGGGGACCAGCAGGCACAGGGGGAGTCCCTGTTCCCCCGAGCACTACCAGGAGTGACCAGGAATAACGGTCACAAGCTGGCAGAGGGTAAATTCAGATTAGACATCAGGAGGTGCTACTTCACTGTCAGGGCGGCTAGGATCTGGAACCAACTTCCAAGCGAAGTGGTGCTGGCTCCTACCCTGGGGGTCTTTAAGACAAGGCTTGACAATCACCTTGCTGGAGTCGTTTGACCCCAGTACTCTTTCCTGCCATGGCAGGGGGTCAGACTTGATGATCTACTCAGGTCCCTTCTGACCCGACCAACTATGAAGAGGATTTGGTGGGGGTGGGGACTGAAGAACCAAGCTCTGGGGACAGCATGGGTGTGTGGGGTCTATTGGAGGGGCCAGAGGCAGCGATGTGCAGGGAATGCGCTATAATGCTGGGATTGCTGCCCATGCTGGGAACCCCAGCATGCCTCTGGTTGTAGCATGAGGCTCCTGCTACAGGAATTCCAGCCCCAGATTCCCAGAACCTGTCCACCCCCATCCCCTTCCAGTGGAAAGGTAGAGGGGGCTGGAGCTGAAGCACCTGGCACTGGAAAACAGGGAGAGAGCAGAGCACTGTGGGATGCTGGTGCACCTATGGGTCCCCTGTGCCTGCCCAGAAGTAACAAAAAGTGAAGCTCACCCGAAGATACTGCCTTTAGCCCAAGAGTTTTATTTGTCTCTGTTTCTTAGACCAACGCGACTACAACATATATCTGTGCTCCAACATAGCACTTCATATAAAAAGATCCTCCTCTGCAGCCCTTTAGCCATTCTGAGAACTTTTCACACAGGTACAGGGGGCCCTTTGAAATGTTTGAATTGTTATGTCTGTCCACGCCCACCGACAGTAGCTGAGTGCAGACTGGAACAGTCTATCTTCGGTTTCCTTCTTCTGCAGTTCCACTCTCAAGGCAGCAGGTGGCACTCCCTAACAACCAGGGGATTTGTGGGACTGGGGTGCAGAATTTTAACTGAGTTGCTGTCAATTATAGGACTTGATTGCATGTGAAGGAATTAGCTGGTGAGAAGTAGGCTGTTAACTTAGATTTAGCCTAAAATATTTTGATTTAATGTATGGAATAAATGCAGTCTGAGAACTTTTTTACTCATCTTAGTAACTGAATCATGACTAGAAACAAGCAAGTACAGCATAGCCTCCAGTATCATTGCAGAATAGCTCAGCTAAAGCAGGAGTGCTCTTGCATTAAAGCACTGAGTAATCCACCTACATTAACGTGTTCTTATACAGACAGCTCTCAAATGAAACTACTGTTATACAGATGCTGAGGAATAAGAGCCATTTACATTAAGACATTCAAATTAAGCAAAGCTTTTGGAAAATGTGAAATGGGAAGTTGTAGTAAGTCTGCGTGATGGTTCCTTCCTTAACTTTGCTTCTAGTGCTATTTGTAATGGTTGTTGCGATGGGAACATCTTATATGAGAAGTTGGATGGGAACAGTAGGTTTATTTTGTATAACCCAGTGAAACACACCCATGGAAAAGTCGTGTAGAATCAGATGGAAATTAAACCAGTTGGGTTCAGTAGAATGTATCTCCCAAATTTACACAATTTAATAAGAAAGAGGTGCTTTCCATAGATTTTTTTAAACAAGCCCCAGAGATTTAATAAAGAAATATATCCATGCTCTAGAATTCTGTAGGTTAGTGTAAAGACTGGTGGATTTGAGGAACTAATAAGGCATAACTATTAGTTATTAATAACCTGGTCTTCATTAGAACCACAGACCAAGAAGGGAAATTGATCAAGGGATGCAGCCTTTGAGTTATCTATTCCTTTAGTCTCTCAACTTGGTAGCTGTCCTCATCAACTACAGAGATGGGGTTGATGTTTTACTCAATGATCTGCACTGGCGTAGAGTTGAATTAGATGGGGCTTTGTAAATCTCTTCCAACAAAAATGCTCACAATGATCAATCACATTGACAACATATTATCAATAATATCTGCTTTTAGTAAAAGACTCAAGATATTTTTTGCACTTTGTTGAGAAAATCTAAATTTGCTAACTCCATCTCTTTACTGCCAGATTAATGAGGTTCATGTTCTCTGGTTTCTCTTAGGAAATGATGTATATCTGGAATGGTTATGCTGTAATTGGAAAATGTCCTGACCTAACAGAAGGCATGCTGGAGACTTTAACCAAGGCAGAAGCATCATTAGCAAGCCAACCAGGTAACTACCGATTTAACTCAAGCAGATACTTACAATGGAATAGCTAAAAGGAATTTGATGCAGTCAAACATACTAATCCAATGACAAGAGCAAGCTTGCTCGTATGAACTAGAGCACACTATTAATGCAGTTCTAGATTGTTCAGAAAGTATCCTTTGTTTATCTAGCAAACCTGTAGTCCGCTTCACCGTAGGCCCTAAAAACTGAGAACACAATCTCTGCTGTCTTTATGCCCTTTCAGTCAGGATAAGGATTACTGACATCTCTCCAGCTGGAACTTTCTTTCCCTCCAAGAATACCTAGTTATACTAATAATTCAGTCTGGAAAATGAGCTTTTAAAACAGTCTCCAACTTAGAGACATTGTTTGAAATTTGCCGCCTTGTTGCTGTGTGGGAAAACCAATATAGTCAATAGGGCACCCGTGGCTGACTGCAAAGAAAGTCCTGTCTCATGCACAAATGAGATACTAGAAACAGATTGTTTTTCATCTAATTTCTTTCAGTTTAACCTTGATTTTTTGTTGTTGACAATACTTATTTAAATAGCAGCATACTATTGTATTGCTAACATAGGTGGCTGGTAGGGATCACTGAAATGCTTTTTATTTATTCATCTGGGTGCACAGAAATGGGATGGTAGTGAGAAGAGATTAAAAGACCATGGGGAATTCAGTTACTTTCTATAAATACAGTGGGGAGGAGAAATAATGCTGGAGGGAGTGAGAAGAACCATTGAAATTAAAGGACAATGTTGGCACAGAACAAATAGATGTAAATTGACCATGAATAAATCAGAAGATAGTTTCCAACCACCAGAGCTGTGAAGTTTTGGAACGTCTCATCATCAGACCCTTGATATGAGGATGACAGTCTTCCAGTAGATAGGAACGTCATCAGTGAGTCCATAGATGACTGAGGAACTCAATCTGAGATCCACATGTTCAACAGCAGGTCTGACAAATAGTTCCTAGAGTAAGGAGTAGATCCTGGTGATGTCAGGTTACAGCTCTTTCCTTTGTTTCATCTGTCCACCTCCCTAGTGAGGTGAGTTTGCTCAAAATGACTGAGGCTTTGTCATACATCTTGGCACCACGGGGAACAATTCACTACTTGAGTCTCCCAGGTATTGATGTTAACATTACACTTTTTCACATTGGCTTTCAAAGTGTCCTTGACTTACTTCTTTTGCCCACCTCTGAAACAGTGATCACTGGTGAGTTGGGAGTGTAGGACCTGTTTTGGGAGTTTGTCAGGCATCGTTATGACATGATGAACTGGTGCTGTATAAACATGGTGCTAATGCTGGAGGTGTTTGCTTGAACCAGAATACTGACATTTGTTCTTTCTTTCCAATTGATATGGAGGATTTTCCAAACACCACTGATGGTAACATTTGAAAGCTTTCAGGCTTTTCCCATGTCATCCAAGTTTCACACCCATACAACAGGGTAGGAATCACAACTGCCTGGTAAACAAGTTGAGTAACAATGTGTAGTTGATGAAAGAGTTCATGGATTTCATAGACATTTGGGCTGGAAGGGACCCTAGGAGATCATCAAGTCCTGCCCCACGGGTAGGAAGTCAGCAGGGATCCTATGATCCCAGCAAAATAAGCATCCAAATGTGTCTTGAAGGCATTCAAAGTGGGTGCTTGAGCTGCCTCCAGCAGCAGTCTATTCCAAAACTTGGCGGTTCGGACAGTGAAGAAGTTCTTTCTTATGTCCAGCTTGAATCGGTCGCAGCGGAGTTTGTGACCGTTTGATCTTGTCATCCCTTGGGGCACTCTGGTGAACAGACGTTCCCCCAGATCCTGATGAGCACCCCTGATAAACTTATAGGTGGCCACCAGATCACCCCTGAGCCTGTGCTTTTCTAGGCTGAAGAGTCCCATGGTGCTTAGCCTCTCATCATAAGGTCTGTTTTCCTGACCTCTGATCATGCGCGTGGCTCTCCTCTGCACTCTCTCAAGCTTCTTCACATCCTTTTTGAATTGTGCAGCCCAAAACTGGATGCAGTACTCCAGCTGTGGCCTCCTGAGTACAACGGGAGAATGACGTCCCAGGATTTGCTTGAGAAGCATGTATGGATGCAAGCCAGCATTTTGCTCACTTTACTAGCCACAGCATCACATTGAAGGCTCATGCTCATCTTGTGGTCAGTCGTGACCCCCAAGTCCCTTTCATCCGTAGCGCTAACCAGCGTAGCACTGCTGAGCCTATATGCATGCTGCAGGTTTTTCCTCCCAAGGTGGAGAACCTTGCATTTTCTGGTGTTGAACACCATCAGGTTCTCATCCGCCCATTTCATGAGCCTGTCAAGATCTGCCTGGATCACCCTCCTGTCCTCAGGTGTGGACGCTTTACCCCAGAGTTTGGTGTTGGCAAACTTGGCCAGTCCACTTCTGACACCAATGTCCACATCATTGATGAAGAGGTTAAACAGTATAGGCCCTAGGACAGAGCCTTGAGGGACCCCACTGGTGACCATGCACCACGATGATTGACTTCCATCAACCACCACCCTCTGGGTCCTGCTGCGGAGCCAATTCCCCAGCCAGCAGATCATGGTGAGGTCGAGGCCGCAGTTAGCCAGTTTTGCCAAGAGGTGATCATGGAATACCAGATCGAAGCCTTTTCTGAAGTCAGGATGTACAACATCAATCTCTTCCCCCTTGTCCAGGTGATAGGTCACCTGGTCGTAAAAGGAAATGAAATTGGTCAAGCAAGACCTACCCACAAGAAACCTGTGCTGGCTATCCCTCAGAATATTGCCGTCAACTAGTCTGTTAAGGATGACCCCTTTGATAATCTTTTCCAAGACCTTCCCCAGGATAGAGTAGTAGTAGTAGTAGTTTGCCGGATCTACTTTTCTCCCTTTCTTGGCACAACATTGGCCCTCGTCCAATCATCGGGCACTTCACCAGAGCACCAGGAGTTCTCAAAGATCTGTGCCAGGGGCTGGGCTATGATGCTCGCCAGCTCCTTGAGTACCCTTGGGTGTAAACCGTCAGGGCTGGGTGACTTGAAGGTATTCAGTCTGTCAAGGTGTTCCTTCACAAGGGCAGCTTCGATGGAGGGTAAGGAATCTCCCTCACCCGGGCCTCCCTGACCCACAGTGGGCAGCGGCGTCCCATGGGACTGATGGAAAAACAACCACGAGACTGAAGTTTTTTCCCATCTTGCTGTTACATTTCAGCTGATATTTCATCACAACCACATGCTTTGTTGTTCATCTGCTTAGTGGCTTTCAAGGCCTCTTGATAAGTTGGTGCACCTGCGAGGTACTTCTTAATGGGATGTTGTGACATGGCTTCAATGGTATTGTCTTTGAAATTAGAAACTCGGTTCAGGATATCTTGAAAGTCCTTTTTCTGCCATACTTTGATGGTAGACCTGTCCTTAAAGAGTGTTGTTCCTTGGACCTCTGAGGGACAGCTCCTTGTATGTTTGGCCCATAGATAATTTTGTTTGTGCTAAAGAAACTATGTATGTCTTGGTTGTCAAGAAACTGTTGAATCTCTTTTTAGCTTTGTCCTCCCACTACTTCAGGGGTGGGCAAAATGCGGGCCATATCCACCCCACCAATTG
The DNA here is from genome assembly GCF_052110815.1 of Crocodylus siamensis. Classification (NCBI taxonomy): domain Eukaryota; kingdom Metazoa; phylum Chordata; order Crocodylia; family Crocodylidae; genus Crocodylus; species Crocodylus siamensis. The sequence goes on along the minus strand of NC_143399.1, from coordinate 8,304,889 downwards.
ATCCCGTTAGGCCTGCTGGCCAATGCTGGGAGTCTGAAGAGGGAGGGTTGTGCTGCTCTGTTCTGCTGCAGCCAAGGCTGGGCTGGGCTGGGCTGGGCTGCACAATGTGCAGACTCCTCTGCCCTACCCAAGCCGGCTTTCTGTTGGCACTGTGGTTGTGTAGTCTTGGCACTGCAGCTGCTGGCAGCTGGGCCTGCACAGGACAGGGCACGACACAGTGCACCAAGTAGCCTTCCCACCTGCTGCAATGAGCTGCTGCTGTCACAGCATTGCTAGGAGGTGAGTCTGTGTCCACTTCAGGTGGGGCTTGGCCTGAGGCAGCCACTCCTGACTTTCTCAGTGTGGCATGGTGGCACAGGCTCATTGTGGTGGGAGGGACAAGCAGGACACCTGTTTGGCACACTGCGTCATGCCCCATTCTGTGCAGGCCTGGCTGCCAGTGCCACGATGCCAGAACTGTGCCAACAGGAAGGAGTGGAGGAGTCTGCGCACTGTGTGGCCTGGCCCCAGCTGTGGCAAAACAGAGTGGCGCAAGGTGCAGCCCTCCCTCCTCAGGCTCCTGGTGGTGGCCAGTGGGCTGGACGGCATCAGTTGGCATCTCCCACTGCCCCCCTTTCCTCTCTCAGCCCTCGACTGCTCACCAAAACTCATTAAGTGGCCCCCCCAGCCCAAATAGTTGCCCACTTTTGCACCACTTGATTTTCTGCTTTCAAATTTTCCTCTGGGTCTTGGCTTTAATGTGGCAATAAGCATCTTGCTTCTGTCTGGAGTTGATGCCATTCTGCCAGGCTTTGAAGGCCTGCTTTTTTCTGTCAGTGAAAGCTTGCATTTCCCTATCATTCTCGTTGAACCGTTCCTGATGTTTCTATATTCTCATCGAACCGTACCTGATGTGGAGAAACCTAGAGCTTCTTTGCCCACCTCACAGGTACCTTTCTTGAGGCTCTCCCAATGATTGATGTACCAGGAATATCAGGGAATTTTTCACTGCTGGAGATGTTTCCTTTTGGCAGGGTCTTTCACACACTCAGTATTGAACCATTTTCTTGGTGTGCTTCTTTTATTTTCATTGTCTTGGGGGTGATACAAATGGACATGATGGGAAGTGCCGAATGATAATCTGTCCAGCAGTCATCTATGCTGATCACAGCTCTGGTGATTCGGATGTCACGATGGTCCCAGGCATGCACTATGACATGGTCAATCAGGTGCCAGTGTTTTGAGCAGGAGTGCAACCATGGGGTCTTTCATGTGTTGCTTTGGCAAAACAAAGAGTTCTTGATGATGAGATCATGGTTCAAACACTTGTTTCTGTGAAGAATTCCAGCTGAATTGAATTTACCCACCCCTTCCTTTCCAAGTGTTGTAATTGTCTGCTATAGCAGGAGACTGGATTTGATGACCTAATCCAAAAGGTCCTGTCCTGAACAGGACGGATGGACACTATTTTGATACAGATAAGTAAGTATTACTGCTCTGAGGATCTCCAGCTGTTGAAAAAAGATTTTGAGATATGCCTTCTAACTTCCAAGTATGTATTTTATCTTGTAGCTACAGAATTACTACCAGATGACCAGTGTTTAATAAAGCTGTTGAAGGGTTTATGTCTCAAGCACTTGGGCAAGATTTCAGAGGCTGAAGATCATTTTACCTACATCCATATGAAGTAAGTTTTGTACTTAGACAGGAGAATCCTAAGAAGTCCTGCATGATTTGTAAGCTCTGGGAACGGACAGACAACCATGTACCCTGTGATAATTTACATTGTTTTGTATACCGATGTAATTTATACAGGAGACACTTACCATTTGCGGTGGAGATGTTCTCATATCTTCTGTGAATGGCGAAATCTGCAAATAAGGCACTATGTTCATGAAAATAACCGTGGCCAAGGGGGGGCACAGCTGTGCTGGCGACGGTGGTGGGAGCCTGGCGGTGGCAAGCGCAGAGCTCCCAAGGAGCTCCTTTAAGTGTATTTAAGATACAGGTTCGGCATTCGCGAATATTTGAAACCTCAAATGCCAAAGCCATGAATAGTAAGGGTTTCCTGTACCAGGATTAGGAATAGACATACATGCAGCTCTTGGAGGGTATCTCACGTAGTAGGTAGCTGTTGTTCCTTGCTTCTGGGCAGCAGTAATAACCTGTTTGCTTTTAGCAAATGGCTTCCCAAGGTTGGGCACAAAAAGATGATGCCTAAACCAATGATTATACCGATATGTTTTTATTCTGATTATTTCAGGGTTAAATTTTCCACTGGACTGAGTGATGTAAACCCTTAAACTGGGGTAACTTCATCTGTCTGCTACTTTTTTACAGTGGCAGAATGCTGATTACACAAACATAATATAAAACTGATTACACGGGCACAAACACATCATTTATCCATGTCCTCAAGCTGTCAAGTCCTGAGCATGGAGTTCTATTCTGTAACTCATGTGAAAATGCCACTATTTTACTCAGCAGATCTGCAGTCTGTGTATTGAGAGTTCCATCTGCTGACTCCAGTGACAAAAGTGCTTTTATGCCATTTTCTCTTCTGTTAGCCTTGCAGAGTCAACACAACTGAGTGTGAAAGAGTGGGATTCCGTTATTTCTTGTGCTTTTTCAACAGAATTGTTTGGAGCAGTACAAACCCACTGAAAGCGAAGGTGCCATTCGGGGCATAAGTGTGTTCTGCAGAGCCTGTGTGGGATTCTGTGAGAAGAGAAGAGCCCAGCTTGACTGAATTTGCCAGGCAGGCAGATAGGAAAAACATTGTGCATGAGCACATTAGACAGAGAATCCTTGAGCCATAGTAAACCTGTAATCCCTTAGTCCCATTTTAATTTTGTTGTCTGGAGGAGAATCTCATTTTAATGCAGCCGACTGAGACTGTTGAGATATGGATGCTTGTAGAGCTTTTCCACTGGAAGACTTTTGAAATGCCAGCAGGGGAGAACGCGTTTCGACTGTGACATTCCAGAGTGCTCGCAAGTGAAGGCACTCTTCGCTTTTCTTACCGCATTTTATTTTCTGGAGATTTGTGAAAGAAACTGATTTTCTAGGCTCTTTTCAGGCTGCTGACTCAAAGCTTGCAGCTTATTCAGTGTGGCAGTCCCCATGCCTCCAGGCAGTGCTTCCTAAATGGTGAGTGCTGCCTGCCTAAGCAGCAGAACTGGGGCTTTAATCTCAACGTGCTTCTGTCAAGCATTTTAAGAACAGGTTGTGCAGATGTTTATCCGGAAAAGTTCAGACCAGAGTGATCGTGCCTATAGATTGGGCTGGACTAGCTGGTCTCTTGAGGTCTGTATAACCACCAGTGGCCACAACAAGGGGTGATAAATATTGGTGCCGGGGTTTTTTTGCAGCAGATATCTGTTCGCTTTATGGAGGGAGATCACGAGCAGCCCAGAACCGCCTGTGCTTTCCAGCCACCCCAGGCTGAGAATTCTCCTGCAGGACCAGGCCCCTGAAGCCCTGAGAGCACCTGCCTGGGTTTCAGTGCTTGCAGAGGCACACCCAGGGAGTCTCCCAGCGGGGGACTCTCTGGGTGTTCATGTCGTGCTGCAGTGCCCCAATTCGGAATATCGGGCAATGGCTGTGTCACCCAGTGAAGTGGAAAAGCTCTGCTGGGGGACATCCTGGCACAGCCGATCCTGCTCCAAGGATGACATGTTTATAGTGTAAACAGCATGGGTGTAAGAAGCTCAATAGAACCTGATACTGCCTTAAAGGCAAGTTTTAATGAGAAACCCAACTTCAAAGGAGCTAAGACTTCGCCTTCAGCAATGAGGGGGGGAAAAAAGATGTTTTTTTAACTGTGTGTCTGCTGCTACATGATAAAATCCCAGCAAAGACTAAGGAATTTGTTGTTTTCATAGACTGCCCTAATGAGATTCTCACAGCTGTAAAAGAAAAGGCCCCCACATAAATTTTAACTCAACCTATTCACTTGTGTAAAAACTGCAAAGTGCTTTGTCTTCATTAGGATTTTACCTCCAGTTAGCTAACCTGAGTTAAGAAAAAAACTTTTTTATCATGATGAAGACTAAACCAAACGGAGATTGCAGAATGCCTAAAATAATAGTTTGTCACTAGCTCACAATTCCAGACATGAAGATGTAAATGCCAGTATTGTTACCCATCTCTTTCTCCATATAAGAAAGAAGGATCCGAGACCTTCAAGTGGGTGATTTTTGAAGGACAGCACCGCTTTTATTTTTTTTCACCCAGTCATGAGGAAGATGAGGACTTATTTTTTTCCCACCTAGTCATGGGTATATAGGTGAGAGCCAAACTCAAAGAACCAAATGGTTGCACAGTCTTTAGTGAACAGCATCTCATCTTGGCAGCACATGTGGGCAAAACTTATTCTGTGGATGAAGCAAAGAGTATGTCTTTGCTGTGAAAGAGACATTGGGGTGCCAGTGAAACCAGGCACATCCTGGGGCTGACATCTGCCTTAGTGTGCACATGGCCAATCCCACTCTTCTGGGCTAAGGCAGTAAGACATCTACATTACCTTTATTTGGGGTATAGCATGTACGGACCAGGCCTGGCATGTTATACTGCAGTACTCCTCAGTCTGGTCCTTTGACACTGTAGACTTGCCTTTAGAGAGCCACCACCTTTTTTACTCTCCTGCTAATAAGAGTTACATGTGTAAGGTTGGTCACATATCACCGTGTAGAACAGAGCACTCATTGAATAACCTAGGATTTGTCTTAAGATGGGGAGTGTGATGACCATCATAGTGACATGGATTATTTCTCTGAAACTCAGTTGTTCTGGTGATTTGTAGTTAGAACTGTTAATGAGAGAGAACTTCAGCATGAACTGCTTGTTAATAATGCTTCTCTTCCTCTTCCAGTGAAAAGAAGATAAAATACGACCACTATCTAATTCCAAATGCCCTGCTTGAGCTTGCTGTGCTGTACCTAGACAATGGCAGGAAAGAAGAAGGAGTAAAGTTACTGGAAAAGGCCAAGTAAGATTACTATGCACATGTGCAGAAATTGTTTGATTAAACACAGGGGTTACTGTATGATAGCAACGCCTCATGATCTCGCCAAAATGAGACAGGCATTGCCCAAATACTTAAGGATATAGGTCTGGAAGGGGCTGTCTGTGCCACCTGGGGAAAAGGAGCCCTGAAGAGCTTCCAGTCTAACCAAGGGCCGGGAGTGGAAAACAGAGCCATCAAGTAGTGGAAGAGCTGGGAACAGCACTCACCCCCAGAGTCTGTCTGTAGCCTTCTTTGCCATGTCACTGCCATATAACACATCCAGAGAGACTGTACTGCTTGGAAAGCTGCTTTAGGTGCTGAGAAGTCAGCTTTATATTTCCTAGCCCGGCTATCGGGGTTTCCTATCAGAAATCACTCCTGAACAACATGAAGTAACTGCCTCGCCAGGTAACTTTATTTTTCAAAAGAGGTGCATTGAATGAATTCAGGAACCTGTAGCAGAAAAATACCAACTCAGTTTGCTGGCCAGCAGTGCTCTGTTCTTCCACCACATTCTTAAACACATGCAGTAAAAGTAACTTTCAGGCAGCGTCTTTGCCTCTGCTGTTGTAGGTGCCTGTGAAAAGCAGCAGAAGCGTTTAGCTTTTCCATAAAAAAAAAATCCAAACAAAGCAGTACAGTGGGGACGATATTATCAATGAATCAGGAATGTCTGGGCTTGATCATGTACTTACTTCAGCATAGAGTCAACAATCTGTATCCTGCCCCTGCACAGTTCTCAGCTCTCTTGCTGAGCCAAAATTTCTTCCTGAGAAAAGTGCTTGGCATTGCGCTGGCCAGACACACCGTGTAAACATGTCTTACTGTACCCGTTCAATGCCCTTGTGAGCTGTGTAGGCAGTCCTCCAGTTTACACAAAAGGAAGGGTGGTGATGTAGCCTGTTCGAAGTGGAGCCAGGAGTAAAATGCAGGGTTCCTGACTCCCACTCCAACAGTTAGGGCCCCGGACTGGGCAGCCTGTCAGAGAGAATGTTTTTAATAACAAAATCCTCATCAGAAAGCTTAGCTGAAAGTGTTTCAATGCTTTCACTTCATGCACCCAAAACAGCCCCTTTTTTTCTTTTCCAAGTCTGTATTTGAAGGAGAACAAAATAGCAAACAAAGTCTGGATATGAAGAGTCAAGGGCAACTCATTCTGCCCAATCTTTCATCTCTTACTGCTCAAGGACTGTCCCCAGCACGTGTCTTGAGTCAGCAGCTTCAACAGCCCAGCCTGGACATGGCAGCAGTGTAGTTTAAAACATGTCATACATGCTTAGAAAGTATTTAGAGCTTATTTGTTTGAACATGTGGCTCCAGTCATAGCCACAAGCATTGGAGTGGGGGAAACAACCTGAGAGGCATCCTGTCACCATTTGAAGCCAGCAGGGCTTTGGTCTCTGAGCTGGTGTAGCAGGACAAGTTAACACTGGGGGTTTCTTCATCCTGCTTCAGAAGAGCTGGACAGTAGGCAAAGGTCGCTGTCTTCACCTTGGAAGGAGAAACCGTCTGTGCCTGAGCAGTGCGTTTCTGCCAGGGGCTCAGTTTCCGTGCTGCATGGACGTGTCCTTGACTTTCCATGGGAAGCTCTTTCAGCCTTCCCTTTGGAACAGGTACTGCGGTTTCCTAAGAGTGGGGTAAACTCTGCTGATGCTGATCCATGTCCTGGCGAATACAACATTCATTCCAGACACCTCCAAAACAAAACTGCCTGTCTCACTACGTCTGGTGCTCCTAGGGGGTTAGCGAAGCACTTGCTTTTCAGTTCACCGTGCTGTTGCTTTCAAGGGAGGAGAGTACTTCACAGTGGGTCAGAATCGTGGTAGGTGGATTCGTTCTCAACATTTAACCCTGCAAAGGCTTTCTATATACCCAGCTTGGAACGGGAAGTTTCCCTTTAGCCACCAGAGGGAGAACTGGCCATGTCAGGTGGTTTCCAGCCCAGCAACTTCATGTTTGCAACTCTCAAGTGGAGATGAGTGCACTGCCTGCCAAATGATGCCAGCTTTGACTTAAATCTATGCACAACAGACTTGAGTGGTGCAGCTGTGGAGAGTGTGGTAAATGAGAAACGTTTCGGGCGGCTTGACAGTACCTAGAAACACTTCCATTGATATTGCCATCTGCTGCAAGCAGCATTCTTAGCGAGGAGAGGGTGCAAGTCGGTGTGGTTGGCACAGTCAGGGTAACGTAAATACACCGGAGTTTGAGACCAGCACAGCTGCCGTCCGGCAGCCTTGTGGGTGGCACAAGCAGCACCTAGCTTACTGGTTAGGTTTAAATTTGCTGCAGTGGGGAGAAGTGGGGTGACCAGGTTGTCATTCCTCCTTTCACATCGGCCCCATGCTCCCAGGCTGGATGTCAGTTACTCAAGCAGCATTTGAATGCTTTTGAAAAATACAGAAACTACTTAGGACTTCATCTGTAACCCCCAAGTGTCAAGTAGCTTTTGAAAGGTAAACGACCTGTTCTTGACCAGCCAGGACTCGTGTTCTGTATTTGTCCTGCAGAGGAGAGGCGGTGACGCCTAGAAAAGAGCTGTATGTGGATGGCCTCCCTGGACTTTACCTCTCAGGAGAAATAAATGCACTCAGCTCACTGCGAGTCGCTGTAACTGGCTGGAGCCTTGCACATGTGCTGCTGGGAGCAAAATCCAGAGGCCAGCCCATGGCACTGAGTCAGGCTCTGGTCATGTAGAGGGGAAGGGAACCTGCCTTTCCCTTCTAGGCTGATGGGCTGCTCCCTGCCAGCTATTTTACCTCAGTAGCCAGAGCAGCCTGTGCACCTTTCTGCAGGCCCCTGCCCGGACCCCTTTATAATTCTCTTCCCATAGCAGCAGACCAGGCAGCCTCGCTCATCCCCCTGCACACCATGCACTCAGGCCTTCTTGAGCCACAGAACAGAGCAGCGGATTTGCCCCCGTTGGTCTGGAGATCGCAAATTTGTATCTCTGCTTAAAATATTTCTGTCCTACTTGGGTCTCCTCTTGGTTCATCTTTTCTCTGCCACACTGCAGATAGGCAAAATTCAGGCGTGAAGTGTGTCAGTAAACATGCAGTGTGTCAGGCTCCTTCTGCGCTTTGGCCACGTTCCTTCCTTAGCAGTGGTTGTCCTTCATTACTGCAGTGCCTTGATTCGCTCTTGCAGTTCAGTTAGAGCACGACAGTTTATGCTCCAAGTAGGTAGGATGTTGCAAGAGCTCTGGTCTCGGTGAGACTGCGCATTTCAGCTCTTTTTACTTGAGCTCTCACCTCTTGTATTCTGCTGAAGAAACTGAAGCAACCTGAAGAAAGTAGCATTGGGAAGACGTCTTCTCACATCCGCACACACAATGTCAGAATTTAGGCTAAGACCTTAAAAACAATCCTCGCCCATGTTACACTACATATGAAAATCTAATGGGATTCTTCAGTTAAGTTTGATTCTCTCACTAGGGTTCCTGCCTGTAAACAACGAGCTTGACGTCACATCCGTATCTACGTGTCCTAAGTAGCAGTGCTGAAATTCTTGTCTTATATCTATGCAGCAAAATGTTTGTGTTCCTGTCTTCACCTTATTAAAATGTTATTAAGATTACAGATGCTTGGCTTCATAGTAACGTTGAGTAAAATCTGGACAATAAAATAAATCTGATTTCTAAGCATAAATTAAATTGACACTATGGATATTTAATGTACACTTAGCATTTTGATTGAGTGGAACAGATTCCATATCTTATCAAACTATATTTTCCCTGGTAATTGCCAGATACTAGAACTACAAATAAAAGCACAAAGAGCTGCATTGTTCTGCTAAGCACACATGCCTTGTATTTTAGAGTAGGCAACAAAGGAGATAGTGAGAACAGGCTTTTCTTGCTGTCTGCAGTTGTGTTGTTTAGTACAATTAATGTAAAGATAAGTAGAAAATGTTTAGAGCTGGTATGCTTATCAGATTGGATCTGCTTTTGTTGTAGACAAAATTACAAGAATTATTCCATGGAAACGAGGACACACTTCAGAATTCAAGCTGCCTTGCACCAAGCCAAATCAGTCCCAGAAAACGGAATGCATTCTGGAGCCTCGGCAGTGTTGTAACATTTCCTTCTTCGATGGAGTTTGCCTACAGACTTTGAAACAAAAAATTACCAAGGTGTCAGGGTGAATTTTTTTTCCCTGCTTCAATCTCAGGCCTGTGTTGAGAGACCGGGGCATTTGAAACTTTAAATTGAATCTGGTACTGTACATCACAGTGGGGAAAAAATCCAAATTGAATCCTAACTTCTAGCAAAGATGTCTTTTCCCTGCGTGGCTTTTAGCGTCCATGTCTGTGTAATTCATCATTCATTTGTGTATCTGATTTTTAACCGTTTACAGATTTGCTTAGTATGCTGGAATATGAAACGAGACAATGAAACAAGCCTTTTTAGGTTCGTTGGCTTTTGATCTTTTATTAATGTCTGTCTGAATTCACACTGCTGCTGTCGTAAGAAAGGAAATGCCAGTCTCTGAGCTGGTTAGTTGGAATAGTGTGAAGAAATCCAAGGCCAGTTTTTTCAGATTAGTTCAAGGAGCACAACAGTGAGGAGGTTTTGAATTTCAGGCATGTCCAGTTCTTCGTGCAAAGCCCTTTACCAGCTTTTCTCTGCAATAATTTTCTAGCTGCCAAAACAAACTTGCTAGTAAAACCCATTAAGAAACTTCTCTCTTAAGCAAGTCATTTTTTTTAAAGCTCAGTCTGTCTGCTATCCTTTTTGGAGACTGGATAATTTACGGCATATCAAGAGTTTTAGGGAAAAGCAAATGAAGATGACAGTGGAAAAGATCGTTCCTCCTCCTTCAGCGACATTTAAAATGACAAGAGGGCATTAAGAAACAAACCTGTATCCTTTACAGATGGAACATGACCAGAAGTTTTATTGTTAAATCTCAGTCCTTGAAGGTCACTTAAGAAACTCAGTGTTTGTTCTGCTGTTTGTTCAGCAGCACAGAACGCATTTGCTGATAAACTCGTTCCCAGAATCCTGGTTCTTGGGCTCTCAGAACTGACGTTTCCAAGGCTAAAGGGATTACACAGTAGTTTTTCTGCTCTAGGAAGCTTGAGCTGAAGCAAAACTTCTCTGTAATTCTTCCTCGGTTACAAAAGGGAGCAGCAGTGCTTCAGTCTTAATGTCCCCCTCCCCCTCCCCATGTCTGCATCTCCATAGACAACTTGGCCGTGACTCTTGAAGGCAGGGCAAGGGACTAGCCCCTCAGCCAGACCTTGTCTGCTGTAGAATTGTTGGTTTTCTGCACAAAAGGCAAGGTTAGAGTTAACTTGGTTTGAGGTGAACCCTGCCCTCACCCAGGGGTTTTGTGTTGGGAGGGAAAGACATGTTTTTGCAGGTGAGCTCCTGCCTACCACCAGGATTGCTGGGGATGAGAGGAGGGCCTCTAAGCTCCACAGCCCCTCTCTGTGAAGGTAGGCTCTTCAGGAAGGCTTATGTCCCCAAATATCACCAAGGGGAATATTCCCCCCTCTTTGGTCCAGGGATGGGGGGGGAGGTTTCCCATAAGAGAAAGGGAGTCTTGACAGATTCTTTTCCTCTTCCAGGGATGTGAAATAGTTTCCTAAAGCAAATTAATATTGTAGGGGGCAGAAACACTTTCCCCAGCCCTGATTGCTTGACAACTTTCAGCTTGGATGCCAACAGCAAACGCAGCCTTTGTAAAAACCACCCCCATTTAGAAGCACAGGTGCAGGATGCGCTTCCTCAAAAAGCAGTGTTACCAGCTCTATGTGATCACAACAGTCCACTCGGGGCAGTCAGTTACTGTTTACATATTATGCATCAAAAGTGAAATGGAAAAAGCAGAGACTTTGCTGTTTCTTATATTTGTATCTAATAAACAGAGTTTTGTTCCACTTCATACATGTCACCTCTGCTTGCCGTTGCACCCTCTTCTGCAAGTAGCTTAGCAACATAGGCATATTTTGATGAGAAATGCCATGAAAATTATGATTGTTGATGCTTTTCAGAAAGCCCTCTGGACTCCAGTTCCAGCTCCCAAGGGGGGCTGCAATGTATTTTTAATATTTTGCCACCTCTTAGCATGCTTGAAGTTGCCTACCAAGGGAGGTCAGTGTTTGCTGTGGATCACCTAGCAAAAGCATTGGGGGAAAAAATGGAGTGTCATTTACATTCTCTCACACATGCTGTGCAAGAGGAGGGAAGTCTTGCAGCCCAGACTCTGCTTTCCTAGTGCTCTGGGGAGATGGTAATCACCTCACTCGACTCCTCAGGACTTTTCACAGGTCATTTCTGATTCAGTCTTTGCAGTCAAGGATATTTTATACTTGATCTTTGGCCAAGACATTGAGATTTGAAGCTGTGATAGTCTGCTGCTGTTGTGGATTGCCTATCATCTGAAGGCGGTTTTCTTCCAGGGAACAAGAAAGGTCCATGAGCTGGTGATCTGATCCACAACTTGAATGCACAAGATCAGCTGATAGATGATAGGACAGCTGGTTGAGATGGACTCCCTTGCAAGATGGGACTTCATTCTGGTGGGCAGAGAAGAATTTTGAAGAGTTTTGAGCTTTGATGCAGGCTCCTATGGTGATGGTTGTTTGGTTCAGCCTGTAGAAATACTGTTGGAGTCTCCACTAATGTTAAGATCATATACCAGCACATAGAGGTGCTAATCTGCATTAGTCTGACATCAGGCAAGAGACAGGGTGAGGTGACACTTTAGAGACTAGCTGCTTCAGAGAAGCAGGAGCTTTTGTAGGCACCAACCTATTTTGTCAGCTGCTATGAGCAGACTGGGTAGGACTGAGTCCCTGTGTGGGATTAGGAGGAGGTCCCTTCCAGCCCTACTTCACTATGCTTTCTATGATATAGATGGGAAAAGGACCGGGGACGGAGATGCTGTTGAGAGGTAGTAAGTGGGTTTATTAGCTCAGTTAAGATGAACAAGATAGTTAACACCTGGAGGTACACCAGAGTTCGCACACTATGGATGCATCACTTGCATATCAGCCCATGCAGGCCATGCTTTGTCATATCCAGTTAGCTAGAAACTTTCCTGTTCTGGTAGACATGGACCTGATCTTGGTGACTTACACCAGGGCATCAAACATATAGCTTGCGGGATGGATCCGGGCATCAGAGCCACTGATGGGCTACCAGTGGGTCACGGCATGGGGGCAGTGGCCTGCTGCAGACAGTGTGTATGTAGGTGGGTGAGCAAGGACTTGACCCAGTCCCGGTCATCTTCTGGCCACTTTGTCTGTTGCCACCAAGGTGGTGGTGTCAGGTCCTCAGCTTCCAGCCCTGCTGCTGCCTCCCTGTCCCATGCTGAAGCTAGAGCTGTCACTGCCATGTGCTCTGTGCTGGAGCCAGGCTGCCACCCTGGTGTATGGCGCACACTGGGAGCTGGAGCCACTATCACCACACTGGGGAGAAGCTGGAGCTGCTGCTGCCTGGGCCACCTCAGGCCCTGGGCTGGATCTGGGCTGTAAGGAGCCTTGCGGTCAGAAGGTGAGTTTGACACGCCTGATTTTCCCTTTGGCTGGACGGCAGCACTACTGCCTACAAGGGAATGCAGCCTTCAGGATACTGCAGTGTCTGCTCCAAGTAGGCAACTGTGAGCACATCAGACCTCTCTGATGTCAGTCCTTTTCTTTAAGGATTGTCTGGTTTCACTGCATCTAAAAATGTGCCTCAAGCTTGAAGATGAGTGCTTGCTGAAGTCTGTCACTGAGGACGTGGCAGAACCATCTCTTGGGGTGGGTGGTCCATGAGCCCCCATAGGTGCTAAGGACCATTCCAGACTTCACCACCTTCTGCTCCAAGTGCTACATGCCTTGACATCTCCTATAAAAGCACAACTGGTGACAGCACGAGGCACAGCGTATGTTCTCCCCAGAGGGAAGGGACGAGATAACCAGTAACACATGACGGGAGTCGCCCCACTTACTGCACTACTGGAAACTTTGATTACAAATAAGGTAGAAGAACCTGAACAAATACAAAAATAACTTGGCTGCTGTCTTCTAGTCACATTTATATACATGACTCCTGTTAAGCAACAGAAATGCATGTTTGAAGGCATGTTCATTGGACAATGGGTTAATTAAGGAATATTTAAATCTATAATATAGCTTAAGATACTGTCTTTGCTCCTAGCATTGCTTTAGAAAAGGTAGAAGGGAGAGTCTTAGAAAAAGAGACACCAAACAAATATCTTTATTTCAATCACAGTTAGTAAATCACTGCCTCTGCTAAGACTCGCCAACAGAAAGGGAGCTCACACATTTGATAAGATTCTGCAGTGCTTTTGCTCTCGGTTCAGCAATATTTCTGAAGGCTTAAGACACATCCCATCATTGTTCTCAAAACCCTACTTGTGCACATTACTGCCAGACAAAAAGATCATGTGAAATTCTGTATTACAGCAAGTTTCATTGTGCTTGCTGCTCCTGCCTCATGTTTTACAGGAAGAGCACAGACAAGGTACGCCAAACGGCCTTCTCTAAATTTTCTGTCGATTCCTTTTTAAAGCACAACCTTTAACCTACTTGAATGAAGACAGTAGCAGCTGTCTCAGCTTTGTAAGTTAACAGAAGCACACTGGGATAGAGACTTTTATTTGTATTTTCACTCTTCTCAGCTTTTTACTTTTAAGTGAAGCCATATGCTTCTAGTCTGCTCTTTAAAATGACTGCAGCCTTGTGACATGGCCAGTAGGTAGAGCTGCATTAGTTAAGCATACTTATTGGCAGAATCTGCTACTATGAGCACTTGTGAAATCGTTGATGGTAGCATTCAGGTTTACCACCCACATGTAAATGAAGCTGCTAGCCCAGCCGGTTTGTTTTGACAGAGGAGTGGCTTGTTCCATTGTCTAGAGACATACAATTGTGGAGCAATATGAACTTCTCATACTTTTCACTAAGCCAAAATTCTTGTTATAGGGAGTACAGCATAATTTGGGGCAAGATTTATTTTCACATTCTGGAATGTCTGTTGTTCTATCTAATTATATTAAAGTTAACCGTTACTACTTAATTCCAGTTAATAGAATCATGCCAAAAAAATGAGTCGTGCCTTAAAAGTTGACTTTTTCTTCTTTCATAAGATACGCTTTTTATTAGAGAGAAACAGGGTACAAGTAAATACCCACATGATACAACATGCCTTTTCACATCAGAGATCATGACTTTGGGAAATGGATGACAAAACTACTGGAAACAAATGATAGGAAAACACCGCGGGACAACCCACAACTTTCTGTAAGGAAAATAAAATGAAGGTTATTGTGAAAGTACCGTTTCAGAGACCACAGTGATGACAGAGATTTGATGCCTAGAGTAATTGCTAAATATCTCAAACTTCTGTACAGGCAAGTCACTGAAGAACAGTCATCTTAATACCACTTCATGCTTACAGCGAGAGGGCTTTGGGCTAAGGGTTACTTACCCCACAGGAATGGGAGATGACTTGTCCACACAGATTTCACTCCTGCTATACACACGCTCCATGCTTACGTGATCAGATTCTGTTGCTACTGCTACTGTGCTTTACGTGTCCTTCACTTCCTGCGGTATGGAAATAGTGCCAGGCCCTCACCTGCTATGTTTAGTTCCAGGTGAGCAGAGGCCTATCGAAGGAGCGATTGCAGGATCACCTGCCAGTCTTGCATTCCAGCCTGGAAGCCTACACAAGGGAATAATGAGCGCCATGTTGCTACTCTGCCCATTTCTGATATGGGAACAATTTGCCAGGCCACAGAGGGCAGAATGACGCTACCTGGCTAGATCAGTCTCTCATTGACAAGGGTGTACCACGTCTAAACACCACCTCAGACACAGGGTAACTCCTTTCAATAACATAAGGCTTAATCCCAACCAAATTCCTAGAAATGGAAGAGATTTCTAATAGGTTGCTAAAATTGGGACTCCCCGGTAGGTCCACCTTGTTTCCCAGCCTGCAGGTCGAAAGTGATGCTTCCCAGACTGCGGACTGAGGCAACAGTCAAGGAAGAGGCAGGTGACAATGCCTCCTACGTGAGCAGCCTCTTCCTGGGGGTGCTGAGGCTCATGGCAGTGCACAATGATGGCTATTTCCTCCATCTGTTCTGTTGCCTCAAAAATTTCCTCCTAAGATTCAGCAACTGCAGACTGGTATTTAGATGATTTTATGCATATAAAAGCTCCTTCTGTCTCATTGAAAATACTGCAGCATTCAGAAGGAAGGTTCTCAGTGGTAACAAGTACTCCAGGTAGGATTCCTGGAGCCTGTGGCTGGAAAGTGGTGACCATCGTTCTAGCTCAGGTAGCCAGTGCACAGAGGGCTAATTAAAAAGCCTGTAGGGCTGTAAGCTGGCCCTCTGCCTTAAAAGGCCTTCCAGGGACCTCAGAAAGTATGAACACCAAGCTAGAAAACCCCCTCCAACACAAGAGGTCTCAGGAAAATATACCTGACAATTTGTTTTTCTCATGCAGAGGCTTGTCATGGAGGAGCCTTTCCTTCAGAAACGGGTTTTGGTGTCCTAAGGGAGGACTTTAAGCTATGCCAGTACTGGAAGAGGGAGGTTGGTAGAAATATTTGGACCTCTCCATTTAGCATGGAACTGCAACAGCTGCTGGTGCCATGGGATCTGTACTGGCTCACATGGTACAGGTTTATTTGTATCACCTGCTGTCCTGAAGAAAGTTGCAGCATATCTACCAGTTTATGCTGTTTCCTGTGTGTCCACTGAGCTCTTCTGATGCAGAAGACTTGGATGTCGTAACTGTCTGGCGTCTTCATTTAGGGCTATAGTGTTTGGTACCGAAGCAGATGGTGACATGAATGTGGGCTTTGGCAGCCTGCATCATGTTTAGAAGTGGTTGTCAGGGCTGGCTTTAGCTTTCCTTTTGTATAGGACTCGGGTTTCAACGTTCTGGATGTCTGGGTCTTGGGGAAGACTTCCGTTCCCACTCCTTGAAGGGGGATTGGTGCTAGTGCTGTTCCTGAATCCGAGAGCCTAAGAGACCATTGCTGGCATAGTTGACACCTAGGTCTTGAGAGAAGTGACAGGGGAAAGGTAGCCTCTCAGCCAGTCGATGTGCTGGCCAGATGTCTGAAGTTCCTCACGGAGTCTGCCTGGGTCAGAGGTTACTCGCATGGGAATGTTGCGGCACAAAGGGCTCCACCTTCACCTCTCTAGCCTTGTTCATCCTCTTGGGAAAGGACTTGCAGATGCTGCAGCCCACTAGTGTATGCCCTTTGCTAAGGCACAGCGAAGAGGAACCATGGCCATCACTGATCAGCACAGCACCAGCAGATGGGCAGGCAGGTTAGCAAATCAAGCACTGCCTTTCTGAGGACACCCTGAATGCAGCAGGAAGACCTCACTCTACTCCTATCTATGATGAAAACAGCTGAGGGGCAGACTGAGTTCATCAGAAGGCAATAACTAAAAGCTTTAAAGACTTCAATCCTAAAGCAAGGTGTGGAACAAGCAATGCAGATGCTACATTCCTGGTTTCTTGATGCTGTGGGCAATAAGGAGTTGAGCTTAATTTTTTTTTTTTTTTTTTTTTTTTTTTTTACACTCTACCGTGCACACTGCATGTGCACAGCCCAGTGGGCACTGCTTTTTGAAAGGACGCAATATAAAGCACATGTGCACCAAGAATCTGTAGCTCCGCACTGCTCAACTTGTTGCAGAAGGACGAAGGGAATTTACTTACTGCCAACTTTCTGCATGTTGATAGGGTTTTCCGTTGTTCACTTCCCAACCTCCCAGCCCAAAGATTCTAAGTTGAACATTTAAAAAAACAAAACCATGCATTTGAGGAAGTAAAAATAAGTAAGAAAGATCTCCCCATCCCCTCTGGAAACTCAGAGAGAGTCTCTGGGCAACAAGCTCTGTAGGAGCTCCTTCCGTGAGTCAGTGGGATTTGGGGGAGGAAGTACAAGGCTACAGGTCCTGCTCCTTCATCTGCCGAATGTGCTGGATTCATGGGAGGCTAAGGCCATCTGCACCTTTTATCCGGTGAGTCCTGGCTTCTTGACTAGCATGGGTTATTGAAGACCAATCTATGCCCCTTGCTGATTGAAGAGTTCCCAAGACCTTGGTGCTCACAGAGAAAAGCAAACCCCATCCTGAGCTTCATCTCATCTGTGTCTGATTTCTACCTGGCCTTCCTGCCTTCCTCTTTTTACCCAGCATTAAACCAGGCCAAACAGACGGCCCCTACTTCAACATCTTGAAAAACTGCTGAAGCGTCTCAGTTCTGTGCACCAGGATGTGTTGATCTAGTGATCCGGATCCAGGGTGCTATTAAATCACAAAGCAAATTGTAAAACTAACTTCCATTATAGGAATCAACTTCAGAAGGATTTCAAAATAAGTTTTAGATATCTACAAGAGACTCCTAGAATTGGAAAGTGCCCTCAAGGGTCATTTAGTCCAGGTCCTCTTGTGCACACAGTTCTATTTGGGAGACGCCTGCTAGTTTCATGATATACAGAAGACAAGGTAGCTTTTTCATTTCCACTTCAGCTTTTCAACCAAGAACACTGCTGGTGTCAGTGTCCCTTTGCAAAGGAGCCTTAACACATGAGGAAATTACAATGCTCGCTTCCTGAAGTGTGTTGCCCTTGCAACCTTGCGCTGCTAGAGAGATGGACAATAATTTTCACAAACACGTTTCATACAATATTCAAAGGAGAAATCACAAGAAATTTGCTACCGGTGTAAAGAGAACTCTTCTTCCTTAAATCAGAAATGTACCTTATGGAAAATTTGCAGTTACTCTGTCAAAAGACAAACTTGGGTTTTCCTCTTTATGAAATGCTCAGCTCCACGTTCGCATCCTGAAATGGGTTTAGACAGTTAAAAGGTGACCGGCACACAGCCAATTCATACGTCCCCCCAAAGGCTAAACTTCTATATAAAGGAAAATGTAATCCTTTAAAGCAAATTTATTTGGGATATTAAATCAGGGCGTCTTATGAACTTCTGGACAATTTACAAGTTTAATAAACATTCTCATGCATCAGCTTCTGAAACTTAATTGTTGAAAACACTGCAAAGAATTAGTCAGACACAAGTGGGTGTATGGAAGTGCTGGTGAGAGGCGGGTGGTATTTATCATGCATTTCTAATCATGTAACATATATGCTAGCCAGAAGTACATCTTGATGTACATAGGCCTCGATCATTAGAGTCAAATACCTGTCATTAAAAAATAAAAAACTATGCACCAAAAACATATTTCAATTTTTGCCCCAAAGATTGCACTGCACCAGGCCAAGAACAGGAAACATCCAGTCCTTGAATAAGTGATGAGTGTAAGCTCTGGTATTTTAAAATCCCTCGAGCTAGAAAGGTGTGCTTTATACTATGGGAGGGATTGTCAGCTTTCCAGAAGGGGCAGCTGCTTCTAATGCAGGGAGGTTGCAACAAATTAGGGTTTTTAAATTCACAGCTCTTCCTGTATACAAAAATTAGGAAATTTTAAGAAGCTTCTAAAAGTTATTTTTTCCTCTTTGAAGCCTATGTAACAAGACCAACAGTCCCAAGGAAGTCTGGTTTTATAAAATAAAAAGTGACATCTCAGTCCCAATAATGCTGAGACAGTTCTAAGTCTTAACATAAATACAGAACCGAGTGCCCAACAGTTTATAAAATGCTTTATGGTGTTATACATGGCTTGTGCAACGAAGTTTTCTAAAGCTTGTACTGTTTCTAAGCATCGTGCCGCCGTGTGGCTGGTAAGGGAGGTTGGTTCCACAATATTCTGTACGTGGATTCTCAAGGAACTTTAAAATTAAACATCATTATGACATCTAGTATTATATAACACCTTGTCTTCAAAATACTTTGTAAACATTAAACTAAGGGCCACCTATAACAAGAATACAACCATGCCATATATGATGGGAGGTTACATTAAAAATGCAAAATACGTCTAGGCTGAAAGAATCCAAGTCGTATGCCACTTATGGGCCACAGTGTATGTAGATTAGGAAATGACTGTTGCCGTCAGGTTGCCTAACATAGTTTGAGATCATTATATTTAATTCAAAATGACATTACCAAGTAGGAAGCAAGCATTATCTTCATTTTACAGCTGGAGGAACTGAAGCCCAATGGAAATCATTTTCAGAGCTGGGGCTAGGCCCTCGGTGATCTTAACAGTGCAGTCTACCACTTCCCGTGACACCATTTGGTCCTAGGCTGATGTAAATTATTTCTAGCACAAGATTCACTTTGGAGCTCTGAATTATAAATCAAAAATATTAATATAAATCCAGAATTTGGATTAAGGGACTTCAGTTATGGAACCGCAAATCTCTTATGCATCAGCATTGTGCCTAAAACTGTGAAACCAATTAATGCATTTATTATAATTGCACATACCTGCTCTAGGCTGGAGTTTGGGTTTTTTGGAATGTTCTTGTAGAATCAATTCTAACTTTAGCCCTTGACACCTTTTTGTTATTAGTTTATTTAACAAGTATTTTAATAAAAGCATAGGTTTAAGTTTCTCTTAACATGGTAAGTATATCAGTGTTAAAAGTTCAACTATATACAAAGTGCCTAGAAAAGCATTCAGCTCAATAACCAGTCACTTCAATTCTACTTCCAAATCTTTCATAATCAAGTCTTATAATAAATAAAGACTAATACCAAACATGAAAAATGTTTAAAAATTGTTCATTTGCCAATTTTAACAAGAAAAAAAATCGGATTATAATACTTGACAACATGGACATTACGTTTTATGTAAAAAACGCACAGAAAGAACACACATGGAATGATAAAAAAGGAACAATGGTTTACCACTGAGAATATTGCACAACTTCAGGTCTTTCCTCTCCGATTTGCTTCATGTAATTAAGTATACATGAATTAAGTAAAAACTTCTGGCAAGTTCACTGTGTAACTATTTCAATGAACCTGGTACTATAGATTGGTTTAAACACCTTTTGGATACCGTATCGACTACATCTACAGTGTAGTAAGGTGTACATTTTAGCAGCAGGGCTAATAAATAAACCAATATGCTGATTCTGTATTTTACTGACTGATCTTTTAAGATGATTCATGACAGACAGAATTCCTCTCTCTTTTAAGTACACAGAATCTTCCAAGTATTTGTGTGTTTAAATACAAATGGTTAGATCGAGTGCTCAAAATGGTATATGCAAAATAATCAAGAACGTTCCCTGATTTTTTGCGGTTAACTTGAGGCTGCATCTCATTTTACAGGACTGAGACTTCTCCATGTATCAGCTTTACATCGAATGTATAAAAGTCACAGTGGAGTACATTTAAGAAAAATAAACGCATGCTAAATGGATAAAAACATTTACAGCTACAATCTTTGCTAGACTGTCTCTACTAACCACATACCTTTTTGCTTCAGAAATGTAGATATTTGTATCACTCTTACTTCAGCTGTACTTTTTCTCCTTGATCACTGCTACGAACTTCTGTGTCTATATGAATTTTGTATCCATGTGCAAAACAAAATACAGTTTTCTTATATCTGGTTTCATATCTGCTTGGTAGACAAATGTCAGCCAGCAGGACTTAACAGATGCATTTCATACAGAGACCAAGATACAGTATGTTTATTCTTAATTTTGATGACCTAAGAAGTACTACAGGAATAAGAGATGCAGTATCCTTTTGCTATCATCCAAGACAAGTATTTTTTAGGGGAATGAAGGGAAAGAGGGGTGGTGATATTCAACAGTGACATTATATTTTGAAAATGGGACATAGTGTTCTGGATTACTTTATAGCTACATCATCATCATGTCTTTAAGCACAGGTGTCCACCTTCAAGTTGGTAAATCAAAATGTAGATACTCGAAGTATACTTAAGTTTAAGGATCATTGTCTGATCGAACCTGAAGCAAATTAAGGAAAAACAGAAAAAAAAAAATACTATCAGACTGGTTTAGCATCCTCACGTGAAATCATCACTTTTATAGAAAATGGATAGTGCATCTCAGTTTGCTTACAAGCTAGGAGATCACTTTGAATTCTGCATAATCCTAACTGCAAACAAAATATAGCACTTTTAACAGGTTATAAATAAACTGGTTTTCAAGCGTAGAGCCAGCCCAACAATAACAATACACTATTAAAAAGACCTAAGGCAATGGATTCCATTTCCAATGGAAAAAAAAGAACTGTGCAAACAAGCTTAAAACTATTTCTTTGTGCCAGTGTTATAAAATGTAGTTTTTAATAAAGCCTTGACCCAGATGCCTGGAGATTGTGAACAGAATGACAGCAAAAACTATTACTTTATTTAAGGGGAAAAAAACCACCCCTTACCTTGCTTCTACTAAAATCTGATACAGGCAATTTAAACACTTTCAGCTGCTGTAACACTTTACACAATTCCTATATATGGGTGTAAGAACAGGCGTTAGAGGATCATTATATTTTTTTAGGAGTGGGTCAAGGCTTTACATAAAAATAATTTCCTACTTTTTCTATAGTTTCTAAAATATTATGCATTTCTCCAATGTTTGCAGCCTTTCAGGAATTTTTAGGAAATGTACTTTTTTTGTGCATGATCTTAATTCCTAATCCCTGGCTCTTTGGGGCTGAATGACAAAGGATCAAACCCATTAAAATGGATGGTTTCCTTGATGGGTCAGAGGATAAACCCTGGCTCAGTTAGTCTCATATGACGAAAGCAGTGCTGCATCCACTGGCTCCATGCAGGAGGGGCACGTAAAGGATCTCATCAACCAGTCATCTATACAGTCCAGGTGGTAAATGTGCATGCATGGCAGGAATCGGATAGGGTCCCCATAAACAAAGTCCATCATACAGATCACACACCTGGGGAAAGAGAGGCCAGAGAAGTAGTAAGATGCTTAACTGTTAGGCAAAGAGAAGCGTTACCCACCCTGCCAAAGAAATATGTTTGCTGAAGGAGAAGACCAGGGCAGGATTATTCATATACCAACATCTGAATGCAGTATATACTCCCATCTTCCAAGATCCCAACACCATTTATGTCATCAAGAATTCAAATAAAGGTGAACTTTGAAAGGCAAACGGACTATTTCCATAGTCTAAATAGAGAGTAGTTTGAGGAAAAATCTGCAACAAAGTTACAGGCTTGCTAGCACCATGTCCAAAAGGGACCTGGGGGTCATAATTGACCATAAAATGAATATGAGCCACCAGTGTGATGCTACAGTTGGCAGAGCAAACAATGCGCTGGCATGTATCAACTGATGCATCTCAAGCAAAACCAAGGAGGTTGTTCTCCTGCTCTACTCATCACTGGTGAGCCCACAGCTGAAATACTGCACCCGGCTCTGGGCACCGCACTTCAAGAAGCATGTGGAGAAGCTTGAGAGAGTCCAGAGAAGAGCCACTCATGATTAGAGGCTTGAAGAGCAAGCCATACAAGAAAAGGTTGACAGATCTGGGACTGTTTAGCTTAGAAAAGATTTTGGGGGAATTTGGTAGCAGCAGCTTACAAATATGAGCATCAGGGACTAGATGAACAACTATTCACCAAAGCACCCCAAGGGAAAACCAGGAGCAACGGTCATAAACTCCTAGAAGATTTCAGACTAGATATCAGAAAAAACATCTTCACAGTTCGTGTGACCGCACCCTGGACTAGATTCCCAGCGAGGGCGGTGCAGGCACCTACCCTGGAGAGCTTCCAAGAGGAGACTGGACCCACACGTTGCTGGGGTTATTTAACCCCAGCAGTCTTTCCTGCACAGAGCAGGGGGGCTGGACCCAATGATCTCAGGAGGTCCCTTCCAGCCCTAAAAACTTCTGTGAATCCATGAAGATGAAACACAGCTCATTTTTTAGCTTGGGAATGGATGGAGAAACTTTAAAATTTCAATCAAAAGCCAGTATGTGAAGGTGAAGCGAATCTGCTTTGTGTACCATCACGGACATCACAAGTCAGTTTTCCTGAGCCAGGTCCTTTAATCTGCTCAGGTTGTTAACCTCTAAAGTTCCTGCTGCTTTGGGACTGAATAG
This sequence comes from Crocodylus siamensis, assembly GCF_052110815.1. NCBI lineage: Eukaryota > Metazoa > Chordata > Crocodylia > Crocodylidae > Crocodylus > Crocodylus siamensis. Next base: position 8,281,903 of record NC_143399.1, on the reverse strand, counting down.
TGTGTCTATCCCTCTGGACAGACTCTCCTTCCTTTTGCCATCAGGCTGCCAAAACCAGGCTTGGTTCAAGAGCCTGTTGTCTGGCCTCTCCTGTAGGTGACCCAGGAAAGTCCACTTGTACCATCTGTGCAGCTGTCATTTTACCCAGTCCAAAAGCTCCGTGTCCATTATTCTGTGCCAATATGTAATGAGTGTATTAATATCAACTCCTATTATTTGGCATTATAACATTTTTCCCCAACAGAAGTTTTCAATAGTAAATGTGCTATGGAAAAGCTGACAGCAAACTTTGTGGTCAAAAAATGGTAAAAAAAATGTTACAGGTCAGAGAAGCAGTGGAGAGACACCAAAGTGGTAACTTTTGTTCTCCTCTGCCATATTCCCATCTCATGCTGTCCTGCTGAAGTGTATTTACAGCATCTGTCGCTTCCTGTGCGAGGCTGGCAAGGTGGAGGCCAGGCACTCTGTTTGACTGAACCTACATCTCTCTACAGACCTCGGTTTCTCGGCCAAAACAAAATGAAGGTAAACTTGTAGAACTTTTCTTAATGGTCTTATTTTGTGAAGTGTCCTGATGCTAGTTCACCAGACACAGTCTGAACGATAATCCTGCACCATTCCTCCCACTCAGGGATGGTGAGGCTGAGTTATAGGCCCTAGGCTGCCTAGTGGCTGCAGTCAGCACTGTTGAAAAATATACAGAAAGGGGCTAAATTCAGTTGCCTGACACTCCTCTGGCCCCACTTAGTAAAGAAAGTACATTTATTCAAAACTCCATACTATTTACAGGGCTGGAGTGCTGTTGTAGCTGTGCTGGTCCAGGAAAAGCACAACACCCGTGCCACAATAATTCTAATCAACTGAAAGTGAGCTCGCTAAACCTGCGTGATTATGTCTACACAATGTTGCAGAGGCTTCCATAAATCAGATTAAAAATTATACCTTTTGTTATGAATTGCAGCTTGGTGTCTACAGCAGGTTGTCTCTGCCTCATGTGACCTAACCACCAGATACAATAGCTCAAATGCTGGTTGCACTCCCTTTAATTCAGCACTCTCTATCTGGGCCCAGTGTAAGTATGTGGGCCTGATCCCTGCGACGCACTTTTGTCCTGTTCAGGATGCTTGCTGTTCTAGTTCACCAACAGAAGTCTCTGGCCACATGCCCCACGCATGGAGAATAGGAGCTCAATTTCATATCCCTGTGTAGGGGTTGGGGGTCCAACAAGGCACCAGATTATCTTCTATAGTACCAGGAGTGGTGGTGGCATGTTGGCCATGCCCTCAGTCTCTATCACATGAGGGACAAAGGACCAAGTTTAAGTCACAAACACATCCACATGCAATTGTGCAGGAGCACACAGCATGGCCACGAGGTCATGGGACCCATACATGTCCACGTGAACCTACCTTTTATAGGAAGCAGACTGTAGCACAACAAGCCAGACCCTCGTGAACTGAGTATTAAAAAAAGTCGAACAAATCAGAGGGCTTGGACATGGTTTAGTAGAACTTTAGTGACCGTGGGACATGGCCGCTAAAGCTGTAAATCCATTGAAATCACCACCCGGTTCTGTGGCACAGGAAACTGCACTCCCTCGTGCAGTCAGTCAGATATAGCAGAGAGCAGGGGCAGACCCTTACTTCTGTGTAACTCAAGAGACCATTTGCAACTCCCATTACAAAGAATGAAAATGGTTTGGCCTACATATTATATATTGTTTAAAAAACTTTATGGAACCAACACATTGGCACTATGCCTTAAAAGCAGAGCCAAGACAGCCCTGCCCTGAAGGGCTTGTGATCTTAAAACACAGGACAAAATGAGAGAGAGAGAGAGAGAGAGAGATTGCTTATGAAGACTTCTGCTGAGGAGAATACGGGAGGATCAACACTGTGTTCAGGAATGGCTCTAGGGAGGGGAAGCGAGCTTACAAGCGAGAGAAGAAATGGAGGACAGGGCCAGCTCTAGGCTCTGTGACAGACAAAATCAGAAATGGGGTAATAAAGGAGACAGAAGGGTCAGTCAGGCTAAAAGGACTGAGAAGAGGCAACGGTAGAAAGAAAAATGGAAGAGATGCAGGGGACACCGTTATGTATACAGGTGAGGAAGAGGAGCTGTGGGCTGCTCCAGGCAGTCAGTGGGAGGAAAGACAGCTTCCGAGTGACATTTTGGCCCTCGCTTCACCATCGGATATAGAGACCCGACCCTAGTCAAAGGAAATGAGGTGAAGAATGCAATGAGATAGGAAAGGGGAGGGGGAAATCATTTTGCCCAACTACTTCTGCTGCAGAAGTTTAATGTAAATGTAATGTAAACCAAACCAAAGGCCAACCGACCCTCCCCCTTCAAACAGCTGACGGGTAAGACTTACTCTCTGATCTTTTTTTCAGAGCCATCTCTTCCAGGATCATAGACTCCCTTAGGCAGGTGCTGGATAAGGCCTATCCTTTGCGCTATTCTTATTTGTTCCTCTTCTGTCAGCTGCGTTGCTAGCCGGGTCTGGCTAGGAGTTGGATGGTAAACAGGAACTGGGACCTGCTCCTATATTTAAAGAGATTCAAACAAAAAAAACAAAGTTTATTTTCAGGTGTCTCCTGATGCTGGTGGATTTTGCAACATAGTAACCTTACTGTTTCTCCATTCTCCTCCTTACCCACTGAAAAAATGTTTGCCCAAAATACCCTCCCCCGGCTCTGTACTTTGTCTGCTTAATTAAAAAGTGAAGAATAGGATAAAGAACAATGGGGAAACTGGCAACACTGGTCTTTATAAAGAGTATTTAATATAGTCTCCAGGAGTTAGTCATAAATTAGTTAAACAGATGCACAGGCTCCATGTGAAAACAGGCAAATAAAACTTGCATGAATTTAGCTAATTGATTGATATTCATTCCAACCATGTAACGTTTGGGGAACAGTTACAAATATAAGCTGATGTAATTTCATTCTCTATATTTATGGAGAATCATTTGTACAGATGGGACTAGATGATTTTTAAAGATGCTTTCTTGGTTCCATAATGACAAAAAATGGATGTTAATAGTAATGCTCGATCTAACCAGTAATTCAGAAATGCAGACTTTTTTCTTCTTAAATGTTTAAATATGCCAGCTGGACAGCGGAAAGAACTGTCCAAATAAACAGCTGAAATTTTAGAACCGCTCTAGTCCATTTTATGCTTTTTATCAGTTGTCTGACATTGGACTCGGTGCCATGTATTCAAACTACACAACCTAGACAAAATAAGCAAGATTGTGGTATTACACAATCTCGTCCTTCGTATGTTCTCAAAAACTGAATTTTAATTATTTGGGGGAACAAATGCATCTGCTTAGAATTAAAAGAGTTTCTGAAAGCAGAATCCATCATAGGTCAGGGAATACTGTTCTGGGATGTGACAACTCTGCATGCGTCACAAGTGCCCACTGTACATACCCACTGTGAACTCCTTGTCCTCCCATACGCCCCATTACCGTCAATGAGACCCCTCTTAAATGCACTTCCAAAGCTTCTCCCTTTGCAGAGTCCGGGGAGTCCCAGATTACTGCCTTCTCTGCTTTTCTCAGTCACTCTCCTGTAATAATTTTCAGCCTGGTTTCCCTTGGTCTGTCTCTGTCCAATTTCCCTGTCTTGACTGGACTAGCGTCCTCAAACTCAGCTAGGCCTCAAGCTCAACGTGAAACATCATGTTGTAGTTTTCACTAATTAATCCCCTCCACTGCAAGTGACCTTCAGATACAGTATGAGCCTGTGTGACCACTGCAATCTGGGTAAGAGAACAACGTTGTCCCCTCCCCGGTGGTGCTGAGCCCAGGATGCTGAGCACTTCTGCTGGAGGTAGGTGCATGGACGAGGACTTGGCACCAGGCCGGTTTTGTTAGGTTTCACGTTTCGTGAAGCTGCCTTTACTCAATAGTTACATGTTAGAGAAACACGTTATCTCTTGTTTCATGAAGTTTGACCCTATTTTTACATGAAAACCAATGTTATATGTGAAAGTGAAAAGGGGAATGTCGATTCTCTCCTTTATTCAGCGAAAATACACAGTGCTTAGCAACTAATCACATGATTATCAAACGTATTATATGATGACTAAAAGCCAAAACGAACAATCCGTAACAGGGAACAAGTTATCTTTGAAAATGTTCTAAAGAAGATTCAGTGTTCAGATCAATATACCTTGTCAATTAGGAAGTTAGAAATTGATCATCTCGTTATTAGTGGGTCAGAACTGGGAACCTGGTTCATTCAGTAGGATTCTGTTGTGTCAGGATGGTTCAAAAAAGGGAAATTCACTATGGCAGTTACGTGAAGATAGGGTACACTGAGTCATAAGTATTATTAATATATACAAAACTGACAGACTAATACAAGTTAAAAAAATTAAATGTACCAAAAAAGTCAAAAAGGACATTTATTTTAGTCTTTGGTAGATAGATATAAACACATGCTGCCATATCTTATTTGTTTAACAAGCACAGTCTTATAGTACTCCAGCCTCCCCTTGTTTCTCCTACACAGGAGGGGGAGCCACTGACACGATCAAAGGTAGGATTTATCAATTTACAAAGAAAGCACCGGCAAATGTGGGGCCCCTGCAAGATCCTCTGCGCAATCTGGTGGTTGCCCCAGAGAAGAAAGCAAACCTCTTTAACCAATTCTTCACCTCCGTTTTCTTGTGCAGAGACTGGGACTTCCCCACCGTGACGCAAGACAGACTCGAGGGGAACACCTCCAGACCTCAGGCTGGGGAGGACCGGGTTAGCTTCTGGAGGGGCTGGATGTGTTCAAATCAGCAGGTCCAGATGCTCTCCACCCCAGGGTGTTGAGGGAGCTAGCTGGAGTTATTGCAGGGCCCTTGACATGGCTTTAGGAGTGCTCGTGGTGCTCAGGCCAGGTGCCAGATGATTGGAAGATAGCCAACGTGGTCCCCATCTTTAAAAAGGGGAGGAGGGAGGACCCAGACAACTATAGGCCCGTCAGTCTTACCTCAATCCTAGGGAAACTCTTTGAGAAGATCATCATGGAGCACATCTGAGATGGGCTGGCCTCAGAGATGATGCTCAAGGGCAACCAGCACGGTTTCATTAGGGGCAGGTCATGGCAGACCAACCTGATTGCCTTTTATGATCAGGTCACAAAAACATTGGATGCAAGTGTCACCATGGACAGAGTCTTTCTAGACTTCAGCAAGGCCTTTGACACCGTCTCCCACCCCATCCTCATTAAAAAATTGGGTGACTGTGGCACTGATGCCTACACAGTCAGATGGATTGCAGATTGGCTGAAGGGTTGTACTCAGAGGGCGGTGGTGGACGGGTCATATTCGACCTGGGGGGAAGTGGGCAGCGGAGTCTCCCAGGGCTCGGTCCTCGGGCCTGCGCTGTTCAATTTCTTCATCAGTGATTTGGACGACAGGGTGAAAACCAACCTGTTTAAATTTGCTGATGATACCAAAATTTGGGGTGAGGTGAGCACACTAGTAGGGAGGGAAAGACTGCAGCAAGACCTGGATAGGTTACAGGGGTGGGCTAACAAAAACAGGATGCACTTCAATACTGACAAGTGCAGGGTGCTGCACTTGGGCAGTAGTAACCAGCAGCACACTTATAAGATGGGAAACGCCCTTCTTGAGAGCACGGAGGCAGAAAGGGATCTTGGAGTCATTATTGACTCCAAGATTAACATGGGCTGACAATGCAAGGTCACGGTTGGCAGGGCTAACCAGACTTTGTCATGCATCCACAGGTGCATCTCAAGTAGGGCCAAGGAAGTGATCCTCCCCCTCTGTGCAACACTGGTCAGGCCACAGCTGGAGTACTGCGTCCAGTTCTGTGCGCCCCACCTCAGGAGGGATGTGGACAACACTGAGAGGGTCCAGAGGAGGCCACCCACATGATCCGGGGACAACAAGGCAGCCCCTACAATGGGAGACTGCGGGACTGTTCAGCTGAAGGCTGAGGGGGGACCTGGTGACCATCTATAAACTCACTGGGGGGGACCAGAAGGTTTTGGGAGAGACCTTGTTTCCCCTAGCACCCCCTGGCATAACAAGGAATAACGGCCACAAATTGTTGGAGAGGAGGTTTAGATTAGACATCCGTAAGAACTACTTCACAGTCAGGGCGGCTAGGATCTGGAACCAACTTCCAAGGGAAGTGGTGCTGGCTCCTACCCTGGGGGTCTTTAAGAGGAGGCTTGATGCTTACCTAGCTGGGATCATTTGAGCCCAGTTTCTTCTCCTGCCCAGGCAGGGGGTCAGACTTGAAGATCTACAAGGTCCCTTCCGACCCGACTTCTATGATTCTATGAAGTTTGCAATCCCTACTTTCTGAATGCTCTGAAGTGTCTGTACTTACACAGATCTGCAAACACTAATCTTTCTGGCTTCCCCTGTCTTCTTCAAGAGAGATACTGTACTTTGTACACCCATCTGACACACAAAAAAATTATGTCAGGAATTTGTAGTTGCCAGCAAGGACCTTCTACAATCTGACGTACTACACAAGCAACTCTTCTCAGACGACTTGCCTTGGAGAAAGAGGGCAAATGGTGCTGTCTCACTGTTAAGGCATTATACCAATGATTTTTTTTTTTTTAAGACACTGACAGGCTGCCATGAAAATGCATAAGACAATATTACTGGAAGTAAAAATAGGTGCTACCATGATACTGGTGATTGAGAGTGCACCTCCTCATAGCATAGTGCCTGAGACTACTGTTAATCTCCCTTCTAATTACTATTAAAAGCTTGACCATCAAACCCAGCCCATTATGTAAAAGCATTTCAGTACAACAGAAGTGACATGCACTACACAGAGCTGAATTCCAGCTTGCACGGACAGACCTTTCCAATTCATTCTTTTAATAGTGATTAAGAGCTTGTATATATTTGTGAGTACTATGATGAACATGTTTCAAGATATTTATTAATTAGAACATGAGACTCCATACTCCTCTGACCCGGTTCTTTCAGGCAAGCAGAGCATAATTTACTTCTATGGAGGGAATTAAAATGTTTGATGAAGAAGCAGATTTTAAAAACAAGAGCTGAATGGGAGATAAGTGAGGGTTTTGCTTTGTTACATAAGAAAAACCAGAAGGCTTTGATATACATATGACAGATACAGATCTCTACCCACTCTGGGCAGAATTTCTGGCCGTAACAGGTAAAGAACCATACAAAACGCCAGGTCGGAGGGTGGCCACACACCAAACGCAGGAGGCACAGCAGCCTCCTGGCCTGGCCAGCACCCAGGGGCCACGGTCCCCTCCCGTGCCCCATCAGTAGGCCACTGCCTTTACCTCTTATCGGGCATGGCACCTTTAGCGATGAAAGAAGAATTCAGTCTCTGCACATCCAGTCCTGGGCAGTGGTCAGTATCATTCCCCCTCCTCCCCCTCAAGTGGCCCTGGGAAAGTTTCAGCTCGAGTATCACCCCCCTGCCGGGTCATTCAACCCTTCCAAATGTAGCTTTAAACCTGCAACCAAAGGATGAAGTCAGGAGTTTACACATCTAACATAAGAAGTGATTTTCTCTCGCAAATGTTTACCCCAGTATATCACAGAAAGCCTAAGCATATGCCAAGTGTTTTCTCCCACAAAAGGGTGATTTCATTACATCCAAGTTCTGGTCTGGTGATTTTACCTTAAAATACTGCCATATATTTTGCTCCAATCCTACTGATTGCTTATATCACTATAAAATGCTTCTCTCTACCCTTATACCGTCTCATATTCTCACTTGCTCTTGTATGCATAATGTTTTGTACCACTTGAAAACAGGTCAATGGTAGATCAGAAATTCGTAATCCTTGGATAAAGAGTATTTTAAGATTACTCAATATACGAGAAGTATATATATCAGTTTGTTTTAATATATATGGTAGCATCAACATGCATATTTTGCCCTTTGTCCTTCCTGCTCGCAGCAAAAGGTAGCTTATTCATAACATATACATGTTATACATTCAGCTTGGGAGAAATATATTTGTGTAACTCTGAATCGCCCTCTTTTTTAAAAGAAATATTTATCAGTACAGCTACTCGCTTAACATCATAGTTACGTTCTTGAAAAATGTGACTAAGTAAAACGTTGTTAAGCAAATCCAATTACATCACAGTAGTTACCTGCTAGCAGGCGGCAGCCAAACAACGTTATAACAGAACATTGCGCGACTTTAAACAAATATGTTCACTAATAGATCAGCAACATAATAATGAAACAACATTAACTGGGATAACATTAAGTGAGGAGTACCTGCATATGAGAGAAGCACACATAGTGAGTATAAGGGCATTTAATGGAACAATCAGCATATTATTAATGCCATTTTAATTTATGACACAAACATATACAACTCCCTATATTTTTATTATGTGTCCTGCTTGTTACTTTCTGCAGTTTCCTTGACTTAGTTGATAAACATCAGTTAACTGTTTCCCTTTTTTGGTTCACCTTGCTGCAGTGGTTGGGTTCCAGACAACATGGGGGAATTTTTGCTTAAAAATAAGTTCCCCACTGAGGTTTTAAAATAGATAAAATGGAATATTTGCTTTGTCTAAGAATTAAAAAAAAAAAATCTTAATTCTGGGCCAATGTCTGTCAAGAAATCACACAGCTGAATGACCAAGCAGAAGACCCCCAATTATTTTATCTGCATTTAGAAACACGATATTGAAGGTGTAACATATTTGAATTAGTGGATTAGTGAATTTGAATCAGCGTTTAGTTTGCCGCTGCATAACTGTTTTCTCTGCAAACAGATACCAACTGTGTGTAAATTTACAGGCAGTCAGTAAAGATTCAGGTTAAAAATGCCAGTCCATAAAGAGGTACAGAAAAATTTCAGCAATCAGTAAAAACAATCAAGTTCTGGCTGCTTTGTAAAGCTCCCTCTTGGAAAGCTGAACAGCTGTCGCTTAATTGAAGGACAGAGCAGAACAGCACCCACCACCTGATGTCCGAGCAGGAGCACACCATGCTGCAGGAAGTCATCTCTCAGGGCTTTGTAGACCCTTCCCCTTAGCCTGTCCAGCAATGTGGCGCTGCTGCTGCTGTGTCCAGTTCTATAATATGGCTGGGTTACAGGGAGGCTTCTTGGGGAGCAAGGCTGGGGGAAGGCAGCATGGTGTGGGGTGCTGTAGGGAGGCATCAGGGTGTAGAGGTGCATAGAGAACCCCTGGGGTGGGGGCAGCACAATGCAAAACCACTGATGTAGTACAGCAGTGTTGCCAACCCAAGACTGTCTTCCCATTTTGCCCCAGAGAAAACTTGGGAGAGTGAAGACAGAGGGAACAGAACACAACAGGAGGATGAGGAGTTAAGAAGGGCAGGATGCATTTTGTTTTAAAACATGCATTTTTTAAATTTTCTCCTAGAACGATGCTGACGTTTCAGATTTAATTTGACGTGGACCTTTCGGAATCGGGAAGATGTGCAGCAGCCAACACTCCACTGGATGCAGGGGGACGAGTCTCTATAGAGCTTACGCTAAGTATCCTACGAAGTACACAGCGATGAACAGCGGGTTCCTTTGTTTAAACACAGATCTCTCATTAAAACCACCAAACGTCTGAGCTGCCCTGTAGCTGGGAGAAGGCTGTGGAGCAAGCAGGACAGGCAAGAGCCCTTTAAGAACAGGGTTTTTGTGGCTCAGAGAAATGAGCGCTCAAGGGAGAAAGAGAGAGCAGTGAAGGAGAAGCCCTGGGTGGCAAGCAGCAAAAGGAAGAAGAGGGCCCATAGTCACCAGCAGCCATGCCCCAGGGGGACTGGACTAAGAAGGGGTTGCAGCCAGAGGGCATGCAGCTGGCAGAGCTGCAAGGACTAAGGAACAGCCCCTGTGCGCGGGCTGGGCGATGGGTCTGGCTGGCTGGGCTTGCAGAAGGAAAAGCCTTGCCCACAAGCCAGAAAGGGCCTCTAGCCCAGGCCACAAGGAAGGCAGAGTTCCCAGTCCGGCCATGGCTGTACTGGAGGTACAGTAAGGGAAACGCTGGTGCATGAGGGCAGAGAATTTTTTTTCACCGAGAGCTTTGGACGTGGGGAGGGGAGTGGAGGTGTAAGTTCATGTTATTTTTTTTGGCATTGTGAGTACCTGGAGGGGCAGTGTTTTCATTGGAGTCAGGCTAGTAAGAACTGGAGGACCAGGAGTAGCTGTGAGGGGAGGTTTTGGAGGCCACGTTGTAGGTGCCTTAAGGCATTCATCAAGATCTTTAAACCTGGGGGCCAGTGAAAGAAAGAGGGAGAGGTGAGCAGGGTGAGGGCTAAGAGGGCCCAGAGATGGGAAAAGGGAACGAGTTTAACCCCTTTGAAGCCAAGGGATGCAGAACCCAGACTATGGGGCTTAAAGCCCCAGCCACGCAGTTTGCTGCTGAGATGCTGAGGCCAAAATAAGGAGGCCCTGGGCTGAAAGTAGTAGCCAGAATGAGTAGACCAAGACCAAGAGGGTCAAGGTCCAGACAAATAAAAAGGGTGGAGCAAAGTGGTTGCAGAAGGAAAACACCACTCTAAGACTTGGGATGCCCCCATGGATGTAGTCATTCCATTAAGGCATGGCAGGCAAGACCCTGGCTGGCAGTACAAAAAAGCTGGAGCTGAAGCAGGCTGGCCAGTTGCTGGGTGATGCTAATGCCCAGCAGGACACCTCCTGTCACATACCCAACTCCCAAGTTTTCCCCTGTATGATCTAGATGAGAAATATTTTTCTGGAATATTAGCAGCATATTTTCTTTAGCAAGTCAAAGATCCATGTGATTACGGGCTGAATTAACGACACTATCAAAAGAGCTATGAAGCTTAAAGCCATTTAGCATCTCCATTAATTTTAATCAAAAGCACAGATTCTCCTCAGACAGCTTTGCCCAGAGAGGACAACGTACATTTTTAGCTTTGCCACATGACTTTTTAAACAGAATCGAGTGTCGGAGATGCCTACTACAGTTTGCAGGATTCTGAATTTGAACAGGGCCTGGCCTTTGGCCGATGCAAAGACCCTCATCTCTGGTGGCCCATTTAAAGCATAATCAAAATCAGAGCCTTTGCGGGAGCAGAGATACTACCGAGATGTGTCCCTCAGACAGCATGACATTAACTAAACTGGAATTCTTGCATGTACATACATTTTTCTACCATTCTCATTGCTCTAGGATTTGAAGACCTAGTAGTACATTAGGTAGTGACTGTAACAAGTTTACTGTGTGAGAGTGGGAGTGAACAGGACACAAGCCTCACTGTGACACAGTACTCTGACTGCTGCCCCATACATACACACAGAGGCTCTAGCAACCTGTCTCTCTGGAGGTTTCCCAGGCAAGGCTGCTCTACACCACCTCTTTGTGCTTGCAAAGTGCTATTAGGACTGTGTAGCTCAGGCTCCAGATCCGGTGAGCCGCACCAGGGGTTAATCTGTGGCCTCCAAACTCTCACCCAGCTGACACTCCCCTATCACTCCAGCTGTCCAGGGCTCTGGGCTTCCAGGGGACAGCATGGCATGGCACGGAGCAGTGCATTGGGGGTCTGCAGCTCATGTTACTGCATCCTGTGCAGGGTGCAGGCCCCAGCTGCATACAAGCTGCACAGCCCTGATCTGCCTCATAGCCAGAACCATGACAGGACAAGTATGATTCATACCCCTCTATTTAGCCATCCACATTCTTTCAGAGAAGTCAGCTTGTTTGTCATTCTATGAACAAGTATTTCGCTGAAAGCTCCTGGACTGCTGGGACCTTTTCTAATTTGCATGCTCTTACTTGACTCACTTATTTGAGGGGGGGGGAGGGGAGAAAAGCTGGGAAAAGGCAGGGACTATACAAATATACAGACAAAACTGAGTATTTGTTTTCATGCAGCTCTAGCTAACTTCACCAGCCAGCAGGGAAAAACTGAACCAAATCACTGACTCTGTTAGATCATCAAGCTAATGTCCCCCTTCCATGCACCAATCTTCTACAGTCAATTTTGAGCAGTCTGGTGTAAAGATCCAAAACCACTGAGGTTTCCAACACTGCCCTGGGGAATCTATTCCACAGCAAGATACAATTCCACACCACATTTAGCCTCCATTTTCTCCTCTTCATATAATGCTATTTCTCCTAGTACCTGTCGTATTTGCATACTTAGTCGCATTTTACTGCCATTCGACTACCTCTGTGGTCAGTTCCAGTGTGCAAAAAAAGGACACAAAAATATCTGTCCCAAGTCCAGTTAGACACAACACACGTTTGTGTCAATACAACATTTTAGCTAGTTGCCATGCCACATGGGAACATACCATTACAGTGCAAGTCTAGCCATACCCAGGTTCCATCTCAGTGCTACACAAAATTCTTCTAGCTCTTTGATCCACCTTCTTCAGGTGCCTGCAGACTGGCATATTTTCCCTGGTATTTCCATACTCCTCTTACCATCTGGCTAGGCAGCTGCTATAAATATCACAATCTTTACAAGCCATTCCCTCCAACTTGTCAACATCTGTCTTGATCTGTCCTGTCTAGAGGAAGTCCTGGTAGTTCAGTTAGAGCTCCAATTGAGCCACATGCTCTATTACCACTAGGGATGTAAATATTGTTTAAAAATAATCCAATTAACCTACTCTAAGTATATCGTTTAAACAGTTAACCAACAACACAGCAGCTCAAGCACGGGTGCCACTAGGGGGACTGCAGCAGGGGCAAGCTCCACCAGACAATACAGCCTATCTGAAGCACAGAGCTGGGGGAGGGGGCCCCTGTGAACAAGCAGCTAATTATTTAACTGACAAATCATTAGGCTGCCCCCTGTTTTCATCTTTAACTTCACAGGTGAGGGGGGTATTAGTCCCCCCCTCACCCTCCTCCCTGCCTGCCCTACTGCCTTCCGGTTCCTGCTGGGGCACTGCAAGGCTTCCCTTTGCCCCTATTCTTGCCAGATTGTGCCCCACCCCACACATAAAATGGTAACCAGGGATCATGGTTTTCCATGATAAAAATAAAAATAAATAATCACAAATTCTCTGATAAAAAATTCCAAATTCTCCTATAAAAATCCCCAAATCCATGGTTAAAATTAAATGCCCTCCACAGCTCTGCTTGTGTCCCTTGTTCCCCCCTCACAGGCCCCCAGCCCTGCTTGTGCCCCCTGCCCCCCACCCACAGCTGCTGCCCCCCAGCCACCAGGGCTCTGGGGCCCAGGTCCACAGCCCCTTGCCCCCAACGGAAGGCAGTGGCTGCTACAGCAGGAGCATGAGCCGGCTCCCCCACTGCTGCCTGCCTGCTGCAGGCTCAGGTGGGGCAGGCTCCCATTGGCAGCATGCACTCCTGAGGGGCAGGGGGGGACTCGTGCCCTCCAGAACTGTGGGGGGGGGTGGGGGCAGGCAGATGTGCAATGCCCCTGTGCACATAGAGGAAGTGTGGCCTGGGCACCATGGAGCTTGCAGCGGCAGGCAGCTTTCATGCATGGCTCTGCTGCGCCCTGCTGTGCCAGTCGCACACTCTGAGCTCTGGAGAGCTTGGAGGAGGGCAGCAGGGCAGGGAGCACAGCATATGTGACCCAGAGTCTGCAGCTGGCCAGGCACTCCAGCCTGGAGGGAGTTTGCATCCTGCCTGCTCCTGGCTAGAGTGCTCAGTCGGCTGCAAACCCCTGTCACTCCCAGCCAGCTGCAAACCACCCCCTCTCAGCCAGAGTGTCTGGCCGGGGAGTGCCCAAGCTGGCTGGGGGCTGAGGGAGTAGGGAAGTTTGCAGCCAGCTGGGAGTGGCGGGGGTTTCCAGCCAGCCAAGCACTCTGGCTGGGAGCGGGGAGGCTGCAAACCCCATCCCGGCTGGAGTGCCTGGCCTGGATGCACACCTCCCTGCTTCCTCAGCCCCTAGCCAGCTTCCCAAGCCCTGCCCTGCAGCCCTCAAGCCCCACTTACCTCCAGCAAGAAGAGTGAGCCTGAAGCAGCCTCCAGTAAGTGTGAGTGTTGGGCCCTGCCCTTCCCCCCCTCCCTTCCCGTCCCAGCAGGGTTGAGGGTTTCCCTGCCCCTTTTGCAAACCGCTCTTGTAGGCTGGAACTCTGCCAGCCTGCAGAGCTCTTTGCAAAAGGAAGAAATCCATGGGTGTCTCTTCTAAAAGGGAAAATCTGTGTTTTCTCTGATAAAAATGGGAAATCCATGGTTTTCTCTGTTTTTCTGTGGGAAATGGAAAACCAGGATCCCTGATGGCCTTATTGGTTAAATGGTTACTTATTTAACCTTTTATTTTCCCAATTACCACCTTGCTCACTGAGTTGATGCCTTCACAGGTTCTTCCCTAATATATGCGTCTTTCTGCAGCCACAGTACTCTGAAAACTGGGATGTCTTTTCCTTTTTTGGGTCTCTTTCAGCAGTCCAATCCAAAGCCAATGATATCAAGGGACAGACTCCCACTAACTGTTAAGGACTTTGGGTCAAGCCCTCACTGAGAGTGCATTTTAGATTATTTTCCCATTATATGATCTTACAGTATTTTTCCAGCTGTGAATGTCATTTGGCTATTTTCTGCTACAGCCCTAGCAAATGTCAGGGAGTCTTCTGTTCTTCTCACTTTACAGTCATAAGAATCCCTACTGGGGCAAAAGGTGCAGAGTGGGGGGCTGTTTGGCACATGTCATTCAGGTTAGAAGAGAGAAGCTCTCTCACATGCTATCCTTATGTTAGTACTTATTGTAAAGCAGTTTACTTCTCCTCCTTCAATTCATATTATTTTAAAACCACGCACCATTACTGTGTGAATTATAATACTCTTGCTGTAGATTACTTTAATAACCTTTAGAAGATTGAGAAATCTAACAACTTTATTATAACCTTTTCTTGGCATATAAAAGAGTTCATTTATGCATTTTACAGTCACTGCTGTTAAGCTATAATTTAACAAGTTTAGTACCTATTTTTCTTATTAATCCATTATCCTTTATATTTCTGCTTCCTAATAGCCAACCAAACTGTAAGGAATTGGGCACCATTCCTGAAGAATTACGCTGGAGGATTCAAAACCTGAAAGAAACTTTTTCTCACTCCGTTTGTAAAAGAGACGTAGACAGAGAGCCAAATCAGATAGAGCAGGAGTGGCCAACCCGTGACATGGGTGCCACAAATGATATGGGTGTCTCTGGCACACATCAGTCTGGGAGAAGACAGGCAGAATAAGGCAGAGAGCAGAAAGCAGAGCCCCAGAAAAGGCAGGAAGCACAGAACAGGAAGCAGAGCAGCAGCTTGATCAGGGAGCAGAAAGCTGAGCAGAAGCCTGTGTAAGAAAAGGGATCACAGTAGCACTGAGGAGGGTGTAGGGCTAGTTTCTGGCACGCCTGCCAAAAAGGCTGGCTCCCACTGAGACAGAGGATATGCACCAACGTACATTTTAGCTGCTTTACAAAGGAAGCAGGAGCTGCTGCTCCTCAGGAGTGCGCGACAGCTGTTAAGAGATGCAACTGTTATGTCTGCATGATCCGGCAGCTGTAAACAGACATTGCATTTGACACTGGCCCGATTGTCTCAGTGTCACCCTTTCTAATTGCATTCCTGTTCCTCCCCCAGTAGGTAGCTGGTGAGACCACACGTCCTCTGAATGACCTGCAATAACCTTACAGATGAACACAGCAATGTCCCAGGAAACAGCGACAGCACATTTTATCCAGCATGCTTCAGAGGGACTTGAAGAAGGATAGTGGACTTGTACATCTGTAGGACTACGAGACAAAACACTTTTCTGGAAGAAATGTGGCATCTGTTTACAGCCTTAATGACCCAACTTCGCAGGAATAAGACAGAATTAGACCTGGAGCAGTTTTTCTATGCTTGTATCACTACAGAATTATGTAGACATAACAGTTACAACCTAACAGCTTATATATCATATTCTTTGACAGCAGGACAACTGTTATATCTGCCTATGCCCAGAGAACAATCACTGTACAAGCCAACAAATAATGACCGTTTAGCAAATGCAATTCTTTAATAATAATACTGCTGGGAATGTCTAAAGAAAATACTAAACTGACATCTTGTTACTTAAAATGGTAATTGGTTTTATGACCTACTGCATCTACAAAATCTACAAAAGATTGCTTAATACTATGATGTGGATGAATCCCCTGTAATTCTCTCGGAACGAATTCACATGGTAGGTGTATAATGATATAAAAAATATCAGTAGGCCACTCCACAATGAATGTAACCTAAAGCCTCACTTATAGGAGTAAAATGTGTGCAAAACCCAAATGATCTGTGCTTTCATTTCCCCACCAAGAGACATATTATAGTTTTAAAGAACTTGCCACTTTAAAATAATTGCAAGTCTGTGGCAGGTTGTCTTGATTTTTTAACCTTCAGAACAATATAATGTAAAAATGTCAATATATATTACCTACAGGGTTGTCCTGGTAACACTCCAGGGTCTTCTAGGGTTACACTTCAGCCATTCACAGTAATTTTAATAGGACACTTTTTATTCTCTCTTGTTTAAGATCTTTTGGGGAAGGCTAACAATGGTGTTTGATCAAAAAAGCACAGAAGTCTTTTCTTGTGGAAATTTCTTTGTGAATTAGCTTTTTCCACTGTAAGCATTTTGCCCAGGGAGTAGGGAAGCAAAAGACACAGTATTTGGATAGCGGACAGAATGATGCCTACTTTTGTGCACGTTCACTACAAGAGACAATGACATTTTTGTCATGGGAAGTCCCATTTTAAACAAGAGGGAATAGATTCCCCCAGACACTGGTGGAAGCCTCAGTGGTTTCAGAACTTTAAACATGTGAGGGACAAGTTTTATTAATGTGTTGAAAAGAAAAATCCACACAGAATTAAGGCCAGTGACAGACGGGGTAGAGGGGGGAACGACGACACACACACACTTTACTGGAAGAGGAAGCACTTTAGTGTGACCCAGCTTCCCAGCGTCTGTATAGATCGGGCGCTGCAGCGGGGCTTTTTGGTGCTTTTATCTAAAGCCGATTCAATCAGTTATTAGCAAAAACCACCACTGAAGTGCCCGAGCCACACAGACACTGGGCAAGCTGAGTCCAACTAAGGTGCTGCCTCTTCTGGACATGCGCTCTGCTCAGTGGGGGACGTGCCGAGCTGAAAGTAAAGCGTGGCTTGATTTTGTTTTCTGATGTCTGTAAGCTACCTAAATGAGTAACTAATTGCAAAATGACTGTGTCTGAAAGCTGGAACAGGTGTTCTCAGGTTTGCATGTGTTGCTTACGTGAAACTAATAGAAAAAACTTACAGGAAACCTGTGGCTCCTGTTCTTTTTCTATGTTTTTGTTATCTTTTGCTCTGAAACAATCCTCCTAAGAAGAAACGCTGGCCACCCCAAAGTTATTGGGAAGCCTGCCGCTGACTTCATTGGGGCAGTGATTTCACCCCTATCTATTTTTTCCTGGGATTCTATTTTTACGTTCCTTTATGTTCTCTTTCCAGTTCCCAAATGTTCTCATTCTGCCTTCTGGTTTTGGTCTTTTTGCCCATGTTTTCTTCCCCACCAGTTATCCTTCCTCTTTCTCTGAGCATCCTTATCAAGTATGCTTTTTTCCTAAAAATACTAAATCCATGAATTCATTACCGAGTATCAAGCATAGTGTTTTTCATTCCTTCATAGTCTGAATTAACATGACCAACTTCTGAACCGTCATTACCAAAAGGCAGACCAGAGTTGCACATGTCTACCCCATTCATCTGTCTTCACAGCTGAGAAAACCCTTCCAGAGAGTACAGGACTGGTGAGCATCATGGCAGAAAAGGTAAATTTCCACTGCTGTTTCTCACGCTCCATCCTCAGAGCAGCGAGCAATGCTGCGGAGAGGAAGATCGGCGACGAAAGAAGGAAGGCACACATCAGAGCAATTACAGAAAATGACTTGGCCTTCACACTCCTGAGGGGACTGTTACATACAAATGAAAATGTTTCCACCCAGTTAAGGTAAGTAGTTGTAAGGCCCCTTCCAGTGGTTCAGGGCCTGCTGCAAATTCTGATTTTTTCTATTTTGGATGCAAACAACCTGGACTATTAAGCCACCTACTCTGAAATCTGAGAAACCATTAATGCAAGTGTGCATGTGAAAGATGAATGGGGAAGGAGTCAAATGAAAACAATAATAATCAATCTCAATGAAGTCTCCTCATCATAATCAACCAACTTTTACAGTTCAGTTATTGTACCACATGTCTCCCTGGCCGGCTCCCAAACCATATCCTGGGGTATATTTCAGCCAGACAAGTTTTCAACCACCAGCTGTCCACCTTTACCTCCTGCTTTTCTCCCCGCTGATCCTATCGGAAAGAACAATGTTAATTTTGAGAGTGTCCTAAGACACAAGGTTCAACAGAACAACACATTCACAGACATGGGCTGCTTTAGCCATAAGTCTGACGGCTGGGCCACAGGGACCGACTGTAACCTCTGCTGGATCCCGCTGAAGGATCTTTCTGGGATCAGACACTGGATTCTAACAGAGCTTTCTTCACCAAAACTGCAGCACACTATTTAAAGAGATTTATTTTTTAAAAACAGAGAAGGGAGGGATCCATAAAGAACTTACAAAAAAAAAAAAATCCACGTCTTGCTAAGCGGCTCTGGTGAGCGATGCCAAAGAAGAAGAGCAGGCCCCTTGTGCACTGCGACTTACAGATGCAGCATCTGCTCTGAGACGAGCACACAAAATGCAGCCTTATGGGGCTTCCACACCCTCAAAGGCTACAAGATGAGCCAGCTGCATAAAGGGAGCAGCTAAAGCAAACCATCAGCCCTGCAGCTGGACGTAGCAGAGTAGAAGAGAGGAACATAAACGCTACTATTTCCCCCGGTCTCTGCATGCTCTCTCCTACCTCGTACTTGTAATATCTGTGAACAGCCCCCTGCAGAGGTGTGGCAGACCAAGGGTTACGTCAAATATTTCCTTCTGTGCTGGAGGAGGCAGAAGGTGGAACCTGGCATCCACTGAGCCTGCCACCCATCGCTGCAGAGCTGTCAGCTATCAAACAGCAAACAAAGGCCTGGCAGCAACCTGAAGCACCCACAAACATTCAGGATGTTAAAAAAGTGTCTCATTTGATGTGGCCCTGTTTGTCCCATGGTTGGATTCTGATCCAAACAGGGGTAGCATGTTCACACGTCACCCTTCCAAGCTACTCCCGCTCCTCCCCCAGCAACAACGCACAGCCTGCTAGGCTTGTTCCAGGAATGACCCACAATAACGATACAGATGCACACAGCAATGTCCCGGGAAAAAGGTGCTAGTATATTTTATCCAGCATGCTTTGCAGGGACTTTAAGCAGGACAGCAGACTTGTACATCTATAGGATCCTGGGATAAACGGTTTACTCCTGGGATAGACACAACATCTGACTACAGCCTCAGTGAAATACCTTTGGAGACTGCATCAAGGAGAAATCACAAGCTGGGGTAATGCGGGCCAGTTGCTACAGCGAGGGCAGATTCGTTCAGCTCTCCCGTCAGATGTACATGGACGCACAAGGCCTCTACCACTACGCTCTGCTTCTAGTGTAAGTTAAAAATATACATTATAATGACTAAAACAACTGGTGTCTCAAAGCCTTACTCAGACTGGGGGCTCTGCAGGCCACTTTCTGTAGAGACCTAGAAACAAAAGGTTCCTGCCACTGCCTGGCCTAGTCCCCCTCTGCATTGTCACCAATCCACTGTTCAGCAAAAAGCTACTCCCTGGCTAACACCTCTTGTTCAAGCCCTTCTTTGGGGCATGAATGCATACAAATCAGCTGCCCTACTCCTCCAAACTAGTGCCTCAGGCCTCCCAAGTCTCCTTATTTTTCACATATGCTCCCTCAGTTCTCTCACATTCATTGTGGACCCTTTAGCTTCTAGCTGACAAGCACCAGAATATTACAGACTTTTTCCAAATGCCAAGAATCTTGACATACATCTCCACACCCCTTGTCCAACCTCTCCTCTTCCATGGGCTAGGATTCCTTAGCAGTTCCAAGTCTCTCCTGCCTTTTCTCACCGTTCAGTCCTTCTTATATGCAGTGGTAGCTGGCCCCTCCACTCAGAGAAACACCCCTTCTTAAATTCAGTCTGTCTCCTTTTTGCCATGGGATCAACTGAAAAGCTTAGCCTGTCCCTGTGAGCCTGTGTGTAGAACACTGTTCTGGGGCACAGGTTGGCAGCTGAGAAATAGATCAAAAGTGATGGGCTTGCCAGCTGGATGGCGCCTCCTGCTTGACACCTTGTCAATGCATACGTGCCTTTTTGGGCAGGGTGGTTACCTGAACAATAGAGATGCACCAATATATGGGTCACATATTGGATCAGCCCTGATAAAAGGAAAATTAACATCATTAGCAATTGGCTTTTTCTGGCTGGTGTAGCCAATAATGTCACTGATAAATGCCACCAGCTGCCATGTACGCAGCCAGGAATGCAGCCTGGCAGCTTGGAGAGCAGTGTCCTGCTGGTAAGTCTGTGGGGGGAAAGGATGTGGGGGAGGGAAGGGTCTCGAGGGGGAGGGGGCAGATCGAGGAAGTGGGGCAGGGGTAGGTGCTGCCCAACCAGGACAGTGAATGGGACCTTGGAGATAGGAGCAGGAGGGAGCTGTGGGCAGCTCATCCAGGGGACCTGGGACTGTGCCAGCCTCTTCCTGGTTGGGGGGGGGCTGGGCTCAGCTGTGCGGGGCAGACAGCAGTGGCAGCACTGGGAGGAATGGCTACAGGGTGGGGGGCCTACGGGTAATTTGGGGGTAGCTATAGCCCCCCCAAGCCCACCCTAGCACTGCCCTTACTCAGGCAATCCGCTCTGCTGTGGGGTGGGCACAGGACGTGTGGCCAGGGCAGGGCTCCAGAGGAAAAGACAGTAAGGTGAAGTGCCCGGAGTAGGGGCAGTGCTGGGGGGGCTACAGGCACACCAAAATTCACCTTTGTACCCCTGTATCCACCCCTCCCAGCACTGCCCACCCTGCTCCTGCCCACTCCTAGCCCAGCCCCCCCCCACCGGGAAGAGGCTGGTGCCGCCCCTGGCCCTGAGCCCACAGCGGGCAGCCTATCTCCACCCCATGCACAAATCCAGAGGGCACATACTCCCCATACCTCCCCTGGGAGCATGCTCAGTGGCAGGGAGCTGCTCCTTGCACCTCCTGAATGAGCCGCTCATGGCTCTGTCCCACTCCCTGCCCTGGCCCCAGGGTCCCATTCACCGCCCTGCCTGGATGGTGCCTGCCTCTGCCCCTGCACCACCCCCTCCCTCACCACGGGAACCTTGATCTGCCCCCACGGTCCTTCCTTCCCCCCCCCATGCCCCTTCACCCTCCCCCCATCAACTTACCAGTAGGACGCTGCTCTCCAAGCTGCCTAGCTGCATTCCTGTACATCAGCTATTGGATCAGGATTGGCTGATATGGATGGTTAATTAACAGCATCAGTACTGGCCAAGAAAATCTTTACTGGTGTACCCTTACTGAACACAGTACACAATGGAGCAAGCAAGTCCAAAAACAGGGATCCATTTTACCTACAGCAAGTCAGTCCTTCCTGATTTAAAAAACAAGACCCCTGCAAATACACAACATAGCCCTGAAAGCAGTTTAGCCCTGCCCCAAAGAAGAAAATTATCTTTAGCTGAATTGGGGATAAAGTTGTTATACCTTCAATAGCCCATCTTTCAAAGCTTGTTTTCAAGCTTCCAAATTTACTGCCTGGTCATTTTCTGGCTGCTACAGTGCAGTTCATTCCAGGTTTATATTTGCTGAGCTCTGCATCTCTGTTCATGTATCCATTGCCGTAGACACGTGCTCAGTACACGTCTCACGTTCAGTACATGATACCGAATGGCAGTGCTAATACAGGAAGCTCCTGAAGTGGGAGGTCACAATATAAAACAGAGTCTGGAACTGGATATAGATCTCTCCCACTTGGTAAGCTCTCTGGGATTGTGACAAATCTATTTTAAGACTAAAAGAAATGTAGGTAATGGAAGCAAACAGGTAGATTAAAAGCAATCATCTCAGCCCCTCAAGTAGACAGGCACTGTGATAGAAATGAACTTTAAAGAGTTCATGCTTCAAAGGAGCATAAAGTATCAGAGATTTGTTGATTATTTTAGAGAAGGTGTTCATATGGGACACCACAGAAGAAAGTACTTGTAGGAGAAGGTGACAAGTAGGTGATCAAGAATGATACTGCTTATAAAGCAAAGGGAAGCAAAGTGTGATGGTAGTGTGATAATAGCATTACATTTGAGACTTTTTTAAAAGGGACTTTAACAACTCATGAATCAAATAGCTGAGGTTATTTGATCTTAAATTCCCCAAATGCTCAATTTAAAATATTCTCTTTTCAGCAAAAACATGTTCAACAAAAATCATTACTCAACCCAGAAACTGCCAGCTTAACAGTTTGAGGATGCAGTCAGTCACAGAAGCCCTAATTTCTACCAGCCTCCAAATGTGCCGATATAAGCAATGATACTACATTTTCCTACATAATGTGGACATCCCAGAAATCAAGAGGCAAGATCTGAAAACTCATTCCAGGACTTCCAACTGTGAATCTGACTTCATAAGCAGCAAGGGGCTTTATGAAAGGTAAGGTCTGCTACATTATTTCTTGATTGATTTAACCCTTTCATTTTATATGACTGCAAAAATCACTGTAGGAAGCAGAAAGCTTCCCTATTGTTGGTGCTGCTTTGCCAGACTTATAGCACTTCATTCACCTGCATGATCTTCTCTTTGCCCCATCATACCTTGGACCTGGGATGTCAAACTCAGCCACTTCCAGGATGGATTTGGATTGTGGGGCTCCTTGTGGGCCAGATCCAGAAACAGTGATGGTGAGATCACGAGTGGTGGCCATGGGGGTTAACACAGCTGTCACTTGTCCCCCACTGACACACCTCCACAGAAGGGCTTCATAGCCCAGGTTCTGGTGGTGGGCCCTGCACTCTCATTCCCAGCTGCTCTGGCAGCCCCATAGGCCAGATGACATGGCTCCATGAGCTGGATCCAGCTTGCTTTGCTGCACATTTGACATCCTTGCATTACACAACCTGGACACTAGCCACTTGCATGGTCAAATGTAGCTATAGCCCTTTAAGCTACCAGTGTGCAGCCTCCTGGCTGCACTGCAGTTCTGTCCCATGGATCCTTCTCTCTCTCACCCACACAATCACCGCTCACAGAAATAAGAGACGAATTTTTTTAAGAAGGCTATTACACTTTTGTTTAAGGTATCTAACAGCACTAATCATTTCAACACAGGATTAATAAGCAGCCATAGTAAACATGCAGAGATGTGCAGGTTCAGGCCATCAATTCGTTCCAGCCAGCCTGTATTGATCTCTGTGGAATTGCCCGATGTCTTTATTATTATTGCTGAACATGTTCAGAACAAGACGGTGTTGTAACTACAAACAAGAGAAGAAAGACACCGATACCAAGGGCTTCTGAGGCATTGCTGGTAGTACTGCGGTACAGGAAAGAAGAGTATAATGCATGTGCACGAGCAGGATTTCTAATTTTGTTCAGCTAAGTCCTGTCCTCACAGGCAGTGACTCTGCATTTTTGGTTTGTGGGGCATAAATCCAAGAGTGATCTCATCCAAATTGCAAACCACTTCTCAGATCGGGGCGAGACCTGTGCTAAGAACAGGTAGAGGAAGCAGAAAGAGAGTCTTTGGGTACAGTGCAAGTGGAGCCCTTCCAGAAAACATTTTTTTCTGTTTTTTTTAAAAAGCCTTTGTAGCTGTCCCAGATCAAAGTGAACATCTGGTTAACCATCTAGCTGCTGCCAGAAGGCACATCTTCAACCCGCAGATTGGTATGTAACGTACATCTAAACAATCATACTATCAGGACAAATTAAGTACATTCAGCTTCACTGAGCAAGTCTATTTGTTTGCTGAACGTGGCATGTCATTCACCACTAAAGCTATTTATGTCTGCCTAATCAAAATGTTTAAATTTGTGGTATTTCTTGAAATAATCAAAACGTATAAACAAACGCCCCAATTCCCATCCCGCTTATGCTGGTTTTATAGCAATGTATTTGCATTAACGTTAGCAGAATTACTTCCAAATGTATACTGTTGAGAGAGAACAGAATCAGGCCCAATATTTTCACATGTTGGTGACACTGACTCCCCCTGCATGCAGCTCATTCCAGACTGCCAGGCCACCTTGTATTTGGCAGCATGAAATCTGCCATTTAAAACTGGAGTTAAGTAAATCCCACACAATGGTCTCACCATCTATTTTTGCCGGACAACACTTATGCCCAGCTTCTGTACTATGAAAGCTTGGGTGCAGTCCTTGTTTTTTCCAAGGCCTGTACCCCTTTTTAATTTTAATAAATCTGGTCTTTCAAGACAATTATTAGGATTTTTATGCTGAAATCATCCTCCATGATCAAATACCTAATAGCAAAATCTGCCTTATCCCACCACAATTGGCTTAACTGTAAATTATGCACAACTGTCTTTAATGGCACTACTGTCTGTTTTGTGACGAGGTCTTTTACCATATGTCCATATAACACCTGGAACAATGGCACTTAGACTAGGTTTAAGCCACTGAGGTCTCCATGGCAGGGGTTTCAGCAGAGGTGCTAAAGTCTCCTGGCATGCTGCAAAATCCTTTTAAGGGCGCCGTGGGCTGCTGTACAATATGAGCACTGTTACGTGTGCAAGCACTCACACTGACACCAGTACTTTCCTCTGATCAAAAACTGGGCGAAAACTAAAAGGAGGAATTTCCCACTTTAGTGAGTGAAGGCAGTAGCACTAACGAGTTGCTTATACATCTTCAAATAACCTACAGGGCTGCTGAGCTGACCTCAGCTCTTCTCACACAATGAGATGTCAGGCCACCATTTTGCATTAGCGCCTAGTATCCATTCATGTCATTGGTGGTGTTAAAGAAGGTTAACTTATTTAGTAATAAAATACAGCCAACATAACAGACAAGTTTGTTATTAAAAAGGGAAAAGCTGATGAGCCATGTAGTGAAATTGTAATGATGAGTGAATCTCATTAATTATAATCATTACAGTTACTGCCTTGTTTTCCATTTTGTTTAAAAAGCATTTCCAGTTGTATTATTTATTTTTTTTCCCATGCACTGTAATAAGTAAATTAGTTTTCTGAAATGGGGCCTTGATAAATTCAGTGAAGTTATGCAGCAGTGCCTCTAGTCTAAAAAGGCTGAGAACTTTTTTAGCACTCTAGGTGCTACTTTACTACAAGATAATGGTTATGTCATCGCTGGAACTTTCTCTAACTTACCACAAGATGTGTTTTTAAATAGTTCCAATGATGTATTAAACCCTAAGGAAACACTCAAACTCCAAAATACATATATGCAACTGCAAATAGTTAAGTGTAGTTTAGATAAACATAATCTAAACACTAAAATAAAGGAGGCCATCAGGAACAAAAACCAGACAGACAATCATATCGTTGATTCAGCAAAGTACAAGCTTAAGTCCCATTGACTTAAGTACATGTATAAGTAGGATTTAAGAACACGCTAAGTACTTTGCTGAAACAGGGTTTATATTGCTACTAAGGAAGAAGGGAAAACTGTTTAAAAAGAGAACCATGAATACAGAGAGGCCATTTTTCTGGATATGGGGAGAATGATTTGAAGACAAAGGACTATTCTGCTCCAACACCCATGTGTGAACAGCTGCGAACCTTGAAGATATCCACCACCCCACTAACTCATAGAGACAGTGAGGAATTTTCCAAGCGACGTGGCAGTATATCACACCAGAGCTGAAACATGAAAAATACAATGCTATGTTTAACAAGGACACTGGTCACAAGCTACAGATTGATACACATCAAGAAATATTAGGAGTTACAAATTAAATTAAAATTAAATTTATTCATATAAAAAGGTAACTTGAGTAGTGTTGAAGCAAAATAACTTTCCAAATGTACCGAATCAATAATGATCAGATTTACTGGCAGGTCTAAAAAAAAGTATATGGGGTCACTATTAAGTTTTTGTCTAAAATGAAAATTTAAATTTGGTGGGGTACATATTGCTTCTTAGTACTTGTTGTAAATGAAAAAATCGTAGCATGTGTTTGATGATATTACAGGCAACAAAGACAGAAAGGAATTTAAATACTTTTCCCTTAAATCTACATCCTAAGGTTTTAGATGGAGGGGTATGTCCCAATGCAACCATCACTAGAAGTTTTTATTTGTGTTTTTGTGCATATGTCATCCGTCACAATGGTCCAGGAGATCATAATAGCCTGGCTACCAATAAAAAGCATCGGGACAGCAAATTGCATAGGAAAACAGGGCATCAATGTACTTCATCTATAGATCAGTGGCCTTTTATAAAGTCACTGGAGTTGTGGTTTTTTAGCAACTAGAAAAAAATCAAGCCATGGGTTAGACCAGTGATTCAGATATCTCCATTTTACAGGAGGAAAGACTAAGGCCAGAAAGACACAAGTCAGAATTTAAGGGGCCAATAATTTTATTTCCAATAAACTGATTTGGGGCGTGGGGGAGAGACACCTCTTAAATTAAACATGGAAAGATTTTTTTAAACCACCTCTAAGAGAGAAGTGGGAAAACTGGGAAAAGGCAGGCTGCCAAGATTTCAGCAGCTAACTCGTCAATACTACTGATTAAGATTTGAGTAGTTCTCCTACCTGCCACTCACTTGAGATAAGCAAATATATAGTCATAGTAAATCCTTATTATATATACACTTTATGTAGCATTTCCAGACTGATTTGTCAGACTGCATACATGTCCTTGCCAAAATCTTAACAGAAATTTTATTCTGAAGTTGAAAGCAGCTTAAAATAATTTCTATAACCTGATCCTGTTTCCATTTACTCTCTTCTAGAATGCAGAAAATACTTTTTGTTCCTTGTTGGATCCTCAGAGCATTTTCTAATCCTTTTCACAAATTGGAAAGGAGACCTGCAGGCTAACCTGAGAAAGATATATGCAGCTCAGAAGTCAAACATCATATGCAGCCCATCTATGGCAAATGAAATACAAGTCATTTTCATTATGGCAAACCATGGGTGTACCAGTACACAAGTCAATCCTGCAACATGCCGAGCACTTTGAGATAAAGGTACCTTATCCACCAATGCACTTAAAATATGCTTAACATGAAGCTTGTGCTTAGTCCCATTGATTACAGAAAGCAGAAACACCAAGTTTCCCTGCTCCCCTCCAAATACCCATTATTTTTTAAATACTAAAATGAGTCTTTCTTCTAAGACATGAAAAGGGAAAAATAGATGTCCTTGTCTAACAAAATAAATGCTAACAGAAGACCTGATTGCTCTCTATGAATACTGCAGGGGGAATAAACACCAAAGAAGGAAAATAAATATTTAAGCTAAAGGACAACATTGGTATAAGAGCAGATGGCCATAAACTGGCCTTGAATAAAATTAGGCTGGATGGTTTCTAATCAGAGTATTGAGGTTCTGAAACAACTTCCCAATAGTAGCACGGGGATAAAAACCCCTAATTTAAGATTAAATTTGAATGGTCTGCGAAAGGGATTCTGACATGCTTTCTTGGACCACAGGGGCTAGAATCAGGGACCCCAGGGTTCTTTTCTGTTATGCTGTACACTGTTCAATATTTTTAGTGGCCTTTATTCAGGAAGGTTCTTAGGCACAAACTATGCAAACAGCTTCTTGGTCTACTTCCTAGTGTCAGAGAAATATGGTAGTTATTCATGTGCTTAAAGCTCTACACAAATCTAAGTACTATCTTGAACGAGAACTATTACCAGAACTGACATTCACTAGGAAGCAGTAGGATGCCTGGTGTCAAGATAGAAGAAGCGTTTCTCATTTTTAATGCAGATCTTATCCACGCAAAACGTTACTCGGGTTTAACAAACATCTGTTCTTACATCAATTTAGTTAAACCACTACAAGTGTCCCCGTGACCACATAAACCAAGGATAAGTTTACATTAGTTTAAAAAAATTAATCTAAAGCAGATTTTATTTAAATGAGACCAACTTATGTGTTTAAACAAGGCCTAATTCTACTAAATTAACTTGGAACTTTACAGATTCACCAGTTCTGATTGTCACTGAGAAAAAGAAACTTTGCTGAAGTAGGTCACTTAGCTGGGGAAAAAACAGCCAGAAAGTACATTTGTTTTAGAGGTTCACATCTTTATAAAGTTTCATCTGTTTTAAACACAAACTCATGAATTACCTGAATTTATCAGAAGTTTAATAGAAGCTTATGCAATATTTTACAAAAACTCAAATTGTATAGAAGATAAGATGCATGCAATAAATATAGAAGTTTAATTAAAGTTAAGAAGCATTTCATCAAAGACTGAGGCTATTCTAGAAAATCTGTATTAGTGTTGTACTTGCTATGACTGCTATTTCCTGCCTCGATGGACCCTAGATGTCACTGGCCTCTCAAAATTTGTCTCCCTCTCTTCATAGATTGTTAGGGGCTGGAAGGGACCTTGCAGATCATTGGATCCAACCCCACCCCAGCTCTAGGCAGGAAGACAACTGGGGTTAGATGATCCCAGTGGAGGTGACTGTCCAGTCTCCTCTTGAAAACCTCCAGGGTAAGTGACTGCACCACCTCTGGAGGGAGTTTATTCCACAGTTTGGACATCCTGACTGTGAAGGAGGTTTTCCTGGTATTAAGCCTGAAGCGGCCTTCCAAGAGTTTGTATACACTGGTCCAGGTCTTCCCCAGGGGTGCCCTAGTGAACAATCGTTCACCAAGCTCCTGGTGCACTCCTCTGATATAGCAGTAAGCCGCTATCAAGTCCCCTCTCAACCTTCTCTTCTTTAGGCTAAAGAGGCCCAAGTCCCTAATTCAAAGTAGGTTTCCCTAACTGCTATTAACGCACATTAAGACCTGTTATATCTTACTCAGCATTAGTCCTCCATCATCTTCAGAGCCCACCATGAAAAGGTCAAACATGACAGATTTTGAGAGATCTTTAGCACACTAAGATAGCTGCATAAAACTCTCATGCTCATTCCCAAGACACCTAAGGCTAGGCTGGCTCAGCCAACAATGTAAAAACAGAGCTGGAGCTACTCTCATTTACTTCGGATTTGTAATAACGCTTTGTGCTCTGATCAACCTCTCTCTATCAATGGCCCTCAAGTAACAGACGTGTGTATGAACGTGTGGGTGGGAGAGGCTCATTTTAAATCCTCAGTGTGGCAGGGCACTTTTGGGTGCCTGCCACTTTAAGGCTGGGAGCAGGCAGCGGACAGGTGTGGGCCAGCCCTGATGAAGTGGCCATTTTAGATCTAGGCCCACAGAGCAGAGGCTGCAGTCTGCTGCTAGCAGCCGAAGGAACGTTACCCAGCCGAGCTGCTGATCAGAACATCTTGGAGGTAAGGGCAGAAGGCTCCTGGTCCTGGGTATGACTGAAAACTGCACTCTGCTGGGGCAGAATGGCCTGGTGGGGCTTCCCATGGCGGAGGGGTGCCTTGAAATCCCAGCCCCCACATGCTGGTGGGTTACCCAGTCTCGTCCAGGCACGTCTTCAGACACCTGAGCTCCACAGGGTTGCAAGACCTTGGAGGCCCCAGTGAGGGGGCAGTAATATGACCCGGAGAGAGCAGGTCGGTGGCCCCAGGGTCAGGCAGTAAGGTATGGTGGGCCCGCACAGAGTAGGGGGCATTGTTACAATCTGAAGGACTGTGCATAAGCAAGGTGTAGAGTAGGACCGAAGGCCGGTCTGAAGGGCTGTACCAGGGGGTGTGTTGAGTAGGGCTGAAGGATAGCATGAAGGGCAGCACACGGGCTAACCCCCATGAGCATGTGAATGTGGAAAGTTGCCCAGCGAGGGGCTAGGTAAGAATCAGCCTAGTGTTAGACACAAGGACTATGCCATGTAGAGTAGGGGAGCACAAGCCATCCAAAGGGCTGCATGCACAGTGCCAGCATGAGAGTAGTCAATCTTGATGGCTCAACGGGGTCGCTCAAGGGAGCAGGCAGGCTGTGAGTGGCCCAGTGAGGGCCTCTTGCACACTGCCGCAGTGAGAAAGGGTGGAGTGGAAGAGGCCCCAGTGAGAGGGGGTGGTATGAATGTGGCCCTGAAAGGGGCAGTGTGTAAGAGGCCCAACAGTAGACTGAGTCTGGCCTGGCCTGGAGCCAGGGTGCAATAATAAACTGGATGCCACCTGCGAGGCATCAGATACAGTGTAGGGATGGTACGGAGCCGTGTATAGTGCCTCCTGGCATTGGGGCAGTAAAATGGGCAGCCTCCCACATTCTACACTGGTATTAAGGAACAGCAAGTTGTGGCAAGTGAGACTGGGCAAACTGCCCTATGAGAGGGGAGGCAAAAGCCCCACAGTGCGTCCCAAACCCTTGCCTGACATACCCTGATACTCACCATAGGAGCCAAGACAAGCGGCAGCTGGGAGAAAACTCCGGTGCAGGCTCGGCAGTTCCGAAGCTGCCCGAGCCTATGAACTGGTGAACACTGGGGGTGTGGTTCCCAAAAAGCACAGGATGCTCAAAAGGCAACCAGAAATCCAGGTGTACTGGTGGCGGGGAGAGGAATGCCAGCCAGGAGACACTGGCTGCAGAGCTGGAAAGTTCAAACTCTGGATGCAGGAGGAAGTGGTCGGGTGCTTGCCAGAGGACTCAAATGGGCAAGGCAGAGAGCGTAAGCCCGGGCAGCCGACAGGGGCAAGGGAGCCCCACTGGGAACAGCAGCCTCACGGGGCGCTGCAGAGGAACAGCAGGGCTCTGACTGGGAGCTCAGACACCGCAGCAGGGGACAGCCCCGCAGGACTGCGGGCACCCCTGGGCAGCCCTGCAGCAAGCAGAGTGTGGGGGAATCACACACCCCCGGGGGGGGGGGGAGTAAACAATGCCAGCTGGTGGAACCAGGATAACTCGACTACAGGTCAGCCAGGTCCCACAGAGGTCACACCGGGAGAGCAAACAGAGGCTGGGTACAGGGTGGCTGCCTGTCCTCATGCCTACTAGGATAGACAGGACAGACAAGTGCCCCAAGTGACCAAGGGCCCAGGGAGATGGAATCTTAGGAGCCCATCAGCAGACGCTGGCCATTTTTCAATTAAGTTTTCCTCAGTTACAGTTAGCCCCAGATGGGGCAGGTTTAGTTGCCTGTGGGCTGGCCCGAAGACAAGGGACAGACTCAGAAGGACTGACAGCCAGGAAGACCTGACCCTTTCGAGGAGGGCAGTGTGGATAAGGCAAGATCATCCAGGGGAAGACCTGCAGTGAGCAGGATCTGCCCAGGCCGTGGACATGGTAAGGTGGGATAAAGGGGAGGTTGGAGCCCCACAAAGAAAGCCAGGGTTGAGACCCCCCCCCCTCAGGCCACCTACAGGGAACTGTCATCCCAAACAACAAACAAAGATGTGGCAGGCGAGAAGGAGCCACACCCAAACCATCTAGGTGGCACCGAAACCCGATCTCACTCCAACATCGCTGGGGGGGCAAGGCACCGACCAAAGAGGGGCCAAAGCCCAATAACACCTACAAGTGACATGCCCTATTCACACAGGTGGGTGGGCTGATGTTGAGACGCAGCCCCAAGACAGCTCCCTGTGACACTCCACTTCACAAGCACGTCTGTGCTACTTGAGTGACGCAAAGGAGTTATATCACAGGCCAGAATCTGGCCCACAGCATCCAATGGAGCACTTTCCATTCTGCTGAATTAGAGCTTAGACTAAATACAGCCACTTCTGTGCTGTGTATGACATTTTTTTTGTGGTTAATTTCTTACACAAACGAAAAAAGAGTAACTATTGGTCTAACCTCAAAACTACAGGCAAATTATACTGGGGCAGAAAATAACTACTATACTCAAGCAGGAATTTCAATAAGCAGGAATTTCAATAAACACATTTGTGAAAAGGGGAAAAGAAACTTTGGCAACATTGGTTAGGTGTCACTTATGTCTGACTTGGAAGACAATTCCTCTGGCTGTGCAGTGCCCCAACCCCAACAGCCAGGCTATCACCTCAATGATGGACAGGGAAACATGCCACTGATTAGCAACAATTTCCTGTATAATTTGGTCTTTCCTTGTAAATCTCCAATCCAGACCTTGCTAATGTCATGAAATTTAAAAGGGCCACCTCAGACAAAAGTGCTATTTGCTGCCAGCTTGTATTCAGTGTTACTAATTATGAAATAAGAAAGAATAATTATTCTGGCATATGTCCATGAGGGGCCAGCAGGGGAGATTATGCTTAGGGGCAACCAACACAGGTACATTAGAGGCAGGTCCTGTCAGACCAACCTGGTGGCCTTCTACGACCAGGTCACCAAATCCTTAGATGCAGGGGTAGCAGTGGACACAGTTTTCCTGGACTTCCAGAAGGCATTCGACACTGTCTCTCACCCCGTTCTCATTAAGAAACTGGGAGACTGTGGTGTCGACACCTACACAGTCAAATGGGTCACTAACTGGCGGGAGGGCCGCACCCAGAGAGTGGCGGTGGACGGGTTATTTTTGACCTGGAGGGATGTGGGCAGTGGGGTCCCGCAGGGCTCGGTCCTTGGGCCTGCACTGTTCAACATCTTCATCAGTGATTTGGATGAGGGGGTAAAAGCACCCTGTTCAAATTTGCTGATGACACTAAGATGTGGGGGAATGTGGGCACATTAGAAGGGAGGAATAGGCTGCAACTGGATCTGGACAGGTTACAGGGGTGGGCAGATGAGAACAGGATGGGATTCAACACCAACAAGTGCAAAGTGATGCACCTGCGGAGGAACAACCGGCACCATACCTACAGGCTGGGGAACTCCCTTCTCGTCAGTGCAGAGGCAGAAAAGGATCTTGGAGTTATCACTGATGCCAAGATGAACATCGGCCAGCAGTGTGGGGACGCGGTCAGGAAGGCCAACCACAGATGCATCTCAACCAGATACAAGGAGGTGATCCTTGCCTCTATGCGGCACTGATCAGGCTGCAGCCGGAGTACTGCGTCCAGTTCTGGGCGCCGCACTTCAGGAGGGATGTGGACAACATGGAGGGGGTCCAGAGGAGGGCCACTCACGTGGTCAGGGGGCAGCAAGGTAGGTCCTACAAGGACAGGCTATGGGACCTGAACCTGTTCAACCTCCACAAGAGAAGGCTGAGGGGGGGATCTAGTGGCCTGTTACAAACAGGGAGAGGGGACCAGCAGGCATTGGGGGAGTCCCTGTTCCCCTGAGCACAACCAGGAGTGACCAGGAACAACGGTCGCAAGCTGGCAGAGGGTAGGTTTATGCTAGATATCAGGAGGCGCTACTTCACTGTCAGGGCGGCTAGGATCTGGAACCAACTTCTAAGAGAAGTGGTGCTGGCTCCTACCCTGGGGGTCTTTAAGAGGAGGCTGGATGAACACCCTGCTGGGGTCATTTGACCCCAGTACTCTTTCCTGCCATGGCAGGGGGTCAGACTCCATCTGCTCAGGTCCTTTCTGACCCTACAAACTATGAAACTATGAATAAAGAAATAAAAGATTAGACAAAAAGATGAGGCTAAAGACTGTATAAGAAATCTGGGACTACAGATATCATACAGTACTTGGGACTGCTGCACATGCAAACGTTTAAATAACAAGCAGCATTTTCTTTGTGAAATGGGTCTCTGGACTTTGTATCAAGAGACCGGATTTAATCCTGTAACTCACATTAAACAACGGACTTCAAGAGAGGAAGCGGATAAAATCCACTGACAAATTCTAAACTAAAGCAGGAAGCCTCTAAGGATAACACAGAAAAATTTAAATGAAAGTGAAGGGTTTAGAATTAGAAAAGTGTGATATAAATAGCAGCAATCCCAGCAAAGCTAAGCATTTTAGACATGAGAACAGTTAATGTTCTAGATCTCTTAAACACCCTCTCTCACACACACATACATACACAGAGGCAGCCCCCACACACAAGAACAAAGGTAATCAAACTCTTAACGGTATTGTGGAAGCTTGCCAGGCCATATTCAGACTTCTGGAAACAATCCACAAAAGTAATAACCGGCAGTCTTACGCGAGGGAAAGAGGCATGGCAACACCCTACCATGCAAATGAATGATCCTACTGTAATCAATGGCCCAAGGGATATCAGTCTGCTGCATCACACCAACAGGCTGTGAAAGCCTCTGCAGACTCCCGCTATATTTTTAAACAAAACCAAACCAAAAAAGAACCCCACTTATGAACTGTTAAGCAATTTAATAAAAATCATTTACAAAAAAAGCAAGGGAAACATTCAAACATTCAAGCTGCTCCAGTGGCTTCTGACGTAGCTAGGTTTACATCCTGTCATGCTGATGTTTTACAGAAAGATTACAACTATGAACGATAAGATGACACTGCGGTCTGCTCTGTGCTAGAGATTTCTTCTGCATTCATTGCAAGCTCTTTAGAAAACATCCTGATCTCACTTAAGTCAGTAATAGTCTTTGACTTCAAAGGGGTCAGGATTTTTACTGTAGTCGAGCAAAGCACTTTTTCACTGGATGGAGTTTGCTTCTGCTTGAAACGGTACAAAGTACAATTTTGCCAGGCTACATTTTACCCTGTATGCTCTACTAGGCCAGATTATATTCCACCTAAGTGGATGTAGGTGCCATATGTGTGATTCAGTTCAGCCTATTCAAGTCCTGAATATCCATTAACACATCCATTTTTGTAATACAGCGTCATCTTCACCTGAACAATGCGTTGCAAAAAAGGTGGGGGGGCCACTCACTTTTTTATTACCCGTTTTCAGGATGAAACAGAACTGTATTTAGGCACTTAAATCCATTTATATGCCCAATAGGTAGACTAGAATCAAGCCCTAGATATCTGCACAGCACAGACCCTGATGGCTGGTCAGTGACAGATTTAGCTGTCATAGGTTGCCTGTGTCGGCAAGCCTGAGGAATGGGACACTTGGGCTAACTAGTCTGGAACTATTTTTTAAAAGACTGGGAAACCTTTCTGTCCCTGTGAACAATGAGGCTCCTACAACAGCTCAAGCTGTTTAGCAGTGAGCTTGACAAACTCCACAGGAACAATTTCTGCAGTGGCACAGGGATAAACAGTCTTTCCAATCTTTCTTATTACCAGCTGCCAGAAGTCCATATTTACTCTATAGCAAAAAGCATTAGCCTGACTTATCAACACTAATAACCTTTTTTAATACCATCTTTTACTACTGCTTCTATGCCAAGATACTTTCCATAGTCTTTGGCTTTCAATAAAAACACTGTAGTACCATTATAATGCTTTTACAAGAATTAACTATGAGAAAGAAGTGGTATTTCAGCAAGGCCAGATTTAGACA
Organism: Crocodylus siamensis; assembly: GCF_052110815.1. NCBI lineage: Eukaryota > Metazoa > Chordata > Crocodylia > Crocodylidae > Crocodylus > Crocodylus siamensis. The sequence continues at coordinate 8,246,639 of NC_143399.1, read as the reverse complement.
ATGTTATACAAAAATAAATTCTGGTCTGCTTAACAGGCAAGAGAGAAGGGGAAAAATTAAAACCAAAACAAACCAGACCTCTTCAAGTCACAGTTTATCAAATCAGTCTCAGGGGTCAGCAACGTTTTTGGGCCAAGCGCCAAAAACACCTGGAACCTCAACTTGTAAGATGTCAGCATGCCAGGGTAGATGGCAGGGGCACTGCAAGGGGCCTGATCCTTGTTGTGGCAGCACAGCACCAGCCCCTTCTCTGCCATCCACCCCAAGGTGCACATGCCAAGCAAAATGCCTTTGCGTGCCACACTCTGGCACCCGTGCCAGGGGTTGCCTACCCCTGGACTAGATACAAGTGTAGCACAATAAAAAGGAATTTTAGAAGAGACTGAATTGTACCTTCTCTAGGAAGTTCTAAATGTAGGACATCTATCAGGTCTTGGGGGGAGCTGAAATAAGATGAAGAAACAAAAAAATCTGACCCACAAATAGGAAAATGAAGGCAACTCAGAAAGATAATAGGCTATTTGCACTCCTGGAGAAATTAGCTTTAGACTTTTTAAACAAAGAGAACACAAGTAAGCTGTTTTTCTTTGGGATGTTGGCTACAGAAACAGTCCTATATGAATCAATACAATTCAGCATGATGTGTTTACAAAGTGAAATTGCTTTAAGAGAATGACATTGAGTGACCCATTCTTTACCAATGCAAGTTTTGATAATGTACAGATAAACGATGTAGCTATTTCTTTTATTTCTTCCAACACTTTCAAAATAAAAAAAACTGATTGCTTGAATGGTTACCACAATGAAATAATCCCTTTTACAGTCTTACATCTTATAGAAGATTGACTTGAATAGGTGTTCTTTAGAACATTTGGACTTTAAATGCCAAAATGATCAATTATGTCAAGGATTTACCTCAAGTATCAAGATCAATTTTTTAAAAAAGCCAATCTACAGTAAACATTTTTGTTTAAACATTAGGTTCAAGAGGGGGAGAAAAATAAACATTATATTGTTTCTTTCCAAGGAAGCATAAGAGCCTGAAAGAGTATCAGTTGCCACAAGGCACTTCATAACTGCTTTGCAGTCTCAAGAATCAATGCAAGCCTACAGGTGATTTTGAGTGAGAGACTAGAACAATGTCTTGTTATGATTTACAATCAAATCTCATAAGCTAAAAAGGATAAGGCATAGTCTCTGCTACAATACAAATAATACTTGGGTAGAGTGCTTCCAAAGGAAAACCCAATAGCTTTGGGAATTAGTGCTGGAAATTTATCTGACTTCATTATAGGTAAGCATTTTAGACAATACAGAATAGGGAATGGTCTAGATCTCTTAGCTAATTATCATAACATCTGCAAATTGTGCCATTAAATAAACCATCTTAACCATATTTGCATTTAGATGATAACTGTTGACTAATCTGACCTCCCTGCGTAGTTTGAGCTGGCTACAGTAGTTGTGCTCCATGGAATAAACTGTTTTGTATTGTTCTACCAAACTGCTAAGCATGTTATTATACAGAAAACGATTCCTGTTCGTACCTATTTGTCAGCATTCCGTGGCCTATCCTATGAAGAAAAAATAATCTAATCAAGCAACTGAAATCTTAAGACTGGTCTATACTACAAATTCACAAGTGACTGTCAACAAGTGTGTTAATGGACACAATGCCAGACGTGGTTAGTGCTCAGTGTAGATTGTGCTATCTGGGTTTAATTATTAGCGGATTAAATGTTGGCACCAAGGAAAACTTCCTGCATTATAATGACGTACAGATGTTAACAGACAATAGATTTTGTGATGGGCTATTATTTCTTCGATTATTTTCACACACCTCTAAATTCTGCACACTATCAGAGGGGTGATGAGGAACGGGTACCCTTAACAACTGAGATGTCTTACAGAAATGAGTGGATTTCAACATTATTCCATTTACTTTTCTAAGGCCTTGTACGCAAGTCGTCAGGCCCATATACTCAGTAGCGCTGAAGACTAAAGAGAAACCTAATAGTATGTACATAGAGATCTGCTTCCTGCCTAGTCAGTAGCATGGCTATTTCTGTGCTATGTCCTGATCTGTCATCACCTTCTCAAATAACCTTGCCCACAGGCAGCAGTCTGGAAACTACGCAGTAGCTGGGTAGGTCAGTGACTTTAAAGCATGGGCTGCTAAAGGGTGCCTGGTATATTGAAGGAGCATTACAGATCTACTGAGGGGAGAGGCATCTTTTCATTACATTTTTACCAGCCATGAGGGGAGGTGTCACTGTTACAAGACAGGCAGTTCCTAATGAAGTTCAATGAGACAGATGCTGTGCCGGAAGGGAGGGGACCCCAGAGTCTATCCTGCTCCCAGTGGGGCTGAAACTTTCTCACTGGTTTCTATCCAGCAAATATTAAATGTAAGGTATAGTGGGAAACTTCAAAGGAAGGGGTCTGGGCAATACCTGGCTCATGGCCTGGTGTTTAGAGCATTTTTCTGGGAAGTAGGCAATGCGGGTTCAAATATCTTTGAGTGAGGCGGGGAGGGGGTGGAACCTAGGTCTTCTGCTCCCTAGGCAAGTCCCCTGTACGCTAAGTTATCAGGTTAGGCTCTCTCTTCCCACTGGTTACTTCTGACAGCTGCACACAGGGCAAATATATTTTGCCACAGGAGGAAACAGAATCACAAACTGTGTGCAAGTGCCAAGAACTGTAGCTCTGCAACTACATACACTTAAGCAGATAAAGTAAAAGGTTTAACCCACTGTGATTTTGCTAACCTTAGACTAGACTGTCCCAACCTTGACCCCACCTTCCTTGTCCGCGCAGAGGCCAAAGAGACTATCAGTTCTCAAGCTCGGTGGAGTACACCGTGTGTGCCCTCAGCAACACAAACTGCCCCAAAGCTCAGAAGTAAAAAATGAAGGCAAGGGATAAAGCCATGGACTGTCCTCTGTAGTAAGGATAAGGCCAAGCATGTGAGTACAAGAAGGCTTTATTGTCCGAAGGGCAGATAAGAGTCTGCACTCTCAGTAATTGCACTGTGAAGATGGGGAGGAATTACTCTTGAGTCATAGTTCCTCTCAGTAAATCCCAGCTATTGTTCCTGCACATCACTGTCACATTAAATTAGGGCTACTCTTGATTTAGGTCTTGAAATTAGACTAGTTGTAGGTCTGATTTTGCTTGTGTGCATTTATAACTATTTTGCTGCACCAGCAGAAGTGTCCAGTGAGATTAGTCAGCTTGTAACTAGCTGGTTTAAGTAACAGTGACTGAATGGAAAGTTTACTTATCGTCCGAGGCAGTTGCCACATGTTCATTGTCTGTCCATGGACTGTGGTTGAGCAGGTTTTGGCCACTGGCAGTCTCAATTCTTGCTTTCTTCTTTCACATTATGCTGATTGTTGAAAACCACACTGGCCTGCAGCGGTTCTGCCAGGGCGGGGTGTTGATCATCTGTTGGCTATAGCAGATGGTCCATCACTGCTTTGGACCCTTAGATGCTATTGCAGGCCAAAGACTTTCTGGAATCAACCACTTGTTAAACACATGAAGGTTCTATCTTTTACTGTATACTTTCAGATTCTAGCGGTTTATAAGAAATATTGTAATTTTATACTTTCAAATCTAAACTAAAATAAGGTCAACTGCCTTCAGCCATGTAAATGGACTGGTGATATCTGTTGGAAGCCATTGACTACTTCACAACAAGACAGTCTTGGATTACTGATGGGTAGAGATACCTCCATAGATGTTGAAATCTCCCAGAACAGTAAATCTTCATCATCTGGGGGAGTAATACGATTAGCTAAGGTTTCTCCTAATGATTACTCTTGCAGGGCACTGTTTGTGCCTGCCACTTTAAGGACTGAAGCCAAGCAGCCAGCAGGTGCTTAAATCGCAGCTACAATTTTAGGTCCATGGACCTAAAATTTTAGAGCATTTTAGAGCTCTGGCTGCCCATATAAACAGGGCATTTTGCTGCTGGCTGGAGGCATAGAAACACCACCTGGCTGCGGGGCTTCATGGAACACCCTGGAGGTAAGGGATGAGCTGTAGGGGATGGTCTGAAGGCTCCCGGTCCTGGGCATGACCTAAAACTGCACCATGCCAGGAGTGGGTGGCCTGGTGGGGCTCTCAGTGGTGTGGGAGCCCCCAGGAAATGCCAGGCCAGTTACCACCGCGGTGAAAGGTGGGCAAGAAGGCAGGCGGTTAGCCCAGAAACAGGTGGGCGGAGCAAAGGTAAATCAGCCCTGAGAAGGCCCCGTTACAATTACGCAACCTCCTGATTCTTTTAATCCACCATCTTGATCTCAAAATTCAATATAAATTTCATGCAGGTAGAAAACTCTTTGCAGCAAAGATGACTGATGCTTTTTAGTGCCACTAACCAATATTGCTACCCTTCAGACAAGTTGGACATGATGCAAAAAGGGTGCCCATGAATCAGGATATAATGAGAATGTCACAGGGAAGACACAGGGGATGGACCCTGAGGGGTCAAGGGGGACCCCTGGGGGCTGGAACGCCCCAGGAAAGACAAGGGGGGGGGGAATATATCAATGAAGAATCTCTTACCTGCAGCCAGAGCCGTGGTGAAACCGGAAGCGGCGGCGGGAGAGGCATGGGAGGAGCTGGCACAGGGAGATAAAAGGCATTGCGAGTGAGGCAGCGGGAGAGACCGGGAAGCGGGTCAGCAGGGGAGGTATTCCCGGGACCCCTTTTAGGGGTTAGAGAAGACAGGACCGCCTCTCGCAGGACAGAAGGCTGCCTTGAACTACATCGTGAGGAAGACGCCAGCGGCGGTCCAGGGGGACGGGAAGCCGACACATCGCATCCCGACAGAGGACTCAAGGGAGGCAATCCAAGATTTCAGAAGGACAAAGGGGGCAACCAGGGTTGGTCCCGAGGAAGAAGGGAGAACAACAGAACCCGAGACGTCGAGCCAGGTGGGATCGGCGCAGGTCGGCCAGGCTCCAGGAGCAGCCCCAGGCAGGTAACGAAGAGCATAAACAGCAGAAGGGGCTGCAGGAGACAAGCTCCAGCGGCATAAAGTTGCCTGATGGGGAACACAAAGTAGGCGGAACTAGAGGGATCATCGAGGGTCCAGCAAACTCGCAGATGACCCACCATAAGGAAGGGAGAAGGTGGTAGCTGCTAGGTGTGGGCATACATAGGACAGGGCCAGCTAGAAACTCCCGGGCTAGGCTGACCCATTTTGGTGTAGTCAGGAAGCCACGGGCATTGATAGTATTCTTTCTTTTGTGTTTTTCTGTTTCCCACATTTGGAGGGGTTGGGATGTTTGTGGCATAGAGCCATAGAGTTGGTTCGGTCAGAAGAAGGGTTTTGTCATGTAAAGAATCGAGACGACCGTGCAGACCCATAAAGCATAATTCTGATTTGAGTAATTGGGTTATGCCTAATACGTACTTTTGGGAGGGCCCAGAATACCTGCAAGCAGGGGTCAGGCCGAGAGAGACATCAACGACCCGTTGTGGCTGGGTTCAGAGCGAGGTATAGGGGAGGTTGGAGCCTCGAAGAAGACTGCCGCTTAGAGGTCCCAGACGTATGCAAGCCCCAGTAGTTGGACCCCACCATTGAAAGGATAACCGAAGTCGTGGCAGGAAGGATTGGAAAAGAGACTACCCCGGGGAGGGACATCCATTCAACAAGACCACAGGGACGGAGCGACGGACAGCCATATACATCCAAAGCCGGGCAGCACGTGACCGGATGATCGAAGCCCAACGGGTGCAGAGAGCAAGTGAAAACAAGGATAACGAGTGTCAGATATGTCTATATCATGCACACATTTTACTGGTTCTTTCTTGTTCCACAGTCTAGCATCCTTGATATTACATTAATTCCTGTTCCACTTTTAATTCGAATAAAAATTGCTTCTAATGAAAAATGATGGATGCTTTATAGTCAAATTAGGCAGTGTTTCTAGACACCAGACAATTTATGTAATATTATGGAGAGAATCCATTAAATTAAGAAAGTAATTTATCATTAAAATATTGTGGAAAATGCACAAGAACAGTTTAGTAGGTTAATTTATAAAGATATTTGTTTCCTGGGTGACATTATTAGTAATAACCTCTTACATATTTGAAATATTTTTTCCTCCCAGATCTCTTGGATTTCACTGGTTTTCTTTCAATCATCTTTTTTTGTAAATTATAAGCCCACATGACCCTGAAACATTTTGCTTATTAAGAATATTAAAATCAGTGATGATATCACAGTTCTTGAAACAGGATTTTAGCAACATGTACATTTGTTACTGCTAAAAGTCAGTTGGTACTGTTGCAAAGCTAGATACCAAAAAAAGCTATAGGCCCAGGCTGGAGCCATGCTCTCTAACCCAGACTGCATTAGGGAGCCTGCCAGCATATAAAGTTGGGGGGAACAGGTAGAAGACTAGAAGACCAGATGAGAGGAAGGGGGGCAGGACCTCAGGCTACAGTGGGGGCAGAAACAGTGTGAAGAGGAGGAAAAGTGAAGGAATAGGGGAAGGGGGGAAAAAAATCATGGCAGCCTAAGGCTGTGGGTAGGCAGGTACAAGGAGGGGTAACTTGGCGGAGGGTGACTAGCAGCTGGGGGCAAGCTGTCAGTCTCTCTCACTGCCTCCCTCACTACTGGCTCCCTCACTGTATGTCCCCTACCACATACCCCATTACTACCCCCCTTACCACCTCTCCCCCCGCCACCTGCAGTAGTATAGGGGGAAGGGGAGAAAGGAATTTAAGATGATCCTCCAATAATTAGATTTAAAACATGGAAAATTATAATAAATTTATAAATTTTCTGTATGTAGAAACTAAATTATTGGGTGGTCATTTTACATTCAGGGTCATTGTGTATTCAGGTAAATATGGTAGTTTGCCAGTTACTTGCTGGCTGCAAGGAGACTGACTTGATAAGCATTATCTGATAAGATTTCTCCTGTCTATCTTGCTTTTAAAAGGTGCTCTGGTAGAATCTTATTTTTCCTGGCTCCATCTTTTTAGATTTCTGGACAGAGCTAAAAGGGAAAACTAAAATCCCTTGAAAATCCCTTGGATCACACTGGCACTTTTTTTTGCAGAAAGTAGGAATAAACTTTGTTCTACATCTGCTGCTACTTTAGCATTTTTTAAAACGATGTTTTCCCTATAAAACTTGATGGAAATGAAAAGTTTCTTGATTTGTCTATCAGTCCTTTAAGGCCTCAAACGGATATGTTTCACGCATACAGCATTATGTGCAATCATACAAAATAATCATTTAAAAACATCTACAATGTACTTAAGATGTATCCATTACAAAAAGAAGTGAAACCCCCCCCCAAAACAAACAGTACAGAGAGGTCTGGTTTCAAGAAATCAATTAATCCTTTCGGCTACTACAGCCCTGAAAAGCTTTCTTTACAATACTTTCATGTAACTTTTTGCAAGAAAATAGATGAAGCTTTGTTTTTCTTCCTCAATACCCACTCTATTTTCATGTAAGATTCCACCAACCTCTACATAATCCCATTATCAAGACTTTAGTACGAAGGTCAGAGGGACACTGCTACACTTATCTGTACTGACAACTGTACATATAAAAAAAATTCTCCTCTGAATCTACACTTTTCAATCTATCTATTCCGTGTTATCAAAGTTTTGCATTAAGGATGCAACTGGCCCACTTAGATTTGCATAGTTATGCTTCTGTCTGGGAGGATTTTTTTTTTCTTTTTCTTTAGATAATGTGAAATTTCCATGATAGCTTCTCCTGTTCTGACTGAATCCTCAAGATTTTGATAAGATTTATTTTTGCTTTAAAACACCTTGTTTAGAATGGATGTAAACGATCTTTCTGGGAAAGGAGGCTCTGAATCTAAGGAAAACAGTCCTCAGAAACACAAAACCTCTATGTAGTTTAGACTATATTTCTTTTCCTCAGCAATTAGAGGCACATTCACGGTAGTTCTGTGGGGGGGATTTTTCTTTTCTTTTTTTTTTTTTTTTTTTGAAGCATAGGAGTAGCATGGTGGGTCCTAGTGAAATTAATGCATAATGGCCTTAGATACAAAGTTAGGATACAAGAGAGCAGTCAGTATAACAAACTAACTGACACAAGATCTGCATCCTTATTTCAAACAAACAAAAACCCTGGGGCACTATAATCAGTGCCATCTTGAAAAAAACATTATTAGGAAAACATGAACTACATTTTCATTTATCACAATGCAAATCTCTTCCAGTCACTGGGGAGAGGGAGGTAAAACCTCTGCAAACAATTTGACTAGCAAGACCTTCAACAGTGTCTATTAACCTATGACTTTTAGCAAAGGGGGTGAGAAGCAGTGAAGGAGAGGGACTTTACATCATGTGCAAAGTCTCCATCCAGCTTAAAGAACTGTATATAAAATGGACAAAAGATCTCCATCACACAAGATTATAAGCATGTTCCCTCTTTTCCCCACAGTGCAGTTACTACAGACCACCCTTGCAGGAATACCTGGGAATAGGCCCTTTTCTGATTGCAAACCCAGGAACAATCATTCTAAGAAATTGTTTCTAGTCTTCACTACAGAAACACACACAGAACCCAGATATTAGCAGACATACTGGCACTTGCTCAAACTTGGGTCTTAAGGCAGTATTTACACCAAGTGACATTGGGGTTAAAAAAAACCCAACAACTTTAAAAAAAAAAATTTACTTTTTTTTAAACTGGAAAAGCATAGGACTCAATCATTCACCAAGCATACTAATTAAAGAGTTCATCATAAGGCTATTTTCAATGTTGTTATGCCAAAAAGGTCTGTTGTGATCCCACACAGTTTCCTGATATCATTCTCCCCCATCCTTATCTTAGTCAACAGAAAAAGTTAAGATGATACCAGCCAGCTAGTCTACCATACCCTAAATCAAACTAGTATGCACCAAGACAGGAAACATAGAATTTTTGTTGCAAGCTAGCCAAAAAAAACTGTACTGTGAACAACAACAACACCACCACACACATCACAAAACCCTTCTATTTAGAATAGCTCATTTCCAACAAAATCTTCCAGAGATCTATCTACTTAGGAGTCCATAACATAAATAATCCTTACTTACTAGCCAAGCAATTTGAGCCTTTTTTTTAAATAAAGCCCTCACATCTTCTGAATACATTTTATCACTCACTGAAGAATGTAACGATACACCAAGCAAATCTAAATAAATTAAAAAAAAAAGATCATTCCAAGTCCTTTGTGCTCACAATACATACAAGAACCCTTATTCAAATTGGCATAACTGTGTAAACGCCTCCCCCCACTCCAGAAAAAAGAAAGAAAACCAAATGCTGCATCTGTAAATAACATAGCTCCTTCTATTGGGAACTTCTCTTGGCTTTATACTTTCATTTGCTGCTTGATCCATCTCAATTAAAACTACAGCATGTTGTCACAAGACATGTTCAGTTCTGAAAACAAGCTACACAAGGTGGCTTAAGTCACCACATTCTTTCACCAGAACATCACTAGCTCATTCTACCATTTCTCTCCCTGCAGCAAGTTATAAACCTCCCCATCTCTTCTGCTGTTTTTTTTTCCCCCCTCACTGGAACTGTTCTATATTTGTCAAGCTCAGGGATGTCAAACTCACTTGGCTCCCCTGGCTGGATCCAGACTATGGGGCTCTTGGCAGGTTGGATCTAGATTCGCCTCTGGCAGTGGGGCAGTATCACTGTGCAAGCAGCAGTGGGGTTGAGTGGGCACTGTGCCAGCTCAGGGACCTACAGGGATTAACACAGCCATCTCTCACCCTGCTGCCCCCCAAATTCATCCCAGTGAAGACCTGTGGTCACATCTTTGACACCCCTGGTTTAGCTGGTAGAGTCTGTTAATTCTAACACATGCAAAACTCCTTTGCTAGAAGGGATCCCAGTCCATAATCCACATTTTCATAGAGAAGATCATGCTTCCTTTTTTCCCCCCAAACTTAGAATATCAGATTTGCTTAAATGACAGTTAATATTTGTCATGGGAATCTTGAGTTCAGGTACCCACTCACCGTAATCTTGCACATGTTCCTGAAGAACAAGCTACCACATTTTGTACTGTGTGTCACATACATGTTTATAAGTTGTACCATCCCAGGAAATGATCAAAGGGTGGTAAAAAGTATTCACCATAAATTTAATTTAGGTTAACTTCTATTAAAATTATTTCAATTTTTCCTCACATAGATTTTGTCTAAAAGACATCTTCATTTCAAGCCTCTTTCCTACCAATTCTTTTTCAGCTCTGTTTCTCTATAAGATGAAGACAGTAGCTGTATATAAACATCTTCCAATGTGCTGCTTTTCAGTTCTAGCCTCTTCTTATATCCCTCCAGCATGTGTAGGCCACCTGGTTTTGTACACCCACTCAAAAGGTAAATTAGAACAAGTTATACTACTTAATCATTCCAACTTGCTTCATTAATAACTGAAGTCTGCATATAACTCACACAATCATTTGAGGCTTCAAAGCATCTGGCACAAGTGTTTTTATGGGATTTGCATCCACTTGCATCAGAGGTTCATAATTTGGTTGCCATGTTTAACAGCATCAGCTACTGCTTTTTGGTTTTTTGTTGTTTTGGGGTTTTTTTGACAGAGAGAGAGGAGAGAACCAATGCAAGGCAGTGACTCATCTACGTGCAACACCTAAGAAGTACTGCTGAGAATATAACAAATGCTTTGTTGCATCATGAAGCCATAACAAAGTCAACATTCATTCAGGGCTACTAGTTTTAGAGAGAAAAATGGTGGACTTTCCAACTAATGTTCTTTTGACTGTTCAGATTGGGAAGCCTGCAGGTACCTTGGAAAAAACAAATTAAAGACCTCATCCTCAGCACTGCTCTGATGGCACAAAGGGGACAGAAGCTGCCCTTCTAAAGCAGCTGGGAATTTACGGAATTTACTTGAATTTAAAATTTCCCCCCTAATTATATTGTAATTTTCCATACACAGAATCTAATTATTGTAGGGTCATCTATAATGTTAATTTATCTCCTCTACCACCACTGCAGGGGGCAAGCAGTAAAGAGGCAGATGGTGCGGTGAGGTCAAACAACTTGTGCCTACCCCCTGCTACCTCTGTCCCTCGCCTGCCAACCCTGTCCCCCTGCTCCCTGCTCTGTGCCGACAGGCTCCATCCCCATTCTAGCCTGGAGCACAGAGCACGGCTCCAGCCCAAGCCCCGTAGCAGCAGGGCAGGCTGTGCACCACTGCTACAGGCCAGGCTGGGGCCGTGCTCAGTTCTTCAGGACGCAATGTGCATAGAGCCTGCCCGCACAGAGCAAAGGTAAGGGGAGGGAGATGGGCAGGCAGGGAAGCAGAGGCTGCATGGGAAAACAGGCAGCAGCTGCTTCCCCCCTCCCACCCTTGTACTTGATTCAGAAGGTGAGGGGCCTCCCTCCATGTTAAACAGAGAAAAAAACTGCCTTAGAATAAATAAAGTACATAGCTCCCATACCACCTCACCTCCCTGCCTTTGCAGTTGGAAGAAGCATGCTGGGGAGGAGAGGGGGAGACATGATCAAATCATACTGCCTACTCCTAAACTGGTACAAGAAAAGAGAAGCCTTCAGTCTGTCCTAAATTCTGTTATGGGGCACTTTAACACCTCCTGTCCCAAGCAGCTGCCACAAGAATTATGGGAGCACACAATTTAAACTACCTTTGTGTACTTTCCTGCTCCCGTTCTATGCTGCAGTTCTAGTCTAAGGAGTTTACAAATCATCAAAATAAAACCAAAAATGAAACATAAGATCCTCTAATACAGAGGTTCCCAAATAGTGGTATGAATACCCCTGGGGGTACACAAGACATCTCTGAGGGGTATGCAGGAGAAATTGTGTAATGGCATATTTAATTTGCATAGCATTTAAGGGGTTAAAATTTGAAATGCACGCCGGTTGGAGTAGCTGGTAAATCTGGAAGGAGGTATGCAATAAGAAAAAGTTTGGCAACCTCTGCTGTAATGCATCCTGTATGATCATGGGTAGGGTATTACAGGAAGCTTTGAACCAATATGCAAATATATTGTTACTTTAATCAAGTATTTTGTAAATATTTTTTCTATAACAACATTTCACATATGCTTTTCAGAGGTCAATATGAATATTGAGAACCTGCATGTATTTCACCTGTTTCTTTAACTTACTTCATTACTTACTAATGTTTTATGCCTTCATTTTGAACGTTATGAACAATTCTATTTGAAAGTTAAAGATCCTGGTTCTTTTGTCTGCTTGGGGTTTTTTCCTCATTTTTGCTCCCTATGTTTTTAATTAATTGCGTAATATTAGTGTATGAGTTTCCAAATATTTATCAGATGAAAAATATTTGTGCAACTATTCAGGAATGGGAAGATGGTGGCAAGAAAGTGAGTAGTTTGATGGAATGAGGATGTTTAAAAAGAAGCAAAGCAAATGATGGCACATGTGAACCTTCTGTTTTGCAAAGCCTTTGAATTAGAATTGCTACAAATGACAGAAACGGGAAGGGAAAAAAAGTAATGAACATGCCTGAGATGATGCAAAGTTATATTGCCAACAGATGGTGGAGGAGACATGCAGAAGAAATGAAAGCAATTTTTAAACAAATACATTAGTTTTGTGGACACAATAAAAAGCCACACACAGTTCTCACTGACTTCAAGTGGTGCTACATATGTGCAGTGCCTTAGAACATGGAGTCCTAACTGGCGCACTCTCAAATGGACACATCCAGAATTAATGGACATTTCTAAAAGCGTTGGCCCTTGGTTTGTGAAAATATCCCCACACAAGGAGAACAGATATTAGTCACGTCTTCCTTTTTTCCTATTCTTTTAGTCTTGTCTTGGTGCCATCTTCCGTAATGCCCTTAACTCTGAAACACTCCACTTTCCATTATTCTCCATGTCCAAAGGAGACAGGACAAGAAGTGATGGGCATATACTGCAATAAGGGAGATTTAGGTTAGGTATTAACTTGGTAACAGTGAGGTAATCCCTCACTGGTGCAGATAATCTAGACAGGTTGTGGGCTCTCCATAATTGCATATTTTTAACTGAATGAGAGAGAAAAAAATTTTCTGGGCTGATCCAGTCATGAACAGGGCTTGGATTGGATGACCCCTCCAATCTTAGTTTGCTAGCCTGTCAATGGGGCACACTTTGATTCCTTAAAAACCCCTACTTAAAAACCATATTTCTTACTTGATGCCTTTCAGCTATGGCTCAAACATACATAATTAAAAAAAATAAAGAGCCAGGTATCTGCATAACCCCTTTGAGTGAAACTCCTAATTCCTGATATCCTGTGTCTCTGTAATGTCCAATTTTAAGTCTACCTTCTGGTGGCAGAAACTGCATTTTCTAAGTTTTATACAGCACTACGCACATAGACAACAGTTAAGAGAATAATGTATTATGCAACAGGTAAAGGACTCTCAGGAGGATATCTTACAAGAACATGGAAAAATAATTATGAAAAGAATGGCCTAGCTTGATTCTGACTATGTTGACAGGCATCCACATATCTGAGAATACTAAATATTTAAGTAGCAAATGATAGGTGATTACTGTGATTAATAAGACATATACACACATTGCAGGTGATTATGAGGGGGGAAAAAACCCTAAAACCTGAAAATAAAAGTAGCCTACTCAACTGAGATACAGAAAAAAAAGACAGTAGTTTAACAACTTCTGAACTTTTAGGAAGGCAGACTCCTATAAACATGTGCCTCCACGAACAACTATTCCATTGCTTGCTTCTGCCTTGCTCGTCTGCAGTTTTTAAGCTCTGTTTTGAAAGTGCATGAATCCTCACTGGAACACCAAGCAAGCAAAAACAGACTGTTCCCAGTTCTAAATCGTGTGCGTCTATTTTTACGGCTGAAACTCCAATAAGTAATTTTTATGGTCATTGTCCTACAGTGTCCACTGGAGGTCAGTTGCTAAAAACAACAAAACAAAACAAAATCATGAGTTTTCAACTTGGTTTTGTACTCTTCCCTGTTTCCCTCACCACTTTTACATTATAGAACCTGATACTGTTCAAGCAATTTTGTAGCCCAAACATGATGTCCCCTCCCCCTCCCCCCACAAAAAGATTAACACTAAGTATATGGAATTCCTTATATTTCACTGTAATAGTGTTAAGCAGTGTTAATTTTAAATTAAGCTGTTCAGTGACAATTCGAATTCAGACTCGTGACTGGGAATGTAAATGCATGGAAGATCAAATCATTCAAAATTGATTCCCTCAATTTTAAATGTAGTCTCCTTCAGCATCTATTGTATTACTGTATATAGCAATATACATATACACACACACATGCTCCTTAAGGTACTGCGACTCAGCTGGAGCTGTGGGGGCCATGCCTCTGACTTTCAAACGTACAGTTCAGAAATACCAAAAAAGTAATGGTGCGTTAAAGTAACCATTTCCCCCCCACTCTCCTGACTTGCATAGAAATTTTAAAATATAAAACGTACAGGTAACCAAAGCATATCAAAACAGGAGAACAAGGCAGCCGATACGCAGGATTGTGAATATAGTTAACAAAGTGAGCTGACTTTGACATAAACTCACTGCCATGACTCAATAAGAGTACTTTTAAATAACTGACAAAAAAGAATAGACAGCAAAGCCAACCAACCTACCTACCTACCCCGTCCTGGTTCCTAAGTCATGTTCATTAGAAGGGGGAAAAAAAATCTCCCAGAAAGTTTGAATGGCAAATTAATTTGTTTCTCTAATCAACCTGGAAAGGCCTGCAATGTTTTACATAATATATTCTTCACCATTCTGAAGAAGAAATCAGAATAATGCTCAGAGGCTATTAAAAAAAAAAACATAGTGCCTGAAGATTACACACGCACGTTGTATTTGTAATGCATAAGATAGACCGCCAGATTTTATTCACATATTATGTGTCAATTTACAGAAAAAATGCTTGCATTCTTAATCCGAACAGATGGTGCAGGGTTCATTTAGGGTGATTTGTCCTTTAAATAACGTCATTGTGCTTCCTTTAAATTCACTGGACTCGAGTAGGTGCAACTGAGAACTAGGAAGAGTTCCTCATAGAAGGATTTCATATTACAACAGTTATTCAGTATCTTTCGTACGCGTAGAAAATATAAACAACTCCTGCCTGCCAGGTAATAGCACTGTTGTACTTGTCACTGATGGATGCAGTGAGACACTTCCTGCTCTTGAGCACCAAAAAGAAAAAAAAATACTATCCGATCTATCATTCTTGACTTCATAAAGCATTTGCAGATGACAGGTCTATCCCGTTAAATACTTCCTGCAATTTGGTTAATTATATGCCAATTCTGCAAGTGCTGAATGACTCCTATCTGATCAAATAAAGAGCTATCAGATCTCCCTTCAAGACTTGACATCTCAAACACATCACACAGTAGATTTCTCAGCAAGATATGTTATTATATCAAACCTGGTGTAAGAAAAAAAAAAACAACAACAACAACGCCCCACTAGTTTGAAGATGTAATGAAGTTATTTTTCTCCATGAAAAAACATGCCATCACATCCGCTTCAATGATGTATTTCTCCTTAGAATACAGTCACAGAAAATGAGGCTGCAAAGGACCTCAGGGAGGTCAGCCCTAGTCCAACCGCCTGCTCCGAGCAAGACCACTGCCAAGCAGATCAGCCAAGGCTTTGTCAACCCAGGTCTTAAATCCTCTTCGCCATTTTCACTTTTACCGTTTTATAACTGGCGACTCTGAGCAGCTCTTACCATTTTATAACCTGCAACTTTTTGAATGGCTTTTACTGTTTTATAATTGGTGCTTTGAACTGCTCTGACTGTTTTCCAATCGGCAACCCTAAGCGGCTCTCGCCAGTTGACAATTGGTGACTTTTTGAACGGCTCTCGCCAGTTGACAGTTGGCGACTCTCCGCGGCTCTCACCGGTTGACAGTCGGCAACTTTTTGAACGGTGTTCACCGGTTGACAGTCGGCGACCCCGCACGGCTCTTGCGGGTTGGCAATCGGTGACTTTTTGAATGGTGCTCACCGGCTGGCAGGCGCTGACCCCGCGCAGCTGGTGGGGGGATCCCACGTTGCGCTGGCGAAGCTGGAGCAGGCTCACCCATCCCACACGGGCCTTCGCGGGCGCGCACCCCCCAGGGGAGCCCCCAGCTCCTGTCGCCTGAGGGGCCCACACCAGCCCCCGCCCCGTCTCCGCGCCGAGACAACAAAGGCGGCGGCAGGCTTCTCCGAGCCCCCCGGCCCGGCCCGGCCCAGCGCAGCCCCGCTCGGCCCGGCCGGTTTTGCCGAGTCACGGCCCGCAGCCCCGGTACCTGATATGGCGGCGGCGGCTCCTGGTCCGGCTCGGCGCCGTCGCCGTAGCTGGCCCGGTCCGACTGCGACTCGTGCAGCAGGGAGATGTCGTCCGAAGTGGGGGACTTGAGGCAGTTCCCCATCTTTCCCCCGCCCCGGGCGGCGGCGGCGGCTCTCGTCTCCGCTCCGGTCAAGGCCCGGCGCTCATGCCCGCCCCTGCCTGCGCGGCTCCGCTGCGCTCCGGGCCGGGACTCGCTTCCCCGCCCCCGGGAGGGCAGCGGCGGGGCCAGGTACGGCCCGCCCGCCCGGCGGTTGGCGGCACTTCTGCTTCCCGGTCATCCGCCCCGCCCCGCCCCGCCCCCTGCCCCCTCCCCCCGCCCCCCGCCGCCGGCTCCGTGCGCCATCGGGGCCCGGCCCGGCGCGGCCTGCGGCGCGGTGCGGGGCAGGCTGGGCCTCGCCCTCGCTGCCGCCTCCCCCACAGCGAGGAGGAGGGTTGTTTCTCATCGCTCTCTGCCTTCTCGTTGTGTGCGATGAGGCGGACAAAGCCCCTTCCTCTGCCTTTCAAAGGGCTTTCCATGATCTCCTCGTCCTCTTGGCCACCTCTGAGGGAAAACCTGGGGCGGGTAAAGCCTCTTCATGGTGAGGTGTCTTTCCCATCAAAGGCGACCACAGTGGCGTTCAAAAAGCATCCGGGAAGGTTCTTTAGGTAAATCTTTTATTGGACCCGTGTCTGCCAGATGTACGCAAAACGCCTCGTTCGATCGATGCGGCTATGGCCTGTACCATCCAAGACTTCCAAGTCATCTGGCCGGCATCCTTTCACACCGTGAAGGCCTCTAGGTCGGGTGGCCGTCGTAGGGGTCAGTCCGGTTTTCCTCAATGGATATGAAACCCAGTGCCTCTATGCCCTATATTTTTCTCTTCGCTTATGTTCGTTAATATTTATGTCCTAAATTTGGGTTTCTTCCAAAGAAAAACAGAGGCCATAAAGGCGTCCGGTTTCGTATCTGTAGAGGACAGACTAGCAGAAAACCGGACTGTCCTCTATGAGGGCCACCCTGCCGCTAAGGACTTTGCTATTGCTGCTGATTTCATATAAAAAGAATTGGGGAGACAACCCCCATTTCTCCAGAAAAAAAAATAAAAATGGCCTGTAGCCTTGCATGTTTAAAGTAGAGGAAAAAGGAAGGATGAAATCTTTTATTCCACTGAAACTTATGTTCATTAATATTCACAATTTGGGTTTTAAATAAGCCTCTTCATTGAGATGTCTTCATGTCAAAGGGGTTTCAATGTTTTGATGACCTCCTTGATCCAGTATATTCATCACCGTGGCATTCAAAAAGCATCTAAGAAGATCCTTTAGGTAAATCTGATGTCTTTTATTAGACCCAAATTAGCCAGATTTACCCAAAGAACCTCATTTGATCAGCACAGCTCCAACCTGTAACATCCAAGACCTGGAGGACTTCTAAGTAATCTGGCTGACATCCTTTCATGCTGTGAAGTCCTCTAAGGACTTTGCTATTGCTGCTGATTTCATATAAAAATGATTGGGGGGACAACCCCCATTTCTCAAAAAAAAAAAATGTTTTCCCCCACCTGGGCCTGTAGCCTTACATGTTTAAGGTAGAGGAAAAAGGAAAGACAAAATCTTTGATTCCACTGAAACTTATGTTTGTTAATATTCAAGTCCTAAATTTGGGTTTTAAATATTCATGAATAAATACTCATCGCCATGCATGTGAAATCCACAATTTCTTGAGCTATTGATGTTCTTGTATAAAATCTTGGACCAAACAGATTTAGTAACAATTATGAGGAAGTCAGGACCTGACCCCTTTGCTCTGGCATTTGTAAAATTGCCACCGCACCAGCCGTGCATCTCCAGGTGAGGTTCCCAAGGGAGGAGTGATCGTGTAACCAATATTTTAACCACCATTTTAGCTTTGAACAGTTAAGTGGTAGGACAGTTAAGTATTTGGTCTACAAGTGCCCCACAACTGGTAACATAAGAGAAAACAGTCTAATGCAGAGACCCACATAAGGTGTTCTAGGACAGACAAGAAGTGCATCCCATATGGGAACAATAAGCAGGATCCCTCTCCTGCTGTTTTTATATTTGTAAATCAAACTTTCAAGCTTGCTTTATTTACCATTAACTTGAAGGCATGCAGTATGGCCAGCCCTGTAGTTAACAACTGTACCTTTTTTTCCCCTTGCAAAGTAAAACATACAATTTAATGTTTCTGGCTATCCCATGAACGGTCATGAATATTTAAACCCCAAATTTAGGACATGAATATGAATGAACATAAGTTTTAGTGGAATAAAAGAGTTCGTCTTTCCTCTTTATTTTACCTTAAATATGCAAGGCTACAGGCCCAGGTGGAGGAAAACATTTGTTTTTTGGAGCAATGGGAGTTTGCCTGGTTGGTCTCCCTAGTCCTTTCCATCTGAAACCAGTAGCAACCGCAAAGTCCTTAGAGGACTTCATGGGATCTCTAGTACTTCTCCCTTCTGCAGTTCTGCTTCCAGTAGGTTTTATGGTGTGGATGGTCAGGTTGGGAATAAATATGTTTAAAATGCAATTATCACTTACAATAGAAAGGCTTTGTGATAATGTTGAGCTGCCGTGGCATACAGTAATTATTAATTCTGATGTGACCTAGATATTGGGATGTTTACTGCATGGGTATATTGGTTTAATTCAGGGGTGACTCAACTTCCTAACTCTTCTACCCACAAACCTTGACATGACTGGGAACTGCAGGGCACAAACTTTCAGGATGTACATACCTCAGTCAGCTATCTGTGCAAAGTGTTCCAGCTTAAATATGTGCTGTTAAATGACTGCTTAGAATAACCAATAAACAAGATCTAAAGAAAAGCAAAAACAGAAATAATTGGACAGATAGAAAAAGAATATTTTTATTTTGACTCTTTCTTCAGGAGCTGCATTTAAACCGCCTAGAAACCACAGGCAGCTCAAGCTGCAGTTCGGTCACCGCTGGTTTAGTTTAATAGGAAGTTGTAAGAAATAAAAGCAGGAAGTGAAACCATGGCTGGAGATAAGCCATCCCTGTCTACCCTGCTGCACTCATTTAGCATCCCAGAGTGATTAAGACAATGTTTGACCTAATAGCTCTAAAGATGCTTCCTTGTGTTTCCAGGCAAGTTAAAAATATTGTTTTGCCACGTGGGTTCAATGCTAGGATCTGGATACGAGTTCTTCCATAGCTTCTGATAAAATATGGTGCTGCTTATGAAAGCCTATGCATATCTGGTAGTTAGTTTTTAAGGTGTGAATCTATCCTGCCTCCTACCTTTCTTTCCAGAGGTTAGTGAGCTGTTACTAAGCAGTTCAGGCTAACTAACAAGATCTGCTGGGGAACTTAAAAAAATGAGGCCTGCCTGGCCCCACATCACAAGATGATAGGACTCAAGATACAAGAAAGAGCAAGTGACTCTTGTTTTATAATAGTTTTCTTAAATGCTTTATTAAGATTCAATTGTTTTGGTTTAAGAAGGCCGGTGCAGTCATTATATTCACCACTTGCCATGGTCTCCTGGAGGCAAAAAGCTCCAGGTGCCATACCCAGTTGGTTGAACTATACCAAACCATGTTGGATAAGCACGGTCGAAAGAAAATCTGTAGCAGGAGGCCCAGTTTAAGAATGGGAGAACTGTAGAATACCACTGCAGGAGAGGTAAAAGCATGAAACCTGCACTTGGTGAGGCATAAGGGATAAACTCAGAGGGACCAGAAAGGAACCAGAAGGTGCACACCTGCAAGTGACAAGCTTCAGAGGGAAAAGTTTTGCAAAATTTCCCAATGCTGGTCAGACTCGGGACTCACTTGATCTCTGGAAGTCTGTTCTGTATGAAGATCCCCTTGACAGTGAATGCTTTATCCCCAGCTCTTGTATGCTTTGTCCTGAGTTTTCTAAGCTGCCATGTCCCAGATGAGTATAGCTCAGTATCTCAGAAACTGAAATTTGATCTTTGATGCAGTTGGGACTTGAGCCATGAATTGTTTTGGAAATTAGCACCATGACCATAAACTGGCATCAGAAGCTCACTTGGATCCAGTGGGCGCCGGAGGGGGGGAGCAGACATAATGTGGCATTACATACCAGCTGTAGCCTCTCCTTGCCTTCATATTCACTTCCAGATATTTTGAGTTATCACCTGGAGGTGATAAATGCATGGATTCCTTTGACCAGCTCCTCATCCAGGATGAAGTGTCTTTAGAAATAAAGTTGTTTCTTTGTAGGAAAGGTAGATATAGATATGAAAATATTAAAGTGGCATTGGCAACCTATATACTGTACTTTCAAATTTTCTATAAACACACATTTAAATAAATTTTTATAGCTATCATTTGACAGTGAATGTCTTCTGGAACTTTAATTAAATAAATAGAAACCCACAAAAAGTAGCCACTGCTTATATGTAGGGACCGTTTAGGGGAGCTGCAAGGACAACAGGCGACAAGTTATTTCTTTTACCTGACATCCTGTTCTTGGGGTTCACTGATTCATTCATAGCTGGAGTACAGGTTTTTTCCCCCTTCCAAAACATTAGTTAGTTTGAAAGTCCTCTTCAATACTATGTGTATATCACTAACAACAGGAGTTGTGTAATGGTATTACATGGTATACATGCCCACCATGCCTTTTTGGCATCTCCTATTATACCTTCTTACCTTCGGAAGGTAGTGTTCCCAAATCCATATATAAGGGTGATAAGGCCTGAGGCCATATTCAGTACTAAGTGGAGTCCCTCAATCCTGTGGAGCTATGCCTTTATGGATGATGTCAGGGACAACCACGTGGGAGAGGTGTAAGGCAGAATAAAGAAAATAGAAATATGATTTCAAATGAGCTACTTGAGATCCCCCTGGAGGAACCCTTTTAAAAGGATTCTCATGGCCTGTGAAAAATATAATCTAGGCCTTAGCTTTGTCCTCTGTCTGTAGAATCATAAATAAGATTATTTTTGTTAGTGTAGCATATACCAGTAGTCGTCCATGTATACGTGACCATGAGAATTTTTTTTTTTTAATTTGGTTATAAAGAATAGAGCATCTCCTCAAATGGGTATGACTTCCTAGCTAGGTTTGCCAGCTCTTTAACCAAATTAGATATTTCTTGAATGCAAATGGTATCTTAAGCATTATGCTGTTACCCAAGAGATAATGAAGTGACCAGCAGAAGTGTCCTTACTAACCTAGGTAAGAAGTACTCTAGTCAACCAATACAGCAATCATGGAACTAATGTCTTTATTTTGTGTGTATTTTATTATGCAATATTTTGCTCATGTTGCTGGAATTAACTGCAACTCTGGTGTTAATTTGCTCAGTATCGCATATAGAATTTACATTAGTTCATTCTCCTGTGAAATCTTAGCCAGCAGATGTCTTGTGATTGTTATAGAGCTTCTGCTTTCTGTAATAGTTGTTACTCCCAAACCAAAAATGTTATATTACCAGGGTGTATTGAGATAAAGACAACGTGCTGCAAGACAGGGAAAAAAAAAAGGACAGCCACTATAGTACATGTTCACCATATACTCCTTTTAGCCATAAACACACACTCTTCTCAGCCAGCTTTACATGGTGAATCTCTGTAGCAGTCCATTTGCTCCATGTAATACATTTTACCAACATCTATGTACAAATGATTTATAGCAGATATATTACCATTGTGTTGCTTTAACTTCTACTTCTGGTTTCAAAAACAATCGCTGGAAAAACATGATGGCATGTGGATCTAAATACATCCTTCAGATATCACAGACTTTACTAATAGGCTGATCTCAAAAGGAATACTGGTAATACAAAGATGATGGCAGAACCGATGCAAAATACCAGTATACTTTAAAGCATACACATTACTAATACCATTTATATTGCTTCTTGTCCTTAAACAGACTTACATATAAGGGCAGAATTTGGCCCAGTGTATTTCGGATTAAGTAAAATCGAATCTCTATTAAATACCAAGTTTGTACTTTGATGTTGATATAGTCTGGCACATGAAAGCTACAGAAAGGTAAAGTGTTATTTGAGACTGATTTTTTTTTTTAATGTTGAAATGCTATGGAAGTATTCTTTTGTATACTTGTTTTCTCTCACTGGCGTTCTCAGGAAAATAGTATGTATGAGGTTACTGTAGCAAGCAGTGGCTGTGCAAATTATAGCTGTGCAAAAATTTTGGTTTGCATGTTGTGATTGTTTTTATGGGGAAATACACATTTATATTTACAAATCTACTTAAATGTAAGCTTCTGCAATTTACAAAAGCAAAAACTTTTGTGAAACACTGAACTTATAAACTGTGGGAAGGATGTGTTGGAAGATGGGACGTTCTGTGTTCCTTTGCATAAGCGTGTGACAATTTTTCTACTGGAAGCAGAAAGGAAGTATTTGCATGAAACAATATTTTAATTTGCTAGAATAAAAATATGGTGACAAAATACCAACATATCCATTTCAAGTTAAATTTTTTCCCCTGGTTTTGGTAACAATGGGAATGTCTACACATGTGCTTTAAATGCAGATTAGCTTATTTTAATGCACATGAAAGCATCACTGAAAAGTGCATTGAACGTGTTTTATTTCAAAGCACAGCACCAACATTTTCTCAGCTCAGGGACAAGCTACACTGTTGATACACATGATGCTCGAAGCTGCCAGAGCGCATCAATTTACATGCTCCAGTAGACTTGATTAACTGAGTTTTCTCTGACATGCTGAGTCTTCTCCAACAGTGTGTCCGAGCAGGCTCTCTGCATGTGTATAAGGGCTGTGCTTCTTAGTTAATGTGCATTAAGACAGGCTAATGCACATTTTCCTAGTACCTCTTAAGAGGTACTTGATTTAATGTGCATTAACTAAAGTTTAATGCTTTAATGCATGTGCCCAATCACTGTAGGTCCACGTGCATCTCATGCATGTAGAATCAGTTTTTTTATATGGCTGGAGCTTGTTGAGCTACACATATAACTTAAGCCTTCCTATACCCCAAAATAAGGGTATAAATGATGGGGCAAACATAATTATCTTTCATTTCCCTCAAAATTTGAACCTAGGGTTGCTAAAGATTACAAAAATGTGGAGATATAGGGCAGGTTGTGGGATCCCCCCTAACAATATTTAAAGAATCACGCTTACTGCAATCTATCAAATGTCCTTTCTGTTTAGAGAAGGTAGATCCCAGCGCAGGTAACTGGCAAACAATATCCTCACTAAAAGATGGAAAGGAAGTATTTCAGTTGCATTAGTTCAGTAATATTTGCAATATTTCTCTCTCAAACTTTTTATTTGATCTAGTATAATGTGACAGCATATCATGAAGTTGGACAAAAGTGCTGTGTTGTTCCACATAGCTGTATTCCATATTTAAGTTCTTCACACATATCTGAAGTAGGCTGAAAATGTTGCCTGTGCCCTGACAGAGGCGGCTTACAAGCCATCTAATTATCGATAGAAATTTGGTGCTTGCTTTACTTAAACTGCCTGCAATGAGATGACCTAATCTTTCAAAAGCCTGAATATGGTCACAAAAAGGTGAAAAGAGAACCAAAAAGACTTTGTTTTGTCAATGTAATAGAATTAAGCTCTGTCCAAACTAAGATTCTTCTTTTTTCTCTTTGCACTAACCATAGACAACTGGTAGGGGGTGCATGGGGGTTCACGTACCTCCCCGCGATAGGGCTGGTACCCCCCTGATGGCTGACACTGATACTGTCAGTAGGGCTGGTGCTCCCCCCGACAAGGTCAGTGGCTTCTGCGGGTACCCTGCCAGAGTAAGGAGGCACCAGTTACTCATGGCACTGAGTGCACTTTTGTAGAGCAGTTGGATAAGTTAATCAACTGGTTCAGGTGGAATTCTGTAAGGAAACACCTTACAGATGAACTTCCTAGAGTCCATATTATATCGGCACCAATAAAAGAAAAATTTACATGATCAGCAATTGGCTTTTTTTGGATGGTGTGGCTGATAATCTTGCTGATAAATGCTGCATGCATGTGTATAGCTGCAGCATGCACATGACCTGCCCAGCAGCTTGGACAGCAGCATCCAGTTGGTAAGTCTGTTGCGAGGGAAAGGACAGGGGAGGGAAGGGGTGTGAGGGGAGCAGATTGAGGCCCCTGCAGTGAAGGAGAGAGGAAGTGGGGTTGAGGCAGGAGCTGCCCACCTGGGGGAGAGGAGGCGGAGCTCTGGACAGAGCTGCCAGCAGCTTTTCTGGGAGGATGTGGAGCTGGGAGGGTGGCTCCCACCACTGCACGCACCCCTGGATCTGTGTGCAGGGTGAATGCAGGCTGCTCCTGTGGGTTGGGGCTGAGTCAACATTAGTCTAACCTGGCTAGGATAAACCAGTTTGTAATCACACAAGCATTCTCTCTGGATTGAGGAAATACAGGGACATGCCTGCAGTGGCTCAGGCTAGAAAATGGGGGACACTACAGCAGCCCTCTCTTCCCTTCCATAGTGCTGAGCTGAGGGGGGCATGGCCAGCCCCTGCAAGAACTCTGATTAGGAAGGTCTGCCTGTATCATCCTAGGCTTTTCCCCGCTGGCTGCTCAAGGGGTGGGAATGTTGCCAGCCCCAGGCTAGCACTCTGAGGCAAGGTTGGGGGGTGTGTACAGTGTATGCATCTGTTGATGATACCAAGCTTTTCAGTCTCCCTCCCTGCTTCTTTATATTGTCTGCAGCAAACTGCCAGCCAGCCAAGCAAGCCAGCAGGGGGATGATAACAGTGTTTATCACCCCATCAGAAAAACAATAGCCTCTCTCTGTTAGTTCAAGCTCTTCTTAAACAGCTTTTTCCAAGGAAGGATTACCAGCTGACCTGTTGATTAGCTCCCAAAAGCCCTAAGCATTCTGTCTGCCTGTCCCAGTGAAACTGGGGACACACAGACACCTCTCAGTATTAGCTAGCATACCATGTGCCTAGGGGCTGGGGGGCGGTTCCTGCTTGAGCAGTGAGTAGGGTTGAGGCGGGGAAGCCAGGCAGACCCTGCTGTACCTGCATTCTCTGCTGGAGCTCTGGCCAGGGAGAGGGGGGCAGGGCAAGCTCTGCTGTCTGGAACAGAGAGCCTAGCCCAGAGAGCATGCTGGGATGCTGGGGGAGTCTGGTTTAACTTAAACCAGGAAGGGGTCTGGGACAGACATTGCATAAACTGGTTTGACCCAAATCAGTTAAGTCTGATACTACATTCAACCAGCTTTATCTTACACCAGTTGTAGCCATTTTGAAACATGTTTATCTTAAATCAGTGTCAGCCATTTTGAAACTGGTTTATGTGCACTGATCTTACATTCTGTTACAGGTTTAAACCAGTTTCTGATCACTTAAACTGGTTTATGTGTAATGTCTGTCCCTAGCCTTAAAGCCTAGAGGAACTGGGGTTTAAGGCTAAGTCCCAGAGAACTTCTCCCATAACTGTAGTAAATTCCTCAGCCCCAGAAGGGAATCCACAACATGCAACCAGAACAAAATAGGCTCTATAAGGACTAACAAGCAGAGTGGATAGGGGTAACACCCAATTATCTTCTTAAGGTTCAGAAATAGTGATAAGCTCTAATCATCCTCAGTCTTGCAGAAAGAATAGGCTCAATGAAACTACAGAGGCTCACAGAAAGAGAGGGAGATTTTCCAGGGCTTACTGGAGTGCCTCCACATTCAGACCTCAATAGATTTACATGCTCCCAAATGTCCCCATTCTTCTCTCCACAAGTTTCAACACCACTCCCTCCGGTTCTCCTCCAGTCTAAAAATTAAAAGATCTCTCTCCTTAGATTTTAGGAAGTCTAGTGTCATGACAGTTTAGATGAGAAAAGGGCTTGAAGGGAATGCTATCAGAATATGAATTACTACTTTCCTCTGGATTTTCTGCAGGAGGAGAAATACCCCAACAAGGCTTGGGAAGCTATATGGTCCCATTAATAGCCTTTTTTTGGAGGGGTGAGGAAAGGGTCTTTTTCACAATTAACAAGGCTCCCCTACATTTTAGGTCACATTGTTTGATCTATCTCTGCAAATAAACTATTTAGAGATTGAGTATATTTTAAAATGAAATCTTAGATGTCCAGGACTTAACTGTTAAAGAAAGACTTTTACAATCTGTTGTCGCTATACAATAGACTTCAGATAGATATTTTCAGTAAACTATCTTTTTTCTACTTTTTAAAATTTGTTAATGCAACTAATTATAGGGGGAAAGTATGAAGAAGTCTTAAACTCAAATATGAGCACTTCTTTTCAGGATTATAGTTCAGGAATCTCTTGCACAATTCATTTTAAATTTCTTCAAAAGTTTTGCTTTCTGCACAAGGCTACCATAGTCATTGTTGAGGCTAATATGAACGCATCTGTGGACTTTAGAGACAGGTCAAATTTTTCTGTGAAAGGGAAAGTTCTTTGCAATGTTAACTATGTGGTAACCACTATTGTTCCACAAATAGAGCCACACCGAAACATTTATTTCCCTCCTGGCCAAAACCTGCTTCTTCCCCTTAAAACTCTATACTACATTCTTAAGATATCTTTGCTCCAATGCATGAGTATTTCTTTTTCTTGCTGTAGAAAAGCTGACTGGAAATGTGTCCCAATGTCTCCTTTAGCCTGCACCAGGCTTTCCAATTAACCTCTCAATAACAGGAACAGACAGGGCTTGCATATTACAAATATTTACCTGAATCTAAGACACATTTCCCACCCCACATTTGACATGGGGGACTGTGGCAGCACGACCTCTAGGGGTGCTGTGACCTCCCCTAGTGCCCCCTGGCTACCGTGTCACGCCGGTGTCAAGTGCACCCTCACCAATCTCGCCTGCCACATCTTTGATCTTTTAAATGTTTAGGGGAGGCTGCCTTTTCTATCTGTGCTGACACGGTGCCTGCCTTGCTGTACCAGGCTCGGTCCAATTGCCTGCCGCCCCCTCCCGGGGCCTGCTCGATACGCTCGCCCCCTCCCGTGGCCTCTGCCTTGCAGTAAGCTCCCCCTCTCCTGGGGCCTCTCAATAGGCTCGCCCCTGCCTGGGGCTTGTCCCTTACAGACAGCATCCCACTGAGGCCTGTCCCGCTGCGCTTCTTGCGCTCTCTGCCCGCACTGGGGCCTGTCCCTCCGCGCTTCTCATGCTCTCCACCTGCACTGGGGCCTACTATGCCTGACTCGGGCTTCCCATAATTGGGGCTTAGGCGGCCTCAGCCTTACCTGGCCCCCAGATCCCTTTTCGGATCCTGTGCCTGACTCGGGCTCGTTGCAATTGGGGCTCTCACCACTCTTAGGCTAGAGGGGCACCCCAGCAGGAGCCAGAGTTGCAATGGGAAGGTAACTGGCAGTGGAGGGGAGGGACAAGTCATGGGAGGCTGAGCAGGGGGCACAGGCACTGGAGAAGCAGGTGGGAAGGATACAGGAGGGGACAGCAGGGAGTACAGGTGCCATGGGGGCAGGCATGGGGCTTGCAGGAACTGGTGGTGGGGCAGGCAACTAGAGGAGTCAAGTGGCAGGGACAGGCAGCAAGGGGCGGGAATCAGGTCACTTGACCACCTGGCGTACCACCACCTGCCTCCTTGCTACTGCTTGCTCCACTGCAGTGGTAGGGGGAGGAACCAATTTAAAATGTTTCTTCAAAAATTAGATTCTTGACATGGAAAATTATAATAAATTTATAAATTTGCCATGTGTAGAATATAATTATTGAGGGTTGTCTTAAATTCACTCATTTCGGATTTGGGTAAATATGGCTGTGCTATCTTCAGAGGCCAATAAAGAGCAGTTGCAGGTGCTGCAAGAAATAGAGGAATCCTTGCCCAAGTTTTTTCTGGCTCAGAATTCATTAGAAGGGGTCCAAGTTGCTGGCTGCTCAGTCACAGGTCACCTTGCTTCTGAACTTCTTTCAGGTGGAAAGCAGACCACAAACATAGTGAAGATTGTTAGAGCATATGAAAATCTTGATTGTTCATTTATCTTGCTTTTCTGTAAAAGGAAGAGGGAAGGAGCCTATTTGATCAGAACCAGTCAGAGATTCGTGAAATAATTACCCTCCCCCAGAATTAAAACATGACAGAAAAAGATAATGTTAGTCAACTTTATTTTTTTTAAACTTCAGAATTTAAAAGTATATTTTTAAAAAGAATTTTCTATTGAGATATATTTCTATTATTGACTTCTATTATTCTAGCAAGCTTGTCAATCTTCTTATTTTACATAAACTTATTCAAATCATTAATGGGTTCTGGGAAATTACAGTCATCAAATTTAGTGAGACTAGTGCAATCTAATGGATGAGACATGCAAATATTACTCATGGATCTTTGTGCTGATTTAGAATTGGGTAAATGGATTATGTCTTTACTTGACTGTAGAGAACTCAATGTTTCATTAAAGGGAGATAATATGGCAGTATTGTTTTCAATTCTTGACTTAGGAATCCTTGCTTTTTCTACTTCTGAGAATGATTTTTTAGTAGTATTTTCATCATCTTGATCATCACTGGATAAGTCATTTGAGATAAATAAAGCAGGAGCTGTATTTTTTTCTGTTTTGTTAGTGTTTGGTAAGTGCGAATTCTGATTTTCCATTAAACTTTTTTTTGATAAGGAAACATGGGAGGAGGAATCGTCCGATAAACAGTCACAAGTTGCTTCTGTACTGCTGTGCCACGATGTAAATGAAGATGACCTGGAACTTGCAGTCAAACTGCTGTTTGGCATATTCAGGCTGCTTTCTGAATCTGAGCTGTCACACATGACTGTTTTTATAACAGGACTAAATTCACCAGTAGTACAAACATCAGGAGCTGTAACAAAAATGTATTTTATATTGTCATTCATTATTTTGTTGTGAATTAAATTATATTTATTATTTTCAGTGCAAGATTTTGAAGTATAGTAATAATATTCGAAAATTATCATATCTGTCTGTTCACTTTTACTTCTTGCTATGTTCTAGTTGTACTAATTATGTAGTTGTTAAGGAGGTAAGTTTCAAAATAACATAATTTCCAGGAACTTTCAATACCATTGATGCTTTTGAGAACTTCCCCCATAATTCACAAGATTATAAAATTGTCTGCATTCTGTTACAATTTTTTTATAAATGGGAGTGGAATGAAGTCTAATATCCTGGCTTTACCATGTATCATACTGAAATGTGGCATATTAACAACAAAAAATGAAAATACATTTTAGTGTATTTTATCAAAACTATATTTTGGTATTAGAACATATAAGTCCAGTATATTACCAGATTCTTCATTCAAGTTTTTAGCAACAACCTACAGAATGTAATGTCTCCAAAAATGTAATTTTGGGGGACTGAGAATAAGAATCTGGAGAGTTAACATGTATTTGGAGAGGCATAAATGCATTATAAGAGAATCAAAGCAGTACTGGGTGCCAGGAAGAAGATGAAGAAATATTACACAACTCCCACTGAAAATAAACTACCTGAGTACCTTTGCAGCCTAAGAACTCTTCATAAGGCTTATACATTGTGCAACAGATTTTGAGTGTATGATAAACTATGACGCAGGTTGATTCATTGCTTCATAAAGTCTTATATAGGGATAAAATTTCCATCCTCCAATTCTGAAAGCCATTTTGTTTTGCCTCTTTGGCAATGGTGGCCTCCTTCACAGAAATAAGACCAGTCTGAAGAGTGTTTTAAAGAGTCGTACAGAAGATGGTTGATTGATTTAGAAGACACAACACAAAATATACGGCTTTACAGACCTGGGGCAGTATACTTTTTCTTGAAATCCTTATTAAGTCATAGATTGGTTTACCAAATCTTCTTAGAATGGAATTCATAACTCGGTGCATATTATTAGCATAGAATCATTTTGGAGCTGTTACCAACTTAATTCTCAAACTGGCAGAATAGAAGTACTTTTGCTTCCCCTAACATTTGTGATTCATTATGTTATTGAATTATGTTATCAATGGGACTTCCAAAACTATATATATATATATAGAGAGAGAGAGAGAGAGAGAGTGTCTGTTACTACTGAAAATTCAGTAAAAATTACTACTGTACTGTTAAATGCCTCCACCAAAATAAAGGAAATTAAAGGCCACAATTCTTCCTTGAAATGATATAAAGGGGCAAACCCACAAAAGTAATTAAATTGGACAGAATGGTTATATATCAGTTACTACTGAAAAGAAAGTGAGTTTAAACAGCATTTAAACTATGATATATGCTTACCTTTCCAGATTTTTATGTTATACATAATACTTGGTATTTCATAGTTTCTAGGGTCGGAAGGGACCTGAACAGATCATCAAGTCCGACCCCCTGCCCTGGGCAGGAATGAGTGCTGGGATCATAATACCCCAGCCAGATATCTATCCAACCTCCTCTTGAAGACCCACCAGGTAGGGGATCTAACAAAATTACAAAGTGTGCATCAGCACAATGTAGGCATTAATAGCACAGTAAAATCATTTTTGTGGTCTGTGATGTAATGAAGAAATATGGCTTTTGCTTGATAAAAAATATAATTGTAGTTTGTGTTGCGAATTATATTTTAGAAATGCAGACTAATAAATTGCTTTTATGAACCGTGACATCATCAGTTAGTTCTTGAATCAGACCACTGCAGTTTTGGATACTAAGCTCTCTGTTGTAGAAGCCCCATCTTGTGGACAACTGCCTTAGGACAGGACATTATCACAGAATTCTTGCTCATTCCCAGAATGTCCTTTGAAAGGGAAGTGGATTTATAGCTTTTATTGGGATTTGAAAAGGCCTTTTCTTGAACCTTTTATTTCCAAATCTGTTTGCAGAGGTCCAAAGCAGAAATACCATTTGAGTTCCCCAAATTAAAATGTCTGAATTATCTCAAATGTAAGTGCACAATTTACTTTTCAAAGAAGCACTGTGCTTCATCAGAATTTATGGATACAACCCTAGGTTCCAGAAAAGCCACTTTTACCTCCATTTTTTTTTTATATGTTACTCTTTCTCCTCTGTGCATATAGCCAGGATCTTCTTTATTTCCTAAGAAAGGAAAGTTTGCCAGTGGAGGCTGCTTGCATCCCTGGAAATGGTGGGACAAGCATACGAGGGAGGAAAAAAGCTTGAGCTAGGCATCATGTACCAGTAAATCCTCTTAAGTCAGCAAAGGAGAACAGATGTTGCCATGCTAGCAGGGGACTGTGTGACTAAGCTGTCTGAGAAGTAAAAGAGGCTCACAGGAATCTAGTAAAATGCTCTATATATTACAACAGTTTGACTGGATTTGTTTGACGGCGATCACAAGCCACAGGAACAACCCAGTAGTTCGAACTGAGGGGGCTATGAGCAAAATTTGACTTTTATATATTTATGTTAGATTCTATATCTATTATAGGTCTAAACTGTATTTTACAAATAAATGTTACTTCCTGTCATTTTAGAAATTAATTTGAGGCAATTTCTTATAAATTCTGAAGTTATATTTTATTGTTTTCTAACCATGGCTAAAGTAAGATTTTCATCCCTCAGTACTCCATTCAGGCATTTCCTCCAGACCACTAGTTGATAACATAAATAGACAAAAATAGTCGCACTTAAAGATAACATTCTCAATCAAATAATGAGAACATTGGCTAAAACTAAGAGTTATTTTAATGACATAGACACACTATAAAGAGATAAATTAGAGATATCTGATTTTAATCTTAAACATATCTGTTGATGTGCCACCTAACTCGCTCTTTTATTTCCTACTTGAAGCGGAAGCCTCACCCAACTAGACTCCTGTATCATTTAAGGCAGGGGTTTAAGTGTACTCTGGGGGGCAGGGGGTGGCGAGCAGCTGGACATGGAACGGAGGGAGAGGAGGAGTGGCAAGCGGCTGGATGTGGCATGCAGGGCTGGTGGGGAGGCAAGCGCTCTCACCCTGCCCCAGCCCAGTTCCTGTGAGGCAGCAGTGCGGAGTGACAGTGCGCCATCCCCACATACCCCTGGGACCTTTCAAAGTACCCCCAGGGGTACATGTACCTCCAGTTGACAACCCTTGATTTAAGAGATGGAATATCTTCAAGGGGTCAGAGAAAGTAACAGAAGTTCTAAGAAGGGTTCAGATTCACAATTCCAACAAAGACCCAGATGAAGGAGATTTTGAGGTTGTCAATCATCCAAGGTAAGAATGGTAGGCTGAGAGGAAGGCCACCTGAGGCTGGAAGGTTTGCAATTAAAAAAATATATTTCTTGATGTAGGAAGATACCTCTATGGAATGCATGCTACCTCATCATTAAAAGAGTGAAAGAGAACGGCAGTTCTGGTCATGAATGACTGGTGCCTCCTGGGACTGGGGGGGCGAGCATCGACTGAAGCCAACTGTGACTCTGGTGGCGGCCAATCTTGTGGGGGGGCACATGCCTCCCCGTGGCCCTCCTACACGTCGCCTATGGTTCTGGTCTTTCCATCTCAAGAAGTATATAGTAGAATCAGAAAGGGTACAGAGAAAGGCAGTCAAGATGATCAGGGCTATGAAGCAGATGCCATACCAGGAGAGACTAAAAATGCCAGGACTCCCGTTTGGAAAGGCGAGATATCACAGATGTCTATAAAATCATGAAGGTTGTAGAGAAAGTGAACAGTTATTGACTACATCCCAGAATACTAGAACTAGGGGACACCCACTGAAATTGGCAGTAGACAAGTTTAAAACAAACAATAAGAAGTATTTTTGCAGGCAGCACATAGTTAAGTTACAGAACTTGTTGCCACAGGATGATGTAGAGGAAGATATTATAGCCAGTTTTAAAAAGGGATAAGACAAATTCATGGATGATAGACCCATTCATAGCTATTAAACAGAACAGTCAGAGATTCTCCTCTGATGTCCCTAAATCAATGATGGTGGATGCCATGGAGGGTATAATGGGATGGATCACTTTTGATATGTCCCGGTCATATGCTCTCTAAAGCATGTATTATTGCCACTGTAGGAGGAAGATACTGGGTTAGATGGATCATTGGGCTTCCCCCAGTATGGCACTTCTTATGTTCTTAATAGCACAGGCTGGTTGGTCTCTTAAGAGAAGAGCCCAGGAAGAGATAAAAACTCCCTGGAAATCTATATGCCAGGAGATGAAGCCATGTAACCTTTAGGTAAGGTTTCCAAATCCTAATATCATGGGAAGAGTTGATATAAATGTTAGTAAGAAAGCTGTGGGACCTAGAAAGGAAGCTGTGAATGATTATGTTAAGCTTCTAATCAGAGGGCTCTAAAATCAGGGAAGGCACTGGCTGGGGAAGGGGGAAGAGATAATGATTGTCTAGAACTCTAAAGTAACGGGTGAATCCACAGTAGCCTACTAGGGCTAGGATTTGTGAACTTCAGGTTGAGGAACAAGACTGTTTATTGATCTAGAAAGAGTGCTCTGGAAAGGAATGCATGCTGTGTCAGTGGTTTCTTGTACAGTTGTTAGGACATAGTTTTAATGTCACCATACCAGACCCAGAAAGAGAGAAGACATATAGTTTTATATTTTAAACTATAATTATTTGTACACACTTACACCAAACCCATAAAAGAAACTGAGAAAGTGGCTGCATCAGGACACCAGAGCGTAAACTGCCCTTAAAGGAATGCTTTAGATTAACTTTAAATTCACTTATTGTATGCTCTTTTGTCAATATGTATACTTCAGTAATCTGCAATAGCACATCATCTCCAAAGCTGAATTATAAAGTATACAGGTGTTTAGTTATTAATGCTGCAAAATAATATGTAGTTGCGCCAGCCTTGTTTTGTAAAACCAGAAAGCTAACGGCTGTGTAAAGATGAACTAACTCCACTGAAGAAACAATATTACATGGGTAAAAAAAGTTATGTAATATGTAAATTATGTAACTATGGGGAAGTTAAGAATGAGGCTTATAGGCAAACCACTAGTATTTAAGGATGGGCCAAAATTAAAAATGTAGAGAATCAACAAGAAGGTCATGTTAAAGAAAATAAATCTTCATCTTCATCTCTTTACTTTGGTGGAAACATTTCAGTAAAATGCAGTTTTCTTTACTAGCCTCTGTTCTTTTTATTGTTTTAAAATCACAATTTTTCATGTAATATTCTTACTGCCACTACAATCTTATGAGACCTAATAGTAATTTTATATAAAGAAGTTCGACAACAAAATATAAAGGGTCAGATCTGTAATAAATTTATGGCAAAGTATGCTAGCTGAGGATAAAGCTTGATGTATAAAGTTACTACATGGCTGAGAATATATTTTCCTTGGACTTTTAAATTGTTTAGTAATAACATTTGAAGGCCTTCTGTTACTATTTCATTTTCTATGACTTTGCAATGGTGTTTTCTAACCAGGTTTGGTATTTACTTTGGAGATTTTATTTTTCTTTATTTTATTTTAGCTTTCAACAGCATAGACTATTGCAGCCTGGACTCTTTAGAAGTTATAGTACCTGTTGCTGCTGCTGCTTGATTTTTGCTTGCTTCCTGTCATACATAAAACAGAATGTTACCAAATCATTAGCATGTTAAAAAGTAAGTTTTATTTTATTTGATTTGCTAATTATGTAAAATTACCATACAGAAAAATATGATTAACAAAGCCACCTTTAATGCTTTCCTAAAAGTGATTTCTTTTTAGATGTATTCCAGGACTCAGTCACTACTTACAAACAGACTTTTAGTTACATGATTTAAATGGAACATTTGGATTTAAACATTTTTGAACAAGGCACAAACCATTCTTAAAAAGCAGGAATAGTAGTTTGGGTCGGCTGAATTTGCTTCTTCAAAGTTCTGGTTTGTATACAAGACTACACAGAATAGATTTTCACTTAACAGATCTCCAGATTGACAGGATAAAATGTCATAGTAATTAATAAAAAAAAGTGAACCAATGAAATGATTAAGTGCTGAAATTAAAATAATTAATTCCAGTTTATGCTTAATTTTGTTAGAGTTAATAAACAGACCAGTGTTCATTATTGTACAACATACAGTCAAGCCCAAGCCTACAATTCCCTACACTACTATCGCAGAGATGCAAGAAGGGATACTCACAATATGTTACACTTCAAGTTAATTTTAGGTGACATCTCTTTTAATTAAATTAGCTTGGTTAATGGGGTTGCGATAAAGCATACCTATCCCACTGTTAGGCAGAGAAAGTTTAAATTTTATTCAAAGAGAACCAGGTTTACAATGTGTCATTTCAGACAGGATTTCCACTTATGTCAGCGGTGGCCAACCTTTCTGGCAGGCATACCACAAATTAAACCCTGGCCTCTACTCAAGTGCCCCTGTTTCCTGTCCTCT
Organism: Crocodylus siamensis; assembly: GCF_052110815.1. NCBI lineage: Eukaryota > Metazoa > Chordata > Crocodylia > Crocodylidae > Crocodylus > Crocodylus siamensis. Next base: position 8,211,029 of record NC_143399.1, on the reverse strand, counting down.
AGTCTAGAGGCATACCTGACTAGAGTTTGTGCCCTTAGGTTCCAGTATAGAGGCAAGTGGAACTTGGGTCCTCACCTGTCCGGAGCAGAGCAGCATGGGTGCAGCATGCTGCTGCGAGATGAGATGTCACTGCCAAGAGCCAGGTTCTGTCTTCCCTGGAGCAACAACTGCTGCAGTTTTAGACGGTAAGGAAAGTTCTAAACCACTTATCGTGTTGGTGGCTGGAGGACCAGGGGAGAGTTAACCTAGCTCTTGGTGATGATGTGACACCACCTCTTACAGCCACATCCTGCCCCTGCTCCACTCAACACAGCCAGGGGCACAAGCCCCTTCTCCTTTCCTACCCACTGCCTCCATCCCAGTGCCCACCTTTACTGAATACCCAGGGTTTATGTGTTCTGCATAACAGCTGCCCGTGGCACTCATGGCACGTGTGCTACAGATTGGCCACCCCTGACTTAGGTTTATCAAGAAGGGTATTTAAAAATAAGGTACATCTTACAGGCTCTCAAAGGAAGTGTGGAAGTCTTGAAGAGCCTAGAAAATTAATTGTATCAGTGTACTTTACTTTTCCTTCTCTTCCTAATATAGGAGATGAAGCCAAGAGACTTGTAAACCAAGACCTGACCAAGAAACATGGAGAGCTTAGAATGCTGACTGCTTTATCCTCATAAAAGGACTTCCACTTTTTTGCCACAGACCAGGTGAAATTGTTTATTCTTTTCCCCTTACCTTATATTATTTTAGGGTTTCAAGAGTCTGTCCTACATGTTTAAACTGGCCAGGACAAATCCTCTATAATGAAATGTATTTGTACTAAATTCAAATGGACAAGAGAATGAAATACATTTTGGAAGAGGGTGCTTCAAATATAGTGTTGAGGCACAATGGTTTTTATTTTCCTTGAACGTGAAGGCAAACTACAACTTTGAAATTTATTCTTTGTCAGCAGTTGTTGTTTGGCTATATAATTAGTACACCTGCCTGTTCTTCTTAACATGAAACCAGTTCTGTTGTTCAAATATGTTAGCAGGTTTTTACATTAAGGTTTGAGCCACACACATTTCCACAAGACCCTCAACTGCCCTACCTCTCCATCAGTATCTCATCAAATAGAAATAGCTTTGAAGTGTGCATGTAATTCAGCAAATTCAGACTAACTTGGATTGGACTGGCAAAAGAGGAGAAAGAGCATTTTAAAGGAAAGGATTTGTCAAAATCTACTTGTAGTCCTCTTATTCTGTATGCCATGAGATCAGGTTGGCTACCATCTATGAACTTAGAAGTAGAGAAAGGGAAGAACTAGAGGGTGGAGGAACTGCTTGTTCCTTTAAAAGGTGATTTCCTGATACACAAGCTTTATCTTTGGACTGCAGAGATAAAATCTGAGACTAAGTGGGCGCATCTACACAAGATGCTAACTTGTAACACAAACAGTGCTAATACACTACTGCACAGTATTATTAGACTACTGCACAGTAGCATCACTAAAAAGGTGTTCACTGGTGCTACTGCACAGTAATTCCAACTACTGTGCATTTATTTAGTACTTGTTTATTTAGTACTCAAGTACAAGTACTTGATTATACAAGTACTAAATAAATGCGAAGTAACCGCTGCACAGTCTCATGTAGACGCATGCACTGACTCAGGTTTTCTAAGAAGAAATACTGTCCCCCACATGCATGCTTTTCCTTCTTTACCATTGGTTTGGAAAGCAGAGAAAACATCCAGAGTTTGGATGTTTTTCTAGTTCTTTTATAGACCCTTGCATATAAGCAATACCCTTTTGGAGCCTTCTAGTTCTTTTATAGACCCTTGCATATAAGCAATACCCCTTTGGAGCCTTCTAGTTCTTGTATAGACCCTTGCATATAAGCAATACCCCTTTGGAGCCTTCCTTGCCACAATGGAATTCAGTTAAATATCTGGTCTCCACCAGCTCTGAGGTTAAGAAGCAGTAAAAATCAGGGTAGGAAAATGGTCCAGGCAGCAATTATTCTATTCTCAAGTAAAGGAGAAAGCTGTCAGCACTGTCTTGGTTGTTTTGGTTCCTTTGTTGGCCTTTTCCACTCCTGATTTTCCAACGATATTAAGGGTACAGAGATTTGTCCAGGGCATTGTAACATGTGTCCAACTGGTAAGTCTATGGGGGGGAAGGGATAAAGGAGGAGAGCAGATTGAGGCCCCCCAAGGTGAGGGAGGGAGGGAGTGGGGCAGGGACAGGGGTAGCATGTCCGAGAGGTGCAGGCGAGTTGGGGGGGGCAGTGGCTCCCAGCTGCTGCATGCACTTCCAGGGAAGTGATGGGGGGCATGTGGGCCCCTAGATTTTTGTGTGGGGTGAAGGCAAGCTGCCTGCTGCAGAATCGGGCACCACTGGGAGGGGCGGCTACAGGGTGGGCTATAGCCACCCCTAAATTCCTTGTAGCCACCCCTCCCACTGCCCTGCCCTCAGAGGTAAAGAGATAGTTGGGCTTTTGGCCCCTGAGGCAGTAAGGAGGGCTTTTTTATTAAATTGTGGAAAATCATACGAGGTGCAAATTACTGCTAAATTACTTGTGAAATAGTTAAGCATGCTGGCATTTAAACTGTCCTTTTTAGCTTTCACACAATAGCTTAAAATGAATTAGGGTTGTTTATCTTTCCAGGCATGTCCAAGAGGTATGTGTTCTTGTGAAGATAACAATATACAGATTTATACTTCATTCATGTTTTCAATGCTATCTTCAGAACCATAACTTTTAGGGATGGATTTACAGGACACTGTATATTAGATTCAGATTACTATTATTACAGGACCATTTGTTTGGGAGATATATCTACTCAAGACCATCAAGGCACTTCTTGCTATTAACTTAAAGAAGATACTAGTTCAGTGCAGTCTGTACTTCCCTGATATGTGATATGCCTATTAAATATAACACTGAAAAGTTCTCTGATAGCACTAATACACCTGGAAATATTTATACTGGAATATTGGAAACAGCTTGCTGGTACACAGAAAGGCTCTCATCAGCATGTTAAATGGAGTCTGACTTTGTGGGAGCCCTAAACAAAGCAAGAGCTTTAACTAGAAATAAAACCAAGTGGTCAAGGCCCCATAAGGACTACTTTAAATATTTTGGCTGCCTCACTTTCATCATCAGAAATATAACTTTGATCTAACAAATAAAGATGCAAGTAACTTGGGGTCTAATCTTTAGAAACACTGCCTATCCACCACACCTATTGACTCCAACTGGGACACTACTTGCATTCAACCTGGCACTCTCCCTTCCTTGTTTACATCCTCTAATTAGGTGATGGGCATAATCTTATTTTAAGATATAAAATACTTTCCTTTTGAATTAAATACCTCACATTGCTGAATTAGTTGGTTTGTTACATATGTCTAATTTCTGAGCAGTATCCCTACTAACTTGTTACAGAATTATTTGCCATAATGCTCCATTCTAGGCATACTGCATCCAAAGAACTGGAAGGTGCTTTACTCACAGTTTGGGAAGGATAAAGTCTAAACACTTTATTGCATACAAGAGGTAACATTTAGCTTTTAATTATTCTCACAATACCACCTATACGAAAACAAGAAAAGTATTCAAGGACTGTTAGGGTTACATTTTACCTTTAAAATAGATGTGTTAAGTTTTACCTGCGATTTTCCAGCATGAAAATACTGAGAAAGAGAAACAGGTTTATAATATTGAGCATCTGTTGATACAAATCCGTTTGGGAGCTCCTCATCTTTTGCAATGCTTCCAAGAAACTGACAAATTTTTCTGAAAGATACATGACAGAGTTAGATTACATATGACATTATATAGTATGCAGGTTTATGGAAATTTCTGAATTCACAGTAAACTAATAAATAGCAAAGATACTTATCAGTAACTGAAGTTCTTCAAGAAGTATTGTTCCCATATACACTTGTGGGTTTCCAAGGTTTACTTGTAGGTGTTTCTTACCTTGTGTTTTGATTGGAGACTTTTTTCTTAGCAGTATCAGCAGAGTATGTGTTAATCTTCAGTGCTTCAAGGATAATACATGAAAGATATACATTGCAGCTCATTTGCCCAGTGAGCCAGATGGGCCATGCCTGGTCTGTCCATGGGCCAGATCTGGCTCGTGGGCCCAGCCTGTGTGAGAGAGGGGGCAGGGCCCAGCCACAACCCACTGTGGGGCATGGGAATTTGGCAGCAGGTGAGGATAGTGGTATTAACTGCCACCACCAAATTTCCTGACCTGTGAGCAGTCCTTGGGCCGAATGCTATGGCTTCACTGGCCATATCTGGCTCGCAGGCCGGAGGTTGAGCACTTCTGCCTTATGGAGCTGCATATTTGAAGGGTGTAGGGAGAGAAAGTCAGGCACTGGCTGGCACAGAATCAAACTTTTAAGGGTTGTAAGCTTACCTTAAACAAAAAAAAAGTAGAGAAAATAACTCTTAGCACAGTTCCTAAGGTATTTTCTGGGAGGAAGCTGTCAAAATGCAAGAGTTTAGGATTGTCTCTGAAGCTTAAACGCTGTCAGAACTCCACCAGTGCTCTGTTTCTAGGCAGGCAGCTGAGAGGACCTAAGGACAGGAATGGTGCACCACCCTTTAACCATTCATGTGGAAGAACAAAGAGAGGTAGAGGTTTCTTTAGGCCTCACCAAAGCTCACTTTATGGATACTGATAAACGAATAAATCCTCTAGTTGAAGCTTAGGGCAAGAAATGCAGCCACAAGTGAACATATTTAGGTGGATAATTACTCAAAGAAGAAATGATACCTAAAATAAAAGTTTGTTTTTATACTATTGCCATTTTAACATAGAAAGGTGCACAGTCATTTAGAAACCAGATGTGAATAACAAGCAAGAATGATAGCTATAATGCTTGTCCATGTAAACCCCAGGTTTCTGTTCTGTTTTGATGGTCTGTTAAGCATGCACCGTCGAGGCAAGGCTTGGAAAAGCCTGGAAGGAGTAAACTGTCAACCTCCTGAGCAATTTGTTAGCGAGCATGCATGCTTGATACGTGAGCCGTGGCAGGAAAAACAAGAGTGGCTGACAGGCGAGGGGGTGACATGCCTGAGGCCAAAAGTGAGAGATGAGTGAAAGGTTGTTGCAAACTGAGTGATTGGCAGGCACTGCTGACCTGTGATTGGCTAGTCATATGCCTCCCCAGAGCCAGCTGGATCGTTCCATTAGTGGCTTCAGACCCTGGTGTGACGTATCGCCCTGCGTTGTACGTTTTGTATCCGGACTCCCTATTCTGTTTGTTTGTTATTATTGTTGTCCTTGTTCCATTTCTTCCTTGCCGTTCCTGTCATACTAGTTATTCAATACACTGACTGAAGCAAGCCAGACACTGGTTTTATCTTGGCTAACCAATAATCTATTCCCCCCCACACTTTTCCAGCACTCTGATGAACACAATTAACACTTTAATCAGAGGTCCGTGTCAACAGCTGCAATATTCTGAATTTAATCTCTAATAAGGAACCTACTCACAAGCAGTAATGTTTCAAGCTAAAACTATATATATAGGAACTCAAATATACATATTTTGAGTCATCTAAATGACCCCATTTGTATTAATAAAGATTATTTTCTATCACATAGAATTTTATCACATACAGTGACCACAATTTTATCACTGTTAAGAAACCTACTAAAAAACAGTGATACTGGAGTTTGAAAAATGAAGTCCTCAAACTTAAATTATGTGGAAACTCAGATACGCATTCTGAAACATCTTCATGATTATTTGAATTATCTGGGAATAACCATTTATATAACTTTTTCAATAAAGGAATTTCCTCTTTTACTTGCATTCCTGGTTATCAGGGATCCTGGTTTTCTCTGATTTAAAAAAATCCCCAATTTTCAGTTTATAAACAGTAACACCAAATCCACATTTTTCTATGACTTAAATGAAACACTACTAATATATAGATACATACATAGTTGTGTTTCATTTTAATCATGGAAAAATATGGATTTAGGGTTACTTTTTTTAACCGAAAATTGGGGATTTTTTTAAATCAGAGAAAACCAGGAGAAACACTGTGTATCTTTGCTGACCTCTTTCTTTCTCTCCCTTTTAAAACAACAGTTATGGATACTCTACTCTGCTTGGTGCTTCCTCTACACTGTTTTTTCTAGCTCTGCCCATCCCATTGCTGCCTTCTTTCTGGATTCTCACTGTATGAATTCAAGTACACCAAAACTTCTGTTGCCTTTTTATCTTAAGTGCCTATCTTAACATCACAATTTCCGCTGCCATATTTCTCCTACAGTGCATGTACTTTGATCATAACCTTCCCAATGGTTATGCCTTTCTTTTCTTTTTATTAAATTAGCTCCTCTGACAGCTGTCATTTACCAGCATCTATCACAGTTTACCTTGTACCTGTCTAAATTTTGCTGTCCTTCACCCAGTTCTTCATAAATAGAGAAAATAATAAAATTAGATTTCCTAATTACCCTAAGAGCCTAAGGAATCTTATGACTTGCTTCAAAACATTGAATAATTTCATAATATACTTTGTCTTTCAATAACTAAGGAGCTGTGTACTTGGCTACTTTTGCAGCCCGAGGGTTTTGGATATAGAAGGGGCTCCTTGCAGTCCTCCATCACTTTTTATAGTTCCACCTCTCAGGGCTCCTAGGAATCCCTTGCAATCTTACCAATAGATGTCAGGGGTTCTTGGTGTCCCCTATTCTGCTAGCATCCCAGGTGCTCTGAATCTCCAACCCCTTGTTATTTCCTTCACCCTACCAGAGACTGTATGTCCTGCCATTCACTTCTCCGTTATGTGCCCCCAAACCCCGTGTCTCTTATCCCACATACCTCTCCATTAATTTTCTCCGCCTCCAAGGAACTTGTGTGCCCCCCAGTCTCCCTTCTGCCAGTTCTATGTGCCTCCTGCTCCTTCATCATAGCAGGTGTTCTCTCTATCTCCTCCCTCCACCATTTTGCCTTCTGTTGCTTAACAAGGGCTGTGTATGCCCCTGATGCTCATACCACTGTCCCTCAGTCTCTCTCTGCCAGAATTCTGTGTATCCCCTCTGTCTCTCATCTCCTCTTCTGTGTATATCACACACTCTGTGTGATTTTTCCATTCCCATCTGCTAATCTCATTTCTTGCCTTTCTACCATGATTTCAACATTGTTAACTGTATTGGGGAATATGGGCAGAAGTAAGAGTTGGGGGTGTGTGGAAATTATGTTATGATGGAATGTTTCATTGGCTGTCATCAATTTGTTTCTTGATTTATAGATATCTACAGAGGTGGATGAGAAAATTGTTGCTGCTAAAGAGACATGGGGTGTCCTGTATGCCTCCTATATCCTACGTTCAGATTTTCTTTCTATTTTTACCCAAATCAAAAGAGATCTGGCTATATGTGACTGAAACACTCTCAGAAAATTGGAACTGATCAGAAGAGGTGATATCACAAGTTACCTATCATGTTTCAGACAAACGGAAATCCTGTGAAGTTTGGTGTCAGAGTTGCTTCACTCAGCTAATGAGGCCCAGGATTTGATAAAACTCATCTTTAACTTAAAAAGTTAACTTTTATGGCTCAGGTTGACACAAAAATAAAGTCTAGCTATATGTTTATTAAAAAACTGCATTTTCTTACTCAGCAGATGTTTATTCAGAATCATATCTATTTATTTTGCTAATTCAAAGAAACCTATACTTTTCCCAGTATAGTTATGGAGGAATAAGCACAATTTTTTCCATGATGCATCAATATAATTATTTAATTATGGTACTACCTACAGGTCAGAACTAGAGTGGGACCCAATAGTGCTGGACATTGTGCAAACATGTATAAGAAATTATTTCCATTCTGAAAAGCTTACAGTCTAAATGGAATCATTATCTAAGTTTCGATTGCAAAATATTTATTACTCATGATATATGAAAGCTGGAGAAAAAAAACTGATAGCTGTTTGTGCAGTTAGTTTCACTGTTTCCTAAGCATTGTATCTGCTAGAGTCCTGTTTGGGGGGATTAGTCATAAAGTGTAAAGGAAAAAGAAATAACATTAAAAAAACCAGAAAAATTATTAAATCAGCACAATTTTGTATCATGATTTTAGGGGAAGATGTTGTATATAAAAGGCTTTAATTAAACTGCTCAAATTGAATATATTATATTGATTTGCATCTCTAAAACTATTTGAAAGCAAATGAAAGCACTCCCCGCTTTAGATGGCCAAGCGATTCTTCATTCCTGTATGAAAGCAAGGGGAGATTATGGGGTGATGGTGCCAGTGTCACCCTGGCCAGGACATGGCTGGGGGGGAGGGCTGCAGGTGTCAATGCAGGTGAACAGAAAATTGATTCATGCCAGCCTGGGCGAACTGCAACACCTGGCGTGTAACACCTGGCGTCCGAAAAAACACATTACACCCAAGTACCTAAAAATTGCAGGTACCCTCTTCCTCTCCTATCTGCAATTCAAAGAGATATCTGGTGGACAAAGGGGGTGGCTACAAAAAAGTTGCAGTGCCACCTGGTGGACAAAGGGGCTCACTATACGTCAATGAATGAATTTTTGTTTTCATGTGGTGGATCCATGGATGTGTCCGCTTAGTTTGTGGCGATCCCAACTAAAATACATTGGGATGTGTTTTAGTTAACTGCAAAGAAGACACTTAAATTGCCAAAAAACTTGTATGTGAAAACTGTAATGCAGTTAAATTGAAAAAAGGGCAATTTTCGTCACATGTACAAGTGCCCAGTGAAAGCAGATGGCTGGATACTACACTTCCCTTTAATATGCTCTCAAAATAGGTGCACACTGCACCTATTAAGAATAAGGCATAGCAACCTGCCCCTTACTCTTTCTCTAAAATAGATTTTCAGCATAACACAAGTTTACTAATTTCAGAAGAATCACTTTATAAATAATTAACTTATACTAGGAAACTGTTGATCGTTAAAACAGCAGTGTAAATATATTGACTATCAGAGGGTACTAAAGAACAAGTTTCATCCTCACAAGTTGTTAAATTTTATTTGAGCTTTAAAAACTATTTGCTTAGGTAAAGAACAGAGGGAATAACAAAGAGTCTGTTTTAATACTTAAAAAAAAGAGAAGAAAATCTTCAATAAGGTATATAGATAGATGTTTTGGTATTATTATTTATCATTTATTGCATTATTGATCTTTAGATCTAATTTTTACTGTGTGTTATGCTATTTTATAACCCAGCCATGCTTAAAAAAACACACTTATTTTGCTGATTGCTTAAAGTAAAAGATTAATGCCCTACCTCCTTTTGTAAAACAGGCAAAACACTGCTAATCCCAGAGCAAAGATGACAAGTCCAACAACAGTAGCACCTGCTACTAAAACGGATGATAAATGGCTCAAAAACTCTACATAAATAAAAACAAATTCATTGTCAAAATAGCATTATTTTTATGTAACAAAGTAACCTGTATGTTTCAGATTAGGATTTAGTGTATTGGTTTACTACAAAGGAATTTTTATCTAAAATTTCAGAGGGCATAAAAAGTTAGCGTTTTCAAACTATAATATCATATCACATCATAAGCAGTTATATTAAAATGTTTGTGGTGGTTTTTTCTGCTCTAATTTTCCCTGGTTAATTATTATCATCTGCACGGCACAAAATTTTCAGTAACCCCTTATTTGAATTAAAACAGCTTTTTCTATTGTTAACACTATAACATGCTATCTATAACAATGCTGAAGGATTTTATAAGCAAATATTCTAAAATATGCCAAAGAATATTTTGGTCTCATCTCATATACAGCTTGAGTACCAACCATTATGTTCTGGAAACTGCCCCTTACTCCTAATCACAACTGTAACAATGGTAGTTTCAGCCCTGTAATATTTTGCCTCTACCCCTGCTCATGCACTTCAACTCTTCAGTTAACTTCTAATAATCTAATAGTTATATAAAAAGAATGCATATTTTATCTTAGAGCAGGTGTTGGCAACCTTTGGCTGCTATGGGCAACTGCTTGCAACTCAGCCTGCACTGTGGGCTGCAAATCTCTGCATCCCCTGGTAATCAGCAGATGTAGGACCTTAGGGATGCCTCTTTTGCTGCTCCAGCTGCAAAATACTGTTGATTTCCTGAGCTGTGGTAGGTTGGATCTGGCTCATGGGCCATAGGTTGCTGACCCTGCCTTAGAGAAACTGTGGTTCTTTGAGCATTGTTGTTCACAGACAGATAACTTGTATGCAACAGTTTTAAAGTCGCTAGCCTAGGAACTCTCTTTAATGCTGATTTTAAATAACTCTTGGAGCACTTCATAAATTTCAAAAGATTAAAACTAATGCTGAGCCACTACTTATAAAAGGTAGGTGGGAAAACCAGATCTGTCAGCCTGACATTGATCCTGGGCAAAAATAATGTTCCTAGGACTTGATTAATGCACAATTAAATTACAGAAATAAAATGCCAATTAACAGACACTTTCGGAAATTAGAACCTGTCAAACTAATCTGATATCATTTTTTTATGAAGTTACCAATGCCACTGCTCAATGCACTTGATCATCCAAACTCCAGACTGAAAGTAGGGTAGCCACGTTGGCATGACGTTGAGCATGCAATATAAAGTATTGTGGCATCACTGCATTAAGAGTAAAAACAGATGCTACTGAACTGAAATGGCTCAGCTCTAGCAGGACATATCCTTGCTCATACTTTGGTAAAAAGTTGAAATCTCTCCTCTGTCCTGGGGGGGTCAAACTCTGGCCCACAGGCCAGATCTGTCCTACAGCGCTGTGTCATCCAGCTCCTGCAGCTCCCCACAGGTCCAGAAATTTGGTGGCAGTGGAGCAGTGCCACCACTTCCCCTACTGCCAAATCTCTGGACCCATGGGAAGCCCCAGGCCCTGTGCACTGATTCCATTGCCCAATCTGAGCACACAGGGCTGGGTGGAGACAGTGCTGGCCCCAGGGCCCAATCCAGGTGTGGGGGACCTGGAAGAGTGCTGGGCCCCCAAGACTGAATCACAGCGTGCAGATGGTTGGAGGGAGTACTGCCAGACTACTGGGGCCCAATTCTGTTGCACAGGTGGTAGGAGGGGGTGGGGCCTGGCCCCCCAGAACCCAAGCCCAGGGTGCAGGGGCAAGAGGCAGCGTTATTGGATCTCTGGGACCCAATCCTAGAGCACAGGGGGCTGGAGGGGGTGGTGCCAGGCCAGCAGGGCCAAATCCTGGTATATAGGGGCAGAAAGGGGCAGTGCCAGGCCCCCAGGGCCCAATCCTAGCACATGGGGCACTGAGGGGGCACTGCCAAGCCCCTGGAACCCACTCCCAGTAGGAGGAGGACCAAAAGGGCAGTACTGGATTTCATGGCTCAATCCGGCCTGCAGATGAGCCCTGCACCACTCATTTGGCCTGTGTGGCCAAAAGGTTAAACACCACTGCTTTATCAATCCTTCAAGGCCCTTAACATCTTCAAAGAGCATCTTCCATTTTGGCTGATGGCAAATCTGATGATGGGGCTCTTCATCAGTTAATATTTTCTATTGAGGCCAAAAGCATGGTTGGCATTAAAACTTAGATGCGGAGATTGAGACCACCAACCATTATATTACAAGGGGGGTGGAAAAGGATATAAAATATCCTATTAAAAAGTTTATGCTACTGCAATGGGGTTTAGGGAGACTCTTCCCTTATGAGAAGGCTGTTCAAAGACTATTTATTAAAATCTCATTGTCCCTTTCTTTGAAGCATTTGGCACTGTCCATCATCAGTAACAGGACAGAAAGACATCAGCTTCTGACACTGTCTCCCACGATAATTCTTAGTATTAGCTAAGGAAATACAGACTAAATGAAAGTACTGTAAGGTGGATAAGAGAAGGCCAAACAGACACTTGAACTGGATGATTTAGCCAGGGATGATCTTGCCTTGACCAGGGAGTTGACTAGATTACATCCTGAGGTCCCTTCCAGCCTTACTTTTCTGTGATTTGATGACATGGACTAGACAGTTCAGGCAGGAAATTCCTATATTCCTTGTTTCCAAATCTGAATGCAATATACTTACTGCTTAAATGGGACAGGACACGATAAATACATAAAAGCAGTTATCCACATTTTTCACTGGTTTCCTGTTAGTTTATGTGTGCAATTCATGTTGACAATTAATTGTAAAGAACAAAAGGGCACTGAACCCAGCTCTCTCTGAGATTGCTTCCTCTCCCTACAGCTCAAATCCTCCTATAACCTGATCTTAGGGTTGCACTCCAGATGGCAAGAGACATAGTAATGATTTTTGTCTGAGGGAACCCTCCACTCAGTCTACCAAAGCCCAAGTTAAACAGCCTTTACAATTAAAAATAAATTTTGGTTCCTGTGTTCAAGCTGGGTTTTTCACTGAAAGTAAATTAGTATAGACAGCTAAAGATTGATGGGATGTGGGGAAATAATGTTTCTGTGGCAATAAGTTCTACCACTGATACTGATTTTTAAATGTATATTTGCTCTTAGATATCTATTAGGTGATTTATAAAACAGCTTACAAATAGAAACTTGTGAACAAAATGTATAATGAGGATTGGTGATCATGTTTCAGCAGGCAAATGCTAAATTTAAAACTTTAATTTTAAAACTTTATTTTAGAAGTACATTTTGTATTTTATACATACGGGTGAAATTTCATGCCAGCAACAGGTCCCATAGAAGGGTCTAATGATTATGAATCTGTTAAGGCATAATGGTTCTTAAATAGGCTTTTCCACTGAGGTGGTTTTCATACTATGAAAGGAGTTTCTTTTCACCTAATAAAATAATTAATATAATAAGTATATTTTATATATGAGTGTTTGTCATGCATCACAAGCTTTGCATATGCATAATTTACCATGCTTAGAATTAGCTATATAATTAATGACATAGCTATTTATGTAGCTGTCATAATTACAAGTATACAGAAGCAAAAGATGGTGTGCAGCCCCAAGTCTCTTACAAGAAGATTATGGAGATTCTGACTAAGGCACAATCCCTTCTAGACTTCTCTGAACACATGGAAAATGTATAATTACCACTGAGGGAAAAGAAGGATTAAGCATTCCCTTTACACCCCAAACAGTGCTATTATGGGAGGCCCAAATACTTCACACAGAATATCCTTTCTTAGCTGCAGGAGAGCCATTCATCATTTTGTTTGTATTATATAATCATATTGAGAGGGCTGAGAAAATGTTTTTTAAAATGTAAAGTAGATCTTTGAAAGTCTTCCTAACAAACTTAACTGGCTTAATTTACAATTTATAATCGTAAAATGAAATATAGATCAATCAGCTTACCTACAGGTACCTTTACACTTTCACCATTTGCTGACCGCTTCCTTCTTTCTCTATTTAATGCACTTGGAGTAGAGGGTTTTGGAGGATGTATCACAGATGTTGATGAATTCTCTCCTCTCTTAAGGTTTTTATGCTTACTACCAGTATTCACAGTTTGCCTTTGAGATACAGCTGCTCTTCTGTCTCTAACTTTTAAATCCTCTTGAGCATAACTGATTTTTTTCTGTTTTATGTTCCATAAAGGTAGTATGCTATGGTTCTTAATTTTTTCCACTTGATTTGGAAACGTTGTTTGTGCCATCAGTGGTGTGAATAATGTATGTTTAACATTTTCAACAGAGTCTGTACTTGGAAGGAGAAAATTAAACTTTGCAGACTTCGTACAATCATTTCTGGAGGAATATGCCAGTCTTTCTACTCCAAATGCTGTTCTTTCTTTTTCAGATATATGACCATCATCTGCATTTCCTCTCCATTTATGTTTTCTGGAAGCTTTAATTTTAAAAGGCTCATCTTGTTTTCTTTCATGAATGGCAGATTTGGTTTTATATACTAGCCAATTTTTCTGCACAGTGTCTTTTCTTTTGTGGGGGATCATCACTTGTGTAAAACAGTTCTGATTTTCTTCAACAGATATCGCAGCTATTGCTTTAGCTTTTTTATCTTTAACCTGAACCATTACTTTGCTCCTCACTTCACGGAAGCTTTTATACCATATATATTTACTGTCATTAGGTCTGTGTTGTGAACTCCCTGTTATGTATGCATCTTCCATCTCTTTCTTAGTTGGTTGACCTTTTTGTAATACTATGGCTCTTTGTTTCAGGTTTAAAAAGTTAGGAAATTTAGTATTAGGCCTCACAGATGCTTTTCCTGATTTTCTTTCCCAAGAGCTTATTCCACTTGGTTTACTGTTTAGAGAGCCTGAGATTTCCTGAAACCCTTTAAGGAAGTGTCCATATTTCTGAAGTTCTATATGTTGACTTTTCTTGTTTGCACTTATTAAAATTTTTCTTGCATCTGTTAGTCTTTTATGCTGATTTCTTCTAATTGCATTTGTTTTTTGCTGGGCCCAAGTTCCAGAACTCATTTCAGCTAATTCCTTTTGTTTGGCAGAAGTTAAAAATCTGTCATTAGTGTGCTTATTTTTTTCCTTTTTCAGAGTTTTAATATGATAGTGTTTTCTTTCAAGAACCATCTGATTTTTTATTATAGTTGATGCCAAAATGCTTTCTAAGTTGTTCATATTTGTTCTGGAAAGTGCTCTTTCAACTGTTGGCAATAAATCTGCCTTTGATAATGCTGCAATAACTAATGATGGTTTAGTCCCTAAGTATTTAATACATGTATCAAGACTGTCAAACAGTTCTCTTTGAAATTTCATTCTTATGTTATTTGTAGGCCCTTTTTCAATAATCTGGAACTCTTTCAGTAGATTTGAATTCATTTTATGTTGACTCAGTGTCTTAGTGTCTTCAAACTTCCCAAGCGTGAAGATTTTTCTTGGTTTTTTTGTTAGCTTCATGTTTGTTTCAGTTAGTTTTCCATTTCCTGTCCATTTTCTGGAAACCTGTGCTTTCATGCTTTCATTGCCAATCAGACATGGTTTGTGTTGATTCATCAAAACATTTAAAATATCACTGAGCAGCTTTTGTTGGTGCTTGTACTTGCCAACTTTTTGTTTAGGTGCTTTTGATTTAGTTTTAACATTTTTGTAATTTCTACCAATTATAGAATTGTTCTGCTTACCACCATGAAGATTTTCACAAGTTTTTTTCCATGCTGACTGTGCTGAATTCAAAAGTAGTGATGTCTTATTTGAAGAATTGTTTGCTATTGCTAATGTTCCTAGTTGATGTTCTTTTACATGATCTGCAAAACATACAATAAAATATATTTTTTTAAATGGCTCCTAAAATATGCTTGTGAAAAACAGAACTTTTACTTCCATTGAACATTGGCTTCGACTTGAGTAAATAGGTGCAGAAATACTGCAGTATTCCCAAATCTCAGGAAGCGGAGAAATACTGTAGGATCCCACTAACCCCAGTGCTGCAGGATCCCTGAACCCCAGTAAGCAGAGAAATACTGCAGTATCCCCAAATCCCAGCAAACAAAGAAACACTATATGGTCCTACTGATCCCAATATTGCAGGAGCCCCAAATCCCAGTAAGTGTAGAAATACCGCAGGATCCCATTGATCCCAGTACTGCAGTATCCCTGAATCCCAGCAAGCAAAGAAATACTGCAGGATCCCAGAATCCCAGCAAGCAGAAAAACAGTGAAGAATCCCAATAAGCAGAAAAATACTGCAGAATCTCACTAGTTTTTGCCATTTCATACTTCAAAAACATACACTATGTCAGGATTTTCCCTTGCCAGGTAATTTAGTGCAGTGTTTCTCAACCAGTGGCACATGTCCCACTGGTGGGACTCGAAGGTTGTGTAGGTGGGACTTCAACTCACTGCCCAATGGAAAAAATTGGTTATTTGCACTTCAAATAAATGAATCAACAGGTATCTTGAACAGTGCAATTTTGTGGCTTTTTGTTTTTATCATGGTGGGACCAGGGTTTTTTGACAAAATGGTTGGTGGGACATAAGGTGTAAAAAGTTGAGAACCGCTGATTTAGAGTATGTATAAGATTCTCCAGTTGATGTAGGAACTCCCATAGCTTTTGTTCCGAGCCATATGTTTAACTTGCTTTAACATCCAGCTATCTTTCCAAAATACACCCTGCAATAGCAAACTTCTCCTTGCATGTCTGTAGGGTGGCCATCGAGGTACCTCAGTAGAGGATAGCTGCATTTAGTGTATAGTGATCATGTTCTTTTGACCATTCTGAGTTGAAGGATGTCTTTTGTTTGGGCATTTTGAATTAAGGGTGATGTCAAACTGATTTTGAAGACAAACGTTTAAGGGTGGCAAGCAACAGCCATAATAGAAGGATATAATTAGGAATCATGACAAATAGGACCTTTGTTGGCATTCACGGGACCAGTACAAACATGGGATTAATTAAATGACAAATATGTTAACCAATGAGGACAAACAATTTAAAGTTCAATTGTGGGTTGAAAGGTTTGGTGTCTCAAGAGAAAAACAGAGGACATAAAGGCATCTGGTTTCGTATCAATAGAGGACAGACTAGCAGAAAACTGGACTGTCCTCTATAAAACCAGACGAATGGCCATCCTACATGTCTGCCACGCACACAGCAGTCTCAGTGACCACTGTGTGGCTCAATGGCCCAGCACATGGTCTGATTCCAGCTTCTCTCCACTTCCAGGGTCCTGCTCTGTCAGTCCCACCTCATTTAGCTCCTTATCCAAGGCTGTGGACTTTGGGTTGCCAGCTCTATTCTGGGAGGTTTCATCACGATGCAACAACATTCATGATGGTGCACAGGCTTTATCTCCTGAAGGCAAATGCACGTGGCTACTACATTAAAAAAAAACACCCACGGGAGTATTGTATAAATTGGATTCAACGATCCATTACTCCTTGGCCTCTTGAAGGCTCAGACCAAGTTTATTTGAATCTCATTTATCTTAAGTAGCCTCCAATTCCTGGAGACTCCTGGAGGGCGGACAACGCTGTGTGAACTCGATGTGTGATATTATCAGCGATCCTATATAAGATATTATACAGGGTCTTCATAAAATACTTGTGCACTTTTAAACTTTAATAACTTAGGTTGTAGGTGTGATAGAAACAATCAGTAAACAGCATTTAACAGCAAATTTATTAAAGTTTTAGGACAACTGGAGTACACAATGCTAAATTTCACAAGTAATAATTAATTTATTCTTAAATAAGATGGAGCTCCGTGCCACTATGCTCTGAATGTACAACAGTTCCTAAATGACATTTTCTCAGAGACATGGGTAGGCGGAGGTGGACCAATTGCTTGGCCACCTTGTTCATCTGACCTGTCGTTGCTGGACTTCTTTTTATGGGGACATGCAGTTTACTTGTCACAACCACGTTCTTTGGTGGAGCTTAGGGCCAA
Source organism: Crocodylus siamensis (assembly GCF_052110815.1). Taxonomy (NCBI): domain Eukaryota; kingdom Metazoa; phylum Chordata; order Crocodylia; family Crocodylidae; genus Crocodylus; species Crocodylus siamensis. The sequence continues at coordinate 8,193,712 of NC_143399.1, read as the reverse complement.
TATCACCACTGCAATTAGTGCAGTAACTCAAAAGCAACTGGGAAATGTTTTCAAGGAGCTGGAAGATCACATTGAGGACTGTACCACGATGGATGTCAGTTATGTTGAAGTCTATCTGTCCTAAAGCTTTAATAAACTTGCTTTTAAATGCCGTTAACAGATTGTTTCTATTGTACCTACAATCTATGTGGTTAAAGTTTAAAAGTGCACAAGGACTTAAGGAAGACCCTGTACCTGATACAATAATACATCATCTATTATCTGTGCATCTATGAATACATATAGACATCTCCCATATCTATAATAATACATCATCTATTATCTGTGCATCTATGAATACATATAGACATCTCCCATATCTATAATAATACATATATTATCTGTGCACCTATGAATACATATAGACATCTCCCATATCTGTAGTAATACATCATATATTATCTGTGCACCTATAAATACAGATAGACATCTCCCATATCCATGAATCTATAATACAGATATATTCTCTGTGACTTCTTTCCCATTTTTCCTTTGTCATATCCGGGGTTTGTTTGTTTTTTTATGGCAGTTGAACTCCCCACCCTGCCTTGAACTGCACGGCGAGGCTGGAGAGTGGACCCGGGAACCGCGCACCGGATCCCCGGCCCAGTCCCGGGCCTCACCCGCCCCCGGCTCCCTCAGGCGGGGCGGGCGGCCCAGCGCGGGCGGCCTCGCCACCAGCAGCAGGCCCAGGAGGGCGGGCAGCAGCTCCCCGGCCCTCGACATGGCCCCGCGCCGGCCCGGCTCCAACCGCCGCCGGGGGAACGAGGCCGGGCCCCTTGCCGCCCGGCCAGGTCCGGACTCCCCCGCCCCCAACGGGCTTGAGGTTCGGGCCCGGCCGCGAGCGCCCCCCGCGCACAGTGCCCGCAGTGTCTGAGGAGACACCCGCGCGGCGGCAGGCAAGGGGCTGCGCTCCCCCGCGGCAGGTAAGAGCCTTGGGCAGGCTTTGGCCTGGGCTGAGCACTCACCTGTCCTGCCACTGTGCCTTTCGCCCGGCGCGGCGGGAAGGCAACAGGACCCCTGCACGGCGCGTTGCGCGCCGCGGATTGAAAACGACAGCCCCTTAAGTACCGCTGGCCAAACATTTGTCGGATACAGTAATTAGAACACGTCTGGTATTCTAATGCTGGCATGTTGTCTGCGTGCCACGGGTGGGACGTGTGACAGGGATCGTTGGCCACCTGTAGGGGGTCCCCTGAGATGGCGGTGCCCCCCCAGCAAAGTACAGGTGGTCACTGTTTGCCACTGGCGGCGTCTGCAGGCAGGTGCTGATTGCCACTGGACACTGCCAACACTGCAGGTGGTCCGCTCACCCCCCCGGCCATGGCCAGCGTGGCCTGTGGGAGCTCCCCGCTCGCCACTGCCGTGTCCCCACCGCTGACACCGCCACCACCGCCTGTGGGAACTCCCTGCTCAGCCCGCCGCCAGCACCGCCGCAACTGCCTGCCGGAGCTTCCCGCTTGCCGCCACCACCACGTCCCTGCTGCTGACACCGCCAGGGCCGCCTGCGGCAGCTAGCCACTCAGCCCACCCCTGGGGGTGGTCGCCGTGCCGCCCCAGCCTCCAGGGGCACATGTTGTTCATGACCTTAAGTACCACCAGCCAACTGTTGTCATATAAAGTAATTATAATCCAACTGTTAACATACCACTGGGAGGTTGTCTGTGTACCACTGGTGGTACGTGTAAGACAGATTGGGAACCGCTGATTTAGGGTCTTGGAAGCTCTGATTCAGAGGCCGTACTGCGACCCCCCTGCTCGGATGCCCCTTTCCTCCAGTCCAGTCCCTTTCTGAACCTGACCAAACTATCAGCGTCCACAACATCTGGTGGCAATGAGTCCCACATTTGAATTACAACCTGGTACAGCCCCAGTAGCAGAAACACCTCTGGGCTGAATAAAGAAGCATGTGTTTAACTTTGCTTGATATTATTCATGAAGGACTGGCGCATATTAGCAGATAATATATAGGTTGTTTCATTAATGTGGACCTAATGCCCTTGAACTTAGTTACTCATGTGTGAATTTCCTGGATTTTGCACTCTTTCTTCCCTTTCCTATTTCCAGAGCCCCAGCTGTTCTTTTGACCACTGGTTTTGGCTTACCAGCCATTTTAGTTCATTTATATAAACATTCAGGCCTAAATCCTGTAGCTGAATCTGCATGGGTGGTCCCCTGTGTCTGCTGGGGTGGATTATCCATGAGTAGTGGAGAAAGCAGTGAACTATCATACTAATCCAGTTGTCATTAATTTGCACCAGCACGGCTCCTGGACCCTGTTTCAAAAAATGTAATGTGCAATTAACATGAACTGGAGAAAAGATTTGACAAGTGAAAGGAAAGCATGTTCTGAAACTAGCACTCCTACTATGTCCTGGATAAGTTCCACTGTTTTGGTTCTCCCCTCCGCTGAGAGGAAAGAAAGGAAGGTTTTCCCCTTGGTTTACAATATAATTATGATTAAAAGTGTCTTGAAATCCAGAACATGTTGCTAAAATAAAAGGAAATGTTAAAATATCATATTTCTCCTATTCCTTGGCTACCTTTCTTTGCAATTGTCTCCTGCAAATTTTCCCTGTTTGTAGGTTCATAGGAACGTAGGGCTGGATGGGAGCGCATTAGGTCACGTAATCCAGGCCTGTGCTCAAGACAGGATCAGCCCTGACTAACATCCCAGCCAAGTGTCTGTCAAATCTACTCTTGAAAATTTCCAGGGATAGAGATTCCACAACTTCTCTAGGTCGCTTGTGCCAATACTTAACTGTCCTCATAGTTAGAAAGCTTTTCCATTTTTCCTGATGATCAGAATGTGGCTTTAGAAAATTAGTGAAGGGAGCTGTACTGTACTCAGAAAAAAACCAAAATCTAGCATACTGTAGCTTGTTGAATTAGGTCCTGTTCAATTTGTAGGTATAAATTGGATATTAGGGGGGGGAAAAAACCCTTCTCCACTGCTAGAACAGCGAGGCAGTGGAATAAACTGCCTAGAAAAGTTGTAGAATCTCCTATATTGGAGGTTTTCAAGAAAATGTTGGATAAACATTGGTCAGGGATGATCTGTTCCTGGTGTGGAGAGCACCGTATTCAGCAGCAGGAGAATGAAGCAGAGCTCCACAACTGGTTTATGAAAGAAGGTTAAAGGAGCTGGGATACGTTTTTGGAGGGGATACAGAAAGGAGAGTGCTGGCTGTCCAGAAAGAGGGTACAGTGTTGGAATTATGCTTGTTGTCTCCGGGTTGCAGAGCAGAATTGAGTGTGTTTGGTTTTTCCCATGCTTCTGGGCTTTGCTGGCTGCCACATGGAACCAAGAAGGATTTTTCCCCCTTCCTGTTGCTACAGGTGCTTGGGGATTTTTGCGTTCCTTGGAAGCATTGGATGTTAGCTGCAGCCAAGGCTGGGGATTTTGACTGAGGTATGCCACTGTTCCTGCTGTGACTAAAACTGGGAGGTTCCTCGTTAGAGGGCCTTGTCTCTCTGATTGGCACGTTTGGGATAATAAAGGAATTTGACCCCCTGGTCAAACTGGTATGGACAGTGAGGGGTTTTGCCTTCCTCTGTAGCAGGGCATGAGGGGATAGTCTTCTTCCTTGGATCTATCAGATGAATTGTTAACAGACTTTACAGCAGCAGAATACTGCTGCCATTCCCCCCCCTTATTTTACGGGCAGCAGGTTGTGGTACTTTGGTGTCTTTGTGCAATATATTTTAAGTTTTGTAACCGGCTTGATTGTATAGTTTGAGGAATGGGTTAAACGAGCACTTGGATGGGACAATTGGGATAGGGATGATTTTGTCTTGAGCATGGGGTTGGACTCGACCTCTGGAGCTCCCTTCCAGCCCTACTTTTCTATGATTCTAGAATCCAATAAATGTCAGCATTTCTTTGTTAAAAATTATTTTTAAGGGAATTCTTTCATATGACTGTATTAAGTGGCATCGGGCCAAAATTTGGCAAGAGTTCTTTAGAGTGCCTATACAAACTTCATTGTTTTATTTGAAATAATTTCAGCCATTCTTTATGAGATAAAACAGCTATTACAGCACTTCTCAGTTTGATTTGTGTTGCAAGTTATACTTCCTACTCTAAAAATTGGGTTAGTCCACATATAGGTATTAATTTGATACTGTTAGGATTCAGAGAACATGGAGGCAGCCAGGCATGTTATGATCTGATGTTCCAAAAGCTGTGATCTACTAATTTTCCAAAACCTATGCTAGTGCTGGCGCATGCAGGCAAGAGGGCAATAAAGGTTGCTATGGGAACCTTAGCTCTGAGTTCCCTGGCGCTTTGAAGCATAAAACACAAATCTTAACATTATAGCAATCTATTTTTTTCACTTAATAAACCAATATCTTGATTTTTTTACATTTACTTTGCATCCAAATACAAAAGAGTAATTAGTAATAATTAGTGTTTTCCTCATTAATAGACAGTTAGACAACTTATAAGCCAATGTAATAAACTCAAGTAAATCCCCCTTTTTAATACAGATGCAACATGACTTTGCTTTAATAATTAAGTAAATATATACACAATAAGTTCACAATCCTGCAAACAGTCATAGGTGTCATCCCTCTAGTCACTTGGGCCGTGTCCAGACAAGCGTGGTCGTGTGGTATGTGGTGCCGCAGATATGTCTGCGGTGCCACATACCACATAGTCAGTTGTTCTCCATGCTGCAAGGGAGGGTTTTTTTGATCCCTGGATATCCAGGGGTCAAAAAACCCATGGAAAAAAAAGTGAAATGGCACATGCGGCAGCAGCATGCACTGCCTGAAGCTGGAGCCTTGCCAGCTGGAGCGGCACTCTCCTGCCGGCCAGGCTCGGTGCAGCAGGATCACCACTGCAGCAGCCCTGGGAGGGCCCCAGGTAAGGCTGCTGGGGCCAGCCCAATGCTGGCCCCAGCCTCCCTTACCCCACCTGGGGTAAACTGTTGTGCACCAAAGCACACGTGGCACAGGCGTCCCCTCGGGACAACTAGCAGAGGCACAAGATGTGTTGCTTCAGGTTGTCCCCAGGGAACCAAACATCCATGTGTGTCTGGATGCAGCCTTGTAGTCGAGTCCAACCCCATGCTCAAGACAAAATCATCCCTGTTCCAGTTATCCCATCCAAGTGCTCATTTAACCCATTCCTCAAACTGTACAATCAAGCCAGTTACAAACCTTAAAGCATATTGCACAAAGACACCAAAAGCACCACAACCTGCTGCAGGTAAAATAAAGGGGAAATGGCAGCGGTATCCTGCTGTTGTAAAGTCTGTTAACAATTCATTTGAGAGATCCAAGGAAGAAGACTATCCCCTCATGCCCTGCTACAGAGGAAGGCAAAACCCCTCACTGTCCATACCAGTTTGACCAGGGAGTCAAATTCCTTGGTTATCCCGAACGTGCCAATCAGAGAGACAAGGCCCTCTAACTTGTAGTAGACTTACACTTGTGATCAAGTGTTGGAAAAATAAATTCTATCATTGTTCTCAGTGATTCCTTATGATGGGATATTTGTATCTATAGACTTTTGTGGACCAGAACAGACCTAACAGTTTATGTTACTTGAAATTAATAATGATCAATAAAGTGTACCAAATGCTATCAGTTATAAGATCATTAATTTATATGCATATAGCTTCCAATTTTAATTCGTCTGAAATTTCCATTCTTGTTTTCTTCCTCAGACTTAATGGTTTTTGCAAGTTATAGCAAAAGTAGGTCAGCTGTTTCTGAGAATTATTGTTATTAGGGTGTACCTTTATTCATGATATAGCCAAGTTTTGCAGATTTTTAAGTCCCTGAAAATAGCTATTTTGCTAAAGTAAAAACTGTTACTGCTAAAGTTTCTTAACACTCAGTCTACACTGGGTGTGCACCTGCCCCACAGCGATCTTACTGTGATCTAAACCTCCTATGGGGTATGCACAAAGGTATAATTGTGGATAAGGGTAACTTGCCTTTTAGCAGGGAAAAAGGTGGGTGGAGAACCGGGTGAATTCAATCATGCACTTAAGTCAAGCCTCAGCTCTTTCATGGTTAGATGCTGATAATTCTTTGCACTTCGTTAACCTTATTACTGATCTGGGCCTTATATTCCTACTTTACGCAGCAGGTAAGTGTCATTTTCCTCTGTGAAGGTTTGGGGAATCTGCTGATGTAAACTTAAGAGTTCCATTGGAGTTCATGAATTGTCTCTCTTTACTCTAAATCCTCCATTTTATGGGCAGGAACACAGTATCAAAGAAACTGAAACAGGGCAATGAGGGCCATGAGCATCTGAATAGCCCTTTCCTTATAGGACAGTAGGAAGCACAGGGCAAAAAATATTGATTTGCTGATGACTCTTATTACTGGAATGACTCATGTAGAGAATGGAAAAACCCTAACAGAAAGGGGAAAGGTGTTGTAAACTGTTTTTAAAAAGAGATGTTTTCTAGCAAAGGGGAGAGAGACTATTGCCAAAATGCAAGCTTTGAGCAGGAGCGAGGGGGCTGGACCACCTAGAATACTGAAATCCCCAAAGATTCCCAAGAGTGGTAAGACAATTGCATGAATTGAGCTGTTTTTTAAGCTATTTATGTCTCAGGAATTCTGTTGCAAAATTTGAATGTCTTTTCTTCAACAGTCACACCATACCCCCAAAGTGGTAATTTAAACTGGAGAGCCCCTGAGGGTGGAGTTCTTGGGATAGTGTGCATAAGCCACTGGGGAGATATGGAGATTCAGTACTTGTCTTGCAGCAGTTGGATCACTGGTCCAGCTTTCTCTGATGTGGAACCAGATATATGTGATTCCAAAAATGTGCCTGAGACAGTGACTGGATGCTGTCCAATTCCAGCAAGCTTTATGCATATGGGATCCAAAGACTGCCCAATATAGCAGTTTATGAAAACAGCCAAGGCTGTAACCTTTTTCCTTCATATTGCAGTAGCATAACTAGTAGATTGCCAGAAAGGTCCCTTCTGGCAGCTGGAAGGATATAGGATATAATCCAAGTTTTAACAGATCCAGTCTCATCCATTTCAGAGTGCAGCCTTTCTAGATGAATGTATTAGATACATGATTGACTGTGCTGTGAACAAGTAACAGACTACATTCCCCTCCAGTCAAAGCTGAACATAGGTTGCCTGACCGCTGACTATCCTCTGCTGTCTAGCAAAAGATTTGTGTAGCCACCTAAAAAGTGTGTGGGTTCCCTCTATTGGCCTGCTCGCATAACTACAAATATTAGTTATTTCTTTAGGTCAAGTGGTAGCAGTAGTGTAACTAGGGGTGGGCGAGAGGGGCACCTGCTGGATTGCCCCCCTTCTCCCCCCGGGAGTCTGTGCTCCTGCAGCATTGCTGTGCCAGGAACTCCAAAGCAGTTCCCAGGTTCTGTTGCTTTAAGAGCAACAGCCAGGTGGGCAGAGCACTTTTGGTGGCAGCAGCTTAGCTGCTACTGTTTAGAAGTTCCCAGCATGGGTAAGGGTGCTGCCTCCCCCCAACTCCATCTCTCAGGACCCCCATCCCCCATTCTTAGAACTTGCGCAGTCCCTCTCCCCACCCCCAGAACCTCTGCCCCCGCCTCCCGGCTCCCAGAGCCTGCAGGGCCCCTTCCCCTGCTCTCACACCCGGCTTTCCCCTGCACAGTTTGCCCTCGGCAACAACTGGTTGGATTGCCGCTGAGTGGTAGAGGTCTGTGCTGCAGATCGAATCTTTATAGATTAGTATAACTCCATGTGAAGGAGCCTGTTAGTTGAGATTGCTTTTAAAAAGAACTAAAATAGATACAAAGAACTAAAATAGAAAGAACATTAAAGTGGTAAAGTCAAGCATTCAAAAGTTAGAAAATGCCAGAATTAAGATTATCCATGCATCCTCATTCCCGTCATACTGTGTGTCTGTATGGTGAAAGTTTTCCATTACATCAGGGTTTTTCAACTTTTTTTTAACAAGTGTCCCCCTTCAGTCTCAGAGTTGCAGCTCATGTACTCCTTTATATATTTTTTTGTTTTTAATGTTACCATTAACAGGAGGGAGGGCAGATCGAGTCCCCAGCAGGGAGGGAGGGAGTGGGGCTGGGCCTGGGGCAGGGATAGGTGCTGCACAGCTGGCACGGGGCGCAGGACGGAGCTGCGAGTGACTTGTCTGGTGGGCGCAGGGGGGGAGGCTCCCACTGCTGCACGCACACTGGGACAGTATGGGGGACATCTGGATCTGTGCGTGGAGCAAGGTGGGCTGGCACTGTGGGCTGGGGCCGGGGCAACACTGGGCTCTTCCCAGTGTGGGGCTGGGCTGGGCTGCACTTGGGGTGGCTGGCAGCAGCGCTGTAACAGGGGTGTACGGGGGGAGGGCTGCAGCCACCTCAAAATTCACCATAGCCCCCACTCCCAGCGCTGCCACTGCTGCTTGCTCTGAGCACAACCCTGGTTCAGCCCCCCTGCTGGGAAGAGCCCGGCACCACCCCGATCCCAGCGGTAGCCCACCGTCTCCCCATGTGCAGATATGGGGGTACATACCCCCAGTCCCTCCTGGGGTACATGCAGCAGCAGGAGCCATCCCCCCCTCCCTGCACCCCCCGGATGAGCTGTAGCTCCATCCCGCACCCCATCCCAGCTGTGCAGCTTCTGCCTCTGCCCCAGCCCTACTCCCTCCCTCACCACTGGGGCCTCAGTCGGCCCCCCCATGACCTTTTCCTCACAACAGCTTACCAGCCAGAACTGACTGCTCTTCACACTGCCAGGTTGTGATCCTGGCCACCTGCATGCAGCGCTGCGGCTATGTGCATGCACAGGGCATTTATCGGGCACATCAGCCAAAAAAACCCCAATTGTTGATACAGTTAATTTTCCTTATATCAGTGCCGATCCAATATGGAACCAATGCATTGGTGCGCCTCTATAAAACAGGAATTTTTTCTCATTCATTCTGTGTATCCCCTATGACCTTTTTAAGCACCCCGAGGGGTACGCATACCTCTGGTTGACAACCACTGCATTACATGGATGCATACATCTGTTATACAGAACTTTGGCCTCATTTGGTACATAGATAGTAAATGAAGCAAAGTTGTTTGCTTTTGGGTTTTTTTAAATAAAGGATCTTTTATTTAAACCTCTGATGAGCTGTTTGAACAAAAATGATGAAACATTTTTCCCATAGCAAATGAAGTTCTGTTAAAATCAAAATGAGCATGTTGACCTGAACAACACATTCCATGGGAAAAAATCAGAATGATTCATTTCAACCTCTGTACTTAATTTTAGTAATATCAAATGTTTTGTTTAAACATTTTGCCTTGTTGCAATTTTTATAATTTAAATATTTTTATATACGATACATTTTCAACAGTAATTATTTAATATAAAGTGTTTTGACTTTATTGAAGTCAAGTGTTTTTTACCATAATTTTAGGAACAAAACTATTTAAAAATTGCCTAAACAAAATGCTTCAGTGCTTGCAAATGTTATTTATTTATTTATTCATTTCTTTGCAAGATCAACTTTTTGGAATGAAAGCAATTTCAAAATGTTGCAATTTTTTGGAGGAAATTAAGTCTTTTTACTAAACAGCTTTATATAGGGCTTAAAAATTGCGCAGCCTGTTTTTGACTATTTTACAGGGTTTTTTGTGCTGTTCAATAGGGCAATGAGTGTGTTTAAATGGAGCAGGCAATTATTTGGGGTGGAAGGCAGCTTACTGAGTTTTGGTAGGCCATCGAGGGCCACATGACAGGCAGTTAGGGGCAGATATATATTAATTTTCTACATTTTTCGCGGGCCAAATAGAATGGCTTGGCGGGCCTCATCTGGCCCGTGGGCCGCATTTTGCCTACCCCTGGCTTAAAAGAGATTCAGCAGAGATGCCAGGCTAAACTTAACTGTGGCATTTTAAAAATTTGAGTGCTCAGTTTAGTGACTTCAATGTTCCTTTGATATAGATTTAGCATGCAGCATAATTAACTATCAAAGTTTTCAGTCCGTTAATATTTTTCTAATTTTTATTAGCTTTGGATTATTTAGTTTGGATAATGCCTTTTTTTGGTGAGTTCATATCCATAGAAGATGATTTCCAGGTTTGTCTTCATCTTCCATATGACAGGAAAAAAAAGTAAATAAATAATAAAAAAAAAAGTCAAAAGAACACTGAATAGAGAAATGCTATTATATTTTAATTCTTTTATTTTATTTATTTTATTTTCACAAATGGATATTTTATTCAACTTTCCTTAAATGTTGTACTCAAATTGAACAAGATATGTCTGAATCTTAGAACGTTTCTTCGAAGACGATAGCTGTACAATTATGATACCTTTTACTGGTATTATATCATTGTTTAGATGTTTTAGTAAATGTCCACATGGTGGTGCCACAGCTAACAAGTTAATACCCAAAATGGTAAATCAGAAGAATACATTTGGTCCATAATATCTGCTTATTATAACTGAGAAATATATGTATGTCATTAGAAGATGAATAATTATTCTTTTCCTCAGTATAATTGTATGTTTCATCTCTGAACTGCAAACACCGTATTTACATTAATTTTAATCATTGGAATTACCATATAATAATGGATATTTCAGCACATCTTAAAGTGATAGCTAAGTACATGGGAATAGAATGGGCTATCAACACCCTTCTTATTGTGCAATATAGTTATTTTAAAACTACTATATACCAATACTTGGCTCCACATTTCATTTTGTTTTCAAGTTTCCTTGGTATAAAATATTAGGAACAACATATAAATAAGTTAAAATTTATTCCAACAGTAGACTGTATTTGGCTGAAATGCATATGCTTTTATGTGGCTGACTTCTTATAATTAGCTTGCTGCTTTGGGGCATCTCAAAATCAATTTTTCTGAGGACAATTTTGAATGATATGAGGATAACAGCTTGCTAGACTGGAATTGGGAGATGCTTCTCTGCATGTGGAAGTTGTGGACAAAGCAAAGAGTTGGTTGTGGAGAAAGTAAAGTCATAGAGTTTACGGCCAGAAGAAACTGTTAAATCATCAAATACAAAACATTGTGGGCCAGCTCCTATTCCAACTATTCAGCATCTAAGTAAACTTATTTTAAGTATAATCCTATTCCACCCTGTACTCAAATCCCTGAAAAACTGTTGATGTAAAAGATGGATGTATCCTCATCTTCTTTGGTGCATTTTTGAGAATCTCTCTAAACCTAAAAAAATGGCAAGTTACAAAGGAAGCCAAATAAATACCATCGGGTGTCTATACTTGAGCAGTGAGGCTACTCCGATGTGCTGTAATTACAGCATGCTGGAGCAGACTTGATTAATCCATAATTACTGCACTCCAGCAGACTCCAGGATTTTGTATATCAGCGTCCTCACACTTAAAAATGGCAGTTGGAGCACTTTAACTAAAGCTTATTTGAGCTTTAGATAAAGCACCCCCACTACCATTTTTAAGCACAGGGATGCTGATACATGAAATCTTCCAGGCGCTTTAATTAAAGTGGATCTCAGAGCCATTCTAATTAAAGCTCCACCTCTCTTGGAGCACATGTATAAATGTCCATAGCTTTTAGGGACTTGGAACTGAATCAGACTTAGACAGCTAAGTCCACATAGGCACTTACAATAACTGGTAGAATTGGATCTGGTCCTAAAGTCCCCCCCCCCCCCCGTGGTCTCCATATATCAAAATAAAAGCATAGAATCGAAGGACCAGAAGGGACCTACAAGATCATCAAGTCTGGTCTCCTGCCATGGGCAGGAAGTTATTGGTTTCAGACGAGCTCAACAAGGTGCTTGTCCAGCCTCTTTTTGAATACCTCCAAGGATGGTGACTGCACCACCGCTGCTGGGAGTGTGTTCCAGATTCTGGTGACTCTTACAGAGAAGAAGTTTTTTGTTTATGTCCAGCCTGAATTTACCCGCCATTAGTTTGTGCCTATTGGTCCACGTCCTCCCTTGAAGTCCCTTCCTGAAGAGTTGCTCCCCTAGATCTTGATGCTCACCCCGACGTACTTGTAGGTGGCTATCAAGTCACCTCTCAGGCTTCTCTTACTCAGACTGAGCAAGCCCAGTTCCCGGAGCCTCTTCTCACAGGGCCTATCATTCATGCCCCTAATCATGCACGTGGCCCTTCTTTGTACCCTCTCGAGCTTATCTACATCTTTCTTGAAGTGCAGTATCCAGAACTGGACACAGTACTCCAGATTAGTAACTTGTTTGACTGAAGCATGCCTTCCAGAAATGTTTCCCATCTTGATATGGAGAACCCCTTCAAACAAATTTTTATAGCTTAGCGCTCCTCTACATCTCTGAGCTGGCCTTGGAAGTGGTGTTGAGAACATCTAGACTTAATGTTTTGAGTGACTTCAGTATGCATGCTGAGCCTGGCTCATAAGGGATGGAATAGGACTTAAGGGAGGCCATGACAATGATTGGACTATTTCAGATAACTGGCCTAACATGAGGTGGGACATGCATCAGGCTTAATGTTTTGAACCTTCCTGGTAACAGAGATTTTGATTATGTGATGTGCTGAGATGCTTGTCATGTTGAACAACTAAAGGTGCAGGTTGCTGCCTCCCAACGCTCTTATTATGGTGGTGGATCAGTCAGGTTGGTCCATCCCTAGAGACTCGTGGAGCTGGTGGGATTTCAAACTACCTGAAAAACTAGATCTTGCTGATCTTGACAGCTACTCTGTCAATAACCTGGTCAAACTGTGGAATAGCACATGGCCCCCTGCCATAGACAGAGTGATACCAAGGCATCCTTTCCCACTGCTGTGGTGACACAGATCTCCTGGTATATAGGGGAGATGAGATGGCTGAAGCAAGAGGGCAGGCTGTTAGAGCACATGTGGCTCTTGATCCATGCTGAAGTGAACAGTTATATCATAGATAGCTTTTAAAGGACTCTGGTGTGGTAGTGGCAGTAGTGAACATGCTTTTCTTTTCTGCTGCCATTCCATCTGCAAAGTGTTGTCCTACAGAATTGTTCCAGATGCTGAAATAGCCTGGTAAATCCGGGTTATCTCCACCCAGAAATTCAGTCATCCGTAGTCCGAGATGAATATGCCACCTACTTTGCAGACAAAGTTGCACCACTTGGGGACCACCAATTGAGTTACAAAGTGTGAGTTCAAGGTTGGGGAAGCTCAGCCTTGTCTGATTTACGTGGACTGGTTTTAGCTGTTGTCACTCACCAATGCCGAGAATATGCTTGGGGGACTGCAAGCAACCAGTTGTGAACTGGATCCATGCCAAAGCCAGCTGGGGTAGATTGGGGCATTGCTGGCAAGGGTTGATCAATGCTTCCCTTTGGGAGGGTAGAGTGCCAGATGTTTTTAAGTCTGCAATTGTCTGGCCCTTATTTAAAACACATCTCTTGAGTTCTCAGCCACGTAGTGCACTGTCTTCAACCTCCCCTTTTTGGGAAAAGTTATTGAATGGGTAGTTGACTGAGAGCTCAAGGTGCATCCAGGTGATTAGCAGACCTCATGACTTTTTTGGTGGAGATGGCCGTGAAATAGGAGGCGTCTGGCTTCCTTACAAAGAGAATCAGCATGTTGTTATTTGAAAACATGTTTCAGTCCAGAAAATAATCATCATGATGGTTTTCTTCAATAGGTGGACCTGAAACATATCCATGATTGACCATATGGACCAGCCTTCCAACTAGAAAGCTAAATGAGATCTATTTAGAGGGCTGATGAACACAGAAAAACATATTATTAGGTAAAAACATTTTCCCTTCATTCTTTCAGGAGGATGTTTTAAAGTACTTTACAGTATGATACAAAATTAGTGCAAATATTAACAGTCTAAAAAACCACTTTCAAAACTATAAAGCATTCTTTGCATGTGCATATTCAATGAATAGGTGAACTTGGTGAATTGAAGGTAAATTTTAACTCAAATATTCAGATGGCAATTATATTTAATCAAGAGATTCCTTAAATTCTTCCTTTTTTAAGTGGTCTAGTCTAACCGTGCACCTTTTTTAAGTGATGTATTGTTCATATAAAGGAGATTCACACTCCTCTTCCTTTTTAAATTTATATGCAAATATAAGTTTTGAAAACACTGTCATTAGGTGTTTACCAGATAGTATTCATATTGTGTATGTAAAAACAAAACACAATATCCGATACTAAACAGAACAGTTCATCTCACATTGTATATACAATTTCCACATATTTATAAGCCCATCATGGATTCTTTCAGTGACTTAGTATACATATATGAGCATTTATGCATTTGCAAAAAAAAAAATTTCTTTTTGGAAGTCTATAAACATGTTTAAAATATTTATCTTCAATAGAAATGTTCTAGTATTCCCATTGTGCACTCTTTGAATAAACTTACTTATGATTTATACCTTTATACCCTATTTTATAGTTGCACAGTGATATAGTTTTTCAGAATTCTTAGTTAGGTGCCACATTAAAGGCTGAGCACAGTTTAAAAACTTATAGTATATGTGCACAGTGTTAACAGGAAACAATTTAGAACTGTTGTGGTATCCTGTAGGATGTGTGTAAGTCATTGAGCTAGATGTTGATTTATAGAGAACTGTATTTTACAGTATACATTTTGGCAATTCTGTCACTATTATTACTGTGCTAAATCTAAGCACAGGAAACAAGTGTAAGCATATTTGAAATACAAACATTCTTTCCAGTTTAAAAAGCAGTTTTTAATGTTGCTTTTTAAACCTATTTTTATACAAGATGGAATTTTCAGAAATTAATACATTAGCTTTTAATTAGTGATTGGCACTAGTTTAGAAAACAGTGAAATATTAATATAAAAATGTAAATCACTAATTTGTAACAAATAATTTAACAATAATTTCACACACAGATATGTATATAGTACCTTTTATCCCAAAGCACTTCTCAGAAACTTTGTTTCAATGTGCAAGTTTCAGAACCAAGGTACAAAAGGAGGCCATATAATTCAATGTGAAAACAAGGTAAATATACATAACTTCACAGAGTGGCATGTGTTTAGTGTTATGCCAAAAGTATAGTTTCTACAGTCTTTCAGAAGTTGATATCCCTGAATTGCTGATGCCTTCAAATTCAGTAGTAGGGTAGGACACAAATGACGTCAGAACATTCAAGCAGATCTGCAAATGGAATTATACTTCATGTTCAAGAAACCAGAAGGAAGTGGTAGAGATGTACTAGCAATATTTGGACCTGTGATCGTGTGTACATAATACCACCATGCCCCATGAAGATTCCTAAGAGAATTCTGTCTTCAAGAATGTTCAGTCTCATAACCCATGACTGGTCAAAAAGACTGTAGTATCTGAAATTAGATAATGTTTATGAAAAAAGTTTGTGAAGTTGTCAGTCATTGAGGAATTGATTAGAAACCCCCCCTCTTTTCATGAGGACCTGGCTCAGTTCAAGCTTACATTCTGGCTTCTGAGTATGCATTTCTGAAACAGATGGGATTGTTTAGCAAAATAGTATCCATTCTGTTTCATTCTTGAGAATAAATTACTTGATTGGCATACTCCAGAATGAAAAACATTTTCATTCTAATGTAGGAGAACAACTAAATATAGATTCTTCCATTCCTCTCTTACATATATCATTTAATTCTTACAAGTTGACCTGGATTTGGGCCTAACTGCCAGTTCTCTTAATATGCATTTGGCAGCTGTCACTGCATGCTGTGGAAATATGGATTTTTTTTCTCTTGGCTATCATCCAGTTATGTTCATATTCCTTAAAGCTATGGAGAAGCTGAAGTTGAAGCCAAAAATTAGACCACCAGTCATCCATGTGACTTTAGCCTGGTCCTAACTGCTCTGATGGAACTTTCCAAAGGAGCATTTTCTTCTGAATCCTATCAATCAAAATACTTTTCTTCTAGCAATTTAATCTGCCAGGAGGTTAGAGGGATGCCATTGTCATTGATAAATGGTATGGCTGTGGCCTGTGCTAACCTGACATCTTACCAATGTATACCATCAGGGCACAGGCCCGTACTACCACCAGCAATCTCCACTGTTCTTTTCTTGTCTGTCACGTCTTGGTGTTCTGTAACTCTTGGGAGCTGGATGTGTAGGTCTGTGGGGATCCTGGTGGGTCCCCTTGGAAGGGTTTCTTTTTGGGGTTCCACCTCCCCTCACATACCTTACCACCCCAACGCTTCCTGGATGACACATGCTGGGCCCAAATCTTATATTGCCCAATACCACTGGCAGCTCAGTGCTGGCCGACCCGAGAAATACCTAAGAGTTTAGATTCATTCACTCGAACCCACCAGAGGCCCTTTTTCTTATTTAATCAATCACTTCTGGATTTATAGGTCCATCAATTAAGACCCGTCCATCTAAAGTCTACCAGGCCAAATGACTTCTTATCAGTTCCTCCCACACTCCAGGGCCAACTAGTCCAGGTTAGTCCTTTAAGGCCCCAATCAAATAATCAGATGAGTAACAAAAAAAAGGAACTCAAAGAATCTCCCATTTCCAGGGTTAATCAGCTCAGCTTAGTGCTTTAAAGGTCCTGATCAAATATTAAAATAGGTAATCCAAAACAAATGAAGTCAAATGCCTCCCAGGTTCTTGGGTCAATCAATTCAGCTCAGTCTCCTTTAAGAGTGACTCTGTCCCTGAAACAAAAACAAAATAAAAAGATCCACCAGGTCCTTTCCCTGGCTTGACTCTTCAGGGCTAGGACCTCTAGGCACTTTTATGTGAGGAGAGCTCTCCCTCCAGCTGCTTTACCTGACACTGGGGAAGGGAAGGACAATCCTCACAAAGCACAACAGAAGAGGAAAAAAACATAAAAGAAACAACAGAGCTGTGCCCCTGAAAACTCATGGTCCAATGCTTGGAGACTGCCACTTTAAGCCTCACCCAGCCATCTTCAAGTGATTCCTGGCGCAGCATGTTCAAAAGTTTGTTCGTGGTCCTCCGATCACTCTGCCTAGAGAATCCGCTTTCCTCTCTGTGACCGCCTGGGCCTGAACAGCTGTTCGCGTGCTGCCTTGGCCCGGCCAGTCGGTAGCGGGCATACTGAGGTTTCTTGTAAACCCTGAGGCAGATACCTATCACCTAGGTGGCTGCCCCCAGACTTCCCTGCCACGACTTTGAATGTAATTTCAGTGGGGTGGCAAACCACCAGGGGTTCCTCAGCAGTAGGTAGTCCGCTAGGCGGCCGTCCGTGTGGCTTCACCTCCCCTACACCCCAGCCTCACGCCAACCTTCGACAGGTCACCATATCTTGAGTTGGCCATTCCTCCGATGCAGTCATTCTTGTGACCCTGATGCTTTTTGGGGCCTTGTGTCCAGAACACTCTCACTTACAGCAATCCAACTGATTCCCTATCTGGCCTAAGCTGGGCCTGTACCTGCCCTTAGGCTACCTTGAACCGAAAACAGAAAAATCAACAACAAGAAAAAGAGAAAAAAAAGGGGGATGGAAGGAAGCTGCCCTGCTGGCACTTCTTCCCCTTAACTGAGACGTCTTCCTCCCTCAAGGCTTAGTTCCTGGTTTTGGCTACACCGTGACCACAACCCCTCCAAAAGGGGGGGAAAAAAGGAACAAAACGAAACTACAAGTTGCGGTGGATCTGCTTGGGTCCCTCCCTGGCCCTACTGTTAGGACACACTGTTGCCTTCTTGTCACTCTCCTCTAAATATCTTCGCCCTCTTTCCTGTCAATCAGTACTCTGCACCTGGTACCTGAGAACATTCTGGACGATGACCCGTCATCTGGCCAGGGACGGTTAAGGCTCCTCTTTCTGGGCCACTGCTCCCCTCATGTCGCTGAATGTGGTTTGTGAAGCCGCTGTCCCCCAACGTTATCTGCGGCGTTCCGTTTCCAGCATTCCACAGTCCTTCCTGCTCTGGCTGCCTGCTGCCTGCGCTGAACCACGTCTGCTGCTGCCCTGCCAGGCTTTCCTTTCTTCTGCACCCACCAGTCTCTGCTGGTGTAGAAAGCCTCTGCTGGCTCTCCCTCCTCCCAGGCACACCAGTCGTTGCTGGTATAGAGAGCTTCTGCCAGCTCTCTCTCTTCCTGCCTCCCCCTGCCTTCACCGGCAATCCTTTTTGTTCCTGCTGGCCAGTGATTACTGATGACGTCACTGGCCAGCCTCAGCGGTATAAAGGTGCAGCTTACAACTCCCGTGGGTTCCTCTCCTCTCTCTCATGGCGCAATGGGCCTTGTTGTGGGTAAGTGTTCCTCTTGTATGTTTTTTTTTTTCTTTCAGTCTGGTCCCTGCTCTGGGAGCCCCCAGGGTGCAATATGGGGCTCTTTTGACTGGCCGCCTCTGGACACTCTCTCTTTCCTCTTCCTCTGCTGGTGACTGCCCACTATTGGCAGCTTGAACAACTCATACCTCCTGAGGGCATGGGGGGCACAGCAACTGCCCACAGTCAGCTGTGAGTGGGAACCACCCGCAGGCAGCCACTGTGATGTCAGTGGTGGGGACGAGCCAAGTGGGGACTGCCTGCAGGCACCCATGGTGATGTCAGTGGTGAGGGCAGGTCGAGTGGTGGGGGGTGGGGGTGAACTGTGACTGCCCGCAAATGCTGGTGGCAGCATCAGCAGTGGCCAATCTCGGGGGGGGGGGGGCATGTGCCCCCTCATACCCCTCTACACCTCTCTTATGATCAGCAGGGGAGGGTTCCAGCATCTCTCTTGTCTCCCAACTGTGCTCCTGTCTTGACTCCCCCTCTTCAGGGCCAGAAATACCCTTTTGTGTGCTCCTTCCACCTACCTGCAGGGAGCACATGCTGCGGAAACGTGGAAGCATGCTGCCTGCTCCGGTCAGGCTTCTTGCTGCACCTAAGCTGAGTGTCCCTTGTTGGGCTTTCCCAGGGCTTTTGTCTGGCCTCACTCTTTTCCCCTCACACCCATACATTCACTTGTATGAAACTATTTGTGATTTTTCACTTAAGACAAAATCCAAGATCCTGAGCTGTGACTGACAAACCCTCAATGCAACTTAAGTAGTACAGTATGTGTACAAAAGTATCTTTAAGCCAAATTTATGTTCTCCTGTTGCAAAGGCCATCCATTGCTGTAATTTGTCTTTGATGCTGAACATTGTTCCCAAGGCTATTTCAGAAGCCAGAGATACGTAGGGATACCCAAGCTATTCCCCCTGTCTCCTGATGATGTTCCTCACCTTAACCACTATAATAGTTTATCTAGGAGCTACTGTTACTTGTACTTGGACTACTATTATCGCTCTATGCCCCAGAAGATTGCCCTGGGTGGGCAAATTATCACATTTTACAGCCTTTGGGACTGTTTTGTGCTGCCAGTCTGGCTTAAAGCTGCTTTGTCTCCAGACAAGGCTTTTAGATCATCTGCACACAAATCTTGACATTTCAGGAAGAGCCAACAGCTCCTCTAACTTTTACAAATTTAAATCATATCTTCTATCAGAGCAAGAAATTTTACATATGAGGTTTTTTATCATCTAGTAATAAAGTTGCTTCTACAAAAGATACTCATTGTCAGAGTAGCCTGTCTTCTATTTTAATTTTTCCGTGGAGTGTTCCATGACCCTCCATCATAATTGTGTCTGGGACTAGGTGGGCAGGGGGTGAACATCTTCTGCATATTCTAAGAATAGCAGAACAACCTTTCCAGTGTGAATTCTTGAACCCATAGCAGGAGACATAGACTCATAGAAAATTAGGGTTGGAAGGGACCTCAGGAGGTCATCTCGTCCAACCCCTTAATCAAAGCAGGACCATACCCAAAAACTTCATCTCAGCAAAGGGTTTTTCTGCCTAGATCTTAAAAACCTCCAAGAATGGAGATTTCACAGCCTCTCTGGGTAGCCTGTTCCAGTGCTTTACTACCCTCCTACTAAGAAAGATTTTCCTAATAGCTAACCTCAAACTTCTCTTGCTGCAACTTGAGACCATTGCTCCTTCTTCTGCTATCTGCCACCAATGAGAACAGTCCAGCTCCATCCTCTTTGTAACCACCCTTCAGGTAATTAAAGGCTGCTGTTAAATCCCCCCCTCCCAACCCAGTCATCTTTTATCCACACTAAATAAACCCAGGTCCCTCAGCCTCGCCTCAGAAGTCATGTGCCTCAGCCCTTTAACCATTTTTGTTGCCCTCTGCTGGACGCTCTCCAATTTGTCCACATCCTTTCTGAAGTGGGGGCCCAAAACTGAACACAGGACTTCAGAACGGGTCTTACCAGTGCCAAACAGAGGGGGATAATCACTTCCTTCAATCTGCTGGCAGCACTTTTGCAATGTAGTCACAACAAGGGCGTGCTGTTGACTCATATTCAGCTTATTGTCCACTGTAACCCCCAGGTCCTTTTCTGCAGAGCTGCTGTTTATCCAGTCAGTCCCCACCCTGTACTAGTGTATGGATTTGTTCTGTCCCAGATATGGGACTTTGCATTTGTCCTTATTGAATTTCATGAGATTTCTCTTGGTCCAATTCTCCAATTTGTGTGAATCCTTGCCCTACCCTCCAGCATATCTACTCCTTCCCTCGTCCCCCAGCTTGGTGTCATCTGCAAGCTTGCTGAGGGTGCACTCCATCCCATCTTCTAGATAACTGATGAAGATATTGAACAAAACTGGCCCCAGGATTGACCCCTGGGTCATTCCATTTGAGACTGGCTGCCAACTAGACATTGAGCCATTGATTACTGCCCTTTGTGTCTGATGATCCAGCCAGCTTTCTATCCACTTTATAGTCCATTCATCCAACTCGTACTTCCTGAGCTTGCTTGCGAGAATGTTGTGGGAGAGAGAGCGTATCAAAATCCTTGCTAAAATCCAGGTATATCATATCCATTGATCTCCACATGTCCACAGAGACAGTCAGCTTATCCAGGATCCTGGTTTTCTCTGTTTAAAATTGCAAATTCTCTGATAAAAATCTCAAATTCTCTGATTTTAAAAACCCCAAATTCATGCTTTTCTGTGATTTTAAATGAAACAACACTTTCTTTTGTTACTCCATTTAACACAACATTTTATTGATACAGTTACAATTTTAAAGCAATTGGGAAGCCTACCAGTGCCTCAGTTATTATTCTAAGTACCTATATATTTTGGCGTTTGAATTTGGTTTTTTTATCATGGAAAATCAGAGCTTCCCTCTGCCCCTTTCACACACAAGTCCAGCTCTGGCTGTCCCACACTGCTTTGTGGTGCTGAGCACCCCTGATATGCCAGTGCTCTTCCCCTCACTCCCAAGCCCCAGCCCCCCCAGCCTTACTGGTGCCCCTCAGTCCTGACCCACAGTCCTCTGCCCCCCCGGCCCTGCCACTGCCCCTCACTCCCAACCTGCAGCCCTGGTGGAGGGCTGGCCATGTGTGCATGCACGCACATACACATATGGTGCCCCCTGCCTCCAGTCACCCTCCCCTGACTCCCCCCAGCCCCAAGCAGCTCCTTGCAGACTGGAAGGCTACCAGCCTGCAAGGGGAAACTTGTGTTATCCCTCAGTTTTCTCCTTTAAAGAGGAAAATCCATGTTTTTTTCCTTCAAAGGAGAAAAATTCACATTTTCCATCAGCAAATGGAAAACCTGGATCCCTGCTCATCATAGAAGGCAATCAGGTTGGGCAGGTATGACTTGCTTTTGGTGATTCCACGCTGACTGCTCCTAGTCACCACCTTCTCCTCCAAGTGCTTAGAAATGGATTCCTTGAGGAACATTTTCAAATGTCCAGAACCTCTGCCAATCACCATGAGTTTTCACAGATAGTAGCCAGCGGCTCTACGATCACATTGGCCAACTCCTTCAGCACCCCCAGGTGCATTGAATCCGACCCCGTGGAGTTGTACACATCCAGCTTTTCTAAATAGTCCAGGGGTGGGCAAAATGCAACCCACCAAGCCATTCTATCTGGCCTGTGGGGCCCCTGAAAAATTTAAAAAATTAATATTTATTTGCCCCTGGCTGCCCATCATGCAGCCCTTGATGGCTTGCCAAAACTCAATAAGTGGCCCTCCACCAGAAATAATTGCCCACCCCTGAAATAGTCCTTAACCTGTTCTTTTGCAACTGTTGACTACTCACATACCCCTCCCGCCGCAAATTGTGCTGCCAGGTGCACTAGTCTGGGAGCTGACCTTGCCTGTAAAGACAAGTAAAAAAGGCAACAAGTAATTCAGCCTTTGCCACAACATCTCTCACTAGGTTGCCCTCCCCTCCCCCCACAATTCAGTAAGGGACCCAGTTTCCATGAATTAATTAGAATTCCTTATAAGCACCAGGTGCTACTCAGCTTCTTGGTACCCTTTCTCAAGTACACAGAACAAATCTTGGTCCTGAAAGTTTGGGAGAGGCAAGGGGGAAAACAGCCAAAGCAAACTTTAATTCTCTGGATTTCTATGAAATAGGGAGTAGTTTATGGTATCTTTTCACAATATCTTCCAGCTAAACAAAACATTTTTTACACTTCCATAAGAGTTTTTTATTAAGATACAAAATAAAATAAATTTGTTTTGAATTTTAGAGCTCCAGAACAAATTAACAAGAACAGAAAGTTTAAACTTAAGGTTAACTTTTAACCCTTAAATACTATAACTGTATCCAAGGGTTCTAGATTTCTCTAATTAGTTTTCTTGTTTTGTACTGCTGCATTGATACTGTAGTTAGAAGGGGCCTCATGAGGTCACCTAGGTCAGTTTTTATTATTTTTCTGGGTTAGAGTCTTGAGACCTCTGACATTGTTTCAGACTGAATATTGTATAGATGGGTTTGGAGGGAGTAGCCTAAGGGCTGGGTTAGAGCTCCAGAATTGTGTGATAGTGTTATAAAATATTTCTCTCTGTATAAATTAGATTAAGAATACATTTATCAGAAGTTCCTGCTTTATGAAAACTACTCTTTGGGCTAAAATTTTCTTGCCAGCAGTCAAACAAAAATTGAGTGTATTTTTGAAAGTTTTGTAAATTCATAACTGCCATTTATATCAGCAAAATATGGATAAAGTGATTCATTTTCATGCTTCCAGAATAGCTATATATGTATACTTTGGTCTTTGTTGGAGATGTTTACCACAACCCAGTCTGATAGCAGAGAGATATTCTAACTTGGTTGAAGCATACAAGTAGTCCTGTTTACCTCACTCTCACTATTTCAGTGCTACTAATGGTATCTGATATTATGCATATGTTTATGGTTTTTGTGGTTCAAAGTCTGAACAGATATTCATCTCTACCAAGAACACCATAGGACTGTGGTTCTTAGCCGAGGCGGTGCAAGACCCTTCACTGCTGTTCCCACTGCTTCTGTAACTGGGTGCAAACATCTCATGTGCCTCGTGTGAAGCAGGCCGAGGACGGGCTGCATCAGGAGCCTAATGAAGGCAGGAGTGCTTGCTCCTGCTGCAGCCCTTCCCACGTAGCACTGCGCAATTCCAGGTTTCACGTGGTGGCAGTGAGATATCCTGGAGATTTATCTATGTATATCCTGTGTGTCTCTGGGCTGCTGCAGTGCCATGGCCACCAGGTGGAAGTGGAACTATCCCACATGCCTCCATTTCCATGAGGAGCATGCAGGGGTGGGCAAGGAAGGGCTGTACCAGGAGCAAGTGCTCCTGCCTGCGTTAGGCTTATCAGGTAAACTCTTGTCACATTCCATACCAGGCAGCCAGGGCACTTTCACTTGGCCATGGTGACAGTGGCAGCACTCTGATAGAGAACCACTGAGGGAAAGTGAGGCAGCACAATAGGGGTTTTCCAACTGGGAAGCAGCTAAATTGAGAAGTTTTGGAGATATACCTTGAATCTCAAAAAGTTAAAAACCACTGGACTAAAATCTACTTAAATAACCAATAGCTAAAATAATGAGTATAAGAGTAAGGTTTTTAAATGTAATTATACTTAACCATGTCTGTATCTGTATGAGTCATAATAGGAAAAAAATAGTAATAGAATATGTGTTAAGAAGTAAACTTAACATGTGTCCATGGCTGTTCTATACCATACATGAGTTGTTCTATACTATACTACATTTGCTTATATATAAGAGTTACAAAAATGTTTTATTAAACAATAATGTGTTCTGTCAGCATAAATATTACATGACTAAAGAGGAGATGAAGTTTGAAATCTAATCCCCTTGGCTTCTCCTTCATCATCTTCATCATTGTTTTTTCTTTAACTCAGTGTAATTGTTTATTTCTCAATCATCTCCCTTTATATGAAGGGAATTACAAAATAAATGAAAATTCCAAACTGAACATGGCAGGCAGCTTTTAATGAATTTGTCAGAGATATTTTTAAAGGAAATTCTAATTAATTGTTTGACGATGGGACCAACATTGCTCCTGTTGCAATCAGTGACAAAAATGTGGTTTCCTTCAGTGAAGTAGAACAGGATCTTTCTTTCCCCTTCACATCTGGTCTTTACCCTAGGGATCTTGGAGAGAGTGACGAGAAGGCTCCTCTGTATCCTAACCGACGGGTTGGGAAGGTAGCCAGATGAACTTTCCCCAATTTGTAATTTCTGTTTTGTTTCTTTTTTTCCCCCCTTTTGGAGGGGTTGTGTGGCAGGACAGACAACACCAAGGGACTAAGTCCCCTGAAAAGAAAAAAGTCCCGGTAAAAGGGAAGAAAGTGCAAGATAGAGGTGCCAGCAGGGCGGTTCCTTTCCATCCTCCTTTTTTTCCCTTCCCTTTTTTTTTCTTGTGTTATTTGCTGTTTGGTCTCTCAGCTCCTAACTTGAGACAGTTTAGGGCAGGAGGAGGCCCAGCTGAGGCTAGGTAGGGGTTTCACTAAACCATCGTAGGAGAAAGTGCTGGGGACAAAAGACTTAAGAGAACTTCGGGGTCAAGAGCACTGTGGCATTGGAGGAATGGCTGATAAGATCCGCTGAGGTTGGCATGAGGCTGGGGTGTAAGGGAGGTGGAGCCCCACAGCTGGCCATCGTTTCATAGTTAGTAGGGTCAGACGGGACCTGAGCAGATCATCGAGTCCGACCCCCTGCCATGGCAGGAAAGAGTACTGGGGTCAAACGACCCCCTCAAGGTGTTCATCCGGCTTCCTCTTAAAGGCCCCCAGGGTAGGAGCCAGCACCACTTCTCTTGGAAGTTGGTTCCAGATCCTAGCCACCCTGACCATGAAGTAGCGCCTCCTGATATCTAGCCTAAATCTACCCTCTGCCAGCTTGTGACCATTATTCTTAGTCACTCCTGGTAGTGCTTGGGGGAACAGGGACTCCCCAATACCTGCTGGTCCCCTCTGACTAGTTTGTAACAGGCCACTAGATCCCCCTGTTTATGCACCACTGAGGAGCCCCTGGTGGGTTACCCCCCCACTGAATTTACATTCAAAGTCATGGCATGGAAAGTTTGGGGGTGGCCCCCTCAGTGATAAGCATCTTCCTCAGGGTCTGCAAGAAACTTTGGGACGTCCGTCACCGACCGTCCGTGCCAAGGCAGCACGCAAATGGCTGTTCGAGGCCAGGCAGTCACAGTTGCCATAAAGAAGAGGGAGAACGCCTTTTCTTTGTTGCTGCAGAGAACAGGATGCATAGCAATGGCTTGAGGTTGCAATTAGGTAGGTTTCAGGAATATCAGGAAAAGTTTATTCACTGTTAGAACAGGGAGGTAGTAGAATAGACTGCTTAGAACTTGTGGAATCTCCTTTATTATGAGATTTTGCAGAAGAACTTGGATAAGCACTGTCAGGGATTATCTGGGAGAAGCTATGCCTGGAGTGTGCTGTGAAAAGCAACAGTTGGAGGCCCAAGTGCATTTCCCCAAAAACAGATGAGTTGCTGGGAGATCACAAAAATAGCTCTGCAGTCCAGATCAGCTGGATATTGGTCAGGACTGTGCTCAACAGCTGGAGAAAAAAGGAGAGGTCCATAACCAGCTTACTTATTGTCACAGGAGCACTGAGGTACCCCGTTCCTAAGTAATGGAGAAGGGGAGCTGCCAACCTCCAGGGGCAGCTCAGGTGCCGGTTGCTGCGGCAACCGGGTGGGTCATGTGACTGGAAGGGGGCAGGGCAGGGCCTTTATAAACAGCCCAGGCCAGAGCCCAGAGAGCAGTTCCCTTCTGGCCGCCGCAGGAGCAGGAGCTCTGCGGGGAAGCTGAGCAGCCTGAGTCGATGGTTGCAGCCTGACCACCTTGACCGGCTGCAGTGATGCAGGCAACTGAACCCTATAAGAGACCATGACTAAGGAGCCGAGTGAGTGCAAGCTTTGTGTTATAAGCTGGTAGGCTTCTTGTTTGTGTTGCAGGCACTTGGCTCATGGTTTTGTTATGGTTACACTGGAGGACTGGGTGAGGCTGTAGGGGCGTGAGGAGGCCTCAGGGGATCTCCCCAGCAGTGTGGGGGTTCCCAGTGCCCTGTGTGGGCAACAGAGTGGTGCCTGGGGCGGCACCACTATGCAGTGCTGAGGCGGCACAGCAGGTAGCCCTGAGTGAAGGCTAGTAAGAGGCCCGACCAGGGCAGAGGACCCCGCTCAAGAGGCTGAGCACCAGAGTGAAGCCTGTAGGGACTCATGTTGGGCTCCAGGTGTGGGAGCCACATGAGTGGAAGCCTAGGGTGGGTGCTGCAAAGACGATTAGCCTGGTGAGGGCGACCCAGGGGCTATTTAGGGCCCAGAGAAGGTGCCGGGAAGCCGTGGGAGTGGGCACGTGTTGAAGAGAGGCCCCAGGCAGGGCATGAACGATTAACAGCCACCCCAAGACGGGTGCAGTCTAAAGGGGTTCCAGAGGGCTTCCGCAGCAATAGGAATCCCAAGGAACCAGAGGGGCCAGGTAAGGCCCCGGCCACCTAAGCCTAACTGGACTCACATCATTGACGGGACCCAGTGGGACTAGAGGGGCCAGGTAAGGCTTAGGTCACCTGAGCCTAATTGGACTACCATTATTGACAGGACCCAGTAGGGCTAGAGGGGCCAGGTAAGGCTTAGGTCGCCTGAGCCTAATTTGACAATTGATCCAGATAATGAATATGAAGAACTAATACAGAGTGCGGAGGGGTGCCAGAGAAGGGCGCTGGTTGCGGGCCCAGCCCAGGGGCGCCAGAGAAGAGCGCTGGTTGCGGGCCAAGCCCAGGGGCGCCAGGTAGGGCGCTGGTTGCGGGCCAAGCCCAGGGGCGCCAGGTAGGGCGCAGAAGGTTAAGGACCAGATTACGTCCAGGAAGAGCTGCAAGGCTTGGGGCATGCTGAAGGGGAAGTAGGAGGCACGCATTGCCCATAAGGCTGGGGTGAGAGCACCCCACTAGGAACGGAGGTAACATTGGCACGGTGTCAAAGGTGCAAGTAGGCAGCCTCCCATAACTGAACTTAAGATCAAAGACATGGCGGGCGAGTAGAGGGTGCTGGATTGCCTGATTGACACGGCAAGGGGCGCTAGTGAGCTCACGGCTGCTCCTAGGCCCCACCCGTGACACTTATGAAAGACAATTAAAGGAACTGGGATAAGTTTATGGAGAGGACTGGGGAGAAAAGAGTTCTAGGTAGAATCATAGATAAGTAGGGCTGGAGAAAACCTCCATAGATCATCTAGTCCAGCCCCCTTACTAAGGCAGGATCATCCCTGGATGATCTGAAACACTGGATGAGGTACATCATGTTTTGGGCTAGGCGCATATAGGATCTATAAATTGATTGTTTTGTTGGGGATTTACAGCTTTTATGACACAGCTACTTCAATAATAGGTAGCTGTGTGGATTAGTTATTAATAGATGTCACGGGCACGCTCGGATGAATGGCCAGGCCACGTTATAAGTCAGCAGTGCGCTAGGCCTCGACGCAAAGGTCTCTGGACGAGTGGCGTCTGCTACCCTCATGTAGCAGAAGATCACCTGCCTTGAAACCGCCTAACAAACAAAAGCAAGGTAATAATAGCTGGCGTGAGTTGAAATAAAACACTGCAGCCCAAAGTTTTGATATGGCACACAATTGGTCACTGGGAACAAATTGCTGAGGAAAAAGATGACTGATTGGTTGCTGGAAATAAAATGCTACAGCCTAACAGTACAAAAGCAGTCGTGGGAAAAACCCTGACGGGGGAAGTTTGGAACAAAACTTCAAGTGTGAAAGGGCCCGCGGACTAATCCCCCGCCAGGGCCGCCCCTCCCCAAGCACCATCTCGGGTCGGTTTTTGAGTCCTCCGTGAAGTGACTAGTGTTCCCCAGCCATGAAGCTGCTCCTGTTTGCCTTTGTGGTAAGCATGGAAGCCTAACTGTTAAATAGCCTCTTGAAATCTATGAGCCGTTGACCAGGTCTGAGACTAGGGCCCTGGCCAGCTGCACCAAGACCACACGTGGTTTCGAACGCAAGGGGCCTCGGCCTGAACCTCGTGACCCAATGGACACAATTCCCCATTGTTAACTGTTTGTGATTGTTTTAATTGTTTACATATGTAAGTCGTTGAGATTAGCGTGGAAAGTAGTAGTAGCAAAGTATTTTGTGCATTTTGTTAAGTAGAAATAAACAGTTTGGTATAACTCAAGCCACGTCCTTGTCAATGCCTACTCCACCAACACAGCCACGCCTAGGCATCTCCAACCTAGTGCGACAATAGATAATAAGTTAATAGATAATCAAGCATTATTTAACAATCCGTCATCAAATTATGGCAAAAAATGGGTCACTTATTAGGAGTATAGTTCTCTGGTCACTGTGTGTATGTATACAAGGCATCTCTGGGCAGGGAAGGTCTTGAGCAGACCCATTCACTTGTTCCTGCTCACAGGCACTCGATCCAGAAATGAGATGGTAACACTACTTTATGGGTGTCCTTTGTGACTGCTCCCAATCATACTAAAGGCAAAGAATGAGCAATCACAGTGATGCCCCAGGACCAACATCGCTGTCATGCTTCCAGTTTTGGTGCTTGCTTGAGAACAGCCCTCCCAGAATGTTGGGGATGCAATGCAAACGTACCCTATATAGTCGGTGACTACAGACTTATCAGTTTTGTTCATGAATCAAATGGGTTCATTCAGCTGGGTTCCATTTATTATGTAAAGATGGGGAACAAAATCATACTGCTTTAAAACAATAATGATTTTAATGGTTAGCAACTGGAGCTTGTTTCAGTGCATGAAACTCTCAAGCTTCATTTATGATGGTCTTTTCTGAAGCAATTATAAGACTGTTCCACAGTAATTTACCATATTAATATACATATATAAATGCTAAAAATATTATGCTGATTTCCATGTTTTAATAACATTAAAATGACTAATAACAGAGACAAATGTGTAAAGACATTTAAATTAGATTATGTTCCTAAAGTGTTAATTAGTATACTCTGCTTTTCAGCATGGAAACATAAGCTATGGACACACATTACATTTGTAGCACAATATATGCACCCTTTGGCACAAAAAAGTGGATCCACCACAAAAATGTTCCTCTATCAAAGAGGATCTCTGCAGCACCACCTGTAACATGTAGACAATTATATATAGTGCTGCTAGACATGTCTCAGTCCTCCTGAACCCCATCATAACTCAACTCTAAGGAACTTGGTCTGTAATTCACACCAAACGCTATTACTCTAGTGTCAGGAAGCCAAGCTCATGCCACCATGTCCACTTGCAGCTCAGCACAAAGGCACATCAAGGCCTCTCACTCACTGCTTCAGGTTACACCAAATCAGCTTGCATCACCAGTTCAGAGCATGGCACCTGCAGCATACACAAGTGTACATGCCAGAACCACGACACCTGTAATACAACTGTCCCTGCCAAAGGTAACAAAGACTTCAGAGCTTCCATGGAGCTAGATGGGGGAGAAACCCCCATCTCCACCCTGCAACTGTTCCAGAGTGGGTGCTGGAGGAGCAGGACTTCATGGTTTGAGAGCCAAGAACTGGAGTGACAGAATCACTGCCCAGGGGACAGCTCCAATGAGACTTTTGTCATTGCTGGGGTTATCCAAGCCCTTGACATCACAGTAGGTCCTGGCATTGCATGCTCACTGAACTATACCCTCCACCTTGCATGCTGTTGGTGAAGCCCCAGGCTTCCTGAGTCCCTTTCTGCTGAGTGTCTTTCTCTGCAACCAACAAGCCACCCTTCATTGCCATCCCCAATAGCCAGTGCCTTCTAACAGCTCGCCACTGCAAGTCAGTGATCCACCTCCCAGTGTCCTGCATCGTCACAAGGGGAATAGACAGCAGCATCTAGCCACAGCGGCCACTTACCGTTACTAGTGAACACTGACCCAGTTCTGCCCTGCAGCTATCTGAGCCTACAGAAAAGGCTGTTGCCTCAGTGGGTGGGGCTTTCACGCTGCTGGGCCAGGTGTCTGTTTTTTAAGTCCTGCCAGGGTATGAGTCAATGATGTGATGGGTATAAACTGTTCAGGAAGGACAAGCAGGGGAGAAGTGGAGGAGGAGTTGTGGTTTATGTTAAAGAGCTGTATGATTGCTCAGAGCTCCAATATAAAATTGGACATAGGCCTGCTGAAAGTCTCTGGGTTAGGATCAGAGGGGAGAGCAAGAAGGGTGATGTCATGGTGGACATCTACTATAAACCACCAGACCAGGAGCAGGAGGCTTTCTGCAGATGGCTAGCAGAAGTTTCCAGATCACAGGCTCTGGTTCTCATGGGGGACTTCAGTCACCCTGACATCTGCTGGGAGCTCAGCACAGCAGTGTGCAGGCAATCCAGGAAGTTTTTGGAGAGTGTTGGTGGGGTATGTAGTAGTGGATGGCAACTTGGGCAGCAGTGCTCATGAGATGACTGAGTTCAGGAGCTTGAGGAAAGGAAAGAAGGAGAGCAGCAGAGTAAGGATGCTGGACTTCAGAAAAGCAGACTTTGACTCACTCGGGAAACTGGTGGGTAGGATACCCTGGAGGCCAGTCTGTGGGGGAAAGGAGTCCAGGACAGCTGGTTGTATTTTCAAGCAACCTTACTGAGGGTGCAGGAACAAACCATCTTGGTGCGTAGGAAGATTAGTAAGTATGGCAGAAGACCAGCTTGGCTTAGCAGGGATCTCTTCAATGAGCTAAAACAAAAAAAAAAAAAAAAAAAAAAAAAAGGAAGCTTACAAGAAATGGAAACTTGGACAAATGACTCCAGAGGAGTATAAGAGTATTGCTTGTGTATGCAGAGATGAAATCAGGCAGGCCAAAGCACAACTGGTATTGCAGCTAGCAAGGTACTTGGGGGGTTTATACAGGTATGTCAGGAACAAGAGGACAATCAGAGAAAGTGTGGGTCCCTTTCTGAACGGCAGAAACAACCTAGTGAGAGATGATGCGGAAGAGGCTGGAGCACTTAATGCCTTTTTTACCTCAGTCTTCACAGGTAAGATCAGCTCTCAGACTACTGCACCTGGCAGCACAGTTTGGGAAGGAGGTGAGTAGCCAACAGTGGCAAAAGAACAGGTCACGGGCTATTTAGAAAAGCTGGATGGCTGGACACAATGCACCTGAGAGTGCTGAGGGAGTTGGCTGATGTGGTTGTAGAGCCACTAGCAGTTATCTTTGAAAACTCATGGTGATCAGGAGAGGTTCCAGATAATTGGAAAGATCCTCAAGACATCCATTTCTAAACACGTGGAGGAGAAGGTGATTAGGAGCAGTCAGCATGAATTCACCAAAGACAAGTCACGCCTAACTAACCTGAATGACTTCTATGACATGGTGACTGGCTCTGTAGATGCAGGGAGAGCTGTGGACATGATATACCTTGACTTTAGCAAGGATTTTGATACTGTCTCCCACAACATTCTTGCAAGCAAGCTAAAGAAGTATGGGTTGGATGAATACACTGTAAAGTGAATAGAAAACTCACTGGATCATTGGCCTCAAAGGGTCATAATCAATGGCTCAATGTCTAATTGGCAGCCAGTCTCAAGTGGAATGCCCCAGGAGTCAGTCCTGGGGCTAGTTTTGTTCAATACTCCCATCAGCCTGAGTGCAGGATGTACCATCAGTTATCTAGAAGATGGGATGGATTGCACCCTCAGCAAGCTTGCAGATGACATCAAACTGGGGGTGGGGGAAGGTGTCGATATGCTGGAGGGTAGGGCAAGGATTCAGACTAATTGGAGGATTGGACCAAGAGAAATCTCATGAAATTCAATAAGGACAAGTGCAAAGTCAGTCCCGTATCTGGGACAGAACAAATCCATACACCGGTACAAGGTGGGGGCTGACTGGAGAAACAGCAGCTTTGCAGAAAAGGACCTGGGGGTTACAGTGGACAATAAGCTGAATATGAGCCAACAGCACGCCCTTATTGTGAAAAAGGCTAACAGTTTACTGGACTCATTGTGAAAGTGCTGCCAGCAGATCAAGGGAAGATTATTCCCCTCTATTCTGCACTGATGCAGCCACATCTTGAGTCCTGTGTCCAGTTTTGGGCCCCCCACTATGGGGACAAATTGGACAGCGTCCAGCAGAGGGCAGTAAAAATTGTTCAGGGGCTGGGGGACATGACTTCTGGGGGTAAGCTGAGAGAATTGAGTTTATTTAGTGTGGAGAAGAGAAGACTGGGTTAGGGGAGGAGGGATGGGGACTTAACAGTAGCCTTCAACTACTTGAAGGGTGGTTAAAAAGAGGATGGAGGTGGACTGTTCTCAGTGGCGGCAGATGACAAGGAGCAATGGGCTCAAGTTTCAGCAAGGGAAGGTGAGGTAGCTTTTAGGAAAATTGTTCGTAGTAGAAGGGTAGTAGAGCACTGGAACAGGTTACCCAGAGAGATTGTGGAAACTCCATCCTTGGAGGCATTTAAGATCTAGGTAGAAAACCTTGGCTGGAATGGAGTAATTGGGATGGTCCTGCTTTGATTAAGGGGTTGACTGGATGACCTCCTGAGGTCCCTTCCAACACTAATGCTCTATGGTTCTAGATATTGGGTTCCCTCTCAGAGCTCCAAGTCTTTCTCCTCTGCTCTGTGGAGACTCTGCAGGGAACCAAGCATATTTTGTCCTTGGAATAATTCCTTATCCTAGCAATTCTCAATCTCATGTGCCTCTAACCAGACCTTGCAGTCTTGCAAAGAAAGTTTCCTGGCATATGGAGTTGTTCTCTCTTCTGCATAAGAAATGCCCGTAATTATCAATTGTTCTGAAAATAACTTTTACCATAAGCAATCAGTCAGGCATGTAAAACAGAAAAAAGGATTAATTAAACAAGGAAAATCATAAAACCCAGCAACTAGTAGTTTGGCAAGACAGAGAGCAAGAGAAATCAACTGAAAAAAAATCTCACCTTGTTCCTCTATCTAAACATGACTTCTGAGACCAGTACCTGCATCTAGCACTGTATTCAAAGATGTGTTCCTCAGCCAAGCATTTTGCCAACTATCAGGTTGTCCCAGCTTCCCTCACGGGTGGGCCTAGATGGATTCCATAAGGCCAGGGGTACTTAGGCAACCATTTGCCTCACCAAACACTTCCTAAATACCGTAACCCTATCTATACTTTCCTATTCAATTCTTGGGAGCTTGTGTATTATGTAGATAATTTTCTTTCTCTTCTTCCTCTTTCTGTGATGTCAGTTGCCATCCTGATTCAATATTATATTCCAGGAAGACAGAAATATTTACATCCGTTGCATATAGTTGTCTTCCAGAAAATTCTAATCACATTTCCTCGGTTATCATTTATTTAAGACAGATATAGGTGCTGTCTCTGTAAAACTTTAAAAAAATACACTCTAATCCTCTTCTGTATAAAACAGAGGTACTTCCCTTTGAAATGCAATCAGTCACTGTTTGGGTTGATGCCTCTGATCATTAACACTTCCCTGACATATTCAGAATTTTCTAAAATACCGCTGGAGTTTTTTGTCTTTATTCAAAATATGACAAACAGCCATTTAAAATAGTTTACTACTGAACATTCAGCCTTTTTTCTCCTGAATGTATGGATTACAGGGTTCTATTTAATTTGTTTCTTCTCTATCTAGGGGAGATATAAATGGAAACTGATGGCAATCTGACATCTATCATTGCACTGATATAGAAACTTTGTCACTTTAATTGCTGACTCCTGATTTCCTCAAGAGAGGATATTTTGTCACTTGCTTCTCTCAACAAGAGCACATTTCTTTATTTGGAATTATTGCACAATACTTTTCTATAGTACAACGAGATTTAGAAGTGCTTCTAGCTTGTAAAAATTACTGTATTAACAAGAAACTCCAACTGTGTCTCAATTCAAGTAGACATAACTACTTTAATGTTACAAAAAAGGGAAAGTACATAATATATACTTGAATATTACTTTCAAACCCATTTGATCAGTGTTTAAAAGCTAGCCAATATATCTTCATCCATGTGAAGCCTACCTGAGCAGAGCTCTTTACAGATTTGGAGCCTAAAAGACTACTAAGAAAATTTGGTAGTACAATGTGCATACCCAAGAATATGATCAAAAGAAACAAAGCAGAAGAGATATTCTCCTACCTTTACATTTGTGATTAAACATTCAACAGTCTGGATCCGTGGGTGTTAATTCTATTGTTTATTCTAATAAAGCAGTCTGGCTTGTCACAAAACTTTCTATTTGCCATCCTTATGTATTTTTAAAAACTCTGTGTGTCTGAAGAAACTACCGAGCATGCACAACCCCCAGTAAATCGTGGGAGAACTGTGAACACTGTCGATAGTAGGCCCAGTCTGAGAAACTCAGAATAATTTAAGAGGCAAGGATTTTTGTGGTTTAATATCTTTTTATTGGACCAGCTGCATGGTTGGGACAGTTCTAGCTTTCAAATGCAGGGCACGTGAAGAGATTTGCATTCAACTTAAATCTCAACTAAATATTTCTACGTTTTATCTTTATTATATACAGAGAACATCTGGAACCCAGAGGAGAATACAATGGCCATATATACAGAGAACATCTGGAACCCAGGGGAGAATACAATGACTATATGAACAATGTGCATCCTAATGTTGTTTGAAATTTGAATTGTGTTTGGGATTTGGGATTAAGCTTTTCATACTTTCATCTTTTGGCCCCAGTTGGATGTGGGTGAACTACTCATAAAAGAAAAAGCAGATATTCTTTATTTGAAACAATACAAATCAAATAATACTAGCAGCAGATATTCCAGTGTTGTAGGATGGATGAGCTAAACATGAGAGCAAAGTCTCATAGAGACAGAACTGACTATAGAGAGGACTGCTCTGTCATTTTTTTCTTTCAAAATATACACAAAGGGGTATTTAAATAACCCAGTAATATAATTTTATAAAAACAAGGATGGAATTCAATATGTGCTGTACCAAATTCCCAGCTGTTCAAGTATAGTGATAAAAACTAAAAGAGAAGGCTAAGATAAATTCTATTATA
This sequence comes from Crocodylus siamensis, assembly GCF_052110815.1. NCBI lineage: Eukaryota > Metazoa > Chordata > Crocodylia > Crocodylidae > Crocodylus > Crocodylus siamensis. The sequence goes on along the minus strand of NC_143399.1, from coordinate 8,158,468 downwards.
CAGATACATTTTATTTTCAAAATTGCAATGCATAGAAATAAAGAACAACTGTAATGCTTAGCAGAGGTGGTTGTTTGTTTGTTTTAGGGCCTGTAATTTTAAATTTAGTCTAACATCAATTAGTTTTGTAGTTCATATTATTTATGTAGCTCTATGTGAGGTCTCTGTCAAGGTTCCTAAAATACATGCAACTTATTAGTCTGTTAAGGTAATCATAGTATGCTCCTGTCTGTGGTTTGCATCATGTCCATAAAGAGATTTTTTTTTTCCCGTGCTGGGTGTAGTCCAGGACAAGATGATTAAAATTAAATCTTATTTTAGTAATTCTACTGAACAGTGCTTATTGTGATAGGAAGCTATTTGATACCTGTTTTTCTTTCCTTTTATGTATGATGTAAATATTAACACCAACACTTTCAGACCTGGGTGCCTAGAATTAGAAACCTGATTTTATATTTTATGCTGCTAAATATGTGGCCTTCACATCTAAGGTCCCTGATCACCTGCCAGTTCCTTTGAATTCAATACAGTCATATCTGCTTATATCGGGTCTGGATGTTGCTGAGTATATTTACAGTCCTTTCCCGTGGTAAAATAATGGAAAAATATATTGTGATAAAACTAAACATCTAAAAGATAAGGGAACCACAAGCATTAAGGAAAATAGGTATATAAAAAGTGACTCATTACTTTATTGTTTTTTTATCAGTGGAAGTCTGGTGTAATAGATGTGATTTATCATAGCCTGGCTATGTGAGGATTTAGGCCTAGCCTTCACTGAAAAGTTTTCTTGTGTCTGAACAGTATGACACAGTACGATCTGCATAAACCAGGATAAACTGAATTCAGCTTTTTATGAACTAGCCCAGATTAAAAACCTAAAGGTGTTCTTATATGTGCTCTGGGGCTCGTGGGAGGTGCTTTAGTTAGAGCAGCTCTTGGAGCTCTTGGAGCTGGTCTAATTAAAGCTCCCCAAGAGTCTTGTGTATCGGTGTCCCTATGCTTTAAAATGGAGGCGGGAACACTTTACCTACATCTCATTGAACAAGGTTTAGTTAAAACGCTCTTGCCACCATTTTGAAGGGTGAGGACACTGATACACAAGACATGGAGGCTGGCCGGAGCACGGTAATCACCTTGCCCCAGCAGACTCGATTAATCTGTAATTACAGTGGATCAGGGCAGCTTCTTGGCTCATGAACAGTCACCCTTTGAGCTCAGACTTCAGGGTTTAATTCCAGTTAGTTGTAGTGATGCTGAATGCTGTTTATTCCAGTCTACACTGATTTCTGAACGTTACTGAGCATACAGTTTGCTAATGTGATTGTTCTGCCCCTTTTCCTATACTGAAAACTGTCAGAACAAAATCCACTTTATTTTCCCATTACTGCATTTGCTCTAGAAGGATAATAAATAGGAAGAAAACCAGTGTGTTGCTGGTCAAAAGGGCTGTGTATCCATTGATCTTGTGTCATAGGCCTTGTCTACATGGGCAAAAAGATGTGCTTTTTCAATCAAATAAGCTAAGCCTAGGCTAGAACGTGACCACCTGAAACAATCTAAAAGATGCTTCCATAGGTGATGAGGGCTCAGCTGAGATACACTAACAGTTTATTCAGCGAGGCTGTTCTGATTAGTGGATGGAATTGAACTAGAACTTGGTAGACCTCAGTTCTACTACAAATTGTGCAATTGGCCTGCTAAGTGATCTTGGGCCAGTCACTTCCCCCTTGTGTGCCACAGCTTTTCTATCTGTAAATTGGGGATAATGATTCTTTGCAGTAGTTTGCGATATGTCCATGAAGAGTTCCATATACAATCTCAGTATTATTATTATATTGAAAGTGATGATGATAACTTGGTTAAAGTGACTTATATGAAAAGCATCCCTTTTTGCTATTACAGACGTGGCTGAAGGTGGTTAGGATTTAGCTAACAGGCTGTATTTTCTAACAGACCTCTGAAGCAAAAAATAAGTATTAGTTATTAGACAGCCTGCTGTTTTATTTTCTGTGACAACACACATTTCCTTGTTAAAATGCTTGCTTTATTTTTGGCCTACACCAAAACAAATCCAAATGAATTTTGTTCAACTATTGTTTATAGTAGCAACAACAATTCCTATTGATTTTAGTAGCAGTTGTAAATATTGAGTGCCTCTCAGGATCATTTCAACAGTAATGTATTTTTTAGAGTTTTAGAAGAAAAATATATTTTCCAACATTTTGACTAAGACATTTTAAGTAAAATCAGAGCTATTCATTTTATTTAGAAAATATTTCTCTTGGAATTTTTTATTTGTGTTTGGTGATAGCAAATCTGTTTTGAGACTTTTAATTAACAGTGTCCCAAGAACACAGTTTTCTATTTTAATGTTATCTTCATATTGCACATTTTGTTTTGAGCTCTAGTGTATAAGTAGAACTCTGTGTGCAAAAAGAATAGCTTACTTTCAAAACTGTTGAAAGCTTTGACCTCAAGGGCATAGAAACTGTTGACTCATTGTTTCTACTGCATATAATATTAGGCCTTTGTCACATCCAGGAATGACATCATCATCTTCACTGTTAGCAGCAGGTATCTTATAAAATAAGAAATGCATAGCTTTACATTTTTCCTGTATTTGTTCTTAATAATTATGTGGATAATCTGCTACCAAGATTTAGGTTATTTCTAATTAAACATTTCAGCCAGATTTTTTCCCACACTTATACATGCTATACAGGAACAAGACATACTGGCAGGGAGTTTAAGAACTGCCGAGCTAGTGCCACTGATGGCTCTAGGTTCTCCAAAGGGACGAGAGGGAAGGCAAAAGGGGGTTGATGAGACCAAAGAAAACAGATACTGCATTTTCTTCAAGGACAGTTCAGAGCAAGGACTCCTTAGAGACATTGTCTATACCTGGAATCTAGGGCCTACTTGAACTCTTCTTAGGATAGTCCAGCTCTGCACTACTTCCAACACAGGCTTGTATCTTAAAGACAAAGTGTACTTTTTAACATAAAAAATCTGTTAGAATAATGGTGAAGAGCCATGGAACTTCAAAAGCAAGGAGCACAGCCCTGAGCTCAACCCTGCGGTCCCTAGCCCTTCCAGAATAGACAGTCCTTTCCTAGGACATCTCATAGCACTAGATTACTTTTATACTACCTAGGTATGCTGTCATGACATAGTCCAGCAGGATGAGTTAGGAATTTTGATTAGGATTACTCTAAATTTTCGTTAGAACATTTTAGAAAAACTAACAGCTATTTAAAACAAATTTAAAATATAAAATGGGTATTTCAGTGTTAAAATACAAATAAAAATGGCATTGTGTTTATATGTGGGCTAGCTGCTTACATTGCAAAATGAATATATAGTGTTGTTTAAAATGATGAAAAGTAGATCCCTGAAAATAAGATTCTCTTGGAAATGCAGACAAAACAACAACTGGTATTTTTATAACATAGAGTACTAAGGGATTTATCCACTCCAAATTTGCATCTGTGACTAGTTAGTCTTCTAGCCTATAGAGCTGCAAATGTTTTGACCTGATCTCTGATGGCACTTCCCTGTTAGAAGTCTCTGCTTATATATGCATTTTTCTCAAGGGTAGAATAATAAATTGGTACATCCTGCACTCAGGCTGATGGGAGTATTGTTTGGGAATGCACCAATTTCCTAACGCTGGTTTTGGAGGCATTCTTTCATGGTAAAGAAGACATTTTGAAAAGGTACTTCTTGATTAGTAAATATTCCTAGTAGGGCTGACAAACTATAAAAATAATTAATCACAATTAATTTCAAGATTTAAAAAAAATAGTTGCAAGTATTTTGATTGCATAAACAACAGTCAGCACCCCCCACCCAACAGCCCAGAGCCCATACATCCTGAAGTTCCTCCCCACCACCACCCAACAGTGCATAGCCCCAACCCCAACCCTGGCCCATCCTGCACCCGCTCTGAACTCGCCCTGGCCGGAGCAGACCACCTGGAACCTGTGCAAACAGCCCTGACCCCCGCCCACCCCAAACCTGCTCCAGACTCAGCTTCCCATGCTGAGCCGCGGCAGTGGCCAGGCAGAAGCTGCTGCTCAGCACGGAGGAAAAGTGGTTTCACCCCTTTACTGTTCCTGAGCCCTTCTTGCTGCAGCTGCCTTGAGCCTGTGCCTAGGCTGCCCTGTGGCTCCTCTTCACTGCCACTGTTCCCCTGCTGGGTGTCACGGAGGCGGCAGTGACAGCAACAGAGATAAGCCGGAGGGCAGCCTGGGCATAGGCTCTGGGGACCTGCAGCAAGAACAGCCTGGCAGGGGTGAAAGGGAGGGGCTGCTTCTCCCCTGTGCCGAGTAGCAGCTTCTCCCTGGCCACTGCCACTGCTTAGCATGAGCGGGTGAGTCTGGAGCAGGCACGGGGTGGGCCTGGGCTGTGTGTGTGGCTTCTGACTGGTCTGGAACTGTTGCACTCTGCTGGTCAAAATGATTTCATAGATTTCATGGATTTTTAGGGTTGGAAGGGACCCCAGTAGATCATCAAGTCCGACCCCCTGCCCTGAGCAGGAAAGTTTGCTGGGGTCAGATGACCTCAGCTAAGTGCTTGTCTAGTCTCCTCTTAAAGACCTCCAAGGTAGGGGAGAGCACCACCTCCCTTGGAAGCCCATTCCAGATTTTGGCAACCCTTACCATAAAGAAATTTTTCCTGATGTCTAACCTAAATCTGTTCTCTGTCAGCTTATGGCCATTTTCCTAATAACCTGCAGGGGCACCCTGATAAACAGAGTATCCCCTATTCCTTGCTGCCTCCTCCCCCCACTTCAGCTCCCTCAATCTCTCCTCACAGGATTTTACCTACAGGCCCTTAACCATCCGAGTGGCCCTACTCTGGGCCCACTCAAGGTTGTCCACATCCCTCTTGAAGTGCGGTGCCCAGAACTGGATGCAGTACTTCAGCTGCGGTCTTACCAGTGCCACATAGAGGGGGAGCATCACCTCCTTAAACCTGTTCGCAATGCGCCTTCTAATGCATGAAAGGGTGCAGTTGGCCTTACTTATCACTTGGCTACATTGCCGACTCATGTTCATTTTGGAGTCGACTGTGACTCCAGGATCCTTTTCTGCTGCTGTGCTGCTTAGAAAGTCACCTCCCAGTCTGTAGGTGTGTTGGTGATTCTTTCTCCCTAGATGCAGCACTTTGCACTTATCTTTGTTAAACTGCATCCTATTCTGTTCTGCCCACTTTCCCAGTCTGTCCAAATACACCTGAATCCACTCCCTGCCCTCCAGTGTGTTTACTTTGCCCCATAATTTGGTGTCATCTGTGAATTTGGAGAGTGCCTTCCACACCCTCATCCAAGTCGCTGATGAAGACATTGACCAGCACTGACCCACGGACCGAACCTTGGGGGACTCCAATGCCTTCATTTTTACAGGTCAAAAACGACTGTCCACCCCCCACTTTAGGTGTGTCCCATAAGCCAATTCTCCACCCCCCACCGTGTAATAATCTACATCACAACTGCTTAATTTATTTGTAAGAGTGGGATGTGACACTGTATTGAAGGCTTTTTTAAAATCCAAGTAGATGACATCTACCTCAACTTTTGCATCTAAGCATTTTGTGACCTGGTTGTCAAAAGAAACAAGGTCAGGCAGGCAGGTTCTACCTGCTACGAAGCCCTGCTGGTTGCCCTTCAGCATTATTTTTCCTACTGGACTCCCACGAATGTGATCCTTAATAATTTTTTCAAAGGTTTTCCCAAGGATAGAGGCAAGGCTAACTGGTTATAGTTACCCAGATCATCCTTTCTCCCCTTCTTGAAAATAGGGACCACGCATTGGCCCTTTTCCACTCCTCTGGGACCCATCCTGAGCACCATGAGTGCTCAGACAACTGCGCCAGTAATTCTGCTATGACACTGGCCAATTCCTTCAGCACCCTTGGTTGAAGATCATCAGGGCCTGCTGACTTAAACATGTCCAGCCCCTCCAAATGCCCCTTCACTAGGTCAGGGCTAACTCCCTCTTGGCTTGTCTATAGCCCCTTTGGGAGACGTGTCTTTATCCGTGTTCAGGAATAGATGCAAAGAACTCATTTAGGAGCTCAGCTTTGTCCCTCCTATCTGTTACCAGTTGTCCTAATCTGTCTTGTAGGGGTCCTATGTTACCCTGAACCTTCTTTTTGCTCCCTATGTACCTAAAGAAGGACTTTTTGTTGTCTTTAATTTTTGTTGCCAGCCTGAGCTCCATTTCTGCTGTGGCCTTTCTAACTGATTCCCTGCAAGTGCGAGCCAAGTAGGTATACTCCCCCTTGGTGACTACCCCCTGCTTCCACCGTCTGTATGCCTCTCTTTTCCCCCCTAGGCTCTCCTGGGTTTCCCTGTTCAGACAAGAGGGTTTCTTGGCTCTTTTGCCTCCTTTTATGTGCACTGGGATGGCCCCCTTTTGTGCCTGAAGGATCATTCCCTTGAGGAATACCCACCCTTCCTGGACTCCCATCTCATCAATGCTCTTGCCCTTCAGTGCCTCACTTACTAATCTCCTGAGCTTAATGATGTGCGCAGTTAATGGAATTTAAAAAAATAACGCCTTCATTTGTTTTTGTGTCAATCATGTAAGTTAACCATGATTAACTGCAGCCCTAATTAACCGCCCTAATTCCTACCTAAAAACTCTTGCAAAGCTTGGATATGCTGAAGAGAGGTTCCTGTAGAGAGTAACTTAATATCAACAGTCAATCTTGTTCCTCAGTTGGGTTATATCTTTTAAAGTCTTTTTTGGTGGGGACCTGCTCTTTTTATTGGAAAAGGATATTTTTGCTGTCATTCGAGAACTCATGCCAGTGGCATTACTTTCTATGGTGAGAGAGTGGGGATGTCTGTATTAAATTGTGAACTACATTTTCTGTTAGGACCTCCATTTTTGTATCATGTCCTAAACACAACTACCCATATTCTAGGCAGCTTGTTTTATTGCCCTGCTCTGCCATGGAAAGGCTACTAGACATTTCACTGAACCACAGGCACTGAGAAACTAACTCGAAGGTCATTGATTCAGACTGACTCACCTAGTGGCCAACCCTATGACACAGTATACTCAAGACTAGCTCAGCTACTGACCTGAATGATTGGTGTAGTGGTATGGAGGAATACGTGACAAAAGGAGGGAGAGATGGGAGCAGGATGCAGTCCAGTGCCATAGACTGAAGGGCTGGAAGAACGAGGGAGCAAAAGGAACTCTGCTTCTCCATATCCAAGCTGGGAAAAGTTCCTGGGGGAGAGGGCCAAATCTCATTATTTTGCAAATATCTATAACCCTTTTTTTACTACTTAGCAGTTAAGTGACTACGCTTAAGGAGTTCCTTTGTTAAGCTTGTGGTGTGGCCCTTGCTTTTCTGTAGCTTTGTTCCTGAAGAATTTAAACAACCTAAAGTGCCCATAGCTTTATGGGAGAACTCGGAGAGAACGTGTTTAAGTGCCAGGGGGATGGAGTTGCACATCTAAGTAATTGGCTTAAGGATCTAGAAAGCCTGGGTTTTGGAGTCCCTCATACCAGCATAGGGGTTGCACAAGAAGTGGAAACAGTACACTTAGTGCATTATTTTCAGAAGTGTCCAGTTCCCATGATTTTCAAGGAGATTCAACTTTCTAAGGATCTACTTCACTTTCTAAAATGGGGCTTAGGATGGCAAGTCAGTGAGGTATTTTGATAAGGTCACTCTGTCTTTGACTCTATGCCTCAGTACTAGGATGTAGCTTTATTTCCCTCTCAGACTCTTTATTTCTGTCCTCAGCAGGCAGCAGACCTATTTCCCTAGCGATGAGTTTCCCAGACGGTGAGAGGACCCAGTTCCAGAGATCTAGAAACTGACATGTCAGCATCAAAGCATAACTGACAGCCTAAAGATCGCTGGTTGTGTGATGCACACCACAGTTTTCTTAATGGGCATCCTACATCACTCACTGACTGGTTAGCATGCTGGTTGTCAGACGAGGGCAATGAGAAACCAAACCTGTCAGGCTTCAAATCAGCCCTTTTGGCTGAAATATTCAGGAAAGGACTAGCAGGGAAAGCTTTCCAGCCTAAGCTGCTCCTGAAAATATTTTCTGTGGTGCTCAGATACTACAGTGAGGTACGGAGTACCATGTGTTGTGGATAATGTTAGTGGAGCTGCACCAGTGATTTATTTGACAATCAAACCTTTGCTAAAAATATTTATTTGTACAAGTGATAATTCTGTAGTCTCCTCCCAGAAGCCTGAGATAATATTGAGTTGATTTATTCTAATTTATTCCAGTTATTGCAGATATTTAGTCTTATAAGATCTACCTGTTTTATGTAAAATAATTATCAGCTGCCCAAACTACCAAACTCGTGGTAGTTAACTATACAAGTCCCACCTGCTTTATTTTGAAGAATCTGAGGTTCTGGTTTTTGTGATCAAGTATAACAGGATGGCTTCCTTGTCAAGTCTTTGCTGGGTGCCCTGCAGGGTAACTGCCCACTTTGCTCTCCTGCCATACCTTGATGGAAAAATATGAAAGTTGTTACTAAGGCGGGAGGCTACCCATTACTCACCCTACTGACAAGGGCCTAGTACTCGCTCCAACCTCCCCTCCATAGATCCCATGCCTTGCAGATGTTACTCTGGTGTTACTTCTCCGGCCTATGGCCAGAGCAACCTGCTCTCCTCTGCAGCCCCGAAGAGCCACTCACACACTTCTCCTCTCTCACCAGGGTCCCACTCACTCTGCTAGCTGTTACCCAGCCTCTTTCATAGTGCCCTCTCTCAGGGGCCACACTCATCCCGCCCGGCCTCACCTGGCTTTGGGCTTAGCCCTCCTCTCCTTGATCAGCCCTGGTGCAGTCTGTTGGGCATCTCCCACTACCCTCACCTGAGTTTGACTGAGTGATTCTACAGCTGTAGGCCTATTTTGCTCCTAGCCCCTTGCTGGACCACTATGCCCCCACTGGCCCTTCTCATTTGCCCACTCACAGGGCCGCTCTGTTCATCGCCCCTCTCACACAGGGTCTCACTCACACCCCCGGGCTTTCCTCTGCCCCCTGGGCACAGCCCCAAGTCCCTCCTCTGGCCTGAGCTCTTCCTCAGGGCTCCCTAACAAGCTCTGGGCTCCCCCTGCTCATTAAAACACCACCATGGATGTAGGGCTTGAGTTAAGGTGCCCCAACCCACCTTTCACCGGGGAGGTAACTGGTCTGGCATTTCCTGGAGGCTCCCATGCCACTAGGAACCCCACCAGACCACCCTTCCCTGGCAGGGTGCAGTTTTACATCTTACTCAGGACAAGGGGTCACCTCCACCCCATAGCCCCTTCCCTTACTTCCTAACTCTGGCCGGAGCAGCCTCTCAGCCCGACATTACCTCCTTCCTCCTGCAGCAAACTGTAGCCTGTCTTATATCCCTGGGTCCCAAATAGCTGCCTTCATCAGGCACCTGGCTGCTGCCTGTTTGCTGCCCTTAAAGTGGCAGGCACCAAAGGTGCCCTGCCACACCACAATAAAAACAAATCATACCATCCCCTTACCCTGAGCTTTTTAAAGTTTACTGAAACTTATACAGTGGTTGTATCTCCTTTGTCACTCTCTGTCCCCTGATACTTCATCTAAATTAAACACGTGAATAGAGAGTGGGAAGAGCTACCAGCACTGCAGGATTGGCTGTAGCTTCCTACTCGTAGCTCCTCCTACGGGTGGGCAGGCCATGCCACAGGAGCAGCAGCTGGGACAAATGAAAAACCTAAGAAATAGACCCTCAGCTTAATTCAGCAATACCAAATTGTTCCACTCTGTAAAGGATAAGGATAAGGCTGCTCCAAGAATATAGGGGGGGAAAAGCATGTTAACCATATTTTAAACACATCTTCAGAATTGTCCTGCTCTCAGCTGCTACTGTCTAGTAATTCTTCATGTAAAATTAGCTCTCAGAGAATTTCCAAACTCCTTTCCCACACTGGAGGTTCCCCCAAAAGTACTGAAGAAAATCTCTGTTTTACTGAAAAGTTGCTGTAAATGTAGTAGTATAGTCTTTACTTAGTCTTTAAAAACTATGCCCAATTTGATCAATTTATGAGTAAACATTATTTTCTCTCATCGCTTCATAATCAACCCAAGATCTGAAAATCAAGAGAGATCTTTGTCGTTTTACATTATCACCAGTAATAAAGATTGTATAACGTGAACTTAAGATGACAGTTTTACTGATAACAGAAAAAATCCAGTATGCTCTCCCATAGCTGTATTACTCTGCAGTACTAACAGAAATCAACAGTTTAATTTAATTGAACATCCTAGATCTTAAATGCTGGAGGCTGTAAGTGCCAGAGGAAGAGTGGGGAAAAACCCTGGTCATACCCTATTTACTCTCCCTCTCAGCATCCATTCTCTGCCACTGAGACATGGGATCCTAGGCAAGTGGACCTATGGTCTGACCCAGTAAATGCCAGCTCTTATGTTCTAATTTCCTCATATAAATAAGAAGATATGATTCAGAATACACAGATGGAATAAACTGATCTCACTATTTTAAAATTCTGTTAGCTGAATAGGAGTAGAAACTTCTTTAAAATGTGGGTGCCTGAAGAGAAAATTCTCTTAACTGCATGGCATTAATGCTGGTTTGTATCTAATCCACTGGAATATATAAGGGCATCAGGTAAGGATGTATTTGGCATCATCATTCACTGTACTCCTTTTGAAGCAATGGAGTAACATGAGATGCTAGAGTCCTTTTAAATTAGAAATGTGAACATCTTTAATGAAAGGCAAAACAAAAAGACAAAAATGCAAGCACGGTATCTGCAAGTTCTGCTTACATGAGAACTATTTTCCTTTCTAAACATGCTAAGAAAAGCCCTCCATTTGGTTGATGGACAAATAAGATCACATTTTTTATATAGCTAAATTGTAAGGAATCATTTACTATTATGTTGGAAATACTGAGCACAGAATATCAAATCCAGTGACAATAGGTCTCTCCTGTGGAAAAATATAACAGTATACATACTAAATACAAATTAGAATTATTCACAAACCTCTGAAGTAGCTACCAAAAAGTTGTAAGAATAGAACAGTAGTTGCTATCAGTCTTATTGTTCTGAAATGCCTTTTTCTCGAGGTGGATGCACTATAATTAGAAACATGTCAAATGATATCATGCTGTAATAAGCATGAGAACACAAAAGAAGTGTAGAATTTGTTTCACTTATCTATATAAACTAATCAGGGTTAATAATGAGTCTTCCTTTGATTTTAAACATTATTAAATATTATGTATGAAATAAACACTATTTAACTCGTTATAGACTATGTGAGCCCTAATATATGGTAGTATATAGACATAAATGCTAACTTATTTATGAACTATTAGAAACTTGATTTCCAGAAATACATGTTGATAGCCTTAACAAGGCATTGAAAAATATTAATGTAGTCCTTTTTTTCATCTGTATGACCTCAAAGGTAACTTGATTTCTTTAAAAAAAAAAAAAAAGGTTATTCTGAAAAATAGAAGTTAATTTTATTCATCATTTTTCTTGTTTAAAATCTTACACTTATCTCTTTTTTCCTGATCTAGAATTTTATTATGGATTCACTAAGACCTAGTTAATATTCTGTTTTAGAAGGCCAGTTCAGAGCTTCTCAATATTTTAGCGAACAAGTGGGTATTCTGACCTTTGTCTGAGAGACCAACTTCTCTCATTTGTATTTTTGATAAAACTTTTCAAACCTTCATATTTAGACTGGAGAACATTTTTTCTGCATATTTAGCACTACCTTATAATAGTTTGAATCCTCTCATCCCCTAGAACTGCAAACAGAAAAGCCAATCAAATACTTTTCCTGTTTGATTGTGGGTTGGAGTGGTGGTGTAGCCATGATGGTCCAGGATTTGAAAAGGATACAATGAGTGCTAACGACAGCAATCTTAGCAATGACTACATCTCCACAGAACTGGGCTCAATCCATTAGCTCTCCAGTGAAGTCAGAGTCTAATTTAAGATCTCTTCTTTCAAATCTAGAGTCCTCTGTTGGAATTAGTTTATGCTACCTGAGCAATCACCTCAGCTGCCACAACTCTGAATGCTATAATAGCGATGTTTTTCATGTATCTGTAAATTATGAGACTATTTGAGGAAAATCCTAGACATGGGAGACAATGTTTGCCAAAACTGGGCTTGTACTGTGAGAATCACAATCAGAAGTTAAAAAACGATTATAGGTGTCACTACATTTAGAATTAAATGCAAAACGTGAGAAGTCTGCCAGCAAATTTCAGTTAATAGTTGTGCATGCAAAATATCTATTTCAATTCATGTTTCATTACATAATGAATTTAACATCCTAGTTGTGTCAGTGGGTGGTATCGTTATCTGACCATCTAATGTATGAATTCATTATATTTTCAGGCATCTTATACTTAACTCTCTGAAGGCTTCCAAACTTTAGAGAAGTAACTAAGATATTAAAGAGGGGAAAGACTAGGTAATCTAATACACTCTTCTGTAAATACATTGCTCATTACAATAATACACTTTCCAGAGCTTGGTCCAATCTACTTTTAATACTTTATGCAAGGGATCTTCTTTCTGTCTTTTCCATTGGACTAGCTTCAGTTTAGTAGTTCATGCTGTCTGACAAATCTTTCTGATATGCAACCCTAAACTGATCTTTTCCTATTTCCATAGAAATTATGTAAAATAGAATCGAGATTGAAAGTACACTAACACGACAGTAATTTAAAGGTAAAAAACACTATGTATATGTTGGAATTAAGCACTGAAAATTAAGAGCTGAGATGACAGTTAAAAAGAAATGTTGCCGTGTTATAGAAAGAAATACATAGCTATGGTAACTAAAAAAAAAATGCTCAAAAAACCTTAGCAATGGCTGGTAATGACAACAGGCAATAATCACATGATTAAAGTATTTGAGTGGGTGTGCACCCAGATTAGACTCAAATAATTTTTAAACACACTAGGTTACTGCTCTTTTCATATTTGTCTGCTCATGGTATTACTGTAAAGTACATTTAAGATGGTGATGCTGCTGTGGCTGCTGCTGCTGAAGCAAGTGTCACCACACTCATATTTTGGAGGCATGAGGGCCAGAAACCCAGCAACAGGTCGAGTGGCCAATGCCAGTACGACCGTGGGTGCCCGAAGGAGGGCCAGCAGGGCATTTGTAGCTGATGTGGTCGGCCATCTGAGCTTGAGCCCCACAGCTGCCACTGCCATCGTTTGCTTGCCTTCAGCCGTCCAACACTCGTTCTGAGACGGTTAAGAGCAGTGCAGGCCCTGCGGGGCAGCTGCCTTTCCGAGGCGTGGGAACTGGTGTTGGGGATGAAGTTATTTTGCCACAGTTAGTGTGCAGCGTATTTCCTGATGGAAATAAGGTAAGGTTACGGCTTATGCCATTTGTTTTGTTTTGTTTGAAAAACATATCGATTTTTTCATCGTGAGACTGTATTGCTCTCTTGTTTGGAAAGGGGAACTTGACATTTAGCACAGTGGTTCTGAATTCAGAGATGCGTCATTTTCTGACCCTGTGGAAATATTGTCAAGGTTGGCAAAGTTTAAACTTGCAAAAATATCTCAATTTGGACATGGTCAGCTGAGACCTTGCTGGAATTCTAGCTGCTAAATTTTCCAAAGATTTGATCTGAGCTGGCCATGCTCCTTTCTTTCACAGCTACTGTATGTACACATGCATCTTTCCCAAGGGTAAGTGAACATAATTCTTTCTGGGGCTCTAGGGCTTTGCCTACGGCTTCTCCGAACTGCTGAGAGAGCGCTGCGGTGCTATGTTTTTAGAATTAGTGTCAGTGACGTAATGCCCACCACTCCTCTCTCCGTGCCCAGGAAAAAGAATGGGTAGGAAGAAGCATCTGATTTAATTATGGAGGGATGAAAGGGTTGAGAAGGCAAATGCAAAAAAAACCCCAAAACTACAGTGGAGAGGAGCTCTGAAAGGGAGCGAGAGAAGAGGGGCAGCAGGAGAATAGGGGGACAGGACTTTGTGGGTATGTGAGGAGAGGAGTTTAAGACATTTTGGCTTAGAAATCAGCTCAATATTTGCCTCATCTTCAGTGGAGGTAAGAATGAGGATGGGAACCGCCAATTTAGCTCTTGCTCTGTATATACAGTAACCTTCCTTATAAAATAGTATTGAACTGCTGAATCAGAGCTCCAGAACTAAGGGGATAAACAGCATTTCACTGTACATCTTGTTTTCAGGCCTTCTGTGACTTTGTCAATACAACTTTCCTTGTCTTAAAATGTAATACAACTCCTCTTTAACCAGAGTGGCAATTTTTCTTCAAGATTTGTTTCAAAAGAATTAAATACATTTTAAAATTTGAGGTGGTGCTGACAGCCATGTTTACAGCTTGCCAAGCACATTTTACATTCAGCTTGGTGACACTCTGCTTTCTTTTTGCCTTAAAGCACATGGGGCAGTACATACATGTGGATCAGACTGCGCCTGTGCTAACCCCACCTTGGCTGCGTTCGGGGGTGACCAGGGCTGTCCTTGCAATTGCTCCTCCCACCTGCTGGAGGCCATTGTGGCAACAAGGATCACAAGAGAGAGCAGGACATGCAGCCTTCCTGTGCTTGCAATGTTCCCCCAAGAGCACCCGGGCAGAATTGAAAGTGATGTAGGTTGGCTGGCAGGAGAGAAGATGCTTTAGGTAGAGTTGAATGGAACATACTGCTCTGGAGGGGTCTCCCGGCCGCTCGGATGGTGGATTTCATGGGTTCAGCAGCGGGGAGGAAAAGAAAGTAGATGTATTTGAGTGAGTGGTGGGGGGACAGTTTTGGAAGCCTAGATATTATTGATATAAACAGCCACCTCCCCCTACAAGTAGCAGAACGAGAGGGATTATGTTATCTATCATCTGAAAGGCCACATCGACTATTTGCAAGGCTGAGCCCACACAGCTTCACTTCCTTTTTCAGTTTGAGAATAAGACAAATGTTAGATATCAAAATTATTGGCATGTGCTCTAGTGATACAAATGATGTTTCATACACTGCAGTTGATCTGTACCATGTCTGCTGATATCACTGGGAGCTGCATGTGCCAACTGAAGCTTGTATATTATATATTACAATATCACATCATATTTTATGCTATATATATTTTAGGTTTATATAGGATATATTATAAAATTATACCTGTGCTAACCCATTCAAATAATATGATCACAATTGTTGTTTTACTATTGTTAAGGGAACTCGACTGTACAGACAACTAATACCCATATGGGGTTATTACTTATAGAAGAGGGCCTCATTTCAAATTCTGACCTATGTCACAACTCAAATGTGTTTCATCTCCTCCAAATCCATCCTAGACATTTGCCCATATTACAAAACCACCATACAGCTTGGCATATTTCACTGTCTGTGGTCAATCCTGGAATTGCAGAGCTGTTGCAGTTCACTGGGAGTGTTGTGTAAGAGGCTTACGCAGAATCTGCCTTGCTCCCGTGTGTAATAGTTACCCTTATCTTTAATGAGCATCAACAGCACACAAGTTTGGAAAAATGAATTAATACCCACTATAGGATGGGACTGTACTGCCTTGTGGCTGCAATGTTTTTTCAATTAACTTCTCTGAACATTCTGCAGTGAAAAGTGACAGCTTTTTGCCTCAAAGGCCTATAATTAGATTAAATGAATACAGTTAATTGTCTACCACCTTCTTTACACAAAACAATATGTTTCTCTAAGTCAGAACATTCATACATCAAGGAAATTGCTGTGTACTTCAATTCATGTGCATACAATTGTAGACTGTTAATATATGACAATGCAATGTATTTTGTTTGTTTGTTTTTAATCTTTAACACACTACACTTATTTTCTGAAAGTACAAAATTAATATATATCACATCCTCTACAGAATGTCTTGGACACCAGGCCATGTTTAGGTAAAAATAACGAATAAATCACAACATGATGACAAAAGGCCTACATTTTGTTCTTCTAGTTATATTTTTCATATGAACACAGTAATAAAGAGATTTCAGACAGCTCAGTTCATATACTTAAAAATGTGCCCCTTGGGATTATAAAATATTCAGATTTAAGCATTATTTTATTTTACTTTTGGTTTGTGAATGCATTTGTCCTTTTGGAGGATTGAAAACAAATCTGGCCTTTAGTATTACCAGCTCAATTTCTAGGCCTGCTTGTGTACTACTTAGTGATTAAAAAAACCCAACCCATCTGCCTTTTCTTCACCACCTCTAAATGAAAACAAGAGTTCACAATTCAGGATTCATCACCAGCCACCCGCGTATCCTTCCTTGCCTGCCTGATTTTGAACCGAGGGGTCTGAAGCTACAAAATGAGGCTACATCACCTCTGCAGTAACATACCTGGAGGAAGAAAGGCTCCTGGAGTTGATGTGAGCAGGGCCTGTATTGTTACATTTACATCCGAGCAGGCAATCTGCACTCTCTGCTTATAGAAAGCTTCATTTAAGGATCGGCTGCAGCCTATTCTGAATATAACCCTGGTGTGTATTCTGTATTGCCCCAGCGTAAACTGGGAGAAGGACTTGTGCACAAGTGTATGAATCCTCTGAAAATCTTCAAGCAGAAGCTTTTCTGAGGTCTGTTATTGTGCAAATCTTTTTGCCTGCATGGAGAAAACTAGGAGTAAAATATCATTTTGCTGATATTAACCTTCACACCGAGGAACCAGCAGAATCACCATGTCATGGGAATGCTTCCTGCATGTCTGGCTTTCAGAATACAGCCCAGAAAGCAGCGATATCTTGCTTGCCACAATCTAGTAAGAAAAATCTTTCCAGTGGTGCTGTTAATTAACTGTTTAGTGACAGCCGTGCAAAACAAAAATGCCTGGTGTTTTCCAGCAGGAAAACTAGATTTTTATTCAAAATACTTATTGACTCGGTGTAGTGACATGCCTCTTCATTTCTGCTCTTAGGAGGAAAAAATGCTTACTGATAGAGGAACAAAGAAATGCAATTGGAAAGCCAGTTAGTGGTTTTCTACATCCTTGGCTTTTGGCTGGTTTTAAATATTTTTTTTTGGGGGGAAACATACCTCTTTTTGGCAGTGCTGCACTTACTTGGCTAGTGCCGATTGGATAGACTATGTAAAATGGGATTGGGGCTGAACATCGTGTCCCATATGTTCTAAATTAAATTAGTTTTAACACTATCCCCCTCACACTTGCCTTCCCCCTCTTCATTTTGATTCTCTCTGTGGTTCAGAAGCCATTTTATATGAGGCAGGTGACAAGCTACATCCCCCTCACTTGTGCTTTCGCAGGTGCCGGGATCGTGCTCCCGGGTTTCTCACGTTACCTCTTACCTCCTCGGGGGAACAAGCAGCCGACGGCGGTGCCAGCCTCTCGGTCCTCGACGCCGCAGCGGGTCGGGTCTCAGTGACTCGGGGAGGATGTCGAGCCCTGCCCTCCGTCCCCGGCGGCCGCGGAGCCTTGGCAAAGGGAGGGCAGCCCCGGGCCCGACCCTCCGGAGAGCGGCCCGGCCGCGCAGGGCTGCGGGCGTCGGGGGAGAGGCGGCACCTCCGCCTCCGCGCAGCCCCGCGGCCCCCAGCGCCGGCTCTCGCCCGTCGCCGGACGGCCCCCCGAGTCCCGGCAAACGGGAAAAAAGCAAGCCCAGAGAAAGATGCATCCACCGCGCCGCCGAGCCGCCGCCCCCGGCGCAGGGGGGAGGCTCCCCCCGGGGCCGGGCGCCGAGAGCCGGGCCCGCGGAGGGCACCAAACGCGCGACACGAGACTGTTACTTCAGGCGCGTAAATTTGAAATATTTGGACAGGAAGAGAAAGGGGAAAGGAGGCGAGCTAACGGTCCCGGCGCGGCGGGGCTCGCTCGGCTCGGCCCCGGGGCTGCCGCCGGGGCGAGGCCGACATCTCGGCCCGGGCCGCGGAGACCCCCGCACGTCCCCGCGGCGCGGCGCGGCCCGGGCCGGGGCTGCCGCGGGGCTCGGCTCAGGCGCTGCGCACGAGTCCCGCCCGCGGCGGCCGCCGAGCGAGGCCCGGGGTCCCGGGTGCTCCCGCCCGCCCGGGGGCGCGGGCCCGCGCACGCACTGCGGCGCCGCCGCCAGCCCCGCCGGGTTTGATTGCTCTCTCTTTTTTTTTCCGCTCCTCGCAGGGAACCGCGCGGAGCGTTTCTGGAAACCGCAGCCCGTTAGCGACGCCTCCGCTGAGGCCCGAGGATGCGCGTGGGACACGGGGGTTATAATCTGGGTGCGGGGAACTGCGCGGGGTGAACCGGCACCCGGCTCGTTAAAAACACAACCCCGACCCTTCCTTTGTAAATGTGCGCGCGCGCGTGCGGGGGGTGCGCCTTGTTCGCGCACACGCGAAGCGGAGCCCGGGCGCCCTGGCAAACGCCCGTGTCGCGAGCGGCGGTGGCGGGCCCGGCTTGGGACCCCGCGCGTGGGGCGGCCTGGGCGCGGCACAGCCCCCGGGGCGAGGAGCACCGCGCCCTGTCGCCCGCCTGCCCTCTGCCCCCAGGGGTTGGGAGGCTTTTCCCTCAAACGCCCGTCTCCTCCGCCCCGCGCGCAGGCCCACGACGAGACGGAGCGCACGCGGCTTTGCGTTACACAGAGAGGCTTTATTAGCAGAGCAGCAGCCTGGCGCGGGGGTACAGCAGACGTGCAGGCAAGTTTCGGAAAACTTCGTTTGATGTTCAAGCCCTGGCTCCTGATTTGGGGGAGGCCGAGACCTTTTGGGGAAAGTTAAAAAAAAACTACAACTCTCAGCCCCCGAATAACCCCCGCTCATGTCCTGGTGGAAGGTTATCTACACTCACACGTGGAGCTGGTCGGATCTGAAAGCAGTTACAATGTCTCGAGAACTACAAATAAAACACTTCCCAGTGCGGGGCCGACGCTAATAGCGCCTCTAATGTTGGGGGCATCACCAATAAATGAAATAAATGAATTTTGTCTTATAAATACTGCCCACACTGTTGTCACAGAATATACGTTGCGTTTTAGGCGCAAGCGAGAATACCAGCACTCTAGGAAAAGAAAAACAAACGGTGCTACTTCTACCGTTTCGTACTCCAGTACTCGTGTCGTGAGAGTCGCTACAATACAATGGTTTATTAAAAAAAAAAAGAAAAGAAAAAAGAAAAAGAGCTGGTGAAAAGCAAGTCTGTCTTAAATAGTGGCTCCACTTCGTTGAGCCTGTGGACCCGGTGTGCTCCCAGCCCTCCCGCCGCGACCGTCTGGGGAATGGGCACAGCAGGTCTCTGGCAACCCCAAAGTCCCCGCTGCTGCCTGCGCTCCTCCCCGGGGGCGCTGAGGGAAGCCGACATCCGCGGGGGAGAAGAGGGAAAGTAAGCATCTAAATTTAGAGGGCAAATGACCTCATCAGAGCTCGTGTTAGTGTCAAAAGGCAGCTATTTCCCAACACTTGCAGGGCTGCGTCCTCGCCCAGGCCGGCAGGCCGGGTCCCCCGCAACCGGACTTCACGCCTCGGGCCGAGGCTCGGGCAAACGTCGGCTCCAGCAAGACGCGGCGCCCCGGCGGGCCCCGACACACGGGCGGACGCAGGAAGCGGCACCGAGCGGGGTGCGAGAAACTCCCGGGCTGCAGCGGCCCGCCCGCCGGCCGGGGCTGCAGCCCGCCGGGGCCGCCAGCAAGAGCGCGAGCCCGAGCCCGAGCCCGAGCGGCCCCGCGGCCCCTTAATCCACGCCGGCGGCTCCTGCCCCCGCGGCGCCGGGCTCCAGCACCCGCACCACGGCGGCGCGCTGGTAGAGCCGCGCCAGGTCGCAGGCCGTGTGGCCGCGCTTGTTGCGGTGCTGCAGGCGCGTGGGCGTGCTGCGCGCCAGGAACTCCACCACGCGCGCGTGGCCCTCCCGCGCCGCCAGGTGCAGCGGCAGGTTGCCCTCGTCGTCCTCCAGGTTCACGTCGGCTTTGAACTCCAGCAGCGTCTGGAGCGTGTCCAGGAAGCCGGCGCGGGCGGCGTCGTGGATGGCCGCGAACCCCGTGCTGTCCCTCAGGTTGGGGTCAGCGCCTCTCTGCAGCAGCCTCCGGGCAATTTCGGGATTCCCCAGCTTCATTACCTGGGGCGGAAAAACAAACAAGAGCAAACCCCTCGAGTTTGCGAGTGCGCTGGCAGCGCCGTCCTGCCCCGCGCCGCGGGCGGCAGCCCCCTCCCTCCCCAGCCTCGCCCGGCGTGGCTCCAGGGCACCTCTCGCGCTGCCGCGCAGCAGGGCCGGGTGCGAGCAGCGTGCCCGCCGCAGCCCCCGAGTCCGGCCGCGTTTCACTTACCACCCGCCAGCAGAAGCCTTCATTCGCTTCTTGCAACTCGTTAACCGTAACGCGGACGGGCTTTTTTGAAAGGAGTGATGTTTTACACTGCGCTGGACACTGGAGTGCCTTTCCCTAAATTCGCCAATTAATACTTACACCCTGTTTTGCCCAAAAATTACTAATACAATGCAATAAAAGAAATGTAAATCTGGGTATGCTCTGCCACGTCCTATTTAAAATAGAAATAACCCTTGGAGATTTCCTGCAGGACCTATGCTTCAGCGCCTGCTGCTCAAAATGGAGAACTTAGGAGCAACGATTTTCAAAGCCCGGTATTTCTCCTAAAACAAACTTCTGATCTCGGAGCTGAACCCGCACCCGAGCAGCCCAGGACGGGGCTGTTGTTGAAATCGCCCCTCCGAGAAGCGATCAGTGGCTCTGATGGGGGGGGGGTTATACAGGTAAAATTGATGGATTTGCCCTTGTTTGAGCACATGAAACCACTAGCACACGGATACATTGACAGCTGCACTAAATTAAGCACAAATTACAATTTATAGAAGGCATGAATTAAAAAACCTGAAGCTACTAAAAAAAAAAATAATAATATGCATTTAGACTTGGTAAAAAAAAAAAGGCATGCACAACATGTATTGCTGCAGGATTTGGAAACTACATAGCAGCTCATCATGGCACTGAGCGCATCAGGGATAGCTGGGGGCTGACGGGGGGCTCCTAACTCGCACAGGCGCTGCGGGAATTCCCAAGAACTTCTCCCCCCCGTCTTTCATAAAATGAAACTAATTCATGCACAGTTGTCCCCATACTACAGGCAGTGCTTTTGTCCGAGCCTTTGCTGTCACAACTAAACGGTTTTATTATGAAAAATTGCTCTGAACAAGTTTCCTTTATTTCCTTAACATGTTCATTCTCTGTCTTGAAAATCTTCCTACGATTCTTTCTGTTTTTAGCATAAACAAGGATGACAGCTGCACTAAATTAAGCACAAATTACAACTTATAGACGGCATGAATTGAAAACCTGAAGCTACCGAAAAAAAAAATTAATATGCATTTAGACTTGATAAAAAAAAAGGCTTGCACAACACATATCATTGCTGCAGCACTTGGAAACTACATAGCAGCTCATCAGGGTGTATTTTAGGTAGGGACAAATAGACGGGGATGGTTTGGGGCTTGCAGAAAGTATTTATCTGGGATAGTTTTGGGCAGGTTACCTGCCATTTCTTTTAATTCTGGATGGAGATCATAGAAGGTACATTTATATCTCAGGAAAATAAGTGCACAGTATTTTTAGTCCAACCCGCTGGGGTGTAGAAGGCCCCTGCACTCTGCGAGGCTGGGAGGGGGTGATACACGAGCAAGGGAAGAGAGCTGGGGAAACAAAAAAAAAAAGAATAAATCCCATGTACTTGGATTTGGGATCTGACCCGAGCTGCGACTGCGAAATTTCTCTGAAGGGAGAGACTCGGGGCAGGAGAAAGCATCTGCGAGGAAGATGCACTAGCAGAGTCTATAGCTGAGGCCTCCATGGCTTTGCCTCGTCAGGCAGAAAGGCAGAGAGGCTCGAGGGAGACAATGCTGAATCGCCGCGGTGAAACGAGAAAACCTGCGCCGTGCTCCCTTTCATCTGGTGGGCTCCGGAGCAAGTAATAGCGGAGGCTGCATCCACAGAAATCTCTCGAGCTGGGTCACTCGCCCACAAAATGTTTCAGGATTATACAAACTGAAAATAAGTAGTCACACTCCCCTGTTCTGATTGCCGTTGTGGTTCACTACATCGGATACGCTTCAGCTGCAATAAAAAGTGGGTGACAGTGCCAGGAGGCAGCAACTGTAAAATATTCCCCACTCCACACGCAGGGCAAAAGAGAGGGGGTTTTCGCTGCAACTCAGATTTTCAGCCCCCTTTTGTGGATAAAACCTAGCTGCAGATTTCCTGCTTGCCCGTAGCAGCCAGGACGGGTGTCTTTTCGAGGCGCGTTTTGCCTTTCCCTGCCAAGCTGTCACCAGTGCCTGCAGTAAATCGCCTGCGTCTGTGACAACAGCGCAGGGACAATTTGACAGTCCTTGAATTCAAGGAAAAAAAAACGTAGAAAGGAAACCAAGCTCGTGTTCCTACAAGAGATCCATGTTCTCGGGACCCTGCGTTTCGATGAGAAACCGGGCTGAGCAACCGGCTGTCAGCCGAGCTGCAATCCCTCTGCTGCTCGAAAACGCTTCAAAAGTGCACACCGTTTTGTCACTTTTTAAAATAGCAACTATGCTTTAAAGTGGAAACTTCGAGCACAGCCCCCGCCCCCCCCACGGCGCTTCTCCCCCGTCCCCTGCCCTGAGATTTCCCCTTCGGTTCTCAAAGGCTTGTCTGGGGGGGGGGGGTCTCTTCCCTCATTTTTGTCTTCTTTGCATGACAGTCTCGAAAGAAAAGAAATCTGTTATCAGCTCCAGTGCTCGGGACTTGGATCCGCTCCAGCAACCGTCCGCAAGCCGCACTCCCGCGGATGCGGAGCCCCGATCTCGCCGGGCGGCGCGGGGACGGAGACCCCCGCGCGGGCCGCGGCGGAGGAAGGAGAAGCCGCGTCCCACCCGCGGCGACCTCCGGACGACACCCCCCGCTCGGAAACCCCCTCCCCGCCGGCTCCTGCACCAGGAGCCCCGCTGCCAGCGGCTGCGCGGCCCCCTTCTCCTCCAAGTACGTCACGGCAGGCGGCTGCAGCCCCCCCCGGAAAGCATACGCCCCCCCGAACAAGCCCCGACTGGCGGCCCCCTCCCCCCAGCCCGGAGACCAACCTGCAGCGCCGTCCTCCCAAACCGGTTGCGCGCATCCACGTTTCCATCGCTCTCCTGCAGGCAGCGGGCGAGCTGCGCCAGGTCCCCGCGGGCAGCCGCGGACGCCAGCGCGTTGCCGCCGGGCTCGGCCATGCCTCGGGACCCGCCGCGGCCGCGCAGGGCATGGGCGCCCCGCAGCCTCCCGGGCAGGGCTGGGCGCCCGCAGCGGACCTCGTAGTAAATACTCGTAAAAGCGCCCCGTGCCAAGCGCCCGCCCCGCGCTCACACGTGACGGCCCCGCCAAGCCGCGGCGCTCCGCGCGAGCGCGCCCCGCCGCGCGCCCCGCTCCGCGCCCCTGCGCGCCCGGCCGCATGGCTGCGCCCGCCGCGGCTCCTGCCACCTCCTCGGCTTTTTTTGAAAAGAAAAAACTTTGGGCGCTTTTTGAGCCGAGCCCCCGCCCACATTTTAACGGCACGGATTTAAGGAGGCTCCGCGGAGATGCGGCCGCGCCTGCGCACTGCTCCCCGCCGCAGGCCGCGGCCCCGGCCGCCCAAGGTCAAAGGCGGCGGGCGCGGGCGGGCGCGGGGGGCGGGCGCCCGCGGCGCGGCGGGGGGGTCGCGAGCGCCGGCCCCCGGCCGCGCTGCGGCGCCCAGCGAGGGCCGGCCGGGGCGCCGCGGGGAGGGCGAGCCACCTGCGGCGCCGGCTCCCCCGCGTGCACACGGCGCGCTACGGCAGGGACACACGTGTGCGCAACACGCGGCACGAGATGCGCGCACAGCGTGCACAAATGGGGCACAACGCGCGTGCACCTGGGGTGGTGGAAAGGGTACGAATGCGCGCACGACATGTACAGATGGAGCAGAAGAGGCGTGCACGTGATGTGGTGTAAAACGTGCACACAACGTGCGGTAAAACACGGGGCACAAAATGCGCGCCCAGCATGTACGGATGGGGCACAAAACGTGTGCACAGTGTGGTATAAAAGGTACCAATGTGGTGCAAAGATGCGCGCACCTAATGCGGTATTAAATGTGTGCGCCCCATGTACAAACGTGGTACAGAACGCGTGCACAGGGTGGTGCAAAGTGTACAAGTGTGTGCACAACAGGTACACGTGTGGTGCAAAAGGCGTGCACGCAGGGTGGTGCAAAGTGTACCAGTGTGTGCACAGCAGGTAGACGCGGTAGAGAAGGGTGCACAGCGCGGTGCACGACGCGGCAGAGCCGTGCGGGCGGGCCCCCCGAGCCAGGACGCGTCCGGGCCCCGTTACTCTGTCGTGCCCCGCTTTGCTGCACCACTTCGAGGACGATTTCCTCCTCTCCGCACCGCCCCGGCTCACAGGCGTGACTTGTCCCCGCCACACATGCGGCTGCCGCGGAGACGCAAAAGGCCTCTCTGCTCCCAGGTTGGATCAGGAAAGTGGCCTCGCCCTCTCCTGCTCTTCGTGCCTTTTTGAAATGTCCGTGGAGGGGAGCGCCCGGCTGGGATGCATCCCTGGTCGCGGAGTGCGGGGCGCAGCCGCCCGCCCCGCGCCGCGAGCCCTTCCCGGGAGCGCTCGTGCCAGCCGCGAGCCGCGGGAGGAAAGAAATCGCACTGAAAAGCGGACGCTACGCCGCCCTTTCCACCTTTTTGCCTCGCTCTCGCTTTTTATTTGACCTAAACTGGGTGTTTCCCCCTGGAAGGCTGAACTGCCAGACGTAAACAGTGTGACTCACCTTTACAGCCTCTGACGGCCCCAAGTCATCCCTGCAGCGCCGATTATTACTAACGCAGGTTTAAATGACTGCCATGAAACAACTGGCGTTGACCCAAATAACAAAACTTGATTTTCAACCTTTATTATAGTTCCCATCGAGGAAGCCGTGGGTGGATTCCGGTGCGGTTCATGATATACTGTGTCTGGCATCGCTGTCGATTGACAGGATTATCCATTAGGTTAAAAACTGGCCAAAATCAAATGAAAAGGAGAGTGCGTGGGAGAAATAACCAAACAAACTCAAATGATTAAACCGGCAACAAGGTGTACTGACTAAAGCAAAACCTGCCAGCATCAAGTCCAACGCCCAAACGCCCGGGTCTGGTTCCCCTCGGAGCGGCGCGGGCGCTGCCGGCCGCCCGGCAGCTCTCGGTGTAAACCAGTACTAAGGAGCACACCCCGTGAAGACCCCCGTCCTTACTGGGCACGAGACATGGGGCTTGCTGATTCCATATTGCCAATAATAATGCCATACCATTCGGTAATAATTCCATCTTTGAATAATTCCATATTATTATATAAAATCTTCAAGAGGAGACTGGACAGTCACTTTGCTGGGGACAGCTGACCCCCAGGTGTCCTTCCTACCTAGCGCAGGGGGCCGGACCCGATGATCTTGCGAGGTCCCTTCCAGCCCCTGACACCTATGAATAATTCCATATTGTGCAATAACAATTCCACAGTATTTAGTAATATGTCATGTTTGAATAATGTCATATTATGCAATAAAATCTGCAAGAGGAGACTGGGCGTCACCTCGCTGGGGTCACCTGACCCCCAACTGTCTTCCCTGCCTGGTGCAGGGGGCTGGACCCGATGATCTTGTGAGGTCCCTTCCGGCCCCTTACAATCAATGAATAATCCCATATTATTCAATAGGAATGCCACAATCCCATACTATTCAATAATAATCCCATGTTAGTAAATTATTCCACGTTTGAATAATCCCACATCATTCAACAATAATCCCATATTTGAATAACCCAGATTGTTCAACAATAATCCCATGTTTGAATAACCCCATATTATTCAATAAGAATCCCATTTTACAATCCCAGATTATTCATTAATAATCCCATACTAGTCCGTAAAAATCCCATGTTACAAGAATCCCTTAGTGTTCAATAATCCATATTCGAATAATCCCAATTTGCTCAATAATAATCCCATGTTGGAATAATCCCGTAGTATTCAATAAGAACTCCATATTCCAAGAATCCCATGTTATTCAAGAATAATCCCGCATTACTCAACAACAATCCCAGTCATAATCCCGTATTACCCACTCCATCTGTCTTGCGACCGTGTTGTGGGCGCGCGGTCCCGCGTGACACGTGGGGCCGCCGCCGCGTGCAGGGCCGCGCGCTGCCCCCCCGCGCCGTGTCTGGGCTCCCGCCGCTCCTCGGCCGGCCGCTGCGCGGTTGTGCGGAGCGCCCGGCTCCCGCCCGGACCCCACTCGCAGCAGGAGGAGGAAGAGAAGGAGGAGGAGGAGGAAGAGCGGGGGGAGGGGGAGGCGGCGGCGGCGCCCCCGTTCGCCCCGGAGCAGCAGCGGCGAACACGGAGCCAGGCAGCAAGCGGAATCCCCCCGCTGGCCCCCCCCCCGCTCCATTTGACAGGAGCGGGTCACGTGGGCGGCAGCCGTAAAGTGCCTCTTTGCGACCTCCGTGACAGGCAAAATGTGCGACAGGCGCGGGGCGGGCGGGCCGTGAGCGCCGCCTCCGCCTCCTCCCTCGCCGCCGACTCTGCCTCGCTCGGGCGGCCGCTGAGGGACGAGCTGCGCTGTCCGCGCCGGGCTACCCTCCCCTGCTCTCCCCTCCCTTCTCCTCCGCCGCGGGCCGGACCGGGCCGGGCCGAGCCGAGCCGGGCCGGGCCGGGCGAGCCGGAGCTGGATGCGCGCAGCCCCGCGCCCAGGGCGGGCAGGCAGGCGGCGGCCATGGCGTCCAACATGGACCGGGAGATGATCCTGGCCGACTTCCAGGTGAGCCCCGCGCCCTGCTTGGGCACCACGGGCCGCAGCCGGGCGCTGGGCGCGGGGACGGCCTCTCGGCCTCCTGCGGGGACCCCCCCCTCGCACGGGTGTGTGTGTGTGTGTGTGCGCGCACTCACACTGAGGTATAGGCAGGCGTGTACGCACTTATCTGTGTGTGGAAGTGTGATTCTGTGTGCGTGTGTATATACATGGATGTGTATATGTGTGTGTGTGCATATACGTGCATGGAAGTGTGTCTGTGCCTGTGCATACACACACACATATATGTGTGTGTGTACAGAAGTATCTGTGTGTGTACGTGTGTGCATGTGCATGTACATGTGTGTGCACATAGGCACAGATATTTCCATGCATGTATGGAAGTGTCTGCATGTGTGTACACATATGCATGTGTGTCTATGTGTGCGCACATACATGCATGGAAGCATGCATCTTTGCATACATTTGTGTGTGTGCACTTGCATGCCTAGAAGTGTGTGTCTGTGTGCGCGCACACTTGTATACATGTAAGTGCATATATAGGTTTCCCTTGCCAGCTGCTGGGGCTAGGTTTATGAAAGTTCCCGTGCTTTGCAAGACAAAAGGCTTATGGGGAAAAATGGCAGGTGGCTGGCTGATGTGTGGCCACAGAAAACCAGTTATTCAAAACTGTACTGTAGTAGCCAAAATGGTATATAGACTATTAAGCAAGGATACTCACAACTGGTTGGCGAGAGAAACCTGTATATGTGTGTATGCACATGTATGCATGTAAGTGCGCATATATATATGTGTGTATGCATGCGTATATGCATGTATATACAGCTGTGTAAATACACATATGCTTCTGCACATGTGTATGTACAGATGTGAGATAATATCTACATGCACACCTTACTTGTAATATAAAGTAATCAGATATCCAAACAAGCCAAATGAACGCTACCTTAATCTTAGTTCCAAAAATAAGGCCCTCTGAGGGGAAGTGAAAGGTTTGCCTGAAGCTGGTTAATCTCTTCCATGTAGTCCCTCTATATAGGGCTTTTTTTTTCCTATATTGTTTTCCCAAGAATAAATTCAATCAGGCAGGGAGGTACTTGTTCACCTTTTTGTTTTGGAGGATACTTTGAACTGAAACTTGATTTGAGGAGGGATGTAAACGCATCTTGGAAGAGTGTCTGATTTATATTATCCTGTTCATAGATACAGGGGTATACAGCTGAAAATCAGTCTTTTCTTTAGTCTTGTATTTCCACAGGTTCTGGGGTCGGTCTGATACAAGGGCAGTCTTGTACTTGTTTGAACTAACTTGTAAGATTGAGGTCAAGGCCATTACCCGTGATCTTTCCCCCTCCCCCCACCAAAGATCTGGTCTTCACTGGGAAGATGGCTATAGTTAGTAATTCGCTTTTCAGACCTTCTTCACCTCTTGTTTCCATGCACATATCAAAGCAGATCTACAAAAGTTATTTCTTAAAAATGATTTGATTGTAAAGCATATAATGTCTGTAACTTTTTGTTTCATTATATAGCTTGCTTATTTCTGTGGCATGTTAGATCAGATATTTGTTTGAATAATGGAGTGATATTTTCCTTTTATAGGACTTTGAATATATGGCATCTCTGCAGACAACTTCCAGTTTTTGATATATGAAAATAGGAGTCTTATGTAAAAAATAATGTCCCCCCCCCAATCGCACATGATTATACTGCAGTTTATTTCAGAAGATTTTGGTAATAATAACATACCCCCAGAAAAGAAGCTTGGGTCCCATCCCTGTAATCACATGCACATAATACCCTTGTAGAGTCCTACTGAAGTTAGCAAAACTCTAGGCTGGTGCGAGGTTCCACAACATATGTGAATCTAACATCAGGGGTGGTGTGTTGGTTTGTGCATCTTGCTAGTCCTAAAATAAAACTTAATTCATATACAGTTGGCATGTTCATAGTGATAATACTACTTTGCACTTATAGCACTCTTTATTAGAGGACTTAAGTGTGCATTTAATGAAGGCATGCTTAGTAACTGGAATGGTAGATGTCTTATTAACAAACAAATACAAGTAAGTATACTTTAGTCTTGCACAAGAGGAATCTGAAGCACAGAAGTTAATTCATGCATGAAAGGTGATGTTGTGAGTCTGTAGCTGATCAGAAGCCAGAACCTTCCCTCCTCTGACTTTTGCATTTGACCAGCAACTTCTCTTTTTCTGTCTTTGCTTTTAGACTTTTTCCTCTTCCACAGGCTGACGCACTGAACTGACAGCTGCTTAACACTATTGAACAGTGTTATAATGTAAAAGAGCAGTAGGCCCAACTGTAACCTTTAAAATAGTAAAAACTAGTGAGGGAACTTCTAGGTATCCTAAACTTCTAGTATACTTTGAAATGTATAACTCATTCACCAGGAACTTAAAGGGAAAAGAGAAAGCCATAATGCTGTATGCTTTCTTTGCTATACTTTTTGTAGTTTTCAGCTGTTAAATATTTCTCTCACAGATGGCAGTATGGCTTTGGTAATACAGGGGCAAGAGACCTTGTCATAGACCATGATATAGAAACTGTAAAATATTAAAATACAATTCATTGTAACTGTTTAGTGTTTGCTAAATGGAAAAATGATAGAATAGGGAGGGAAGCTTTTATTTCTCAGTCATCTGAAAAAAAAATTAACAAGCAAGAATCACTGTCTTTTTTTTTTTGTTTGTTTAAATATGGCAAGGCCTCCCCTCCCTACAAACACTGAACTTGGAAATTATGGTATTGTTGAGAGTGTTTATATAATGGTAATGGTATTATCATGCACCTTCTGAAGTCAATGGGAGTTATGTCATTTATTTCATTTTACACTACTTAAATATAGTTGTTTTTAAGCAACAACTTCAGAATTCTAAAGCACTAAAAAAATCTTTTTGGCTTTGTCTTATTTTAATCACTTCATTGTAAGGTTTAAATGTGGTTAGATTAAAAACTAGTAATAGTAGTCAAGAATAGGGCTATGAGAATCGGAATACTTTTTTTCTTCATAATATATTCCCTATAAATTTCTATCTTCCAGGTAGATACTACTAATAATGTTTTTATATGCTGCTTCTTGAATATAAAGGTTAGATTAGGCAAATAGGGTGCACAAACACCTTACCTAAACTTTTCTCTTGCTTAACTTGACGCTGTGAATAGTCTTGATGATCTTTGTGAGTCAGGTAATAGATAAATTTGATGATCATGCATATGTATATTGATTACTCTTATGAATGCAGTTCACAACTTCTCCACACAGTGTCATTGAAATATAGGCAAAACTACAAAAGGTCAGTGCTTTATCAGTTGCATAAATTAAGTAAAAAAGGAATTGTGTATTCCTTGCAACAGGTGCTAATAAAGCAATGACATGCCTGAAGTTGTGGGAGGTGGGGAATTCCATCTCTGACACCTGCATGTCTGGCACAGCTGAATGTTCCTCTATGGTGGGTACCTTAGATACATTGTATCACACAGGTTTCAGACCCAATCAGGATGTCCATGTGGCAGGCGCTGTACAAACATGGAATTTGAGTTGATGAGCTCAGCTTATTTAAGGGTTTAAAGTTCAACCTGAAAGGACTTTCCTTGATTTTTTTGCAGTCCTGGTGTGTAATATGATTCTCTTGGGACTCCAGTATTTTTGTGCAGGCTTAGTTCAACAGAACATTCTAATTCTGTCACTTTGGCCTCAGAGATTCATTTGAGCCACTCTGGACTTTTCTGGATGGGATGGGGGTATACATCTGAAGAGTAATTTCCAAAGCTTCTGTCAGGAGACTGTGCATAGTGTTAGTGTGCTCAAACTGAGCAGAAGAGCCTAGGCTCCACAAAAGTTTCATATTCCAGATTAAAATCATCAGTGGCTGAAATAAGTGTACATTGAAGTTATCTCCAAATAGATTGTCTGGGAAGTTTGGAGGTCTCAGTGGAATTGCCCTTGGGGCATATTAGCCAACCTTAGATTAACTGTAAAACTCTTTATGACCTAAATCTAAATGGGTCTAGTTTAAAAGCAGAGCTATGGTAGTATAGCTTTGTTGGTCAGGGGTATGATGAAGTGTGACTTGTGACTGAGAGTTCTGGCCAAACCTCCTAAAGTATAGCCTCCTAGTGTATATTGGCAAAACTGTGCTTTGTCTGCATAGTTTCATTCAAAATGGGGGGCAGGGGCTGGAATAAGTTCTCATGTAAAAGCACAGTTTAGCTAGCATAAGTTTATCCATATATACTTCGCTATTACAGTGTAGCTGTATACCACTGGCCCACAATTAGGCCATTTATTTAACAGATCCTCTGGAGAATTGTGGGGCTTGTTAACTAATGGTAGATGACTGGAGATTATATACTCATCTTGTATATGATGTTGTAGGAGAAAATCACTTAGACTCACGTTTCTTACACTCTACTCCTATAGGGTAAGAGGCCACTAGTTCTTGACTGATTACATGCTATTGTTTGCAGGGGTTTAGAGGGAAAAACTTTTCAGAGGCTTTCTTCTTTCATATGTTGTTTTTTTTTTTTAGGTAGGAGCTGGTATGATCTATGTGTTCCACACAATTAGGGATTCTAATACATATCTGTTCTGTATGAAGTCTTCTGTACTATATGAAAAGATGTTTAATGCACTGGGCTAACTAGGGTTGTATTAGTATATAATAAGTGGTCCAGAATGTTTGAGCAAAGCTTGGAAGATCCACCTGCCTATGGTAATTGAGAAGCTTTTTTGGTGGGAAGTTTACAATCAGAAACTTCAAAGGTTAAGCATTTGAAGAAAATCTAGCCCTTATGGCTGCAAAGATAAACTTCCAGAAGTGAGACAACTAACAGATTCAGAAGGGACTTAACAAGTCTGTAGGCAAGACACATATCTTGTATGGTTTTATAGCAGCTGTTCAGGACATCAGGGCCAATAGTACACTTAAGTATATTTCTTTTTGCTTCTTCCTTGACATAAGCGAGAGTGTATTGCTGCTATTCTACTTGTATGCAGGCAGTTTCAGCAGGCTGAAGGCCTGGACGGAGCTGGGGCAACAGCTTCACAGCCTTCCATTGCAGCAGCCATAAGTGGGAGTGAAGAGCTTGGAGAGATGCTGTTTCTATCCTTTGAGAAGTCGTGTTCTTGGACACCCGCTTGATTCACCTTTCATTTTGTATTTCCATTTCCAGCTAATAGTGTTGGGTCTGGTCTTGTAGCTCTGAAGATTCTGTACAATCATGCTTATGGCCATCATTATATTTATGTAGACAGAAAAATAAGTTTGATTTGATCTAAAACCCAAGTTTATTAGTTTCCTTTTAAAAAGAAAATCAATCAACAAGCAACACTAGTAAAGATGTGGAAGCTTTCATGCTAAACAACTGAAAAGATGCATTTATTTCAAGAATTTATGCAAACGTATGGCTTTCTTAGCCTTTAATAAAGTAGAATGCTCACATTTGTTCAGCCTAAAAATAGACCTGATGCTGTTGGGTTTTTTTTGTTTTTATAAATTGCAGGGTTTGGTTTTTATTTAGTTTTGTGGGTCTTCATAAACTGGCCCTTATTTTTTTTTTTTTACAGTTAAATTGTTACCAGTGGAGGGACCTAGAGCAGGGAAAGGGGTGGCCATAAGTGGCTTGGGGCGGGGGTTTTAACCCATAGCAGTGTTTTACATCAATAATAGCTAAGAAGTAGTACAATACATCATTGTCTGGCTTGCTTCTTATGTTGAGGGCCAGCAATCACTTTCTCATTACAATCCTGCAGAAGAAAATTATTGACAAAGAACACTGAAGCCCCATGTAGAATTGGTTCCCTTTAGCCTTGATTTGAAAGGGATGATGGTTCTTTGTCCAAGGTACTTCATGGAAGTTGGGAAGTCTAGATTCAATTCTCTTTTTGCATCACAAGCTTTCTCTGTTTAGCAGGTCATTTATGTCTAGAAAGACCTGGTTGCTAGAAGAACTGCCCCCAAAAAATGTTTAGAACCTCAGAACCCTTGTATGGCTGCCACCTAAAGTCCCTAGATACTTAAGTTCCTAAAGAGCCCTGAATACATAAGAGTCTGCTTCTGTACATGCTCAGGTTTGACTAAGTCTTCACAGTGGTGAACAGTTCAGTATTGCACTTGCATCCAAGTCCTGTTAGCTTACCCTGTCTTGCCTGCAGGGTTGAGTCTGGTAGGTGTTTTCAGAGGACACCTGCCTTGCACAGTGTATGGGAGGAGAAGTGAATCCAGTGCCTCTCTTTTACCCATTAGCCTGATGCTTGGAGAACTCTTCCAGGATGTGGGAGAGGCGTGTTAAATTTGCTCCTTTGCTTTGGATGCTATAGAAGGGAATTGAGAGATCACTTCCTTCACACAGCTTGTAGCCTGATGGCATTCATCTGGGACACGGGTTCAAATTGTCTTGGGCAGAGGAAAGAACTGAGTTTGGGTCTCCCACCCCCTGGAGAAGCCTCTAATCCATTGAATTAAATTGGATAGTTGGGTATGGCAGCGCTCAGTATTGCAACATTAAATTATTTTGTGGGTGTAACCTATAATGTCTCAGTGCCTCAGTTAAACTGTGAAGTGGGGATAATTCTTTTTTAGCTCTTGGTGATAATTATGAAGCTAAATACATGTAGAAGTACCTGGATTGATATCTCCGGTGAGAAACATTTAAGGAGTGAAGGGCTCTAGGAGTTTCTCTTTAAATTTGGGAAAGAACCGTAGAATAGGCAATTTAGAGACCTTTTGCTTGCTGTCTTGGATATCCTCATTTTGTCCAGTGTAAATTTTTTTTCTTCTTCCCACAAGGGGGAGTTCATTAGGTTTCTTCCAGAAAAGATAGTGAGAACTTCACTTCCTTTACTTCAAAAAAGATAGTGAGAACAGGGAAGAAGCAGATTTTGTTTTGATATGTATCAGTAGAGAGTGATAGTTAGCAATGTTAGCTGGAAATCAGGCAGGAGGTAGGGCAGGGTGGCACCTTAGCCCATGTCCAAATAAGCGTGGATCTGCAGCATCACACACTGCACATGCAGGCTTTCCCTTTTGCTGCTACCTTGCAGCATGGGGGGGTTTGTTTCAACAGATCCCAGGCTTAAAAAAACCCGTGCCAAAAAAAAGCAGGGTGGCACATGTGACAGCAGCACGTGCCACCCAAAACTGGAGCCTGGCTGGCCAGATCCACGCTTCAGCTGCCAGGCAGGCTTCCAGCTGCAGGAACACTGTGGCTGCAGCTCCCTTCGGTCCCCAGGGCCCCAGGTAAGGCTGCTGGGGCCAGTACAGTTGCTTGGCCCAGCCTCCCCAGCCCCACTGGGGTAACCTGCTGCACACAGAGCTCACATGGCACAGGCATTCCCCAGGGACAAGTAGCAGTGGCACAACCGCTGCTACTTGTCCCTGGGGAAACAAATGATGGTATTCATCTGGACCCGGCCTTAGAGATGAACTGTTTCAGAGAAGCAAGTAGGCAGTTGCCTGAGCAAGCTTATGCCTTTCTGAATGGGTTAGCTCTGCTGCCTGCCACAGAAGCATTGCAAGGACAATCCCACCCTTCCTCATTGGATCCACACTGTAAACTGAATCTTCTCAAATGTTCACTTCCTTGTGCTAACACCTTTGATCCCTTTTAACTATGGAAAAGTAGTGTGAGGAAAAAAATACACAATAATTTTAAGAAAACAGTTGAAATTTCCTGTCTTTTAATAACAACAAATTTAGTTTGTGGTATGGGTGTTTTATTCTTCCATTCTCCAAGCATATGTCAAATTGGTGAGCAATCAATGTAAAATGTTCAAAGCACTCTTGTACCATTTGTAATGAGTTTCTTCTTCCCCTTTGCACACTTGTGCTTTTTAATACCTGGCAACTTTATTTTACCATTTTAAGGAAAATGTGGATACATTTCGTAAGGGATGAAGCTTTGTCTCCACAAAAACTTACATAATTAAATAAAAGTCAAAATAGAATATAGGTTTATGCCATACACCTCTGTGTTGTATGTATAAAATTATACTTTCAGAATGGAGAGTTTGTAGGGTTTTTTGTATGCTGTGAGAACACATGGTAATGTCTCATTAGCAAGCTCAGCCATATACACAAGACTATTTATTTCTAGTTCCTAAAGCAGTTGTAATTAATCCCTCAATAACAATAAAAATAATAATAAACAATGTTGTTACTTAAAGTTTTTTATTCTTATCTCAGAACACATTGCAGAGGAGAATAATTACCTCCTTTTAGGATATGTTCATTTGACCCCTGCTCATTTGATCCCTGCTGACTGCCTGCTCTTTGGTCAAGATCATGCAGTGATCTTGAGAGGTCACTTCCAGCCCTCATGTCTGTGAAATCTATGTCCTCTTTCTGTTCATGGTAATAATGTTTTTTCTTAATGTGAACAGAGTGTACGATATGGGTGAGCTGAAGTTACGATTCTACAGTAACAGTAACTTCAGATTTTTGTGTGTCTGAAACTCCATTGTCAGTACTGCAGGAATGTATTGTGGCACGTTTCATTTTGTGCCTTGGTGTCATTTACTTTTTCAATTCATGGGGCAAAGTATGCTATATAAACCTTTGGTTTCCTCTGCACAGTCTTTTCAGATGATTCATCCTTCCAAATTCTGCTATTTGTCATAGTTTATAGTTTAACGCTGACAGTTGCCTACAAAACTCTTGCTTTGTTAAATTACAACTTTGTATGTCATATTTGTCTGAAACCTTTGCAGCTCATATCACCGACAGTGACACCTAACATTACTGTAACTGAAAAATTTTAGTTAGGAGAAAAACGTTTTTCATTTTATTTTGTATGTTTTACAGCACTTTGTGCATAGTTTCTCCCTTTTTGAAAAGATCCTTTTAAACATGCATAGGGAAATCGGAAAGTATGTTTTCTTTTTAAAAAAAGTTAGCTTAAATCTTCTCAAGTTTCCTGGGATCCTTTAAAAAATACATTAAATGGTTTCTGTCATGACTGGGGGGGAAAAACTATGCTATGGATGGGAAAAAAAATCATTAATTATTATTGGTTCTCCTTTTTTACAAAGATTACTTTTCAGGTAAGGAGTTGTTCTAAACAGCTTTTTTAGGGGAAAAAAATTAAGATTGTTCAGTACCTAGGATATGAAAGCTTATGGTTTTTTTTGGGCTTTTTGTGAGGTACTGCTTCACCCTTACGTTTTTTATGTTGCTACTGAGGAGCTGTAATGTACCATTGCAGCTGATCATGCACACTTTGGTTTGCACCACAAATGGTTTTAGCTGCTATCACTGGCACTAGAGATGAAATATCAAGAGAGACTACAAAAGCATATTGTATGTGTAGTGTCCATCCGCTTGGCTATTTTGTTTGTCACTGTCTGTTCCCACTGTCTGTACCCTTGCTTGTATTAGCTTTTGTTCTTCATACACTTCTGAAGAAGCAACTTGTTTAGATACTTTTAGATTCAGCTGAAATTCTGAAGCTTGTTTTCATCAGAACAAAGTTAGTTTGATTTACTTGTAACCTCTCTGGTCTTCAGACAGGATGTGAATTGAATTACAGAGCCAGAGGAATAAGAAATTGGAGAAGAATGTGAATAAGAATGGTGTCCTTTTTAGAAACATGAGCATTTGGAATGCTAATCTGGTACAGTACTGTAACAACTTCAACCGCTCATGGCAAGGCTGGCTATTCTTTCTAATTAACTTTCTGACAGTTATAGGGATGAATGAGAATACTACATGACTTTTTGTGTGCATTGGAGCCTTGATATAAGACACAATAGTAACTTCAGCACTGCAACGCTAATTCAGCTTCAGAAATAAATTTTAGGAGGGCTCCTTTATTAAATTAGGATTGAAAAGACTATCCATGCTACCTTAATGAAGTTACCAGGTCTTCAAGCACACTTATGTCGATATTTGAGGTAATGTGTCACTGCAGATGGAAAAGCAAACAACTCTATCCAGAAACCAAATCCCTGTTCTGCTGATTACACATCTTCAATCCGTCATAGTCCATCTACTAGTCTTCGCTGTCTAACTGGTTGAACAGGTCTGTGTGTTGTCCCAGGAGAACCAGAACTTTTTCAGAAAGTGCTTCAAATACATCTGAAGTCTTTAAGAGAAGTCCTAGAAAAGTAAGTCATTGGCTAGATTTTAAAATTTAACCTATTGGCTAATAACAAACTTTAAATATGATGTTGCATCCAGTTAGGATCCTAAGTATGGGGAACTCAGTTCTGTTTTTAGATTGTTTTGGTCTATTACCAACTCACCAAATTGCAACTGTTTTTTTTCTGGAATGTTCTTAACAGAAATGAACAGGCCACAACTGGTAAGTGCAAGCTGATTGACGTAACTCCTCATTTAAAAAGTGGTGCTATAAATTTTTGAAGTCACTGGTTTCAGAATGCCTGACTAACTTGCACCAATTTAAAATAATTCTTAGGTTTTTTTTTTTTCCTTTGTTACAAGAATGCATGCATACAAAAAGCATCAGTTCAGCAGCAGCTTTAGTTGTTATTAAACTCCCTGGTTGTTCTCAACTGGAAATCTTAATCCTGTTAGCAACAACAATTGATTGTTGTGGGGATTTCATCAGATAGCACTAACTTTTGAGGGAGTCCCGTTTCAGAGCAGAGCCTTGCTTATATTTGAAAGATTCTGCTGCTGTAAAGCTATATTGGTGTCCCGTTTCCCCTTCAACGACAACAGATTTCTTGCTGGCAGTGCTTATAACAGCTTCCCAAACAAACTGTTATCCTGATAAAAGGACACTTTTGTTGGTGCCTCTGTGTATTAGAGCTTTTACTGATATAACTGATGCACTCTAAAAACTCTTTTCCTCTCCACACTTTTAAACAGTATTGGCACATGGTCATTTTTTTGGGTAGACGGGGCCTTAAAGGAGCTCTTAGTGATGTGTTTTTCTGTTTATGCAACTGTGCAGTAACAAAGAACAAAGGGGGAGACAAGGACATAGGACGTTTGTTCTTGGAGCACCCAAAAGCTAATAGCTTTATGGGGAAACCTTTAGGAAGATGCCTAGGTCCTTGATCCAACGGGTATATAATCTAAATTGACAAGCAGATATAGGTAGGAAAAGAAATGAAACACGACCATGTTGGATAAAACTGTATGTACTAAACTAGTATTTTGATTTCCATTCCCCCTCCCTCCATGCCTGACTTGTGAGCTGAGTACTTGCCAACAGGTTTTTAAATCAAGAAATCTTCAAATGCTCCTGAGAGGAAAAAATATGAAGGAGTCCAGAGGAGAGCCACCTGCATGATTAGAGGTCAAGTGACCAGGCCTTATGAAGAGAGGCTGAGGGGCATGGGACTCTTCAGCCTGGAGAAGCAAAAGCTCAGGGGTGACTTTGGTGGCAGCTTATAAGTATCTAAGGAGTGTGCATCAAGAACTGGGAGAACATCTGTTCACCAGGGCATGACAAGGGACGACGAGGTCTAATGGTAGACTGTTTTAGATTGGTCATAAGGAAAAACTTCTTTACCGTTTGAGTCTCCAGAGTCTGGACTAGACTTTCCTCAGAAGTGGTGCAAGCACCTACTTTGGATACCTTTTTAAGAAACGCCTGGATGCTTATCTTGCTGGGGTGATCTGACTTCCTGCCCCTTGGGCAGGGGGCTGGACCTGATGATCTCGCGAGGTCCCTTCCAGCCCTAATGTCTATGAAATCTATGAAGGAGAATGATAGAAAAGGCTGGGCCAGCTCAGGGCTGTCCAGCCTCCGAGCGGGGGCTAAACCCCCTGTGGGCTGAACCAGTTGAGACTATGCTTATGAGG
Organism: Crocodylus siamensis; assembly: GCF_052110815.1. Lineage (NCBI taxonomy): Eukaryota > Metazoa > Chordata > Crocodylia > Crocodylidae > Crocodylus > Crocodylus siamensis. The sequence goes on along the minus strand of NC_143399.1, from coordinate 8,119,904 downwards.
CCCACCAAGGCAAGCCATGAGTCCCTTGGGCTCATGCCACATGCATTCCTGCCCCCTGCCATCTGCACACATGTTGCCCCCCCACTACTGCGCTGCCCCAGGCTCACCCTTCACTTCCCTGGCTGTGCCACGCTGCACTGCCCTGCCCAGTCCCGCTCACTGAGGCAGGGGCTGGCAGCGAAAGCATTGGAGGAAGGGGAGCTGGAGCGATGCAGGGATCAGCAGCTGGGTAGGAGCCTGGAGGCTGCAACTTAACCCTTCAGCCCATGGGTTGCCAATTGGATGATCCTGGTTTAATGTGTAGTATACCTACACATCCGCTACTTTTATCTTTTAGAAGAGGAGCATTGTAACACAGTTGTACAAATACTCAAATGAGTGTATATAGCTAAACATTAGGTTGTAAAGACCACTTGCAAATGAGGTCATGAAGTGGGCAAATACAGCTAAAGCTCCTTTGCTTGATCCAGAGGCAACTAGCTGGCCACTGAGAAGATGCAAGGTTTGACACTAGTTAACAAGCAAATAGTATTTTCAGAGGTGTGATGTCACGGCATGAGGTAAGAGTAAGAAATGTAGAAAAGCTGTCTCGTCTTGTTCCCTATTGAATGAAGTATGAATTTGGTGTGTGTGATTTCACGTAACTCAGTATGACTTAACATACAAAACAACCCTCCCTTCCTTATTGCCCTAAATGTCAAAGCTGTAGGAATTTCATAGACATCAGGACTGGAAGGGACCTCGGGAGATCATCCAGTCCAGCCCCCTGCCCAAAGGGCAGGAAGTCAGCTGGGGTCATAGGATCCCAGCAAGATAAGCATCCAATTTACTCTTGAAGGTGTTCAATGTAGGTGCTTGAACCACCTCCGCTGGCAGGCTGCTCCAGACCTTGGGGGCTCGGACAGTAAAGAAATTCTTCCTTATGTCCAGCCTGAAACGGTCTTGCAGGAGTTTGTGACCGTTTGACCTAGTCATCCCTTGGGGCGTTCTGGTGAACAGATGTACCCCAGATCCTGGTGGTCACCCCTGATAAACTTATAGGTGGCCATCAGATCACCCCTGAGCCTACGCTTTTCCAGGCTAAAGAGTCCCATGTCTCTCAGCCTGTCATCGTAAGATCTGTTTTCCTGACCTCTGATCATGCGCGTGGCTCTCCTCTGGACTCTCTCAAGCTTCTCCACATCCTTTTTGAATTGTGGAGCCCAAAACTGGGTGCAGTACTCCAGCTGCGGCCTCACCAAGGCCGAGTACAAGGGGAGAATGACATCCCGGGATTTGCTCGAGAAGCATCTATGGATGCAAGCCAGCGTTTTGGTCGCTTTACTAGCCGCGGCATCTCATTGCAGGCTCATGTTCATCTTGTGGTCAACGATGACCCCCAAGTCTCTTTCTTCTGTAGTGCTAACCAACGTAGCACTGGCGAGCCTATAAGGGTGCTGCAGGTTTTTCCTCCCAAGGTGGAGAACCTTGCATTTTTCGGTGTTAAACACCATGAGGTTCTCATCTGCCCATTTGCTGAGCTTGTCCAGGTCAGCCTGGATCACCCGCCTATCTTCTGGCGTGGATACTTTGCCCCAAAGTTTGGTGTCGTCGGCGAACTTGGCCAGTCCACTCCTGACTCCAATGTCCACATCGTTAATGAAGATGTTGAACAGGATGGGTCCCAGTACAGAGCCTTGAGGGCCCCCACTGGTCACAGGGCACCACGATGAGTGACTGCCATCAATCACAACCCTCTGGGTCCGACCACGGAGCCAGTTTCCCAGCCAGTGGATCGTGGTGGAGCCAAGGCCACAACTGGCCAGTTTGGCCAAGAGGTGATCGTGGGATACCAGATCAAAAGTTTTTCTGAAGTCAAGATATATAACATCAATCTCTTCTCCCTCGTCCAGGTGATATTTTGAATGGTGGCGGGAAGAATGAGAAATTTATTGTGCTTTTTAAAAGTATTGAGTATTCAGATCCACTTTTGTACAAACAAACTTGTGACTGCAATATTCATAGGTGCTGAACAATCTTTGGAAAAATTGATAACTTTGGAAAAACTGACAACTTCTTTAAGAGTTGGGACATAATACAATATTATGCCTGTATAAATTAGCAGCATCCCTTCCATGTCCCTTTCCCTTTTCTATAAAACTCTGTCTTTCTGCTCATCCTTTCATAGCAATGTAGGTTATTGGCTATGAGGGCTTGTGCCTCTGAACGAGTTTAGTTTCAGTCTTCTGCCTGACGTCACGCTAAGAGGGCTAACAGCCTCTCTCTTTGTACTAACTTAAAAGGCATACATGAAGGGGAATGGAGCCAGAAGAATAACCACTTTAATTGATTAACTTTTATCCTAGAAAAGAAAGATGAATTCCTGTCAGTCCACCTGGGGAAGTTAGAAAAACCATTATTTAGAATGTGAGGCTGCCTTTGCTGTGTTGAAGCCATTGTACAAGATGTGGCCAACTGATTTTTATTTTCCATTTAATCATTTCTGCCAGAGGTCCTATAAAGACCCACTTGGGCTCAGGAGGTGAGGCAAGGCCATCCATTTTAACTTCTCCCACCATTAGGTGCATGAGGAAGAAGTCATGCATTGCCAGCCAGTCCTGTCCTGGGCCAGTTTTTAACTTGTTCATATTACTGATCTCTAGAGGTGATTGAACTACCAAACAGGGCTTGTTAGGGAGCCTGTTGGCTTTCTCTAAGTGTGGCCACAGTAAGTCCACCTCCTGACTTTTGTAGTATTTGCATAACTATTGCAATCTGGGAGGGGACATAGACTAAAAAATATTGATCGTTATCTCATCCCTTTGCTTTGGAATATCCAGGGAAGTTATCCATGCTGAAAGCTGTTTAATTTTCTTTGGGTAGATTTGTTGCTGTTCCTTGTTTCTAACCGTGCAGGACTGTGCTTAGTGTACTGCTACAAAAAGATTCATAACAAAAAAGAGCACAGCTGCTGATAGACTTCTGGGGTGAGTTTTAGAAAAGCTTGCCGAACCTGTTTGAGTTAAAGTACTAGAGGTGCAGTCAGTGACCACAGTCAGTGACCTACCTAGCATGCAGGTAATAAACTTGCTAGCGCAGTTCCAAGAACAATTGGATCAAACAGAATTGCTTTGACCTTCATAGGAGCATAGGAAAGTAGGACTGGAAGGGACCTCGCAAGGTTAGCCAGTCTAGCCCCTGTTCAAGGTAGGATCATCCCTGACTACCCCATCCCAAACCAAGTGTCAGTCCAGCCTTCTCTTAAAACTTTCCAGAGATGGAGATTCCACAGTTTCTCTAGGTAGCCTGTTCCAGTGTTTGTCCAACCTCATAGTCAGAAAGTTCCTCCTGATCTCCAACCCAAATTTCTCCAACTGGAGCTTGAGGCCATTGCTCCTGGTTCTGTCTTGTATTGTCATGGAGAGAAAAAGCCCATTTCCATCCTCTGTAATTGCCCTTTAGCTATTTGCAGACTGTTATCAAGTCCCCTGTCAGTCTTCTCTTCTCCAAACTAAATAACCTTAGTTCTTTCAACCTTTCCTCATAAGTGTTGCCTCTGAGGCACCTAATGATGATTGTTTCTCTGTGCTGGACTCTTTCTAAACTATCTACATACTTCTTGAAGTGTGGGGCCCAAAACTGGACACAGTACCCTAGGTGAGGCCTCACCAGCACTGAATAGAATGGAAGAATCACTTCCCTTGATATGCAAGTGAGACTCCTGTTAATACAACCCAGTCTGAGGTTAGCTTTTTTCCCCTTTCTTTCTTTTCAGCAAAATCATGGTGTCAGCTCACTTGGTTTAGAATCCGCTGTAATCCCCAGGTCCTTCTCTTCAGTATTGCAGCCTCACTACTCATTCCCCTGTCTGTATTTGAGCATGCAGTTATTCCATCCTAATTGCAAGACTGCACTCATTCTTGTGGCATCTCATCTGGTTGACTGCAGACCATTTCTCAAGTCTATCCAGGTTGTTCTGGAACCTAGCCCTACCCTACAGAATGTCTGCAACCCCACCCAACTTGGTGATGTTTGCAGATTTGCTAAGTGTGCACTCAGTCCCATGGTCCAAGTCATTAATGAAGATATTAAACAATACTTGACCCAGGACAGATGCTTGGGGAACCCCACTTGATACTTCCTTCCAGCTAGGCATTGAGCCATTGATTACGCATTGAGTACAATGGTCCAACCAGTTCCAGTGCTTTAATACCCTCTTGGAGAAAGTTTTTCCCAATATCTAGCCTCAACTTGTCTTGCTGCAACTTGAAACCATTGCGCCTTGTTCTGTCATCTTCCGCTACTGAAAACAGTCTAGCTCTGCCCTGTTTGCAACCGCCCTTCAGGTAGTTGAAGGATGCTGTTAAATTCTCCCCTTCGGTCTTCTTCAGACCTGCTTTGACTTTTTGACAGCAACACCTATTTGTTCTGCAGTTCTGACTAGGCTACCAGTCTCTTTGCTGTGTTTTTTCCAGTATATTCAGGGCATAAATATTATCACTGGATAACTGGACTGTTCTGTGGCTAAACAGTAGTGCTTTGCATTCCAGTTTTTATACCACATGTATTACATGCAGCAGATTCAATTGTGACCCTAAACAACAAAGGGGAGAGAACTTCCCTTTTGTCAAAGTCCAGGGGTAATATCAAACCTGTTGGTTAATTCCTAACTAGATATCACAGCATGTTTTGGATCTTAATAAAGATTTGCGAAGTTCTGAATAATTTTAAAAGGGGATGCATAGATTTCCAGTATGTGCTACATAGTCCCTCTGTTTATACTGTAAAAGGCTTTCAGGGAATTCAAAAAATTTAAGATGTGTTGCATTCTTTGCTTTGTATAGTTATAGTATATAGCTTAAAACATGATATGGGGGTGACTGCTGCTGCTTGAACCAACTACTGCTTCTTGAAATGTTGAGGGTATTGTGGGTTCTGTTCAGGATAATCATGCAGAAAAGTTTCCCTGGATTGGTAACAGGGTGATGATTCCAATTATGGTCACTTTACATTTACCCTTTCTTAAGTAACTTCATAATTCCCTTTCACCATTCTGCCAAGGTTGATTCAATCACCCATTCTCTGAAGAGCTGTAGCATATTTTTCAGCACGCCTTCAACATTTATTTTGAACAGTTCCCCAAGATGATTTCTTCACAACTAATGTCATATTCTTCTATCTTGTGTATAGTGTCAAAGTTGAATTTTGTTTCAAGTAAGAGCCCGTTTTCATTATGGGTTAACTGCTTTCATTATAAAATCTTTTTATTTGTTCTTTAGGGATGGTGAGAGTATTTCCGTGTTTATATTTTACGGACCCAATGCAACTGTGATTGAAGTTGCCTGCTAGCCTTTTTGTGGTTTTGATTAGGAATTCTCAGATCCACTTTTTTGGCTGCCACCTCTACTTCCTGTGCCTGCTCATCCATATGTGCTTATTTTTCTTTCCTTTTTTGATAGCGTTACCAGTTTAACAGATGAAAATGATATAACTAAACAGATAATTTTCTTGTGCTCGGTAGCATTGAGGTGGTTCAGTTTTGTCTATTTCCTTCTTCACATGCTCTCTTCCTCCTCTGAAAATCCCAGTATATTCTTGGGTGTCTCAACTTATATCTTTCTTAAGGTCCCCTAAGCATTTTCTACCTTATAGATGGAATCCAAGTCCGTGAAGATGGACAATATAATATGTTTGACAGCTTTAAGTTCAAGCTCCATTTTTCTTTAGGTTTTCTTATGTCTGGAGGAATTGGTGATATATAAATGATGCTTGTTGCCTGCTTATGCCTGAGTGTCCCAAAGGGGTAAAAAAACAACTTAGTGCAAAAATAATTTAATTTTTTCCTTCTGTTGGTAACTGAAAGAATTTATTTTGGGGGTGATGGGGTTCCCTGGCAAAACTCCATGAGCTGTTCTCAGTTTCTATCATGTAAATCAGTTCTGAGTGTGTCAATGGCATTGCTCAGTCCATGATCATCATTGGTGATATGAATATGCAAGCAGTGACACAGTGAGGAAAGAGAGGTAGTTAGCTGTGTTAGTGTCAACTCCAGAAAGAAGGCAGGATAGAGTTGTCTTATAGACCACTAAATCAGAGACATATCACATAAGCTTTCGAAACCAGCAGTTTACTTCATGAGGTTCTGTGAAGGGACTGCAGGAAGTGGAGCTTCTAAACTGAAAGGAGTGATTAGATTGCAAATGGGATTCCATAATGAGCTTTTGTCATACATACTGAAGTTTTCACTGCTCTCACTTGTAGGGATGAAGCATTCCTTGCACTCATTCATTGCACTTATTTGTTGGGGTGAAACACTGAATGATTGCCATCTTCATGCATAATATTTGGAAGCTTGCACTTACTCAGCTGTTACCAGCTCCTAATCTTGTATGGCTTTTTGTGCTGTGCCACTTAATCTTACCAGGGCAGCTCCTTCTCCCCATCGTGCTGGGTATCTGAGTAGGTCATGATTTTCTGGTTCCATTTGATGCAGCCTGCCCCTGGTTGTCTCTGGTCACTCGTACCAAGAATGTCAACACCACAATTATTAATTTCTTGTCATTTGAGTTGTTTCCAGATTTAAGCATTGCACATGTGCTTGAGTCCTTTAGGTAAGGTAGAACCATTCACCTTCTGACCCTGTTTGTCTGGAGGTTATTCACCTTGGTGCTTGCTTGTGTAATGAAGGTGACATGGACAAAAGAAGTGGAGACAAGGTGGGTATTTTACTAGGATCTAGGCATGCAGGATTACCATTTGTGTCTCTGACCACCGTCAGCAGGGGATACCTGAGTATATAACATGTACTTTTTCTTTGGCACAGGGAATGGGTTTGAATCGGCTGTAGTTTTGAACCTTCCAGATCGTAGAGGGAAATCTGTCAACAAGCTATTACAAAGTATGATTAGCAGTCCAGAAAGAAAGATCACAACAGATGGATCCAGGCACCCACTCTGTGGTCTCACAGAAGTAACTAAATGGTTTAAAATGCAACAGAGTCTTGTGATCAGTGCTGTACCATTGGACACAATGGCTGGCAGGGTGCAACTGAGGCTATGGAAGTAAAGATTATGCACAATCAGGTGCTCTGAAATGGACCTGAAACCCAAGGCGGACCTTTCCAGAGGGGCTGATCTAGGCTGGCCAACATGGCAATGCCTGCATTGCCTGCACACACAAACTGGAAGATCAGAAACAAGATCAAATGGGGCTATTCTAATGACACAAATATATGCAAGTGTGGTGAAGTGCAGACTAAGGAGCACCTGCTCATTTTTCAACTCCTTGGTGAGACCTGTAGGAAGGGGGACCTCACTATAGCAATGGAAAGAGCCGTCGCTTATGCATGATTCTGGAAAAACATCTGGTTTATGATATGAGAAAAAGTAGTCCATTAATATCTGGAAGCAGTAGATGCTGTTTTCAGTCATCTGTATGGCTTTTAAAGCTAACAAGAGTGCCAACCCTACTGGAGATGAGAAGAACCTAAGTCTGTTTGGGATTCAAATAAATTTGCTTAATGTCCCTAGACTTTGTATCTGTTAAAGCAGTATTTCTGTTCCCCATAACTTTGGCAATGAATGCATCTATTTAATAATGTACCAGTATTGTAACATTTTATAAAGTCAGGGTGTACTAAGAAACAGGGACATGTCTATATTTCACAGGCCTTGAAAGGTAGTACATTACTTACACACTTGCATCCCATCATATTTTTTTCAGTTATCCAAAAGTGATTTAACTTAGTTGAGGAAAAAGGAAAAAATGGAAGTTTACACATGAAGTTACTTTATCATATGAACATACAAACCATTAACTACATGGTAAAAGAGACAGGCACGGTCTTGGCTGCTTGTATGCATGTTTTTGCTTTGCAGCAAATGGAAGCTAAGCTTCAGTAGCTTAGCCCATGGTGAGAGAGGTAAATTGGGTCGTGCACTGTTAATATGTCCGTGACCTTAACAAAGAATGATGTGGATTTTCAGTTCGCTTGTGCAAATCGAGGGGGTGGAGGTGGCTAGGGAGGTGGCCAGTGGATTGCTAACTGTATACTTGAGAGAGACAACTAGCCACACAAGCCCTAAAAAAAGTGAGACGGGCTCATACGTCGCAGTGACAATACCTACACTGAAGACCTGTTCAGAGCTGCAGACATAAGTGTTTTGGATGGAAAAGTGTTCTTGGAAGGGTATATGAAAAATATATACCAAATCCCACTTCATTAGTAGGAGCAGTTATGAATGTTTCAGCCTCTTTTGTATGGGGGATTTTGTCACCCTATGTGTGGCTCTTTGGTGTAGTTAATAATGAACAGGTACTTGAGCTCTAAGCTCTTGGTGAACATGATGCTCGTCCATATTTCCTGGACCACCACAGCTACAACAGCAGTCTAGCCCTCCTACAAGATTGAACAGAACAGTGAGCAGAATTCAGCAACATCTGCTCCTTACTAATATTTGTGACCATTTCTACTTTTAGCGGTCAGACCTGGAATCATTAGGGAGAGGGAAAAAAATATACTGAGCAATTGTCAGTGGTTATGACTGCACCTTCTATCAGGGGTGTCTGTTGGATTCATTGCTGCTTTGGGTAGCTAGATAGCTGCTGTAGCCACAAAGGCCTTGTTACAATTTTCAGTTAAGCAGAAAATGAGGTCTTTTTTTTTTCCTTCCTTGAATATGGATCTAGTTGCATTATCTGTATTTTCATAATGTTCAGGTTGGGTTGCAAAACTATAATTGGTTAATCACAAGTAAGGAGACTTGTAACTAGCTCAGACAGGGAGAGGGAAAAGAATATGTCATGTTAGTGCATTATGCAGTTCACTAACTTCTGTTCAATTCCAGTTGCTCTCAAGGGGTTGTTTCTGATCCCCCCCAAGTTGCCTTAGTGTGAGGCATGGAGGATGACCATTCTGACATTGCAGTAGCCAGGAGTTGCACTGAAATTGGTGGTGGTCAAGGTCAAAGCAGGTACAGAAAGACTCAGTCATATTACTGTGGTCCCTGGCGCATGTTCGTTTAATGGCACAATGAGCTCTGATCCTTGATCCCAAGAGTTGTGCCTCTTGCCATGCCACAGGCTGGATTTTGGGATCGGGGATCAGATCCCAATTGCTCCTTACTACTTGCTAGTGCAGGGGGACTCTGGGGTTATTATCCTGCCGCCCCCCCCCCCACACACACATACACATGCCATGCACTGTTAAGTTGAAAGTCAGGTGCTGCAGCCCTGCACAAGGAGGACCTGATGTTCGCTGCTGTTGGGACTGGCAGTCAGCTGATTGTCAAATTTTAATTGCACAGTTAAAACCTCAAAATTATGTGCAGAAAAACTCAAAAATTATGCAAAATTGTGCAGGTACTTTGTATGGTTGGGGGGTGGGCATGTGGGGGAGGGTACTTTGTGAAGGGGTGAGGAGCTGTGTGTGTGTGTGTGCACGTGTGCGTGTGCAGGGTGGAGCCTGGGGAGGGAGGTTCTGTGGATGTGGGGTACTGTGGGTTAGGAGTGAGGGGCAGCAGCAGGGCTGGGGGGCTATGGCTTGGGAGTGAGGGGCAGACAGAAACACTGCCCAGCAAGTAAGTGTGTGGGAGGCAGGGGCAGGGGGTGCAGATTGAAGCCCCCATGGTGAGGAAGGAAGTGGGGCAGGGGCTGGGGTGAATGGGCTCTGGGGCCAGGGTGAGTCATGGGATGGAGCTGTGGGCAGCTCGTCCAGGGGCATGGGGAGACTGCTCCCACCTCTTCATGCACCCCAGGGGTGGCATGGGGGGAGCACATATCCCCTGGATTTGTGCATGGGGCAGAGGTATCCTGCTGCTGTGGGCTGGGGCTCTGCGCTCCACTGCCTTTGCCCCAGGAGCCGCGCACTAGCTGTGCCATGTCCCCTGCCTGCCCAGCAGCAGGAGGCACAACATGGTGTTGCGTGGCTCTTGGGGCAATGGTGGCAGGGCGCAGAGCCCAGGACACAGTGCCTGCCTGCCTCTGCCCTGCACACATATCTGGGGGGCACATGCCCCCACCATACCTCCCCAGGGTGCTCACAGCGGAAGGAGTGGCCTGCCCCATGCCCCTGGATGAGCTGCCTGCAGCTCCATCCTACAACTTGCTCCAGCACCACTCACTTCCTCACTGTGGGGGGGGCCTCAATCTGCACCCCCCCCTTTCTTCCCCCATGCCCTTTCCCCTTCACAGATTTGGTGGCTGGGTGCTGCTCCACACGCTGCTGGGCTGTGTTCCTGGCCTCCTGGAGCCCGTGGCTGCTCATCTGTGTCTTGCATGCCTCTTCCCCAGGCCCCCGTGCTGCAGTCACCTGGAGCTCTTACCCAGGCTGCCCGGCAGCCCTCTGTGCTGGTGCTGCTGCACTGCGGGGTGGCCCAGAGGTGGCAGTGATGGCAGTGGAGCAGAGCGCGGGCTCAGGTTCCAAAACCATGTGTGCAATTTAATGCGTTCATTTTGTGTGTTTTTTGTTTTTTTTTTAACACGAACAATTAACGCATTTAATTGTGTGTGTTAACCATGATTAATTGACAGCCCTACAAAGAACATGTTAGTTTTGTGACTGAATGTGAATTTCAAGACCTCAAACAAAATCCTAGAACGTAACTCTTGCAGGGTCTCTTAAGAGTAGGTTGTGCTTTTTTAGTGGAGTTTGGCAGCAATGAGAATTAAGGTAATGAGAAACCAGTTGCAGTCACTTATTCAGAGTAAATAATTATTAGTACTTGGCACTCCTATAAAATATCTTGATGATTTCCACTGGTTTCACAGTGCACACATTGTATTTAATCACTGTTTGGGTACGTAGGTTTATTTTAGAGCTCTGTAATAGACCCAGGAATTTGCAGAGATGCTTCTGAGTTGTATGATTTGATTGGGGAATGCTGAATGTCTTAAACCAATCAAAATATTTTGTTTTACTAAAATGTCCTAATTGTGGCTATGCACAAGCATTGCTGTAATGTCACTGACAAAAGATAAGCAAACAAGTATCTGGTCTCTGTGATAGTGCTACGAAGAATGGCCTTCTACAGATTTAGATCATATGCATTTTGACAAATGATGCTTTGGCTTGATTTTTGACACTGGTGCAAAAAGTCCGTTACTGCAGATGAATTCGAACCAGAAATGGGTCACACATGGCCATGAACTGACCAGAAGTTCGTATTTTTTGTGAACACAGAAGAGGGATGGTGGGTCACAAAAGATTGGGAGCCACTGTCTTAGAGCGCATGTCAGCTGAAGTTTTTTTGCAAACTCATTCAGGCATATTTAAAGCATCCAGAAAGGGTGGCAGGCCAGGATTATTTTTTTAAAGTGTGTATGAGATTGGGGGAGGTTAAAGGTAGTTTCCTGCTTCAGTAGCTTTATTTTTCAAGACTCTGAGCATCCAGCAGTTTTTACTGAAGAAGCAATGACAGGAGGGAATAGCATTCAAAGTGTCTTACTCTTTACAATTGCTTTTTAGAGACTTCATGTATTTTTGATTGATTAAACGTAAAAATACTGATTTAGCCAGATTAGTGCCCGTATGTAATCTTTTCCATTCAAAGTCTAGTTAGATTTCAGCCTCCCCTTACTAATTTTAATTTTGTTAATACTCATGCTGCTGTAGAACTCTCTTCTCTCTCCATGAGTATGAAGGATTTGTATCCTATGTGTACTTCTACCCACTTTAATTAAATTTTAAAGCATTAAAATTCTGAATTCTGTTCTTAAATTATCATCTTTTTCTCCTGTGTTTATTACTTTTTCTTCTTTTTTTTCCTCCTTAAGGCATGTACCGGTATTGAAAATATTGATGAAGCCATTACATTGCTTGAACAAAATAACTGGGACTTAGTGGTGAGTACTTCCAAAGTCATTTTCTTAGTAGAATAACTTCGCATAACAGTAACTTCTTTATTTAAGAAAAACTTGAACAGCAGTTAACAAAAGATCACAGAAAGTTAAATATTTGATAGAAGAGCTGTCTTCCTGTTGAGTAGATCCAGGCTTATCTTCATATATAATATAATGAAAGATTAACTTTTAAAAAATGATGGTGTGTGTGTGTACACGTGTGTGTGTGTGTGTGTACATACATCGTGTGTGTATAATATAAAAAATCTTTAAGAATTTAGGTAGTATCATTGAAAGAAATGAAAGGTAAGCCATTTTCTTCTAACCAAATAGTGCTCATTTTTGAATAGCTTAATTTTGCTGCTTCTGTTACTTCGTATTTCAGTAGTGTTTAGTGGATTAGGGATCAGCCATTGCCTTTTTCCACATTTACACCTCATGATATTCTGATATGAATGAAAAAAACAGATCCTGTTCCAAGAGTTGCAAGTTTTGCCTACACATTGTGGCTTGTCACAGGTGGCACTGGGGAGATAAGGTCATTGTGAACTAAGCAGGTTGGAATGAATAAAGCAGAGATCTTGGTTTGCTGCTTGCTTAGCCATTGTTTGCAGATGGTTCTTTGTAGACATCATAGATAAGGTTTTTGTTGTGAAAGATGTTGGGAGCAAGCTGCTTTTAAACAGCCTGCCCCTCTGCTATGGCATTCAGAAGCCTAAGTTTGAACCTAGCTCTGGACTTTTGCTGAAGGCTGTCTACAGTCAGTTCAACTGTAAATGGTCATCTGGTCACTTTGGCTAGGGAACTAAAGAAAGCTGGACACGACGCTAACCATTTTCTTGTGTGTCTTTGGCTAGAGAAACTACTGGTCTTTAACTGTGTCAACCTCATGTGCCACCTAGTTTGCCCTTAACTTTTTGATTCTCCAAATGTTATTGGAACACTTTTCATGAATGAAAAGTAGCTTATTTTTCTCTCCTTTAACTCCCCCACTTCCCAGCACTTATATTAGTATCTTCTTATTTATAGATGCTACACAACAGGATTTTTATTGAGCTTTTGTTGGTAGACAGGTGGCTGCTTCTAAAATTAAGATTTTGGAAAGATTAAGAAGAAATAACTTTAAAAATGTCCTGTGCAGTTCACCTCAGAAACTTTGCATTTGTAGTGATTATGTGGGGCAGCTATTGATCTTACTCACTGTACAGAAAATCAGCTATAAAAGTGGTGTTTAGGGTTTTCCTTTTCCCTTTGCTGTACTAACTTCAGTACTTTAAATTTTGGAAAAGTGGAATGAAGTAGCAAAAACTTGCCCGGTGCAAATAGAATGAATTGCATTTAAATTCAGACAAACCTTGTTTAAATTAAAACTTTACATTAAAATATAGTAAGAGTTTCTTTCAAGTAAATCATCAGGCCCTATCCCAGAACAACCAGTCACCCAACTGCAGTCATTAGGCACTTGGAAAAGTTGCCATTGGACATTGTTACCATATTGTGACAGCAGAACATTAGTTGGGCTGTCCTTTTTAGAAAGTCAGACACTCTCTAGTAATAAGATTTGTCACCTGTTTATAGCAGGATAGATGTTATATTTTCAGTTGGTTTAAGGCACAAGGATGAAAGCCAGGTAACTTTAACCCCCTATATTATTATTTACTTACTTGATTTGCATGCAGTCCTCTGTGGTTCAGTGGTAGACTCCTTGTCTACCACACAGGAGACCTGATTTTCAGACACTTATACAGCTACAGCCATGGAGGCACCAAACATCTGGACTCAGTCTGATCTTTGGATTCTGTCTCAGTGGCCTAAAGGGAGGATGGATGGTCTGGGCGGCTTCCACCCCTCCAAAAAAAAATCCTGCTCAGGCATATGCATCAAAGGTCTTGGTGGCCCTCATGCATACACCATGGTCCAGGAGGATCGATGGTTGCTACCACCATTGATTTGTATGCTGCCCTTCCCAACAGAATCTCAGGGCAGCTTATGAAAGAAGATCAGAATAACTTGCAAAACAGGAAAAATGCTCATAGAACAGGAGAAACTGTAGAACAGAAACCCACTAAACAGTGTCCGAGACTGGCTTTGTTTGCTAAATGCCTACTTGGATAGGAAAGTCTTACAGGGCTTCTGAAAGATGCCTGGGCGTAGGCTATAGTGGGCCTGAAGAGGGAGGAAATTCCGGAGTCAAGGGGTGACTACTGAGAGTGACTTCTCATGTGTTTTTTCCCAAGCAGACCTGCTACATTGAGGGTATTTGCAAGATGTTGCTGTCAGTTGGCCATAAAGATTGCACTGGGGCATAAAGGAGAAGGCAGTCCCTCAGGCCCAGATTATTTAGAGCCTTATAGGTCAAACAAGCATCTTGAATTGTGCTTGGAGAGCAGTAGCACAGACACTGGAGGATTGGAGTTAGATGCTCCCAACAGCCACTCCTGTTCTGTACCAGCTCCCTCTTCTAGGCTTCAAAAGCAGCCTCACATGAGCATGTTGCAGTAGTTTAATTTGGAGGTGACAGAACCATAGATGGTGGTGTGGCCAGATCTGAGTGCGAAAGAAAGGAGCTGGTGAAGGGTACTTGTAGCCACTGCTGCCCAGTGAAGATCCAGGTGCAGCAGAGGATCCAGGAGTACCACCCACCTAAATGACAAGGGGAGGTTGAACCCATCAGTGATCAGTATTTTAATCCTACCATCATCCCCTCACTTACCTTGTCCGGATTCCGTTTCACTTAGTTCATCTGCATCTAGGGTGTTTAGACATGCTCCGGGAGGTGGGGGGACTCTTTAATTTGATGCATGCAATGCTCCTGCCACTGTGTTGCCACGCTGAAAAATGGTGGTGGGGCGCTTTGAACTAAAGCTTGTCAAGTGAACTTTAGCTCAAAGCACCCCGTCACCATTTTTCAGTGCGGGGACACTGGAGTCTGCCAGAGCACAGTAATTACCATGCTCCAGCACTGGATTAATAGTCTGCTCTGATGCGCTGTAATTACAGCATGTCGGAGCAGCCTCCCTGTATGTGTGTAGGAGATGCTAGTTCCCAAGTGCAGCCAAGACCTGGGTCAGATGAGAGAGAGAGGTAGAGCTCACTCCAGATCTCCGCACAGTCTCCCTAGGTGGCCTCATGTACACGTTAAAGAGGGGTGACAAGATGGAGCCCTGGGGGATCCTGCAAGAAAACAATAGAAACAGCAATTGGTCAAAAATAATAGATTGTCTTATCGCTTCAAATAATTTTAGTTACATGGATACACTTTGGCCAAAGTTCAGTGTGCTAATGGCCCTTGCATCCTGGATAACTACTGTGACCACTGAGCTACGGAGTAAAAGCAGGATACCAGCACTGTTACTTTCTCTTTAGCAACATTGTGAAATATTATCTAGTTTGGTTTTTTTTCTTGTCCAGCCAAAGCTATTTGGTGAATTCAGTCTGAATTCATGGATAGTTTTGGAACAATCAACTGCAATTTTTTTTGATAACTACTATTTATTCTCCAAATTGTTTTTGATCATCTGGCACAGTGTGAGACTAGGGCAATGATGGAAAGAATAGTGGCAGAGAAGAGATTGTAATTTAAATAAAATATATCACTTTGTCACACGAGAGGGTTTTCATTCATTTTCATTAAAGGATTCTTTTTTCACTTGGATTCTGAAATCACAAAGTCGTTCTGCAGTTCAAGCCTTGATCCATAGGCTGTCCATCAAGGCAATTCTTTACAATGTTCAGACTCTTTATTTACATGAAGCTAATGGGTGTTCTTCAAGATCTTCAGGAGCAGCTTTCTCTGAATGCTTCTGCACCCTGAAACTACCACCTAATTTAGTCAGGAGAAATACAGCGGGACATCCAGGAAGTTTCAAGTAATAAAAAGGAAACCGGGCAAATCCTGTGAGAATGAATACATCTGAAGCATTAAAAATATAAATATTTCAGGAAAGCAAATAAAAGTTCTGGTATAAAGGCAAGCTGACCCTGCTATCTTATTTTCATTTTGCTGTACTAGGTCAAGAATGATCTGGGTCTTCAATAAGAAACCAGGTTGAAGACTCCCATGACCACCTGTTTCCTCCTAAATTTTATTGTTATTCCCAAGAGAGTCTTTAATGCTCTGGGACTCCATCCAACACAAGTAGAAAGCAAGGAGTTGCAGAGTGAGTTGAAATGCAGAAAGGATCCCGAGAGAGAAATAAACTAATATTTCCAATTAGAAGCCAAGAAAGAAGTAGATCAGCTTGCTTAGAACAAGACAGGACCTAGGCCTCAGAAGTTATGAAGGAGTGTTGCACCTTCTCTTGGGATAAACGAGATGACCTCAGTGCTTTGGGCTCTGTGATGACTACTTAATTCCAGAGGATTTTATGGTTTTCTAAGTCAAAAATCAGCATCTTAGACTGGGACTTTCTCTGTGCTTTTCTTTTGCTTTTGCAGTTGCAGTTTCCAGAGGTGCTGGAGCTGGAGCCTGTTTGTATAAAAGACAAGATGCTGGGCATGAATGGCCTTTGAGACCATGCTCTGGACCTTTGATTTAGTCATGAGTCTAAAACAGTCTCAGCTTGTATATGGAGCAAGGGTTTTCTTTCCTAAAGGCATATTAGAAAGATTGTATTTTTTTCATGAAGGCTTCATGTAGGCTTTTGCCTTTTTTTGGTATTTAGGTTTTCTTTGTTTGTTTGACGTTTTAAAAAATTTTTTGGTGAATCAATTTGCTATATTTCTTGCTAATATATGTGACTTGATTTATAGTTGCATTTGATGTATTCCTTTTTGGCTCCCCTCCCTTTCTTGTGGGAAAACTTTTGGTTGTGCTAATAGATTTTCATTGCAGGTCTTAATGTCACCTTGTGATTCTTAAAATGGAGAGAATCCTCCCTACTATGTAAAAGAATTCTTAAGACCTATATTATTTTAGGCAACCAATTTTGATTTAATGACAAATGAAGATGAAGTACTTCTTGGGTAAGTTGCTCTACTAGTCAAATACTTTCTATTAAAAAAAAAAAAAAAAAAAAAAAAGGCAGCTAAATTTTAGTTAGAATTCAGTAAGGGACCCATACTTTCCCTGACCTTCCTCTTGTTGCTAACATATGTGGAAACTTTTGTTACCTTTCATGTCCCTTGCTAGCTGCAACTCCAGTTGTGCTTTGGCCTTCCTGATTTTCATCCCTGCATGTCCAAGCAATACTTGTACACTCCTCCCTAGTCATTTGTCTAAATTTCCACTTCTTGTGAGCTTCCTTTTCTTTTTAGCTCATTGAAGAGTTCCCTGGTAAGCCAAGGTGGTCTTCTGCCGTACATGCTAGCCTTCCTATGCATCAGGATGGTTCATTCCTGTACCCTTAGTAAGGCTTCTTGACAGTACAACCAGCTGTCCTGGACTCCTTTTTCCCCCTCCCAGGGGATCCTGCCTTTCGGTTCCCTGAGTGAGGCAAAGTCTGCTTTTCTGAAGTCCAGGGTCCTTACTCTGCTGCTCTACTTCCTTCATTTCCTCAGGATCCTGAATTCAGTCATCTTGTGGTTACTGCTGCCCACGTTTCTGTCTACTCCTGTGCTCCCCACAAATTCATTCCTGTTTGTGAGCCACAGGTCAAGAACAGCATGGCCCCTGGGTGGCTTTTCCACCACTTGTACCAGGAAGTTGTCCCCAGCACTCTCCAGAAACTTCCTGGATTGCCTGCCCACTGCTGTGTTGTCCTCCCAGCAGATGTCAGGGTGACTGAAGTCCCCCATGAGAACCAGGGCCTGTGATCTGGAAACTTCTGCTAGCCATCTGCAGAAAGCCTCCTCCATTTCCATCCTTCTTGTCTGGTAGTGTAAAGCAGACACCCACCATGACACCACCATTGTTGTTCTCTCCTCTGATCCTAATCCAGAGACTTTCAATAGGCCTATGTCCAGTTTCATGCTGGAGCTCTGAGCGATACAGCTGTTTTACATATAGAGCGCCTGCTCCCTGCCGGTCCTTCCTGAACAGTTTGTACCATCCATGATGTGCTTCAGTCATGCCAGCTCCCACCACGTCTCTGTTATTCCTGTCATGTCATAATTCTTTGTCCGCGCAAGGACTTGCAGTTCTTATTTGTTTCCTAGGCTCTGTGCATTTGTGTACAGGTATCTGAGGTAGCTACCTGATTGCTTTGCTTTCTCAAGGAGGAATCAGAAGGCATCCCATATTGCCCCCTCCTGCTTGTGCTTCCTCCAGGTCACCTGCTTTTCCACTTATCTCAGGGCTTTGGTCTCTGTCCCCCAGGCGAACTTAGTTTAAGGCCATCCTCACTAGGTTAGCAAGCCTGTCTGTAAAGATGCTCCCTGTCTTTGTCAGGTGGATCCCGTCTCTTCCTAGCAGTCCTTTTTGGAACAACATCCTGTGGTTGAAGAATCCAAAGCCCTGCAGGTGACACCATCTGTGCAGCTGTGCATTGATGTGCAAGATGTGTTCACTTTTGCTGGAACACATTGTTCCCCTTGTCTGGAAGGATCAAGGAGAACACCTGAGCCCCTGTCCCCTCCATGCTTGCATCCAGAGCCTGTAGTCGCTTTTGACGTATTTGGGGTTCGCCCCGGCCGTATCATTGGTGCCCACATGGATGAGCAGCCTGGGGTAATAGCAGAGGGCCAGATGAGTCCTTCTGTGACATCTTGGATTTGGACTCTGGGCAAGCAGCAGGCTTCCTGAAACAACAGGTCAGGCTGGCAGATGGATGCCTCTGTCCCCCACAGGAGTTGCCAACCACCATCACCTGTCACTTCCTCTTGGTGGCAGGGGTTTCTGTCTTCCCAACCTTGGGGCAGCCTGGCCTGTTCTACTGACAGAATGTGCTCCTTTTCCTCTTTTACTAGGGTTCCACCTCTGTTCTCCAGCCAAACTGCTGCAGGTGGAGATGAAGACTTCTGCTTGCTGCTAGAGGTCACAAGCTTCCAGCTGCCACCTTCCTGGGAGTTCATGTCCTCTTCCTTCTCCAGCACCACCTCTGGCAGTTCTTCCACCACAGTCCTAGAGGTCTCCTTCAGCACTGAACTGATGAAGCACTGGCTGCTTTGGAGCCTCGCCGCCGCCTCCTGTAGCTCTCATGCCTGCTCCCTGAGGGGCACCACCCGGAGGCATTGCTTGCATCACAGACACTTCTACCAGCTGGCTGCTACTGGAAGGAACCAGCAAGCAGCAGTCCCCAGTGCCAGATCACTGACCTGCGTGGAAGCCTTGACAGTGAATGGTTAGTCCTGCCTGGACAGACCCTTCACAGGTGCAAGCAGAGGAAGATCTGGCAGCGGCTCAAGAATTGTGATGTCCTCCAGCCATCTCTCTGGGTCTCTTAAATCTGCTGCCTACCTACCTCTTCCTGCCCCTCTCTCCAAGCAGACCTTCCCTAGGAAACTCCCTTGTAAGCTGCCCTGTTTGCTGCTTTTTGGTCCTGAAAATTCCCTTTTCCCTGCTAACCTGCTTCCTCTCATCAAATTTGCAGTGAAGGAAGGTGAGAAAAAGAGAGTTTCTGGGCAAACATCTTGGCAAACTCCCTACTTGCTCTGGTCTGTGGTTAAACAAGGGACTCACGTACAGGTTTCCCTTGATTTATGTGGGTTCTGTATATGCGAATTTGCTTATGTGATGAGCATTTTTAGACCCATCATTTGTTTGTATGCAAGGTAAATTTGCTCTTATGTGATGAGCATAGCACCTCCTCGCCCAAGCAGGTAAGTATGTGGGGGGAGGGGAAAGGGCCATGGGGCTGGGGCCCCATTCACCCCAGCCCTGGCTGCAGCAGCCCTGGGAGCAGCCGGTGCCAGCTGTGTGCAGCTACTAGGCTGCACTGTGCTCTGCGTGTGTCCCCTTCATGCCTGGGCTGCACTGTGCCATGGTGCAGACAGCTGGTGTTGGCTGCTCCTGGGGCCGCTGCAGCAGGGGCTGGGGTGAGTTGGGAAGAAGTGGAGCCCCTGGTGGCATGGGGTGCGGCACAGCTCGTTTGCACTCACTCCAGCCCCTGCTGCAGCAGCCCTGGGAGCAGCTGGCGCCCGCTGCAGGGGGAACCGTTAGTAGGTGTGTGGGAAGGGCGCGCCTCTTTCTGCTCTCTGCCCCCTGGGAAGGCTGTGGGCTGGGGAGCTGTGCTGGGCTTTTCCTGGGCGGGGGTGCATGCCCCCAGATCTGCATGCGGGACAACAGCAGGCTGCTGCTGCAGGCTGGGGCTAGTGGCGGCACTAGGCTCTTCCTGGCGCTCGGGGCAGGCCTTGCTGAATGCTGGGAAGAGCCTGGTGCTGCTGTTGGCCCCAGCCTGCAGTGGCAGCCTGCTCTTGTCTTGCACACAGATTTGGGGGCATGTGCCCCCTGGGAAGAGCCCGGCACAACCCTGCAGCTCTCTCATGGGGTAGAGCGCAACAAGAGGTGCTCCCTTCCCTCCCTGCACCCATTGATGGTTCCCTCTGCAGCTGGAGAAAGAACTTACTTTAGGGTCCCCTTCAAAGAGGAGGAGTGGCAAACTTGTTAGGGCTTTTGTCAGACACGGGCAGCAATCGGAGTGGAGGATACCAGGCAAGGGGCTTAAACCTAGGCTTTTGGGCGTGGAAGCCCAGCAGGCTAGCCACGGTGGTACAGCCAGGCCAGTAAATAGAGAAGTATTAAATATAATACCATTTAGATAATACCATCGATGACAAAAAGTCAGCATGAGACTAACGAAAGCTAGCATGGCCTTTGGCAGACTCTGTAAGTCAGTCTGGGACTGCAGAATGTGGACGAAATGTTCTTCTGACCCTCCTTTATGTCTGCGAAAACCTGGACCGTCTACCAGCGTCATGTCAAGAATCTAAACCACTTCCACCTGTGCTGCCTGTGAAAGATGGTAAAGACTAAGTGGCAGGACAAGATTCTGGACACCGAGTTGCTCAGAAGATCGGCCCTCCCCAGTGTTCACACTACTGAAAATGGTGCGGCTAAGATGGGCTGGCCACCTTTCAAGAATGCCCGACACGCACCTGCTGGAGAAAATCTATGGCGAACTGTCAAATGGAGTACGCTGTTGTGGTGCACCAGAGAAGCAGTACAAGGACTAAAGGTGTTCCTAAAACATTTCAGCATTGAGCTGGAGTTGTGGGAACAAATTGCTTGCAACCATCCGTTCTGGAGGTCGGCAATCCAGAATGGAGTAATGGCTTTCGAACAGCAATGCATGGCAGAGGTGTTGAAGAAATGTGTGGCCAGGGAAACCAAAACCTCTTGTACCCAGTCCTCGTCACTTTTCTGCCTCTGCTACAGCAGACTGTTCAAGGCAAAGATTGGGTTTATAAATCACCTATGTACCCATGCGACCTAACCCCCCATCCCTCCCACCCCCTTTCTCTTTCCTTTTTGTCTTCTTTTTCTTTTTCTCTCCCTCCTTGTTTCTTTCCTAGATCTTTTTTCCCTTCCCTCCCCCCCCACCCCACACACACACACACTTTCCCTCTTCCCTGCTGGACGCAGTCACCTTTGCCCATGAAGGATGAACAAGAGATAATTATCATTGATTAGATTCTAAGATTAATACTTTTTATATTTTTAAATACTTTTTCAGTAAATATTAGATTCTAAGATTAATGCTAAGTATTAAGTAGTATTTTAAAATCAAGAGAGAGTAGGCATTCTAGGAGATCCAAGAGTGACAAAGACTTTTTTTTTCTATTTGTATACAAAGTGGAGCTTGCAGAAAAGCCTCCAGCACACTTGCCCTTCTCAATGGATTTGTTGAACAAAGGCCAGATCTACAACTTAATCCAGCAGGTTTCACTTTAACTGCCTGTCTCCTGGCAAGCATGTAAGAATTACTTGGACTGTATGAAGATGCTATCTGTTTCTCCATGAAATGGCCAGCTAAGGCTTTATTTGGTCACTGGTACACAATGAGCCAAATGTATCCTAGGGTTTTTGTCTGCCTTTGAAGCAGTGGTGAATTTCTACAGGTCTTTATAGGACACTGGACTGGTTAGAGCAGTGTTCTGATGCCGTAAAGTGAATCCTCTGAAGTTCCTGGCTGCTGAGTCTTGCTCAAATGTTCTCAGCAAACTGATTTTTCAAACTTGGGGTTGGGCAGTAATATTCCCTTGGGTTAGAATGTGGGTTGTGGGTTTTTTTCCTCTTCCCTTGCAGTGCTGGCATGGGAACTGACTGTCAAGTTTGTTTGAGTGTATTGTGCCTGTAATTTAATTTTCTGCCATAGGAAGGGCCTTGAGCATTGAAGACGATAGAGACTATGATGTCAGTCTGTGGCACAACCATTTTGAGTCTGGGAACTAAGGCTGCCTATGCATGTGCTTGTGGGTGGGAGGTGCTTTTTGATTAGAGCAGTTCCCAGAGAGCTGTTCTAATTAAAATGCCTCTGTCATATGTATTAAGCTCCTGTGCATTTAAGAATGGCCGTGGGACACTTTTTTTTTAAAGCTCATTGATAAGGTTTAAAGCACCCCAGTGGCCATTTTTAAACCTACAGTGACTTATACACATGAGGCTGCAGTAGTGCTAGAGCATTCTAATTAGACTCGATTAATCAAGTTTGCTCCAATGCGTTCTAATTGCAGTGCATCCGAGCACATGTATTGGCACCCTTTAATACTAGGCTAAGCCAAGTCATTGGGTTGATTATAAGGTTAAATGAGCAAAATGTAATGACTTGTGATGTATGAGAGATCAGAGTAGATAATTTGATGACACTTTACTGCATTAATATCTATAAAATTATGGTGCAGGGGTAGAACCAAGAACTTTCAAGCTCCCTAAGGTTGTTGATATGTTGTCTTTCTCAGTTCTTTCTCTGAATGCTCAAGATTCATATCTAGCCATACTTTTTTTTTTTGGATTTTTTTGAAGGAAACAATTGAGGCTGTCTCTTTTGTACATCAAATGTTTCTTTCCAGTAATGAAGTTACAGACCACCTTCCTATTTATAATCCCCACCAAAAAGTTTATGAAGTGCTGTTCATCAAACATTTTCATGTGCTCATGTTTCCTTTGATTAAACCATTTCCCTTTATTTTCCCTGGTTACTGAATAAAACCATATAAAGGCGTGGTCTAACATTTTAGACAAAAAATGTTCAGACCGGTTTTGCTGAAAAATGTGATAAACAGTTTACAAATGACTAAAAATAAAGGTAACTAGTTTTGAAACTATTTTTGCTTTTGCTGTTTTCACAGGAAACAACAGAAATAGTAATATATTCTCCAGTTAGCAACTTATTATTCAGCTTCATCAAACTACATAGCTTCATCAAAATCAAATGGCATCATTTTCTAAATTCTCGTAGTCTTTTCATAATAAATGTTATATGAATACATTAAAAACCTGCAAAATGGCATTGGTTTTAAAAACATATGTTAAAAGGAGACTTTATAATATGCAGAAATATGTGTCTTGCTGCTATTTTTAGCTTTTTTTATTCCTTTACCTGGCAGTGGTTCAAAGCACTGTGTAATTACAACAAAACCACTGGTTTAGTGCACCTGTAAATGTGATGACTTGCAGTTTCTCTCTCATACAGCTTTCAGAAATCGGCTGACAAAAAATGTTCTGTTTTCTGGGAAGAGCAGATTATGTGGCTTTTTATCAGCAGTTTTTATAATATTTTAGTTCCACAACTGTAGTATTTTATACATAGCTTAATAATATATATTTCTTTCTGACGTTTTTTTAAAATTGAAAAATACTTTTAATACTGACATTTTAAGATATTTGTTTGAGATTCCTGTATATAGAGAATATACTGTTAAGTTTTATTTGACTTTCTACAGAAATTGAGTTAAAAGATTTGAATTGGAGAAGATGAATTTGGATGTTGCAACTTTTCCTGTTTGGAGCTGCAGTTATGAAAGGGATTCTTATCCGAAAGATTGAAGTGCTTTATTGACAGGCAGTAGAACTGTAAACTTATATGAAAGTGTATATCCTTATAACCGCGTTTTAATTCTATCAGATGTACGATTATGGTTGGATGTTTATAATAAAACTATATTTTTTCAAAATAGAAAATAAAAAAAAAAGGACTTGGATTAAAATGGCCAAGATAGTTATGATTTTGGGGGATAATTTAAATACAGATACCAACAGGAGGCTTTAATATAATCTGAAATAAAGTTCAAACTACGAAACTGAATTTCTGGTGTATATATTAGATTAAAAAAATTCTACAGTTCTAAATGATTACATTCGACAAAAGGCATCTTTGGAGAATTTTGTTGTAGATCCCTATTGTTCTTTCGTTGCATAACTGGATGGACACTAATACATTTGTGAGGACTGCTGTCTTCTCCTACCCACTTTCTCTATGACATGGTACATGCCATCTACCTGCCATTTGCTTGGAGAGGTCAGTCTCAATCAAATTGATTATGTTCTGCTTCCCTAAACTACTTGTGCTGTTTAAATTTAATGCAGGATTTTTCACTTTAATCATGAAGCCAGTGTTGCTGTGTGTTTCAAGAAGCTACCTCATTCTGTGGCACAGCTGACTGGATTTCTGTGATTTGGTGCAGTAAGTTTATAAGCCTATACCTTGTGGTAACATATCTGTGCAACTTGTCTTGCTTTATGACACAGTAATCTGCACTACCTCAGAGAGATTTTAAAATCTGGATAGGTTTCTTGCATTAAAACACAAATGGAAACTCTCCCAAAAGTGTTTTATAGTTTACTTCAGAATTATACTGACCTTTTGGTATAGGTTTGATAGAATCCAGCACTGGATTGGTAAGAGATTTCTGGTCTGCTTATGTTGCCAGAGCTTTTGAAAATCTGGGATCATCTGTCTTTAAAATGGCTAATCTAGAGGCTTTTTTCACAGTAAGAATATTGAACTCGGACACAATTGATTAGAAAAGACCATCCGTATGTACATCATATATGTAACACACTCACATTCGCTCTCTCTCTGCCTCCCCGCATGCAACCTTATATAAACTGAGGGCGGGAACAACCCAGCCCCAGGCCAGCGCAGGCTTTGGCAGCATGTCAGAAGTGGGGAGAGTTTGCGTGTACCCGTTTCGGGGCCTCATGCTGCTGTCACTTCTCTGAGCCCCAGGGCACAGGAGTGGGGGAGTAGGGTGAAGCTTGCAGCTGTCTTGTCTAGTCCTGGCCCAGCTCCTGAAGAGAGTGCGGATCTGTGTGCCCAGCTGCTTTGGACGGCTGGTGCAGGTGTGGGAAGCTACTTACGTCTCTGTCTGTTTCTCTTCTCCATACGCAGATTTAATTTTTAGGATTATTAAAGGAGCCATGCCTGTTCTCCAGCAAATGCAGGTACTGCAATTAAGCTCTGCTGCTGCAGAGGAGGTTTCTCATGCCCTAACCGCCCCCCCCCCCCCACACACACACAGTCTGACACAAGGAGATCCTTAGTTTCTTAAACAGTTACACCAGCACCTTCAGTAATGTCCTTTTGAAAGTTATTGGATCTGCCCTTTAACATGCTAGGGCATGGGTGGCCAACCTGTGGCACAAGTGCCACAATGGACATAGGCAGCATTTGTATGTGGCACATGGAAGACTGGGGAGGGGACAGGCAGCACAATGGCAGGTAAGGCAGGGAGCAGAAAGCAAAGCTGAAGATTAGGGAGGCAGCACAAAGAGCACAGAATGGAAAGCAGAGCAGCAGATTGGGCAGGGGAAGGGAATTGAGTAGTACTTGGGGTGGGTTCAGGCTAACTTGTGCCAAAAACGTGGACTGCCACTGCTAGGGGGTCTCTGGTTATGGAATGCCTTTGCCTTTACCTTCTCTTCATTTCCAACTCTTTGGCAGCTTCCCAAGTGATACTTCTTCTGACTCTTCAGTAAGTGCAGATGTATAGTTTATATTTTGGGCTAGCAACCATTTTCCTAACAAAGAGGAATAAATTACCCTTAGTCTAACATGAGTGCCACATTCTTTTTCTTTTTCTTTTGCTACTGAACGCTTCCATTGTAAGTAAAACTTCTTTTGTGCGTTATACTTTGAAGATATAATGAAACTAATGGGTTTTTATAAAAAAAAAAAATGCTGTAAGCATGGCTTATTCAGAGCTGTGTGTGTGCATGTATATGAAATTAATGCAAGTAAAGGCCATATTGACAACCATGGTGAGAGTTCAGAACCAAGTGCCAAACAACCAATAGCTTCCTTATATTGCCACACAGTTGCATGCCTCAACCCTGATTTGGAAGGATCAGCTCTAAAGAGAGGATAGCTCAGTTTTCATAGCACAGTCAGTCTGATTGCTTTCTTTGGAGAACGGCAGTCTTGTATACCTGTTAGTACCACTAGGACGAGTAGAGCCAGTTCACCGGATCGGGATGCTAACATTCACTTCATGCAGGTACATTTCATTTCTCATATTGGTAACAGTTGTTTTAGTTGTTCCTGATGTGAGGAAAGATTTTAATTAGGCAGGCAGTACCCCTAAATGAGTGTTTCTAGTCCTCACAATTTTATTATTAGTCTCTCAATGTTAGGTGGCTTGCTTTTAAGTTTTAGCTCCTGGAGTAATGTAAATATGTATGTAAACACCTAAGACGTTTTGGTTTCCTTTTTTTGTTTTTTCCCTTGAAATGAGTTTCTAGCTCATGTGGTTCTGGAGGAAAGCTTAAAAATATGGACAGAGTACAATGTAAATTCTTAAACCAGAGGGTAAATGGAAATAACCTGACATTGTATGTTTTGTCCTTTAAAGATCAGGAGGACAAAAACCAAAACACATGACTTTTTGGTGACCTGACAAGTTTTGTTGTGAAATTAACTTCATGTGACATGTCTGAAGTTAGTTTAAAAAAAAAAAAAAGAAAAAAGAAAGAAAGATGAAATTGATAGTCTCAATAGATTACTTTGTCAGGTTGTTGGAAATGTACTCCAAAACGAAATGTGTCACAATACATACGTGTAAGTTCAGAAATCAGAAGCAATCCTCACATGCTGCTGCTCCTACCAGTGTCTGCATTTTATTGAGCCCTTCAGAAACTTGCATGGGTTTGAGTATTTATGCCATCACTACTCCAGTTCAGTTTCCCCTTCATAGTCTTTAGATGTTTTCCTTGTGTCTTTATTAGGTTGCAAGAGATTTTGATTAGGACTTCAGGAGGGATAAATCAGTATATATGACTGGAAGCTTTCAAGCACACAGGCAAACTAGTCACCAACTTTCTCTTTATAGTCTTTGAGAGTCTGGTGATAAAGCAGAGGATACATACTAGGGTTTTATGAGATAAGTGTGAGAAGGTAAAGATGACTTTTTTTTTTTTCCTTTTAACTAATACCTCAGTTTAACAGAACAGATCAGAATCCCAAGGCAGTTATTTTTCACAGGTTGCTTCATGAATTTATTGAAGGCAGGGTAGAGATGCCCTTTATAGACTAACTAAATCAGAGGTGCATAAACTCTAAGAATTTATTGAAAGCAGTTTTTGAAAGCTTCAGTTTTTAAAAAATATATTCTTCCTCCAACAAGAAAAACTATTGAAAACTTTGATTGGCATGTAGTGGGTGCGTCTGTGCATGCACATATACTACGCAGTAACCAAAAATTACTGAACAGTACAGGCAGTGCGCATGCATGCCTGTACTGAGCAGTAAATATGGCAGCTTATGTTGACTTGGGTGTAAATTTGATACCTGCATATCATGCAGGTATCACATTTCTGCCTGATTTAGTTACTGTGCAGTAGCGTACATGTAGACTCCTTACTGCGCAGTAACACCGTGTGTATAGACTGACTTGGGACTAATTTTAATCCCAAGTTGGTCCACATAGAGCATTACTGCGCTTTCATGCCTACATGTGTAGACACTGGCCTAAACCTGCTTACTGCATAGTAGGTTACTGTGCAGAAAATGCATGTGTAAACGTGCTGAGAGAGGTGCACGTTTTTCTGTTGGGAAGCAATATTGTGCAGCCTGCATTTTACGGTCATATTTTTTTAAATCTCTATTGAAATTATTTTAACGGTGTAAACTGCTTGCTTATGAGGTGACTAACTGTATTCGCGGGTGAATAAACTGAGGTGTTTACGTAGATGCAAGTCAAAGGACTTGAAACCTGTTAGCCCAGAACATGGCCCCTATCGAATTATAAATATACTGCAATTTTAAACTATTTAATCCTTTTAATTTAAAATGGGTATTCTGGTGATGATAGTTTGATGGGCTTGTTCTTTCACTTCCTCTGTACACAAGGAAGCTAAAATGGGAGTAAAAGGATGTTTAATTTAAAACAGTTAAGATTTTAGCAATTCTACGTGTTTGGTTTTTTTTTTTTTTGCTTTTGATACTTAATCCCATTTCATGTATGAGGTTCTGAAGTTTTATAGATTCAGTAAAAGGGCTAATTCTCACATTGCCATATAAGGGAGAGAAAAATAGAGTAAATGTTATGCTTGGATAACTTGCATGTGGAGGTGGTGGTGGGGGAACTGGAGAGCAGGGGGGAAAACTGACCTTGTTCAGCTTCGTGAAGCTATAAGGGTCCCTTAGTTTGTGTGTACCTGGACACAGCTTTCCTACGCTTTTTGTACCCTCACAAGTCTAGTAATACAATGGTCAATTTACAATTGTTTAGTCAGTTGTCTAGGTTGGGGGAAAAAAAATCTTTTTTTATATGTAAAATGGTAAATAGGAAAAATGTTCAACTTTAAAAGGTTACATTTAAGTGTAAAGTTACCTTTTTAAATGTAAGCTGGTTTCTTTCACCATGGAGTGGCAGTAGCTTTGGCTTGTTGACATGCAGAAGTGTGATTAGGTATTGAGACAATATTTATGTACTAACATGCTGCCTGTTTGGCTGTAAAGTAGTATCTGAAGTTCATGTTCTCTGAAACAGAGCTGGATAGATCTGTAGGTAGAACTTCGGTGTCAACATTGTAAAGTAATGTAAGCAACATGTCTCCTATATCAATAATAAATGGAATTTAGTTGCTACAGAAATGAGCTCCTTACTTCTGTTTTCCTTGCACAGCTGCCAGCAAGAAATGCATAGTCATCAAACGAGCAGCAAGACTAATAAAGCAGTTTCTTCAAAAAGAGAAATCTACATTTCTTTTAATAGAGACTTCTTTGTGCTCTTAACATACTGAAAATGCCGCACCTGAGACTACAGCAGCACTTAGTAGTGCAGCTGTAGCTTAATGTTTGCGCATTTTCTCTGAAACCCATATATTTCTATCGCAAATAAGACTTTGGTAAAGACCACTTAGCTTTAATTTACCCTTCAACAGTAAAGTTTTAGAACTCATTAAAGTTACAGTTGGCTGATAACTGGGGGGCGGGGGGTTAAATGTCTAAAAGTAGTTAACTTAAAAGTGTTTCATTCCTCTGGTTGAACTTTTTAAAATTGCATTCATTTTCTAAATATCTTTGATTTATACATAAATATCTGAGTGGGGGAATAAGGGGAATTAAATAAATTTAACATGGAAAGTAGCATATCTGTAAATACAGCACCTGCTTTACTAAGAATTTTATAGTGTGAAATATTTGGTAAGATTTTGCCTAGGCGATAGTGTCATATGTATACTATAAAACTCTGAAGTTCTTTAGGTCAGTCAATCCTTTCTTTTTAATACCGTTTTTATAGCAATACCACAGTGTTTTGAATGTATTTGTTTGACATCCTTTTTTTTTTTAAAAAAAGGAATCTACCCCTAACCTGCTCTGGAATGCTAAAGAGCGAATGTATAATCACCTACTGTCTGAGGAAGATCCTGTATGACAGGTTCAAGATTGGATTTCAGTCTTCAATGCTGAATTTCTTGGCTTTCAGAGCTTTAAGCCAGACTTCACAAGTTTTTTGTTTTGTTTCTTTTTTGTTATAACTGGCTATTATACTGACCCCAGATAAGGTAATTTGGCAATTGTGTCTCCAGAGGTAGTATGCCGTGTTGTGGCCCCACTGAGGGAAAGGGGAATTGATTTGTGACACTTCATGCGCATCTGAAGTTACTGTTTTCATATACTGGCATCCCACCTGTACCTCTTTGATCTTTATTTGAAGCTGGTGTTTCTGAACAATAAAGGCATTGTAAGTGACACACAAAATATCTTGTCTCCAGGTATCCCTTCCTTCTCTGCCCCTTTTTTGGTTATCTTATTGAAACTTATATCAAGTAACCCAAAAACGGAAAAAATAGAAATGCTTGGAAAAATTGTGGTGATTAGGGGCCCAGACACTTTCCAGGCACATTCTTTGCTGAATGTAGTTCTTGGTAGCTGTATTCCCCGCCCCCCACCCTTTCCTGATGATGCCTACTTTAAGTATACCACAAAGTGGATCTCCCCATAAAGCAGTGGGCACCAACCAGTGGATCTCGATCCACCGGTAGATCTCTGAGCCTCTTGCGGTAGATCTCAGAGCCTCTTGGAATTGATCGGAGGCTGTGGTGGGGGTGTGAGTACCAGTGTGCATGCGCGTGTGCGCCCCAGCCCAGTAGGTCAGTCCATGGGGGAGGGGAGAGGTGGGGGCTAGATCGGGGCTCCCGTGGGGAGGGATAGTGCCATAGGGAGGAGCAGGGGGAAGTTGAGTGGGGCCCCAGCCGAGTGGGACTTTACTTGCTGAGGAGGCGCACCCCCAAATTTCTTCTTCCTCTGTCTCGATCTTCCCCCCCTTCCCTCCCCACAGACTTACCTGCTGGGTGGCCCGGGGGGGTGGGGAAGGGAGCAACGGCACACAGTGGATCTTGGGTTCTTTTTAAATGCCAAAGGTGATCTCCAACTTTATGGCAGTGGTCTCCAACCTTTTTAAGGCATAAGTTGCCCGTTATGGAGTAAAGAAAAATTGGCTCTAAAAATGATGTCAGTGGTCATCAGGGTTCTTTCGTCAGTGTTCAGCATCAAATAGGACCTTCTGTTCACCTCTGTTCCTGTATGTGAATGGGTTTTGAATAGGTTTTTTTGGTCAGTTATTCCAGTGTGAATACTCTTGGTTGCTAATAGACATTCATTTAAAAGATTGATGGATCTGATCCTTGATCCCAGCATTTGGGCTCTTGCCATGCCATGTGCATGATAAAGCGTGCGATTTTTTGGGATTGGGGATCAGATCCCATTTGGGATCAGCTGATTTGTGGGTTGGCTCTGGGGCTGCACTGGGGTTCAGACTGGCACTGATGTGGTCCCCCAAAGCCAGCCAACAGTCAGCTGATCATTGGCTGGATCAGGGCCACAGCAGAACTCCAGTTGGCCGTAGCGCAATCCCCAGAGCTAATCAACAGTCAGCTGATTGTTGGGTGGTAGAGACTGCAGTGAGGCCAAGTTGGAGGCCCTAGTGCAGTCCTAACCCTACCACATGGTCAGTTTAAGGTACAATGAAAACCAGCCACAAATATTACACATCTTTTGTGTAATATTTTTGTGGCTGTTTTAACTTCTTGTGGCACCATTAATTCCCTGAACATGTGTCCGGGTTACTGTTTTTAAGATACAGTTAAGAAACTAATTGTGTCTTAAGTGTAGCATCTGCCAGGGACATTGGTGATATTTGAAGGAGGGTTATATTTCTGTGCTGTTTTTTGGTGAAATGATAAAAGTTTTGCTTTCTTAGCTATTCTGATTCTTTTACATTTTTGTTGTGCAGCACGTTTGCAGCAAATTAAGCAAGCTGAAACACAGCGGGAGGCATTTCAGAGCAGCTCAATTACAACCTTTGGCTAAGCTTTAAACAGAAATTAGGGGACAGATATTGGCATTCTGTGAAAGTTGTGGGTGTGGCTTCATGTCTAACACTTGGAAATACTTTGAGACATGAACTCAGGGAAGTGTCAGCAAAGTATAACACAAGCTACAGGAAAACTTGACTCAATTTGGAAATCTGTGCAGGATAATGAAGGTGGAGATTTGGTTTTTGACAGTATGCTGATGGGTCACAGTTAAGGTTTATTACATGTATTTGAAAGCATAGAATCAATAATAAATTCTGTAGTCTAGAGAAACTTGCATTAAATATCTGGTACCAAAATATCAGGTTGCAGTTCTGATATTTTGGAAGGTATCCCCTTCTGAAGTGTGTCCTGTGGAGCTTTACCGTAGGAAGTACCAAGAGGGACCTTTGCAGACTTGCTGGTTACAAGCAAGGTTGATTGCCTCATTAAGCTATTTCAAAAGAATGGAATCGGATAATGGAACCTCAAAGACTAGGGGGGAAAAAGTGATACTATAACTGACCTGAGTAAACCCTAATGTTGATCTAGGCTTCTTGTGCCACTTGTTTAATCTTTTGCTGTAAATGTTTATTTGGGTACCATTTAGCTAAGCATTTTCTATTAATATCGCTTGTTTTGACATATTGATTGTCCAAGGCTTTAGCTTGCAAATTTCCCTGATTTATTGTTGGAACCTGATGGGGGAACATCCATTTGAGTCTAAAGCATTGCTGTCTCTTGTTATTTCCTCTTCTGGGTTAGAATGATCAGCTTGTCAAAGCAAATGTTTTGACATGTCTAGCACCTAGCGGTAGTTCTTAAAATGCAGAAATGAAAGTGTCAGTTCCATTAAAATGCAGGTCAAAAAGTATTTGCCAAAATATTTGAAGTGGTTTTATCGTAAAGCTAAAACCTTCTAAAGGAAGTGAAATGTTACTTAGTGTCATTTTTAAGAAGTGTCTCAACGCAGGCAGTCCTCGACTTTACAATGTTCAAGGTACAGCAGATGGCACTAATGATGTTTATAAATTGACACCCTGTTTTGACTTTCTGATGTCGGTTTTGCTTTATGACGCTCAGTCCAACGTGACGCCATGCCAGCCAACAAGTTTGCTGTGCCACCCACCTCCCTGCGCTGATCCACCTCTCTGTGCTGCCCATCTCTCTGACTCGAGATGCTCAGTTGCTGTAAATAGCAATGTGATTTGCTATTTACAATATAATTACATTAATGTAGCTATTACTTGTCTGTAATTGATTAAGTACAAAATTCTGGGTTATTTTTGGTAAAAATAGGGTATTAGGCCTTGGTTCAGGAACCAAGCACCCATTTATAACACTGTTCCTATGGGAAAGTTGGTTCCGAGTTACGGTGTTTTTGACTTGACACAGTTTTCAGGAACCAGTTGCCCTAAGTCCAAGGACTCCTTGTATGGTAAAGTACATAAGCCTAACAGATTGTTTTAAATTTTCTTCACGTTTCTCTTAAAACTCTGTGAGTACTTCCATTCTTTTCAGCAGTTGAGCGGACCTCCATTGTCACTGTTTCTCGATCTGAGAGTCATCTTTAATTTGGCTGTATCTGGATAATAGGGTACCAGTACAAGCTGTTATGCTGCAACTGTTACAGCTGCATGATTCTGTAGAGATCACTAACAAAATCTTTCTAGCTTTAACCAGTCTTGGTCCAGGGTCTGTTTAGCTCACTTGTACTGCTATAAGATGGTGCAGAAGTAACGGTTAACAGCGTAACATCCAGGGTGGATTTGATTTGAATCAGTTCAATATAAATCACTTGTCAGGAAGCCTTGATTTAATCATTGTTTTCTACAAAAGGTGCATTCTTGTTGTTTGAGATAACCTACATTAAAATATTCCCAAACAGGGTCTCTCTTACGGCCTGGCAAGCCTGCTGCTATGATAGGTTTTCCCTGCTACCATACCATTCCCTCACTAGATCTCAAATCAATGGAGAGATTATACTTAGAAACTTATCCCTCAAGACTCCTGGATTATTGTTCTGAAAATGTTCCTTTTTTGTTTCTATTGCCCCTCCCTCCTTGCATTTATCTCCAGACTTCTTGCTCAGATCTACTCTACCCCAACGTCCTCTAATCATTTAACTTCTTGAAACTTTGCACTTTTAGGAGCGGTAAGGGCTCGACTGTGTGTACATAAACTTGCAGAGAGACAATAGGACTGATGAGTAGGTAATCAAGTCTGTTCTCTCTCATCTCCATACACTGCTGTTAACAAGGATGTCAGCTCTGGAGAGTTTGAGAACTGAAACTAAGCACTCCAGAGATGCTTAATGGGATCTTCAAAAAGGGGTGTCCAACCTTTTTGAATGTGGGGCCAGATCATGAACTTTTTATCACCCAGTGGGCCAGCGAGCCATATTCAAAGATCTTGTTCAAATTTGCTGATGACACTAAGATGTGGGGGGATGTGGGCACGCTAGAAGGTAGCATCAGGCTTCAATCAGACCTAGACAGGTTACAAGGGTGGGCAGATGTGAATAGGATGGAATTCAACACAGACAAGTGCAAGGTGATGCACCCGGGGAGGAACAACCGGCACCAGACCTACAGGTTGGGGAACTCCCCTCTGGTCAGCACAGAGGCGGAAAAGGATCTTGGAGTCATAATTGACTCCAAGATGAACATGGGCCAGCAGTGTGGGGAGGCAGTCAGGAAGGTCAACCGCACCTTGTCCTGCATCCACTGATGCATCTCGAACAGGTCCAGGGAGGTGATCCTCCCCCTCTATGCGGCACTGGTCAGGCCGCAGCTGGAGTACTGCGTCCAGTTCTGGGCGCCGCACTTCAAGAGGGATGTGGACAGCATGGAGAGGGTCCAGAGGAGGCCACTCGCATGATCAGGGGACAGTAGGGCAGGCCCTATGAGGAGAGGCTACAGGACCTGAACCTGTTCAGCCTCCAAAAGAGAAGGCTGAGGGGGGATCTAGTGGCCTGTTATAAACTAGTCAGGGGGGACCAGCAGGCACTGGGGGAGTCACTGTTCCCCTGTGCACTGCCAGGAGTGACCAGGAATAATGGTCACAAGCTGGCAGAGGGCAGGTTTAGGCTAGATATCAGGAAGCGCTACTTCACGGTCAGGGCGGCTGGGGTCTGGAACCAACTTCCAAGAGAGGTGATCCTGGCTCCTACCCTGGGGGTGTTTAAGAGGAGGTTGGATGAACATCTTGCTGGGGTCGTTTGACCCCAGTATTATTTCCTGCCATGGCAGGGGTTCGGACTAGATGATCTACTCGGGTCCCTTCCGACCCTAGAAACTGTGAAACCTCACAGGAAGTGGTATCACATCAGGAAGTGATTTCATGTGACCTTTGACTCCAGTGAAGTTGCAGGAAGTGACAATGAAATAGGTCTGGAAATGTGGTTTAAAATCCAAAATAAAAACAATATAAAAGCAAGAATGAAAGAATACCAAAACTAGTATTACCAGAATGACCATGTTACTTCCTGTTGCTGGTTAACTGTTTTCTTCTAAAATTAAGACCACAGTAAAGTTAAATAGCTGTGTGTAACACCAAGGGACATCCTTGATTTAGCACAACATGCTTGTTTTCGAGGACGAATGCAGCTGGAGCCATAAGGGGAAGTTTGTGCTGCCCATTTCTGCCAACGTAAAGTGTGGGCAAGTGTCCTTCACTAACTTGATCATGGTCATTGTGGCTAATTAACTAGAAATTGTAGGCATATACTGCAGAGACATGGAAGAGATCTCAAGGATAAGCTAGTCCAGGGCTGTTCAGATCTGGTGAGGCTGTGGGCCCCAGATGACACCAGCATGTGTTGCACAGGCTGCACGCTGTGGGGGTGGGCCCCTAGGGCCCCCTCACTGCATAGGCTGCTCCAGCACCATACAGACCCCCATCCTCAGCCATGCAGGCAACATTAGCAGGACCTGAACTGCCAAGGAGGCAGCTGGACATACAGTGCCCAGCCCAGCTCCAGCAACCACGTGCCCCACAGCCCTGGCCCGGCCCTGAGGCGCCTCCAGCTCCATGCGGGAGCTTACCTGGTGCCTCTGTCCACCACGCACGTGGGCAGGGCATGGGCCATGCTGCAGCTCCCCCGGCTGTGCGCTGGGGGCAAGGGGTGGAGCAAGAGGAGAAGTTGCAGGTGCTGTCCCTAGCTCGTCCAGTTAAGTGTGTGTGGAGCAGCCCCACGCCACGCAGCCCTCGGGGCAGTGGCAGTGGGACGCGGCTCATGTGATGAGCCCAGCCCCATGGGGGTAAGCAGCTCCCCTCCCCCCGCTGCCGGCTGGGGCCCGCGGGCCGGCCCTGCTTGCCTTGCCCCGCCATTGCCACCACCACCTTGGAGCATGGAGCAGGCACCAGGACTCCTTACCTGTCCCAAGTGAGGGACCTCAGGTTAGATAAAACGGCTTGGCGGCCTGCATGGTGGCCTGCGGGCCGTATGTTAGACAAGCCTGTTCTACACTGAGCACTGAGTCCCACTGAGTAGAGGGGTTCTCTTGAATCTTTACTAATCTGTAGAAGAGCCTCTGGGAACCATAGTATAGTCCATGGGCCCCAAATATAGTCCATGGCCTGTTACGACCTATTTATAAAACTTTTCTAAAAAAGTTACAAGGATATATTGTCTCAAATAGTATATAGTTAGAAGTTATAATTCTTATTCCGTGATGATATCTTTGAGCTCTAACATATCTTGAATTAAAACTGTCTTTATATAGTATTATTTAAAAAAAAAAAAGGCATCTTAACAAAAAGGACAATTAAATAAAAATATCTGATTTAAATTAAATCAGATTTTTTCTATTAAAAAAAGAATTGTTGATTTTTATCCACCCAGATGCATCTGTTGCATTCTCTTGAGCAGCAGCTTCCCCTGCCTCCCTTTTAAAGTGGCCAATATATATGGTTGTCCTATCCCCTCTCATTTTGTCCTCTCAGCAGCACTGCTGCTTCATTCACAACCTCTTGGAAATTTCTCTTCTTTCATTGTATCCATCTGGATGGCAGACTTGTATTAAAACTTCACTTTATTGGGGCATGTATTTTTATCATCCATTAACTTTCTGTTTGGTTATACATTTTAGTAATAACAGTTCAGGTTTTTAATGCACCTAATAAATGAAAGCAACAAAAACTTCAAAATATTTAAAAGGGCCTCCACATTAACCTGTTTTAAGTGATCAAATTGTTTGCTGTTACTATTTTAACCTCAGTAGGGTACTAGACAAGGTCCTTTCAGATCCATAAGAATATATATTTCACCTCTTGCAAGTTATGTTAGCTCTGTCTGTATACTGCATCTGATCTGTCTACATTTCCTTCCTTCTAATAGTTACATAAATGTCACATCAGCAAAACATCTCTGATGTCTTGTGTCACTAGAAAACAAACGGTAGAAAGAAATCATTATTAGAATGAAGAACCACCGTCTGTTATTGAAGGCAGTAACAAATGCTTCGTACCCCCCCTTTTTTGGGGGAGGGGGGGCAGTGACAATCTTATAAATAAGAGAGCTGAGAATTGATGCTTATCATATTTGTTCAATCTTTCTATGCTGGATAAAGAGACCAGAGTTCTCCAAAACAATCCAAATTCTAGTTGAGATAAATAACTGGCCAGCATACCCAAACCTGCTACAGCTGGGCTGGTTGGTCTTCTGGAGCCATTTGCCCTCTGGTTAGCATTGTTGATCTTCAAAATAACTGTTGGAAAGTCAGGAGTATTCCAGACAAGGAATTAACATATTAAAGCTGTATCTAAGAAAAAGAAATACAGTACTCAAGAATAAGCCTGCTATATGTAGCTGCTTCTCAAGAGCATCTGTCTGCCGACTTAAGATCCACCTAATGCAAGTTAGAATTGAATTCCGGTATGTGAATGTTGCAGGAAAAGAGCCCGTGTCTAGTTGTCTTTAAATTGATAACTCTGATGCAAGTCAAAGTGTAATGTTTTTACTGGAGATCAGAGACCTGGCCTGCAACCTATATATAATTTAACATCATTAGATTTCCCCAGTGATTCTTCTGTTTAATATTGCTGATTTCCCACCCCCTCCCCCATACTTTTGGTCAGGAATATCAAGAACAAGGTTTGTAGATGGTTTTTAAATTCTTCATTCTGTAAGAGCTAGTGTATTCTTCTGTGTGATTCTATCAACAAGTCTCTTCTGTCCTCCCATGGAGGTCTGTTAGTATTGCCAGCATATGATTACTTGCTGAATTAAATTTGAGAAATCTGGTACAACCTAGTGTAGTGCTTAAATTTTATGTAAGGATGTTCAGGGTATGACACATGATGTAACTTATTTATATTTTAGAAATCCTAATAAAGCAATCAACAAAATAACCCTTTGCCAGACCTAAAACTATAATCCAGATTTATTGGCATGATGAGTTGCAAAAGTAACCAGGTAAAACAAGGACTCTGCAGAGCTACAGCATGGGTGTGCTTTACTTGTTTACCAGCCATAACCTGAAAGTAAGAGATTCGTTTGGAACATGTGTTTTTAAATGGTTTGTTTTTTTTTAACTGTCCTCCCGAGGAGGAAATTCATGTAATTGTTTTAAACACTTTTGGCCTTTAAGCAAATAATTAATATTCAGGTTCTTGATTGGTTCTTATGTCCTCTAGAAATATGTGGCAAAGCCCATTCTAAGAAGACTTTGTGGATAGGTCCCACTGCCCTCTTCTGGAAGCAAGCTGTGATTGCTGCCAGGTCTGAGAGGTGGACCTATCATATGTAGAACATTGTCAGATACAGTATTGTAATACTGTTTTTGTAATAAGGAAAAAAAGTATTGATAAGGTTCAACATTTCAGCTTCCTTAATTCAGGGGTGTCAAACTCATTTAGCTGCATGTATCGCATGAGCATCCTGTGGCAGTCTGCAAGCTAGATTGGGGCCATGCACATGAGGTGGCATGCAGGGCTGGTGTGCATGCCCCAAGCTGGCCTCCTGCACCACATGCAGCATGTGTGCCTGGTCTGGCCCCACTTCAGGGCCCACACCGCATTTGGTGTGAAGACTGGACCTGGTGCTGCATGCAGCATAGAGGATCCAGGGTGCTGGCTACGTGCAGCACCCTACTGGACTGGAGCCAGCGTGCAGAGCCAGGGCCAGTCCAGATTGGGCCCCAGGCTGTTCATGCACACTGGAGACAGCATGCAGGGCTGGGCTGACTGGGTGCCACATGCTGTGTGCCTGGTGCTGGTCCTGTGTGCTGCATGCAGAATGAGCCCTGGAGCGGGGCTAGCATGTGCTGCATGCAGTATGCAGGCCTGAACTGGTCACATTCACCCTGCATGAGGGGCTGGCATAGCATATACTGCATGTTCTGCCCTGCCGGACTGGCCCTGTGCACTGCCTATGATGTGGCCCAATCTGGACTTGCCCTGAAGACCACACTCGCGGCTGGTTTGGTGTGGGTGCTACACGCAATGCGCATCCTGGTTTGGTCCCATGCTGCGTGCAGCAGTTCTGTCACCTGGCCTGTGCACCAGACTGGCTCTGCATGCTGCTTGCAGAACATCGTTGGTTTGAGACTCACAGGCTAGATCCAAATCCAGCTCTCTGGCCTTAACCTATTGTGTCTGAGATCAGGCCTATACTAGAAATTTTTGCAACTTTTTTTTTCCCCTTTGGTAATATTCAGTCCTGGCAAAAGCCCTAATACGGATAGAGTAATACTAGGGAGTGGATATAGACCAATGATTCCCAAGCATGATGTCATGGCACCCTGGGGTGCCTGAGATTCTTTTGAGGGTGCCATGGAGTGCCAGTCAATGTTAGCACTGTTAAGTATGCAAACCTGACTCACAATATAAACCCAGAGATTTCAAATAGGAATTCATAATTCCTATTTGAATTATGGGACTCGTTAGCCTGGAAAAGTGCAGGCTCAGGGGTGATCTGATGGCCACCTATAAGTTTATCAGGGGTGACCACCAGGATCTGGGGGAACGTCTGTTCACCAGAGCGCCCCAAGGGATGACGAGGTCGAACGGTCACAAACTCCTGCAAGACCGTTTCAGGCTGGACATAAGGAAGAATTTCTTTTTACTGTCCGAGCCCCCAAGGTCTGGAACAGTCTGCCAGCGGAGGTGGTTCAAGCACCTACATTGAACACCTTCAAGAGTAAATTGGATGCTTATCTTGCTGGGATCCTCTGACCCCAGCTGACTTCCTGCCCTTTGGGCAGGGGGCTGGACTTGATGATCTCCCGAGGTCCCTTCCAGCCCTAATGTCTATGAAATCTATAATGGTAAATACATCCTGACCTGTTGTCTTTGAGTTCTTTTGCAACAGAAAAGTTGCTCTGTTTTCCACGGTCATCAAATGACTTGAAAACTAAGAGCTGGAATTTTCTGCCTGGTGCCTTGCATCTAAAAAAGGTTGAGAACCACTGATATCAACTCTACTAACAACTTATGATTTTTTTAAAACTGGTATTTGCTGCATCTGTACTAGGCTATTTGCTATTTGCCAGAATAGCTGGCAGATGCAGACTTGCTCTAAAGGACAGACGTACTCTCTGAATAAAAAGATGTATTTAATATGATTAAGTAAACTTACTGTCTTATAGTTTAGAGCACCTTCATTTTAAGGTAGGTGAGAGCTGATTTTAATTTTGAATTTCCCTCCTAATCCTTCCGTTATAAAACCTCATGCAGGTTCCTTATGTGTCAGTTAGGAGTGGTCATTGTAAGGGGGCCAAAGTGGCTTGAAGGAGATTGGGAATTCTTTGGGGGCAGAGGTTCTTTGCCATGCTGTGAGATGACATTTGAATTATTTGAGATAATATTTCTACAGTCTCCTCCAATCCATCTTCCAAGACTCTGAGATGAAGAGGAGAGGCTGATTTTTTTGAGGACTGAGCCCTAGCTATTTCCATTGGGTGAAAGTAAGACACTTCAGGTACGTTCTTTTGTGGGTGTGCTCAGTCATCAAGTCCTGAGCAGAAAACACTTCAGCCTTGTCCCGGATCCTCCTCATTCTCTTGCAGTGAGTGACGAGATGAAGTACTGAGTGCATACTATTTGGTAACCTTTTCACTGAGACCAGACCAGATTTAACACAGATCAGTTCTAAGGTGAGTCAAAATTGGCAGTCATTAGATGTTCCACGGGCCATTGGTTGCCAGTGCCTGAGTTAAACAAGCAGTTCACTGGAAAACGAGCTCACTGGTTTTTCACAGATGTCTTCAGATGTCTGTCACAGAATGACTGACCGTCCTTGAGCCAGCCTCAAGGCAGTGGGGACTGGCCTCAGACCTGAGGGCTGAAACTTTGGTGTTACCAGTGCTCCACACCCTCAGCTCGGAGCCACTACAGACTTGCTAGAATTTGCATTTCCACATGAGCTGCCTCAGAGTTTGTTTCAGGCCAAACTGAAAGCAGTTGCTATAAAGGCATCCCTACAGGAACACTGATGTGAATGGGGGACAAACAGACAGAGCTGACACGGTGAGGTGGGATGGGACACGGCCCAGCAGGATGGTAGCCCTATCTGGAGTTGGGTGTGGAGCTGTCACTTAGTGCCTTGGCACTGCTGTCCCATTTTGCACCCCACCATGCTGCTGGGTGTGAGGCCACAGAACGCCACAGAGCAGGTGACCTCCCCATGCCTACCGACTGTCTCGAGATAGATGGCCGCTGTTTCGTTGGCACCCCCTTGGGAAGAGGTGGGGTAGAAGATGACGGCTCATGCCACCCCAGGTCCATTAGGCACCAGCAAGAGGTGGGATGGCGGGTCTTGGCATGTGAGTGGGTGTATACTGGGAATGGGGCATCTCTGGTTGACCCCTGCTCTGTGCTATTCCCATGTGGTAGGCTGGATAAAATCTCTGTGAGCTGGATCTAACTTGTGGACCACAGGTTGCTGCTCCCTGCTCTCTAGACCCGGGAGGCTTCTCAGAGATAGCAGTACACTTTTGAAGCCAAAATTGTGTTTATTTCCTTGTCTGGAAATACTACAATAGAAAAGGTTACGTACCATTTAAACATTATTGTAACCTTGTTTCAGTTGCTCAGTTTTGGGGATGAAATACCAGAAGTCAATGCTAATGACACTGATGTCACTAGACCTCTTTGGAGCCACTGTTTACAGTACTTCTGAGGCTCTTCATCCCTTGGGACCATTTCCCAGCCATGGGTGTTAATCCCCAAATTCCAGAGGTTTCCCACAATCCTTGTAAGCTTGTCTCTTGCTCCTTGCATGTAATAGGTTTGCATGCTTTTGCAATGACACACCTATGGCGGAGTCTGGAATGTATCCACTGCCACCACTCATTGTCTCCTTGGAGAGTGTAACTGGATTGTGCTCCAGGGGTGGCTAGCATGTCCCCTGGGGTACCATGACCCTTCATCCTGCTCTAGTCCCAGAGTACCCTGACCGTCTTACATGTCCGCCATACTTTATATGTAGCTATATAGTTGGAAGGGAGGCTGCCTAATAGGTCCCAGGGCTGAGTCTCATTCTTTGCTAGCCTTTCACTCCTTGCTGTCCTATCTCTGGGGTATAGTGGGATGTCCCTCAGGCTTTCCTCCACAAGCGCCTGCTGCAGGGCTTCTTCCCCTTTGACCTCTAGGGCCAGAGTGCCCCCCCCCTAGTTCAGGGCCTGTGTTTATTTCCCTGCCCCTGCTGGTCACCTGCCTCCCTGAGCTGCCTTGGGTGCTTCCCAGTTTGGCTTGCTGGCTCAGCCTTGGGGTAGCTCACTGCTGCTGGCCCTGCAGTGCTTCTGTGAAAGCCTCTAGCCTCTGCTGCTGCTGCTGGGTCTGTGCTGGGTTATTACTCAGGTCCTTCCCACCATCACATCTGTTCCCAGGGGCTTGGCCGCCCAGCAGGCCTCAGGGTTTGCTGCTCCCCCTTCTCAGCAATGGGGTGGGGCATTGTTACAGAGAGGTGTCCCTTGGAATTGTCTGTGGTGATTCCTGTATCGGTACTGGATTTTTTAGCATGGTGGAAAGAACCAGGCAGCATTTACAGAGGAACTCATTTCCAGCCTCTGTCTCAGCTTACCGTGGTGGCAGATACCTTTTGCCTCATTAGGGTGATTTCTTTCCTGCCCCGCCCGCCTTTTTTTTTTTAAACTTGCTCTTGCTGAGAGGTGTCAGGCAGGCATGCAAGGCTTTTCTCAACTGCATTTTAGGTCATTAGAATTGAGCAACACCACATTATCTCCATGGTTTTTTCAGTGGGGACCAACCTTTTTGGCAGGCATGCCACTAATTAATCCCAGTGCCTTCCTTGATTTACCACTTCCGATCACTTTTCCCTCACAATCTGGTGTTCTGTTCTCTGTCCTGTGTTCCCTACCTGATCTGCTGCTCTGCTTTCTGTGGCCTACCTCGTGCGGCCTACCTCATCTGCCCGGTGGGGCCTTTCCCCCTTCATTTTCAATCTGCTAAGTGCCACACATGGGATGCTTATTCATGTGCTTGAGGGTGGGGGGTGGCGTTTTAATTAGAGCGGTTCCTGGAGACCTGCTCCAATTAAAACGATGCAGCGCCATGTGTGTTAAGCCCCTGCACATTTATAAATGGTTGTGGGATGCTTTAACTAAAGCTCATTTGACAAGCTTTAGTTAAAGTGACCGTTTTTAAACCCATGGGGGTTTATAAATGTGACATTGCAGCAATGCTAGAGCATTCTAATTAGAATGCGGGCAGATTCAATTAATCGCATCTAATCGAGCAGACTTGATTAGAATGTGTTGGAGCACATGCATAGGCACCCATAGAGGCTACTTGTGCCAGGGCTGTGCTGCAGGTTGGCCGTCCCTGGCTTATATCGGCAAGTAGGGAAAAGACAATGAAGTCCTCCCTCTTCAACAGGGAGGCTCTTTATATGTGGCACTGGTGCATCCACCATCATGTATTGCAGACAGGTGAGCACCTGCTATGCCTCTGGTGTTATAAGACAACCCTGCTGATACAATTTGTTCACTCGCTGAGAGTGGGAGGTCAAGAATTTGATCCTCTCCTGACTTTTTCTGGAATGGAGCCAGTCAGACTAACCTGTTCACAGCTGCCTTCAGCAGCAAGTGAAGAACATTATGCCTCAGGGCATTGGAATTCTTCCTGATTCCATGGTCAGATGATCTCTCATGCATCTTTCTTCCTATCTCTGATCAATAAGGTGACCCAGGATAGCAGAACTGCTGTCCCTCTACAGCTCAAATCCCATCTCTGTGCCCCTGGTTCCAGAGCTCGTAATTCAGAAAAGTGGTAAGGTGCTAAATACAGATTGTTAATCTCTTCACCTGAATAGCTGTATGTTGGGTAGCTCTTATAGCTAGAGCAGGAGTGCTTGGCTGCCATCAAGTATATGGTCTTATCCATAACAGAAAGGATTCTACTGGGTCTACAGGCCTGGCAAAATGGTTGAGTCTTCATGCTGGGTGTCAAGTAAAGACTCTTTTCACCATATGAAGCATTCATTCCTCTTATTATAAACTACATATTAGCTACCTGAATTTCTTAGCTTTGTCTCAGCCTATTGTCCACTGTTGATCGCTGTTCTATATTTCCCCAAGATGTACTGAACTTTTCAAGGGTTTAGCAAAAATTTTCCCCTCTGTGATGGACAAGATTCCTCAGCAAGCTCTAAACTTGTGTTTTTATATGAATGTTTTTGAGCCAATGTCAGTGTAGTCCTTTCTTCAGCATTTCAGTAAAACTGTGTTGCTAGCTGGACCAGATGTGCAGATGTGTGGTTTGTGGTGCTGCAAACTTCTCTGTGGTGCCATAAAATGCACGTTACACATTGAACTATGCCCTGCGCTGCTAATTTGCAGTGCTGGGGCAAAATTTGCTACCAGGAATTCCTGGTAGTTTGAAAAACCCCAGAAAAAAAGCAGTGCAGAGCATGCCAAAGTGTCATGTGCCAGGACAAATGTAGAGATGGGGGAGTGGGCAGCCCAGGATTGCCTACTCCCCTATCTCCATGTATTGCAGAGTTCCCACACTGAGGCCCCTGTGCCTCAGCTAGGGGTGTGCACTGCAACACAAAGTGGTGGCACAAATTTGTGTGACTACTATTTGTGCTTCTGCAAACATGCCCCTGCTTGTGTGGATGAGGCCCTTGGTGGCAGTTACCTCAGCAAAGAGAATCAGTGAGACTCAGGTCCTCAAGGTGGATATTCCCCCTTATACTGCTTATCTAGGCAAAGTGATGCTGTGAACTTAAACTATTTTTGGCAAAAACTTAGGGTTTCCTGCTGCATGCAGTGCCATGTCAGTCTGGGCCTTAGCGCTGTCTCTAGGGCTGGTCTGGATCAGGCTCCAGGCTGTCTGTATGGGTCTGCATCCAGCCCGTGTGTTACAGGCAGTGCAAGCCCTGGAGTGGGGCCAGCTTATGCTGCATGAGGTGCTATGGGTGCTGCACACAGTGCAAGGGTCAGTCTGGGGGCATGTGCTGCATGTGGCATCCTCCCAGA
The DNA here is from genome assembly GCF_052110815.1 of Crocodylus siamensis. Taxonomy (NCBI): domain Eukaryota; kingdom Metazoa; phylum Chordata; order Crocodylia; family Crocodylidae; genus Crocodylus; species Crocodylus siamensis. The sequence continues at coordinate 8,075,027 of NC_143399.1, read as the reverse complement.
CCAGCCTTAGTTCTGGCTCTGCTGCTACAGCCTGTGGCAGGCCCACGCCCCACTCACCATGCTAGTGGTACCCAGGTGGCTGGCCTGTGAGCAGCTGGGCCAGCACCACCAAGTTGGAAGAGGGAACGTGAATTGGTCTGGCTCCTTGAAGTTCCTGGGACAAGTGGAGCCCAGCGGCTGTGTCCCAGGGGGAGCGAGAAGCAGGGATTTCGCCGCAGCATCTGAGCCCTTACCGACTGGAGGCAAGGAGTCCTGACGAGCCAGATGCCAGCAACGAAGACAGGATGCCTGGGAGAGAGGGCCTGGAGCCCAGAAGAGGAACAGCCACCGATGGAACCAGAGGCTTGAACCTTGCCGAGACCCCACCCACACTAGCAGTGGCTAGAAGGTACACGCAGGGTAGCTTGGGCAGGATGGAGGCAGCCTAGGAAGCATCAGCAGGATCTGAGGGGGGAAGGACGTGCGGGGGAGCTTGGCACTGCAGCCCACCATGCTGATATGGCCTCGGACACTGAAATCAACGGCTGACCAGCATCAGGACCCTAGGGGTCACCAGGGCATGAGAGAACACCCCACAGGACATTATAGAAAATGGCCAGGCACCAACTGATTCAGAGCTCTTTGAGTGTATAACCCCAGCGCAGAAATTACATGGCAGCCATAGAGGGTACACCACATTTAGGTGGGGGCACCAAGAGGCACCAGGTTCAGCAAACATCATTGCTGTGCTCATTCACATCCTGGGAAGAATTTTAATTCACATATTGTTGAGTTGCTAGTTTTTCCAGTTGGAGGCACCTGGACCATAGGCCTGCTAAGAGGTGGGGAGACAGTTCTCCTGGGATCCCTCTTGGGAGAGCCAAATCGGATTCTGCCAAGACCCAAACCAAATCACTTGAGTGGAAAGGGGTGGGGTAAAAGGGAGGTAAAGAGTCCCACAGAAGAAACACTAGCCAAGGTGGCCAGGGTCATCAAGGAACACTGAACAACATCTTCTGGTGACAACTTGGGTAACACCAAGTTGTGGCAGGAAAGTAGATCCTGGTGTAGCACGCTTAGATGGGCAGGACAGGCCAGCGGCATCACAGTGAGGATGGGCCCTCCACACAACCCAGTCTGGATCAGCCCCAGAGCCAGCATGCAGTGTTGGTCCAGTGCTTATGCTACAGTCAGCATGTGCTCTGGACCTACTTCTGTGCTGTGAGCAGTGCTGGGTCCTGCACCAGACTGGCTCTCTATGCCACATACTCATGGGCCAGATCTGGTTCCTGGGCTGTATCTTTGATGCCATTGTTTTATTTTTAAAGTTCTTTTGCTGAGACCTGTAACAGAAGACCTTATAGTTTCATAGTTAGTAGGGTTGGAAGGGACCTGAGCAGATAATTAAGTCCAACCCCCTGCCATGGCAGGAAAGAGTACTGGGGTCAAACAACCCCAGCAAGGTGATTGTCAAGCCTTGTCTTAAAGACCCCCCATGGTAGGAGCCAGCACCACTTTGCTTGGAAGTTGGTTCCAGATCCCAGCCGCCCTGACCGTGAAGTCGTACCTCCTGATGTCTAATCTGAATTTGCCCTCTGCCAGCTTATGACCGTTATTTGTAGTCGCTCCTAGTAGTGCTCGGGGGAACAGGGACTCCCCCAATGCCTGCTGGTCCCCTCTGACTAGTTTGTAACAGGCCACTGGATCCCCCCTCAGCCTTCTCTTTTGGAGGCTGAACAGGTTCAGGTCCCGTCGCCTCTCCTCATAGGGCCTGCCTTGCTGCCTCTGATCATGCAAGTGGCCTCCTCTGGACTCTCTCCATGTTGTCCACATCCCTCTTGAAGTGCGGCACCCAGAACTGGACGCAGTACTCCAGCTGCGGCCTGACCAGTGCCACATAGAGGGGGAGGATCACCTCCTTGGACCTGCTCGTGATGCATCTGTGGATGCACGACAAGGTGCGGTTGGTCTTCTTGCCTGCATCCCCACACTGCCGGCCCATGTTCATCTTGGCATCAGTGATAACTCCAAGATCCTTTTCTGCCTCTGCACTGACAAGAAGGGAGTTCCCCAGCCTGTAGGTATGGTGCTGGTTCTTCCTCCCCAGGTCCAGCACCTTGCACTTGTCAGTGTTGAAACCCATTCTATTCTCATCCGCCCACCCCTGTAACCCGTCTAGGTCCAGTTGTAGCCTATTCCTCCCTTCTAATGTGCCCACATCCCCCCACTTCTTTGCTGTCATCAACAAATTTGAACAGGCTGCTTTTTACCCCCCTGTCCAACTGATGAAGATGTTGAACAGTGTGGGCCTGAGGACTGAGCCCTGCAGAACCCCACTGCCCACATCCCTCCAGGTCGAAAATGACCCGTCCACCGCCACTCTGTGGGTGTGGCCCTCCAGCCAATCGGCGACCCATTTGATTGTGTAGGTGTTAATACCACAGTCCCCCCAGTTTTTTAATGAGAACGGGGTGAGAGATGGTGTCAAAGGCCTTCTGAAAGTCCAGAAGGACTACGTCCACTGCTACCCCCGCATCTAAGGATTTGATAACCTGGTTGTAGAAGGCCACCAGGATGGTCTGACAGGACCTGCCTCTAATAAACCCATGTTGGTTGGCCCTAAGCATAATCTCTCCTGCTGGCCCCTCGTGGACATGTACCAGAATAATTCTCTCAAAGCTTACCCAGGATCGAGGTAAGACTAACTGGCCTATAGTTCCCCGGGTCCTTCTTCCCTTTTTTGAAGATGGGAACCACATCGGCCCTCTTCCAGTCCTCTGGCACCACACCAGAGCACCACAAGTGCTCGTAAAGCCAGGCCAGGAGTCCTGCAGTGACCTCAGCTAATTCCCTCAGCACTCTGGGGTGGAGATTGTCTGGACCAGCTGATTTAAATACATCCAGTCCCTCCAGAAGTTCCCTGACTAGATCCCTTGGCCTGGGTGCGCCTCCCCTGGGGCCTGAGGGGGGCCTGGTGGGGGGGCTGATCTGGTCCCTGCTCAGGAAAATGGAGGCAAAGAAGTCATTAAATAGGTTAGCTAGCTTCCCAAGGCCTGTTTGATGTTGGCCCACCCACCTGTCTCTGGGCTAATTGCCTGCCTCTCTTGTCTGTCATGCCTTGATGATAAATGATTATGATGTTGCTCAGGCAGGAGGCTGCCCATTTAAGACCCCGATGACTAGGGGTGGTATCCCCAGCTCCAAATCTCCACCTACACTGGGGTCCATGCCATGCAGATAGCATCTCAGGCAGCTAAGCTCACCTGTATGCTTTCACCCTCTATGACTGTAATCCCTTCTCTGGGACCTTTGGCCTCCCTAGGCCCTGGCCCTGTCTTTTCAGGCCAGTAGGAATCCCGAGCCTCCTGCTCCAGGCATCCCTCACTTGTGACCCTTCTGACCCTCTCGGGTCCTGGCTCCAGTACAGGGCAGTTTGGGTGCTTGAAGTCAGGCTTGAGTGGCCTGCCTTCTCTTAACCCTCACAACTCCACTGGATCAATTGAGCCTCAGGCCTTCACAGATCTCAGAGGCCTGGGCTTTCCCCAGCCAGGACTGTGCAGGGGCTAGAGCATCAGGTGTCCCCTACCTGCCTTTCAGCAGGGAAGTTTGTGGTCCTGGTATTTCCTGGGGCTGCTGCATCACTGGCAGGGTGCAGTTTTAGGTCATGCCCAGGACCTGGGACCTCCTCCATCCCCATAGCCCCAGCCCATAAACCTCCATGATGTTGTGACCCTCAGCTCAGCTGGCTGATGTCTCTCTTATGGCAGCCAGCAGCAAACTGCTGCTTCACCTTATATATATCCTGGGTCCCAAAATAGCCGCCACAATCAAGCACCTGGCTGCTGCCTGCTCCAGCCCTCAAAGTGGCAGGCACCAACAATGCACTGCCACAAGATCCAATAAATTCTTTTTCTTGATGAAAGTTCTTATTGGGATTCATGAAAGGTTCAGATGTTGATAATGAGACCATTCATGGTTATACTAAACAGAACATAAAATTATAAATGTTATCAGGCATAGGCCAACTGTTAAACAGTGGGGGTTTGGAAGAAAATGGTCCTGTAGGCAGATTATTCCATCATGTTATCACTGCAAGTTGCTCTGAAGCATCTGGTATTGGTGACTGTTTGTCGGCCTGATTCTGGGCTATCTCTGATCTAATACAGCAGTTCCTCCTGGCCTGGTGATTGTTTCATGCACAGTGCTGTTGCTTAAGTATGATGCTTTTATTTTACTTCAAGACTCATGCAAACCCCTCCCAAATAGAATGAAAACAGCCTTATATAATTTTTCAGTTTAAATGTAAATATGTCCAAAAATTCACTTTTTCCTGCAAAGATTGCTCTTTCATTATCTTATTATAGCTACTCCTCACTTAACGTCATAGTTATGTTCTTGAAAAATGTGACTTTAAGCAAAATGATGTTAAGCAAATCCAATTACATCACAGTAGTTACTACTAGCAGGCGGCAGCCAAACGTTATAAATGAACATTGCGTGACTTTAAATGAGCATGTTCTCTAATAGCTTGGTGATGTAATAACACAACAACGTTAACTGGGATGATGTTAAGTGAGGAGTACCTGTACTTGGGCTTTGTCACCTTCCCATCCATAAAGGTGTTTTCTAATAGCCAGTTGGTATCCACTTGCAACCCCTGCTTGTGAAACTTGTTTCACTTGAGCATGGTGCCTGTGTTTCTTCTTAAGGCAAATCCATGATTTCTCTTATAATGGAACTAAAACCAGGGTTTTCTTTTTTGTGTGGACTAAGGTTTGAATGTGGGGATTTTTTGTAGGAGTTCTACCAGGCAAGGCAGCAACTAAAGCCTAGTTGCTTTTTGTGGAGAAAAGTGTAGAGAGAGAGAGAGAGAGAGAGTCCTTCTTCCAGGAATTCTCATGTGTCTATAATGAAACTGTTCTATACAGAACTAGTTTTTGCTTTAAAGAAGTATATGTAAACTTTTCTTCTGACATCCAGAAATAAAATCTTCCATTTGTAGTCACAGGAAAATTCTGTCTACACTTTGCACAAAGGATGCCGCTTTATAGAGAAGGGGAAAAATGGTTTCTTTAATCGCCTATATTACCTTTGTAATAATTAGAGTAATTAATGGAACCAAGTAATTTTGGAATTGGTAGTGATTACTAGAAAATGTCATAATCGTATAGCTTCCCCACTTAATACCCAAGATTACAGAGTTTGTTCGCACTTCTAGTAGAAGGGAAAGCAGGGATAACTCATGCCACAAAGATAATTGTCAGTCATTACTACTACTCTTTTTATATGATGTTGGATACCCGCTTCCAGATCTGAGTTGTCGTCTGGTGTTATTGCTTAATGTGCAGATTTCATTTGCCCCATCTGGGATTTGTAGATATTGCAGCTTCCGATTAAGTGTTGTGCTGTTTGCTGGGCGCCACGTTCAGACTGTCCAAGGTGTTCCTCGTGGAAAGTGTTGCTTTGAAGCATCAGTATCCAGATCTCAGCTTGACCCACACCTCTTAATCAAGGTTGTGCCCAATGGGGGACTCGTTTGGTGTTGGTATAAAACTCTGTAGGAATAGGTCTGACTTTTCCCAGTGACTGGCCCACTCCATTGCTGCTCATATTTGGTTCAGCATCCCCAGTCTCTTCCAGGAGCTTGTGGGCTTTATATTTAAATGGTTTACGACTTTGAAGCCTCTTAACCCTCCATCTGTCTGGGACTTCAGTTAACAGTTGATGAAGCAGGTGATTTTTTTTTTTAGTCTCTTGCCTCTATTTCCAGTAATGGTGTTAGGGTCTGTCTTCTATCACTTGGTCTCATGCCTCATGTACAGGGAGTTTGTTTGTGTGCATGTAAGTTGTACAGCCTGTTATGAGTCTCAGTACACTTAAGTACAGTGTCAAGCTTTTTAGCGTGACTTCTGGACCATACAGAGGCACAATATTCTGCTGGGGGTTTATACCGCCGGGCCAGGAGCGCTTTGAAGTTGGCAATCCATGTCATGCTGGCTAAACATCTTCAGGCAGCTACCTGTGCAGAGACTTCACTGCCGACCTTCTGAATGTGTTTCTAGGTGAGGGTGTGGTGTAATGTGACTTCTAGGTAAGTTGGGGTACGTTCCATTTTCAAGCTGCTACTTGCGACAACTGTAACGGTGTATTTTGGATTGAGTCGTTCACTGTCTAGTTGTTTCACTTCATCAGTCAATGCCACCCTTGCATTTTCTCTGTTAATGCTATCTTATATTGGATGCAGACAGAGCTAACTAAGTCTATTAAGGAGACTGAGCCTACCAGCTATGAAACTATGGATGGACAGTGATTCGATTGAGTGATTCGAATCACTGTCCCAATTCGATTTGGCAGATTTGGATCCGTAGATTTGGCGCTGATTCAGAGATTTGGCCATAGACTATACAAGCAGCAATTCTCCACGACGCTGGACACGGCTGCCTCTAGGTGGTAAGTCTGTTATGGTGGACAGAGAGGGGAGGGGAGGGGCTTGGGGGAGTGGTAGATCAATGCCTGCACAGCAGGGGAGGGACGGATTGGGTCTGGGGCTGGGACGTGCTGTCCAGCTAGGGCGGGGTGGGTGCAGGACTCGGGGAGGGGGGCTCCTGCCACTGCACGGCACTGCTTGCCGTCGGTCTGGGAGCTGCTCTTCTGGTGGCTGTTCTGGCGGCTCTCGCTGCTGTTTAGGGAGGGCATGGGAGTGGACCTGTGCTCCTGGATCTTGATGCGGGGCTGAGCCGGGGTGTGCTCCGGATGGGTGGCAGAAGGTGCTGGGAGCGGGGGCTATGGCCTTCCACTGCCTGCTCAGTTGGGGTGGGGAGGCGCAGGATGGTGCTGCTGTGCTGCCTTTGACAAGTGGTGAACAGCAGCAGAAACTACTCCAGCCTCCCTGCGCCTCCTGGACAAGCCGTGGCTCCGCCCCACCCTGCCCCGCCTCAGCTGGGCGAGCAGCAGCGGGGCATGGTGGGGCGGGTGTGTGTACCTGGATTGGGACAGGGTGAGTGGCAGGGGCTATGGGGAATTTTAGGATGGTTGCAGCGTCCCCATAACCCCTGCTCCATGGTGATCTGCAGGGCGGGTGGAGCCAGAGCGGCGCAGCTGGGGCTAGCCGCCTGGTGTACAGCCCTGGCTTCACCCGCCGCATGGGTGCAGCCTGGTGGTGGGCAGCTGGGGCTAGCCTCCCGGAGCACAGCCTGGCCCATACAGATCTGGGGGCACACGCCTGCTCCCATGCCCTCCCAGATCACTTTTAATATACAGCAGTGAGAGCCGCCAGAGCCGCCACCAGAAGAGCAGCTCCTGGACCGGCGGCATGCGCCACTCAGTGGTAGGAGCCCTCCTCCCTGAGCCCTGTGCCCCCCTGGCCCAGCTTGTCCCAGCCCCAATCTCTCCCTCACTGTGGGGGCGTTGATCTGCCCCACCCCATGCCCCTTCCCTCTCCCCTCTGCCCTCCACAACAGACTTACCAGCTGGAGGCAGCTGTATCCAGCATCACCGAAGACTGTTGCCTGTACAGTCTGTGGCTGAATCTCCGAATCTTGCCGAAATGATTTGGAGGCTTTTGAATCTATTCAGACCTTTTAATGGGTTTCTTGATTTGATATGGATTTGGCTGCCAAATCTCCTCCAAATCAAATTGGCTACCAAAGCTTCGCACAGCCCTACTGACAAGTCCTTAATTCTGCTACTTTAGTCACCCCCTTTGTGATTGGAATAATGTATCATTTAAATTTGACAAGAATGTTAATTTTTTATAGCCCCAAATCCTCCCAAGAATTGGCCCCTACCAAAAATTATGGCTAGCTCAACATTCAGGAAATACATCTTTGTTTGCTAGACATGAGCCATAGGTAGATACCATGATATTGGCTCATAATAGGAAGTTAATCTATATTAGGGGATCCAGTTTTGACAGTTTTATTCCTTTCAGTCATGCTCCAAAACTTATGCTACAGCCTTGAACAAACATAGTGTCATATTCTTGTGCCAGTTAATATGCTCAGAGAAAGTAAGATCAAGAATGCCTGGCTGCAAAACCTACGTCTTGCATACATACATGTTTATAGACATGCACGTGCCCCCGCCCCCATACTTACATGCTTGTATTCATCATTTCAACAATTTAATTCATATAAGAAATAAAATGTGTGTGGGTGTTCTCATAAAAAGAGTATTCTGCCTATTACAGGTTCGAAATGCTTGGGGAATACAGTAAAGAGTCTGCCTTCACTACTGCAGGATGGAACCATATTGTAACATGGTCAGAAGACTATTGTGTTTTAATTGGATCTCTGACGTAGTTTTAATTTGCAGCATAATAAGCCTCGATAGCGCTGCTTGTGTAAACATACCGCCCTTTGATCTGATTCAGAATTCTCTGGAATGACCTATAGTCGTCATCCTCACAACCTGTACGTCAGGGCCTTTGATGACTAACACATATGGTTCATCTAGACACTGGTGCTAGATACTTTAGACAATTTATTGCATTACTTCATTATCTTAAAAGCAATAAACAAGAATTCTTTCTGAACCACCCTGTTGAAGAAGGTGATAGATAAGGTGTGGTAAAATATCATTCCTTATTTTCTAGATGGGAAATTTTGAAAAGAGAGGTTGAAAGCCAGACTTTCAAACGAAGATTCATTTCTTAAGTTCTCAAATGTAGACATTTAGGGTCTTTGATTTGGGTGGGGGTAAAAATCTTGATATCCTTTTTTACCGTCAATTCATATGGCTTTTCAGTGCTTGTGAGAATTTGTCATAAGTGTCTTAATGGAAAAAAATAAAAAAAGTGTTAAGTTTGAGAATTGGGTTGTGTGCATCTTGCCTAAGCCAAAAGTCAGTATTGGATCAGGGAACAGAATTTGGTAACTCTTGATTCTCAGTCCCGTGGTGCCACCCAGTATGATCAGACATCTTTTCTAGATCATATGCCTCCTTCTTAATGATTATTTTGTAAACTTGCCCTGAATTGGGAGTTCTAGAATAGATGTTTTTGCTCTTACTATTTAATTTCCTGTTTCTTTTATTTTTATGCAATTATATCAAATACAGTAAGTATGCAAGATACAGGCAATGCAGTGAACATTTTAAAATCTTGCTGAAAGGGGGTAAAATGGACTAACTTTTGAAACAGATCTAGAAATTAGTTTTGAAACTGAACTCAGAACTTCTTTCACAAGTTTTAACTTTTAGTATAAATTTGATTTGTAGATATTGTTGGTGTTAAAGAGAAAAGTGTGTTTTAGGCTGAGGTTTGACATGCTAGATATTGCTCGTTATTTTTAAGAATTATTGCAATCTAGAGATGGATCTAAACAAACGGTAAACACTTGGAACTAGGTTTGGGTTTCAAATTGCAGTTCAACATGTCTGCAATTGGCCAAATCTTATCTTCCTGAAATTTGTAAATCCTTTGTTTGATATTTTAAACCCTCAAATTTGGGAAGGTTTTGTTTGGCTTGCTTAGAAAGACTGGATCTTTAGTTTTGGGTTAGGTTCATCTTAAGTGAAATAAGGGGCTTTATTATAAGAATATAGTGACACAAGTAAGTGTGACTAATTTTCTTTGGCTGTAGAAAATTTTTTGGGCTTAAGAAACACTTGACATATTGTTTCAGTAAATCTGTCACTTATGTACAAGCATATTTGCTGGAATGCTACAGAAGTTCTGATCTGTTACAGTTGCCTGCTCACTGATTCATAATATATCTTTTGTTTACAGGCAGCTATAAATGGTGTAATACCACAAGAAAATGGCATTCTGCAAAGGTAAGTGCAGAAGCTTGGATTGATCATTATAAAAAGCTACTGTGCAACAGTCACGGAGGATGCTTTTCTTTCTTTTCCCCTCTTCTCTTTCTTCCTAACTTCTGATTTTTCCCCTTGGTAAAATAATATAATATTATAAGTCCCCCGTTTGAAATGCCCATGAGAGCAATGAGTTCAGTTTCTGGCAAGATTGACTCATCCCATCTTTTTTTTCCAGAGTGATTAAAGTTACCTATTAAATCCACTGAATTTCCATTAGCCTCACTTAGTGTTGGGTCAGCAGCTAAAGAATATGCAGTTTGCCTAATCTAAAACTGCCTTTGGAGGATTCTCTAAACATTGAAGTCCTGTCTGTCCTCTAAGCCCTTAGCACTCCCAAAGCAGTGTTAATAAGAGAGAGGAATTGTCCCAAACATCCCTGGCCAGAGCCTTTTTCACTTCTTTCTCGTGGGTGTGCACATACTTATGTAAAAGATAGGGAAAACTTTTCCCTCTTTTCAAAAGTATGAATGGTGCCTTTTTGTTGGGTTACAGGGAAAATGTACTGGCAGAGGAAGTAAGATCACCCACTTCAAAAGTAGCTGCACTTGTTTTCTTTCAAATTCTAAATTCCAGTTTGGCTTGTGTACTGATGCCTGGGTTTCTAGGTCACTGAAGCATGATCTCCTAAGTGCTGATGAGGCAATCAGAAGCAGGAGAACAGGATTTCAACTGTTTGGGAGAGCCAGTAATGCTGGAACACAAAACATTTAAAACGTCATGCTGAGCATATAGCTAAAATATTCTTACCTTACTTATTTATAATGTAAGTAAACCACCATTTGTGCAGCTGTGCTGTAAACCTTCAGATATGTTAAAACATCTTATCAATAAAAATGGTCACATTTTAATGTTGAAGAAACTTAGGGTTTTAGTTTATCATGTGAGAGGCTATTTATTTTTATTGTATTTGTATTTCGGCAGGGCCTAGATACACCAAGATTAGTGCACTGTTTATTGTGTTGAAAACCGTGTGTATGCACAGTAAGAGGCTGTCCTTCCCCAAAACAACACACACGCACACCCTTGTTCGATTCCCCAGCTCCCAGTTCGCCGTTTGATTTGTTTGGGAGCTGGGCCGGCTCCACGTGTCAGCTGGAGCCCAGGAGCGCTCAGTCACAGCGGCTGCAGCTCCCAGACAGCACGTACTATTTTGCTGAGGCGTGGGACAGCTGCCACGCAGGTGCCAGGCAGAGTGGGGGCTCTGCCACAATTGCCCAATCACCGCTGCCAGAGCCAGTGAGTGCGAGGCTTTTTCTTTTTCTCTAGAGTGCCAGGACTAGGCTGGGGCCAGGTGGGGCTGGGGCTGGGAAGGGAAGCCATGGGGGCTTCTCCCACGGCTCTTCCGGCTGTGTCTGCCTCTGCCTCTGCCTCAGTGCAGGGAGCTGTGGGGGCTCTGCCTGGATGCTGCTTGCCCAGCCAGCCCGGGGGAGGGGGAGGCACAATGCAGGTGTGGCTCGCTCTGGGAGGCAGCAGGGCATAGCCCCTTGTTCCCAGCACTGCTACACCTGCATCAACGCTGGGAGCGGGGGCTCTGCCATGCCACCGCTTGCCAGCCGGTGCAGAAGGTGCAGGATGTGGGCACAGCATTGTTGGGAGTGGGGCTCTGCCCTGCTGCTTGCCCCCTTCTTCCTGGAGAAAGCCGCACCTGCATCCCACTCCTCCCCACCCCCCCGGCTCTTGCCCCAGCTGTCTCCCAGCACTGCTGTGCCCCCCACCCTGGCTGGGCAGCTTGTCCCAACCCCAGCCCCAATCCCTCCCTCTCCCACACCCCTTCCCTCCCCAAACTCCAACAGGTTTAGCAGCTTGAGGCAGCTGTCAGCTGCCTGTTTAGTCAATGGCCAAATCTCTGAATCGACCTAATCTTTTTCCGATGCTTTTCCAAATTGATTCGGATGCTTCGAATTGATTCGGAGCTTTTCCTTGGTCTCCTGATTCGATTTAGATTTGGAGATTTGGTCCCCGAATCAGGCTGAATCTTCTCCGAATTGAATCAGCTACCAAAGCTTTGCACAGCCCTTGTCTCTCTGTCTCTCGATAGATGGATATATAGATATATATTAGGGGTGTCTATATATATTCTGAGCTTTTCCTTGGTCTCCTGATTCGATTCGGATTATAGATATATAGATATAGACAATAGCTATGGTGTGTATGTATCAGTTGAACATAGTATTTTATTGATAAATTTGCAATTTTAAAGGAGTTTGGAAGCCTATTAGTGCTTCAGACTTTATAATAAAATAAATTCTAAATGTTTATGTTTTGGCATTTGATTTTGTTTGTTTTTCATCATGGAAAATCAGGGCCCCCCCTGCCCTCTTCACTCACCAGGACATGGGTCCCTCTGTGGCTGTCCCCCCGCTGCTTTGTGGCACTGAGCAGCCCTGATATGCTGGTGTATGGGGAATGGGGTGGGTATGTGGAGGGGGGTGTGTGGGCACAGGTGACATTGGGGGTTGGGAGGGGCACATGCCCTCTGAGATGTCTGTGTCCACAGTGGGGCATGGGGCTGCAGCCAGGCTGGACCAGTTCTGGGCAGGAGCCAAGCAGGCGGGACCCAGTGTGGGAGGGAGCGCTGCACTGCCATGGTGAGGCACAGGAGTGGCAGAAGTGATGGCATAGAGTTGTGCCCCCTGCTGATCCTGGGTGGGCAGGGGGCACCTCATCTTGGCAGCCATGGGGGCTCAGTGCTCCCTCCTGCTGGGCTCTGGAGGCAGCTCCCCTGGAGCTGATCCTGTTTGGCTGCAGCCCTGCACCCCGATGTGGGTGCAGAAATCTCAAGGGACATGTGCCTCCTTTGCCACGTCCCCTGTGCTCTCCCACCTCCCAGCCTGCATGCGCAGCTTTGTCAGCCTGGAAGCAGAAACCCACCATTGCCCACATTTTTCGCCTTTAAAAGGGAAAATCTACCTTTCTCCAATTTTCTCCACGTGTCCACAGCAAATAGTAAACCCAGATCCCCGGTGCTGAGGCAGGTACCGAATGCTCGTTGCTTTTCAAAGGCAGTTGCATTACCTTGTGGGTGAAATTTTTCAGGAATGTCTACAAAAAAGTTTTGCTGAACTAAATCATTACATTTTGAGCTGTTAGTTACTGCGTGTTTGTCCAGCATACCTTTTATAATACAATTAATAATAATTAGGTTTAATTTTGTAAGTAATGAGCCAGGGAAAAACATCTTTGCCTATTGATACAATACAATTATGATTTAGAGAAATGCATTCTGAGAGTTATAATAGGTTCTTTGCTCCTTATGCTTGTTAACACAATTATCACATACTTTTAATATACAGTAGTTACTCACTTTTTTTAAAGAACTAGACCAATATGAATTGGTTAACTCTACATAACAAATGACTTATAGTATGCAGTATCGTAATTATTTTCTAAAAAAGAAAGTCCATAAGACAAAATAGATTCCTTGCATGTTTTAGAACTGAAATCCTTGTGGGTTTTACATAGCTGAGAGTTTTTTTGTTTGTCTGCTGACTAGAGAAAACGAAAAAAGTCGTTTGTATTACCAGGAAAAATAACACTTAATTTTTTTTTCTTTGCAGAATGTGGGAGGCACACTGATAGGAATTGCACTAGGAGACAGTTGGGACTGTAGGCAGTATTTGCTGTTTATATAGCTGTGTGTGCAACAATTGGCTGTGCTTATTAGTTTTATTTAATCTTCAAGATAGTTTGATGCTCCACATAGGGTTTTTTCTTTTTGTTTTTTAGGGAACTTTTCAATGAGTGCCTTTTAGAAAGGGAAAGAAAACAAATTTAAGTAGTTCTCTTCAAAGTTTCTTCATTCAGATTTCATCCTTAAAGCCTACTGCAGAACAGTGACCACATTTGTAAGGCAGAATTACCTGCTTTCTCTGCGAATGTTTTCGCTCAGACCGTATTGGTAGAATGCTTGTTTCTACAGGTGACACGCTCATTTTGTCAGTGGCTGCAAATTCTTTGGCTTGAAGAGGATTGCAGTTTGTTTTGTTTTGTCATGCTGCTTCCTAATCTCTAGCAGTGTGCTCGCTGGAGAGACGCTGGATGAAGGAGATGAAATACTTTTTCGTCAGCGGTGTTTTTAAAATTAATCTTCTTTGCAATGCTTTGTTCACTCTAGCCTTTCTCCCCTGAGCTAGACTGTGGCTGGCCCTTGCACAAGCGTACTGAGGTTTGAGGGATAGGGAGCTCAGAGTAGCTGTACTTCATCATTCTGTACATTAACATACACTAGATATTTAGGATTAAACTAATGCATCTGTTCTTTCTTGTCATGGTCTGATGCAAATTATTTATTTCATTTTCCTTTCTTGTTTTCTGAAAAAAATGGCTATCAGACTTAGAATACTACTGTGCTTCGCCTTCTCTCTCATCTGGTTACTGGTTAGGATAAAACTAGCCTGCTGATGTAGTGGACTAGTGCTTGCAATGCTCTTGAAAATGTCCAGGGAGATCCCACAACCTCTCTAGGCAACTTGTTCCAGTGCTTAGCCACCGTCATAGTGAGAGAATTCTTCTTAATCTCCAACCTGAATTTCCTCTGCTTGAAGCTTGAGGCCATTGCTTCTAGTCCTGTCCACAGTCTATCTCCTTCTTCTTTGTATCTGCCCCTCGGGTATTTGAAGACTGTTACCAAATTCCTTCTTGGCCTTCTCTTCTCCAGACTAAATAAACCTAGCTCTTTCAGCACTTCTTCTTAAGTCATGCTTCTGAGACCTCTAATAATTTTTGTTCATCTTTGCTGGACTTTTTTTCCTAACCTGACAACATCTTGAACTGCAGGCCCCAAAATGATACAGCACTCCAGCTCAGGCCTCACCAGTGCCAGGTGACGGCTGAATCACTTCCCTTGTTTTGCAAGTGACATCCCGGTATGGTGTTGGCTTTTTTGTTTTCAATAAGAGCATGCTGTTGGCTCATATCTAGCTTGTGGTCCACTGTAACCCTCAGGTCCTTCTCTGTTACCTAGCTATCATTCCGCAGTCTGTCTTTGCGCATGGAATTATTTCATCATAATTGCAGAACTTTGTACTTGTCCTTGTTGAATTTTGTCTGATTGCTTTCAGACCAGTTTATCCAGGTCATTCTGGATCCTAGTCTTACCTTTGAGACTGTATGCAACTCCACCCAGCTAGGTGTTGTCCACAAATTTGCTGTGTGCTGTCATTCTCATTGTTCAAATTATTAATGAAGAAGTTGAGCAATACTGGACTAAATTGGCCTTGGGGAGCACCACTTGATACATCCTGTAAGCAACCAGTCCACCTTGCAGTATTTTAATGTAGTCTTTATTGTCCTAGCTCAGGGTGGGCAATTTATTTGGGCTGGAGGGCCACTTAAAGAATTTTGGTGAGCTGTCGATGGCTGGAGGGGATGCTGACCAGGCCATGCCTGTTGTCCCCTCCTCCCTGGTTAGGGCTTTTACGCTGGGGAGGCCAAGAGAGATGTCAGTTGATCCTAACTGGCTCCAGGCCTGTCCACCCCACGCGCACTGCCAGGGTTGCTGGGTGGGGTGGGTGGGGTCTCCATGTAAACTGGCCTAGGACCCCCATGGGCAGGGCTCACTCAGCTGGGCGGATGGGATGGGGCAGTGGGTAGTTGGGGAGTGGTGTCTGGGAATGGGACAGGTGGCTGGGGCTGGGACCGCAGGGCAGTGACAGTGTGGGCCCAGGGCAGAACTGCGACCCACTCCCCACATGTCACTGTGATGAGTGCTGGTCCTGTGGGCAGGGACATGCAGGAAGGGGTCATAGCTCTGCCCTGGGCCCCGGCCCTGCGTTGTTACTGCCCTGCAGTCCTGGTCCCAGCTGCTTATCCTAGTCCTGGACACTGCTCCCCACTTACTTGTGGCCCCATCCCCATCCACCTGGCTGAATGTACCCTCTGCACAGGGGTCCTGGGCTGGTTTCCATGGAGATCCTGCCCTCCCATCTGCTCTGTCCAGTGTCCCCAGCGGTGGGTGTGTTGGGGTGCCTGGGCAGCAGGGCTGGGTCTAGTGGCACTGGAGAAGGAAGGGGACACTGCTGCTGGGGCTGGCTGGAGGCCAAGTCTGCCTGGCCCACGAGCCATATTTTGCCCACCCCTACCATAGCTCATGAATGAGTGTCATGAGAGACAGTGTCAAAAACCTTGAGAAAACCAGGCATATCACATCCACTGCTCTCCCTCATTCACAGTCAGGCACTTTATCCTAGCAGAAAATGTTCTGGTAGCTCTTTATACCTGGTGAATCCATCTTGGCTGTTCCTGATCACTTTGTTCTCCTCTAGCTGGTTTGAAATAGATCCCTTGATGACCTGCTCCATGATCTTTTCCAGGTATTGATGTCGGACTCACTGGTCTGTTATTCCCCAGATCCTTCTTCTTCCCTTTCTTAAAGATGAATAATACATTTGCCCCATTTTCAGCACTCTGGCGGTCAGTTCCCTGAGTACTTTAAGGTGTATTATGTCTGGCCCTGCCAATTTTGAAAGCATCTAGCTTCTCTAATCCCTAGCCTACTACTCTACTCTAGGCTGTTTGCTTTTTCCCTTCTCTTTGCTGCACACTGCATATGTCAGTAGGGGAGATGATACTAAGGCTGTATTAGGAGAGTTGATGCTGTTTCTTAAGGCAATATGGTAGACTCCGCGGTGTAAGCTGTGGATGATGGTATGTGTTTGTTGCTCACTTTGCTTGGCTTAACTTTTCCTTTAAATAGTCCTTTTGTCAGTCTGTTCTGATTAAATTCTTTTATCTATATATTTTTCAGTGAATATGGTGGAGAAGTTTTACAAGGACCAGCATATGGTCCCACGAGTCATCCTACTGCTGCTTCTTCGACTTCCTCCTCATCTTCAGCATTTCGACATGTAGTGCCATCCAGACAAATAGTGGAAAGACAGCCACGAATGCTTGATTTTAGGGTGGAGTACAGAGACAGAAATGTGGATGTGGTACTTGAAGACAGCTCCTCAGTTGGTAAGGTTTGTTTTAATTTTTAAATAAAGCATTTATAAAATTATGAGAAGTAACAACTAAAATATTGACCATTTACCAAGTCTCTCTGGTATTAATCTGTTAATGACTAATCCGTAGAACTATTGTTGTGAAATCAGAGCTGCTTCCGAAACCAAATGGAGTACGGTGATTCAGTTGTGGTTGAAAGTACTGCCCTTGACTGGGAGTGGTGCAAATGTTGTCTGCCAGCCAGTGTGCCCCAAAGAGGATGTGCTCTTGTATCATGTTATGTAATGGGCACAGCATAGCTTCCTCCTATGTGGGATTAATAAGTGGGGTGTGGGCACCCAATGAATCTTGTGCAGAGCGCAACATAGCTGAACCCTAAATATTTTTAGCAAAGTAAAGTTTGTAGTCTGAGTTTCCCATTCAGAAAAGCAACCTTTTAAAGACTTTAGAAGACAGTGTTTTATGTTATTTCCCTTAAAACTCCACTTAGCAGTAGCATATTGTGTAGATGGCATATTCCTACAGTAGGTTAGAACTACCTCATTTTCTGTTACAAAATATGTGTACTCTGACATTGTATCTGATGTTGACTACAAGAGGTTCTTACTGTTGTAGTAGAAAATCTGTTCATCTGAAAGGCATAAAAATATGAACTAAGAATAAGGTGAAGAGATGCTGAATAGAGAAGTCTCCACTGCAGTCAGTATTACCACCATATAATTTTGAAGTGAAGCAACTGTTCCTTGCTCATGTCTCTAATATTTTATATAGTATCAAATGGTGACACCTAGTGGTAATTGTTTTGGCCTGTTGATTTTTTTTTCTGTATTATTGTTGATTCAGATTCTTCACTGCCTTGTACCCTATGCAGTCATTTCTATCTGTGCAAAGCAGGTATAAAAAGCTTCCAACTCAGAATTCTGTTTTGCACCAGTTGTGGACAGGTACAAATGGCTAACTGTGGTGCTAGGCAGTAGGTAACCTGCAAGAAATTTGTACCTACTTTTAAAGTATTATTCACATATGTAGGTTTCCTTTTTTGTTTTTAAGATATTCTTGTGGAAAAGTTGTAAGTTAAATTTTTAAAGCAGAATGAAATAAGTTGCATAGCATGGCAAGTTGTAAAAATAACATGGAAAACTTTAAGCATAACCTGATTGTAGTGTCATAGTGTTGGAAGGGACCTGAGCAGATCATCGAGTCCGACCCCCTGCCATGGCAGGAAAGAGTACTGCGGTCAAAGGACTCAAAACACAGCTCAGAGAGTAAATACTCTTCGATGTATACCTGTCCATTTTTGTTAATCCATGTGGACATCCTCTGCAGGACAAGTCCAGCTAATACATCTTGTGGTAAAGCCTGATACTCTGGGTATCGCTTGACAACCAAGTCAGCTTAAACAGAGTTGAATAGAATACCTGAGAATGCATTTTACAAATGCAAACCCTGACCAAGAAGTCTTGCACTCTTCCTGAAACATCTCAAACCATTTGATAGTTAGTGTTGTACTATGCTGACCATAACCCATATTCAGAAAAAGAAAAATTGTACAAGCCAGTCTCTAAAATAGAAGCAGTTTTTGCTGGGGTTAGCTGCTTGTGTGTGTAGTTTGAATATGGTACATCTATGTGGTGTTTCAGTTAGAAAACTTGCAGTTTTGTTTTGGTATGTGAAAATTAAAACTTTAAAATGTGTTTTATTCATAGGATGCAGTTTAGATTGGCCAAACTTACTGTAAAAAGAAACAGTGGAACGATGCTTTACAGCTCTGTGCCTGCGCATAAGAATTAAGTGGGGGAGGAGAACTGGTTCTAAGATGCCTTCTAGTCGCACCGTCCAGGAGCTTGCCCAAATCTTGTTGTGCATTAAGGGAAATCTATGACAGCTTTAACGTGCGTTTGGCTTCTGTGGCCTCCTATGAGTTGTTTGCCAGTCCAGAGTAGCTAGTCCATGCTGCCTACGTTCCCTCTTTAACGCCCTGCTGTTTGCACATCCCATGCATCAGGGTTAGTGTATGGCAACTCTGACAATTCATATGTTGTCTTGGCCATACTCTTACATTGATTGGGCTGCTTCATCTCCACGTATGCTGTCCAAGTCAAGTGGATCAAGAGGACAGGGTGAAAAGTGTATTGACTCCATTATTTCCTTTCTGTTTCACATTTTACATCTGTTAGTTCACAGGTTTAATACACTGTTGCCTATATTCCTTTTAAAAAAAAGGTTATACGTGTACACTTAAAATTATTGGTTATATAATTACAAATGCTTTTTGAATTCTGCTTATTGCAGTAATATTCTTCAAAGGTACACTTGATTTTTATATGTTTGGAAGCCTTGTTCTAATGTGATTTTTTTTTTCTTTTGTTAATTGGTGTCACTGTTATCCTTTTCTAGTAATTTAATTCCCAAAACTAGTACCATAAGAGATTCAAACACTTGCTCTTATAATTAAAAATTAACACAGCTAAAATAGCATGGAAGGAAACTTTAAAACTTAAATGATTTGCTCCTAGGAATAAAAAATAAAGATTTCATGAGTTAGTTATTCAGAAGTGCATAAGCTTTCATAGGCAGCAGCCTACTTGATCAGATGCTATGTGTTTCTAACCAAGTTAGTCCATAAAGTCCACCTTGCCATGCCTTTTGCATTATGAGATCTCAGCAGCCTTCTAGCAAAGTTGTTTTCAGACAGATGATGGTGCCTAGGCTACAGCTTGGGAATTACAGTATTAAAATTAACCCAATCTGAAGTTTCAAATTCTGTCAAGATGTTTATGATTAATTTTGCTTTCAAAGGCTGCCCTTCTCTAAATGAGATGTCTAACTTAATTCTGAAACAAAGAATCAAATTATTTTCCCTATATAACACTTTATATATTGACAGTCTCTGAATTCCTGGGAAGATTATGTAACCACTATCTGTAAGTTTCAGACTCAAAACATTTGTCAGTAATGAGCAGAGAAATGAAGGGAAGAACTGCACAATATTTTGTTTTTTCTGACACAAGTGGAGCAAAATATTTGTCTTTGTTCCCCTGAGAGACAGGCTGCCAGTTTAGCAGCAGTGTGCACAGCAGTGCCTTTTTATTGTGGTTCCAAGAAGGAATAGCATGTCCTTCCTGCAGTGCCTACTGCTGCTTGCAACATGGAGCCACACTCTTAAATCGGCCTCCATGCCCTCTTTAAGACTGTGGGGTGCTGGCACAACCCTACTATTTGAGCAGCTGGTAAACTGCTAGATCTGTATTCTGCCGTGTTTGTTCATAGGTGTGATGGGGACCTTTGTTGTAATAGGTGACATTGCATTTATTACAGAGGTAGGTTAAGTGCAGCTTTTGGGGCATCTCTTGAAGGGTACAAGCAATTAATGTTTTTTAATAAAGCAAACTGCCTGAAAATCAGTGTGGCTTTAGGGCAGTTTGAATTAAGACTCTATGAAAAGTTGTTAGAAGCATTAGACTTCCCGGCATTCTGGAAGCTGTTTTTGGGTCTGATACCTGCAACTGTGCCACAAGAAGCTTTTGGACTGGACATCTTGGTGCCAAAGTTCTTCTTCTGGTGACCACAACAATGAGGTTCAGCTTCAGCTGCTTTCTCTCTAACTAGGTCATCTGTTGCAAATACATTTTTCTTCATAGGACAGATATTTTTTTTTTCTTTGTGGAATTTTTTTCTAATCCTTCTCCTTTCACCTTTTTCTCTGCTCCTGCTACCAAGCTGTAGAGCAGCTAATAGTACTGCTAGTCTCCTCTATGCCATATATGTTCTAGGATATGGTGAGGTGTGAATTTAAAATGAGAGATGCCTAGTTTGGGGGTACACCATAATCTGTTCCAAGTTTACCAGTTACATCTATCTACTTCTGTAGCAACATAAGCGAGTGAAACTGCTATACATTTTTAATGAGTAAAACTGGGTTAAAGTTACAATGGTTTCATTCCACTTATACTGCAGTAGTGGTAAAGAGACATAATAGTTATTCAGTATAGTATTTTCTGATTATAATGGTTATGTCTGTCCACATCATTAGTTACACTTCTCTCTCTTGCTGCCCTGGCATCCATTAGTCTCATCTCAACTGCTCATTTCAAAGCAGGCTTTTTTAGCATTAGTTAGCATACCTACTGGCAGACCGAAGGGAGACTGAAGATTGCAGTTTGCTTTATGTGTGGGTCCAGGATTTACTAAAGGAGGGCCTGGTATACTGCCCTTCAGACCATGGGGATAGGGTGAGGTGTGGCTGGAGCCCCCAGGTCAGCAGGGGGCACTGCAGGGACACAAAGGGGGAGGGAACCCACCCCGCACCCCTTTCTGCCACTGTTCCCGCTGTCTCTGGTTGACCTGGGGCTGAGGGAGTTGGGGGCAGAATCATTTCCACCCTGCTCCAGCCAGGAGTCGTAGGGAGTGACTATGCAGGGTGCCAGGCTGTTGGAGGACAGTGGTTGTGGTTCGCAGTTTCCTCTTTCCAGTCTCTGCCTGCACCCCATCCATGCCCTCTGTTCCATGTCCCTCCTGGTTGGGAGCAGGCGCTGGACAGAGGAGCTTGCGCGCCATTGCTGCTGTCGTCTGTTGAGCTGGGCTCCAACTCAGCCACTCTGCAATGAGTAGGTTGAAAGAGGCTCTGGAGCTCTGTGTCATCTTGGGGTAGTGGTGGTGGTAGTGATAACCAGGTTCCTCTTTCCAGCACCTGCTCCCAGCCAGTGGTGGGCATGGAGGGCAGGGGATGAGGTGGGCAGCAGGTGCTGGAAGGAGGAACCTGTGTGCTACCATCGCTATTCCCTGCTGACCCTGGCACCTTGGACAGCCGCAGTCTGCAGCTGGCGTGGGATGGGGCAGCTCTGAGACTCTCCCTGCACCCGGATCAGCCTGGGACAGTGGTGGAAGCGCAGCGAGGAAGCAGTGCCCTTTGGACCTTCCTGTGGTTTGCCTGGATTCTCTAAAGAGTATGAAGTTTTATTTTTGAAACAGCAGTGTGAAACACATTTATGGATGGACTAAGTTGTTGTAGCATATGGGTTTTGTCTGAAAAAGCCATGCCTGATAGTAATACTAACTTTATATGAGAACCATTGCAACAAAATTCAACACTGACACCGTTCTCTTCCAGTCAGTATCTCTGACCGTTTTAACCACTGTCCATTATCATTTGCATCAGCTTTTCTTCAGAGTTTCTAAAAATTTAAGCTTTCCAGACTGAGACAGTTACTTTGTTGTTTTTCCTTCTTATCTTTTTCCTTCCAGGCTTTTTCTCCTCCTCTCAGTAGGGGTGGGAGATTTCTTACTGAAGTGGTGCACAACAATAACTGTCACTATTTTTATTTGCATTAATCATAGCAAGATCTTTTGCATGAGCTGAATCTTACCTTTTCTAGGTGAAGTATTAGTAGATAGTTAAGGAGGGTAAACTGTGGATTCCTCCTGTGTGTTCTGTCTCAGGTACTTGATATCCTCTCCATTAGTATAATATCTTAACAGTGGGAGCCAATCTTTTTGGCAGGCTTGCCACAAATTAGCTGTATAACTTCACTGAGTGCCACTCTGATCTCCTTTCCCTGCCTTACTGTCGCTCTTCTTTCTACTCCCTGTACTGTGCTCCCCGCCCAATCTGTTGCTTTGCTTTCTTCTTCCTGTCCCCTCCCTAATCTATTATGTGCCACATGCAGACGTCTGTGCCACTTGTGGCACACATACTGCAGGTTAGTCACCCCTGTCATGAGATAATGTGGTTTCCGTGCATTGTGCAGAACCCCTTATTATCCACTGTCAGAGCCTGTACGCATTGCATAGGAACATGCTGAACTCAAGCTGGCACTTTGGCTGCATACATGTGGCAGAAATGTTTGAGCTGTGACCTGTCCCCTGCTTGCTCACTTTATATCAAAAGCCTGCGTTAGTGGCAGTTGTGTTTAATTTTCCAAGACCATTTCTGCTAGTTTTCTTCGTTTGTCTCTTCTTCTAGCCCTTTGACTTGTATGTACACATCCTATTTGCTTGTTGCACTGAAAGCAGCTTACAGATGCATAAACAGTTTCCTAGCTTTTAACCTCTCATTTTCTTGTGGCCTGTGCACATTTTATCACAAATCAAGTTAGCGGTCTTTCACCCAGTATGTTGATAGTAGGAAGATGACAAGGTTGTAGTTAACATCTTATCATGAGGACATTGGAAACACCAGAAATATCCAGCTTCAGAAAACCATCTCAAAGAAACTAGGAGAGGTGGGTGTCTGTTGGAGTGCTCTGCAGTGTGAAAAGTGTCAGCCTCCTGAAGACCCTGTATCACAGTGACAATCATGGAAATAGCGAGCAGCACAGCCACGACATGTTCCTTCCATGAGGAGCTCAGAAATGGAGAGCAGAGAGCCTATGTCCATTCTCCTACATGAGAAGAGTCTTACTGTCAAATGAGATGAAAATGAGATGGGAGTGGAATAGAGGAGGTAACGGAGGAGTCTCAGGAACAGACCAGGGATTTGGAAGCCCAGGAGCAGCTTGAAGCTAGGTAGCATAGAGGACACCAGGGGCCAATTTTCCGAGGACCAGTTTGGAAATGAACCCACAGAACAGCTTGGAAAGGGAGCAGCACAGGATCAGACATGCAGTCCATTAAGTGCTGCCTGCCCTTTTTTATTGGCATTGGGAACAGTGTTAGTTTTAGGGGAGAGATATTTTTTTTTTTTAGGATGTAATCAGTAAAATAATTGTGGAAGATATTGCATGCAATGGCACAGGTTTAACTTTGGTTAAGGGTGGAAGTCATGAAATAGGATCCACTTCCCTTTCCCTTCTTGCTCTGGGAAGTAACTAGGGTGGGGCGACAGGTCAACTGCCCCAGGCACCAGTGAGGCTGGGGGATGAAAGAACTGGCTGTGCTGCACCTGGGCAATTGTGATCACAGTGGCAGTGCAAAAGTCGCTGCTGCCCTGGGCACCATTATGCATTCTTATCCTGCTGTCCTTGCTGACCTTGTGCGATCCATGATAGATGCTGAAAGTGTGTGTGCAGGGGCCAGGGGTGGGGGCTGGAATAAAACTGTTAGTGTTTTCTTTGAATTAGTCTTGCAAATAAATATATTGAAGGGTTACAGGGTTTACGTCATCCCAGACATCTTAGATTATGAATTGCTGGGACTGTATTAAGTGGTGAAACCCTTTCAGACTTTGTCTGGCTTTATTGTTCTCTGTCTATGACATGCTGGTTAGGCAGCGGCTGATGAAACTGCTCCGGTGTAAGGAAACATCTACATCCTAGTTCAGCATCCCCTAGTTGCAACCTTCCCCGCCCCTCACCAAAACCCCCCAAAACCCAAAAGCCCTAGGCGTAAATTAAAACATGATATGTGATTCTTACCATACTGTCTGTGGGCTGACAAAATTCACAGGACCTTTGGAACAGTAAATTGAGAGGTAATAAAAATATTCTAAAGTGATGGAAGTATCGCATCGTAGCCTTGTGATAACAGAGACTGTGTAAGTACTTTTCTTCTTGGGCAAAAAAATGCGATCTTTTATTTCTCTTGTCAGGCACCTTGCTTCTCACATGGAATAAAACTGCAACCCAAGACACTTGGCCTCTCTTTCAGTGGAAGAAAAGGAAGATGGCTAGGGATGAAATGTTTGGCAGCATGGTGTGTAAGAGTGTCCTCCTGAAGTAACAGAGAGAAGTGGACCAGGACATGCAGAGGAAGGAGAGTGCTTCCCAGATTCCTGAAGCTAGAGGTTGTAGGAGTTGGACTGGCTGATCATCTGGTGGCCAGTAGGCTGCAGCTGCCAATCCTACAGCTGCCTTCAGTGATAGTTCAATTACTGGTGTCCACCATCACTCGTGCCCACAGACTCTTCTTTTTTGTACCTTGTCCAGTAGGCTCCTGAGACTTAGCATGTTTGATCAATGTGTAAGGCCGAACTAGAATGGACAGATACCCAGTGTGCTGTATCCAGCAGCACTTAATTTGACTAGCATGTGCAAAGGGCAGCATATTCTGTTGTTGGGAAAGAACAGGAGGTGTACTTCTGATACCCAGTTCCAGTATCAGTGGTACTGGATGATTATGATTTCCCTGTTCTACAGAATCTTTTTAGAATCATTGGGCAGGAAGGAGCACTGGGGGCGGCAGGGGTCATAAGACCCCAGCCAGGTGCCTGTCCAGTCTCCTCTTGAAGATTTCTGGGGAAGGTGAGAGCACCACCTCTCTGGGGAGCCTGTTCCAGGCTCTGGCCACCCTTACAGTGAAGTAGTTCTTCCTAATATCTAACCTCAACCTATCCTCCCTCAGCTTGTGGCCATTGTTCCTGGTGACTGCAAGGGGGGCCCTGGTGAACAGACTTTCCCTGAGTCCCTGCTGCTGGCCCCTGATAAGGTTGTAGGCAGCCACAAGATCCCCCCTCAGTCTCCTCTTGCAAAGACTGAAGAGATTCAGGTCCCTCAGCCTCTCTTCATAGGGCTGGCCACGGAGGCCCCCAACCATACGAGTGGCCTCCTCTGGACCCTCTCCAGGTTCCCCACGTCCCTCTTGAAGTGCGGCGCCCAGAACCGGACACAGGACTCCAGCTGCGGCCTGACCAGCACCGCATAGAGGGGGAGCAAGACCTCTCTGGACCCGTTAGCGATGCCCCTGTTGATGCAGGACAGGGTGCGGTTGGCTCTGCCTATTGCTTCGTCGCACTGGCGACTCGTATTCATCCTGGAGTCAATCCTGAGTCCAAGATCCCTCTCTGCCTCTGTGCTGCTGAGAGGCTCAGCCCCTAACCTATAACCATAATGCTGGTTCCCTCTCCCCAGGTGCAGCACCCTGCACTTGTCCTTGTTGAACCGCATCCTGTTCAGATCCGCCCACTTCTCCAACCTATCCAGGTCTGCCTGGGTGCGGTCCCTGCCTGCCGGTGTAGTCACTTTACCCCCCAGCTTGGTGTCATCAGCGAACTTGAACAGGGTGCTCTCCACACCCTCGTCCAGGTCGCTAATGAAGTTGTTGAACAGCACCGGCCCCAGGACCGAGCCCTGGGGACTCCGCTGCCCACACCCCCCAGGTCGACATCGACCCGTCCACCACCCCCCTCTGGGTGCGCCCCTGGAGCCAGTTTGCCACTCGTGTGACCGTGCATTCATCAGTGCCGCAGTCCCTCAGCTTGCCCACCAGCACTGGGTGGGACACTGTGTCGAAGCCTTCTGGAAGTCCAAGAAGACGAAATCGACTTCCTCCTTCACATCTAAGCTCTTTGTTACCTGGTCATAGAAAGAGACCAGGTTGGTCAGGCAGGATCAGCCTGGCTCGTGAATACATAGTGTACACCAAATCTCTCCCTTACTCCATACATTTGTTAATTCTGTTTGTGGATAGGCAGCTGGTATGCCTGAAGTGACCTTAATATTATTTCCCTTTTTCTTCTGTTGTTTTTTGTGAATAAACGTGTTTATACAATAGCTTGTGTAAAATAGCAAGAGCCAGGAAGCTGTCCTAAGCTTTCAGTAAACATCACTCTGCATCATCAGGATGTGAGGTAAAAAAAAAAAAAAAAAGGCATTGGTTTTTGCTTTGGTTTTTTAATTTTATTTTATCCTCCCTTGCTCACCTGGACCCAGCCCAGATAGTGACAGATGTGTCTGCAGACCTGATGCATATATTCAGAAGATCTTCAGTGTCTTGACCACTCTGTGTGAAAATACCCAATTCTAGCTGTGTAGATTCTGTGCAGGCTGCAGTGTGTCACAAGAATACAGAGGGAATTGGCATCCAAAGTGTTTTTTAGGTAGCACCATGTTGCATTTTGGCAGCCCAGTGTTTGTTCCACAGCATCCCACAACCAACGAGTATGCCACTTGACAGGCGTTAGAGTCAGGGGATGATAGAGCAAGGGAACAGAATAATTTATATTAGACATTATATCCTTTTTTGGGGAGGAACCGTGACCCAATGTATGCCATCAATAGCCTCAGTGTGATGTGGGAATTGCAGTCTTTGAAAATCAATCATTATTTTGGGCATGCTTCTTATATTCATAACCCCAATAGTTGATGTGTCCACCATAATGGTTTTCAGCAAACCTGTAACAGCCTGGTGTGACCGGCCTCAAGAAGATGATTGCAACCCATTTATGTACTGCTGTAGCCACCTCAGTTGTGTATTCTGGCACTGGGGGATCAGGATAAGGTCCTTGCGTGCTCCTTGGAAGTCTGCTTCCTCGTGGAAATCCTGGAGCCATTACTGCTCATTCCCTTGATGTGGTCAAGGATAGCAGAAGTGCTGACCTACACCTAAGGTGTTGTAGTAGTCATAGTTGTAGTAATTCTTCTCATTGCAGTCCAGTTTGCCATGCATGAACTGCGCTCTGAATCCCAGTGCCTCCTGTGGTTCAAAAATGGCTTATGCAGTGTCACCCAGTCTCATTGAAAAGCTGTCCTGCTGCATAAACAACTTGTCTGCAAGCAGGAGCAACTGATCCAATGTATATCGGCTTGTTTGTCAGCTGAAACAGACCTATATGGGGGTTGTAGAGCTAGAAGTGCCTCAGCTGATCATGCTTGCTAGGCTGAGACCATGCCTGTGCAGGATAGAAAAGCTATACACTATAAACTGATTGGTAGAGTGGCTTCAGCTAGCAAGATGCTAAGAAATATGAAACATGCATGCTGGTACTATGGCTACACATGCCTGGCACTAGGATTTCTGGAGGCATGTTTCAGGTTTCTTAGCACCTTGCTAGCTGGGGCTATTCTAACAGTCAGTTTATTTATATGTGTACAGCGTGTACAGCTGAATAACGTGGACTTTGGAGCTAGGGACAGACATTACACACAAACTGGTTTAAGTGATCAGAAGCTGGTTTAAACCTGTAACGGAACAAATGTTTCAGCCAGTTTGAAAATGGCTGAAACTGGTTTGAGATAAACCTGGTTGATTGTAGTATCAGATTTAACTGATTTGGGTCAAACCGGTTAATGCAATGTCTTTCTTAGACTCCTTGCTGGTTTAAGTTAAGTCAGACTCCCCCAGCATCCTGGCATGCTCTCTGGGCTGGGCAGGGCTCTGCTTCACAGCAGGGCTGGCCCCTCTCCTCTCTTCCTTGGCTGCAGCTCCAGCAGAGACTGCAGGCATCTCCCTGGCTTTCCCCCTCCCTCTCCCCACTCCCTGCTAAGCAGGGATTCCCTTCCCCTCTGCCTTACATAGACTCACAGCATTAGCTGGTAGGCCACATGCTGGCTATGATCTGTGTCGTGGGAGACCCGTTCCTTCCTTGGAAAAGCTGTTTAAGAAGAGCTTGAACTGATGGAGAGAGGTTTGTTTTCTGATGGCGTGATAAACACTGAGTTAGGGGTGATAAACACTGTTGTCAATTCCCTGCTGGGCTGGTAACGAGGGAGACCCTTCCCTAATTACAGCTCCTTGCTGTGGCCTGGCCACTCCCCCCTCAGCTCAGCACTGTGGAAGAGGGAGGGCTGCTCTAGCTCCCCCAGCTTCTAGCCTAAGCCACTGCAGGCATGTGCTTGCATTTCTGGGAAGTCTGTCTGGTTACAAACCAGTTTAGCCTAGCTAGGTTAAACTAATCTGCAAAAATTGAATCAATTCATGCTGAGGCTTTTTGAATGTCTGTGTCCCTAGCCAGGGAGGTGGACTTGGCAACATGCCTGAATCCAGACTTGGGTATACACTAAATGTAGAGAGAATCTTACTTGCTATCCTTACAACACATCTGTGAGGCAAGAAGTAGCATTATTTTCATTTTTTAAATGAGGGACTGAGACACCCAAAGACAAAACCGCTAATCTGAGGTCACAATAGAAAACTCTTGGAGAGGAGGGAATTGAACCAAGATCTGAGTCCAAGCTGGCTTCCACATCTCTAGAGCTCTGTTTTTTTCTGGGGTAGAGCTTATATCTTTAATCCACCACAATAACCTGTTATAAGATGCGTTCATATAGTAGTTTGTGAAACTGTCTTAATCACAGAGTATCTGACTTAACTGTGTCAAACTGATAGTTAGGAATGAGTAACTCATAGGAATTAGCTCATTTCCTTCATGCGTTTATTGATCAATTAACACTTAATCAAAAGTTTTCAGGCTTTCTCTGCACTGCTCTTTTACTACATTTCTATTGTTAGCTAATGGCCATTTCCAGTCTCATTCAGACATATGTAAAGCTGATGTGTACCTCCTGGTCTCTCTAGTCCAGTGGTTTTGAATCTGTGGTCCACAGACCCCTGAGGGCCCACAGACTGTGTAAGGGGTCCACAAAAGATGACTATGATCAATCAAAAGTGTGTGAATACCCACACTTGCCATTCAAAGAGGTCCACGCCTCCGTTTTACATTTTTTAGGAGTCCACAGATGAAAAAAGGTTTAAAACCACTGCTCTAGTCTGTTTCCTTGAACATATTGTAGTTGCATCAAACTCCCACTAGATGGAAATATATTACACCACCCATATAAATTAGGGGTCCAAAGACGAAGGATACTTGACTAGTAAAGACATCTTAAAGGAACATCTGAGATTAGTAACTGTTGGAATGATGAAGGTACCTGATAAATCTTTTGTCAGAGTAAGAAAGTTATTTTCCAGGTTTAGTAAGCTTGGGCGTCCCTATCATTCCACTGATTTATAGTATATTTATTTAGGTTTTTTTTTCCTGGAGGTATATTGTTCCTTGAATTTTATATCTATTTAAACTTTTTTCCTAGTGCAAATAAACTTTTATTTTACAGAACCCACAAAGAAAAAGTATTTTATATACATTTTTGTATCAATTTTGTGGCTCAGCATATGCATGGAAGGCTACATGTGAACTTGTAGAAGACCAAAAATTTTCATAAGTGTGTAAGTCAAGCAAGATTCCAATGCAATCCTTGATAAATGGTTATCAGAAATTTGACCCATAATAAGTCTCTGGTGTCGAAGAAGGTTTTTTGGGTCTTCAAGAATGCTGCATCAGCTGAGTATCTTGGGTGTAAAGTTACTTGGATGAAAGATTCTTAGTTCTAGGTTGATGACACATTCCGTGTTAACTAGAGTATACATTTTATGCTATAATTTTGAAAATAGTTGTATTAGCTCCTTATTCTTCTGAATCTATTAAAAATATTGTGCTAATCAAGGATAAAGTTTGAAAAAGCTGCCTACAGTATCCACTGATCATAATAAATCTGACCATTTGTTGTAGCAATATAAACAACTGGAGCAGAAAAGTCTGGAAACCTTTTAAGAACAACCAACCTTTTTTTCTGTATGATTAGGTTGGAGCAGGTGTAGAATTGATTAGTCAACAACTATACTGTCCTGTTTAGTTTTGTCAGCATCTTGGTCAGCTGGATAATACAGCTTTCTTTTTTATTAAAATATTTTACATCTCTGTATCCAGTGAGTTTACTAACTCCTTATGAATCAGAGAGCTGGAAATCTCCAGCAACTATTAATGAAAGTTTTATACTTTCATATATGCTTACGATGTCAGTAAAAAGCCAGTTTATTTTACCTGTAAGCCGATATGTTACTCTAAGAGCAATAGCAACACAGGGTACTTGTGGCATGGGAAATGTTGTCATTGAATCTGATCTGTAATATCAATGTTGAAGTAGTATAGGAAATAGAGGTGCATCAATACATCAGTCTATATTGTATCAGCACCAATAACAAGAACATTGGCATTATCGACAATTGGCCTTTTTTGGTTGGTGTGACAGATAATGTTGCCGATTAAATGCCACATGCACGTGTGTAGCCACAGCATGCGTGTGCCCTCCAGATCTGTGTGCAGGGTGAGGGACAGGCAGCCACTGTGGGCTGGGGTCAGGGCTGGGAGCAGTGCCAGGCTCTTCCTGGTGGGGGAGCTGGGCTAAGGCTGCACTCAGGGTGGGTGGTGGCAGCGCTGGGGGGGGCGGTTTGCCACCCCTGAATTCTCTGAACCGCACCCCCCAGTGCTGCTGCTGCTGATTCCCCCCACTGGGAAGAGCTTGGTGCTGCCCCTGGCCCCAGCCTGAAGCAGCAGCCCACCCTTGCCCTGCACACAAATCTGGGGGCACATGCCCCTAATGTTTCTCCTGGGTTGTGCACAGCAGTGAGACCCTCCCCCCTTCTCTCCCCATCTCCAGGATGAGTCACTCACATCTTGGTCCTGCGCTGTGCCCTGGCCTCACTCCCATCCGCAGTGTGGGGGCATGATCTGGAACCCCCCCCATGCCCCTTCCCCTCCACAGACTTACCAGCTGGATGCTGCTCTCTAGGCTGCTGGGCTACATATCAGCAATTGGATAGGTATTAGCAGATGTGGTTTGCCAATAATTGGCCATTGGTATGGGCCCAAAAATCTTTAGCGGTGCACCCTTAATAGGGTGCAACTCTGTGAAATGACAGACTTTAAGTTTAGATTCAAGATTCTGGTTGTTTTAAACTTTCTTCAGTTTCAAATAACTTATCTTTAAAAAGGCAGCTGTTTTAAAAAAAAAAAAAAAAAAAAGGAAATAGAAACAAGCTTTTTAGAATAAAATTCCTTAATGCATGTAATACATATAATATTGTTTATATGCATGCACGTGTGTAACAATATAGCTGTATAAATTGATATATTAATGTGCAGTAAATGTATTTGAGGATGAGTTGTTTCATGAGCTCTGTGGTGATTAAGAGAAACAGACAGGATACTTTAATGGACAAGGCCATCTTTTAAAGAAATTTCCTCCTCAAGGAACTCATTCCTTCCTTACTGTCCCTCTCCCTTCCAAGTCAACCTTTTTAAAGACTTTTCAGGGTACACCGAGAAGTGTAAAGTGCTGCATCTGGGGAGGAGAAATCCGCTACATACTTACAGGCTCGGTGGTGCTACGCTAGCTAGCGCTATGTCCAAAAGGGACCTGGGGGTCATAATTGACCATGAAATGAATATGAGCCACCACTGTGATGCTACAGTTAGCAGAACAAACAATGCGCTGGAATGCATCAACCAATGCATCTCAAGCAAAACTAAGGAAGTTGTTCTCCCGCTCTGCTCGGCACTGGTGAGACCGCAGCTGGAGGACTGTGTCCAGTTCTGGGCATTGCACCTTAAGAAGGATGTGGAGAAGCTTGAGAGAGTCCAGAGAAGAGCCACTCGCATGATCAGAGGCCTGAAGAGCAAGCCATACAAGGAAAGGCTGACAGATAAGGGACTGCTCAGCCTAGGAAAGAGAAGAGTTCTGGGGGATTTGGTGGCAGCTTACAAATATATCAGGAGCTAGGGGAACAACTGTTCACCAAAGCACCCCAGGGGAAAACCAGGACTAATGGTTATAAACTAGAAGAAGGTTTCAGACTGGATATAAGGCAAAACTTCTTTATGGTTCGTGTGAGCAGACTCTGGACTAGACACCCAGCGGGGTGGTGCAGGAGCCTACCCTGGAGATCTTCCAGGGGAGACTGGACCCTCACCTTGCTGGGGTTATTTGACCCCCACCACGGTCTTTCCTGCACAGAGCAGGGGGGCTGGACTCTATAATCTCACGAGGTCGCTTTTAGCCCTAAATGTCTGTGAGTCTGTAACTAGTTACATAAAAATCTTTTAGTCGCATATCCTGTATTACAGCTTTTTAAAATAAATAATCATTCCTCTTGCCATACCTTCTTGTTCCATCAATATTTATCTTTTCTTGTTCACTGGGCTTTTTCATTTTACCTCTAATCTGGAGTGGAGACCTGGGTTTCTGATGAGATGCATTCTTTAATCTATTTTTGGGACACCGAGGCACTGCTTGTTGCAGTACTTGTACTTCATAGTGTCATAGTTTCTAGGGTTGGAAGGGACCTGAGTAGATCATCTAGTCTGACCCCCTGCCATGGCAGGAAAGTGTACTGGGATCAAACGACCCCGGCAAGGTGTACATCTAACCTCCTCTTAAAGCCCCCCAGGGTAGGAGCCAGCACCACTTCTCTTGGAAGTTGGTTCCAGATCCTAGCCGCCCTGACCGTGAAGTAGCGCCTTCTGATATCTAGCCTAAATCTACCCTCTGCCAGCTTGTGACTGTTATTCCTGGTCACTCCTGGCAGTGCTCGGGGGAACAGGGACTTCCCCAGTGGCTGCTGATTTCCCCCCCCCCGACTAGTTTGTAACAGGCCACTAGATCCCCCCTCAGCCTTCTTGTGGAGGCTGAACAGGTTGAGGTCCTGTAGCCTCTCCTCATAAGGCCTTCCCTGCTGCCCCCTGATCATGCGAGTGGCCCTCCTCTGGACCCTCTCCATGTTGTCCACATCCCTCTTGAAGTGCGGTGCCCAGAACTGGACGCAGTACACCAGCTGTGGCCTGACCAGTGCCGCATGGGGGGGAGGATCACCTCCTTGGACCTGCTTGACATGCATCTGTGGATGCACGACAGGGTGTGGTTGGCCTTCCTGACTGCATCCCCACACTGCCAGCCCATGTTCATCTTGGAGTCAATGATGACTCCAAGATCCTTTTCTCCCTCTGCACTGATGAGAAGGGAGTTCCCCAGCCTGTAGGTATGGTGCTGGTTCTTCCTCCCCAGGTGCAGCACCTTGCACTTGTCAGTGTTGAATCCCATCCTATTCTTGTCCGCCCACCCCTGTAACCTGTCTAGGTCAGATTGCAGTCTATCCTTCCCTTCTTGCATGCCCACATCCCCCCACACCTTAGTGTCATCAGCAAATTTGAACAGGGTGCTTTTTACCCCCTCGTCCAAGTCACTGATGAAGATGTTGAACAGTGCGGGCCCGAGGACCGAGCCCTGGGGGACCCCACTGCCCACATCCCTCCAGGCCGAAAATGACCCATCCACCACCACTCATGACCCGTCCACCACGACTCTCTGGGTGCGGCCCTCCAGCCAGTTGGTGACCCATCTGACTGTGTGGGTGTCGACACCACAGTCCCCCAGTTTCTTAATGAGAACAGGGTGAGAGATGGTGTCAAAGGCCTTCTGAAAGTCCAGGAAGACTATGTCCACTGCTACCCCTGCAGCTAATGGTTTGGTGATCTGGTTGTAGAAGGCCACCAGGTTGGTCTGACAGGACCTGCCACTAATGAACCCTTGTTGGTTGCCGCTAAGCATGACCTCCCCTGCTGGCCCCTCGTGGATATGTGCCAGAATAATTTTCTCAAAAAGCTTGCCCAGGATCAAGGTAAGACTAACTGGCCTATAGTTTCCCGGGTCCTCCTTCTTCCCCTTTTTGAAGATGGGAACCACATTGGCCCTTTTCCAGTCCTCTGGCACCACACCAGAGCACCACAAGTGCTCGTAAAGCCGTGCGAGGGGTCCTGCAATGACCTCAGCCAACTCGTTTAGTACTCTAGGGTGGAGATCGTCTGGACCGGCTGACTTGAATACATCCAGTCCCTCCAGAAGTTCCCTAACTAGTTCCTCACTAATCCTTGACCTAGGTGTGGCTCCCCTGGGGCCTGAGGGGGGCCCAGCAGGGGGGGTGACTGTTCCGGTCCTGGCTCAGGAAAATGGAGGCAAAGAAATCGTTAAATACGTTGGCTTTGTCGTCTGGTGTGACGACCAAATTTTCTAACATGTCCCGCAGGGGCCCCACATTACCCAGAACCTTCTTTTTACCCCCAGGTATTTAAAGAGGGTCTTCTTATTGTCCTTAATCTGGGAAGCTAGTCCCAGTTCCATCTCTGCCTTGGCCTTCTTGACTGCCCCCCTGCATCCCCGAGCAACTGCAGTATAGTCCTCCCTGGTGATGTCCCCTCCTTTCCATTGGGTGTACGCCTCCCTTTTAGCTAGGAGACATTCCCGGATGCTTTTTGTGAGCCATGGGGGCTTGTGTACCCTCCTGCTCCCTTTGATCCGCATTGGGATTACCTCCCTTTGGGCTTGGAGGATCATCTCCTTAAGGAGCGACCACTCTCCTTGGACACCTGGCTCCCCTCCCCTCCGGGACCTCAGTGCTTCCCCGACTATTCTCCTTGGCTCATTGAAGTCCGCCCTCCTGAAGTCTAGGGCTGCTGCCTTGCTGCAGGCCTTTGCCACCTTGCGCTGGATGGTGAATTCCAGCAGGCGATGATCACTGTCACCCAGGTGGTCGAGCACCCGCAGCCTTCTCACCAGGTCGTCTCCCGTGGCCAGCACCAGGTCCAACAAGGTGTCTACCCTGGTGGGGCTGTGCACCTCCTGGGTTAGGTTCCTAGCCCAAATGCAGGACCTTCATCTATGTGAGTGGTCAGATCTGGCTGACTGCTCTTCCCAGCAGATGTCTGGGAAGTTCAGGTCCCCCATGACTACCACATCCTTAGACTTCGCTGCCTCCATGAGCTGACCTGAGAATTCCTGGTCAAGCTCTTGGATTTCATTATGTAAAACTCAAAATATTTCTTGTGCATTTCCTTGGAGTGCTGCATGTCAATATTTTAATTAAAAAAGGGATAAAAAACTGGAAATGCTGAGAGTACTGCTAATGTTATTACTTTGATTGCTATACCCAGGTGTTTTCCCTTTCACGTCTTACTTCTCATCTAGAACCCATCTCAGTTCTAGAATGGGTTCTTCCACACTTTCAGCGAATACATTTTAAAAGTAGAACATGAAGCTGCTCTTAAGGACTACTCTCCAGATATTGCTTCCGTTTTCTTTTGGGTACCCCGGTCTCCTTTGATCAATACATGATTCCGTAAGTTTTTTTCTTTCATTACCCCATTGATATTGCTACAGCAAGAACATCCTTCCTTCTGAGATGCATCAAGTGCCACACCCGAATGCACGGTCCATTCGTCTGCTATATCAAAATGTTCTTAGATGAAACAGAGCATCCCTCCTCTCCCCAGACAGCAGGATGCTTGTGCCAGAAATATGAAAGGGAGGATTATGGGGAAAATCCTAACCATAGTAATTTAACAGTCACTGTATTTGAAAAACCATTGAGACCATGCTTTAAAATCAACGTCGTTAAAAAATAATCCAATCCATCATCATTAAAGCTTAATTTTTTTGACCTATTCTTTAAAAAGCGTCTTCTGGTTACTTCTAACTAGCAATAATCAGTACCTTCTTCATGAAAATATAAGGCAAAGGGCTAGCTGCTAGGCTGAACTTCCGTAAGAGTCTGCTCAGATTTGTGCTGAAATGTTGTACATTGGCATTCCTGCTACTGTGACCTGAGTGAACACTGTAACCAGAAATTTCATTTTTGGTATAATGAATTCATAAAAATTACTGAGGTTTTGTAAGGTACTTGAGAGATTCAGGTTAACGGAATGAATAGATCTTATGCAGGAAATGGATTTCCTGTGTAAGGATATATTTTTAAAAATGTCATCATTTTATTTTTGTTCTGAAGCAGGATGAGAGAGCCATCTGAAAAATCCCATAAACTAATGAACCAAAAAAATCTTTTGTTCTCTTGAAATATTTCATTTTGACTTTGACCTTTTATTTTTTATTTTAATCACCTTAATATTCTAAATGAAAAGCTACTTTTGACGCAAAACTAGAAACTCTAATTTAGGAGTGTTTTGGAGTATTTTAAAGCAGTTTTCCAAAATAATTGCTAATGAAAAATTGGTTGAAATATAAATCCTTTTCTGTAAACCATTTCACTTTTAACAAATTGAGGTTCTTGTCTGTTTTGTTTTTAAAGAATAAAACAAAGCGCTTGTATTTGGTTAAAAAAAACCCCAAATTCCCAACCTCATTTAAGGAAGAAGTGCGTTCAGGGTCCTGACCCTTGAAGTCAGTGGGTACAAGGTCATTTTTTGTGCCTTGTGGATTTATTTTGAAATCGAAGGACATCGTTGTAGTGTTTTTCTTTCTTTTCTTAACTCATTTGGGATGAGTACTTTTGGAATTTAGTGACGTTAACTTAAAAAAAAAATGGGGACTAATTTTACTTGCTTTTTCACCCCTAGTTTTTGTCTGGAATCTTGGGGATAGTGAAATGGGTTTTTTGTTGCGTGTTGTGTTTTTTTTTTTTTTTTTTTTTGACTTCGTCTTTTTATTTGTGATGTTAAGGTATTTAGTGAGGAAAGTTGCTGAAAAAATTGTATGCATTTTGCAAAATAGGGCACTTCACACTTAAGCTTCCTAGCTCCTACGTTGTACACTTGCAGTGAGGGAAGATCTGACACCTGATTAACCTGAATATAGAAAAAAGTTGCTAATATGATTTTGGTGACATGTTTTCTCTTTGTCTCCTTGCAGGAGAGATCAAACGCATTTTAGAGAATGAACTTCAAATTCCTGCATCTAAAATGTTGCTTAAAGGATGGAAGACCGGAGATGTAGATGATAGTGTAAGTTTTTCCTACAGTTTTACCAAGAAATTATTCAAATGTTTCCAACAAAATGAATGCATGTAAGCGACAAAGTTTTTGGGTAAATCCGATATCTTTTATTAGACCAGCTACACCCCTGCGTGTGTAGGTGAGGATTACAAATGAAGAGATTAGATTTCTAATAGTATTACTAGAAATCTCAAATGTCAAACTAACGTAAGAAATCAATTCACTTAAACTTTGTAATGGGATTACATGAGATTTCCCCCTGAATTTCTGTGGTCAGTGTGGTATGACATTTGTGCCTGCAGAAAGCAAATTATTAAATTAGCAATAAGGAATGAATCTTTAGGCAAAATATTTTATTATTCTGTAGCATTATTAAGCTATACACACTTAATAGAATATATAACTTTATATATATAACAAGAGAAAAATGGTCTTGGGATTTTCAAACACTGCAGTATTGTATAAATTATAATGTATAATTTTTAATTCTGAACATTTTTTTTCAGACTGTTTTAAAAACTCTACATTTGCCAAAAAACAACAGTCTTTATGTTCTAACACCTGAACTGCCCCATCCTTCAAGTAATTCTGGGTAAGACTTTCTCATAAACTATACCAACATGAACTTATCTGCAGTTCTATGTTACTTTTGTGAAAAAATCTGGAATTCAAAAGAGCATCTGTTTTTATACGAGTAAAACTATGTACCCTTATAACAACTGTGCTAGTCTAAAACATTGACTTACAGGTCAGATTTACAACCTCGAAATTCATTTGTTTAAAAAAAAAAGATTTGGAAGAATAAATTCTCTACCCCTTGTCTTCACTGGAGTCTAACTGTATAAAGTGTACATACGGAGTTTTACACTTCATCATTGTGGATGAATATATGTGCAAATGCAGTTTTGCGCACACAGAGCAGAAGATGGCCTTTAAAGATGTATCTTATGTAAGGTTTTTTTCTTTAGATATAAGTATCTATAAAACATCATCAGATCACCAGCAGTTCAGCATTATTCCTTTCCAAATAGTTAAGATTTTACCTTAGGCTGTCACCTCTCACTGGACTTGTGGACTTTTGCATGTAGGTGATAATGCCAGATAATTTCTCTCAATTAAAGGAAATGAAGTTATCTTCTGTGTTGCTCTTTTCTGCTTTACATCATTAAATAAAAACCAATAGCATTAAAATAGCTTATTGAATAACGCTGTTTTGAAAATGAATTATTCTGTTAAAAATGAAATGCAACTATCTCAGTCATCAATTAATATATTATTCTTATGGTCTGGTCTGGTCACCAGAACTTGTCTTTGGCAGGTACTTCTTTTGTAGTATGAATTTTACTAGTAAAAATGTAGTTAACATTATTACATAGCCACCAGGGGGTGCACAGTAATTGAGTCTAATAGAATATAATGTCCTACCAACAGAACAAGCAAATAGGAACAGTTGCATTGTTACTCATTCAAACCACACATCACTGATAAAATAAATTGCAGTCATGTTGTCTTAAGAAGTAATTATTTTTTCTTTTACTGTTATTGGGTGTTAGCTTACTGGGGTCTCTGTAGAGATGGTTACAAATACAGATATGTTACCAGTAATGATAATACTTGAAAATCAATTGAAGAGCAAAAATTCTGCATTGTAACTAGTAAGAATATAAAAGTATTACTTTAAGCTACTTGTGTCTCACAGAGGGAATGAAAGTGCTAGCTTGGATTTTTAAAAGCCCCCAGGAGAATTATTTTCACTCAAATAATTTTAATAGGAGTTGGGCACCTAATTCCCTTAGGTGTCTTTGGATTCCTTTTGAATCCAAGCCTCTGTGCACAGTGCTCACAGTAGTAGTTGATGATGGTGCTGCTTTGAATCAAATTTTTAAATTTGAGAATTCTACGTGAGCAATTGTTTAAAGGAAAACTAGGATCATAGGGAAGTCGGGCTGGGCAGGACCTCACAAGGTCATCTGGCCCAGCCCCCTGGTCAAGACAGAATCAGCCCCAACTAAACCATCCCGGCCAAGTGTCTGTCTCACTTGCTCTTGAAAACTTCCAAGGATGGAAGTTTCTCTAGGTAGCCTCTTCTAACTGGGGTACAGCAGAGTGTTATGAGTAAGCAGGTGTGTAGGACATGAAGGAGGAAATGGGCTTGACGATAAAGAAGGGTGGATAATACGGGTTCAGAAATCATTTTTAAAAATCTTTAGATAAATGTCCTCCCTGCGCTATTGGAGAGTATTACTAAAGAAAACTTCTGCTGTAGAGCCATACTAGTTCAGCAGAGGTATACAGATGTATGTGATGTTAATTTAAAATTGAAAAAAAAAT
Source organism: Crocodylus siamensis (assembly GCF_052110815.1). Lineage (NCBI taxonomy): Eukaryota > Metazoa > Chordata > Crocodylia > Crocodylidae > Crocodylus > Crocodylus siamensis. Next base: position 8,035,753 of record NC_143399.1, on the reverse strand, counting down.
AGAGGGACAGAGAATCATGCATAGCATAAACTTTGTGGTAGTTCTTTAACTTTAGGGCACTTTTCCATTCTTGGATTATCAAGCCTAGATGTATTAACTTTTTTGACATGGCAAATGGTGTATTTTAGGAGTACAGATTTTTGGACAGAAGCCATGTTTAGGGGTGATGTGATTATGTTATGATTTTATTAGTGTTCTTCTTATAGGCAGGAATTATAGTCATAAATGAGCAGTTGTGTATATATAAAGTAGTGGACAAATAGCTAAAGCTGTATGGGTAAATGTTCTTGATTTTGAGCCCTCCCACTCCCCCACCCCCAGTGTTAATTGCAATGCAGCATTTTTACATCAGTTCTGAAAGTTGAAAACTTTTGGACCAGGTCTGGTTGCACATTATTTATTATTGAAAATCTAATTTTGTATAAGTGTTCATAGCTTAGAGGGATGCTCATTTTTAAATGTTATTTATTGAATTCAGATACAAGATGCAGGCTTTAAAAGGATATTTACTTTATTTCGTAGTCCTGTATATTGAATGAAAAAAATATTGATCACTTTAAAGTGTTCAAACGCACAATATAAAAGAATACTGTAGTAAAATTAGGGTGACATTGTCACTACTTTACAGTTGAAACTCGTTTCCTGGTGGAAATTATTTTGTAGTATTTTAAAGATGAGTTTGGAAGCTTTGAGATGCTAAATGATGATTAATTAGTGGATACTTAAACATTTATAATTTGAAGGCTAGATCATCTCCCTGAAGTCATAAATTCTAGATGAAAAGGGAAGCTTGTCTCCAATTAAAGCATCAATGGAGATCAAAACACATCTAATTGAAGCAATGTACCAAACCCAGTTACACTGTTTACTGCCTACTGATAGGTCAGTGTTTATTTAGATTAGTTTGTTAGCATCACACTTTTTTTTTAAATTGCAGATAACATCTATTCATTGATGGATGTTAAGGAACTTTGCCACATATTCAAGAGTCTGCCATCTGCCTTTTTCTTCAAATGCCCTTATAATTTCCTGTAGAGATAAATAATCTTGACTTGTAATATCTCCAGAAAAGTGCAGTATTTCAAAAGTCTGAATTTCCAGCCCATGACCTTTTGGCATTCATGCCCTTTTTTGTTTAAAAAAAAAATTCTGGCCATTACTCTACAGACTTGTACCTTGTGCCTGTCCCTGGCACTGAAGGATAATCATGTCTACAAATATACTTCCCCCATCTGTTCCTATGCTTCAAGGTTGGCTGACGCAGACTGGCTGAGGAATTTAACACCTCAGCTGATCAAGGCTAGCATTTAAACATTACAGCAAAGTGATTATGCAGTTTAAACAAAAAACCTGGTAGGATATCTGCAACCATTCATGGTGTGTCAGACCAGCAAACATTTTATAGTCAACACAAGTACAGTGAATTGCAACTGAATGGTGGTAAAACCAAGGGTACAGGTTGTGATTTAGCTGCCAAATGTTGTGGAAGTTGGAATTATAACAAGCCAGCAGCATGGCAATAGTAACCACAACTTGCTATACTGACACATTTTAGAAAAAGAAATGTTAAAGACCAGTCAAACGTACATGACCTGCTTCTACAATTTTAGTATGTTCCCTTTGCCATATTTAGCTATCCATAAAAGACAATCAAAAGACAATGGAAACGCAGGATGCTACAGTGTGCCTGTCTTACAACACTGAATAATAAATTCCTTGGCAACTATTCTGCTATTTCTGGGGGCTACCTTATGCTACCTCTATTTCTTACTGCATCCAAACGGGCCAAACCAAGGGTGGAAAGGAAGTATTGGCAAACACAGTACAGAGAAAGCAAAGGGATGGCTGAATGGCTTGCTGTGTGGACCCAAGGATCCTCTTGTATCTTCCCCTTTCCTTGCCGTGCATGGTCACTCCATCTCCAGGGGCTCTTATTCCTGTATGAATCTCTCTGACACCAGATTTATCAAGTTGTTCTATAGGCCTAGGGACAGAAATTGCACATAAACCGGTAGAAGTTATTGGAAACTGGTTCAAATCTGTAACACAATAGATATTCAGTGCATATAAACCACTTTCAAATGACCAAGATGGTTTTAAGATAAACTTGGATGGATGGAGTCTCAGACTGCACTGACTTAGGTTGAATCAGTTTATTGAACTTCTGTCCCACATCCCCCCCCAGAGTTAATTCACAATCCCCCAGCATCCCAAGATGCTTTGCAGCTCCCCTGCAAGCCTTGATCTACCCTCGCAGGGTGGGCAGGCTAGCCTTGGCTCCAAGCTGTCTGCTCTAGCTGAGCAGGCAGGCGTGCTCTTAGCACCCTCTGGCTTCTGGCCTGAGCCACTGCAGGCATGTAGCTGCATTTCTGGAGTCAAAAGTGAATGTTCATTTGCTATTGGTTCACTCTATGCATTTTAGACTAACCTGCCACTAAATCAGTTAAGCCTCAGGCTTTTTGACTGTCTGTACATAGTCTAGGTGATCTGGTATGTTTCTGTGAATTATGTTCTGTGAATTACTGGAAGGTCTGAGGCTTCCTATTTCTAGTTACAGTACCATTAAATTACCTGTAGCAATTAAAAACTGTTTACTATGTAGGCTTCTGTAAAGGATTTTTGTAAACAGTGTATTTCCTTTAACTCAAAATATATGAGCAGGTAAATCACGTGGATAGATAGAAATTTTGAAAAAGTATCTTCAGAGTAATAGCCTGTTCATTCATTACATGCGTTTTAAGATTGTTACAGAGCAGTGGTGATTATGACATGGTGCCTTGGTGTATGCTAACAACTGTAGCAGAGTGTTAATTAAGAACGATGTAATCTGCAACTCCAATTATTAGTATTGTCTGTTTAGCTGGACAGGAGCAGTGCCTTGCTTTAGTTACTTTGAAAGCTTCAATAATAATAATGGTAAGATTAATGTTTTATTTTCACATCTGCTCATGAGACAGTTTTAAAATCCTGAAGTTTAAAATGCAGTAGAATGTAAACAGAAGAGCTGCTGCTCATTTACATGTTAGCCAGATTTTCTAACTGATTGCTGTTTGAACCTAATCTGCCATCGCCTGCAGCATTAGCTACAACAAACATTACATTTACATACTGATTTCTTATTTTGTTTTAATGTAAATAATCTGTAATTACAGTAAATTTGGACTTCTGTTGACACGAGCTTGTAGAAATCTGTAAGTTTAAAATGGAAATGTTAATTACCATGTGTCATACCTATTTATATAATATTCTGGGATTTTGGGAGGGCTCAAAAAAATCTTGCCTAATGGGGAAAAATTAGTGAATTTCATAAAAAGAATGATAAGAATTGAATGAAAAGAGAACATTTGGAAAATACTAGCAGAGGTGAATTTTGATTTTTTTTTTAACAATTTTTAGTTTCTTGGATAATTTTAACTGGAACAGATACAAGGAATAGCTAGTAGGATAGTTCAAGGAATGGAGACTCTTCCTTATGGGATGAAATTAAAAGAGCTTTGCTTGTTTAGCTTAGCAAAATGGAGGTTGAGAAGAGAGATCTTTTACTTTTTATAAAATACATTTACAGCATTAATATCAGTGAGGAATAAACTATTTCAGTTAGAGAACAACAGCATGAGATGAAATGGCTACAAATTGGTTATGAACCATTTCAGACAGGAAATTAGAAGAATGTTGCTAACAATTGGAAGGAAGAAGGTGTGGAATGCTCTTAACAGAGCAAAGGGGACAGTGAGCTTGCCTAGGTTCAGGAAGGGGGTTGACAGGTTTAGGGAAAGGAGATAGGAAAGGGTTGTTCTTGGATCAAAAAGCAATGCTTGTGATATGTGAATTCAAGTATTTGATAGCTCTTTGGCAACTCTCTCCTCAGATGAGAGATGTTCAGGGTTTCTGCTAGTTGCCTGTAGAGGACAGAGAGGATTTTTTTTTTTAAATCAATCCCTCATGAATGTTGGATTGGTATCCCTACCCCTCTTATGAAGCATTAAACCTTGACCACAATAAGAGATGGAAGATGGGCTATAGTGGATGATTTTTAATACTCTCAAGATAAATGACTGCCTGTGAATGCAGGAGACTGGCCTTGATGGCCCAAGACGTTACTTTGAGTCCTATAGTTCTATAATTTCATGTTGGATAAGTCCACTCTTGTTATTTCAAAGAATGCCTAGGGCTTTGAAATGTTAGTTTGCCAACAAATGCATAGAAAATAACCCTTGAGGCTTTCATGTGATATATAACCAAATTATTTTGCATATAAAAAGAAATTAGTTTTTTAATCAGGATTTTACAGTGTTATACAATAACTAGAAAATGGGTAATTTAATGTGATGAAAAATTAAAGAAAAAATTAAAATACTGTAATTACTAACCAACTTCCTCAGCTTTGCATAGGTAGAGTGTAAGCTTTATTTTCTGCTACCGGATTGGAAGTACCCCCACACAAAAATCCTTCAGACGCTAAGTTTAACTTTGAATAGTGTGATAGGTATGTTATATTGTGTTGTGCTGTGTTATGTTTATTTTTTAACTGTGTGCATAAGATAATTACCAAAATATACCATGTATGTTTAACCAAGTAGTTGCAGTTGGAGCATTGAGAGAGAGATTTCTGATGTAAAAAACCCCCCACAACCTTTTATTAATTTTAAGCACGTTAGGCAGATTTTAACCTCTTTTTGGGTAGGGGATCATCTTTTTCTGTGTATTTCATCATGCCAACCTCACTTGATCCCTAGTTTATGATGATGGCTTCTAGGCTCTTGGAGAATACAAATAATAAGTAATATAAGTGATAGTACTTGTGAAAACTTACTTGTTTGAGCCTTCATTGCTCATAGGGAGAAGCTTCCCTTCAGGCCACAAACTTCATATTCCAGTTCCTGGATTTGGTTATCTCAGGGACATGCATACTCAATTGCCATGGTGTATGGGACGTGGCATTATGGAGTTTCTTGCCCCCACACTGACCATGAAACATGCAGTTGTTTCAGCCAGGAATGCAATAAATGGGAATATGAAGTCCATCAATCAATAAGGAGTCTTTTGTGAGTCAGGGTGTGCAGAATGAGGACACAGTTCTAGTATTAGTTGATGATTTTTTAATATGTTTCTGTCCATTAACTGAGACTCAGATCTTGACCCCATTAAAATTAATGGTAAGCTCCTCCCAGACCTCAGTGGGAAACAGAATTTAGCCCAAATCTTTGTTAATCTTTTATCTGGAAGAGACTATTTTGCTTTAACTGATCACATTTGAAGGAAACACTTGTGCTAAGATTTTAAAAGATGGGTGCCATCCATAAAGTTAGGCTCCTAAATACAGATTTAGGTACCTTTAAAAAAAATCCTCATTTTCAAGCGTGTGGATCCCCCAGTAATTAACTGAGGCTGTAGAGTGGATCCTCAAAAATGCTGAGGAACTTCTCATTTCTCAGACCCTTTAGGATCAGAATTACTTGTTTAGTTGCTTGTCTAAGGAGTTGGGAGCCTTCCTTCAAACACCTGTTTTATTAACTTGTCTATAACTTGAAATGGTTTTAGATATACTTTTAATTCAGGGTCTAAATAATTAAACTGTACTATTCATGTCTTAATACATTTTTGAAGAATAGGTACTTTAATAGCCATATACTTCAGCCAGGATTGTTGGAAGCAACAAGTGATTTTTTTGATACATCAGTTTTTGTGGCATTAGTTTGTGACCATAGTTTAAAAGAGCCTGAGTTGGAGAATATACTGAGAATCCAACCACTGACAGTGTGAAGAAGCCAGTTGTCTTAGTAGGGCAGCCATGACTGACACACAAAAAATGACTAGTTGTTTTTGAAAGTCTTGGTCTTAAATTTTTTATACTTTTCATGTAAAATAGCCAGATGAGAAAATAAGAGGAAAAACATTTCCCTGTATATCTCCTACTCCAGCAAAATTCAAATAAGATACTGCGTGAGGAAAGAGTGGCGAACTGTCCCCTGATGAAGAGCATTTCTGGTTAATGATCACATTTTCAGCCAATATATCACTGGAATTGATGTCCTTAAAAATTCCTGAGATAGATAGATAGATATAGATAGAGAGGTAGAGAGAGAGAGAGATAGCTACAGATATAGATATGTGTTGACTTCTGATTCAGGGAAATAGAAAGCAAGTGTTAACAACTGCAGAAAACTTTCAAAAAAAAGTAGGAAGGAGCTGTAACAAGCACTCCTAGTATATTCCAGTTTAATTTGTGTATGTCAACTTCACATGCTGACATTTTCCCAACAAAGTTATGTGTCGTTTGAAAGTCTAAAATGTTAGAGAAGGATAAAGATGTGAAAAAGATGACCAGAAATGTTGGTGCTGCAGTCTTGCTAAAGCAACCTGGCTTTTGCCATAATAAATGTAACACAGACATAATGATCGATTGATAAGTCTAATAAGAATGGGCCACAAAAGGAAACATACAGGTACACAGTCTTAATTTAAGTTCAGAAATTTGAAAATGTAACAGCTTTGCTGACAGCAGACATGTGAGGTACTTCCTAAAGTTGTGTTGGCTTCAGGGAAATGCCTGCTTACGATTGTGGGAATCCATGCAGGAAGACATTGTTTCATTTGTCATGCAAGTGCAGTGTCTCCAAGTACCGATCGTTCAAAGGCAGCAGTCGGTAACCTTTCTGGGCAGGAGTGACCCAGTTTCGGTCAGGCGGACAGGTGCTAGGACCTAGCCATTGCTGTCACTTTTCCCTGAATGGCAGGGCTGAGTGACTGTTGCTGGAAGCCCCCTGCCACAGAAGCCCCATGTCCACAGGCTTGATCATGTGGCACTGTGGAACGGATCAGGCCTGGGACCTTGGGTTGCTGACACCTGTTCTAAGACATTGTGCTTTCTGAACAGGAACAAAATTTAAGACCACAACTATCCAGTCCCTGACAAGGGAGTGCTTTGGGTTGCATAATCTGTTGGTTTTTTCTTGACCAATTTCCAATTATCAGAATCGGTTGCATGTATTGACATTAGGTATGACTTCCAAGGGACTTGATGGATGTTCTTAGGAAGCCTCCAGGACGTCATTCCCAAAAGCTTGGACTGTGTTTTGCGAAAAAGCAGTGGGTCTTAGTGAATGGGGCAAACACCCCTTGTGCGAATGAATGAAACGCCCCTTGTGCTGCCACCCCGTGTGCACAATGAAAGAAACTACGTATTCGGGAATGGGGCAAACACCCCCTGTGCTAATTTTGGGAAGGGAGGAGGTGAAAAAAAACAGCTGCTGCTGCCGGCTGCACGATCACAACTGTGAACATGCAGCAACTGAAAGTTGCCACTGTGCCTGTCCCCTGGGCACCTGGCTGTGTCCCTGCACCACTGCAAAAGAGGCGTGTTTCGTGGCCTGAGCAAGATTATAGTAGGCAAGATTATGTGCAATAAGTTTGCAGGACTGGCTTTTAACTTTTGTTGCTTAATTGTTCAGGAGTGTTAGAACAATTTATTGTAAAATGATGCTGTAAAAAGCATGCATATCTGTATGTGTGTCCATCCATACTGGAACGTACAAATGACTGATAATTTCAAAGAGAGATGATTTTTAAAGACAGTAATGGAAGGAATAAAAAAGGACCAGGGTGTAATGGACTTTCCACTGAACTCTCTCCAACACATAAAAGCTAATACGGGCATTGCATTATATGTATGGTTGTGTTTTGCATTCCAGCCCATATTTTCTTTATTAATACTTGTTATAACAGTAAACACCAGTGACACTTCTTATTTTTTTTAAAATTAGGCTAACAGTCAGTCAGTTTTCAAAATCCAGACTCCATTATGAGGAAGTAAAAACGTGTTTAAGAATGTGTTTTTTCCAGAAAATATTTAATCTTTGTTGAAATACAGTTAACAATTTTAAAACTTTTTATAGAATTAGTTTGTAGGAGATGCAGTCAACTCCAGGTATGAAGTATAGAATTACTTGTTCACTTATGTACATGTCATGTGTTGTATCTTTATAATACTACAGTTATTAATGTTGTAAAAGACATTGGCTGGCTTCTGCAGTATTATCATGTATTTTTATTGTAAATTATGCTTGGGATTGGAAAAAGATGGAAATAAATTTGCTTAAACAGTTATTTTCTATCTGGGAACTTAACTTGAGATCTAAAACAAATTAATTTGTGGACATCTTCCAGTGAGTGTTGAATAAACCTTGTGTTGAAAAAATGGAGATCATAATTAGCTATTCTATGAAAAGAAAGCAAACTGGGGCTTTCATGTTACTATGAAAATCTTTCTTAAGGTATAATTGTGCTCATCAGCATGGGAGGTCTGCTCTTCAGTTTTTCTTCATTGTCAAAGGCAAATTTGGGTTTAAAGGGAAAACAGTAACCTGGAGCTGTGCAGATCTGAATGATCACAAGGTTTATCATTCTCAGAAGAGCAAGATACAGGAAAATAAAGTAGATAGACACTGTTTTGTTCAGCCGTCCTTGGAATAGATGAGTTAATATAAATACTGTGTTGGTGTTTTAGTATAACCTGTTTAGTAAATATAATTAAAGTAGCCTCATTCATAAAAACAATATTAGTTAGTTTTCTGTTTCTTATCTATCTGGATTTATGTGATCTGAATTATTCTATATAGGTGAAATCTTGCCCTGATTTACATTTCGGGAAGCCTTGCTGAAGTCACTGCAGGATTTGTCCTTCTGTATTTAAAATGGGTTTCCGATGTATAGTGTAGCTTGTTTGGCTGAATGTAGATATACTTGCAAGCCTGGTAATGAAATGATATATGTTCTAAATATAGCTAATATTTATGATAATGGCATAGCCTAATTTTTTTTCAAAATTGAGAGAATAAAACATAGCCTTTGAGGTGGCAGTCACCTTACCAGAGAAGGAGTTAGCAGGTTAGCCTTTGGTCATTCTCCGCATGCTCTCTTGTCTTTAGGAGCAGAAAAAGAGATGATAACATTGTGCCTAGACTTGTCCATGTTGGGTTTCGGCTACTCCTGGGGTTTTTGCAGCTAACGGTAAAGCAAGCTAGAACATGCTTATCCCTGATTTTCTTGTTTTTCTTTCAACCATTTCAGGGCCCTGCAGGAGTCATTAAATCAAAACTTCATGCTGATCATCACCCATCGAGAAGTCCAGCGGGAGTACAACCTCAACTTCTCAGGAAGCAGTACCATTCAGGAGGTTAGTTCTGTCTCACAGCTGAAGAATAAATGTAGCTCATTATATCTAATGTCAACTCTGTTAAAGAGGGCTTGTAGGTTCTGGTTGGAACTCCTTTGTTTCATTAATCAGTTTTGAGTTTTAATTAACTGGGTTGTCAAAGATTACTGTAGATAAGGTAAAAACCTGCCCTAGAATTTATACAAATAGTTTTCCTATTTAAAAGAAATAGATTTTCTGTAACATTTTATACTTTAAGAGTAAAATATATACATCATGTTAATTATGAAATTAGTTATTAAGGAGTTTAGAGGAAAGTTGGTGGTTGTTCAGGTGTGTTTGATGTTGAATCCCATAAAGTTATCTCTAACTTGCTTTCTCTTAACCTGCAGCCTTCCCATGTACTAAGAAAGTATGGCACTACTTTTTTCTCTTCCAGTACGTTAACTCTGGCTGGGTTGGAAGTGGTTTCTTTGTACAGACAATTTCACTGTTGTTCTCTAGAGTGGCCAGCAAGAGGTGTTGTCACAAAGAACAGTGTTGGAATTAAATCCCCTAGCAACAAATATTGTCTGTGATATACATCTTGACCCTCCAGTTATAGAACTGGAAACCCCTATTTCTTAACTCTTTTCAGTGGGAAAAGATTGTTGCCCATTGCTGTGCTTCACATGGCACCTAGTGCATAATCCATTTCTAAGAATCTGGCAAGTTTATTTTAGAAATGTGTTTGAATGATGAATCCTTACTATTTCCTGATGGCAGTTCTGAAAAGTAAATATTTGCTTTACATTTGAAGTACATATTTATTATTGGTCTGAGATTTTTCCCCTCGATCATTTTTGTAAGATTTAGCAAATTTTCTTAAATTTTTTTGCCATGCAATGCATGACAGAGTACTAGTTCCATAATATTACAGGAATAAGAACCCACACTAAGTGTACATTTGTCATCTCCTGTATAAATACTATTTTTTTCTGGGAATTCTAGCTGGGTCATTTTAAATTTGCTTGTCCCCCTCACTCCCCCACCTTGAAAAGATTCTCCCCCTTGTGAAAGTCTGTTGCCTTTAAAGCAGATGTTAATGCATTAAACTGCGTTTCAATGTAAATGCACAACCGCACTCTGTTGAAACTTATCTTTTCAGGAGGTACACTCTTCTAAATAAAAATGCCTTTTGAAGATTTCTGTAAATATGTTAAGAATGTGGATTTATGCTTTTTAATTTTAACAGTTAAAATGAAATTGACAGTCCTCAAAGGAAATTAATCTCGTACATATTATGTGTATCTTTTTTTATCCATGTTGTGAAAATGTTTTAATATGCTGTTTCTCCAAAGATTTTTGTTGCACTGAAGGAGTCTGAAACCTGATGCAGTGACTAAAAGAATATTGGGTATTTTTATGTTCACCGAAGATATCTTGTCTCTTGATGATGACAGAATGATTTCAGTGTCTTATGGTATTGGTACACAAAGGCAATTTCATTTAAAAACAAGCTGTTTAAAATTCAGGATTCCTGTTTAAACCAATAAAAGGAAGAAAATTCATTATTAAGTCCAACATGGAGTTCTTTACTCACCCTATTTTACTGTGTTGGGTAATGCCATTAGGTAAAGCACCACATTGGATGTAGAAAAATTATCCATGCAATTCTGAGCTGAAGCAAGTGTTTTAGAATAAAAAAAAGAACTCTAGATCTTCTTTCTTACTTCAGGCCCTTGCCTTGCAATTGAACAGGTGGACCCTTACATCTTAAACAGAGCCAGTGGGGATCTGCATGAGCCGAAGGGGCTGTTCATGTTGATCTAATTGCAACACCATGTCATTGTTTTGCATGTTAACTCTCTAATGCTTTTTCAGTTTTTGCATGTTAGCAAAGAATGAGAACCACAGCAAGAAACCGATTAATTTAGTGGCCTCATGATTTTTTGGGTGGCAGGGGGAAGATTGGTGATTTTTTGTTTCCTTGAGTTTGTTAGATTGTTCTTCACTCTCTCATTTGCACTTTAACAAATTAATAGTTTACTTTATCCCCTCTTATATTTTTGTGGTAGTTGAAATGCTTTATGCAAGTTGCAGTTGTCAACCACAAGGGGGCAGGAAGCACTATTCAATTATTACCTAAAAACACCATTCAGTGTTTTCAAATTAGCTTCTCCTATATTAACAAAAAGGAGTATAATGGCCAAGTTATTGTTTGATTTACAGATAATTGGCATATTGCAGGAAGGAGACTTAATTTCACCCTTTTAAATTAAACAGGGAGATTTAAAAAGACATAAAATATTCATTAATGTTCAGTGATTATAAAGCAGTGGCATATATTTATTCTACCTTTATTACTGTTTCGATGGGAAAATACTGCAAATATTTCAGAAATCGAGTTGGCCATACTGACAAGTTGAAATGTTTAAGCAGTGTTAATGCAATCTACTCACACCTTATATCCTATGCAGAAAGATTCAAAATGACTATATCAATTATTAAAAGAAATATTTAAAATTCTAGAAATGTTCCGTCGCTTGCCACAGTTGGATGCAACTGTCTCTCCAGGGCCTGTTGTTTGGGTTGTTAAATATATTTGAATGCTGCTGACTTGAAAAGGATAAATGTGTCTCTCTTCCCCGGACTATTTTTTAAATAATCTTTTAAAACTGTTGTGAATATTTTGCAGTGAGTTAAATCTGTCATGTTAACGGTCATCCTTTATGATTACTACTTCAGTTTTAGCTCTGTGCTTTTCTTTTAGACTGTATCTTAAAAATATCTAATAATTGGAGAATGGTTATTACAAGAATGCTTGTTATTTTACATATGTATTGCCCTACTAGAAATAATTGGGCAGATAATTTTACAACAGATGGATATAAGCCCCCAGAGTTCAGGTCTGGAACCATATTCTCTCCCTTCTTTATGTCCTGTATTTGGATTTGGGAGATTGTGTTAGGAATTTTTCCCTACATCTCCAGCTTTTTGTACAGAAACATCTAGGTGATAATTTATGGTTTTAACTGAATGTGGCTGTTAGTACTGTTTAAAAACAGGGTAAAAACTGGAATTGAAACTGTCTTTTTAGATGTGTGGGATTTGGGTGTGCATGTGAGAGAGAGAAAGGGGGAGGAGAGTTATTAACTTGGAAACTTAATGATACCAAGTTGGTCTAAATTGCAAATTAATTTGTCACAGGTTTCAAACATCTGTTTGTTCTTTTAAAATTGCTCTATTGAATTAGTCTTGACCAGATAGTGTATCAAGAAAACTCTTGATTGTTTTTTTCCCCCCTATAATCTTCATTTTCATGCAGAAATTAGCAATGTTTTGTTTAATTTATTTGGAGGCTCTAAATTCCTAATTTTTTTAATGAAAAGCCATTGTTTTATATAGCGAATTGTTTTAGAAAGGGTGATGAGAATTTTGTATGTTCAAGAGAATTTGTTAATTTGAGAGTTTGAATATTTTTGCATTGCTATGATAACTTGCATATGCCAGCGGCAGTTGGAAATTGAAGAGGTGTGAATATCCTTTGAATCTTGGAGCTATAAACAGGACTGTAGTTAGATGTGTGGGAATGACTAAAAATGGACTAATTATTGTAAGACATTACTGTGTTCAACATAGCTTGTTTTAGTGTCCATCCCCTTGAGCCTGTTTTCTTTTTATTTGGAGAAAAAGCTGCTTAATTTACTTTTCCAAACATTTAAGCTGATCTTTCCATCTGAAATTCCCTGTATATCTTCATTAATGGGCATGCTGTTCAAGGGAGAGGAAAGAAGTTTTTTATTTCTTTAGGAAAGGAGAGAGGTTGAAAACTTATTCTAAAAAGCAACTTTCTGCTCTCATCCAAATGAGGAACAGCCTAGCTAGGGTTAATAAATGAATGCTGCCTTAATTATTGTGACAAACTTTCTGATTCTGGTACTGTTTCTCTGTCACAAACAATAAAATACACATGCATTCATTGTAGTTTAAGTTGAGCTGAATAGAAAAATAACTTATTCATAACATTTTAACTATCCTGAGGCTTGCATTAAAAAGTATAACCGTTCCTATTTACCTATCGTATAGACTGTATTTGGCTTTGACAGACTTGTTTGAGATTCCTTGTGTCCAAGGCGAGGGAAGAAGCACCCAGTGTACACAAGCTGCAGCTGTTAAAGGGTGAAAAAAGTAAAATGTGCAGAAACCTGAAGTCTTCCTGAAAATGGATCTGTTCTTTTGCTTTCTGCTACTGGAAATGCCAGGCAAAACATATGTACCAGGCATTTTGAATCCTGGTAGAACATGATGTACACATAGAATGCAAAGGGGTAACTATCTTCCCAAACTGAAGCTGCCTTTGCAGAGCTGTAGCTGCCCCTTCATTAAGTCCTTTGGCCAGCAGGCTAATGTGAGTGATGAGAGGTTGTTAGTGTTTTTAGCACCTGTGATAGGTAGCTTTTTTTTTGGTTCCCAATGATTTAATGTTTAAGGTAGCATATGGGAAGGTGCGGAAGTAAGACTTATTATATGGAGTTTTGATGGCATAGTATATGCTATAGTCATCATAAGCCATCCCTGGCAGTCCCACACTACTGTTTCTAATCTTAATTGCATACTAGCACTGTTTCAGATTTATTAATTTAAACTAGTATAGGTAATATACAGAGGATCTGGAACACAATCTTCTATAGAGTTGTTGCCATATATAGCTTATCATCCACCACTTGCAGCCCTTTTTGAATGGATAGACTACAATTAGATTTATCATAGTTATTAATATTTTAACATGTATACACTGTCATTGGTATTGTCATATTTTTCTGTAGTAAGTTTTGTTTTCATGTTTTGGTAAGTAGGTTTTATGGCTAAAAATATAATTGTGTATTCAGAGTGAGCCACTAACGTAGTTTAAAGACTACATTGTGTCCCATTTCTTTTTTAGTTTTGGTAAATGGATGGATAGATGGATGTCATTTAGGAATTAAAAATATACATAAAATATACAGAGAGACCTCGTATAAGAGATCTAGCTAGCAGTAAGAAATCAATGCAGGCATGTAGGCATACAAGTGGATTCTATTTTGCGTGCAGAAAAGCACTTCAGAATATTTTTTGTCTGATATTTGATTATCGATGATTTGAAAATGATTTTATAAAAACAAGTGTTGTGGAGTAAGTGTACTTCATAGCAAGGGTCAGAAATTGGCCTGTAAAACATGGAGTACATAAGTAATTATATTGATCATTTCATTATTGGGGTTAAATAATTACAGTGCAGTAAGTTAGCCCAAGACTGAGTCAAATGTCAAAATGTCAGAATACTTGTTTGATATGTTACATCTATTGCAAATTAATTTTACTGATGTGAAATTCTTATGAGCGCTTTGTAAATAGTTGTTATGTTTTTATGATATAAAATAGATCAGAAATAAATATTCAGCTTTCAGTACACATTGAGGATTGCACATGATTCCGCGCTTTTGGGGCTGGTCAGTGATTTATTATCTGAGAAATTAAAAGGTGTTATAATATTGAAATAAGTGACCTTTTTTTGGTTAAATTCTGGTTAAAACTGAATTTTGGGTTTTGTTGTTTTTAATGTGATCTCTAGCAGCTAGATTTAATATGGTTTAGCAGACACTTCTCAAGCATCTCTCTCTGTAGCATTCTGTTGTCCTATAATAATAAACAAGTGTTATGTAGCAAGTTAATGTTTTTGACCTTTTAAGACATACTTAAAGCCATAATTAGATGTTGACAAGTACAATAACGATTTTTTTCTTGAGCTAAAAGTCACGAATTTGTTGCTTAAGATTTTTGTTATGGAAAATCTCAATTTGTTTCCCCTAAAGTATTCCTGCTTCCTCATTAACTTTTGAGAAATAACAGCATATTTGTTAAACCAAGCTGCATCAGCTGAATAAATTGGTGATAATCTTTTTGTAAAATGGTCACATGTTACACATGTGAAAAAAGAGCCCCTTAGGAAATGAGAAGGGAAAAAATATCCACCATGTACCTGTTTGGAATGACAGCTTTCTTAGGAATTTAAAATATTTTAATAATTGTTTTTGGAAATAGTTCTTTTTTTTTAAGAGATGGTAAAAGCAAATCTATACAGTCATTATTTCTTTTCTTTCTTGAGTAACAGAAACAGCATATGAAATAAAGGGCATTATTTTACTTCTCTACTTATTATGAAACGCAATATATTCCTGACAGAATATGTTTCATAATCTCTAATTTGTGTTTTAGTGGTTTAGAAGTGCGTAGCACTAAAGAAACCATTTTCAGTTATCAGAAACTAATAAACATGGACATTTTTATATGCAAGAAAAGGCAGAGAGTAAATAATTGCACTGGTGACCAATACTGTAATAATCCTGTTTTACAATATGCACTTGACAGGTTGTAATAGTGCTAATTGAAGAGACTAATTCACACTTGCTTCATTCTATTCAAAGGCAAAATCAGCAGCTTGTTTTGCTTTTGACCAGATGGTCCTGATGAACACCTACTGTGCACTTTAAGTGCTTTACTAGAATTACAAAGGCTGGGGGCTGCGTCCGACTCAAAATGATTTGAGAGGAGAAAAAAAACTCAGTGCTCAATGGATTTGGTGCAACTAAATTAATTCTAGTGGACCCATTACACATTGAGCCCCCTTTTCAAAGTGCTGAGCCTCCTCGTTTGTTCTGTAGCAATGAGAAAGTGAAAGGCAGATTACTGCAAACAGAAATAAAAAAAGTGCTATGAAAGGGAGAAAAGAGGCCTTGAAGCCTTTTCATATCATTTGGGTTTTTCAAGTGCGTTATTTTTGGGGAGGGTGGATGTATGAAAAGCCAATTGGAGGTTTTTTTGTTTTAAAGTGCGCTATTTAAGTACTATGAATATAAAAGCAAGAGCAACAGTTGACTGAGTTTACTGTGGTAAAGCTTTGTGTCCAAGGATGAATCAAATTCATTATAGTCAATGCTTTGTATTTTCATATGAATGTAGGGTTAGTTTCACAAGACTGTGTCTGTTTAGGATAATTATAATTTAATATTTTCCTTTCATAAAGTTATCACTGTAGATGTCTAAAATTCATTGAAAGCAAGAGATTTTTGTTTTTTTTTAATATAGTCTTAGAAGTACACTAAGAGTTTAAAACTCCAAAGGAAGCTGTTTAAATTTCAAAGGAAGGAGAGGCTTGTTCCAATAGCATTGAAGCACAGATTATTATAACTAATTAGAAGTCACATCTGTTAGCTTTTGATTTGTGAACACTTGTAGTTTGTGGATGTGTTTCTGTCTGTCTGTGCGTCTATCTACACCCCATAAATGGGGACTTGAACTGAGAGAAACCTTTAAAGGTTAAAAGGTCTGTTTACTTGAATTTGAATGTAATAAAGATTCATTTTTTATAATTCTGGTTATGGGCCCTATTCTGCCAATGCTCAGTCATGTGAGTTGTCTTTTACCCTTAGAAGTAAGTGATCATGTGGAAGTGAATGGGTTTACTCATGTGATTTAAGAAAACTTATTCTTTAAGGCTCTTTGGATCAGGCCCTAATTTAGCAAACTGAGTTGTTGAAAACTGCAATTCAGAAAAATAACTCGGTATTGTAATTTTCTCTTATGGGTATTTGCAATAGTCTGCTTTGAAAGAGCTAAAGAGAGTTTGGGTAGTGCTGCTGGCCATTAAAAAGGTTTTAGCATGAAATGATCAGTGAATGTAAGCAGCTAGAGTTTATGAACACAAGAAGCAGCTGCATTCCCAGTGCTTGTGCCCTTCAGAATAGCAAAGTAATATGCAGCACCTGAAATAGTTCTGCCCTGCAAGATATCTGTGTTAATCACAAACCCCAAAGTAAGTGCTAGTGGATTAAGTGTTTTTTTTTTTGGTTTGTTACATCTGTGTGTACTGTGGTCTATAGTTTAACCATACTCTATCATTTCTGTATATTAGCTACAATATAATAATGTCTATGTTTTTATAATTTCTAAATACATTTAAAAAAATTGCTATCTTTGTCTCCATATTATTACATTTTATTTCTGCAAATTATGACAGCGTAAGCTAATGTTGTCTTGTTCTCCCATCAAACAGGCCAATTATACTTATAAATAGTGAGGTGCTAATGAACTGTTGTTCTGGAAAAGTTGTTTTTTTAAACTTAAGAAAGGAAACATTCACAATTTTTGAATGAGTGTTTTGTAAGAAAGTATTTTAAAATATTATGCTGTGTAAAACATCCTCCTGGTGCTATGACAGTTAAATATGCAATAAAAGCTGGCATCAAAGAAAAATCTCCAGTTAACGTGGAACAGAATTGGGTTGATGACACTGCAAATTGCATATTTAGTGGGAACTGATGGTTCATTTCCATTCACTGAGTTATAGAAGCTTTTTCAGTAATGAAAGACCATTTTTATGTCTATGTTAAAAAATCGTCCATTGATTGCATAGAAATGTTCTGGTAAACTTAGAATAGTGCAGCCTTTAAGAGGATTACAGGTGTGAGAAGGCAGTTATTTCACATATTTTATAATACATATTACTTGAAGCAGGGCATTGCAATGTCCTATGGTGTCTTTTTATTAATAAACTAGTATGATTATTATGTAATTAGAATGTCCATGATTATTATAAAGATGTATTCAGTTTTAGTTTAAACTGTGAATTAATACGTAGTAAATAGAGACAAAATGCTGTAAAACCTAATAATTTGTGTTGATTTATATTGATTATATTCAGTGCTAAAATTTTTGCTACAGCTTTAGTAAAATTGCTCAGTTTTCTTTAAAATATTCTGTATTCCTATTTCTGTTTCAAGCAGCATATACAATGTTGATATAAAAAGTTATTGCCTTGTAAATATATCAAGAATCATGGGTATAAATTAAAAAACCCTGAAGTAATTTAAGGGATAAAATCGCCTCATAATCACCTTCAATAAATCCCTGTTACTGTTTTTAAAAAGGGTTGTAAAAGCTCTCAGCAAACATTTGCAATAAGTGGCAAAATTTATGCCTTGCTTTGTAGTAGTTGCGTGACTAGACAGAAGGGTACAGGATTGTTTTAAGGTTTTTACAGCTGCAAGGAAAAAGCATCTGTTCCTAGAAAAGCCTGCATTGTTTAATTTTGACACTGACTTTTCCATGCTGCTTGTACCAGGCTCTGGATTAGATGCCACCAGGATGAAATTTGTTTTAAGTTGCTCCCAAATACAGCTGTCCCCTTGCATGGCCCTGTAGCTTAAGCAAAGTAGATACAGCCAAAACAAGCATTTTTAACAGGGTTATCTCAGCAGACTGGAGAAACTCAAAGCAGGAATTTTGATAATATTGCATCTTGTGAATACAGTAGCTAAAGCACTAATTTTTAAATTTTAATTCAGCAGGAATATTCTTTAATTTTTTTCTGACAATGAAATGAACCTAATGCTACTTTTGGTCATGATTTAAACAGTGAGGATTTTCTACATACTTTGTTAAAAGCAGTCCTTGCTGAATCAAAATATACATTATAGTTGGATAGTTGCTGTGCGACTAGATTATATGGATTATGTATATGTGCAGTCAAACTAAATGACTTGCAAAACTTGACATTTTTAAAAGAACAATAATTTTTCTTCAAAGTTTCAAGTGAATTAAAAATGAAAGAGCACTTCATTTTCTGTTTCCCAGAGTTGTGTGAATTTCTATCCAGCTGGTCTAAAATGATTGATACAAAGCCAAATTTGTGACTGCCTGCATTATAAAGTCTGTAATTTGCTAATGAATTACGATAATAATCTTTCATCATACATGAAAGATTAAGCCAAACAATTTGCTAACTATATATTTTGATCACATTTTTTTGGATTTGAACCAACCTTTACACCTACTTTAAAATACATTTTGTGGAAAATAATCCAAGAGACAGATGTTCCTGAGGGACTTGGAAAGTAGTAATGTCACAAGATAAATAGGGGTGATAGTGGACAGCAGATTTGATAAGAGCTTGCCATGTAAAGCAGCTTATAAATATTCAAGCCAAATAAAACCCGCCCAGTTTTTCGTTGCAGATGCACCACATCATAGAGGATGAGGAAGTGTTTCTCTCTGTAGGTTTGGTGAACCAGCACCTGATATAATATGCTTACTTTTGTTCATCTACCATAACATCTAATTCCAACCCCTTTTGAACTTGCTTCAGGGTTGTACAATAGTAAGGGCATGAGAGCATGCTGTCCTGATGCAAAGGAAAAGTAGGAAGCTTAGCAAGAGGCCTGCTTGGCCAAATTATGAGTTTTTCTATTACTTTAACATGCTTCTTGCGAGAAGTGCAAACTTGGCCATCTTATTAAGAATGAGTATAAGAGTATAGTATGAGCATGGAGGGACAGAATGAGGAGGGCGAAGGCACAGATTCGGATGCAGATAGTAAGGGATGCACAAGGCGATTAAAAAAGTGTTCCGTGAACACGTGAGGAGGAGGAAGACAAACGATGGCGTGGGTCTCATATGCAAAGGAAGCTCATCATAGACAGTGCAAAGAACAGTTCAGTTTTTACTTCAGTCTTTACAGGAATGGCAGTTGTCAGATGATCACCCCAACCAGTAACAAGGGCAGGGGGCAGTTATTCAACCTACAGAAGGAAAAGAAAAAATTAGAGATTCTTTGGGTAAATTAGATTTTTTTTTTTTTTTTTTCAAATCAGCCCGATGAATTCTAGAGCACCCACAAAATTGGGTAGAGCAATTTGTGCCAAAAAAGGTTAAGTGGGCTGAGTTCCAGCTTGCAGTTCTCGTGGGGAGCGGGATCGCCTCGCAGGGCTGAGTGTGAGCACGCTTTGCTGTAACTACTTCCGTACATTGGATGTCCAAGAGGTCCTTTTCACCCAGGGGAAAATGGCAGCCTGGCCCTGGCAGCGGGAAGCGGAGACTGCTGCTTGATTGGTTCCACATGACATTATGTTGAAGTTGATTTAGTGAGTGTTAATCTCTGAAGTGACTGCTATAGTTTTGCTAACTGTTTTGTTGTGAGTGTGGCTGTGAGGAGGAAGAGGGAGAGTCTGAGAGAGCAAGGACTTGTCCCAAGGAAAATGGAGTCCAAGGAAGGACAGAGGGAAGTACAGTGGCACAATAAAGGCTGTTTGGAGTGGAGCAGTCTGCTGTGCTGCTCGGGACATCAGCACTCTGACTTCCTCTTCCTTCCCCTTTGAAGAAGGAACATCTTTCCTGGGAGCTGACCAAAATAAGGAGCTCTCCAAAGTGGGAGTGGTACAGAGCCAGAGGTTTTGCCCCTGTGAAGCCACGTTAGGGCTGGTTTCAGCGGTGTCCTTCAGGAAAGGAGAGTCAATAAGGCTCCTTCCTGAGGAGACCCAAGGTGGAGCTTCCCCTTGAAAGCAGCATGATGATCCATGACAAATTTTGAAAGCTTTGGCTGTTATTTTTGAGAACCCGTGGAGATGAGGTAAGGTCCCAGAAGACTGGAAAAGGGCAAACAATGTGCACATCTGTAAAACAGGGGAAAAGGAGGGCCCAGGGGATTTGACTGGTCAATGTAATTCAATTCCTGGAAAGATATAGGAGCATATAAACTATCAATCAAGTCTAAACACCCGAAGAGTAAAAAGATGACCAATAACAGCCAACGTGAATTTGTCAAGAGCAAACCATGCCTAACCAACTTGAATTTCAAGGTGGAGACGGCCCTGTGATTTGGAGGGGGAGCAGAGTACATGATATTCCTTAACTTCATTAAGGCTTTCGACATTGCCTTCCCTGAAATTCTGATAAGTAAGTTGAGAAAATACAAGGTAAGTGAAATGATTACGAGGTTGGCTCATAACTGGTTAGAAAATAGCGCTCAAAGAATAGTCATTAATCACTCCATATCAAACTGAGAGGAGATAGCAAATGGAGTTTCCCCTTGATTTGTCCCAGACCCCATACTGTTTAGTATCTTTTTTTAATGACTTGGAGGATGGAATTGAGTGTACACTTGACTTTGCAGATGACAGCTAGCCATGTGAAAAAGCAGTCATTTTAAGGAAAAGAGCAGAAAACAAAATGATCCTGATAAACTGGAAAAATGATGTCCTAAATAGATTCCATTCTTTTTATTTAATAAGTGCAAAGAACTGTAGGAACGATCAAATGCACAAATACAAAATGGGGACTAACTAGACTAAGCTGTAGTACTACAGAAAAAGACATGAAGGTTATAGTAGCCTCATTGGCTCATTCAGCCTGTGATCTAATGTACTTGGGACACACTAACAAGTGTGTCATATGCAAATCACAGGAAGGGATTCTTCTGCTCTATTCAGCGTACTAAGGCCTTATCTTGGAGTGCTGGGTCCAGATCTGGTTATTACACTTTAGATTTAGTTGAACTGAAGAGTCCAAAGAAGAGCAACAGAAACATTAAAGGAGTGGAATATATCACATATACAGAAAGATTGGAAGCGTTAGAATTATTTAATCTGTGGAAAAGACAACGGAACTGGTATTTGATAAATCTTCAGATATAAAAAGAATTGTAACATTGTTGTCTGGTGGTGATCAGTTGTTGTCTGTGTCCACAAGAAACAAGTAGTAGTAACAGACATAAATTATAACAAGGGG
This sequence comes from Crocodylus siamensis, assembly GCF_052110815.1. NCBI lineage: Eukaryota > Metazoa > Chordata > Crocodylia > Crocodylidae > Crocodylus > Crocodylus siamensis. The sequence continues at coordinate 8,014,017 of NC_143399.1, read as the reverse complement.
GATTTAGATGAGATGTGAGAGAGAACTTTTTAATTGTGAAGGTGGATAAGCCCTCTCACAATCAGTGAGGCTGTGGACTGCACGTTTTTTAGCACAGATCAGACAAACATTTGTCTGTTTTACACTGGGATCCAATGCTGCCTTGAACCAGAGAATTGGACTTAGATGAGCTCTTGGGATCCCTTCCGGCCAGATTTTTCTATGGGAAATAGACTGGAATGATTTCTCAAGTTAAATCTGCTTCAGGTATATAGAAAACAGGCTAATTGGAAAAAAGGCAGGGTAGAAGGGTCTTTCTGTAGTCTTTAAGGTGCCACCCTGCCCTGCTTTCTGCCTGACTTCAGACTAATGCATGTAACAGACTAATTGGAGAAACGCTAGACAAAGTCCTGTCTGAGAATTAGCAAACAAAGACTTACTTTGGTCTAATTGTTCCAGAAAGAATGCAAGCATAGTGCTGCAGACATAAATGAAACTTACGGGTTTTAATCATCTTTAGAGAGAAGCATCCTGGGCATAGTAATCAAGGGTATTCTACAGTGCTACGACACTCACTCCTTTCATCCAGATTACTCTCTTCCATTGTGGAGAGTAGCTCAGGGAAGATAGATTTATTATCCAGTACAACAGGTATATCTTTGTTTTACATATGAATCACAGCATTTTCTGCGAGCAAACTTCTCTTGGGCTTGGTTTCACCCAGGTATTGGTGATTCTGGGTCTTGTTCAGAGGGGAGAAGAAACACTTTTATCCGTTTCTCAACGCACTGTTTCTTATGATATGGGTGAAATCATTGCTTTTGTTTAACATAGCTAGTTGAAACTGTTAAGCTTCTTCAAGAAACCAGGTAACCAGTATAGTAGGAGAATTCACTCCAAATTACAGGTGAATGCAAAGCATATGTAGACAAGAGGGATTTTAATGACTATTGTTGTGTGAAATTTGGTGTTGTGACAGAAGCAGAAAAGAGCAGTGAAGCAGGGAGAAGAAGAAAGAGCAGAAGAACAGAGACAGAACAAGAAGCAGAAATATGTCTTTGATAAAAATTGAGAGGGAGCTTTGAGGTAGGTGCTTTTAGAACTGAGAGCAAAGGCTCTGGCTGCCTACAGATGTTTGTTTCTACTGGAAGTAATTTCACAGGTGAGCGCTCTTGCCAGAATGCACTACAAGCCTGCTCCCAGGGCTACCCGTGCCCTTGCGGAGCCCATTAATTGATACCTTGCATTCTGCCCTGCCTGGGAAGGGGGCAGGCTGTCAAGTGGCAGCTGCCAGACACAGTGGAGGTACGTTCGTGCCCTAGGAGACTGATCCCCATCCCACCAGTCAGCTAATTGGTGGGGGAGAGGGGGCAGGATGGAGAAGGGGAGGGCATTCTTCCTTAGTGGGAGCCCTCCTAGTTCTACCCCACAGGAAAATAGCTCCCACTCCTTGCACTTCTTTGGACTGACCTAGAACAGTGTAGGGTGAAGTGGAGGCCTTTCACTGTGGTACCAAGGCTTACCCAGTGCTGTTCTGGGTCAGCCAGGGAAAAGCTGAAGTGACTGGGAGCTGAGAGCTGGGCTACAGAAAGCCTCTACATGCCTGGTCCCCAGCCTCTCTGGCTTTCTCTTGTTCCCTGCCTCTTAATTGAGCCTTGGTGGGAGCAGTTTAAAAGCTGGAGGGGCTGGGAGTGGGCTTATGGAGGTTTTCCCCAGTCTGGGTTCTGGCATCCCCTTGGCACCCAGCTGAGCAGCAGGGTGGCAGTTGAAAAACTGGAGGCTGGGAGAAGGTCTCTCAGCCCCCTTCCTTTTCCTGAAACCATGCACTGCCTGGTGTGAGGAAGACGCAGAGAGCAGCAGCAGCTTTTCCCCTCGCTTCGTAGTCTACTGGATGGGGGGAGCAGTTGCTCCTACATGCCTTCTTGAGACTAGGGTGACCCTAATATTGGGAAGGCAGGGAGCCTTTCCCCAGCTGTTCCCAGGAGGAGTCAAGCTGGGGAAAGTGTATAGATGTTCAGTCTCCTGGGAGAAACTCTTCCAGAAGCAATTTAACCCTGGTTATTTTTTTGTCTGGAGTGGCCATTTTTGCTCCAGGAGAAAAAGATTGAACATATGGACACTTTTTGATTTTTACTGGGAGAACATTGATTCCCTGGTAGAAACTGAACTTCTGTGCTTGGCCACTGCCTCTTGTTGGTGGATTTCTGCTGGAGTCAGGGAAATGGGACTTTTTGCACAGGAGACTGTGTAATAAAATGTTTCTCTCACAAAAGTATCATCAATTTGTTCTCTTAATGAAAATGGTGCTAACTGCTTGGTTGAAGAGCTATAATATTTGAATCAGTTATCCCAATTGGAAGAAAGTGGAGGGACTCCTGAAGACAAAAATAATTATTTCACGCCCATGGTTGCATTGAAATAGAGTCAGTTGATACTAGTTTAATTTGTGGCTGAGAATATGCACACACTTTGGTCTCCCATGAGAGCTCTTGTGACTATATGGGCAGTAAATGGAGCAGTACTGGTATCTGTACAGGATGTTAGCCATGTTGCTGCTCTACATCAGCATTATGCAGTAGCTTAGGGTATCTGGGAGGGATTCCTCCCATATCCCTTCTGCTTTCAGTTGCTTGCTACACCTCAAAAGAGCTCCAACCACCTGTGTTATTAAAAGGGCATAATATATGTTCTTGCAATATAGAGAGGACTCTTACAGTAGAACTCAGGCTTTTTCATATCTGGGTCTATCTCAACGCACTTCCTTCACAGCATGTTGCCAAATTAAGAGCAAACCACTCAGCTGCTTGCTGTAGCTTTTACTCGAAAAGGTACTAGGTCTCCTGTTAGCCGGGGGACAGCTGCAGTCTTGCTCAGCTCATTGGAAAAACAGCGCCTTTTGAAATAAAAACTAACAGAGAGGTTACATGTCTCTGTGGTCCCACCCAGATCTTTGTTGCAGCTATATGTTCTTTCAGCTAGTTTAAAAGGCCTCATCCCAATCAAGCAAATCCTAACCTTCTGTAGGAAGGCTTAAGAATGGGTATGGAATCAAATAGCTGCATTTCAATTTATTATTCCTAATTCACCATGGAAGAAAATCTCAGCCTATACTGACCTAATAGAAGCGGTCCATATTTTTCATCATAAACTCTTAGGATCTCCAACCTTGAGATCTTATCGTGGTCCTGTCAGTCTTAACCTTTCCATTTTCTGAACCATCAAAAGATTACTCCTTAATATTTGTCTCTCCAGCATGAAAGGTGTCTGAACTCCTCTGTGGCTATCCGTATATCACGCCTATCCTATGCATGTTTCCTCTGACCTGCATTCAGGTCTGTGAACAGAAAATAGTTTTGCTCCAGGTCTAGCTTTGTTCTGTTAGTGCACCATGTCTGTCTCTCGATTATAGAGATATAGCTAGATCTGTCTCTATCTCTATCTGTATAAGAGATATAGCTAGATCTGCATAAGGGATATAGATCTCTCTCTCTTTAGATAGATAGTTACAGATATATCTATAGATAGAGAGATATATCAGAAATAGCTCAGGATCTTCCATGAGTGGAGACAAAATTCTTTCAGTACCTTACATTAGGTGAAAAGAGCTGATCAGAGTTGGAAGTGTCATTACCAGACCCTTGTCTCAGAAATTGGGACAATTTGCTGCAGTGATTAAATCTTTAATTATCTTTCTTGTCTCCCAGTTTTGAACTTTTACAACGAGTTTCCAGAACCCTGAAAGAATTTTTTTTTTTTTATGGCAGGTATAAGTACAAGTTTTGTCTCTTGTAGATAGGAAGGCTTATGTTACAAATTATGCAGAATTTCTAGGAGTGGTTAAATAGAAACCTAACAATTATGAATATATTATGAGTACTACCCAAATAAATTCGTAGACTTCCTAAGTAGAATTTAGTCTTCCAGCATTTCTCAGTTTGATAAAGGATAATGTGTCCTGCCAAGATGCATGAATGGAAACTGGAGAACCAGAAGCATGTTTTTTTTCTAAGAGAATTGCAGCAATAAGTGATATAATGCACGAAACTCTAGTTTGAGAACTTTAGGGAAAGAGCAACTTAATGAGATTGCCTGGATTTTATTAGTTTAGGCTCTAGTTCCTTTATAATTCAGTACAAAACTGCACAGTTGGGATTTGTGATGTGCAGCAGTCAGACCTGTAAGTTTAATGCTATCTTAATGCTCTGTCATTTAAAGAAGAGACACTTTTTTTCTGAAATGTTCTCAACTATTTCTCTCCTTCAGATCATGAATGACAGAGAACCTTATTCTTCAGAGTTGTCTTTTTCTCTTTTGGAGGTGGTCGGGCCATATCATAGAAAAGTAGGGTTGGAAGGGACCTCCAGAGGTCATCTAGTCCAGCTCCCTGATTTCAGTGTCTCCATGGCAATAGCGTTACCGAATCAGAGTAAAAGTTCCTCCCCTTTTGAACTAGACAAGAAAGGCTCCTAGATACGTGGAGGGAGGCTGCTCTGATGCACTGTAATTACAGTGTGTTGGAGTAGACTCAGTTAATCAAGTGTGGTAATTACTGTGCTCCAGGAGACTTCAGTGTCATGTGTATCAGCATCCTTGCTGAAAAATGGTGATGGGGTGCTTTAAACTAAAGCTCGTTCGATGACCTTTAGTTCAAAATGCCCCCCTACCATTTTTCAGCATGGGGATGCTGATGCATGTGATGCTCCAGTCGCTTTAATTAGCTCAGCTTTCAGAGCTATGCTAATTAAAGCCCCCACCTGTCTATAAATACCCAAAGTTATTGAAGCTTTTTGACGCAAGGGACCTGGAGTCTTCCTGTGACTACTCTGATTTTTGACTCTTCTACTTTGCATGGGGAAACTCTGCAAATAATTGGGATATGAGTTATCTGGTCATCTCATCTCTCCTTTCAAGAAGCAGATATATTTTTTACTATGAGTCCTAACAAGAAAACACATTTTGCATCTCAAACTAGGCTTCCCTGTGTCAGGTAAGGAACCTTTTGAGGCATGTGCTCATTGTACCAAAATGATTGAAAGCGAGTCAGTAAATTTTAGAGGTGAAGTAGCCAAGTCCCTTTCTATGTATCATTGCTGCAAATGGAAGTGATCTAAAATTCCTTTTACTGTAGTAGAGCCCAGCAAAGTCTGTGCCATGTGCAGGTGTTAGATTTCTACTAGGAGAATTTCTGTTCCCCCAGTAGAAACTTCAAGTGTGTGAGCTCATTCCATTTCTGTTGGGAGAAACATGTCTTCCCTGGGAAAAAGATCTTCCAGGTGTCAACCTGGCAATTCTCTCCTGCAGGAGAAGTTCTCGCAGAATTAACACTTGTATGCTCCCAGTGTAGCCTCGTCTGGGAAGACAGGAGAGCAGTGGGGCAGTGCTCCCCACCTCTTCCCCAGACTGGGGACTGCTTGGTTTGGGGAATGTGCTGGGGACTTTGCCTCATTGTGCCCCTCCCAGACCAGTCCAAGGGGGGAGGGGAGGAGTTACTTCTTACCTCTTCTCCAACCCAGGGACTGCCAAGTGGGCTGTGGGGATGGGAATAGCCAGGCTAGGAACTGCCCTAGTTCTTGCCACCCACACGGCTGGGTGGCATACATAGTGATTTAAAGCCCCTGGGGCCAGGCAGCCTCTTTCTGGGGCAGAGGGGTAGTGTTTCCTGCATTTCCCTGGACCAGGGACTGCTTGGTCTGGGGAATGGGCAGGGGGCTTTGTCCTGCTGCTCCCCTCCCCTCCTGGACTGGTCAATGGAAGGGGAGTGAAATGGCAGGTAAAGACTCCCCAGCCTTAGGGCATCCTTGGTTTAGGAAAGCATGGGGAGCCTCCTTAGCAAGGGGAGTGAATCATCCACTGCTTTCCCTGCCTTCCCTTCCCAGTCTCGGGAAGGTGAGGAGCAAGGGGCAGTGGGCAGTTGCAGGCTGCATGTCCATGCTACTCCCTTTCCTGGAACATTTCTAGCACCAAAAATTTTGCTGAATTTTCTTCTGCTAGAAACGAATGCCTGTCGGCAGCCTATGTTAATGGCTTTTCTTATTTCGTGTGCTAGGGAAGTTGCTAGGAGTCGCAGAACTAAAACAGGATACTAAATAATTAGAAAGAAATGTTATTAGTCACTGATTCTTTTAGTCATTAACTAATCAGTTTGCAGGTGGGATCTGGTGCACTGGCCCAGCCCTGTGTGCCACATCCAGCCACAACTGCGCACTAGCCCAACTCCACACATGCGATCTGGCTGTTGAGCGACCCCGTCCTCTCTGGAAGCTGTCGCAGTTAATAGTGCCATCATACCTCTGCTGCCAAGTTTCTGGACTTGTGCAGAGTTCTGTGGGCCAGATATCATGGCCTCTTTCCCCAGCTTCACCCCTCCTCTATGTCATCTTTATTCCTCTGGGCCATAGTATGTCTGTTTAATCCCCTTTCCCCCTTTGTCTTTCTTATTTCCCTTTGATTTAGCTTCTTTTATTGTTTCTTTTTCTTTCTCTATTTGCTCTTTCAACTTTCTTTCTCTGTCTCTTCCACCAGTTTGCTTTTCTAATTTCAGGATTTGTTTGTTCATTTTTTGCAAAGAGAGGTCTCATATATTCACAAAATATTCTGTAAAAAATATTTTTTTATAGCATTTCTTTTTCAGAGCAAAAAAAGATCAAGATGAGTTGCTCATGTAAAAAGGAAGGGCTCCTTGTGAATATATAACTCAGTAACAATGTAAGTTAGTAGCGTTTTAGGGTGGGGTTTTGCCCTATTACTACATTCTTTCTGTAGTGTTGTCATGCTTTTACCTTGTAGCTCTGAAAATTAGCAGTCACTGTCTAGAGAGGATTATTGAGTGGAGTATTTGTATATTACTTTTAAAAATAAATATCAAATTTTGTTTTATACGGACATCAAAGATAAAAAGGTTTTTTTTTCTCTCTTCTATTGGTTTTGTTCCTGGAATAGCAGAGTCTCTTTCAATTATCTTTAACCTATTTATTTTTTAGTAAATAACCAGTTTTTACATTTTGGTGTTCTTTTATCCTGTTGTGAATTGTAGAGCTTTTAAAATATATTTAAAAATATATACTTAATTACCATAGGCAGGAGTCCTCCACATTTGTTAAAGTGGAAAACCTCAGTGTGAATGCTAGAAACAGTGGCTTAGAAGCTCTGCTTTTTGCAGTCCCTTCACAGCATCTGATGAAGTAAGCCCAATGCTTATGAAAGCTTATGCTATGCATCTCTGATTTAGATTGTCTACAAAGTGCAAATTAACCTGGTCTTCTGCTTTACTAACAACTGCCAGGGGAGAGTGTCACAGGATGGCTGCAAATATAAATGTGTAACTTAGAATTCTATAACATGTTGAATAAGCATGGATGCAGTATAGCTTGGGCAAATTGTTTCAGTATGTACATATACAGTAGGTATTTCTCTCCAAATTAATATTTACTTTTGGAATGTGTGTGTAATGCAAATACATGAGAAGTATATGATAACTAATAATATTTTGTGTTTGATTTTTACATATTATGTGCTCTACATTTTAATTCCAGAAGTTATTTGTGTTTTTATTCATCTTGGATTCATGTTCTAAATGCATTGATTCAAATAGTTATTGTTGTTGTTGTTGTTATTATTATTTAATTATTTCTTTGTTAATGTTTATATGTAGGCCTGTATTTGAAACATGCTGTGTTGGTTCAGCGATTTTTAAGTATTTTTAGATGCTGTTATCCTGGTCTTCAGAATCTCAGTCTACTTTTTAATTTTATCTTGTTGAACATTTGTGCCTATTGTAGCTGAAGAAATCTTACAAAATATGATAAAATGTAAGAGTTACAGTAATCTCTGATTAAGGTCTTGTCTATACAAGAAGACTGCATTGTTTTAACTAAAGGTGTAACTTTAAAGTGATCTAATCAAACCAATGCAAAGCCTTATATGCACATTCTTCTTTCAGTTTAAGGACAGCTTGTTTCAGTGGATCTTAATTTGAGTTAGAAATTGGTTTAAGACTAACCAAAATAAGATCTTGGTTTTAGTAATAAAGGCCATGTGCGTTGTTTTTATTTGTGTTAGTCTTTTTTTAATACAATGTCAGATAAAACCTTAATGTGATGTGGCACCTTCTTTCACGTGTGTGTAGGTAGCTGAAGTAAAACATAGTTTACCTTTAGAAACTACCTCAACCAGCTGAACACATAAAAACTGTATTAGGATTTAGAATCACAGACAAGGAGGGTTGAAGGGACCTCAGGAGGTCACATGTAGCCCAACCCCCTGCTCAAGGCAGGACCAGCCCCAACCAGATCATCCCAACCAAGGCTTTGTCCAGCCGGGTCTTGGAAACCCCCAAGGATGGAGAGTCCACAGCTTCTCTGAGTAGCCTGTTCCAGTGCTTTACTACGCTCCTAGTGAGAGAGTTTTTCTTGATATCTAACCTAAACTTCCCTTGCTACAACTTAAGACCACTGCTCTTTGTTCTGTCACTATGCGTTAAGTAATTACGGTTTAAAAAAAACAAAAAACGTATGCCCAAGCAGCTTACAGTTCTTGTCTTAGCATAGATGCATCTTCCTAAACCTATGGGGGGGATGAATGAGTGGAAGGGGGGGGTGTCCCAGTTCTTAACTAAAGCAATTTTAAAGCTCGATTTGAACTGGCATAGCTTTTTGGTGTAGAGGGCAGGGTAGGGTAGAGATGCACCTTATTGACTAACTGAATCACAGATGCATAAGCTTTTGAGAATAAGAGCTTACTTCATCAGATGCTATGATAGGACATGCAGAGAGCTGCTTATCAAGTAGAGAGCTACTTTTTGTGTAGATGAGTCCCGAGTCTCCTGGCAACCTGAAACAATAGGTCTGAGAAGTGGGGGTTGCCCATTCACGTATACGGGATATTACTGAGTTGGTTTTTTTAGATTCCGGTCATTAAAACCATATTCCAGGGCCCGCTTCTGGATAACTACCATGCCTTGGTGTTTGGATCTCGCTTAGTTGCACCAGGACTAATGTGCTCTTAACCTCCCTTTGCATGGGGAGGCATCTAGCAGTATCATTATTTTGACAACTTTGGCACCGATTCTCTATTACTCCTTTGTAGAAATGGGATCTTGTTGTGCAGCTGCCACAAATTTCCAGCATCAGTATGGATGTTCACACGGACAAATCTATAACAAGCCATCTGTCCCACAACTCTAGGGAAAAGTCAGTCCTACAGAGCCTGATGCAGGAGCCAAGCTTATCCCTCACAAGTTTATCTGCTCTGGTGATGCGTGTGGTGCCAGAGAGCTTTCTTGCAGTAGACATCTCAATGCAAGTGTACATGCCTTCATTGATTACACTTTGATCACTTTTCCAGCTTGGTTTCCCTAATTGTGAAGGCTGGAAGCAGTATCCTTAAAAATGACAGTTTTGATTTTGATACCATTATCTGGTGGCATAGTCTTCCTTTATTTTATGTGATGTCTGGATTTGTTACTGTTATGTGCATGTTAATTGTAACAGTGATGAGAAGTGCCTCCTTTGACCTTATATCAGCCAGGTGATTGTGCCCTTTCCTTTAGTTGGGGCCATGTCCTTCTGAGTTGTACTTTTACCGTCTTCAAGTTAGAAGACTGCAAATCAGGCTACATGGAGATGAAGGTATAGTTTTCAACTCAAGATTCAAGGTCTGGCCCAGTGTGCTCTTAATCTCCCTTGATTCAAATTCAGGCTCCTAGTTAAAATTTGTTTTACTGCAGTGCCTTGGGCAGGCATCTAATAGCATCAGACTTTTGGTTTTGTTGGCACAGATTCTGTTATCCTTTCTGGAATATGAGACCTAGGCAAGACCTGAGGAAGGGCACTTTGCACCCAAAAACTTCTCTAAAATTTCTCCCAACTATATAGTTGGTACAATAAAAGATATGACCAAAAATATCCTTGCCTTTCAATGTTAAAGGCACCATTTAAATTCCTTGCTTATGTGGAAACAGCCAGCTCTTTGCTCAGCGCACCACAGTAAGACTTATTACATTGTTAGTCAGAGTTGCCATTCAGCCTCTGTCTAGCTGTTTGCACTTTATAAGGCTTATTACTATTAGCACCCTAGACCAGAGGTTGGCCCATGGGGTGTTGGTGGCATCTTAGTGGTGTTGGTGAAGGGGAACATAACTGCGGTTGCTGGCAGCAGAGCTACTGACACTGTCCTGTGCTCAGCTGCCACCCAGGATGCTCAAGCTTTTCAGTTCTACATCTTCATCTAAGATTGCCTCATAAGTTAAGAATGGCAAGGATATTTCAGAGAGCTACAGAGATGTATTGGGAAGACAAAGGGCAAAACTTGGTTGGTGCTGGTCTATTCTGGATGCATCTTAAGTCTCATTTTTGTGGAGTTTAAATTCACTCAGTGGGTATGATCCCACTGACTTCAATGTCTAGGATATTGATTTTTCACTATATAGTAAACCTCTAGAGCATCAATATGCAGGTTAATTTAAAATGAAAACATTGGAACAATAGTAGAAGATTTAACTATTTTACGTTGGACTAAATTAAGTTCTCTATGGGTGTATCTCAGTGAGACACTTACTGGTCAGTAGGTTGTTACTACTGCGCAGTAGTGTCGCCAGGGATGAACTGTGATGCGACGCTACTGCGCAGTAGTAATGAGCTCCTGCACATTCAGTGTTGTCAGGATGCTACTGCGGAGTAATGCTGGTTACTGCGCAGTTATTTAGTGTTTGGTTATGCAAGTACTAAATGACTGTGTGGTAACAACTGTGCAGTGGGCGTCATGTGTAGATGGGCCCTATGCTTTTTTTTTCCCAGCCTTTTTTTCTTCTGATGTGTTCCTGCATTGTTTATTAACAATAGTATGTTCTGAGAAAAGAATAGGCACTTTTATTATTAAAGGTGAAAAATGAAAAAAGGTGATGTACAGCACTGGTTCAGATTTAGGCTCCTAGGTATAATTTTCTTACTGCAGTGAAGTTGCTACTGCTTGGGTGTAGTGAGATCCCTCTGTACATCTTTGAGAAACAGAGCACAAGACTGCTGTTGACAAGCAAGAGGATTAATTAGGTAAGACAGAAATACCATTGATGCTACAACTTTACATGACCATAATTAAAACTGTGAATGTTAAGATACAGTTGGTTATCCTACATACCTTAAATTTGCTTGGTCTGTACATCATTTTAAGTAAGAATGTAGTATAGTCTGTATAGATATGGTATACTATATTTGTTTGTCGGTAGTTCTAGATAAGCTTTAAAACAATTTTCTTGGATTCATGACAAGGAAAAAGTGATGCATAGAGTGATGAAGAAGCTCAGTTTGGATTTACAGTCTTTAAGAGGCAAACTGAAGCTTAGATGTAGTTTTAAAATGAACCTTTTAAATGCATGCTTAAGGAAACGTAGAATAAAAACTAAATAGATTAGTGAGATTAAGATGCTAGCCCTACTCACAGTGAAGTTTGATTCTTCACTGAGAGTAGAAGAAAGAGAGAGTAAATTGACATAAGCAAAGAAATTTAGAGTTAAGGCTCACACTTCTTAAAAAATTAATCAGTCCTTTAAGTTTTTGAGTGCAGTTGTGGAACAGTGTCAGCATTGCATTCATATTAGCTGCAGTGGAAGCGCTGTGCTGAACTACTGAGCCAGTAGATTTTAATATTGCAGCACATGCAGTATAAAAGATAACCAAGTTTTGGATCATTCATGCTTAGGGAAAAGGCAGTTAGATTAAGAAAAATGTTTCAGTCTTGGCACCTTTCCTGTAGATGCTTGTATGTTAAAATGCAGACTTGAATTAAAAATCAATGCCAGTGTGTACATCTGCCCTGAATCAGAAGGAGTTTAAAGATGGGAAGGACCTTCTTAACCATGTGGTTCCGTTTCCACCATTGCAAGATCACTTGCTACTCTGTATTTTCTAGTTCTTTGTCTAGTTTAGTCATACCGGTATATTGCAGTCTACAATATGAGTAAAGATATGACACAGCATGCGGTGGAAGAGTGAGAGATGACCTCCGGCAAGGAGAAGTAGGGGGTATTGAAAGAAAATAAGGTTGATTTTTTTTTTTTTTTTTTTTTTTGCTTGTTTTCACTAGGTGTATATTATGGCCGTTTCCATTCCTGTTGCTGTTTTTCTATTTGAGGCCTGCCTTCACAGGCCTAACTATGAAGCTGTTGCTACAGGACTACGGTTCCTGCTCCGTGTCCCAGAGATGTCTCTCACGTCCCCTTAAGGAAGGGGGTCCAGAAGGTTGGGGGTGAGAGAGAGCAGCAGAGGATCAGCTGTTCTCAGCAGCAGCATGCCCTTAGGCTGGCTAGACTTCTGTTTAGGATCCTAGCTGGGAGTTAATGTAGTTTAAAGCTGTATTTAACTCCCTGTGTGTCCCCTCACAAGCTGCTTTGAAGGCCGCCACTGGGGGTCAATGGCAGCATGGCTTCTGCAGGAGTCATGCTGCCAGTCGGGGGAGAACCTGCGAAGCAGCATGGAAGCGAGAGCTGGGCAGAGCTGTCAATGCCGGGTTTTTTTAAGTGTTAATTGTGGTCACAAAAGTTAAGTGTTTCTGTAAAATTAACATCTTGGTAGTTCATATTTGTTTTTGCCCCAGTAGCTACCATGTCAAGTTTTCTTAGTAGACAAGTTGAAACAGGATTTTTTTTCTAACAAGCTCAGCCTGGGATCTCAAAAAAATCATGTTATTCTTTCTGGTTAGTTGCTAATAGGCAACAATAAAGATGGAGAACTTAATTGGCTGTGGTGCTGCTGTATGAAGCACAATAGAGCACAGTCTACTCTTGTGAACTATACTGGTTCTTCCATAAACTAACCAGGTACGACTGAAAGCAAAGAGAGGGGTTTTTAATACTTGGGTACCTGTACACAGTTGCATTTTCTCACTATGAACTCTTCAGAGATACCGAGAAACATATTTTTAATATGCCTTCCTGTTTTCTTTCTGTGTGAATTCTCGTGTGAAATATATTTTGCAGATGCTTCCAAGTACACATTTTGCAAATATATATAAAATGTGCACTTGGAAGCATCTGAAAACTATATTTCACACCTAAATAATTAAATATAAATATAAATAATTACTGTTGCGCCACAGGCAAAGCTATCCTTTGGTGTTTCTGTTGTACCCACTATTTTAGGCAATCTGTTAACATTTTAATCAAACTGGCAAAGAAATCTCACTCCAGAAACAACTTTGCCATAATATCCATATATAGATATATATTTGGTTGCTCAGATCTGGATGTTATGGCAAAGTTGTTTCTGGAGTGAGTATATATATTGTCCAGTTAATCACTGCTTTCCTTTCAGGTACTTCTGAGAGAGAAATCTAAAACATATTTCTTCAGTAGGTTCTTAAAATATTAATAAATGCTTAAATCGCTGCTCTCATTAGGAACTAAGGCATAATTTATTGGCAGGAAAAGGCGGCTAGGAGAGGTGTTGCTTTCATTTGCAGAGTTTTATTTTCTGATATTAATACACAAGTATTTTTTAAAATTTAAAAAAGAAAGGGCTGTTCTGGTCTATAGTTATAGTTTAACATACAACTTTTTTTTTAGGGTGGGAGTAATTCTAGTGAGGATTTGGTTAATATAATTACAGTCATTTCTTAAATGGCATCTTTGGCATTCTGGGGAAATGAACAGCTTAGTTTCTATTAAGCAACAATGTAAGAAGTATTCAGCGGGTTAGGACTTTTATTGCTTTGTTTAATTGACATAGAGCTGAATGTCAGATCCAAACTTCGGGAAAGATCTGTGGTGCACATAAAGGTTAACTGAATTCTTCAAATATAGTTGGTGGTTCTGTTTCTGTGAGGTAGCAAGTTTTTATAATGTAATAGTGATAACTGCCTAGAGCTGCTTCAAATTAGTTCCATTTCCTGAATGGTCACTTCGTTGTTTTTCTGCAGCTACTCCACACACACATAAATGGCATGCTTTATGATGATTAAATCTGTAGAAAGAGTAGATTCCCTGTAGTGCATTGGTCAAACTCTAATTAAATTTCTCTTAAATATATATTTGACATTTGTTGACCCGTGACTTCATAAAACCGACATTGTGATTTCAGTGGTATGAATTTTCTTGAATTATTTAACCCCAGCTTTATGTCTGAGGAAGCTATTGTTAGAGATTACTAACACTGAAGAAACTAGCTATTTTTTACTTGTTGCATTGCAAAAGAACTCTTGTTTATATTAAATAAAGCAATTTTGCGTCAAAACCTGAACTTTAAATATGACAGTGGTTTTGTATTGCAGATTTGTGTTTTTAAATGAGTTGGGTCTAGTTCTCTAAGCTGATATGTGTAGAGCTGTTCCACCATGTTTTTAGAGCCCAACTGACTGCAAGTTGCAGGATTGGCACCTTTGTTTCTATTTCTCAAATATGCTACCCAGCTTTTAAAAAAAAAAAGCATTTAATTCTTAACTTGTAAACAGGTCTTCCAACTACACGGTGGGGATGGCAGACATCATATGTCATAAATTATTTTCAATATACTTTAGAGTTTCTGGCACTTGGTGCCATCTCACTGTGGTCACAATCCAAATAAAACACATTACTGGCTCTTTAGTATCCATCTTTATAACTGATGACGGCACTACCTAGAATCTTCAATAACTAATGCCATTGTACAAATCTGAATTCTTGTAAATAATAATCAAGCTTTATAATCAACATCTAGTTAAATAAGATGTTCTGCAAAAAGGGAACATTTTCTCCCAGGGACAGTAAAAGAGCTCTATCTCAGGATCCATGAGAGTGTAGTGGTGAGTGCACTTACCTGAGAGGTGGGCGAATGTGGATTCAGAAATTCAGAATGTGACTCTTGGAGAAGGGACATGAAATCAACTTTCCCACATCCTGTGCGAGTGATTAGGTCAGGTGCCTATGTTGGTCTTTCACTTTTACAATGCCCGTTAGAGTATTCCCTGTTTCTTAGTGGCTGAAGTTGGGTCATTTCTGAAGTGTGAATCCCTGTTATTAGTTTGCTTGATGTCTTTAATACAATTTGTGTCTGTCAAGTAACAGATTTATTCCAGAGTTGCTAGCTGACCACTCTTTCTGTTTTCAGCAGAAAACCAAAGAAAATAATCTAATGAATGTAATTAAAAAAAAATCCAAATTGGAAAAAGAAAAGCTCACCTAGATAAAAATGTGAGCTCTATAATAAAAATCCTGCAGGAAAAGATAATTTGTTTAAACAGCCGAGTCAAGCGAGACAGAATTGGGATATCTTGGTTTACCTTCCTACTCTTAGTGATCAGCAGAAGAGAGTGATGGTAAGGGGTAGAGCCAGAAGAGAGATTGCTTTTAAATCATTTAAAAAATCCTTAAGCTACTGCTCCTTTCTTTTCCACTTCATTGTATTTTTCCCTTTTTTTAAAAGGGTTGGCTTCAAAAAACATTTGAAAATAAAACATTGTAAGACTCATTTACTGAACTGGACACTTAAAAATAGGAAGAACAAGCATAGAGTACAACTATGGTTGTCATAATATGAAAATTCAGGCTTGATCCTGCCAGGGCACTGAGCAAAGTGTCTAAGCATGTAAGCAAGTGAGTGGTCCTGTTGACATCAATGAACTTTGGAAAATATGCTGTGGTAAAGCTCAGGTTCTTGTCCTCTATACAGGGGTAACTAAATAAGACTCTATGGCTTATGTTTTACAGAAGGTTAAATTAGATGATCTAGTGGCCATCCTGGGCTTAAAATCTGTGACCTTCAATAGAAAAGTGACTGTTTTGAGCGGCAAGGTAATTCCTCTGTCCTGCAGCAATCGGGATCTGTGTGTTCCAAAAATAACAAGTCTGAATTGGATCCGAGGTTTCTAGATCCTATTGTGTTTAGTTCTTTCTTGGTAGTTTCTTTACCAAGGAGGTTGTTTTAACATGTGTATCCACCAGACTGATGTAAGCCTCTTTCCCTCAAGATTACGTTATCACTTCTGGAAGCTCCTTTTCCCTGTGTTTAGAGTAGTTGCAATACATAGCGATACACGTGCTGTAGAAAAGAATACGGTGAAGTGTACCACAAATTCAAACTGTTCATCTTCAGAATTTATGGGAGTTTAACTCTGCAGTAGCAGAAGTTGGATTTATTTTTTATCATAAAGCTTTCTGTACCTGAGCAGTAATGGATCCAGAAATAGTTGGAGCAGTGGTCCCCCGCCTTGGCTGTCCTGTGCCCATGCGGTTAGCTCTGAGCTCAGCGTCTGGTCAGCACAGCCTCCTGCCAGGTCTCTGCATGAGCAGTGAGCTCTGAACTCACCAGCTGTTCAGGGCAGGGTCTGGCTGGAGCCCTTCCTTTTGCACAGCTCCAAAGCCCAAGATGTGAATGCTACTTCTATTCACCCTTCCCCTTCCTCCCTCTGCCCACTGAGTTCAGCAGCAGGGGAAGGAGGGGATGAGCAGCAGCAGCACTCACCCTCTGGACTCCAGAGCTGCGCAAAAGCAGGTGTGCTGGGCTGACCCCATGCCAAGAGCTTGTGTGTAATACAGCCAAAGGGAAGGTGTGGCTCTGCCACTGCACCCTTCCTCCCAGATCTATCCCTGTACCTAAGCGAGCACTATCAAATAATCAAGAGTACTACTTCACATAAAGTTTCAACAACCTCTTGATTCCAAGCCATAGTCTGTCAGTGATTTCGTGGGGTTGATTTGTTGTTTTTCACATATGACTTGCAAACCTGTGGACTCATTTACCATGTTTCATATTATGAGTAAGAGCATAGCTGATGTTGCTAAAAAATGCAGCAATTTGCCGCTCACAAAATCAACCTTTATGAGGAATCAGTAAGCGATCCTTATTCAATGCAGTGAAGGTAGAAAAGAAGGTAGAACAGAGTCTGAGGGTGCATCCATACATGTGAGCATGTGTGCTTCCAGCAGCTCAAATAGAAGCAGTGCAAATCTGAGCCGTGGCTTTTTGCTTCTGTGCATGTGCCTGGACATGTACTTTGTTGTGGAGCAAATTGTGCCACTTGGGGCAAAATAACCCTGCCTGGCTCCTCCCAGATCTACAGCCCGGGGCCAGCACCTGTGCTGCTGGGGCCAGAAGTATAAATAGTCCCTGGCCTGGGACCAGCAATATAAAAAGCTGCCCTTGCCAGCAGCTCAGGGCTACTTGCACTCAGGAGTTTGAGGCCCAGCCACTTGAGATCTGGGGACACTAACCCCTTGTGTCAGCTAGCTTGCTGAAGCAGCATCCCAAATTCACTTTTGAAAATACCCCCAAATCCACTTTCTTCCACAATTAGAAGAGAGAGAGAGAGGGATTGATCAGATGGGCAGTGTTTTATTGCTATATTTACAATGTTAAGGCAATTTGGAAGCCTACCAGTGCCTCCAGCATTATGATAAAATAAATCCTAAATAAATGTTTTAGTGTTTGCTTTTGGTTTTCTTATCACATGGAGGGTGTGTGATGGGAGGGTGTGGGGTTTACTGGAGAAGGGTGGGGGGTGTGGGTGGGTGTGGGGGGATGCAGGTCAGTGTGTGGGTAGGTGTGAGGGGACTATGGGTGTGGGGGCTGCTTAGGAGGAGTGGGTCCTCTGCCCCCCACAGGGTAGGGCCCCCTCACACAGCACATGGACTGCCCTGCCTGTAGGATCCCAGCCCTCCCAGAGGCTACAGCCACCCCACCCCGCCAGCTGGTCTCCAGCCCCCTGCTTGTTCCCTTGCTCGTCTCTAGCCTCAGGAGGCTGGAGATGAGCAGGAGAATGAGCAGGAGGCTCGAGACAGCAAGGCAAGTCTCCGGCTCATCTCCAGCCCCCTGCTCATTCCTCTGCTCATCTCCAGCGTTGGGAGGCTGGAGATGAGCAGGAGAATGAGCGGGAGGCTGGAGACAAGCCCCTGGAGATTAGCTGGAGACATTCTCCTAGTGTCTCCATCCTCCTGCTTGTCCCCCTGCTCATCTTCAGCATTGTGGGAGGCTCCTTCCCTTGGGAGGCTGGAGATGAGCAGGGGAAGAAGCAGGAGGCTGGAGATGAGCAGAGGAACGTCTCCAGGGACTCGTTTCCAGCTCTCTGCTTGTTCTCCTGCTCTGTCTCTGTCCTCTGGAGAAGTAGAACAAGCAGGAGGCTGGAGATGAGTGGGGGAGTGATCAGGAGGCTGGAGATGATTTAGGGATTCCCTTGGTTGGCTCCAGGCTCCTGATCACTCCCTCTCGCGGCTCCTGCCTCCCCCCCCCCCCCACTCCCATACTTGGCTCCAGCCTCTTGCGCTGCCCGCAGCTTACCAGCAGCAGCAGTGGTCGGGGTCACTTGGGGCCTCATGGCACAGCTCCCCTGCATGGTGCAGGACAGCGGGGGGCAACAGAGCTCGGCCCTAGTCCCCCGCTGCGCCACGTGCTGTCTGGAAGCTTGGGGGTGCTGTGGCTGTCACCTGGGGCTCAGTGCCGCTCAGCCTGAGCAGCCTGGAGCTCTAAGACATCACGTGGCACCCTGCTGAGCTGGGCCACACCCGTGTGATATGGCAGCATGGGTGCCGGACAGCTGGGGCCGAGCCCCGCTGACCCCCGTGCAGGGGGGCCGTGCTATTAAGCCCTGGGTGGCCCTGACTTGCTGCTACTGCCAGTGAGTGTGGAAGTGCTGGGGCTGGGCAGGAGAGCGAGTGGAGGGCAGGGGAACAAACGGGGAGCTGGGGGA
Organism: Crocodylus siamensis; assembly: GCF_052110815.1. NCBI lineage: Eukaryota > Metazoa > Chordata > Crocodylia > Crocodylidae > Crocodylus > Crocodylus siamensis. The sequence continues at coordinate 7,995,390 of NC_143399.1, read as the reverse complement.
ACAAATGGGGGCTGGGGCCATCTGGCCGCCCCTCATGGTGCCCTCCTCCAGTCCTCCAACCCCCTGCTTACCTGGCACAAAGCTGGGACTGGGTCCCTGCAGCTTCCACTCCTGCCTGCCCCACACGGACAGGCGGCGTGCTTCAGCACCATGGCGAGGGCCAGCCACAGAGGCGCTCTGGCTGACTACCAGAGTCTCTGTGGAGGACTGAGCCTCTGGTTGCTTCAGTGCCCTGCCCTGCTTTTTTCCCCCAGGGTATTTTTTTGACCCCATTCCCAGGGGTCTAATTTTGCCCCGTGCTGCAAATTTGCAGCGTAGGGAACATTTTTTTGTTCCCTCATGTGCCTCTTGCAGCTTCTCAGTGGGGTTTGAGATGCTGCAAGAGGCATGTGTGCGCTCGTCTGGACGCACCCCGAGAGTTCAGGCTTTGATCCTGTTTTAGCTGTGATCTTGGACTCCAATTGGCTCCACTGACTTGTTCCCAGGTCAGACTTGCCTGCCTTGAAAGTAGAGAGCATCATCAATTAATTTGTGTTATTTTCAGGAGTATATCTATAAGTTACATTTTTAATAAATCTAGGTATTCAAAATGTAACCATCTATTCTTTCTCATACTATTGTGCAAAAATATTTTAACCTTAATTTTTACTTTTTAAAGAACAAACTTTTTAAGAATGGTTGCTGGTATTTGATGAGTATCTGATGCATCCATTAAGAGGGACAGGTCTAGTCATGAAGTCAGAGAATATTAAGAAAAGTTGGCAGGTCATCGTTTCATTAGTAGTGTAAGAGGGCCCCAGAGTGTTTGAGTCTAACTATCCTGCAATTTGAAGGGAGTTGGGTGGATGCAGAGAGGCCTGTACATGAAATCTTCTTTAAATAAGTTCAGAATTTTTCTTCCTTCTCTGCATTACTAGAAAATTCACTGGGGGGGGGGGCGGAAAGCAACCAGAAGTTTATTCTCTATTTTAAATATTGGCATTTTTCTAAGTTGTTTCTGTGGCTTATTCTTTGTCATAGGTTCTGTTAAGAGATCAGTCAATGTTCTGCAGCTGGTAACAATCTGACTTTTGGCAGGGAGGTGGCAGTGAATTTGTCTGATGAAATGTATTTCATTACTTATGCCCAGCAAATGTAGACTCTTTTTCTAGAAAAACTCCAGGTTGTCAAGGCTGGTTTCTTTCTTGGATTCCCAGGATTTAAATATATTTTTACCTCTAAATTTTGTCTTTGAGGTACTTTGTGTCACAGACTTTAAAGGGTCCTTGTTTAGGAATTGGTTCCGTTTCTCATTCTTTGCTGACTTTTTTTCCCCTGTCATTCTCCACATTTTGTGTGCACTTTGCAGACCTTCCTTATGACGAATTGAAAAAGGTAATGGTTGTAGTATACTTCAAAGACCGTATATGTACATTCCAGCACTGGGTTTGTATTTTCTTGCTTTGTTGTTAAGAATTCTCAACTCTTCTATGATAGCTGGTCGTTTTAAGAAGGAACAGGTGTAGTTGGAGTGGGGCTTATAAAGTTTGGTACCCAGTACACCATGACTATGACAACTTCAGTCCTAGTTATCTGTCTTCCACCTCATCTTTTATTATTCTACAGAGATTTATTACCAGGTTGGTGAATTGCTTGGAAAAGACTTTAGTCAAGTGAAAGAAATAAAGATGTAAACAGAGTCCAGTCTCTTTCTTGTGTTTCTTTCAACTCTCCATCCAAGTGTTAAAAAATTCTTAAAATGTATTTGAATAAATACGAAATATTTATTCTGCCTGACAGTTGATGCAAATTTTGTTCTGCTATTTTCAGTGAACATCAAAAAAGTTGCATTCAGATTCCACATTCTCAACTTATTTTCTTGTAGTGTTTCAGATGAAAGTTGTACTATTGCTGTTGCACTGCCTAATTCTTTTCATATTTTTTTTCTGAAAGGATGTAAATAAATGTGGTTGATTCACTGCTAAAATGAACACAAAAGCATTTTGTATTTTCAGAATATGGGTTCTCTCTCTCTTGTATTCAGATATGGACCTTAAAACCTATTAATACTCTTTCACCCGCACTCCTCCCACTGCTAATGCATGATCTGTGTGGAAAAAGAGTGGAAGGATGTAACATTAAGAAACCAAGTCATTTAAGCAAATGTGTTTGCCGTGCCTTTTTTATTTCCATTTTTTAAATTTGTTAGGAGTGATCTCTCATCTTCTTCTTGCTCTTTTAATTGTTGCTTATTAAAAACTCATTTCATGCTGAAATGAACTCAGTTTAAATGAAAACAGAGGACAGGCTTTTGATGATATAACATCAGTAAACTTCCAATAGCTTTTGGGTTGTGTTGTCAGTAAAATAAGGTGTATGTTGGTTGGGGTGAGAAGAGGTAGCACATTGAAATATCTCCCTTTACAATTTTTGTCTGCATATGATAAATAAAGTGATTTTTTTTTTCTCTTCATCTTCTTAAGTAAATGAGATCGGGTTTTTTGGTGCAAGCCTCCATAGTTAAAGATGTAAAACGGCAATTTCTTGCTTCTATAGCACAACATAGTTCAGAGCTGAGATTAGAGAAACCCTGTAGAGTGGCTAATACTCGAGGGCATCTCCAGCTAGAAAAGTATGTGAATTTAGGCATGGGAGGAAGGAAGGATCTGCTTTAAATTTAGTGTAGGGTCACTGAATCTTAATGATAGATTAAACAAGGGAGGTGGAATAATGAATAGGGGTATGCAATGTGTAGCACTAATACCAGAAGTCCATGGTTCGCAGTGGTTATTTAATGTCTTTTCCCATATGTTTTTGAATAGAACAGGTTATGGCAGAGATGAGCTAAGGAATAGCTTTGTTAGTGAATAGTTAAATAGACTGAATTCTCGGTTTAAATATAACTTCTCTGTATATAGGAGACCTGCTTGTTTTTGTGTAACAGGTCATCTTCTGCACATGAAAATATAAATGTTGATGTTAATATTGAACCATTTGTAATTGGTGCAAATAACTTGAAGGTTTTACAGTATGCTATACAATTAATGCATTTGGAGAAAAACGTGCAAATTTCTGATGTGAAACTTAAAGCTAACTCTTTCTTTTTAATTACAGTGGAGACAAATTTCAGTTATAGTAGATACTTTCTGGCAGTTAATCTGCCAAGGAAAGCCAAGCTGCAGTAATGATGTGGCAGGTCTGAAAATGAGATAGAAGGGATAACAAAGGACTATTTTTGTTACTAAAGACTTGACCAAGACCTCAGTAAACATACTATTAACATTTATTGTGAGCTGAATTTAAAATTTTATCAATAGTATGTATGTTTAATACAAATATATGGGTTTCCATTAATTTTTGTGGAAGAACATTTCACTACATTAGAGTTGTAAAAAAAAAAAAAAAAGACACTTTTTTAGTTTTAAGCAGTTTGCTCTGTTATACATTCAGCTTACCAAGAGGGCTTTATAGACAGACAAGAGTCTCATGTCGCACCTCATTTTTCCCTATTTACAGTTGGTTTTGCAAACAGTATATAAAAGATGAAGGTGTGAATCATGTTATTGGAAGGCTTTTGACCTGCTGTTGTAATACCACAATATTACTGAAATCAATACAATGTGCTAAGCCTTGCACGTAGGAAGAGAGTACCTTGTGTTCCTCTGTAGACGTCTGTCTTCTGTTAGTACTTAGAACAAATGCTAGGCTCCAAGAGCCTACTCAGCTACTCAGTTTAGTTTATACTCACGAGACTCCTATCCCACCAGATAGGAATAGCAAGGATGTGGCGAATGGTTGATCTGGCCATCATGATCACTCCCAGGCCAGGTCTTTTTGCTAGTAGGAGATGCCTTGTGATCCAAAGTCTGGAAGTGCTGTGAAATACGTAGCAAAACATGAAGAATAAACAAATATTTGAGTAGCGTTGGAGTGTTGTAGCCATCATGGCCCAGGAGATGTATGATGCAAGGATTTTTTGTGATATTTTTCATTGAGCCAATTGTATAGTTGGGAGAGTTATTGGACAAACTTTTGGTCATCAAGCACCCTCCCTCAGATCTTTGAGGGCATATGAGCATAATAGATGTCGTGACTTGTATAGTACTAGTTTTTAATGCAATATTTTCTTTATTTCCTTTTATCTTCTATTACAAAGACTAAATTAGCAAATATTTAAAATGATCCAGTTTTCCTTGGCTAGATTTTGTTCTCTCTAGCAGAAGAAAAGAGATGTGCTTCTACTGAAAGTTTATTATATCAGTCCTCTAGAATTTAGATAATGAAAAGCAAACAAAAACAATTTCTGTTTTTCCTAATGATGCCCTTTCTCTCCAGTTGGTTGATAGATAACCGGTCTTAAATTAAAAGGTACTTTGACTCTGACACATTTTCTGGAAACGGAAAGATCAGAACAGCTTTTGGGACTTTAACACTGATTTTTCTTTTTCTTTCTTTACCCTAAAAACAGGTGGTCAGGGGAGTGGATGGATATGGTCAGTGGTGAAGTTTGTTGTGCAGGCAAATGCATTAAGGGACAAATGGCTTGTGAATCGGTGAATTCTGGGGACCAGGGTTTAAATTGTCATTTAGATCATAAGTAACAATGAGTTTAGTCTATGAGAGAATTTCAAAGGTGCAGTTTGGAGTAAGAGGCCGACTTCTGAATGCAATAAATATTGAGCATCTACCTGTCATTAATCTCCCTATTAATCCAAGTGACAAAATTGCTACTCAGTTTAGTTTATACTCACGAGACTCCTATCCCACTAGATAGGAATAGCAAGGATGTGGCGAATGGTTGATCTGGCCACCATGATCACTCCCAGATGCAACTAATGTAACCCACCATATTTAGGAGTGAAGGTTGGTGTTATTCAGAAAACCATATTGTAAAAAACTCATTAGCCTTTAATTAAAAAAATCTTTAGGAAACAACGCAAGTGCTTCTTGTGCTCTCTTAGCTCTCAGGTATACGTCTGGTGTCAATTCAAGTCACAAGAAATAATCTTTAAGGTTGTTGAGGGTGAGAGTCCTGCTATGTCAGGAAATACAAAATGTAGCCCATTGAAACAACATAGCATCACACGTAGCGAAGTTCTGCAGCTTAATACTTGATTGCTTATTTTATTTATCATATTGAATCAGACTATGTCTTATAGAAATTGTAGAGAAGTAGGGTTGGAAGAGACCTTCAGCAGTCATTTAGTTCAGCCCCCTGCCTCAGGCAGGATCATCTCTATCCAAACCGTGCTATACAATTCATAGTCTATTAGGGGTAGGCAGAATGGGCTGATTTGGCCGGCAGCCGGACTCCATTTCCCAGCAGCCCCTGACCACGTGGTTGGGGCTGGTTTCCATGGAGACCACAACAGCAGCCATGCTGTGATAGCGCAAGGCCAGGGTTTCTGTGAGAGACCAGCGCTGGCAGTGTGACAGTGTGATCCAGAGCCAGGGCAGCTGCGATCTGCAGCCTGTATCCTCCGGGCATGGGTGCGGAGGCAGCAGATTTTGGTCTCGAGCTGGGGCAGAGCCACAATCTGCTGCCTGCACATCCCTGCCCGGAGCATGCAGGCTGCAGATCGCAGCTCTGCCCTGGCTCTGGATCACACTGTCGCTGCCACAAGATCCCAGCCGGGCTCCAGAGCAGCTCTGCAACCTGCCACACACTCTGCCAGCAGGGGTGGTGCTTGGGGGGCTGTAGTCACCCCAACAGCCCCCCATATCCACCCCTCCCAGTGCTGCTGCTGCCTGTGCTGCACAGGTGGCAGCAGCTCAGCCTGCCCCGCTCCCGCCTGCAGCACAGCCCTGCTCCTCAACCCCCTTGCCAGGAAGAGGCTGGCACCACTGCTGTGTGCCAGCACTGCTGGGGCCAGTCTCCATGGAAACCCCAGCCCCACCCTACCACAGTGCAGCTGATGCTGGTGTCTCCATGGAAACGAGCTCCAGCCATGTGGGCAGGGACTGCTGGGAAATGGAGTCCACTATTGGCCAGATCCGGCCCATGGGCAGGACGTTGTCTACCTCTGCTCTAAACTCTTTGTAACACTTCTGTAAACCCCGAGACAACACAAGACATAACACCCTAGCCTGCCACAGGGAAAGCAGGGGAACCAATGAAGCCAGTATCCCGCTTCTGTAAAAGGTTGCTAATATACATACCCTCTTCTGCAGAGGAAGGGAAAAACCCCCACAGTCTGCACCAATTTGACCATGGGGTAAAAGTCCGTCTTAACCCCAGATATGGCGATCAGTCTGACGGAGCAGAAGGGCAAGACCCTGCAGCCATGAACCTCAGGCTTCAATTTCCAGCAGGGGCGCTGGCCCACCCCAGTCAAAATCCCCAGCCTTGGCTACAGCCAACACCCGCTGCCTCTGAAGGAGGCTGAAAACACCCTGACTCATGTAGCAGGAAAGGGATGGGCAGGAGTAATCAGAAAGTCCAGAAGCATTGGAAATATCTGTAGTAGACTGTAGGCATAGTTACACCTAGATCATCCCGACCAGTGGCTGCCCATCCTCTTCCTGAACACCCCCAGTGATGGCAAGTCCACAGCTTCCCTAGTCAGTGCCTTTCCATTGTCGTTGAGGGAAGAGACAAACAGTTGGAATTTTACAGTAATAACAGCAGTTTTTGGCGATTTAGTTCAGTTTTATAACAAATTAGAAATAGTTTCATCATGCACTGGCAGTTTGCAACTGCATCTCCACTTTGGGTTGCAGTTGAATGACTGCAAAAAGGCCAGGCAGCTTTCGCTAAACTTCTGTATGACAGATTGTGAACATAGTAGAGGATTATTTGCTACCAGTTGTTTCATCTTTCACAACACAGTAGAAGGTACAAGTAACAAATGCTGTTAAACAGGCTGTGAAAATTACAGAGAAGACATTTTGTCTTAATCATTTCTACTGAGTGGAAAAACAAAATTGGACTGCAGACTGCATCTCATCTATATCAATCTATGAAAAAGTCTCCTGTTACCGTTTATTTTGTTACCAAAAATATTTAAATCCTTTTTAAGTAACTTCAGAAATTTTTGGTCATTTTAATAAATCTTAATCCCAGTCATCCCTGCCTTTCAATACCCAATGGCTCGTTCACACGCTGATTATTTTACACCTTGAATATATCAACCTCAGACCCCTCTCTTCCTACGGGAAGCAGTATGTCTGATGGATTCTAATGTAATTTTTCTTTCTTACATATTTTGAACAATCCTGTATTTTCTCTTCCCATCTCTTTCTGCACCAAGTTTAAGATCCTTTTCTTTCACTCTATAATGATTCCATATTTTAACCTCTGCCTGCATCTAATAATTATGAGGTCACGGTTTTTTTTTAATATCCTATGGACTATTGTAATATAAAGAATAAAAATAAGTATGTAGTCTGACCTCCTGCACAGCGCAGGACATAGACCTTCAAACAGTAATTTCTGTATCAGCTCCAGGAGTTCATAACTTCTGGTTGAGCTGTAACATCTTCTAGAAAGATGATGAAGAGAAAGAATTAAATATTAACGTTTGATTTAAAAAATACATTACAGGCTCCATTTTGTAGACGGAAAACCGAGGAACTGAGAGGTTAAATGACTTTCAGGTTGTTAACTTTGGAACCCAGGTTTCCTGACTCAGTTGAGAACTCCATCCACAGGATTATGGTGCCTCTGTCCTCAACTTTGCCCGTGCCCTGCTTTTCCTTACACTGCACCACGGAGTACTTATATACTTCTTTGTCTTTGCTCACGCCTTTTTATACATACCATCCATTAGGCTGTGAACAGCCTCCTGACTAATATGTGCAAAGCTCTGTTACTCTCTTCTTTCAAAACACTCTTTAAAGCCCACCTGTTCTGTAATGCATTCTAACTAAAATGACCCTTCGCCATACCTTACACATACTGCCTTGTACTGTTTGTTTTGTAATGCTTTCACAGATGCCCTTAGACAATAAGTCTTTCAGAGCAGGGCACCTGTCATATGTTTGACACAGCCGTCCTCTTTTACTATACCATGTGCATCTATGGCATTTTGCTAATTCTAATTACAGCAGAACCCTTTTTGCATCATAGGAGCAAGTCATTTAGAAGGGATAATCTGATTTTTTTTTTTTTTTTCTTCCTTTCTTTCTTTCTTTCTTTTTGGAGATCAGGAGTTGCTTGTACATTAGAAAGCCGTTTAAAGATAAACTGTTAGATTCCCTTACTCTTTTCTTTTCTTTCTAAATAGTTTCAGCTTTCTCAAATTAAGATGATGTCTTTTGAAAGAGGCAAGGGTTATTTTGGATGATATCTTTTATTGGACTTACTGTGTAGTTGGGATAAAGTTGCACAAGCTTTCTGTTGAAAGCCATTCATCATTTTGCTTTTGAAAGCTTGTCTTGTCTTTATCTCAGCTATTAAGTTAGTCCAATAAAACCTATCCAACAAAATCTTTGGCTCTCATATAATTCCTGGACCTTCATGGCTACAAAGTTACTTCAACAGTAACAGTTATGCATGTTCAGTGTAAGATGCGCATTCAAGTTAGCTGCTACAAAATTGTTTCTGCAGATATACATTAGTATAACTAATAGTTCATTTTACTGTGTGGGATATATTTCAACATATGATACAGAAGAGTTTTATTTGGGAAAAAAACATGTTCATATCTGAGGTACCAAATTAACTTCAGTTAAGCATAAGGTCCCAAGAACGAAACAGAGACAGTGAAATTGGGATACTAACAACTGTGAAAGTAAATCTGTGATAGTCAATCTGCCTGAGAAACCATGAGAGGCTGCAAAGAATATTTCTGTTGCTGTTGTATCATCTACTTTTGTAATGAATGTTTCTGAGTGTACTATGTGTTGATCCATGGCTGTGCAAGTGAACTTGAGGGTTACGTGCTTCTCAAATGCATATCTTAAAAAATCCTTCACTGCTGTGCTTTTTAGCAGCCTGTCTGCATACAGAAAATGTTCACCAGATAGACATCTCTGTATACCCACATTTGGGTAAGTTTTACTAGGGTTGTAGAGGTTGGTGGTCCATTTCATTTATATTGTTTACCTCCAGACTCTCTACTCGGAAACTCTTCTCCCCTTGCTGGGTTTTTTTATATCAACCCGTAATATGGTGTATCCTCACAGTCCTCCCCAAGAATGATCTCTATATTTCTAAATTTGGAAACTATATTTAGACCATTCGGTGTCCCTTTCCCATCATGCCCGTTTCTAATATCTTTGTTTTTTGAGGGGGATCTGCAATGCTGATTTTTAAAATATACCAAATACCTACAGTTTGTGGTTTATCTTCATGCAGTAGTGGCCTGTAAAATTCTGAGTGCTCAGATTTTTTTCTAATAAAGCATAAAAACTGGAGAGAGGGAACATGACTTATAACTTCTATTTCTTATTTTACTTAGTTTATTTAAATGTGACATTTTCATATTTGTTCTTTAAATTGCTAGTAAGAATCTCTGCCAGAGATAATTTCTACTAATTTTCAGAACAGAACTGATTTTAATAATCACGTAACCAGCAAGTTTTTTAATGGAAATGTCAACACATCCAAATCTGAGGGTTTTTTTACAAAATGGCAAAATCCAATATTTAGCAGTGATCTAAACCAGTGATGCTCCAGCTTCTGGCTCTGCAGACCAGATGAGTGGTGTGGGGTCTGTCTGTGGGCCAGATCTGGCATATGGGATCAATCCAATGGTGTGATCTGGCATGCTGGCCCAGCTGCATGCACTGACTTGACACCACGCGCTAGCTATTCTAGGGTGGTTACCTGCCATTGACACTATTACAGCACCTTTACACCAGGTGGTGGGCAAACAGGTGTTATTCTGTTTGCTTGTAGAAAATGGCTATGTCAGGTTAGCTCCAGTTACAATACTTAACCTTTTGTGACTTATACTGGTGTAGTTTTACCGTTGTTTTATTCTGGAATTGTTCTAAACTCAGTTTATGTACCCTATGCCGATGTACTGTTGTGTGTCATATATCTGCTTATAGTTTACAGCAGTGTAAGTAAGTGCTAATGATTACACTGGTTCAGATATGGTACCTGTCCAAACCTTCAAGAAATGCACAACATTGTTTAGAGTGAGCCTGGTTCTGAAATCTCGATTGCATAGTTTATTACACAAAAACAATTTAAACATTAGTAAGATACTAGAAATAGAAGCTGGATGTAATGCAGTTATTTACAGGGGCAATTCCCTATCCTCTGCTTTGTCTTTTTCTCTGTTTCCCCATTCTCATTGTGCCATTGGTTAATTCCTTCACTGCTAGTTCTTCCTTTCTGAAGCAGTGATCAAGGACACAGTTTCATTTTTCACATTTTGAAGTGGAGAGATCATAAGCAGAATCATGTCTTTTATTCGAGCAAAACTCTTACTTTTGCTTTTGGACTTTTGCTGTTGTGAAACAAGTATTGTATTACATCATACTAATCGGTGGCTAGGAGAAGTTAGTGCATGTGTTACTTTATATTGAAGGTTAACAGTTTAGTTTCTGATTGTCTACCAATAGCCTTCCCCTGGCTAAGTGTAAAAGGTTATTTTCTGTTGTACTTAGCATTGTTGATCACTTCTCCTAGTTTTCTTCTCTCTCCTGATGTCTTTGACTTTCTGCTCGCCTGGTATCTGTTGCTGACTGCCCTATCAATATCATATGCTTGTCCTTCATTCATTGCCTTCAGTCTTTGGGTCCTCTAGGATTCTGTTATCAGTTGCCTCCTGTTTTATCTCTGTATGACCTGCAGTTTATCTGCTCCCATGATTTTAGCTATAACTTCTTTGCATGAGATTCCCATATCAACCTTTTTACTCCAGTCCATCTGTCTACTCTGAAATCTGAAAATGTTTTCTAAGAACTTGTTAGATGTCCACAATCATCTAAAAATATTCTTCCCAAAATAACATTTTTTCTGACCCATCATCCTTGTCTTTAACTTTATTATCTTTCTGATCTTACAACCGTATCATACTGGAGATTTCTACCTACATCTTGACTATTCCTAAATCTTATTTCTCCTTCATCTGTAAAAATGCCAAAATCCTTCCCTTTTTCACTTGCTACTTGCTAACACCCTGGTTTGTGCTTTAATCATATCTAGTCTTCATTGCTATAACTTTATTTGCTCTGGCCTCTTTTTCTTACCTCTTTCTCAACCAGTCTGCCCCAAATCTTGTTGTCTACAATTTTATATTTTTCTTTTGTCCCTGTGCCTGATATCTGTCTGTTCTGAAAATGTTCTTCGTCTTGGCTGCATATCCTGTCTTTCAAATCAAGCTCTTCTTTCATGCCATGAGTGCCCATACAACCTATATCTGTTTGTATCTGATCTCATCTCCTTTTATGTCCCTACTCGCATTCCTACTTTTGCAATGTCTTTTAAGTTGCCCGTATCAGGTTGGGCAACCTCCAGCCTGTGGGCTGCATGCATTGGGTTCATGGAGGTCTGATCGAGCATGGAGCTGTGCTATGCCACTGATCTCCCCCCCAACTGCAAAGCCAGCTGCTCCATTGCCTCTGCACTTCCCTCAGTGAAGAAGGGGTCAGAAATCTTCAGTGAGGGAAGTGCAAGTGTGTCGGAGCAGAGTGAATGCAGGCAGCTGGCCACCACGGGGGTGAGGTGACAATGGAGACTTCCAACCTGCAGCCACAACTAGGTCACAAGCTGGCAAAAAGTTGCTGACCCCAGCCTGTATCCCCAGGACAGACTTCAGCATCTTGGCAAATGTACCAGTTTATATAAATTATCTTGAATTATACGAGTAATGTAAGTTTATGATGTACATTATTTAAATTGTGTCATATGTAGATATACAAAAAACAGCTCTGGGAAAACTACAGTTGGGTAATGGTGTGATTACTTAACTCAAAGATACAGTCTCAGGTGTGATCAAATTTTGCTGATTCAGCTGTAATATTTTACTTTTAACATTTGGTGAATGAGACATTTCTTGGTAATACTTTAAATTTTTTAATTAAAAGATAAGAAAATAACTCCTTTTTCCTTCTGGGTGAAATTCACCAGAGTACAGAAGACCTTCATAAACACTTTCACATCATGTTACCTGCTGCAGAGCCCTTGAGTTTATTTGACCATATTATATTATTGCCAACATGGGGGTCAGGCTAGATGATCTGTTCAGGTCCCTCCTGACCCTAGGTACTGTGAAACTATGAAACATGGTCATGTACAGACCTTGAGTATCATCTGTTCACTTGGGTAGCTACAACGTGACTATATCTTCTAATTATTCTCTGAATAACTTTATCATCATATTTTTAAAAAACTGTCGGGGGAAAATAAAATACAAATCTGCCTAAATCTTGTTACAGGCTTTAGTTTTCTGCTTTCCTGAAGCTAGATTATTTTCTTTCTACTTCATCATCAACATGTTTTATCTCTCTTTCTTCCTTGGTTACCTCCAGATGAAGATGAGCTTGGGTAAGACTTGTGTGCTTCCCCAGCAGTGGCCTGTGCATGCAGAAGAGGGCAGAGTAAAGGTGGTGTATGTCATTTGGTGTTGTATTCCAATCAGGAGATCTTACATCATCTTCAGCTCTTCTGTGAAATATGAATTTTTTTTCCAGCTAGAAGAAATTTTATAATCTTTGCATACTTCTATGCCTGAGGAAGGGTGTATGTGCACAAAAGCTTGCAATTTAAAGGAATTATTTTGCAAATATCTAGTTGGTCTAATAAAAGATATCACGTCTGCCACAAGTTTTGATTCTTTTTGCCTATAGACCAATATAGCTACAGCTTGCATCTCAGAACCAAATACAAGCATTTACATAATAATTTGGTTCTAAATCATAAAATTGAGAGATTATAATTTGGGCAGTAACTACATTCTGTAGTATATGCAGGTCACCGTAGCATTTTGACATCAAGGAAAAATACAGCTCTGGAGCTGTGCGTAGGACAGTACTGTCAATTATTCTTTTGTATTGATCAGGGAAGAGGTTATGTGACCAATCATCTCAAAAATGTAGTGCTGTGAAATGGCACCAGAAGTTAGAGACTCTTTTATAAGCAAGTTTTTAAGGATTTCACTCCTGCTATTCATGGCATATGAACTTAAGCACGAAAATCCAGCTCCTCATCTCTGTCTTGAAGATATTATGGGTCCAATATCTGTTTTTGTGTGAATGTATTCAAGAGTGCCTATGTATATTTTTATTCCACTGGTCTGTATTTAAAAATATTTTAAAATGTTGTTGTGTTTGTATTTGTAGATCTTTCTCTTCCCTACAAAGCATAGCTTTAAACTGGCATTCAGACAGCTAATGAGGATGAGGGAGTTTTTTACATGTTATCAGGAAGTATATCTGTTCTTTGTATCTTCTGTGTTTTTCTTCTTTATCACTATTTGAACTATCAATAAAGGCAGTTCCTCCAAATTACTACACTGATGAGAGTAGCATAGTATTTGAAAAGCAAATGTATTTTTCCTTTAAGTAATTGATTGTGTCTTGAAATACGACTATTTTGGCAAGTTTTCAAAATCTAGTTATGAGTTTAGCCCCAGTAGTTTGTTTAATCAAACATTACCTTAATATGTTTTACTTGGTACCCTACCAGACATGGCCTGTCTATAATAACTAGTTTATTCTGTGACGAGTTGCTCAACAGATGTCATTCTGGTAGAATAATGCAGCAGAATACTTGTGCGTTGGCTAAAATTACTTTAACTTTGATCACTTTTGTTCAGCACATCAGTCTGGCATTGTGCTTTATACCAACATAACACTATAACCAGAGCATGCCTTTCAGGCTTAGAATAGCAGAGGAATGTTATTGAAATCAGTGCAGTTACAGATGAGTTAATGAAAGAAGGAAAATACTGTTTATTTCATAATGCCATGCTGTTGTACTTTGGCATTAAAATGGAATGCAAGGAATCCAACTCCAGAGCTGTTTATTTTCACATTCTGAGAAGGTTTTTTTTTTTTCCCCTTTTAAAATAATGTTATGTTGTTTTATTGATCGTGTGTGACTAAGTACAATTAGTTTGGGATTACAAAATAGTTAATAGTTCATTTAAACACTTCAATATTGTGGGACTAATATTCAACAAGATTCTTTTTCTATGTGTAATTGAAGGCTATTTTTCTTGTGGGAAAAAAAAATGCTTGAAACATTTCATAAGGTAATACTAGCATGGCAAGAACCAGCAAATTGTTTTTATGATCACAGATTAGCTTGGTAACATTTTGATGAGATGTTGTGAGGTCAATATTGAGTAATGCCATTTTTTCACCCTGATGTGACTGTGAAACAATTGCTGCACAGCAGGCTAAACTCTTGTTAAGGAGGACTGAAGAAAAGCTGTTTGTTTGAATCTGCGTTCCAGAGTTTTCACATCACTTCTTTCCAAGGTGTATATTGGGAGTTTAAAAAATAGATTTGTGTGTGTGTGTTACCCATGAACACCCCCCCCCACACACACACACATACACCCCCTCTTAAAAATGACTTGCCATGTATTTTCATACAATCAGAAGTAATCTGTTATGCAACACAGGCATTACTAGTCAATATAAAAAGTATCTCTGTGCTTCTGGGGCCACTATTACCCCTGCCGCTGTTCTTGTCCAGGCCTGCCATGGTGTGCAGAATTGACACAGTAGTGCCATGGGGAGCCTTTCAAAGATTGATGTGTATATATATTTTTTCCTCTCCCTACATATCTATGAGCATAGCAGTTAGGTACATACTTTGTTAATAACTTTGCTAATTATCAACTAATTTTTGCAAATGTAGCTATCAAAGAGCTTTAACTATATGGACAATTTGACGAGTCTGTGCAGTATTCTGTTAAGATGTTTCCAGACAAAAGGAGGTCAGATGCTGAATGTTGCTTTTTAAGGAGATGCTTTAAAATGAATTTAAAATAGAAAAACTAACAGATTTAACAAGTCGGATCATTCTGTGTTAAGTAAGATAAGGGCTATAACGTTGATATTGCAAATAGTCTTTATTCTTCATCCGTTAAAAAAAGGCTGCTATCAGTTTGCAATACATCTCAACCTTCATAATGCAGGTAAGGTAGGGGATATAAAGTTGAAATGTTAAATAACTGAATAGTTAGAATTGTTTTGTTTGGTTGCATTGGAGTAAAACAGATCATATTTATTTCTTTTAGAATGATAGGTTGAGAGGCAGTGTTTGACCATTATATGACTAAACAGCCTCTCAAGTCTAACGGATTTTGCTTGATATTTTGAATTTGAGGCTGAAACTAGCCTCTTCTTCCGTTGCATCTCACAGGTATTGTTTTGTGAGAGAATACTGCCCTTCTAGGGGAAGTGCAATAACCTATGAGAGAGAAACTAGTTTAAAGATTTTTATTTTCTTTCTACTTACATTTTCATGCACTTCAGACTTTATTGATCAAAGCTTCATACCACTGCTTTATAAGACAATTAAGTATCAGCCCCTGCCATTTTATAAGCAAAACAATGGAGAGATTATCCATGGCATTATCAGCCAAATTTTGGGGTAGAATCTAGGTCTTCAGTCTATGGTAAACACAAATGTTATGCATATAGTTATGCTGCCCTCCAAATTGGATATACCAGATGAATGTACTTTAGTTAGTATATCTCTGTTAAACCCGCTAGGAGTTGAGCTAGATGGAATTTACTCGGTAAGGTGAATAGTACCAGTCTGTGCTTGGGAACTGAAGATCTAGAAATCAAACCCTGCTGATAACTCATTTGGGAGTAATGAGAGATTTTATAATTGCAGGTGGTAGATTTTTCCCCCCTCCTTTTTTTTTCTTTTATTAAGAAACAAACAAAAGTGGTGTATTTAATTCACAGTGTTAGAAAACCTTTTTGAAAACCGGTTTTGTGAGTAAGGCCTTTATAATCCCTCAATCTTGGTACACGTTGCAACAAATAAGAAATTGATGATTTTAAGATTTTCTGTTAGACCTTGAGAAACTGTATCTTAGGTGGTCTCTCAACCACAGTACTGTCAACTTGCCATGCAGATTTCTGCTGCAGGTACTTTACCTGTTCATGTGATTCATTGGAAGGGCTAGCGTTGGCATATGCTTGTGCACTGGCTGTCTTTGTACAGCTTCATCCATAAGAAGCCTCTGAATAAACTCTGGCACTTACTCTGTGAGACTGGCTGAAACTACTCAAATGCAGCAATGATATCCTTCTGATTTTGTGAAATCTGTTTTAATACAAACAGAATTCATGATTTTTGTTTCTTGTTACATAAACACTCATCAAAGCAGATGGACAGGGATCATGTGGCTCTGAATGGGTCAATCTGAATGCCAATTTGTTAGATTTTTGTTAAAATTTTAGGGTGAGCGGTTGTAAACTGCCGTTCTGTGGTATCCTGCTTGTTTTCAGATTCTGTTCTTCTGCCATATTGACAACCACTGTGGCTCTTAAGCTCATTAATTCAACCATAGTATTTCAGTAAATAGTAACAACAAAGTAAACTCGCTTAACATATGGTTGTCTATTTAAAGAAATAATTGAAAATATTATCGTTGAACCATATTTATATGTTTCCTTTCCTGATGCTTTCATTTATTTAGATATTCCTCCCTTAAAATACACAATACAGAAATGTATACAACAGGAAGCTGTATTTGACTCCTGCTTAAATTTGCCATAAATCTAGGATTTTTAGGATGAAAACAGAGCAGGTTAACCAGTAGCAGTTGTAACAGAAATTATCTTGCTGTTGTTCTGTTTTCTCTCCCCTCAATTTGTTCTTGTAATATGTCTTTTTATTTTGTAATATGTCATGAACAGTTATCATTTCGTATAATAATAACAAATCATAATTTATGTTTTTTGTTAAGGATTTAATGAAGTTTGATAGTTCTAGATTTCTGTTTACTGTGTATTCAGCCATAGTATGTTATCTTCTGGAGCAAATCTGAGCTTTTGAATGTAAAAGGAACCTTTGCTGCTATTAATCATTTAAAATAAAAATCTAAATTAAAAAAGCCTTCCATCCTACATGTTGCAAGTAATTTAGTCATGTTTGAAATGCTAGGTGTATTTTGAAAGTATGTCTGATTTTTTTTTGACAGGTAAAGCGGAACGTTTATGACCTAACTAGTATTCCTGTTCGTCACCAGTTGTGGGAAGGCTGGCCTCCTTCTGCGACGGATGACTCTGTAAGTACTTTTGTATCTTTGGCTCTTCCAGTAAATGCTCAGTTGTCCTTGGGTTTTTTATTGTGTGAATTAAAAAATTGTTATCACTTTTTCCCTAGAAAGTATGGAAGTTGCACATTATTTAGGGCCTTATTTTATGTGTTGAGCAACCAAGCCCCAATTTGATGGATGCATTGAAACATGTAATAGTCCCACTGAAACTCTCCACATGTACGTAGTGTGTGCCTCAGTGTATTGCCATATGAGAGCTAGAGGGCCCAACACTGAAGGATGCAGTGGAATTTCTTGTGCTGATATACATTTTGGCCCAGATTTGAGGAAAGCATTTGTTTTCCAGAAGTACTGTAAGCACGTGCATAAATATATTGCTGAATCGGGCCTAAGGCCCCAGTTTACACAGGTACATACAGATATGTGACATCAAGTGTGCAAGTCTCTCTGTTGAAGTTAACAGAAATGCTCGCACACTTGCATTCCTTTTTTCACTGAACCGGAAACTGTGCTGTACAAGTTTACACTCTGACGTATGACACCTGTTTGTACAGAATACAGATAAACGTGTAGCTGACCAGAATATAGAAGACGTTACTTAAGTTTTTATATGCCAGGTGACCATTTTAAAATGACTAATATTAAAAAAAACAGAGGACAGTATTAATTTCCTATTTCAGGCTGATGTATTGGAAGCTCTCACTCAATGAGTTTATTCTATGTTTGCCTACCGTTTTGTGAAATCCTGCAAACCACTATAGAAGGTTGTTTAGACATTACATCCTGCCTCCTGATTGTGTATGATTGCTCTCTGCAGAGATCCTCACTTTCATTTTTGCTCAGGCAACTTCCATCTTTTCGGAGGTAACACAGTTAATACTGGCAAATGAGGTCTGCATTTATTTAAAAAAATATTTTGCATCTAGCTTTTGTGATGGTTACCAATCTTGGCACAAAAAGAAAAAAGCTGCTTTGCTAAGTGTTTAGTTGAAGCCAAGTAAATATGACCATTTTATTAAATGAAAATGTAACTAGTGATTTTCCTTTCTACAAATATTAGAATAATAATACTTTGAAGATAGAACTGCCAATCTCCAGTCCTCCTAAAGTAACAACTTGTTGAAGTGATGAGTACTACACTTCTTAAATGTTGGATGAATGATTTAAGTTAATGAAGCAAAGCAAAGACTGACTGAACATCTGAAATAATTGTGAACATCCCTAATCTTTTGTTTTTAAGCACCAGAGTTATTTTTACTCAGGGATCTATGCCCATATATTGAGCAGACTTGAAACTATAGATACGATGTTTGATCTAATAAATATGGTTTCATAGCAGTTACAGTCTTGGACAAATGGGTGAATTTTAGTTACTAGTTTAAATTCAGTCAAACCGAATGGGTAGAAATGTAAGATGTCTAATCTAAGTCTTAAGAGACGTTAACAAAAGCTAAATAAATGAAAAGAAAACCTTTCTGTGGATAGGATGTCCTGGGTGTGTAAAACTCATAAATCTGTTTTAAGTCTGTTTTTACAAGTGACATTGTTGCAGGTAATTTTTTTCCCTTTTCATGTTTAATGAAATTGGTGAATGTTGAGTCATCTGCTCCAAGACAGGAGGCTCCTCAAAGCCCACTGCTTGAATCTGGTGCAGCTGAGACATGTCAGCTGTGTAAACAGATCTGAATGTGTTACCAGCAAAAATATAATTAATTTCTATCTGAAATTAGAGGCCATATAACTTAATACTTGTAAAGATTTAACTTTAGCAAGAACTCTCAGAACATTTTTCCCTTTGCCCGTAATAAATATTTAGTAATGAGGTTTATCTGTTTAAGTAGCCCTTTTTAATTCACTGGCAGATTTTTCCTAATCACTTTTGATTGTGTTGTATAGAGTTCTCAGTGTGCTGTGTTGTATAAGAGTATGCTACTAATTCACAATTAAAGAGTTAAAGGAGGCCTTGATTAGAATACTTTTTCATTTACATTTTATGCAGCATAAGAAATACTTTGTAATACCACAGGAGGTTTTTTCAGTGCAGTTCTCGTTAACCTTTGGCTTAGCAAACAGGACAACTAAATAGACTTCCCATAATTGGATTCCTATATCATCTTGAGTCTCTTATGAACCTGATAGACTTCAGTCTTCTTACATTATTAGGAAATTCAGTGAAGTCAATAGTCATTTAAAACATTGTTGCCTCATCTCCCTTTAGAGTTAAAATATATTCTCTGTGTGTAGTTTTATCTAACGAAATATGGGATACTGTATGAATTGTCACTAACTCTTTAATTTCATTTTGCACACTTTCACTAGGGAGACAGGTATCTAAAGCTCTACAAGTAGGGGAATGTTTTCATGCTGTGACAGTTTAACTGTGAGAAACAAGGCACATACAAGCCCTCAGAAATCTCATTTTACACTTTAACAAGAACTCATTTTTAGTTTCTAGAGAGTATGAATAATTTTAACACTGAATTATATCCATTGATCTAATTAAAATGCAAACAATGTAAATGCATGAGTTTGAAATAATTTCTTCTGCTTTTAGGGGTTTACATAAGAAACATCATTAATTTAATATTAAAGATTTAGTCTCTATTTTGGCATGTTCATGATTTAAAATTAAGTTAGAAAGATTTAAAAATAATGGTAGTCCTTCATGATTAAATTAGAAGCCTGTTTTCAACTAACAAACAAATCTAAATGTTACATAGCTTGTCAGGTAGGGCCGAGGAGAATATTTCGTCTAAAGCTGAAATGTGGTTCACTTGTTCTGATTTTATGGGAATACAAAAGCTGCTAAGATCATGCTTGTTGTTGTTTCATTACCAATTAAAATGAACTCTAACTTTTGAAATCTAATTATAAAAATTGCCTTCGAGGTAAATAGTATATAGTATTAAAGTAAATGTTTAAAACACTGTGGAAATACTGTGATTTCTTTTACATAAAACTAAAAGTATATTTCTAGGTTTCTTTCATCTCATCGGTTTGCATATCTGTTTGAGTTAAAATCCTGGAACCATCAAAGTTAGTGGGTCATTAATTTACATGACTGGAACCAGGATTTTGCTCCCTGACTTTTGTTTCACTAATAAGTAGAGCCAATGCCCAGTGGTTCTTTTTTTTTTTCTTACTAAAGCTATTATTTATTGGTTATGTCAGTAAAGCATTTGATCTAAAACCATTTCTAAAATTAGTTTACTGCTTTGTTTAAGTTATCCTATTATGGCTGTTTTGCCCACCTACTTTTCCAATAAATGGTAGTAGGTGAAATTCAGAAGAAATGTATACAAAAGCCTTTATATGATTTGGAAGAAACAAAACGAGAGAGAGAAAAATACTGCCTTCCTCATATGCTGCCTGGTATTTGAGAGGGGCATGCACTGAGTTGCAGTTCAAGGATTGCGGTATTCTAGCTTTAACTTTTCTACTATCTGTTGTCAATATTTGTGTGCCCTTTGCAACTCATATTGTTAACCAGAGCCTCAGATCCTTGCTCGAAGACTGGCAACTATCTTTCACTTGCTATGCAGAGAATATTATTGGCAACTTGAGCAGGCTAACTTTGGGGAGAGTTGGGAAAAGAATCCCAGTCTCTAATAAACTGGAGCCAAGTCTACTCCGTATTGCTACACCCCTTTGGAGGAGGAGCACGCCATTTTCTATTTGTATAACAGCATACCTCTGTGTTGCCCCCCAGTGGTTAGATCTCATACAGAATTTTCTCATGGCTGTTGTCTGTACAAAAAGACTTGCTTTTTAGGTCAGTTAATAGGTTTATGCTTTTATGTCCAAAATGTGTAAATTAAAATTCCTGCACATATTGCAATATTTAGTTATTTTGTTTGTTTAGCTATTACAGGGTGGAACTATTCTGGAAAATGGAGGGGGTGGAGAAAATAGTACTTAGAAGCACATAATTTGGTATGGTGTCCAGAATGATTTTACATTGTATACTGTAACACTGTATTTAGAAGTGAATTCAGAAGATATTTTACTAGATTTTAGCATTTTTATTTTTAGGTAATGGATACTGTAATGTTTGACACTAAGTTTGGATACTGTTTTTCAGAGAGGGAGACTGGCTATGGGTAGGGAGCAGTGATTCTCAACCAGGGTGCAGTGGGACCCTGGGGTGCCTTTATATCCTTCTAAGGGTGCCATGCTCAGTCAAAATTTACTACCAATTTAGCAGTGGCTGTGAAATGATTAAAACTGTGGCTGCCATGCTGAAAACCAAACTCTATCCTGTTCCATGCTGCTGGCAAGGAGAGAAGGGAGAGCAGTAGCAACCACTACAGTGATCTCATGCGTCTGTTCTGGTGGAGAATCAGCCTCACCACTTAAGAGACGCACCCCAATTTTGGATGGCTCATGTTTTGGGGAGATGCGTGTGTAACAGGCAAGTGAATATGATAATAGAGAAAGCAAGCCTCATTCTTGAAGGTGTAATATTAGCATGCATGAGAAACTGATGGTTCAACAAGTGCAAGGTAATGCACATGGAAAAAAAAAATAACCACAACTGTACACAGCCAGTTCTGTTTCTGAGCTAGCTGTTATGACTCAGGACAGAGAACTGTAGGTAGTTCTCTTAAAAAAAAAAAAAAAAAAAAAAAAATCAGGTAACCAAAAAAGCCAATAAAATGTTGAGCAGAGAATTCTCATTAAGAAGAGAATTAAAAACAAAATGGAGAACATCATCATGCCTTTCTGTAAATCCATGGTTTGCCCACATATTGAATACTGTGTACAGGTAGGTCATGAAGGGAGTGGACAAAGTGAACAGGAACCTGTTATTCACCAAGTCCCAGAATACTACAACTAGGCGGCACTCACTGAAATTAATAGGAAATGCTTTTAAAACTAGCAAGAGAAAGTACTTTTTTAATGCAGTGGGTGCATATACATGTGCACTCTACTGTGGAGTAGGCTAATTAGCTCCGCAGTAATGTGTCACAATCTACATGTGCACCAGTATTGTCACGCAGTAAATGAATTAACTCCACCATAGAATAGTACTATCTTATGGTGGAGTACTGTACTGTGCTGAAATGCATATGTAGACAGTGACCAGGGGTATACATTGTGCCCAATGAGCCCAATCAGCAGGGGATCTGCTCTGCCCTGGCTCAGATTACTGCTGTCCTAGGTGCATGTATAGATGTTGCGCCTGGGAGCAGTTGACTCAGGCTCAAACCGCTCCACAGTTTATCATGTCTTATTAATTGCATGTATAGATGCACCCGATTGGTAGTTAACTTGTGCGATTCATTGTCCCTAGTGGTGGTAGAAGCAGAGAGCATAGCCGGGGTCAAAAAGGGACTAGATAAATTTATGGATGATTGATCTATTAATAGTCATTGAACGGAATGGCTAGAGATTTTATTATTATTATTTTTTTTAATGGAATCTCTCAACCAATAATGTTGGATGCTGGGGAGGGAAATGAATAGGGGATATGTCTGGGGTCAGTGCTCTTCCTCTAAAAACATCTACCCCTGCTACTGTTGCGGACGGAATACTCTGCTAGATGGACCATTGGTCTGACCCAGTATGGCACTTCTTATATTCTCATGATCTAAGAGATTATCATGTGGATGACTGGGGAGAGAAGGTGTGGGAGGTTGTGCTGAAATGTCGGGCCTAGAAAAAGCCCTAGGTAGCAGTATAGATGTAGTCTAAATCTCTTGAATTGCTTTGTAAATCTTAATGTGTGCTAGTGTTTTGATTTGAACTTACTGACAAAGTGAAGAGTCCTCATATCAAACCTGGATCTGAAACTAATGTTGCAATTTGCCTACACTGTATTAGGTCAAAACTGTCACCAGAATAAATTAAAAAAACCCAAACTCTGTCTGTAATGAATTACTAGGAAGCAAACACTTTCCATAACTAGATTGAAAGTATAATCTGAAACTTCCACAGTATTTTTTACTCAAATTCACTTTGCTTTAGAAACTTTCAAATACTGGGTAATCCACAAGCTTCAGATTCAATAGAGTGGATCTGGGAAAGGGTCCTTTTAGTTTTAATATGTGAAAGGAATACTCCTCTCTTTTATCATTAATTGGAAGACTTAAACTTGAGTTTCATTGTGGTTATACTTACAACTTTGGAAAAGCATAATGGAAAATACTAGTTAACAGCTTGCCATAAAGTCCCAATATTTGGGCTGCTTCCAGTAAAAGACTCAGGAGACATAATATTCTGTGAAGTTTACTAACAGAATTGTTAAATACAGTATATTTATGTTGTATGGTCGTTTCACTGGGAATTATGTCCTGGTTTGGTGTGCTGGTTAGTCCCAAACAAAACCTCTTGAATACAGTGTGCATCACAAATATATTGTATTAACAGAGGAAATCAGTTTCCTGTTATTGATATGAGACTTTTACAGCTATTCACAAATACATTCTTGGAGAATGAAGTCAATTCATTATTTAAATATATAAATAAGGATTTTAGATTTAGAATGTCATTATATTGTTGTAACTAGTCAGTATTTCAAACAAAAGTGCACTTAAGTAGTGACCTAATAAAGCATAAAGTATTTTTTGTTTAAGGCAAGGTTCTAAGAGGCAGGATAACAGGATTTGGGGAAAAATATTTTTGTTACGAAAATTAAGACAATTGCCTAATTGTATTTAAGAATCAGGACAGTTGAGTTTTGTCAATTTGACTTTTTTTAAAGATATTGTCTCAACTTTATAGGGTTTACACCATTCCATATAGACTAAAAATCATTTGCATCTCGTATTCATGCGTCTGTCTCTCCCCACATATTTATGGGACTATTCCACCATTTTTCTGGCCGTCTTGACATCCTAGGCATGAAGGAGAAAGTGAAATGTCGGCTACCCATTCTGCTATTGGACCTGACTAAGAACATCTGATTCAGAGCAGCCTTGAACGCAGCTACCTTCTAAGAATTAGGACTGTATTAAAAGCCACCAAGGTTTTCATTATTATCTGGCTCATTGGTAGAATCAATAATCAGTAAGAGGATGAAAATTCTCTTGTAAGTCATATCTTTCTTTTGGATAAGAATGGCAAAAAGATTGATTTGGGGCAGTGCAGTGAGAGGATGTGGAACGTCTGCTGCTTGGCAGTCTGCTTTTCCATGTGGCCAGTATTTCAACTGCCATAATGAGTATTTTATCTTTGGGACAAGATTATCTGGATCTTTCTCAGGAGCAGACTGACATCAAAAAAGCTAGCGACTGAGAGGCTTGTGGTTTTCTAAGCACGTCCTAGGCATGGAATC